>NW_028277098.1:46492500-47742500 GCF_059951505.1 Python bivittatus | reverse complement strand
AAATCCAAGCATCAAAACACACAACTAGCTATAAAGATCGTGGCCCCAGAATGTAGTTAGAGATTTAAGATTCTTTGTATTCCATTTTCTCCATTCACTTAATGTGGTTCGAGTCCATGGATTTGGTTCAGAGCCAGGGATCAAAAGCTGAGTACAGTGGAATCCAGTGAGATTAAGGATGTGCATTATGTGATACTCTTAGCTTTCGATGTCAGTGGGACTCTTTGGGCTGGGCGGGTCTGTTGTGTTTAAAATTAAGCAGCACTACTGCTTAAATTGCTAACCTGCCATTCAGGTCCTGAACCATTGGCTTGAAAGAAGCCCAGTGGAAACTATTTCAACATCACTTACATCTAAGAAAATGCATCTAGCAAAGACATGGGGCGTGGATGTGATCTAGAATTGGCTGTACTGTAAGTGTAATGGGAAAAAAAAATCCATACCAAGTAGAAGTCTTAGGGCTTAGTTTGCCAACTGCAGGCTCCTTCTGGAACAACCCAAAGAGTTATTTCCTGGAGTGGATAGATATGCTTTGCCTTCCAGATCAAAAGACAAGGTTTCCAGGCCAGTTTTAACTACTTTTGCTTAAGTAGTTAAGGCTTTAGTCACTTTCTTGGGTGTAAGCCTAACTGAAATTCATGGGGCTTACTTCTGAGTAGACCTACATAGAATTGCGCTGTACTGTAAATGTATTTTAGGAAAAATCTCTCTTGCTCAGTGACAAACTTCCTTGCCCTTTCCCAACGGGAGAATGTTTCATGGAACACTGGAAGTTGTCATTTCTGTATGGCAGTGTTTCTCAACCTCAGCAACTTTAAGATGGGTGGACTTCAACTCCCAGAATTCCCCAGCCAGCATGCACTGCTGTATGGGAATAATGGCTCATCATTTTTGGATCAGTGTTTCTCTTTTAGGATTAGATTATTTTAGAAGCTCTTATTTCACAGGCCAATTGGATAACTAGCATTTAAGAAAACTGCACTTTGGGGGTTACAAATGCTACCCTTTGAAATACTGTTTTCTTTTTGGAATTATGACCTGGCCATCTTTTGCCCACTCACAGACTTTCTTTCTGCACAACTTCAATCCCTTTTGCTTTGTTTTTTTTTTTTTAAATTAATGGTCAACAACTAAAAAGACAAATTCTTAAAGGGGGAAAAAAGGTAAAATAAAACAATAAGTATAGGTGTATTTATGTGCATATGTAATTCCACCCACTGCTTGAATTGCATTAATTGCACTCCACAAACTATTTCAGAGAAATCTGTTGAGATGAATAGAGCTATTTTGAATTAATGGGTTGGGGACTATGAACTTTCTAAAGTAGGCTACAGTGTTTAGTAAGATGTGATAGCCCCAGGCCAATGCTAATGTCCTACTGATTCCTTCGGTCCTTGAGCAGTCTTCTGTCTCCACTGCATAAAATGAAAATATGTTGACATTCTGCTCATCTTTGTGGATTGCTATAAACCCAAAAATGTTTGCTCAGTTATCTGGGTTAAAAGTCTCTCTCTCCCCCTCCCCCCATTCTTCCTACTTTCCCTGTTAATATGTTTATTCGGGTAGCTGTTTTCATTACTGTTGTTTATTTATTGTATCTGCACAACAGTCTTGAGAGGAAGGCCATAGTTCCATTGAACGTATCAACAGCCAACTGTCCAAGTTCAATATTTTTTAAAATTATGACACTACAGACATGTTTAATTAAACTCATTTAATTGAAAATCTCATTTACTTCCACTGAAAAGGAGGAGGAAAAAAACAAAAACAAAAAGAAGCTGGCAACCTTTTAACAGCCTTCTCCACACTCCCTTTGTGACAGCAACCTTGTCCATAACTGTGTGCAGGGAGAATGAATTTTTAAATGAAAACGAAGTGTGAAGGATGAGCTCAATACAGGAATGATGTTGATGATTACAGGAACAAAGATATTCAGAAAATGAATGGGAGTCGGTTAACACAATATTAATTCCCTTTACTGTATTTCAAAGAGAAGTCAGTTTCATTCATGTTGCTTTCTGTTTTAATTGGGAAAAGGAGTGCAGTCTAGTAGGTAGAGCAAGACAGATGAGAAATTGAATCTGAATCGCCAGGCTTGTCTGTCCTGCCTCAGTATAGGACTGAGTTATGATTATTTGTTGATATTTTCAGTTGAAAATATCAATAATGTCATAAATAAAATAAAAACTAATGGGAGCAGGGAGGAAGGCTAAGATTTAGATTGCAATCTAAATGCCACATGAAAAGGAAGAAACAGTTCTGTTGAACTCATGGGGCCTAGATTACATGAAGGATCCTACAGTCATACCACAACTTTCATCTATGTATCGATGCCACGTAGAAAGAAACACAATTCCAGTGATATCCACAGGTTCAAATTCTGTCTTTTAGATCTGAATTTCAATGAAGGATGTGAGATCTCTTCCCCTCCCTTCCCTGCCTCTGGAGACAATTCTGAATGTTACAATGGTTGAATTCCTTTCTACAAGCCAAGGCTGATAGAAGTGTGTATGGGTGTGTGTTGGGGGTCGTCTTGGCAATATTTGGAGCAGTTTGGCCTCTTTAAGGCAAATTTGAGTAGAAGATGGATGTCACCTGCTTATTGGAGACTGAGTTAATGTTGATTTGGAAGTCTTGATGTATAAGGGTGAGACAGGAGGGTCACATTTCCACTCCCCCCCCATTTTGGGACACTCCCAGTTTGGCCATATATGTTTGATAGGTTTAGCAATTATACTCAGTGGTTTTAAGTCTAGCTAAGATAAGATAGGTGGGAAGAGAAATGCACTACACTGAAAGAAAAGTGAATGGAGCTTAAGAAAAACATAACTTTGGTTTTATTCTAGAAGCCCCTCCCCTTCTAGAGTACAGAGTTGCTCCAGATATATTGAACAACATGTATACAACCCTTCAGCCATAAAAATGGTGGACTCCTGTCCTACCCCATTCTTGACTTCCAGAAAGGGCACCCAAGTTTTTTCATGAGGGATTGAGTTCTAGACCTAAAAATAGGCTTTTGCTTTTTCATATCTTTTTAAAAAGAATCTCACTGTTGGTTAACATATATTTATCTGCTTCTAAACTTTACTTATTAGAAGAAGGTGGAGCATTGCTTTCCAAATCAGAAGGTTTTAAAGATAATAGACTGCAGAGTTACATGTCAGTCACAAACTTAGAGGTGTTTCTGCATTTTCACTTTTATTTTTTTGGTTCTCCTTCCATTGCAGTCTTTGCTTCAGAACAAACCTGCCTGCTTACACCAGCCCTTATTCAGAGAAGGGTATCTGAGGACTCCAGCTACAACCCTCAATTTACTGAATTAACCCCATTTTTGCATAATTTTGCATAAAGCACTGAGCCAACAAACTAGCTAGCCAAATTTGAGCCTTGGGTATTCTATGAACTTAGCTCAGTGCTGAGAGAGGTTCTTACTGAGAACCCAGAAAACTGGGCGACTTGAATAAACTGTAGTTTAATTAACCATGGGTAAGCATGTTGTTTGAACACAACCAATGGGATTTTACTTCCATTACAGTATAGTTCAGGTGGGGAATGATAGTTCAAGTCCATATGTTAATACAAAGGAAGAAAATCTCCCCCAAATTATGAATAAATTTATTCCAGTTTCTGGTTTCCAGCCACCAATCCTAAGCATGCTCTACTATAACAAAGAAGTCATTGACACTTATGACTAAATAATGGTACAAAGAATTGCAACTGTTTGAAGTATGCACTTTTAAATATTCAGATCAAAACAATCACAGCAGGAATTAGATTCTATTGATCACAGTAGGGATTACTTTTAGGCTTTGGGGGCTGCAATTCTAAATTTAAAATACTGTTGTGTTCAATGAGAGTTGTGTGTGAGCAGAGGAAGAGAGACTTTCGCTGTAAAGAATACAAGTTAAAACATAATTGCTAGTGTTTGGGTCAATAGGTGACTTTTTTCCAGCCCTTTCACTGGTGATTTTGAAAGGCTATTTCGCCTCTCGATGGTAATAGATTGTGAAGCCAGCATCTTTATAGATGTTTGAATGTATCTCACAATGTTAGCTGGGCTTTCTGTTCATGCAACTTTATTCTGTGATGATAAGCATCCTGTCCAGATTTGGAGCAATTCCAAACCAGCTCACCCTAGAAAAGGATCTCACCAACTCTGAGTCTATGCATAAGTTTTAGGGGATGGTAGTGTCAGAGGAAGTAGCTTGGTTTTATACTGTGCTTGGGGCAGGGACAGAACTTTATCACTCCTTATTTGAGAAAAGATCTACCAAAATACTATTCTAGCAATGCTGCACCCTAGAGTGCAGTGCAAATGCTTGCTATCCTTTGCTCCCTCTTTCTTCCTCAAAAATAAAGGATCACCACCTCTTGCTTTTTCTTGTCAAGTGATGATTCTTGCTTAGGCTCCTAATCACTTTGTCTTGCACAACTCACTTCTGATGTATTGACTGATAGCCTCAGATTTACACCACCAACTTGGCAAGACAACCTTCTTGAATAGAAAGTCACTTATTCCGTGGTAAAGGAACGGAGGATTACAGTCCTTTACGGTACAACTGTTAAAAAAAAAAGTAACATACGGCCGGCTGGACCTCTGTACTCAAGGCTCTCGCGCTTTACTTCGAAGGGTTCCATCTGAATCAATAGAACCCACTTCAGATTAAATGTTACGGACATTAATCTCGGTAGCAGCCTGAGCTTCAGGGAGTTCGTGGCGGGGCTAACCCCCAGCGCTTTCCTCTCTGGTCAGGCTCGCTCAACATCTCGAGAAAACTGCGCCGCCGCGGGGTCCCTCGCTCCCCTGCGGGCTGTAGGGGGCAGAAAGGGGCGGCCCCTCCCTACAAGTACGCCCGCGGGGGAGGG
Organism: Python bivittatus; assembly: GCF_059951505.1. Lineage (NCBI taxonomy): Eukaryota > Metazoa > Chordata > Lepidosauria > Squamata > Pythonidae > Python > Python bivittatus. The sequence goes on along the minus strand of NW_028277098.1, from coordinate 47,737,634 downwards.
CGTCGTCTCTCTTTTAACGCCATTGTCGTTGCCTTGGCAACCCAAGAGATCCTTGCTCTTGGAGTGAACCTTGCAACAATGGTTGGTTAAAAGGAAATCGGTAATTGGGTGCCAGAGAGATACCGACATCTCTCAGCTGGAACAAGAGCGGTGTGTGTGTGTGTGGGATTAACGTGTGAACCCCTTCAATCAAAAGGATGATCCATTGGCACAGCTACTCCAACACCTTTGAGGCAGGAGCTTCTGGAGAGGAGGGGAAGCAGCCTTGAGGGACCGGGCGCTGCCTTCTGAATGATTCAAAGGCTGAGTTCACACAACGACCGCAAACGAATCAACCAGACTTTAGCGACTGTGTTGCCTCAGCCCTGGGGCTAGGCTAATTGGGCACAGTGTCTGGCAAACCTAAAATGTTGGGTTAATTGAATAAACCGCGTCTAAGTGAACAACGGGTAAGTGGGCTCTATGAAAACACAAAAGAGGAAAGTTTACACAAACAAACACGGACCCCCCCCCCCCCTTCATTTGCTCCAGAAACAATGAGGAAAAAACCCTTTTCTGGTGTTATCCCTGCCCCTGCCCATATTCGCAATACTTCTCGCAATAAAGCACAACCTTATGGCACAGCAGCCGAGATAGGCTTGAAAATTTCCAGGGATGGCAAAAAAACCCCAATCCAACCCACCTTTTCGTGGGAACCTTCAGAAGGCTACCAGGAATGGCCCGAGGCTTTTCGGTGGGGAAAACAATTGCGGTTGTGAATCAAAATGCTCCTCTTCTACCCTATGAAATACTCCGTCGTGAACGAAGTTTGGTATTGCATCTGTGGTGCTCTTAAGCAATACCTGCACTGCCCCCTCCCTCCCTGATAAATTAATCTGTAGTAACCCACCTCGATCTTCCCCCAGTCCACAAACATTCATTAGCGTTCTCGGGGAGGAAACTACTTTCCACAATCTTTGATTATCTTGATTTGTGAGTAAAGAGTAGGAGAGATACACCGAGTCTCCTTTAAGGCAGTAATTAATATGCACTTACTGTACAAGAATGTAAGTCAGTCTATGGGACTCAGCGAAACTTACTCCTGAGTAGAATCGCACCGCATTACCCTTCATCTTAATGATGCATTCATTAAAACGCCTACATATTTGCCAGAAGATGTGCACGCAGGTATACAAACTATGATCTATCTGGAAGGGTGGAGAGAGCGAGAACATTACTAGGGACACCAGATCTGAGCTGCAAAAAATCCCGATGACCACTAGGTGGCAGTTCTTTGTACTTTTTCCCTGCCATCTCGTGGTTATCCGGGTTTTTCCCCTAGTAGCCCAAGACTCATTCCGGTCTTAATACCTTATGGCACTCGCCATATATATTCAAAAGGCTATTACTTTCCACTTTTTCACTATATAATTCTAATTTATCCACGGGATAAACAACACACAGGTTAAAAGTATAATTTCAAATACTGTACTTTTAACAACTATAGGCAAGCTGATTTCCATGTGAACTTCAACAATGCTTTACTCAGAAGGGGGAGCATTAGCAACATGGACTGCCCCTGCTACAAATATTTAGAGGTAGGTACAGTTCTGCATATCAGTGGGTTTGGGTGAACGTTAAAACACAATGAACCATAAGAAAATGGAGGTATCTACACTAATCCCTTGTTTATTGCATTCAACGATGCTAAGAAAAAGCTACAGAAGATCTTGTCTGTTCCTGGGAATGGTACATTGGGAGGTTTCTAGAAGTATCTAGAAAGCCAATCTCATTTTAGTTAATTCTGTCTAGGTCATATCTCATTGAGCCTTAAGCCTGTCTTGAAGAACAGCCTTTAGGAACTGCCTGCCTGCCTTAAATCAAATTATGAATTCCTATCCTCATCAAGGAAGACTTTCTTCTGAAGACTCACTGTTGAAGTGTCAACAAGGCTGGGAGATTGACAGTAGTATTTAATCTTGCCATTGCCTCTCTTCTTCATAGAAGGCCCTTGTGATAAGGATATCATTCCTACACATTGGATATTCCCTGTTAGATGCTCATAGATGTGTTGAACTACAACATCTCTTGGCCCCCCTCAGGATTAGCCATGCTAACTGGACAAGATGGGAATCATAATTCATCTGTCTGAAGGATCCTGGTATACACATTTACTTGGGAATAAATTTCATTGGACTCAGTGGGACTTTGAGTAGATATGCATAGGATTCTGGCAACAGTCCCAGAAGGTAAATTCCCACAGACCCTGGTTCTTGCTTTGCCCCAAGTTTCCAGCTCCCTTTCTGGTGGTGGTGGTGGCGGCAACGAACCTGGAACTCTTCAGTGATTTTGGAAACTCAGCAGGATCAGCCCTGTTTGGGATGGATGGAAGACCTCTTGGGAATCCTAGAGCTTAGGCTAGACTATGAAGTCAAGAAGGAATCCCGTAAGAAGGCAAGCAATCCACTTCCTTAATTCTGCCAAGAAAATTGCATGCATATAGGCACCAGAAGTCAAATAACTCCAGGGGTCTTTTTCTATTGCAAATGAGTGATAGCTATAGCCTGGCCAGCCAATGAAAGAAAGGCAGTTCAGAGCACCAACCTTAAGAAAATGACAGATGGGAAATGCCCATCTGCCCCCAGTCCCAAGTCCCCCAAGATGGACAACCAGGACTGCAGGATATGGAAAAAAGAAAAAGTCAAGATGGTGGCTGTGGGGGTGCAATTGCACATAAAAAGCAAGGGGAGCTTTGATTGCACAATCATGGCGGCCATCCGGACTTTGCATCACACCTTGCAGACAGCCCTGTAGATAATGGTGTAAAAATTGCACCATTTTGCACAGGCAAGGGAGAAGAGGAGGAACTTCTGTTGCTTGACCGTTTCAGCCTTCACCTCTGACGGGGCGGGGGTGCTTTCTGAAAGTCTGTCTTTAAGAGAAGGGAGATCCTCAGGCTAGCGCAGAAGCAATGCGTTGTAATCCATTTTTCTCGCGCAGGACGCCTGTGGCGTGGCCCTGCTCTGCTCCAGGTCACAGAGGATCCGCCCGCTTTCCTTTCCGCAAAGACGAATCGAAGCGTCGTGCATCCGCCCCCCGATTAGTGGGAAAGACGCTGCCTGACTGGAGATACCAGCCCAGCGGGGCTTGTACAACGCTAGAAGTCCCTAGGGAGGAACTGGCGACAGGGAACGAAGCCTCCCCGGAATAAGCCACCCCTGGAGTCGCACTGGGTCCAAGAGGCAGGGACGCCGCTCTTAAACGGGGCTGCAACGGGAATCCCAAGTCAAAGGCGCATCCGCAGCCCCCCTGTCCGCCCCGGTGCTGAAGTAAATGGGATTTCTCGCCGATTAAAGACCGTGGAGGGTCGGCTCCGAAAGCTTTGCGACTCGAGCAGCTTTCTCTTCCCTCAGCAGCGTGCCCCTCACCTCTGCTCGACTCCGACTCCCACCATTCCCCACCAGCCTTCCACACACCTGGAGAGAGCCGCCCCTTAGAGGAGGCCGAGTGGGGGGCGGAAGAGTCGAACGGGGAAAGCCGAGACTCCAAAAAACTTCCAAGCGGGGCGGCGGAGCCGTCGGGCTACCGAACCCGAACGGGGGCTCCTCGGACGCGCAGCTCCGACCCTAGAGCTGGCCCAAACTGATGCTCCCGGAGGGGAAGCCTGCAGCCGGCTCGGATTCTTCTTCTTCCGTGTCCTCTCCAGCTGGGGTAGAAGGGGGGGGGGGGGAACGGTACGCCCTTAAATCTGAGCAGCGGATTTCAAGTAACCAGATGTGCAGGGGGGTCAATAGTGCAAACGTTTTAAGACTAATGTTTATTTTAAAAAGCGAGTGGTGCCTGCCTTGCTCTGCCTCTGCCCTGTGCCACAGCCTTAATGGCTTTTGCAGACCCACCGGCGCAAATGCCTGCAAACAGCCCAAGGACCTACCGCGGGGAAGAGGAGGTGCCTCCCTCAGCTCCCCTGCCGAGCCTCCTCTTCCAAGCGGACTGTCGGAGGGAACCGCGCCGGCGAAGCCGTCCCGGAAAGGGGGCTCGGCATCTGAAGCAGCGCGGAGAAACCGGACTGAGCGAAGGACAAGCAGCCTCGGCAGAGGCCGGGTAGGGTTGGTAGGTGTGTCTGCAAGGTGGGTTAAAAGAGTCAAGATGGCGGGCGCGATGGTGTGATCCGCCTGCTTATGTTTAAAAGCCCTGGCAGAGAACACAGCCAACCAACCCCAAACCGAAACCAAACACGAACGCAGAGTTTCGGTTGTGTCTGAATAAAAAGTGATGCGCTTCAAAGTTGCTTTTAGCGCTCCCAGACTGGCCTGCAGAGGACTGAGTACAGAAGCGGAGAAGGAAAACGGCCCCCCTCGGGCCTCCGGGTTCCCTGCCTCCAGACCGCCCGCGTTGAGCAGGTATCGGTAAGGCGCGGCCTCGCCTTGGCGCCTTTTCCAAAACGGAGCCACCAAGCGGTCCATCCACTGGGTGACATGTGGGCCGTGGCTTTGCTAGTTTGGGGCTTAGGACTTAGTTTGGGGCCTAGGGCTTAGGTCACAAGAACTACATACCCCTGGGTGACTTCCTCAGGTTGAAGATAGATGGGCACAAATGAGCCAGTCACATTTTAGTTTTGCAAACCCAGCCCAATTAAACATATGCTTAGATTACCAGTGGGTAACATCTGGGGTCATGCCCACACTGAAACATAAAGGGATAAATAATCATACAAAGGCACCATACTCTAGGTTAAAATACAGTTGGCTAAAATCCAGGCTTAATTAGACATGGCAGAGCCATAAGCTGGATTTACATAAGGCAGAAATTCATAAATACGGGGCCCGGTTTAGGCTGTATCTTGTGATACAGCCACTATGGTTTATAAAACATGGTTGGCTTTGTATGATTATTTAAGTAAACTATTTTATTTTTTATTTATTCTATTTTATTTCATTTATCAAATTTGTCACTGCCCATCTCTATGATTTAGATCAGACCATAGGCTCATTCCCTGAATCAGAGAAAGGCTTTGCAGAAAAGCAAGTCAATGGGCTCATTTGCCTCACCCATTCTACTGGCATGCAAAATATGTCATAGAGGTGGATCGACCATTGGAAGACCTGAAGGACCAGGTTTCAGACAGATCATTTTGGAGAAGATTTATCTAGGTGGTCACTAAAAGAGGACATTAATTTCATGGCACATCATCAATCCATTTCTCTGAACACCACTTCATCATTTGGCATCAAAGTCCCACTGATCTGGGGGTGAAAATGGAATGGAGCTGCAACCATAAAAGCCAGCATCTCTCCAGTGGAGATTTCCATGGAAGGCATGAAAGGTTCCCCCCAACACTGGTCTCCCCAAGCCTAGAGTATCATGTAGTGAGGGCTTCAGGAAAGCAAGTTCTGGACTCCACTCAGCAGAGTAAACAAGAGCTCACCCTCAACCCTCCAGGAGCAAGTAAGTGAAACAGTACACACAACTATCTGAAGGGGGCAAGTCCAGACTCAAACATTCCTTGAGCAAAATTCAGTGGATTCAGGTACAACATTCTAAGGAATTCTTATGATGTAGATAAAGCTGGAGAGGGGTAGGATTCAGTCTTGTGGGAACTTGAGCTCAACCAACTAGGGGCAGGTACAAAAGATGTGCATCTATGTGTTGTACTTCTATGTCCAATACCTTATCTGGGAATAAACATTCAGTTCAATGGGACTTACTTTTGAGCAGACCGACTGAGGAGCTGATAATTAGAATTAAATACTTCTGAGGCCAGAAATTTATTTTTATGGCCGGGATGATGTGGGGGAATAAATTTAATCATTGCAGCAATACTTCAGAACATCCAGAGATCCTGACACTTATCAGTGGTTCTAATCATGCCCACTCTGCATTAGATTAAGAGGATGTGTTACATCCAACCAATTTTCACCAGGTCTCTTCTAGCCCCAGTCAGACACACTCATCTCTACACCAGACTGGTTGCTAGAAAGAGTAATAAAGCAGGATTTTTTAAAAAAGTGTTCTGAATGCTTCACATTCATTCCCTATAGTGTAAGTCATTTATCATGGAAATCAGCAAAACAATTCCATGTTTATTGCTTTTGTTAGGAATGGAATATTAGGTGAATTAGCTAGGTTCCTGCTACAGCTTAATGGCTGCTTGGTGCAGTATACTTAACCATGAATTAACCCATGTGAGCATATTATGCAAAGGTAGTACAGAAATCTTTGACCTGGTTACACCAGTTGTGTGAATCCAGTTGTTTTGCAGTCAATCCTGATTTCTGAATAGTTAAAGCTCATACTGGCCAAATGTCACCACCTTCCTAATGAGATAACTTTGACCAGTGAAAATTAGTCATGAAACAGCAGTCTTGCACACATATTAGGGAATTAGTCTGACTTAAGGGCCTTTGTGTGAGGCTTATTTTTGAATAAACAAACGTAGGACCACGCCATCAGTTACCATTTTATTAATCCTATTTCTGAACTGGGCAGGGGCTTGGACTATCACGCTAACCTCTGTGTTTTGCATTCTATGACTAAGACAAAACACTGATTTTTTGATTCTACAACTTGCAGGGGAGTTGCAAATAAATTAAACTCTTTGCTTGAGTACAGTCCCTTTATCTGACTTCTGGATTAAATCAGTACTGGTTAACTTAAGTCAGAGGAATGGGAAAGTGTGGGATCTGGGTCTTGTTCTTGACTTCAAGGGACAAAATAAGCTTCATACCAAAGATTCAGTTTTAAACGGTACAGTCTCCTATTTGCAAATTTAGTTTATTATTAGGTTTAGCATGGGTTAAATGAATCATGATTTACTCAGTTGCTTGGATAGAGTGAATTATAAGATAAACAGTTGGATCTCATTTTGTGGAAGATACTAGACTAAGGTGCAGTTGATTAGCTTGTGTGGTGAGAATGCAGCCAAGATTAAAGAGAGAGTTTGAAGAGGAAAAGATGCTGCAGAAGTTCTGCATGGCAGAAACTCTCTTTTTTGGGAGAACTAAAGTAGAATTAAAAAAAACAAAAAACAAAAACCCTCTGAACATTGTACTAAGAGAACAGTAAAAATGGCACTTGCAAGAGCCTGAGAGGGCCACAAAAGATATCAGAACACCAAGTCTTTTTTAGATTACATGGTGCTGTTTATTTTCCCATATAAGTATTCTGGACTGTTTTTGCATTTCCTTATTATCTTGCTTCTTTACAAATGCTCCAGAGTTCACAAATCAGAGCCTGAAATCCTGGGCTAAAGGGCAGGGAGAAGTTCCTTGCTTAACAAAACTACAAATAACCAAATGGTTGATTTTATAATTACACATCTGTAATTACATTCTGTACCACAGATCTTCAGTAGGTTGGAATAAATGACCTCAAAGGAACTTAAAGGTTACCTCCAACTTTCTAAGTCATGGTCATCATAAGAGTAATGTACGATTATACTGAGGAAATCTTTGGCATTTTAAAAATATACCAACATACAAACAACAAGCATATCTTTGTTATAATGAAGCCGCTTTTTTGTCTCTTTGACCTTTGCCTTTTAAGATTACAATTAGTGTTATAGTTTGTTAAGACACACACAGTGCAACCACAATTAGACCATCCTCATATTAGTTCTAAAACATTTTTTTTAAATTACACAATCTCATTCTACTGTATTCCTTAATAACTCTTTCTTCTAAGATGAGGGAATAAATAGATTTAAATATATGAATTTCTCCTTGAATCTTTTTTTCTCAGTCTGTTTTTATTTTTAAATAAGAACCACAGAAGTCATGGTTGGACTTTTCTTTAAGGAAAGCAAAATGAAGGTTGTTCTAGGGAGGGCTATATCCATTCCTTTGCCATGGGGCGCTCTGCAATGACGTTAGTAAGAAACGCAACTATTTCAGATGCCATTACAACATTGCAAAATCGATTTGCAAGCTGACCATTTCTTTCCCTTTGATGAATCAAATTGTGTGAAGCTAGGAGACTAAGGTTTAATTAATAAACCTTAGTCTCCCCCCCGCCCCTCCGTTTGCATGCACATGCAGACCCAGCCAGAGATATTACCCTTGGTTGGCTGTCTCTGTCTTCCTGCAGGCAGCGATCTGCTTGGACAGTTTAATCACTGGCTGTAGCATAACAGATAGAACCAGGACAGGGAAAGAACGTGTCTTAATTTTGCCAAAGATTTCAATCAGATGGTCCTCCTAGAGAAAACGCATTGCAAGCCCAGCCAAGGAGACCACATGTTTTGTACTAGAAACTGGGGGTAGATGAGCTGCTCCCCATCCTTTGCATGTCTCTGGTGTCAGCCCCACTGAATTTGAGGGTGCATATTCCCAGCTAAGCATGTCTCAGATCGCAGTGCTGAAGAAAAGGGAAGGAAGAGAAGCAGCAGCAGCAGCAGCAGCAACTTTCCTTGGCTAGTTTTGCATTGCCTCGAGACTCCCAAGAGGCTGTGAGAAGTCTTGAGAAATACCATGAACTTCCTGTCAGCTTTTAACGCCAAGAGGATTTGCTGAGGTCCACAAGCGGTCTTAAACATCCAAGAAGAACAAATGGAAACCAGTTTGGTCAAAATATATTTAGACAAAGAATATTTACTGCCCCCCCCCCGCCGCATCAGAGTACAATCTCCTTCCTCTTTATTCAGGTGACTAAAGATGAACAATGTGGTCCAACTTATCATGGGTGGGGAAGGCTGCTGCTTTTCTGTGTTCCAGAAAGCTGACTGTGCCAAACCAGAGTTTATTTAAGTTTCCTGATTCAGCCCAAGTTGGTTGAGTTCACGTAATGCATTAATCCAAAGCCCAGTGAACCACATCATGGCTTACCAACACACATGAACTAACCAATATCCTTGGTGGCTGGAGGCCACTCATAGACTGGTTGATCATCAGTGCTTTAATGCCCCAAGGGTGAATTTTTCTGGTCTACCTACCTCTGATCAGGAACTGTTGTGCTACCCCAGTGGATCTTTGGGCTGATCCAGCAGTTTTTTTTCCGCCCTTGCTCTTTTTTATGGCTTACTTCTGAAATGTAGGTCCGCTCTTCTTCTGATGTTCTGGTTTCACAACATCTGGAGTTAAAAGGTATCAAGAGAACACCCCAGTGGGGGTTGTAAAAGGTGCTTGGCTTTAATTCAACCCCCCGCCCCCGATCCATTTTCTCATAAGCCTGTCTTTGAAGATCTGGCTGTACAACATTCCCTTACTCAAGAATGTTTCAGCTCTGTATTTTAATCAAATTGCTAAGTCCATCTGGAGCCCTTTTTATTAAAATCAACATTATCATCATTATGCAATTTAATAAATTCATAAATGAATAGTTAAGATGTTCTGTCTTTTGCAATAAACATTCTTCTCCCATTTTGGGGAAAATGCATTGAGCTACAGTTCCTAGGCAGCACACCTGGGGATGATGGGAACCTGTCACATTCAGAGTGCACAGGATTGGAGAAGGCTACTAGAACCCATCTCACTGACAAGACTGCCTTATGGATTCCATTACCTTACTCCTCTTTTACAGGGAATTTTTATGTAACATATTCATTATATTTATAATGGTGCATGCCTTTTTGGGCCCCAGCAAGAGGACGGGGAAGGGGGGAAGGAAAAAGCTGAACTTTGAAAGCGCACCATCCTGGGACTCTGATTAAGAAGGTGCTTTGTGAAGTATTGGCAAAACAGAGGCCTTGCTTCTGCTCCACCTCTCCCGCCTCCCTGCTGCTTCGCTCTCTTTTTCCAAGGCAAGTCTGAAGAGGCTGATGCATGAGATCCCAGGCTGTTACCATGGGCCTCCCTCCGCCAGCAACCTTTTGCTTTGCCAGCGAGAGAAGAAGTCCTTGAAATCCACTGCATGGAAGTGCCTCCCTTTTTTTTGTCTGCAGCAAGTAAAGGCAGATACTATGCCTGGAGAGAGGAGCAACTGAAAACAAGTGGGTGCCAAGACAGGGAAGAGGGAGGGGGAAGCCCTGTTGCATGTTATTTGGGTGTCTGGCAGGCCCAGATTAATGCAACACCACAGTGAAAAGAGAGCTCATCAATGCAGGCAGTGCTATGAAAAGCATCTCTCATGCACTGAGAGATGATGACTCTCAAATGCCATATAGAAAGCAAGTTGCTCCTCTAGGTGATTCACTGGCTTGCTTTCAATGGGTCAAGCAACAGCACATTCAGACCCTGTTGTGCACACAAGAGAGAGATCCATCCTTCATATTCTAGTTAATGGTTACTCTCTATTAAACAGCAAAAAACAAAAAAAGGGAAAGGGAAAGGGAAAGGGAAAGGGAAAGGAAAGGAAAGGAAAGGAAAGGAAAGGAAAGGAAAGGAAAGGAAAGGAAAGGAAAGGAAAGAAAAGAAAAGAAAAGAAAAGAAAAGAAAAGCAACATGTGGCTAAATAATAGGTGAGGATGTCATTCATTTCAAACATTGGGCCTCAATCAAGAGACAGTGTTTAAAAAATACAGTATCACCTCCCATGAGTATATGATCCTGGCCTTACCACTTGCCAGAAAAAGCCACCAGCTTTTATAAAGCTTTATAGCAAGGGGCTATAAAGATGCCCTGAGCAAAGCATGTTCAATCCAGGCACCCCAATTTATGTCAGCAGTTCTTTTTACTGACATGCAAGGACATTAAAACACTAATTTTAGAAATATATTTCCTTCAAACAATAAGAATAATGTGTCTTTCTTATGGCAAAAGAGGATGATCTACTGTACCTAAGAGACAGGGTTCAGTTGTAGCTAATTGGTATATGAACATACTGTATATATGCTACACTCTGTAGATGTCAGTCAGTTTGGTGTAGTAGTTTAAGTCCCCAGACTTGAAACCAGGAGACTGTGAGTTCTAATCCTGCCTTAGGCACAAAGTCAGTTGGGTGACCTGCGGCCAGTCACTCTATCTCAGCCCTAGGAAGAAGGCAAGGGCAAACCATGTCTGAAAATGTTGCCAAGAAAACTGCAGGACTTGTCCAGGGAGTGCCAGAAGTCAAGACTTACTTGAAGGCACAAAAGAAATAAACCCCCACAAAAAACCCACCACCCCTTTGTAGACATGGCTAATGTCTAACTTACGAGTTTACTCTAAACATATAATATCAGTGAATCAGGCCTGGTACTAATATTCTGTTTATTTTCTCCTAACATTCATTAATTTGATCATGTACTAATCAGACAGATTACAAATATCCTGAAAGATAATTATAATTGGTCACAGATCTTCAGTCTTCCTTCCTTTCAATTCTGTCAGAGTACAATCATATATCCATAAATATTTGGCAGTAAATCCTGCTGAACTCAGTAGAATTTATACTAGATTAAACCTATAGAGTCCTAATACCAGTCTGTGGGAATCAGTATTTTTGCCTAGCTGGGAGAGAAGCTGGCATGGAATGGGAAAACTGCTTTTCCTTTGTATTTTGTCTGTGCTTACCTTGCTTATTTGCACGGGGTCAGTAGAAATTTTTCCTCTAAAGCAGTATTTTTCTACCTTCACAACATTAAGATGTGTAGACTTCAATTCCCAGAATTTCCCAGCCAGCCATGGGAATTGACTTGGTCTCCTAGCATCCCCCACCACTGGGAGTTGTGGTGTGAGCTTTAAAGAGCTGTACCTCAGAACCATTTACCTGCCACAAGGTTTTCCTCCCTCCCCCACAGTAGCACTTTAAAAAAGTGAAATTTCTGGAATTTGCCATGTAGAGTCAAAAATAAGAACCCTTTTGACAGTTGAGTGGCTTGGTTTGCTAAACATGTTACACCATGGCTTGCTTAAACATAGTTTGTAGACCAGTACATGTCTGGTTTGGTTCATACAACACCATCAGTCAGTCATACGCTTTGGTTTACAAATGACAGTGTCTGGACTCATCCAACATGCTAAGCCAAAGCCACATAATCCACACTCTGGCTTGGGGTGTTGGGTGAACTCAGCCAGGAGCTTCCATGCAACTTGGGAGATGTCCCTCAAGTCCCACAGACGATCAGAGAACACAGAATTTGAGGGAAGGCTGGGCAATTCCAGAGGCCATCTAGACTCTGAAAGGTGTAATCGGGGCAATGAGGGTCCCTGACAGGCTGGCTGATTCTTGCCCTGGTCAGCTGGTCATTTCTTGCCCAGCCTTAAGGTGCAGATTTCTATAACCCTCTGATAGAGCTAGGGCCCAATTTAAAGCATCTTCATCACAGTCCACCATTCCAATCCAAGATCTACCTGCGAGTTTATCGAACGTCAGGATCAGAATATTATACACGGACAGCATCCAAGCCGGATGGTGATCTGGGTGGCTGCTGCAGAATATGGCGAGAAACGTTTGCGAGCAGGCAGCTCAGAAGGTGAGTCTACTTCTAGCGTCTGCAGCCATAAGCACGCACCTGCCCTTTTGCTAGTCTCCCACCCGCATAAGGCGCCCACTGTTATTGCGTCATTGCGGCCCAACGGAATTTCGCTTTTACGCGAGCGACTACGTCACAAAGCAAACGCGCGAGAGGGTCTTTTCTTCCACGAGGCCTGCGGAACTCTGGTTTTCCTCCTTGCCTCGGCAGCGGCAGTTTTCTCGCTGCATCTAAAGCGGGGAAAAAAGCAACCCCCGCCTCGACTCTAACCCGCTTGGCTCCCCGGCTGCTTTACAGCCGCGCTTCCATTTGAAGTGCCCAGCAGCTCGCCGGCCCTTTCCATAGATTTCGTCGGGGTGTGTCTGTCTCTGTGTGTGTGTGTGAAATCCTCTTCCCTCAGCCCGGTCAGGTAAAACCAAACTCGTGGCAACCAGGGACCTGGACTCAGTGGTGCTCCTTTCCTCTGTGGCTTTTTCGTGGGGGCCGCTGCAGCCCCGCCAGCTCCTTTGCTCTGGGAAAGCCGGCCGGGAGTGGAAAAGCGAAGGAGAAAACGGAGCCGTTTGTCAGGACTTTGCCAGGCTCCTCCGTGACTCCCACACGGTAACGTGGGCAGGCGGCATCTGGCGACTTGAGCCGCAAAGGGCGATGCTTTTCCAAAAGAAGGCCAACGCAATCCCCCCTCCTCGCCTCGCCCCCGCCGGCAGCTCGCTTTCCCCGGGAATGGTCGGCCCGAAGGCTCGACAGGGAGGCTGGCAATCCGCAGCCCCGGCTGCCTTCTCGCCCCCGAGGCAGCTCCGCCCGCAGCAAACGCGCCGCCCGAAGGCGCGCTGGAGGTCTGTGGACCGAGGCCTCTAGTCTTCGGACTGAAAACGGCAATTAGGGGTCGCAATTAGCTCGATGAGACGGAATCTTCAATGCGGCGTCTGGAGTGGACGGAGCTTTTCAAAATATCCGGAATTATGGAGGTGAAATACTGGGTTAAGGAGGTTATTGAAACACCCGTACTTCAAAATCAAAGGAAAATCAGGCTTCTCTGAGGGCTGCCGTTAACAACCTGGAGACGATAATTAGCCCTTGTTTTACATATTGTTTCCAGGACGTGTGGGCGCTTGTGTTTTTTTCCGGGGGTATTTGAATAAATTTTATTCGGGTTGGTGGGGGAAGGTATTGTTTTTAGTCTGTAAAATGGCTTTGGAAACGGGCTGGGAATCATTTCTGAATTTTTAAAATAACCATGTGTTGAAAAAGGGCCTGTTTAATAAACATTATCTCACCACCGGAGAACACAGTCTAGGAAGTATGAGCCCCCCCTCTTTTAAATTAATGGGGACACCCAGGGCCAGCGATACTATATTGACCAAGTTCAACAGGTATAGCTTCCCTAAAGCCCCTGCTAGGAAGAGATTTTGATCTTTTGCAGCTCTAACTTTTGGGAGGGGGAAAAAAGGATGTGGTGATTACTGAAAGAATATTTAGCTATTATTATTCCTGGAAGAATATATGGTGATTATTATGAAATGTCTTTTCGTGTGTGTGTGTGTGAGAAAAAATCAAGACAGCAGCCTGACTGCATGATCAAAGCCCCATCTTTTTTTTACGTGTATTGCACATGATTGGCATATTATGGGATGTTACCGTTTGAATTATTTTTGGTTGCCAGGAAATAGGATGCCAGGCACACAACAAATTTAGTTAATATGAGTAGTTTGAACAAAATGGGTTGGACAGAGTTGGGGAATAGAGAAAAGTTATTGTTTGGAACTGGAAGCTGGAATAAATTGCTGATTTATAATTATGGAGATATTTTCTTTCTGTGTAATTAATATATGGACTTGAGCTGTCATTCCTCACCCAAATTATACCATAATGGAAATAAAATCCCATTGGTTGTGTTCAAATGACCTGCTCACCCATGGTCAACTAAACTACAGTTTACTCAAGTTCTGGGTTCTCAGTGAGAACTTCCCTCAGTATTGAGCTAAGTATGTAGAAAACCCTAGGCTCAAATTTGGCTCAGTGCCTAATGTAAAACCAGACTAATGTGATTGACTGAAATAGTACAGTGATCCACTTAGAGATGAATAAATTAATTATTTTCCCCCCCGCAATGGAAAATGAGAATATGGGCTGGTACACACTTTTCAGTAGATTCAGTGAAATACTTGACATAAATATGTAAAGGACCCAGTCTGTATGAGTCCTCATATCTTATATTTTGTACTTTTAGGCACTAAAAACTCCAGTATATACTTATTTTGTGGAATTGATATTGAGTCAATTTAAAAAAAAAATACTGTTAGAAAGATTGCATTGCAAAATGGAAGCCAGTCTTCGATTTATGGAGAAAATGTGCAGGGCTGCCCATACCATTGAGGAGCATGAAGTAGACAATTGGCTATCTTGGTGTCTTGACAGACATGATTATATAAAGGCAATCAAGCAATCATGTATTATCCAGTATGATCCAGCCCACATTGTTTTGCTGAGAAAGTTCAAACCTGAGCAGATGTTATTACTTACTACCACAGAGAAATTTCATAGAGGAGAAGTTGCTTCCTCTCTGATGGTTAGAAGATTGTTAGATCTAGCATAGCCCAATTCTTGTCGTTCTATACAGATTTATTACTTCTTTACTATCTTGCCTAATAGGCTGTTGGGTGATTTGTCATGCTCCTAATCGCATACTGAGAGGAGAAAGAACATTTTTTTAAAAGAAGCTTCTTCTGATATCTTTCTCCTGATTCTGCATATCTGCACTTCTTCACAAGCAGCAACCAAAAAGCTAATTAGAATCTGCTGTCATAATCTGGGAGGAATAGGACCCAAATTACATGCAACCTAAAATCGCTTAACTGTATCACCAGGTTAGCCCCCCTCCCCCCCCAACCTTGTAATATAGTCTCAAGCAGCAAGGCAATTCAGTGATAACAAATCATGAATAGTTTGCCCACAAAATGAAGACCAGATGTTCTGATCTCTTTGGAATTCATGAAGGTGATAGTAAGAGCAAAGACCATCCACAGAGATATTGAGTCCTAGGAAAGTTGGCCTTCCCTGCCTTTTTTAATACTGTATACCCTTCCAGATTGGATGCCCTCATAAAACACTGTGTAGCTTCAGGTCACCCTCTCTCTTAGTTTGGCAGACTGCACACTTGCAAAATTTGCAAAAACAAAAAGCATGGAGAGATGGGAACTTTTTTTGTGAGTTCATTTGTATTTTTGTCAGAAATGAAGTTCAGGGGGAAAGAAGGAGAAAGAGACATTCTAGAGCACAGAGATAGCTATAGACCTAACTTATTTGGCAAAGAATTACTTGCTGCTTTATTCTGGCATTTGAGGTTTTTACAGATAGCCACATTCCATCCTATGATCCTATAGCATGTGAGAAAAGTGGTCTTTACCACCATTTGATATGCACCTGTATGCTGTGTGACATTATTAATATAACACGGCTTTTCCAGCTAAATAAAATAACCTTGCCTAAATAGATGCACATTTGAAGTTTGGTGCCGGATTCATACAGGCTATATTGGCTGGTCAAGGAAGATTTAAATGCACGCACGCACGCACACACACGCGCACGCATGCACACACACATCCAGATGGCTGGGATTGTTTTTTTCCTGACTGCTTTGACTAAACTGGCTAGTTTGGACTATTGGTTGTCTAGCAGTGTTGATGTTTAAAACATTCATTTAATGCTGTGTTGAATTTTGCCTTGTGGACTCCTATCACCTTTAGGGAAAAAGCCATGCCTGCTGCTGGAGATGGTTGCTGGCACTTCTGATGATGGCTGCAAAGCGTTGCTGACAAATCAGCTGTCTTCCTGTGCCTTCGTCTCACAGCTGGATGCAGTGCACCTTCCTGTGTTGGGCTCTTGTACTTTGTTCTCCAGTCAGAAGAATGGCTGCCTGTTCATGTCTCTAGATGCATTTGGCACTTGCTGGTGGTGAGCAGAAACAGGGGAAAAGGCACTTGGGGTAATAGTGAATGCCTTGAAAATAGGCTGCATGATGCTATGGCAGAGCTCACTGTTCATCAAGAGGTTTTTTTTTTTCCTCCCCAGGTACTTGAGTATTTCTGTTGAGTTTCTCTTGCCGGGTGTTTTTAAGCTCACTTTGCTGTCAGAAATAGGGAGGGAACTACTGGTGCTGGTGGCAATATCTTTTCATCACTGAAGTCTAGCTCCCAATTTGAAAAAATGCCAAGTGGGACAAGTACACTAATGATAGTTTCCTTTAAACTTTAATTTAAGTGTGGGAAGCCTGGGGAGCTTCAGACTGCTGAAGACGTACAGTGAAAGATAAGATATTCACACAAAATGCGAAGGGTGTCCATGGGGTGAGGTCCAAAAAGGCAAGGTGATGTGTGCAACTGTGCAGTCAAAGGCTGTTTTTTACGAGCATGTGACACATGTTAAAAAGAAGTGATGCTTTGATCATGCAGTCATACCCATCGTTTTGACTTCTTGGATCCCTCTGTCCTGCCCTTCCATATCTCTTGGCCACCTTATAACTAAGCAAGCACACAAACGCTAAGTGATATGAAAATTCCATCAACATTCTCTTCTCCTTTGAAATACATTTTGAAAGCAAATTCTCTTTAATCAGATTGAAGGAGAGCTTCAATTGTTGGAAAAAATGCAGGATTTCTTTTTTTCTGCTTGACTCTAGATACATTGGTTACTGCCAAGCTAGCTGGGCAGATAAGTCATAAGTGGTGATTTTTTCAGGCATGTTACAGGTGAAACTGGTGGAGGGACAGGGAACCTACTTAAGGTCTGGTGATTTGGGCAGAGAAAGATGACATTTGGAGGCAGAATAAATCAAAACGCACTTAACCCAATCAATCACCAACCCAGTTGTGTTCTGCTAGTGTTTCTGTCAGCACATGATTATGCGAACTAGGTCAACGGTCAGTATGTTGGGAATAAGAGGCCCTGCCCACTTTATCCAGGAAGTGCCTGGCATGTCATGAACTTGTCTCTTAGGAAAGTATTAACAAGACTTCATGATACTACTAACTCCCCATTGGTGAAGCAGACAGCAATGGGTGTGGAAAGGAAAGGCAGGAGAAAAGGAACAAAAAAGCAAAGCAAATAATGTTCTAAGCTTTGATTCAAAGAAAGTCTTACGGTGCCTTCTTAGCTTTCCCTCCTATTGTCCTCCTTTTCAGCGGTGTCCTTCCCTCTACACCAACCAGAGAAATCCATTTCATGAATCCCTCATGATGAAACAACAGACTGCTGCATTAGTGGGATGAAAGAGAGTAAACTGGGAACTTTCTTAGAAGGAAGGCAGGACAGAAAGCTGAAAACCTGGGGAGGAAGGTGAGAGAAGGCAGGAAAGAGGTGTTTGATAGAATAAAAAGAGAGAAAGGAAGAGGAAACAGTAGAGAAGAAAGAAATCAGAGACATTGGTGGGCCTTGTGAAACAGTGGACTCATTCTGTACATGAATTATTCTGTAAATGAGTGTGGAGTGATGTACCTCTGAACAGAAATGACATGCAGCTCATAAGATCTGTTCATGCAATGTTGTTTTTAAATAATTTAATTTTAATTGTTCATAAGCAACTGATCCACTAAGTACAATAAAAGAGAGAGAGATTATAATAACACTTTCCCCTCCATCCTGCATACCTCCAATACTATAATACCTGGAGAAAAACTCAAAAGACAAGAGATATATAAGTTTATCAAACTGGGCTGGTGGCAGCAAGTTTTTAAACTTGATTGACTGAAAACTGAAATAACTAGAAATCCTATCACTTCTGACCAAATAAGCCTAGCTTTGCCATACCCCTTTTCCCAACATGGCTACGGGTGAGAAGCTGCTACCCCCCGCCCCCCAAAAAGTAGGCCACTTCTCTTCGAAAGGTCGGTGAGAGGAAAAACACACTCAAACTTCATGTATAGCAAACAAAACCTTATTAAGAGGGAAAAACAGCAAAGGAGACCATAATCCCTAATCACAACAAGCTCCACAGGTACATAAATCAATCTAGGGGCAGGAAGAAGGGAAAGGGTACCACATGTAACTACTCAGCTTTGACATCCAGGACACACTGATAGGAATGGCTGCTTTTGAAAAATAGGGTAGCCGACAAGCAACCAGATCTTCCCTTTCATTGAGCCTGGGCATGCAAATAGTGCTCCCAAGTAGCACTGGGAGTGTTGCTATTTATTTAGATTTGGGAGTATTGGGAATGTGTTAAGAATGTGTTCAGCAAAAGACTTGGAGTTGTTGCTGGTTGTAACTGCTGATAGCAGCACCAACCCCTATTAGTCTGCATGTTATTTCCGACTCACCAATCTAAGCTGCTTATCATAGATTGGCCTATTCATGTCAGCAGGTATAACAACTCATTTAAACCACTTAAATCTTAAGATCCTCTGGGGCATATCCAAACTTGGGTGCAACTGATCTAAAGAGATCCCAGAATGCTTTGCATGAACCAAGTGTCCCGGGATCCACTATTATTTAGTTGCGATTATCAGAGATCAATAGTTGTCTGTGGTAGCTAAATTTCAGTCCCTTTTTATATGTTCATTCCATATTTTGCTTATAATTTACCTATGATATCATCATCTCATCTCTTCCACAATTAGTCTCTGCTTTGAACTAAAAAATCTTCATTTCCATTTCTGCTGACAGTGAGTCAGTTCCTTTAGCATGTCCTTGCTATGAAATTGTATACTTGAGTCGATGGGCGGTATACAAATTTAATAATAAATAAATAAATACATACATACATACATACATACATACATACATACATACATACTTAGACTGTAAGAAAGCACTGGAACAATACAAGTTTAATTCTGTCTGATGAACAGGATTCCAGATTATTATTTTATGAGATCAGGATAATTTACAAGCAGCCTGATGGAAGTGGTAGCAGCTTGGTTGATCCTTACAGCTAGTTAGCATTAGGGGGCACATTCTGTGATTTTTGCACTTTTATAATAGAGAGCCTGGCTTTCTCAGCTGTACTACAGCCCCAACTCCTTTTCTTGGAGGAGGTTGATTGGGCAACTGCCTAACTTCTGATTGAAGTTTGCATGAGACAACTGAACATAGGAGGCACAATACTTCCAAACAAACCCATGCTTGTTTCTGATTAAAACTATCTACCTATCTGCACAGCTGCCTGGTTTTAGGTGTTTGCATAACATACAGACTCTGCTGCCCATGATCCAGTTTGGTGTGTCATGGGATAGGTGTAGAGACTTGGGAGTGGCTGTATTGTCTAGGAAGGCACCAGACAGTATTTGAAAGCAAGGCCAAGTTGACTTCACCTAGGGTGGGCCAGGCTCTCCTTTAGTTATTTATCTCCTTCTTGGTTGCATTGTTTTTGCTGAGCAGCTCTTTGCATTGTGGCTAATTCAATAACGTTATGGCTCTAATTTAGCCAAGCCTCTGTGTGTGGCTTTGTTTCTGGGTATAGTTGCAAAGTAACTGGACATATGTTGTAAAGCTTTTCTAACAAAATGGGCTAAAAGGAATACAAACTCAGTTGTGTCTCATGAATAATAATCATGCTTTGTTATTCATTGATCCATTTCATGATATGCATGTTTTAAGTTTTTCTTCTCTGTGGAAGACAAATATCCTTTCTATATGCATGAGTTTTTGTTCACAGTTAATTCTTTTAAAAATACAAGGTGTCAACTTTAGCATAAAGCAAACTTGAAGGGAAAATTAAGACTTTAATAGTCTTTTCTTTCTCCAAAGTTCATTGTTTCATTTGGATCAGGCCTACACATTCTGATCTTGAATTGGCTGGCCTCTTGCAAATACAACTGATTCCAAAGCTATATCCAGCTGAGGAAAAACATTGCCATTATTGAGGTTTTCATCCTATTGGGGAAATACATTTTTCTCCCTCTTTTTAAGAAGCTAGCATAAGTATGTGCTAAATGATTCCCATATTTTAGGACTTAGGGCATGTGGACATTGGTAGATTGAAACCTTGCCTTAAAACTTCTATTTGATTTTTTGGACTGTTCCAGGAATGCTACGAGCATATTGTTCAGCTCACTGATGTACTTGATTGCCAAATGTAGGGATACTCTGTGTACATCAGCATCGATTAAAAAATCCAAAATGTATTGATCTATTTGATTATTTTTTAAACTTAAAGCCTACTTATATTACAGATACTCAAGGAAGCCCCTTTGCTAAGAACCACCTAGTTTGTCCTGGTGAGAAGAAAAGTGGAATATACATTTTGAAAATAAATTGTTGCCTAGATTGTTCGGTTCATTAAGGTTAATTAAATATTAGAGCTGTGTATGTTAAATTCAACTCAATTTGTTATTCCTGTAGAACTAGTAAGAATGCAGAAAAAGTTCTGGAGAATTTTGTATTCTCACTACCAAAATGTGCCTTTACCCAAACAGTTGAAATAGCCCCCATCCATGTCATCATTTAAAAATGGGTCAGCAGAACTATGCTGGCATTTTTATACCATCCTAAATTATATAAACAATGCCTATACTAGAAGCAAGCAAATACCTAAAAATAGGTAACAGAACTGCTAGCTCTGCACAGTGTTCCCTGAAACAGCTATTGTAGGTTCCCAAGGCTGTAGCTTAGTTTTTAGATAACTCCAGCCAAAATCTTAAATTTCCTCTTCCAGTTGAAACTGCAACTGCAGAATTAAAGGATTTGGACACTCTGCAAAAAAAATTAACTACATGCAATTCATTTTTGCTGCCAGAAGGGAAGGACAAAGATAGTTCCACTTATTCCATCACTGATTGTATTTGATTTTTTAATACTGATGAAGAGGCAGCATCTACCACCTCATTTCCAAGTGACAGCTTAGGACATGCAAGTAAGATTGGTGGACACACAGCAATATCCCCCAACACAAATGTTTAATAATTAGGATCAAGAAGCCAGTTGTCAGTAAAAGATGCAAGGAAAAAAATGACAAATAAATAAAAAGTGCTTCAAATACACTCAGAGTAGGAAGCCAGGTGTGGGGGGGACTTAGTCGCCCTGGCCATTAAAAAGTTTGTTAAAGAAGGATAGTGAAATAACAGAGAACTGAACAAATTATTGCTGAGGATGTAGGAGAGATGCTAGCTTTTAATGAACTGAGATACAGGTAGTTCTTGACTTACGACCACTTGTTCAGCGACTGTTTGAAGTTATGGCCGCACTGAACGAAGGGACTTATGACCGGTCCCTGAAGTTATGACCGTTGCAGCACCCCTGCGGTCACATGATCAAAATTTGGGTTCTTGGCAGCCCGCCCACACTTACAACCACAGGGGTACCTCAACTCCCCCTACCCGTCTATCTCCCACCCATCTATGCTCTTTTGATCTCCTGGACTCTGCGGCCCCTAGCTGACCTTCACTGTCTTCTTGCTCCCGCTGCTGACAAAGCATGTCTGGCCTAGCCCTTTGTGAGACAGCTGCTGACTGCATGAGGCATTCTTCCCCAGATCGTGCACGGTAGTTTCCTTGTGAGACCTGGGGAAGATGGCCTCATATGGCCAGCAGCTGTCTCATGGAGGGCCAGACCAGGCATGCCTCATCAGCAGTGGGGGCAAGTAGACAGTGAAGGTCAGCTGGGGCAGCAGAGTACAGGGTGGCAGGGTCCTCAGAGTACAAGATGGCGAGGGCGACTGTGGCTGGGCCAGGCTGGGGATGGGCTTCATGCTGTGAAGGGATTCACACTGCGCTGTGGCAGGGTTCAGGGTGGCCAAAAGGCAGAGATGGTGGGGAATAGACAGTTGGGGGGAGTTGAAGGGGAGGCAGTCCCTTACCTTGGAAGAACCGAGGCTCGGGGCTGGAAGCGACCAAGCCTGGAACGCCTTGGATTAGGATGGGTCCTCGGTTAACGACTTGTGGAATTCGGGTAACGATGACAATGGGGAGTGCCAGGATTGCCATTGCTAAGAGATGTGGTCATGTGGCATTGCGCTTTATGACTGCATTGCTTAGTGAAGGAAATTTTGGTCCCAATTATTGTTGTAAGTCGAGGACCACCTGTAACTAGAAGTAATGATAAATAAAATTAATGAGCCTTATTGACAGACCACTGAGTTCTTCAAGAAAAATATAAAAGCACTTTTCACAAAAATAAACTACTTTTCTGTACCATCAGCATCTGTTCCTAAGAACTGTAACTTTGCCAACAGGAACCCAGTTTTGACAAAGGGACTGAGGTACAATCAAGGAGACTATAGGCCAACCAGCTTAACATCTGTTCTGGGGAAAATGTTTCACAGTATTATTAAACAAACTTTTTGAGGATATCTGTGAACATACAGACAGGGGTGATGCAGGTGTGGACTTTTTATGAAGCCTTTGACAAGGTCCCTCACCAAAGTCTCCTGAGCAAACTCAGCTGTCCTAACGTAAGAAAGCAGGACAGGTGTTTTTGTGGATTGGCAACTGATTAAACTGGAAACAGGGTAGGAATATATGAGCAAATCCTACATTGGTCAGATGTATAAAGTGAGGACCCATAGGGATTGATATTGGCTTTGATGTTTTTTAACTTACATATAAATAATTTGAAAATAGAACTGAGCAGTGAAGTGGCCATATTTACTAATACCAATTGACTCAGTGTGTAAAATCAGAAAGGATTGCGAAGAGCTCCAAAAGGATTTCTCCAACTAGATGCATTGGCTTCAAAATAGCAAAGCAGTTCCAGTGTAATGTGATAGATATTTGCAGAAGACATCCAAACTTCATCTATACATTAATGGGATCTGAGATGGTAATAACTGACTATGAAAAGGATGCTGGAGTCATGGTGGACTTGATGAAAATGCTAACCCAGTGTTCAGCTGCTGTAAGCAAGGCAAATGTCATGCTTCGAATATAAGAAGCATTGATATTATAATACTTTATACAAATCTGTGGTGACACCACATCTGGAGGATTGGGTATATTTCTGATTATTACACCTCCAGAAGGATATTATAGAGCTAGAAAAAGAATGCTGGACAAAATAGATCTGTGGCCTGTTCCAGCAGGTCTCTTCTTAGATTCTTATGCTCCTACTATCCCTTTCAGTGATAAGTTCAAAGGAGGCTGCTTTTATATTCCTGTGTTAGTTACTGCTGTCACAAATCTTCTGAAGATTTTTCTGATTTAGAATATGCCATAAGTGGACACCTTCTGTCTTTTCATAACCCTGAATATATTGATCTTTATCCTGTTTTGCATCAATTAGGGTATCCACTGGCTTCCTGCTTTTGTCTGAGATGCATGTTAATATAACCTGAAAATAGCATGTCTGTCTTTCAAAATGCCAGATCTCATAGATTTCAGCAATTGTGTAACCTTTTTCTAAAGCTACATTCAGTTCAACAGTACACCATGTTCCAGTCAGGGTTCTTCCTTCATCACTGTGTTTACACAGAATGGCCTGCTGCTTTTCTGTGCAGGTTGCACACAGACTAAACATTAATTTACCCCCTGATTTGTGGGGTGGGACTGGAAAATAGAGGTTCCTTGATAGGTACACTTTAATTTTAGTGAGCCTGATACAATATTTTATGTCCCCAAAGTTTTGATAGAGGATTTGTAGATGCCCAATCGGGTACTCCTTGTTCTTGTTCATGAAGTGGTACAAACTGGTGAAATCATAATATAAGCTTTATTCCCCAGGTTTTGGCTTGTAGAACAAGCATGTAGCATTTGTTCTTCCACCAATAAAAGCATCTGGTGGGTTCAAGGGAGTTGGGAGCTTCTTCTCAACTAGTAACTGCTTCAATTATGTGTCAGTCACCACCATGACATCCCATTTGTGTTCCCAGATGCTGCACACAGCATAACCCTGGTCCCTAAGTTACTCTTCTTTAATCCTAGTACGGTTGTACAGAACCCCACAGGTTGAATCAAGTAAGCTGTTGAAGTCCTTTGCAGAGTAGCAGATAGGGCAGCCATGAAAGAAACACCTGTTAAATTCAAAGGCTGTGGGGGTACCATTTATGATAGAAAAGCCATCCAGAAAATAATTACCTATTTGCTTTCCACCTCCTTGCAGAGCATGCTGAATATTGAGTTTCTCAGTGTATGCTATATACATCAGCCATTGAATGGCGGATGCAGAATACCTTTTCTGCATCTGGTGGTAACTGTCCAAAGGGACTAATGCGATGGTGTTATTCTCCAAATACATGAAGCAGTACTGAGCCATGCAGACAGAGGCCAATGTAGCATACAGTGGAAGGGGTCAGTGTACTGAATCTCAGTCTCCTCAACAACACCTCTCCTTCTCCTCTGAGAAATTCACGCTGTGTCATTTTCATCACTTGCCCTCTAAATTGATTACAAGCCTCCCTCAATATCTCCACATCTTGTTTCCAGGAGTAAGCCAGGGCCTAGTTTAAACACAATACCTGCATTAGCAGCATGCCACTTCTGAAATTATTCTCTGTCACTGGTCATCATGGTTTCAGGGCTGTAATACTTGGCATCAGGGAGCAGTCCCACGTAATCTTGATTGTCCATTGTGTTGAACAAATGGGGGAAGTATCTCTTGCTGCCCTGAAATCCCATAATTTTGAGTAGTTTGCTTAATTTAAGGTGCAAAAAAGAGAGACTATCAATAAACCAAAAGTACAGCGTGGTAATACATAGCAGTTTACCACCCTGACTTAAAAGTTCAGCTTGGACCTTTTCACGTATCAGTTGTCTCAAGACTAGGTACAAGTCATAATCTTTGGAGTTGTGAGCGATAAAAGTACATCCTGTAAACTCCTGATTTATAAATTTCTTCACAAATTGATCCAGACATCTTGTCATCCTCTTCCTTCAGCATATCCATGGCATAGACATAATTTGGTATGTTGAACCCCTGTTTCTTGACAACATTCAAAATCATAAATGATGTGTTTTATGCCCATTTCTGGTTGAGCCAGTGGATTCAGAACATATAAATGTCCTTCCAAGCTTTCAGCCTTCTTATAGCACTGCCTGCACTTGCTTTTCTGACATTTTTTGTGGTGGGTAAAGACATAGACACCACATGTGTTACACCATACCTTATTCTTACAATCAGTTTTTTCTTCCTTTGCCAGTTGTGCATGTCTTTCAAGGCTGGGCTTAGAATGGCAAAACAGTTTGCACTTATTGCATCTTCTCTTCTCCATATCCACCTCATGCACGCATGCTTCAGGCATGCATGACAGAAGTATTGACAATCATGGGTAAATTCGTGGTGATAGGCTGTGTGACAGAATTTGCAGAAATAGCATTCACCCAGGAAGCCCTTGATGTTTTTGATTCTGTAGTAATGTTTGTTGTGTAACAATATAAAACAGCAGTTTTTCTTGTTGGGGTCTACCTGTGACAAAAAAAACACCATCCTCGTTTATAAAACAAAATCTTGATGATTATACCTAGACACTTTTCAAAGATGTGTACTTGTGAAAAGTCATCCCTGTTTTCTGTGGAAATACCCAGTCTGATGTGGAGGTCCCTGGCTCTAGTAATGATTTCTTGCTTTGTAAATGACCTGCTGTCTAACAAATACAGCAGACAGACAGCAAAACACAGAAATTCCCCCTCCATATTGAAATCAACCAGGTAGCATCTTTTTTTCTCTGGGACTTGGGTGAATAGCACTGTGCTTAACTTCCTAAGTCCACCCCCCTCTCTGTTCTTCACAATGATGACAACTAATTGTAAAACACCACCCCACAACATGTTAACATTGTTCTGTAGCATGCTTTCAACATGGTTCAGGAACTCATCAGCATTTAAATCACCCCTATGCCTCCTAATAGAAAAGAGAGGTTGATTTAAACTGCCTGCATCCATCCTGAGTTGTACAAAATAATTTGGTCTTATGTCCCTAGAAACATTATTCAAAAGATTCTGTATCTCATTATGAATAACATCTATAGCATGTGTGAATGAATGGATACGACCAAGGGTTACAAATCTGTATCACTGATAATATTCTGTTGTGTTATAATTCTGGATAGGTCTCTGCCATGTTTATATTCTCTCCAGATATACACCAAACTGATTCTATGTGTTTATTGAATTTGGGCCCTCTGATTGTTGCATAGAATAGTTTATCTCCTCTGCTGGTTCAGATTCTGACATAGACCATTCAGTACTGGTAATACTACCTGGGGAGCCTGTAGGAAATCCTCCACCATGCATTTTTGCTTTTTTGCAGGATGGCTCTGGATAAAACAACAGAAACAGTAGAACTTCAGCAACATTCATAATAATGTAATACCACCCTTAGATTCTAAAAGCTGTTTGCAGTTGGATAAAACTGTAGAAGGCTAAGAGTCACCCATAATATGTTGAGCCTATTGTGAATCTGTGAGCATTGGAAAAGCTGCAAAGTTCTGGTCATCTTCCCATTCTGAAGAAAAAGAAAAGAGACATAGCAGAGGTCAGAGTTGCTGCAGAAATGCTTAAACACGTCTAAAATCCAGTGATATTTATTTGTGTGAAAGGAATATCTTCATAGGCTTTCAGACACCACGAGTCTGACACATCATTCTGATGAAAGAAAACAACAAAAAAGTTATAAATATTATTTTGCATCTAAAAGGGACTGCATCTCAAAAATTAGCCATACAATTACTTACGTTAGTAGCATCCATTCTGAAAAGGGTCTTCTTAGCTGGCAAATGATGCAAGAGGGAGGATAAGTCAGCAAACTGCATACTGAAGCAGTCATGTATATGCCCTACTTTATACATGTAATTGATGTCACAAACTAATTGCATCAGAGATGCTGAATTCTTAACATTTTTTGCAAAACCAGTCAGGCCCCAGGAAGCCCAGTTTGAATAATATCACACATGCTTTGATTAAATTGTATCTGTGTATTTACTGTGTGACATGGTTAAATAGGGTTAGCAAAAGAAATAAAACAGACTTTACTTGATCTGTACATATATTTTTATTATAAAATTCAGTGGGTGAATGTTAACCGGTTATTGTAATTAATTTCTGCTACATTCTGTCATATGACCCTCTTCAGAGCACAGGCATATTAGCCTCAACGTTTGACATTACTGAAAGTGGATTATTGTTCTTCTCAATGCACTGTATGAAGGCATTGATTTCATCAAGGGTGTCTTGCATGAAATATAATTTATCCAGTTTGTTGGAAATGCTTATGATGATCCAGAGGGCCTCAGGTCTGGAAAGTCTACAGCATAAGTTTTTAATAAGCTCTGCTTCATTGGTTCTGTCCATTGCTCTTTAACTTCTTGTAGATACCCCATTAAACAATGATGCAGCATTTTTATGATACATGGTTTCAGAATCTGTGTTATGCTAACATCTTGAGACCCCATCATTTCTAAAACAGGAAATACGAGAATTAGACTGGTGGTTTCACTTACCTGAAATACTATTTTCTTAATCTTTATTTTTACTTACTATTTGGTGTTTTGCAGAACCTGCAGTAACAAGGCAGTATAAGCTTATCCTGTGCATTTTCCTCAAAGAAGCTACATGGCTCAGGAGTGCAGGGTCTTTTTCTTCTAAACCCACACTCTGGAGGCTTTGGGGTCAACTGTACATCAAACAAATCACCATCAGTATTTGCCATCTTCAAACTGCTGGAGTTTTATTTTTCAAAAGTACCCTGGGCTTGAAACTGGTGAACTTGTGAAACTTAAACTGGTGAAATGTGGCAACTGCCCAGGCATGTCTGGACATACCACCCCACCCCACCCCACCCCACCCCTTGCCCAGAATCATGACTCTGACATGTCTGCACATGTGCATGTTCTGCCCAGACAGATCTGGACACGCCCCCCCCCCCCGCAGCCCTACCTGTTTTTACTAGATGACATGACTGCACATGCCCAGAACCATGGCTCTGACATATGGCTGTGACATGTTTAGATGTGTGGATAAGAAGTTGGTTGCTAGGTTGGATGCTGTGTGTGTGTGTGTGTGTGTGAGAGAGAGAGAGAGAGAGAGAGAGAGCATTTGGTTACTGGTTAAATTTTCCAGCTTTGCTGGAGGGGGGGAATAAAACTTTATTAAGGTTATGCTTCAAAACGTTTATGTGTATGTGTGTATTTGTGTTATCGGTTAAATTTGCAAACATGTGGGGGTGTGTGTGCATGTGCATGTGTATTTTCAGGTTAAAATTTGCAAACTATGTGTCCTTAACTTTTACAAAAGGTAAAGCTATCTGGTTTTCCCTTAGGCTTTATTTGAATCCATATAGGATTAGGGCTGGGATTAGGGTTAAGTTAATCACTCTGGGGCTGCTGTGGTTTAAACAGTTCTTTTTTCCTGCATTCAAGGGAGTGATTTTAAAACTCCATAGAAATAAACACTTTTAGAAAAGGGGGCAAATGCAGGCTGTGGCTGTATTTTTAGGGACTCCTTTTCCTGCATTGCACTGATTTTAAAATGTCACAAAAATTAAAATCAGCATTAGGCTATTATTTATTTTACAATGCACAAAATAGGGTTTGCTTCCCAAATACAGTGCAGCCTAGGGTTCTGTTAATTATTCACTTTACTTAGTTCTTGTCAGCCTTACTAGGTAGACCAGACAGGAAACATAACCAGATAAGCTAATTCTACTTTATTGTAAAGCTACATTAACAGTATCTTGCAAGTCTGAAAGTACAATTCTCCCACTGTCCCTTCTGAGCCTCTTCTTCTACCTACTATGCAGCTGCGGGCTATGCTCTCCCTTATCTGACCATTCCCTAGGCAGCATCTCTCAAGGTCATTCCTACATACCATTACAGTTTTGGTTTGAATAGGATTAGGACTAGGTTTGTGGCTGAACTAATCATGCACTCTAGGGTTGACTGTCACCCTTTTCTTGATGGGTTTAGGTTCAACATGTCATGTGTGGTAGGTGTCATGACCTTGTGACTCCAGCATCAGGTGGGGAGGAGGTATGCAGGTCATATCCGGTTAGGGTCATGACCTGGTGACATCTGCATCACGTGGGTTTTGTTTACTTTGATGACATCACTGATTAAACAGATAAGCCACCATTAAAGTTAGTATACACTATTACTACTCATGGGCAAAGAGAACAAAATCTTTTACTTCCTGATGCAAAGGTTTTGGTTGGACTGCATCTAGATAACTTTGATGCTGTTCAAGCAGAGTGTTTTTTTTTTTTTGCTTTATCTTGACTCTGTTATACCAGCTCACAGTTTCTCTCTTTAAGCAAAATCCAATTAAGGGAAAATAAGGCTTTTTTTGTTTTGTTTTGTTTTGTTTTCTTGAAACTCTAGAACCATTAATGGAACTTCAGTGGATGTCAGTACCTTACTATAAGGAAGATGCAGCTTAGGTACAATGAGAGCAGAATGGAAGCCATTGAAATGAGGCTCTAGGATCATAACAAAGAAGAGTATATCACCTCTTAGGAGATCTAGGATCATATATGACTCTACAAATTTGTCCTGTAGATTATAATATGCCATGTGTCCACTTGAGAAGTCTGTGGAAAGATGAAGTTCAGATGGAAAGCTAAATCACTCCTCAAATATCTGGAGCAAATCATGCACATAATGATTGCCTATTTTCTCAGCAATAGCATGGAAGTAGTGTACCATTGTCTTCTGGATTTTTTTTCTTTTTGTCCCCTTCTAGCCATCCCTGAGATTTCCTAGTGATCTTCTATCCAAGTACTAACCATGCTTAGTTTCTCAAGATCACCCATGCTAAGTATAATTTGTGAAGAGAAAGCATTGGAGCCTAAACATAGGAATGTATGTAATGCCTTATTGTGTTAGTAACTTTTCCTGGATATTAGGAATTAGAAAGAAACGCTTCCAGGCTAGAAAAGGTTGTTATTGCTAGAGGTTTAATCTGAACCTTTGAAATTATTCCTTGGTCTAGAGATTACCTACTGAACTATACTGTCACCTTCCTACCTGTTTTCTGAAGTAAATAAAAGCATCTTATTTCAACTGGTCTTTAACTGCTGTTTTGCTGTCCCATTTTTTTGTTTGTTTGTTTCAACTGCTCTTTTGCTCTTACTACAGTGCAGTTGGCTGGGAACAGGGTTTTTAATTATATTGGGCGTTTGTTTGTTTGTTTTGATTTTGTAGCCATTTTGAAAAGAGCAATTTAAAAATATTTTAAATTAAACCAATATAAATGGTTCTCTATTACATGATTGTTTCTTTCTCTTTAGCTTATCTTCTAATTGCCTAAAATGCAGGAAACAGTCACATGGAATTCAAGAAAATTCCTGGTTGGCTTCTCAAGCAGGGTGTCTTAGAACTGTGGGTTTCTTGAAATAACTAGGAATTTAGAAGGCCCTACCTATCAAAGTGGATCTTATTCAGGCATTGCACACTTTGGCACTAGGCTAAAGTTTTGCTATTTACAGTAGCTGTTAACAATAATGAAGTATTTTAAAATTAAAATGAGCATGAATCCTAGTTGATACAGTATAAGCCAACAGGTAGGTTTACTACACTGGATTTTGACAGTGCACATCACCATGAGATCCTATTAGGACAAAAGTATGAAATGCTGTATGAATTTAGAAAGCATATAAAATAAAAATAAAAATGAGGCAATTATTTTGGGTAAAACAACTGCTGAGAAAATAGCTATGAGGTATTGGAACTATGGATGTTATTCAGTCTCCACTGCAACTCTTAAGTTACCTTACATTGTTTAGGGGTGATAGAAGACACTGTCCTATTATCAGTGTTGGAATAAGTTCTTCTGGATACATGTTTGCATGTGTTATGGATATAAGAACCATTTTATGCTTTGCCTCAGGTAGCAAAATGTCCTGGTTGCTCTGAATAATTTACACATCAGAACAAAATTTGAGAAGGAAGAAAATGTTTTATTACATTTTTGAGGTGGGAAGTATTATACAAGTCTTCAAAGTTCTGACCTCTCTTATAAGAAATTTCAGGATCTGCTGGATGACTTCCTTTCCTAGTCTATCTTGATACAGGATCTCCTTGTCCCAAATGCACACTTCATCTTTGAGAAAAGGAATCTATTAATTATGGTGGCAGAGTTCATTTCTTAGCAGCAAGGGACTTCCTGTTGAAAAGTGCCTTCAAAGAGCCCTCAGGGAGTGAAAACACTATTCAGTTTCACTTCCATATCTCTCACTTGTGACACTTGAGATTCCTCACTAGAACTCATAGTAGTGATTTGAAAGCTAGGTTTTAAATTGAAGGGTTTGAATTGAAGCATTTTTAATGCTTGGTAAAGTGAGAGCAAGAAAGTTATAAATCTCTTTCTCTTACAGGTAGTATCATCTTGGAGTTAAGTTGTTGGGATTTGCACAATTATTAAAACAACAGCAAAAATGCACCCACATTACAAACCAAGCAGAATTACCTTTCTGTCAGAGTCGGCTTTAATGGTCTTGTAGTTCCCAAATGTTTCACTACAGAGAATCATGGCTGGATGTGCCTATCCTGCCCATTCGTTCAAGATGCAGAACAAAACAGTCCATTGTTCAAAACCCCAGCTGCTTGCAGCCTGTTGACATTCATCACTGGTTGTGCTTTAGACCAATATGAAATCAAATTATTGTTGCCCTCATATCTTGTTTGTTTTGGAAAGTAATATTAAAGATAACTTTGAGGTGGCCCTACAGTGGGGAAGCAGTAACATTTTATCAAGGCTTGTGGAAATTCCAACCCAATTTGCACAATTAGAGATTGTAATCTTTTTACAGGTCATTTCAGCCTGACTCAGTAGCTAATATTTTCCTCCAGGGCTGTGAAATAGGCATGTGTAAATTGGCTCTGTTCTGATTCAGATCAGATTCAGTTTGGATCATTTGATGATTTTATGAGATGATTCAGTTTTGCAATTCTAGGTCAGTTCGAGTGCAAAGATTCAGTTGAAGCAGTTTTGAATCAAATCTACAAGTTGAAGTTTCACACAGCTGAAAGCCCTACTGTGCAGCATAAATCAACCTTTTATAACACCCCTCAAGCTGGAATGAAGGAAGACATCTTTCTTGCTATTCTATGTAAACGAACATTTTTTTAAAACTAGATTAGTGCTTTTATGTTCAAATTTTATTTCTCCATAAATAACATTTCAAGAAATTATGGGAGAGACACTTACCAGCTGTATATTTTGTAATTATACATTTTTCACACTGATTTTTCATAGGTTGTTTATGCCAGTTATTCGCTTTGATACAACAAACCCTGATCAGCATGCATATTCTACAAGGGTTGAATGAAAGGAGTACCCCCAATGTTATAAGTCACCAACAGATGGCAGTAATGAAGTGCTGGAAGCTCTGACATGTTCTTTAGAATTTGTTCTTTCATTTCAGTAGGTAGGATGATGCTGGGAGAAAAGGTTGTGTTGCTGTTCTTTGTGAAATAGAACTTGAAGTGAATACTCAAGAGTGCTTTAAGCAATTTGATGTGATTTAATTTTTGAATCTTGAAGGAGTCCCTCCAACTGAAATTCACCACCAAATGCAGGTTGTTTATAGCAAAGACTGCGTTGGCCTGAGTACTGTGCATCACTGAGCCAAAAAATGTAAAGATGGTGAACTGGGAAAGTTGATCAAGACTGAAGAATGAAGTAAGTGATCTGTGATAGCAACCAGTGAGTTTCATGTGAGAAAGCTTGATGAACAGATTAAGGACAATCAGCAGATTACTGAATTCTGACAAATCTGGCATTTCACAGCATTGGGTCACGTTATTGATGTTCTTCAGTATCAAGGTTTGATGAAGGTTTGTCACATTCTGGTGGCAGAGATGAAAGCTTCAAGAGTTGAAATTTGTCAGCAATTTTCATGCTGTGCAAATGAAGGCGAGGATTTCTTCACAGCATTGTGGCAACCGAGAAAGTATAGGCTGAGCATTATGACCTAGAAATGAAGCATCAGTCCATGGAATATTATCACAAATTTCACCTGCAATAAAATAAAATAATTCAAAACCCAGGCTTTATCAGGAAAACTAGTGGTTATAGATTTTTGGGTTACAGATGATATTATTCACATGGATTTTGTTAAACCTGGTATCAGTATCAACTCAGAGCGCTACATTGCAGCACTCAAAACGTTGGAACAATGATTGAGCAGAATTTGGAATCACAAGAAGCAAATTTTGCTGCAACTTGATAATGCTAGATATTACAGGAATGAAGTTACAATTGTAAAGTGGGATCTCATTGTCTTACCCCATCTGCTGTATGGTCCAGATTTGGTGCTATGTGACTTCCCCTTTCTCACAAAATTGAAAAAATACCTTTGTGTCCCATCCAAGTGATAACCAGGTCTGATCTGCTTCATTTAGATGTTGTCATCTAATGGGAAACCCTACTGGATCCAATTTAATATGATAAAAACTCCAGAACAAAAGCAGCACCTGTCCTATAATCCTTTGAATTGATTGGCAGTGAGCACAGGTTCACTATCAAGAAGATAGTGCCGCCTAGAGTCACATATAGTGAGATTGGCGGCATATATAAAATAAATAAATAAGTCCTCATCAAAGCAGCCTAAATTTACATCGTCATCTGCTCACACAAATGTGCCAATTATGACCTGGTTATGACCCATTCACCAAATCTGTCCTATGTGGAGTAGGTAAAGGAAGTTCTTCCTTTCTTTGTATTGAAATTTACTGCCAATATTTCTAATCAGCCTCCAGAAGGGAGGACCAATTCAAGATATTTTGATCCATGAGAGAAGAACCAGATAGTACTTCCTTAGGGAAGGTTGAAATGGTGTTTTCTTCCAATCCATGTGAAAAACTTAACAGCACTGGCAATTGCATTTTTCTTGAAAGGAGCTGTTCTTGAAAGAACACAAACCTAGAATCTTGGCACATATACATATGGTTTAATGCATCTGCTTTGCCATATTTATCAGATCTAATACATTAACACTGCAACAGTTTTTGATTCCTACTGAGAGTTGCATGCATATTAATAGTAATGTCCTCCCATGTAAAACGGTTGATTCTAAGGTGGTCAGTTATATAACACCAACAGAGAAGGCCATGGATTTATATGAAATGTGTATATTTTAATGTCTCTGCATTATGTAAAGCAGTAATAATAAATGTGATTCAAATAGAAATACAGGTAGTCCTCACTTAATGATGGTAATTGGGATTGGAATGTCTGTTGCTAAGCGATGCAGTGGTAAAGTGCAATGTCATGTGACTATGCCGCTTAGTGACGGCAGTCTCGGCAGTCCCTAGTTACTGTTGTAAAGTGAATAACTGTGGGTCGTTAAGTGAGAATCTCATATGACCATGTCATCCAACTTTCTGCTGGCTTCTCCACTGACTTTGCTTGTGGAAAGCCAGCAGGGAAAGTCACAAATGGCAATCACATGACTGCAGGACGCTGCGATGTCGTAATTGTGAGCTGGTTGCTGAGCACCTGGATTGTGATCAGGTGACTGTGGGGCCACTGTGATGGCTAGAACTTCAAGGACCAGTCAGTCATAAGTATCACTCATTCAGCACCATCGCAAGTTCGAATGGTCACTGAATGAGTGGTTGTTAAACAAGGACCACCTGTATAGCTATTTCTCATAATGGAGAAGATTATGACCTGAGAGTACTTCATCTACTGCCCAAGTATTAACTGTGGATGGGCTATTTCAAGGCCTCCTCTCTTCCTTTATATTGTTCTTTTAACTTTATTAAAGAACTTTATTAAATTTCAACAAAGAGTAAAATACAGAAAAGTCAAAAAAAAAAAAGGAAAAAAGTAGCAAAAGAGGGAAGATCAGAAAAGAAATAGAAAAGAAAAAAGTAACTTCCGACTTTCTTTGGTACGGGTATAGATATAAAATACAGTCACCTCTTACTCGAATATTTTAAAAAGTACAAAATAAATCTATATCAACAAGAAAAATAAATTAATACAAAGTATTTCTATAGTTATAATATAAATCAGTCAGACTCCAAAATCAAAGTTTCGTTTTTTTGAGTCTCAGAGTAGAGACTTTCTCTACTCAGAAAGTCCAAGAGTGGTTTCCAAGTAGAAACAAAGCCAGACAATGTCTTTTCTTCAATCAAAGTAGTCATCTCTGTCAATTTCATTAATTTCACTATCCATTCTTCAGCTATAGGCATTTGTATTTCTTTCCATTTTTGCCCATATTTTATATAAAGAAATAAATTCCCATCTTTCCATCTGTTTATCCATCATACTGAAAAAAAAATCTCTGGTTTCAGTAGTACATCCGTTTTTAATTTTTTTGAATCAAAACTCATATCATATCCCAGTATTTCTTAGCTTTCTTACAAGTCCACCAAAGATGATAAAAAGTACCTTCACACTGATTATATTTCCAACATACATTTGAAATTCCTTTATACATCTTTGATAGTTTATCCGATGTCAAATACCAACAGTACATCATTTTATAAAAAGTTTCTTTTTAACTGTAATTAAGAGTAAACTTCAAACCTTTATTCCACATATTTTCCCATTGATCCAACGTTATATTATACCCAAAAATGTTTTGCCCACTTAAGCATACAATACTTCACATATTCATCTTCCATATTCATTTTCAGCAGAAGTTTATACATCTTGGCAATAACATGTTCATCATTAATACATAAAACACATTTATTTATTTATATTTCAAATTTGTTACCGCCCATCTCACTGCAGAGTGACTGGGCGGTTTACAGTAAAAACAGAATAAACATTAATTAAAATAGACAAATATTAATTAATTAAAATAGGCTAAAAAACAAACTTCCTATATGGTACTTCCAAAAGGCTGATGTTAATTAGGTGTTAATAAACTCAGGGAGCATCGTCAAGGTGCCAGCCATCCCCAGGGTTGATTGTATCTTTCCTCACCCCACGCAAGTTGGCAGAGCCAAGTCTTCAATTCCCTCTGAAAAATTGAGAGGGTAGGGGCCCACCTCGCCTCTGTGGGGAGAGTATTCCATAGGGTGGGGGCAATGGCAGAGAAGGCACTCCTCCTAAGACCTGCCAGTCGACATTCTCTCACTGATGGGATCCGCAACATGCCTTCTCTACCAGACAGGGTGGGACGGGTTGATGTAATGGAGGTGAGATGGTCCTCAGGTCCTGGATGCCCGCATGGCCACATTTTGAACCATTTTGTATTCACAGTCAGTTTTCTCACAGGTAAAATCATAACTTTTCTTGTCCAATTTAAATATTTCCAGCAACTGTGCATAAGTAAACCATTGACAAGTATAACCTTCCAATTCTAGTTCTTCCCTCTTCTTCAGTTTAGGTTCTCCTTCAAAAAATAATAAATTCACATATGTCAACCATGCTTGTTTAAGTGTCATTTCTCTTCTGTAAAAAGCTTCTTGAGGTGACAACCATAACAGAATGTTAGGAGACAATCTTACTTTATATCTATTCCAAACTCTCAGTATGGCAGATCTAATAAAATGATTCTTAAAATCAATACTGACTTTATCATACCATAAATATCCATGCCATCCAAATCTTAAATCATATTGTTCTTTTAACTTTAAACAAGTATTGGGCCATTCTAATAAAGGATACCTTCCAAGAGTATCCTCTGATAGCTGTTCAAATAGAGGGCTGTTGAGTATAGAGTAGGACACACAGCTATTCTAGATCGTTATCCTGTGACTCCAAACAAATATACAAGCAGCTGCACGAGATCTTCCCAAGCAGCTGGCCAAGGCAACCTCCTGGGTAGTCTGGCAATTTGACCAGGCTATGCAAATGTTCACAAACTGGGCAGGGCAGCAGAGTGAGAATGGCTGGTGACACACAGGCTGTCACTAGTCCAGCAGATTAGCGGTTGGCAGCACTGGAATGTGATGATAAGTGAGAGATATTATTTACTGAGCTGTCACGTTTGTCATGGCTAGAAATGACATCTTATTAAAGTGGAGGCTAAAGAAGATAATGACTAAAGATTGCTCATCAAATTGCAGAGAGCGAATCTCCCCCACATTAAAACAGAACAAAACAATCTGCTTATTATTTAAACAGGGCTTGTGCCCCCCCTCCCCCCTGCCCAAAAGACAAATAGTATACTGCTACAACAGCTTTCCTCAACCTCTCACCCATGCCTATCTGGAGAATACCAGGTTGGGGGACGTTGGCCAATATGGAATCTAAACAGCAGGTTGTTTCATCTAGTACTGTTCACAACCAGTTATGTGAAATAAATTATATTTGTGAATTACTTAGTTGCATTCCTATTTAGTTTATGTAAGATAAACTTGTGTAAGATAAACTAGAAAATAATCATATTTTTAAGCTTAAAAGGTAAGCATGCATAATGGAAAAGAGTATATGAAACTTACATGAAAACTAACAAATAAAAAGTAAATCCCCTTTATTTTTATACAATGAATACAGTACCCCACCTACAGCCTTTGGGTTCAAAATTGACTCCTCAGCCACTGAGGGAACAACTGTAGTGCTAAACATGTGATTAGAGAGTAATCATATTAACCATGCTTTATTTAAAGCAATTTTAACATAAATTAAATTAAATTGTAGCTTTTGTTCTGGCTCATCTACATTTTTAGAGTGGGGTCCCTGGAGTACCACTTAAGGAACAAATTGGTGGACTCTTGGTTTTGAGATCTGCATGTACCTTCACTGTCTTCCTGCCATCCCTCACAAACCCAATAGTCCACCACAAATCCTGTTCTTCAGAAAGCCATTGATCACAGATGGCCTTACCTGCAGGTATCCTGTGACAGGATCTTGGAAAGTAATATTTCTCATATCAGTGAAGGCTAAACAAGAGGTTCTAGGTGTTTCTGGGGAACGTGCATTGGAGTTAGCCAAACCTAGTTCATGCAGCAGAGCGGTATAATATAGAAAAATCTTTCATTTCAGATGAGTCTGAATTTGCTCTGATTTACTCTGGATATGTATACGAGTCGTCCTTGACTTATGATGGCAATTGGGACTGGAATTTCTGTCACTAAGTGATGCAGTCATAAAGCGTGACTGCATCGCTTAGCGACAGCAATCCCTGCAGTTCCAGTTGCTGTCGTTAACTGAATCCGTTAGGATTGTTAACGTGTTAGGTGTTAGGTGAGGCAACTTCCTGCTGGCTTCCCACAACCAAAGTCAGTGGGGAAGCCAGCAGGAAGTTGCAAGTCCCAGGCCTGCAGACAGGTAAGTGGCTATTGCTGGGTGGGGGAGGGATCGAGGTGTGGGTGTGTGTGGGAGTGTTGGGGAGGGTGTACGGGGGTGCATGAGAGGTGCCACATAGGTCAGGGAGGTGTGTAGGGATGTGGCATGGGTCAGGGAAAGGGTGTGGGGTTATGTGAGTGGCCGGTGTGGCGCAAGTGCAGAGGGGCTGGGGGAGGGTGCACAGGATGGGGGAGACTTACCCCAGTGACTTGCGATCTTCCATGCTGGCTTCCCCTTTGACTTTCTGGGGAAGCCAGCATGGGAGGTTGCAAATGGCAGTCATGTGATTGCAGAGCACTTGGCAACCAGTCAGAAGTGCGAACGGGTTGCCAAGCACCCAGATCGCTATCATGTGACTGCGGGGGTGCTGGGACAGCTGCAGTTTTGAGGACCAGTCATAAGTCTCCTTTTTCAGCACCATTGTGACTTTGAACAGTTGCTGAATGCATGGTCATAAGTCGAGGACTCCCTGTACTCCCGGTCCTAATCTGTTTCTCTGGAGCTTCAACATGCTACAAAATGTGATTCTGGGCCAATTGTGCCAATGAAGGTTGTCCCCCCTTCCCCTCCTTCATGTTTACATAAAACTTCATGGTGATGAAAAGAGGAAAGGGGAACATTGGTTCAGTAACTAGCAAGACTTCCTTCAATCAGATTGATTCTAGTGTTCGGAACCCAGTTGTCTTGAAGAGAACATGGGAAGATAATGGTAGTTTAGAGAAAGCCTTAATTTTACCATTTGTTCCTTTCACTGTTAGCTTCTCTCTCATTCTGTACGGTTGTGTGTTAAGATTTTGTGAGCCACGTTAGCTAACTGACCTGGCATGCTGCCTTAATTATTATAAGGAAAAGACCAGTAAATTAATCCATTCTACTTCTGCCTCAGCCTCTGACAGGTCCACTGCATTTGGAAAGGGCATCGTCATTCCTTAAGAACACTTCTTCTCAATCTCCTCAGCTGATTTGTCTGAAATTTGGCATTGATATTCACCTCTATAGTGGGTACTATTGCTGCCAATTATCTCCCCAAATATCAAAGGTACAGAAACTCATTTAAAATCAGATTTGAAAAGCTGAAAAATCCCTCTACCAATTCCTGTAATATTTGGCATACTTCATTACCCGAAGACTTAATATTTCTGCAAGTATCTCATTCTGGTGAAAAACAAAAAGGGTAGTCATTTGCATTTTTCCCATGCTACCCAGTCTGGGGTGGCCTTCCATTTTCTTATGGCCACTGGACCTTTAGATGGCAGCAAAGAGGTAGAATTTTCTGCATCTCTTTTCTGCCACCTAGCAGTTTGGATTTTTACAGCCCAGATCTGATCCCAGTTTTCTGAATCTCA
This sequence comes from Python bivittatus, assembly GCF_059951505.1. Taxonomy (NCBI): domain Eukaryota; kingdom Metazoa; phylum Chordata; class Lepidosauria; order Squamata; family Pythonidae; genus Python; species Python bivittatus. The sequence goes on along the minus strand of NW_028277098.1, from coordinate 47,697,879 downwards.
TTCTGGATCTAGATCCATGTTTCTCAACCTTGGCCATATGAAGATGTGTGGACTTCAGCTCCCAGAATTCCCCAGCCAGTATGGGAGTTGAAGTCCACACATCTTCATGTGGCCAAGGTTGAGAAACACAGACCTAGATAATTGACTCAGATTGGATCAGGCCATGTTTGCGGCTCCAGACTGGGCTCCAAGTCAAAAAGAATGCTCTTTGTCCATCTGGTGTTTATTCTTCTCTATCAAAACTCCTGATATAAGAAATCCTTGTTGCTTTCTAGTTTGCACTTCCACCCACCTACAGAATATTGGCTAGCTTGCTTGTCTCTTAATTTCTGCTTGGCTGTGAGGTACAGTATTAGAATTAATGCTCTTTTATCTGACTCTGAATGACTGACTTTAGAAAACCACCTTAAATAACATACCCAGACTAGAAGTATAGCAAATCTGATTCCCTTGCCTTTTGAAAACAATGAGACAATCCATTTTGCTCCTTCTTGGCTGCTTTCATATAGGAGATCTAATGCTCTTCCTGACCTTCTACCCATCTACTTTCTTGAATAATGTCTTCAACACTTAAAACACCACAGTGGGCACATTCCACTCACTGACCCTTTACATGCATAAATATTTGGTTTTAAACTTGCATCTGAAAAAGTGCTGAACCGTCCCTTGTCACAATCTTGGCTTTGCCTCCATAAAAATATCAGTACCATTTTGACTAAGGATGGGTCCCCTAACTCTCACCTTCATATCTTTGCACACACAAACACAATTTATTCTCCTACTCTAATATCTACACCCCCTCAACCTCCACAGCATGATCTTTGAATGCAGAATAGAATAATGTAAAAATTCCAGAAAGCTGGCAGAAGAAATAATGATCAGTTTAGCAGAATGTCTTCCTCCCTCACATTCCTTTGTCCTAACGGCTTGTCTCAATCCTGCCCCCCACTCATCATTTTTATGCACAAATATTGACTTACCCATACTCTTCACCTTGTAATTTTTTTTCTTTCAAAGAAAATGCAGCATTAATCTTAGATGCTTGTTATTTCACGTTTTTATTATTTGTCATGGCTGTATGGATGAAGAAGTTCCATAGGGACATGTATATTGTTGCAAAAAATCATGGTCAAGGTTCTCTCCACTGTGTGGATCAGTATTTAGGATATACTTATTCATTATGAATAAGACTAGTGAAATACGAGAAGTTTCCTGCAAATCTCATTTCCTTGGTTATAACAGGAGAGCACTTTAATCCAAAACAAACCTGTCTTAAAACTGACCCTTTGTAATCCCACAGCTGACTAGGCTTCAATGTTTATATGAGATATTAATTCTGTCCATCACCCAATTAAGGAGGTCATGCGAACATAGCCTAAAAAGAGTACTTTTATTTCATAAAAGAATCCTACTGTTTTATTAATGTCAGAAATATAAAATATTGGTAAGTATACCCTGTTAAAATGTTCAGTAGAAGAATTAATAAATGATTCCCATTTAAAAGTAAGTTAGCTTTATTAACAAGTGAAGCTGCAGTCACTTACCAATCCTAGAACTCCAGCTCCTTAGCAATTTAACCTTAATTTACAACAACCATCTGAGATAAGATATTTGACAATCGTTAAAAATATCATGTCTCTACTAAGAAGGGGAAGTGGGGATTGCAATCCTGTAGATATTACTGGTCCCTACCAACCCCAATCCAATTCAACCTAACATCAGGAATGATAGGAACTGTAATTCAACAATATTTGGAGATCCATCCCTGATCTTACAATGAGGAGAGAACACCAAAGCCATACATTTTCATGTTTTTGCTGTAAAAACATAGTATGCAGCTGGTATCACTAGAAGTGTCTTCTCAGCTAGCCTTAAAGATGGTTATAAGACACAGAAACACGTATGGTACCTTCAATAGTCCCAAGCCACTTTAGGATTATTAAAGTTTATTTAGGTAATAAATATAGCTCAAACATCTTCCTGCAACTTTTGCGTAACTCATTAAAAGGCTTTGGATTGCTGGCTAAATGATTAAATGAGAATTATTTTAACAGCCCAGTCCTTTAGAATGCCTGAGATGCCAAAATGGATCTTTTGCCATGAAGGGCCAAAACATTTGTGCAGTCTTGGGTGACAAAGGAGGATTCCCTGAGAACAGTGTCATGTTCACCTAACCTTTGCTCTCCAAATATTTAGGATCACACAGCATGTACTAGGGGCCTTGTTCATTTTGACTGCGGTACCATTTGCCTTCTCATCTTCAGCTGTCCCTAGTAATTTATCTCTTGGCTGGCTGCATCTTGCGTAGAGAAGAGCACCCCCACAGATCTGAGCAGTCCAACCAATGATGCTGTTACCTTGTCATATCCCATCTGTTCAGGCAACTGAAACTGATTTGCACCCTGCTTAGCATTTCATTTTATGAACACTTCCAAAATGCCAAATGATTTTTTTTTTTTAGCAAAGTTATTTGAAAGATCAGACAAAGCAGAAAATGAAAAACAGAATGAAACACAAATATTTTTTACAGGATTTTCAGCTCCTGTTAAATATATCTGTGTGGAAGCCAAAGTAAAACTGATGGGCCTAGTTTTGCTCTCTCTCTGAAGCAGTTGTCTTGAGATCTTGGCTAATGAAAACTTTGGAGAAGAATAGGATAAGGGAGCTTGAAATGTTTTCCATTCTAATGGTTGATCTGCACAAAACAGTTGCCCCAGCACAGCCCTAACCATTTTTTGAGGACAAGAACACACATTGTCAAGCTCCATTTCACTGGGGAGTCAAGCTCTGCCTGTCCTTTCCTGCTGTGCGTCAAAAGTTGTGTTTTCTGATTTGTGCTGAGCAAGTGGCACTGCCAATTTGTGTGTTGCACTTAATTTCATTGTAGGCAAACACCTCCACTCCAACTGGCTCCTGTGTACTATTGCAGGAATATCCTCTCCCCTCTGGTCATTGCTCACTGCCTTTCACAAATGGTTTTTCCTAGGCTGCTGACCTTCTGAAAGGACCTCAATTTAACCAGGTTAAATTGAAAAGGGCGCTATCCCTCCCTCCCTCCCTCCCTCCCTCCCTCCCTTCCTAGCTTGAATAGATCATAATTTATTTTTTGCTTTCCCAAAAGCCTTTCAGATAAAAAAATTGTGCAATGGGAGTATTGTTATATGAGTCCTATATTTTTAAAGGAAAAGAAGCAATAGATCAAGATGAGTTGCAGTGAATGTAATACCTGCTTCCACTTAGAAACCCAAATATATGAACTTGGTGATACTGTAGAGAGCATTTAGGTTAAAATAAGTGAAGGAACAAATATAATGAATACTGTTTTTGGCTTCTACTAGTGCTTGCCAGGCTAGGGGCAAAGAGGAGATGTACATAATGTTTTCTAAGTTGCAGATATTTCAGGCATAGTGTGGTAATAATTGGAGATATCATGGTCCTTCCAAGAAATTCCTGATTTTACTTGCTGACAACTTTTATCTACAGGGGGGATGAAAAAAGTACAAGAAAATCTGCTATCCATGACTTGATATTAATCAACAAGATAGATTTAGTTGAAGTGAAAGCAGCAGAAACACTTGAAGGAACTGTGAATGCTGGAGTTCATGATTTTAAGAGAAACTAAAAGTGATATAGTTGAATGTGTATCTTGGACTTCAAGAAAGTAGATTTTAATACATTCTGACCAGTGATAGTAGGATAATATGGCAGGAGAAGCTAATAGGAAGAGAACCCAGGATGAGTGGTGGTTTCTAAAAAAAGTGTTATTAAAAGCAGAATTGCCAAAAATTCCCAGGGGGCAGGGCAGAGGCAAAAGGAAGATTGCTTTCTTGTGCTATGTGGCTGGACAAAAAACAGTGAAAGGGAGGCGGAAAGAGGAACAGATCATGAGGGAAAGGCTGCAAAGGAATGTAGGGTGACCTTGGAGAAGGATGGAGCAATTGTTAAGAAAGGACTTGCAGAAAAGATTACACAGTCCTGAGAAAGGTACTCAAAATGGACAGGCTTTCAAGATTGATGTCAGCCCAGCAAGGTAGGCCAGGTCAAGAAACAGGCTTGACAGGGATTCCAGGAATGTTCTTTGTTGTTGTAAAGTAAATTAACCAAATCTTGAAAGTCTGTCCAGGTTTCTCTCCTATCTTCTCTTAAAGTCAAGGTGGGGCTTATTTTGAGGTTCCTTCTCATGCTTCCCTTTTTTTCAGGGCTATGCAATCTTTTCTGCAAGTCTCCCCCTTAATGGTTCATTTCTTCCCCCCTTGATGGCTTGCTGATTCTTTCCCCAAGGTCATTTCTACAGATAGTTTGGAATGATAGAGATAGTGGCAGAAAAGCTCAAACTCAGAATGAGATTGAACTTGGCAAAGGATGCTAAGAACAACAAAAGAGGCTTTTTCAGGGGTGCTCAGAATTAAAGAGTAAAAAAACAAAACAAAAACAGCTTATTAGCTGCATAGTGAAGATGGCAAAGTGCTAGCAAGTAACAAAGAAAAGATGAAAGTACACAATTCCTATTTTGCCTCAGTCTTCTCTGAGAATGGAGTATGTGCTTCACTAGAACAATCTTAGTGTAATTATGCATCTATTGATGGTCTGTCTGAACATTTGTATATTACTGTTGAAAATCCTGAAGAGGTTTTAAAGTACCAGATGGCTATAGGAAGCCAAACATTCCTATCCTCAAAAAGGGGAAGAAAAGAGGACCTGAGACCTACAGTCAATTTAGGTTTAAATTTAGAGAATTTAATTTAGAGAAAGGCAAAAAATAATAAATAAGCCATATGAAAAGACATCCAAGGAACTGGGCAGGTTTAACCTAAGAAGAGTTATGTTAGGACTCTCCAAATACCTGAAAGGAAATTGCCTAGGAGAAGAACAAGACTTCAGAGGGCAGAACACAGCATAATGGAGATAAATTATAGGAAGGCAAATTCCAATTAAATGTTAAAAAAATGCTCCTAACCATAAGAGCAGTTTGACAGTGGAACCAGTTATGAAGGAAGTTGATGGGCTCTTCTTTGGTGGATGCTTCAAGTGGAGGCTAGTCAATCATCTGTTGGGGTGTTTTCATCTGTATTCCTTCACTGAGCAGGGGCTTGAAGTCAGTGGCTTAACTGACCTTCTCCAACTCTATGACTGTATTGTAAATATTTATCTAGAGAACTTTCAGTTACTGTTTGAATGCTGGGTAGTACTTATATGGTTACATATACATTCCCTGATGGAAGAGCAGAGAACATTTTTGCAATGATGAGCCACTTCTTTTTAATCAGTCTCTGCTGGCTGCAGTGATGATACAGTGACATCACTGGAGAAAATGGGGCTGACATTTCTGAATGTTCTTTTGACAAATTGGGGTTTGAGAATTTTTAAAAAATATGAAGTAGATGAGAGAGTCCTGTTGGTGGTTTTGTGGACCAGGGTTAGCTCTTTTTTCCCCATAAAGAACTGTGATAAATAATTTTGCATCTGCAATTTGCCAATTAATGCCAATAGTGCAATTCTGAGGGGTCTGGGAGCTCCAAAAGCGAGGCAAGGACCAAATGGGCAAAGTGTATGGACCTAGATATACAGTGGAACCTCGAGTTACGAATTTAATCCATTCCGTGACTCTGGTTGCAACTTGAATTGGTCGCAACACGAGGCAAATTTTCCCATAAGGTTCAATGTAATTACCGTTAATCCGTTCCGGCATCCGTGGACCACGCATCAGGGGCAGAAAAACGGCTGCGGACCATGCGTCAGGGGGGAAAAACGGCCGCGGACCACGCGTCAGGGGCAGAAAAACGGCCGCGGACCACACGGCAGGGCAGAAAAACGGCCGCGGACCACGTGGAACGGGCGGAAAAATGGCCGCAGACCATGTGGAATGGGTGGAAAATGACCGCGGACCACGTGGCACGGGCGGAAAATGGCCGCGGACCACGTGTCATGGGAGGGAAAATGGCCATGGATCTGGTTCATAACTCGAGGTGGTTCGCAACACGAGGTAAATTTTTGGGGCCGGAGCTGGTCGTATCTTGAAAAATTCGTAAGGAGGGGTGTTCGTAACTAGAAGTACCACTGTATCTGCTTGTATTTAAAGATGCAAGGTTTGAATGTATTGAACTTGGGAAAATTCTTCGACAGTACATCATAGTCTTAAGTTTCACATTACAATTTAAGACAGCAACTTATTAAAATCAATCTTAAAAATAGTATTTGACTAATGGGGAAAATTCAGTATTTGAAAAGATTCAATATTTGAAAAGATATTTCAAATTTGTGTAAAAACTTAATAACTCCATCACCAAATGCTACATTGGAAGAGAATGACAGTCATCAGAATGCTTAAATTTTTAGAATAAATGCTGCAAATAAATAGGTATGTAAGAAATGATTAGTTGTTATATCATTTTCATGTCTTTATTTTTAATTTAAGAAAGTAACTCTAGAGAACCGCTTCTGTTTTTCTTTATAGTCTGGAAGATTTTTGAAGGAAGATCTTTGGTTTCACACTCTAAGGATCCCAAAACATCCTGTAAAAAGGCTTTTCCTTCTCAGCCCGATACAGTACTTAGATCCAGGCAGGATTTGGCTAGCCCCCCACTTGCTAGTCTTTTGGAAAGGCTTAAAGACCTGGTTGCTCTCTCAGGCATTTGACCAGGATGTTAGGTGAACCTGGTTGAATGACTGAATGACTGCAGGTACAATAGATAGATAGATAAATAGCCTGAATTATAGTGTGTTTTTATTTTACTGTTTTAATTTTCAGGGTGTGTGTATGTGTGTGTGTGTGTGATATGATTTTAATGTAGTATAGGCTACCCAGAGTTGCATGACTGAGATGTGTGGCCCTATAAATTGTTTAAATAAATAAATGTTGTCCAGTTCTCATTCTGCCTTCATTATTTGACTTCACCTTCTGATATCTCTTATCCATATGAATATTATACTTCAGACACAATATGCAAAGACCTAGTTCTCTGGGGAAGGCTCTGATGCTGGGAAAGGTAGAAGGCAAGAGAAGAAGAGGAAGTAAGAGGATCATTTACAGTGGGAATGGGTGCACCTGTGGAAGAAATGAAGGCCCAGGTTAGGGATAGATCATCATGGAGAACATCTATCTGTGGACACTAAGAGTTGACACCAACTTGACAGCATATAATCAGTCAATCAATCAATTCATATGAAAACTTCATATCAGTTTTATTGAAACTGTAAGTGGGAAACTGCTCAGTTGATCAGGGTTCATCAGGGTTCAGGATTTACTGGGCAAATTTACACCGGTATATTCAGAAGTAAGTCTTTTGAATTCTAATGGGTTTTTTCTCAAGTCATTGGGTATTGAATTCTTATCTTGACTACTAACAGCTAGGAGAAGTCGGAGTAACAGGAGGCTGTCACATACTGTAATGATGAAAAAATGATGAAATGTTTGTTGGAACATCACAACACAACCCTGGCTTTTCATATTTGTGTCTCATCATATATCATTTGCTGCTCTCTGCTTGCTCTTCCTTGCAGCATGATTGCATTGCTGATACTGTTTTCCATGGGACAGCAGCATTTGTGCTGCAGAGATGGTTATTGACTATGGGCAGAATCAAAGGCCTTCAAGGAACTAAGAGTCCTCAAATCAATAAATCAATCTCTCTCACTTTTTCTCAAAGGTCCCTTTAGGCCAAAATTAATTTTGTTAGGTCTTTGACTTGCCCCATCCCTCCTTGCTGGGATTGTTCACTACCCTTTGCTGTTAATTAAAAAAAAAAAATCCTTGAGTGAGTGCAGCAGTGTCTATATAACCCCGAGTGTTCTAACCCTGGCAAGTCTCACTTCTTAGTTCTTTATCACTGCCAGTTCCAGAAGGGTAGACAATATGGTCTCTTGAAGAAATTCTGCATTATCAGTTATCAGCTCTCATCATTGTGCCTGATAGCAGGGAATGCTGGGAATGGTAATCCAAATCCTTGCCAGAGGACCAGGATGTCAATCCTTGCAAACTTGTTATCTGCTTCTCTCTCGGCACTTGCTTCCCTTTTTTTTGGTGCGGGGGGCATCAACCTCTTTTTTCCTCTTTGACCTGAATATTCATGAAAGCACTGGGCACACGTACATCATGTTTACACAGAGATAAATTCTGATTTGTACTTTTGGACAGAAATGGGACCAAACAATTGCTCAGAGTGGGATTGGAATGCCAAGGATTGATGTCCAACATAGTTTTGGCCAAACAGCTAATAGATCCAAACTATTATGGATCTGGAAATTGAGAAATCAGAATGTCTTCTATCATGCTATAATTGTTTAGGACAAACCGCCAGAAAGCAGTGACGAATCATATGAAGTTAATTTATGTCTCTCAAAATTGTGTCAGGAAGAATGAGATTGTGTACAAAAAGGAGCAGACATGAGGAATGAATCTGTGGCATTTGTTTTGGCCAGGGTAAAGGATTTCCACATTGGTTCATCTCTTGCACAGACCCAAAGACTCTTGCCTCCTCTTTCTCCCCCTCTGGGTTTTACCCTTGTTTGGCTCATGTAACCCATTACTTCTAACAGAGCGGTTTCCATTGAAATATTTTTAGCTTGTCAAATCTCCAGATGTTACAAAAATGGGGCTATTCCAAATGAAATACGCAGTATTTATACTAATGCTGACTTTGGATGTTCTGGTCGCAAAACTGGCATTTCTAAGATTTCAAATGGATGCAAAAAGTGTGTCCTGGTATAAGCCCCAGTATCTCTTTAGACCACCAGTCCCAAATTGTGGTTCTGAGTCAGAGGCAGTTTTGAATTATTTGTCCTCAAACCCTGGCAAGTAAATATCCTATAGCTTGATTTGGTTTTGTCTGTGAAATGACACCTCTTTAGCACTTCAAGCTCTTCTGTTGTATCCATTTGTATTATATGTGATAGTTACCACTGATTGCCTCTTGATCACCAATGGTCATTCAAAGTTGCAGGACAGATAATGGAAATTGTTGGTGGCAGCTGTCACATGCTTGTCTGTTCAGCCTGCACAGGATACGCCTTGGGAAAAGGGCTTATGGAAAGGGGACCACACATGGAGGCCAAGCAATGAATTGTTACACTAGGGAAGATTGCTCCTACAGGCAAATACTCTTCAAAGTCATTAGCAGTATTGGCGTAGTACATTTACTTGATAGGTGGAGAATCGTGGGGAGGAACTATGATAGACTTGGGCATGGTTGGCATTTAGCGAATAAAACATTTGATTGCTCAGTAATGTATTATTGTGGCATCAGTATTTAATCACAGTTTTTGCCAGTTTAATGATTATGACTAAAAATGGATATAGTAGATTATATGCTGGTCTGTGACCAAAATAAAATTGATTGATTGATTGATATAGTAGAACGCCAGTTCTATTATATCAATTTTTAATGTCAGTTGTCCTGGACCTTTACGTCCTCTGTCTTATATGAGAACCTTGTAAGCATGGCAAAAATGAACAATTCTGGTGGTATGCCTGCCTTAAAACTGTAAAATATACGTACAGAAAGGAACATGGAGATTAGTGGCAGAATCTCAAGGAAAATAAACTCTTTTGATTTAAAATAACAAAGAAGCCCTTTGGCCAATACTTCTCAAATACTTTTGAACAGATCCCAACTACCAAATTAAAAGAAAAAAAGTTATATTCCTGCTTAATTTTATTCTATGGCTAGAGGTTGGAAGCATCAACAATCTATGTTGAAAGATGTTTATATGATACCAACAGTTCTTATTATATCCCAGCAATTCAAAACCACAAGATTCATAAACTGCATTCTAAAAATATAGCAAGTGCTTTGTGCCAAAACGTTTTCAGTTTGTTCAACCAGGTTCATGCTCTGGGAACTGTACTAGGAGTGCAGGATAGAATTGAAAAGATTCCTGCGTGATGGCTCATTGTGAAAAATTCTGTAAAACCACAAGCATAGTCACATTCAATATGTTAAAGGCTTCACTAAAGTGGGAAAAGAGTTAGAAGCTGAAGACAAATGGATATTTCAAGGTATGAGCAAATGACTCAGGAACTTGGAATGACAGCTGGACTTCTACCACAATTATATGGAAAATCAGTGAAACAGACCATCCTCAGTCCCTTTGCACATATTAGTGTTGCATGTATGAACAGACAATGAACATGCCAGGAACTGGATGGCAACAATAAAAGGTACAAGGAACAAATCAAGGACAAGGAACTCAGCCTAGGAAAACCTGAGAATTGGAAAACCTGAGCACCAGCTATACTTGTGCTTAATTTTCTGACCTGTTTGAGTTGAAGGCATAGAACAAAGACTAAGTAAAAAAGTCACCAAAACGCTGTTCTGTAATTCAGTAAAATTACAACATAAAAGGAATGTCTAAGGCCCATGTCTTCACTGTGCAATGAAAGAAAAAATGACCTGCGGTATTTTCAACCGGGTTTGACTTTTGTTATTAGTGTGATTTCTTGATTTGCAGATCCATTCTTTCTTCTTCTCTCTCTCATCCCTGTGTTGCTCTTAGCAGCAATAGATGAACCCAGTTTACAATGTGTAACATTCTTCCTAAGAAATATCAGTTATCCAGGTAATGTTTTCTCATAGAGGAAGTTGAAAAAAGTGTGCAGGGGATTATTCTGAAAAATCACTTCCTAACTCTAAGAAGAAAACATAGTTGTGGGCTTGGATATTGTAGGTTAAAACCCAATCCTGTCTCCAAACAACTTAGATTTTACTGTATATTCTCGTTATGGCTTCTGCTTGAATTTGTCTAGTTGTTGTTTTCCATGGCAGTTTCTTGCCATTTTATTGCTCAGTTCCATGGTTAGGTGTGTAAGACTTGTAACAGCAAGAAGTGAGCATAGCCAGAAAATCCATCTGGGTTTAAGTTATGAGCTGTCCCAGGTGAAAATAAAATGCTGGCTAGTGAGCTTTATACCAGGTGTCAACTCTGATTATCCCCATCTGGTAAATTACTTGGGTTCAGAAGAATTTGACTTGAATTCCTTTGCCTGTTGGAAACAAGAATACAGTTTGGCCACTGCTTCAAAGCCCACTGAGAAGGCATCCATTGAAATGTATAGATAGTAAACTGCCTTGGTTGCTTTGATCTCCACGTTCACCTTTATCCTTCCTTCTGAGAAGTTTATTGCTCTAATTTCTCAGTTGGAAAAGAGGTATTGACCAGATACCATCAGCTCAAAAGGAACAGGTTTTTCTAAATCTGGTTCTGTAATTACAAAATAGTAACCTAGTTTGTGGCCTTGGTCACTGCACAGATTATGGGGAAGAGAACCACTTCCTTACTTCATTCATCATTGCAGCCACAAAAATAAACTGGCAAAACCAAACTCCATAACTGTTGTTTTGGATTGGTATGCAGTACTGTCATCTGGTATCCTGGGTTCCATCTTTCTAAATCACTGGGGAAACCCTCTCCTATAGGGTTGTCCTCTGTAGTTGCCATTAATGGTAAAATTTAGTACGCATAGGGTACTCAACATTGCTTTTGTGCCATTTTCTTCTAAATAATTTTTGTGCTATTTGCCAGTGCAAAAGAACATCCTGGAACTTAAATACAAGGAAATGACATGAGAGTCAGTTGGGTTTGCTGTTCTATATTAGAGATGTACAAAGTCCCCTTTGATATAGCCAAAGTGACCTCCTGATATATTTTTAATATAACTTGTGTGATAGGAGGAAGGGAATATTAAAGACATGCAAAATGATCGTATTAAATACATTTTATTTTAATTAATGTAAGCATAAGTGTAAATGTAATCAAACTTCCTATTTATCCTGGCTCCAGGATGCTGTCCCCGTAAGGCATTAAAAAGCCAAGTGTGGCTTTCGACTAAGGAAAAGTTATATTCTGTTCTATGACAAAGGTATGTTGTCCTTGGGATTGCAGGCTTCCTCTAGAGTTCCTACGTGTTCTTTCCTGAAATATAGAAGAAAACCGCTTGTAAAAATGAATTTCCCACACCCAACTCCCTTCCTTGGTATCTATTACATGTCTCTGGCACAAATCTATGGGCTGTTCCATGGTTATTTTGAAACCAGACACTTAATAATGTTTGATTGGTATGTTTGACCTAGTATTAATTATAGATGGCAAGGATATTTAAATTGGGTACAGTGGAATGCCCTGCAAGGAAAGAGAAGAAAAGAGGCTGTTCTTTGCAGATCTAGGCTTAACTAGCTTAACTGAATGTAATATTAATGCACAGAAAATAATCCTCTGGCTGCTGCAGCAGTGGAGAGCTGAGTAGGCAAACTTAACAGAAAAGCACGGTGAGTTGTAAGGTTAACAAAAGAATCCTCTCATTATACTGTCCTGCTCTTGAGAGAAATTATAGACCTAGTAGCTGCTGAGGGAGATAACAGGTAAGACTGCATACATTAGTGGCATTACAGAATATGGAAGGGAAACATTCATCCCCCCTGCTTGAAAGCAGTCCTTTAAAAGAAGAGCTTTAGTTGGAGTGAAAGAGATTCACAGTGTATCTGGGGGTGAATGAATGCACTCAAGAAGTAGCTTCAGCTCTAGTGTTATCTTGTAAATATGAGGCCATCTAAGCCACAAGCTTCTAGTATTATTGAAATCTTATGATTATTGAAAACCATGGACTATTAGGCCAGGGTTAGTTCATTGTAGAACAAGTGATTTCTTCTGAATGGGATTATGACTATACTCAATATCTCTGAGGAACACCTCTTGTGAAGGTGTGTGTGAGTAATGAACAAGTAAAGTTCAGACCATAAAACAAAAAAATTGCCTCAATCTGGAAGCTGATTTCACTATTTGGGGCAAAATAAATAACTAAATATGCATACCCATGCAAGTCTTGCTGTACTGCCTTATTGTGGTGGGAAGTGTTTCTGTGGGGGCTGAGAGAAGAACACTAGGAGTACATGCCAAGACTACATAATCCCAGCAGGGTCACTGAAGGTGTGAAGGTCTGTCAACCCTTCCAGGTAGACTAGGCTAGGAAACCAAAGTCATGCAGGCCAAGACTACTTTTATTATAAGGTTATAGTAACAGAATCTTGCAAGTCTCAATACGTTTCCCTCCTCCCTCCCCTTATCTTTGTGAGAACTAGAGAGGGTCTTATCTGAGACATTTTCTCAGGTTACAGTTCTGCCTTGGACTCAGGTTTTTCTTATCTGATGTTGTCTTGGTAGCGGCTCTTCCTCCAGTCTCCCAAAATAATTTCTTCTGCCCATTACAAGCAGTCCAGCTAAGCCAAGCAGTTAAATCTAAGCTACATGCCTTCTAGTATTATTTCTTCTGCCCTCCCAGCTGTCCAGCTTGAGCCAGCAGGTACATATATACAGCAGCAGCAATACAGGAAAATGCTGCAGGCAGATGAGCACTTTAGTGACAATAGCAAACACCTCATTTGGGTGACAGAAAGCAGTGTAAACTACTCCTGTATTTTACCAAGTAAACCACATGGATAAATAGCATGCTTAGGAAAACGGGAATCCCAGAACAGCTCATTGTCCTCATGTGAAACCTATACACAGGTCAGAAAGCTATTGCCAGGATGGAACATGGCGAAACAGATTGGCTTCAGGTTGGCAAAGGACCAAGGCGTAGTCTCTCCTTATTTATTCAATATCTATGCAGAATATACATTGAAGGAATATGGACAGGAAGAAGATGAGCATGACTTTAAAATTGAAGGAAGAAACATCAATAACCTGTGCCATGCTGATGACACTACTCTGATAGCTGAAAATGCAAAGGAACTGAAAGCTTTAGTAATAAAAGTCAAGGAGCACAGTGAAAAAATAGGATTAAAATTAAATATAAAGAAGACCAAACTAATAACAGCAGGTACAGCAACCAGCCTTAGAATTGACAAAGAAGATAGTGGAGTGGACAGCCTCTGCCTTTTAGGATCGACTATCAGCTAAAGGAATCAGCAGGCAAGAAATAGCCATAGACTAGCACTTGGCAGAGTAGCAATGAAGGCCTTGGAAAAGTTGCTCATGCTTCTGCACATTTCAAAGTTCCTCTTCCTAGACAAATCTGAAGCATTGCACAGCTACAATACAAACAGATATGTTGATAAAAATGTGATATAAAATTAAGAAGGGGGAGAAAAAAATGCCTGGAAATTTATATCATCATCAACAACAACAACAACATCTATTTTTTAAATCAGATTCTTGAAAGTCTTCTGCCAAAAAATAAAAAGATACTCCCCCTTTCAAATATTGATAAATCACCACATTATTGGCAGCTCACTGTTACAAATCATGTGTTTTCTTTTCAAGGTTGTATAATACTCCTGACCTTTGTGCACATGCCCATATTTTAATTAAAATATTCTTTCTATTACCACACTAAGGTGTCAATGCATGTATAATCTGAAGTATAGTTAAATTTAATTTCAGGTAAATGTGTCTAGGACTGCATCCTTAATTTTCATTGTTGTATTGCTCAATTTGGGTATATTTGTAAACTTTGCTTGGCATTGCTAATGTGCACAGTGGTTGACATTCAATAAATATTGGATATTCACTGTAACTAATTTATGTATGAAATGTAAAATAAAGCTATGAAAATGTTCAGCTGGGAGAAACATAACCAGCTGAGATCTTGCAGCATCTGGACAGCGTGATTTGTCATTCATTTTACGTTTGTTTAACCTTCTGTTTACCAGAGAAACTGTCATGAGATGCTGTGGATCAAGTAATCTGGAAAACACATGCTTCTCTAATGGCCACAGTGTCTCATTAAGTCCCTGAATACACTGGAGTTGGAATTATTTTTCTCCTGCATCTATCTCTGTATATAGGAAGAGAGTAGGAAAAATCTTCCAAGGAGGTCTTGGAAACAGGCATATGCAATAGAACAGAAATCTCATGGGCCTATTGCCCAGATGGAGATGTTTGCTGATTGTTGAGCAAGGGCAGCAAACGGTTCTTGACTGGATTTTAAGTCTCAAATGGGTGCATAAAGTTGTGTATAACTGATAGTCACAGTCACAATTAAACCAATGGGACAGTTATTAGAAGGCAGGGTTATGTGGTGAAGAGAGAGCCTTAGGGAAGTGCTCTGTCTAATATAGAAGAGAGACCTGTGCAGACAGCATAAAATCAAGGAACATGTGGTAGTGGTGGTAATAAAGGGATGGGGTGTCTGTTGATGCTGCCTCTGACCATCATGTGATGGTAGGATTTGCTTTAAAATGTATATGTACATGCAAGTTTCCTCTGTGTAGTTTATATCTGGTGGAGAGAGTGCACCAAATTGTTTCTGTTTAGGAGACCCAACCAAGGCTTGAAGAAAGGCCTTGGAGAAAGGCAATAGATACAATCCCACTCCCCCATTTGTTGATTTCTCTTAGATTATGTGTCATCTGCACAGGTAAATACAGTGCTGAACTCTGTGTCCTACTTTTTAAAAACTTTTCTTTCCCTAAGAAAATGGTTTCTTTATTCTCAGAACAATTTGAAACTCCTCTGGAATTGCTTTTACTGATAGTTCTGAACTTACTTTATTACTATGGGTCAAGTTCCTTTTTATTGTGTATGGCTTTTTTTTTCCCAGTTCCGATCTTTCAGCCAATCTGCAGACTCCCAGGCTGGTCATGTTTCCTGAACTGAAAAGGGCCCAGTGGGTGGAATTCCCACATAATGTCTTTCCTTGGGATTTAATTGAAGAGTGGGAAGCAATGGAGCCTGCAGTGAAGTAATGCTGGTGTGATGACTGAACAACGAAAGCCTGCATAATCACTCCGTAATCTTGTAATTAAGATAGGTGCAAGAAACACACAACTCAAGTATAAGAATTTCACCAACATTTCTTGACCTTTGAATAAAAAACTGTAGAAAGCAATTCTTTTTCCATCAAGCTGAACACGAATGGTCAAAATAAGATATTTTTGGCATAGCCCTAAGCCCAAGGCTAACCGTTTGTTTAATTTCCATCATGCCAATTTTTCACATTTCAATTCAGCACTCGGCACAATCATAGATTGCTATAAGCCTTGTGGAAGGAATAACAGCAACAACAAAAGTTCATAGGATGTAGCTTTGGAGGTTCTGATGAGGCAGTGTGGTTTGCTACTATGTTTGCTCTGAATTTGCCCTCTACAACTTATGCCAAACCAGTGCACATTCCAGCTCTCAGAGCTCATGTTGTCTGCTAGCAGCTTGCCGAGATAGTTAATGTGAATCTCTGTAAGTCCCACTGCACTTGGCAGACCTTTTTTTTAGCTGGAACAAGTGTCTGTTTACAGAGTTTTAAAAAGGCAGAAACACCTCCGCATTTGATTTTGGCAAACAGCTGTGAGTCAAGTGTGGCGAAAAAAGAAATCCCTGTAAAAATCAGAGAAAATGCCTGCAAATTTCCACACATTTCACAGAGGCAGTGTGGTCTGAGAGGCAGCTGGGTGGTCTTGGATATAAATGAACTGTGGGGCAACAAAACAGAGATGTCTAATGCCTAAGCTGAGCTCTGCCACTGAATGACCGCATGAGTTTGGCTAATTCATCCCCCCATCCGCTTAACCTTTGATTTTCTGTTTCCTGACAATGAGAACCTGGCCCCAGTTCTGAGCTGTAGTCAAACTGAGCTTGGCAAAATGCAAGAAAGCAAGGCAGGACAGGGCAAAGGTGGCCAAGATCCCAGATACTGAAGGCAGCTTGGGACTGGCTAATCTCCAGTTCATTTCATTTCATTACATTTCATGGTACTAGTTGAGAACTCCACTTCTGCTTCATGAGGACTCAGATGGTCTCTCCTGGAGCATCATAAGGTCAGTAGGGCACTGAAAGACTTGGTGGTATACCCTAGCTGTATCTTTATGCAATGGAATCTAGAGCTGTAATAGACCCACAGGACTTTTTTTTTTTGGCAAAGCACACTTGAGTTTTTACATGATCCTTGCTTTTCATAACATTCATCTTCAGGCTAAACTTTTCCATGCCTGGTCTTGGTCCCTAAAGCAATTTACTTTTCAGCACATTTTGAATAAAATCCCCCTTAGCTTTGTTCTTTGTTAACTGAGGGTGAATTAAAGTGTTATATACACATGTATGTATGTGTTTGCTTTATGTAGTGCTGAAGCTTTATATTTGAAATGTGGAGGACCTGACAGGAACCTTCACAGGTTCTACATATTTACCTAGAAAGGAATGTTTTAATAAAGCTGACAAAGGTTGTGAAGAGGATTGCAAAGTATGGGAGATCCAACTCAAACTTCTTGGGACCATCAAGTGATATTTAGAATTTAGTCTATTCATTTATTTAAGTTGGGATATTTATTTTGATAACTTGTGATAGTTATAATCTCAGATGGCCCTTTTGTCTTTAAGATACTAGAGAAGCCTTTCTCAATGTGGTGCTTACCAATGTACTGGCATCAATTCCCATAATTCTGAGACACCAAACTCTCATAAACCCTAGATAGCATGGCTAGTGACCAGTCTAGGGATTATGGGATTTATCCAGTGCCTTTGCAAGACATGAAGTTGGGAAAGACCTTATCATCCTTTTAGGAGTATTATATCAATGGTAAACCTAATTAGTGCTTCCAGTTATGCAACCACTGAAAATTGGTTGCAGGATTTAAGATTAGGTCAGTAAGGTTCGTGTGATGTATGATAGCCATAAGAGGAAATGAAAAATAACTCTATAAGTGGGTAAGAGAAGAAGGATCTTTCTGAAACAGCTGTTGTGCATTCTTGTAAACACCCTTCAGTTTAGCACATGTTGCAAGGCTATGAAGGTTGAATGTCGGCACCAGCAACAAAACCAATGATGGGAAAAGTAAAATCCAATAGAAAAAATGAATACAAGTCCATTAGAAACATGTTCTGTTAGGTATGGAGTGGAGCATACAGGAGCATTAGCAATTCATCAGGGGGTTATACAAAGATGAACACAGTTTTCATGTACGTTGTAGCAAATAGTTAATATGCTGGGACAGAGAATGAAAAATCCAATCAGTTTGTTGTCACACTAGATTAGTGAGGCAGTTTTGTGGCAAAATAGCAAGATGGAATGTGCAGGAAGTTCAAAAAAGTCTGGTTAGCAATTATCTGCAGAGTGTGAGAAGGATTTATCTAAGTTTTTCTTAGTGTTGATTTGGTGAAAGCTAAGTTCTAAGTGTGAGCTCAGTTTGAATATTTCTATAGAATAGAATGACAAGCAACATATACAGTTTTATATGCATTGTGATCGTGTCTATCTCCCAGGTGGGAATGAGAAGGGCACTGATGAATTTTGCCTTTTGTTGCTCAGAAGAGAAACAATTAATAATTTATCAGAAAACAAAACCTTAATATTTGCACAAAACTATTGTAACATTCTTAATTGGCAAATAAATGGGAATGCTATGGAACAGGTGTGCACTTATAAATACTTTAGAGTGCTGTTCAAGGCCTCAGAATCCTGAAGAGAACATTTTTTATATATCTGGCAGGTGTTGCTCATCATAGCTCTTCAGGTATCCTGAGATTTTTCCATTTGAAAGAAGCCCACTTCATCCCCACAGCTTGCAAGGTCTTTATAGCCAAGGACATCACCCAGCTCTTCTACAATGGCCAAGCCTGTACTTTTAGAAACCTTGGCATCTTTGAAGCCATTCACGCTAAGCTTATCTGAGCTATTCTTGCAGTCCCAAGATTCATTAAAAGCACTGCACTTCATCCAGAAAGAGGCATGGTCTCCATAAATGCTAGAGCTTGGTATAATCTTTTGAACCTCTGGCTAAAGGTTTTGTTTTTGTTTTTTTGCAATGGGTTTAGCCAAGCTGGATGCATTGTTTTATGCCATCCTATTGGGGTGTTAGAAGAATATTCTCCTACATCAACTTATATGTCCTTATGGGATGGCTCAGTAGAACCCTTGAGTTACATGCTCTTTCACTGTTTACAGGAAATTCTGGACAACTTTTATTTATCCTTTCCTGAAGAAATTCCTGGGCAGAGAGCATGTCTTCTGTTTGCTTCTTTTTCTGTCTGACTTTTGTTCAGGAGGGCCAATTCTGTGCCTCTATATGGACTGAAAATGCCAGCATCCCATATTTATGTATCAGGATTTTTTAAAAGAATAATTTAAAAGAAACACAAACAATGGCTTTCAACAGAATGAATCACTCATCTTTTATTCAAGAATCATATTTTACATCTGGGCTATAGTAAGTTTTTTTACATATCTGATGACCACGGACTAAAACTGATGTGACATTACAAACTCTGTGCACAATTATAGCAGCTGTGGAAAAGAGGCAGTGATTCAAACCAAAATCAAGGTGTGGGGAAAAGGAAGGATCTGACTCATATTTCTTTTGCATACCATGCACCATTAAGAATGCTTTTAACTATAGGGATTGACTGCTCATAGAAAATATATACTTCTCTGCTCCTGGTCATTATCTGGAGAGTAGAAGGGCCCTTATGAATAAATGAGATGGTCAACTTTACTCTAAAAAAATAGGGAAATTTAGAGGAAGGGGTGCATTTTATTTGTCTGACTCTGGGTCTAATTTATATTTTGACAGGTTCTTCTAATATAATAGTATACTTTCATGGCAGTTCATTATAAACATACATTTGGAGGAGTTTAAGAATGTAACACTTTATAGAAATTTGGTAGAATTAGAACTGGCAATCATTTGAATCATTTGACCCTTCTTGCATTCAGTCTGTATGAAGAAGATCTTTCTCTCTTTCCCTTCCTAATGTTTCTACCATGTTGACTTGGAAGAACTCATGCAATGAAATCACAACTTTCTGGATGTTAGGAGTGGAAAGCCAAATCTAGCCCTGCCAAATGGTCATATTACATTGGGAGATTTATATGTATTATTCGAAGCAGAGGTAGTAAGAGGGGAAGCAAATTTGGGAGGAAGAACAAAAGTAGCTTTGGCAAGTGTCTAAAGATGATGATAACTGTTATTATTGGCTGTAATTAGACCTCCCACGGTCTTACAAGATGATGGCTGTAAAAATATATTTCAGATTATGATTAAAGTGAACGATCAAACAAAGATATTCTTTATTTTAAAAATATAGTTCTGTTTCTTTCTCTTGGAAACTTCCCACTCATCCTCCTTCCTGACTGTTTTATCTTCCCTCTGTGTACTTGGAGACATTCCTCTTAAATTTAACATTAAGGCATGAATCCAAATATTGTTGGAACAGAGGTAGGGCATCTGGAATATCATGTTTAAAATACACTATCAACCCCTGTGACCATAAAATTCAAAATATGGGTTTCAGACAAAACTAGGCAAATGTTTATTCATGATGTTTTCTACACATTCAGAAGAACTTGCAGGATAATTGACTAACTAAATTAAATAAAGGACAGCAGGATATAGCTAGAACCAAATGGACCAGACAAAATTAATAAAAACAATAGCTCAAACATTAAAAGTTACCTGAACTTTTTAAAAATTCCCAACTGTCAACATTAGATTGAGGGGTCCCAGCTTGAAGAATGCTTGATAATCTGGGATTTGTAGTCCATTTTCTTCAATGTTGTTGTTACAGACATGCTAAGTTGGCCTTTCCTGTCTTTCTTCTGAATAGATAATTGTTTCACCCACATTCAGCCCCCGAGTCGAGTCCCAGCTTTTGTTAACTTTCTTTATCCCCAAGCTTCCACATTCTGCTTTCTAGTCAGGCTTACATTCCTGCTAGACTATTGATTTAGCAAGAATTCAGTTTTTCACTTCCCTAAATAAATTATTAGACATGCATTCCTTTGTACTTTGTTATAGAGGGGATAGATTTTGGTAGCACATAGAACTTCATGTTAATCTATTCTTCTGAGATTTTTTTGACTTCCCAAGCTAGCCAATAGCCAATCCTGGAATTCATTGCTGGTTTCCATGCCAGTATTAAGCAGCCCTGTCCTACTTAGGTTTTCCCCCATGAGAAAGTCAGCCAGGTGCTGGCTAGGGAATTCTGAGAGTTGAAGCCTACTCAACTTAAAGTTGCCAAGTTTGAAAAACACTGCTATGGGCTAATAACCAGGCATAGAAGAACTGTGTTCCAGATAGCATGTTCTACTGGCAATGCTTTTTGACTGCCAGACATGCTCAGCAAGCCATGGATTCTAATCCTATCTGTCAAAAGAGCCACTGCTGGTTAATGTAGGTTACTAGTGATTTCTTGACTGCAACAGTTTACAGGTAAAGTTAGATAGATAGATAAAATATTCTTCATTTTAATTAAAACAAACTCCTTGAGCCTCACTGCACTTCCTCTGCATCCTCACACACACCCTCGTGCCCTCCCCAAGTGTCACTATACCTCCTTTGCACCCTTGCGCATCCCTTCTTGCCCTCCCCCACCTGGCAGCAGCCACTTACCTGCCTGCTGGCCTCCTTGCAAGCTGCCAGGGACTTGAAACTTCCTGCTGGCTTCCCCACTGACTTGGTTAACAATGGCAACCGGGACTACAGGGATTGCTGTCACTAAGTGATGCAGTCACACTTTATGACCACATCGCTTGGCGACAGAAATTCCAGTCTCAATTGCTGTCGTAAATCGAGGGCTACCTGTATCGCCTATAAAGCCCCATATGGTATGGGGCCAGGGTATTTGAAGGACCATTTTAATCCCATTGTTTCTATCTGTCCCATTAAGTTGGACAGAAGTGGTATGGTCTGGGACCCATCTATTAGGAATGGTCATCTAGCAGGACACAGGAAGTGGGCCTTTTCTGTAGTTGTTGCCTGCTTTCTGGAACACCATACCACACCCAAGGCTTGGCTGGCCCTGACTTTGCTCACCTTTTGGAAACCTTTGAAGACCTGCTTGTTTTCCCAGACAGGGGACCTGGGAGAGTAATTGAGCCTATGCTATTGGTGGATGATGTTTTTGAGAGTCACTTTGTGTTAGTTGGATAGGAATGGTTTTATGTATGCATATGTATATATTTTAATTCTTGTTAGCCGCCAGAGAAATATTGGTGAGATGGGAGGCCATAAAAACTGATATAAAATAAATACATATATAAAATACATACAGAAAACACATTGAACAACAACCTAAATGTAAAGGTGCCCTCAAGTCAAACTCAACCTGTAACGGCATCCATGTGGTTTTCTTTGCAGGGTTACAGACCTGCTGTAGCCTTCTGTGTTGCTTTTTCGCTTCCTACTCTAAGCAACAGCCCTGGAATTCCTAGGTGCTCCCTCATTCAAGTACTAAGCCAGGGCAACCTTGCTTAGCTTCTGAGATCAGCATGTTACTGTGTTGTGCTGCTCCAGCCTAGGCAGTTAGCTTGTGATTCAGTGTGTCGCATGAATCCAGAACATCAGATTAATTGAGTCAAGTATGCTTCAACTAATTAAGTTGTAAGTTGTAAGTAATTAAGTAAGGTAAGTTGCTGTGTGAATACAGCCAAAATGCAGCTGAACTTTCATGTGATCCGAAGGGGGACAATTGATAGCAGGTGTTTGTACAGTGAAAAAAAGATAACTAAAGGTGGCAAACAATCCTAGAGAATAAATTGGTTTGAAAGAAGCCCACTTAATTCATACTTTTGAGTAGATATATATAAGATTGTGCTAGAACGACATTATAGAAGAGGTGGACAGGAATTAGAAATGAGGCAAGTAATATTTTCCTCACTTTTAAAAAAGGTCCTTTCAAAGAGTAGCTCAGTTGCTGCTTTTCTCTTTCTTCACTCTTCAAAACACCTTTTGAAACATATTTTGGATAACTGGAAAGGAGAGGTTTAAACTGAGTTTTTAACTCTTCCTTTTTAATAATTTGATGTTATCTAAACCTTAACATAGCATTTTTCAGCAGCAGGTGGCAGTAGCTGGCTTACCTGGTCTGAGCTAGGAAGCTAAGCAAGGTTTGATGTGGTCAGAATTTGGGTGGGAGAAAAAATTCTGGAAGTAGAGAACAGCAACCTGCTTCCATAGAGTTGCCAAAAAACAAATGAACAAACAAAAACAATGCTGATAAGTCCTTGAAGTCACTGGTTTTTACATAACTGAGCATCATTAAAGTCTAGCACATACACACACATCCTTTAATAGATAATTGGGTTAAAATGTTTGTCTATTATGAATGTAGCTTTTCATTGGTAAAACCATCTAATAAGTGTTCCAGAATATCTCATATTTCCCTTTCCCCTCTGTAATATTGTTGCTGAATTATACCTACATCTGGTCATTGACTGTAATAAAGGATTTTGATTTTGATTTTTTGAATATGTTGTAACAGGAATGTTCCAGGAATGTTAGATTCATACAATTTATTTCATTCGTAACTCAATCTCCAGAGGTTTCTGAGGGCTCTGAAATAATAGATAATTATACCAATGACAACTTCTTGGAAGAAGGAGATTTAATTAATAGAGTTGTTAACATTAATAAAATATATCTGCTCTGTAACACATTGAGCTGTTGATTGGACATCAAACTGAACCAAAATAAAAATGATCCGCCAGAAACCAAGTAAGTTATGATGCAGTGTTTGAAAACTGCAATTAAATAGAGCTCCTTTTTCTAAACTGAAGTGATGCAATGCTTATCTTTGGTTTCAAAGATAGTCTTTGTAGTTTAAGGAAAAAATGAGGGCAGATCTTAATTGGGAAAGATTTGAAGAGTGGACAGAATATGTTTGTGTGGGTGTATGTCTGTACACACACACACACACAGACAGACACACACTCTTTTACGAACCAAACATATATAAGAAACTGGCAACTTACGCAAACATACATTGCTCCAACCATGACACTTCAGTGGGTCTGCTAATTCTAGATTCACTTCGTTTCTTGTCGTTCCAGTGTTATGTTCAATCAGAACCTGCCCTAACACCCCTCTCACAGAATTTTGAGGAAAATCTGGTGTAAAATCTGTTGTTAAATGACTTATGAACAGTGACCACAATATATCACATTCGACATATGTGTAACTGACAAATCCAGCAATGTTTCTATTTAATTTTAAAGTAAGAGGCTTGTCAAAAATGAAGGATTAATTAAAATAAAGTTGACAGGAAAAGTCAGGAGGGCAAATCTCTTAGGATGCTGGCAAGTTATTCAAAACCATTATAGCAGAAGCTTAACTAAAATGTGTATCACAGATTAGGAAAGATACAAACCAGAACAAAGTTGTGTCAGAGCAGATAACAAGTTGGCTATGGGAAGTTATAAAAGTTATAGAAGGCCAGAAGTCATCCTTCAAAAAGTGCAAAAGTTACCAAAAAGGACTCCTGTATAGAATAACACAAATCTAAACTGCTAATAAGGCATACAAACCAAAATCGAGCACAAATAATATTTGCAAAACTGTTAGATCAAATCCATATTTCATTTTCGTGTCCTTGTTTTCTCCTGTTAGCTTTTTTTTTTGTTTAACTTAGATTTTAGTCTTCATCCCTTTCCATTTCCAAGAGTGAAGGAAAACGGCACTATCTGGTGCTTTAGCACTACAACACATATTGCAAAATTGCTGAATTTTAATACATGCAAGATATTGAAGTTTTTACCTATTATTACATTGGATTGGAAGGGCGGGGCGGGGGGAGTCTTCTGTAACTGGACTTAGAATGAAAATGTTTTTTAACAAATGAATAATATAGTATATTAATTAATGATGTTTGAATATGTTCAAGATCAATCCTCCATATATTTCAGCTAAGGCCCACTGACTATAATAGGGCTTTTAAAAAGCTAATTATGTATAGGAGAATGTTGGTTGGGCAGACCTACCCAGCAGAAATGGAAGGGTTTCTATGATCCAGCAGGAACAACTCAAATAAAACCTTTATTTTCTAAGGGAAGTTGACAAAAGACGTTTAGGAATTTAAGAGAATATTATAGACAAGAAAACAGAGTCAGATAGAGATTGCCTCATGTTTCTCCCATTATTTTATCATGCCTATATGATAAACTGTAGATCCTTGCATATATGAAGTTGTGTTACAGCAGATCAGGCACCTAGTACAGCAATGCATATTTTGAAGGGCAGTTTTGAGATCTCGAGTTTTCACATCATCTACAAAGAAAGTAAAGCGCTACACCAAAGTTCTGAAGAGCTAATGGGCCAACTGGTTTTCTTTTGGCGGGAACTTTCACATCACAGACTTCTTGCTCTTGGGCTGATTGTGGCTTTCCTACTCCCTGTCTAGGATCAACTGTCCTGTGATGGATAATTCCTTTTTTTTTTTTTTTTGGAAATCATTTAGCAAGACACAACTGGAAATTTAAAAAAGGAGCACTGGACAAAGGGCAGGCTGCTGATTGATATAATTTTTTGCACTTTCTAATTGGTCAACTAGAAGGAACACCGATTGATGCCAAGTGTTCTCAGAATGTTGAGGATTGACAACAGTGACACTGATCACAGATCAGCTTTAAACTTCTTTTGAGGATTTGGGAGTAGAAACGATTGCTATGTGGAAGGAACCTAACTGACTATTTCTAATTTTTAATTCTCCATGGCTGAGATTCAGAAGGAAAGGAGTTGAATCAAAGAGTTTTGAAAGGTCAGAACAAGAGAGAGCCTCAGCAGATGTTGTATCTCTGTTCCAGAGATTAAGCATGAAGATAATAAGTAGGCAGGTGAGTCAAGCATACAGTATAAGTGAATTCAGCATAAGTTGAAGAGACTAGGAAAATCAATGCTTTCTTCTTTTTACCTTTTCTTGTAAAGAATTCCCAAGAAATAAAAATACCTATGAAGGTAGACCACCATGGCTATGAGGGTTGTCTGGTGTCTGGCACAAAATTTCAAATGAGTAATTATGCACCTCCTTGGTAGAATCAGATGTGAGGTGGGTATTCCTATTTCTTAGGAAACAAATGTATTTATTTGAGGCCCAAATAAGTGACTCGGAGAAAAAAGAGAAAGGCAGAGAGGTTGGTGAAGACTTCACTAAGTTGTGGAAGTTTGTAGTATAGCATCTAACAATAAGGACAAACATGTGATGTCTTGATGCAAACTTGGCTCTTGCCTGCCCCCCTCCATGCCTATAGTGAATAGCATCCCACTCTTAGAATAACAGCTCTTCTGATGTCCTGGATAATAAGGTTTTTGAAGAAGGAGAAGATCATTCTGAGGAAGAGCAAAGATTACTTGGAAAGGACTCATGATGACTAGATAATTTCTAACACTGAGGATTTTCCTTAGGGAGGCTTCTGATAGAACTGGTCTGACTACTAGAGACACAACCAGCTGGGTGTGTGATGGGCAGAAAAACCACAAGGAGAAGAATACAGTTATCATTCATCCTCTAGATAACCTGAGAGATTGCATTGGGATAGGATCAGCATTCTGGTTTTTAAAGAGTTCAGATATGAAATTACTAACCTCCAAATGAAAATACAAATTGTTTCCAATTTGGGTACTTTAAAGAGACACCTTGACCAAACATTACCAATACTGGAAAAAGTTATTTAAAGAAAAAAATCAGAAGGTGATAAGAACATTCTTTTCCCTACAAGGGTGAGAGCTGGAGAGCTCTAGCAGTATACCAGTCAAGGACATGAGCGATTGGTATAGCAGAAGAGGAAAATCTAGTCCTCCTGGGCCCAGTTCTGCACCCTTCTCCTCAGAAATTCTTTTTGAGCAATATAGTTTAATTTCACTAGTGTGTGCATGTGGATGGGAAGTTGAGGGGTTATTGCTGTTCGGGTAAGAAGGGTTAATTGTTTTCTCTCCAATTATTTGACTTCTACATTAAAAGTATTCTTTCTGCTGCAATTAAGCTTTCAAGTAGTCTTCACTGTAGTCAATAGAATGTGGTATCTATTTGTGGAACACAGTGAAAGGTGAAATATATCAGCTACATGTTCACAACTTAGGCTTCAGCAAATTGAGATATACTGGATTTGGACACTTTTGGCCAGAAGATCACACCAATTACTATTCAGGACACAAAAAACAAAAATGAAACAGTGTTGCTTTCACAGTTAGGAAGGGTATAGCAAGAACAGTACTTGGCTACAATGCAATCAGTGACCACTTAATATCAATTAGACTTGTGGGCAACTCTTTCATGTGACAGTTATCCAAGTTTATGCTGCAACCACTGATGTTGGAGGTTGATGAGTTTTATGATCAAGTTCAATTTGAAATTGACAGAACATGCAGGCAAGATGTGCTGCTTGTGGTTGAAGAAGTATTGTGGAAATATTAAGGAGGAAAATGTAGTTGGCCTGTATGGTCTAGGATACAAATTAAGCAAAACAACTTATCAATTTCTGTCAATCCAATTATTTTTTCATTACTAACACAGTCTTCAAACAACCAAAACAACATATGGACATTACCATATGGAGTACACAGAATTCAAATATTATTGGTAAAAGGAGGTGGAAGAGTTCAGTTATAATAGCAAAGACATGGTCAGAGGCTAACTGTGAAACACATCACAAATTGCTCCTATGCAAGTTCCAAATTAAGCTAAAAAAAGCCAACCAGTTTCCATAATAGGATCTTGAGCTACCCACCATTTTCAAGGAGAACATTAGGAATCATTTGGAAGTCCTGAATCTCATTGATGGGAAACCAGAGGGGCTATGGAATAAAATCAAAAGAGTTGTTAAGGATGAATATGAAATGAGTCTGCCAAAGATCAAGAAATAGAAGAAAGCAAACTGGATGTCAGAAAAACAAAACAAAACATGGAAATTGCCAAGAAGAGAAGCCAAAGCCAAGAAAAACAAAGATCTCAGCAACAACTTAATAAAGACATTGTTAGAAGTCTGTTCAACTGTTAGAAGAGTCTAGGAGCAGTATTACAACATCTGTAAAGACACTGAGGATGGAAACAGACATGGAAAAACAAGGAAAGTCTTTCAAAAGATCTCTGAACTCAGAAGGAGGTTCCATCCTCAAACTGGTATGCTAAAGGATTCCAATGGACAGATAGCAACCAATTCAAAGGAGACCAAACAAAGATGGAAGGACTATACCGAAAGGCTGTACAGTAAAGATGTCAACATCCAGGATATCTTAGAAGATATTCCCTACTTACAAGAATTTCTAGTACTAGAAGATGAACTTAGATCAGCACTCCAGTCAGTACTAAGTAGAAAAGCTACAGGAATTGATGGAATATGTACAGAAATATGATAAGCAACAGAAGAAGAATCAGTACAGATTCTAACCAGGCTATGTCAGCAAATCTGAAGAACAACATAGTGGCCAACAAATGGGAAGAGGTCAGGTGTTACATACCAATACCAAAGAAAGGAGACTTAACAGAATGTGCAAACTGTTGTACAATATACTTGATTTCATATGCTGGCAAAATAATGCTTAGAATCATTCAATGCAGATTAGAGCCCTACATGGAAAGGGAGATGCCAGAAGTTCAAGTTGGTTTTAGAAAAGGCTGACAAACATGAGCATTGCTGGTACACACTGGATAATTGAGAAGGCCAAAGAATACCAAAAAGAAGTTATTGTGTCAAGAAGCAAAGTGAAAAAATGAGACTAAGATTAAATATAAAGACCAAACTAATGCTAACAGGCCAGCCTTAGGATTGACAATTAAGACACTGAAGTGGTGGGTAGCTTCTGCCTTTTAGGATAAATTAGCAACAGTAAAAGAACCAGCAGTCAAGAAATATGCCACAGACCAGCAATTGGTAGAGTAGCAATGGAGACCTTGAAAAATATATTCAAATGCTGGGATCAGAATTGTGCAGGCCATGGTTTTCCCTGTGATACTCCATCACAAGTGAAGTTGGACTTTGAAAAAACAGGATAGAAAAAGTATTGATGCTTTTGAACTTTGGTGTTGGAGAAGACTCCTGAGAATACCATGGATAGCCAATAAAACAAACAAATGGATCATCAAATAAATCAATCCAGAATTCTCACTCAAAGCACAAATGGACAGACTCAAATTATTATATTTTGGATACATTATGCAAAGACCTAGATCTCTGGAAAAGTATATAATGCTGGGAAAGGTGAAAGGAAAGAAAAGAAGAGGACAACCAACAGGAAGTTGGATGGACTCACTTACAGTGGCAATGGATGTACTGTTGGAAGACCTAAAGGTTCAGATTGGAGACAGATCCTCCTGAAGAAAATGTATTTATGTGGTCACTGTCTGTCTGACTATTTGTTATTGAATGGAATGCTTTTGTGCTGGGCAAATAAGCTTAGGTCCGTATGCTCAATGTGTGGTGTCACCATCTATTTGAATTGAGTCCCTAACTATTCATATGCTGCCCCCCCCAACATGCTTACTCAAAGTAAATTTGTCCTTCAGGTTGAAACATAATTCTGTGATGGACTGGAATGGAGGAAGGGGGGTGAAAACGGTGCTCTCGTCTCCAGAGCAACGCTCTGGAGATAAGCGGAGAAAGCTGGTGCATCCCTAAACATTCCAGAAGATAGTAGAGACTTGTGCCTGGGAACTGCTGGTCAGTCTGAGAAGATTTTTGTAAACAGGTGCTGGCAAATAAACCTTGCTGATTGAACCTGCTTGGTCTCCAGGAGTTCTTTGGGCTAGGCCTGACAAATTCCCTTCTTTTAAAGCAGGGCAAGGCAGCCAGTGGTCCTAGTCCACACGGCCCTCAACATTTTTACCCTCTGACTATAGTTACAGAAAACATAGTTTACCATTATTCTGAACTGGGAAACAGATATAAAATGTTAGGCATAACTGTAAAAAAAATTAGGATGACTTTCCCAGAAACCAGCCTTATACACATGTGACATGGTCCCACCTACTTTGTGACTTCTAGCCCCTTCTATGCAAAAGGTTGTTCGGTAAAGTCATGGAATATAAAACTACCAGTGGCAACTAATCATTAAGTTATATATTACCTCAGATCTTGATTGCAGAAGGTCTCTCAGTGCCACTTCCAGTGGAACAATTGTGGGAGATTCCATTCCCTCATGTCCTATCTATTGGCTTTTGTGGGTATCTGACTAGACACTGAGACAGTGAAATGTTGAGCTAAGGCTGTGTTTGCATAGACCAAATTATGTTCAACTCTATTTTCCAGGATTGCATAATTACTGAACAATAAATTTAACTCACAGGTTGGGTTCACACAACATGCTTAAAATGTGGTTGGCTAGTTTATTATGCAGACACAGCCTAGATGGACTTGTGGTCTGACCGAGCACAGATGCTTTTATGTTTTTATGTCAGTTGTAAATTGGAGAGTTTTGTTAAAGTGTTAATGGTATTCTGCTCCCAATCACTGCTTTTTCTACACTTTTCTCTTATTCTATTACCTTCAATCGAGTACTCATTTCATCAGAAAACTCTCAGTTATAAAATGAAAACAGATTAATATTTTTCAACATTCTGGGATTATAGCATCCATTTTATTTTGAGTATAGGCACATACACTGTCTTACAACATGGGTGTACAACTTTTTCTGAGAACTATACGTGGCTGGGACCACACTTGAAATAGAATAGAAACCAGAATAAAAATTATATCTAATTTTATTTCATGGCCATGAAAACTTAATTATGTTTACTTTTATTTAATTAAATATAGTTAGTGATTATTCCCAATCACATATTTGTAATTTTCAGTGTGTCAGGAAGAGAAAAATAATTATTTGTATTACAATTTTTGGACAGCTTTTGAAGACTGCTGAAGGCTTTTGAGTTACAAGTGCTCCAATGTTTCAGGTTCTACCTTACTGAATGACTCATGTCCAAAGGGTATAAGTGTAGATTATGCAACATGTTGACCATTTATTTGTTCTGTTTTAAAAATGACCTGTTGAGGTTATCAGACCTTTCTATCAGACAGGAAACTGAAACTGAATAATTGTGACACGTCTGATGCTATTTTGTGAGTTGCCCATGTTTAATTTCTACCATGTAGACTAGAGTTGTAATTATAGGGAGATTGTGATAAGGCCAGACTGAAAACCACACACAGTAACCTGAAAGGCAGCTTTCCCTAATCATGGTTATTTGGGGATAGCTCTGGCTTTGCAGTGATGGAAATAACTAAGAAGTCCTTTAACGTTATTTCTTAAAACATTTCCATCACCTCCTACATTGTGTTTGCTAGATCACAAGGTTAAATGTATTTATGGTGTCAGTAGAGTTACTCTAGAGTGAGAGTTTCCTTCTTCGGTACAGGTTATTCTCTACAGATGGCAGGCATTGTATGCCTTCACCCCTAGAAGATGTAACTGAAATAAAAATAGCAGGCTGCCTCTTCCAGCCAGTCTGGAACACTTAAATATATTTTGTGCTCTAGGCAGAGATTACATCTATAAAGAAGTACGTTTCTTCAGAATACACTAACCCTAATTGCCAGAGAAATATTTTCTATGCCCTTTTAAAAACCAAATAATAGTTCATTTTTTAGAAAATGCTCTCAACATTAAATCTGATCTTCTGCTAACTTTCTGCACATTGCTGTATGTGTCTGGATGTTATCCATGTTTCAACAATGCTATATGTCATTATAAACAAACATTAATCCTACTCGCTATAGTCATTTTTTTTTAAAAAAACCATGGCTTCAGCCTTCAGTTTCTGCTTCCCCATGAAAATGCAGGAATTCAAAGCCAGTTCTCATAAAATTCAGATCACAACAAGTACCCCTGCATATTTATAATAAAGTCACATTTTCAACAGTCCTTAGGAGAGAAAATACTTCCATGTAGGTGATTTTCTGAGTCCTAATCAAACACAGCTGCCTCTTTGTGTCTGTTGTCCGTTGGCTTCACTGTACAGAAAAGGCCTAATAGCCTAATATTTAGGTGAAAGCATGAGGACGTGGGTGTGTTGTGATGGCGTAGCTCTTATCTCATTTTTAATAGATTAGAACCAGATCAACAATGAGACATTTTGTATCAAAGAGACACAGCAAATGAAAGCATTGTCCCTTGATTCTTTGGGGTCAAATTTCCATCATGCCTGACTGGTATGACCCATTGGCCTTGTTCATAAGATGTGCTTAATCAGATCAGCAAAGACATAGAAGATGCATTCATACAATATGCTAAGCTTAGTGTTAATCTTGGTTAGGTTTTTTGTGCTTTAGTGTTTTGTATAAACTTATCCCATCTGATTACAAGATCACAAGACTCAACATATTGTGGGAATAAAGAAATTAATCAACATTTAACTGTAGGCAAATTCTACACTCGATTGCAGAAAATGTGGTCCTTCTTAGACAAAAGAGAATGGGTAAAACATGTATTTGGTCACCCAGGAAAAGGTGGGTGGTTTAATAAGGGGTAGTATTAATCTATTATAGGAATCTCTATAAATACTACACTAGAATAGGCATAAGCTAATGATTCAATTGTTCCAGTCCACAAAGATGGATACTTTCAGCACATGGACTCTGGGACTGCCCTCTGGGACTGCTGAGAATAAGGGAACGAAGCACAATAGCAGGAAAACTCTGCGGTATTTAGGTATACCAAACAGATCGAGGTATCTAACTGAGTTAAGAATATTCAACTGGTTCCTTAAACTCAACTTTAGAGTGAATTTTACTATATTCAGTTTGAGTTCCCGTATTAGAATCTTTCACATAAACTCTGTCTTAAGCTGTTTATAACCAAGGCTCATAGCAATGGTATCTGCTTATCCTCTAGACTATTTTAGGAGGACCCCTAATTGTCTATCAAAGTGAGTGGGGCTCAGCTCTGCAGCCAAATGTTAGTTCTAACTAATTATTAAAGACAGTGAAACATCCCTATTTCAGCTTTGATGAATCCCACTTCAGGGAAGACTGCCACAATGTGTCACCTGGAACAGTGTTTTCAAATTTGGATTGAACATGGTAAAATTAATTAATGGATTTAACTAAATTCCCTAGAGGTGAAATGTGCTTTGGGCTCAAACATTTTAATTGCAGCAAGGATGAATTCAGTTTCTTTAGTATAAAAATAGCTGATAGTTCCTTTGCCCATTTGGGGAAATATAAGATATAGAAGCATTTGCTTCCGCGGAGCTTGGAATAGACAGATGGATAGGTATTTAATGTGACATATGCCACCCCAATTATAGATTCTGCCCCCACCAATATTCCAAATAAGCTTTTCTGGCCCTTTGGCAAAGGCCTTAGTCTTGCTTTTATTAATTTTATTCTGTTGCAAATGGTCCTTACAAAAGAAAACCAGGGTATAATATTTATTTATTTATTTATTTATTTATTTATTTATTTATTTATTTATCAGATTTATAAGGCTGCTTCATAATGACTTTGGGTGGTATACAACACTTAAAACCAGCACAAAACAATGTAATCAAGGGGAAAAAAACCCAATTCATGTCAAGAAGAGAAATAAAATATATAAACTAGACATACATGATCCTGTAAGAGGCTCACCACCCAGCCTAACCCAAGACCTGGGAGAAAAAGCCATGTTTTTAAAGACATTTTAAACAAGGGCAGGGTCGGGGCCATTAAAATTCTATTCTGTAGTAGGGTAGAAAGGATGCATCCTTGTTTTATTCCTCTCTTAGTTGGTATTGCTTCTGACAGATGCCTTGCTATATTGCATCTTATTCTAAAGTTGTCATCAACATGTAATCTGTAGATGAGGGGTTTTTGTTAGAGCATAAAAAGTCTGCTTGAAATCCACTGACATGCTGCAAATTGGGGTGATTTAGAAGTTGTGATGTATTTTTCTACCACATAATATAGTATTTGACTCTGGACCATTAAGGAGGGGGAGCCTCTAAACCATACTTGTTCATCTGTAAAGATATTCTCCAAGTCCATTCATGACTATGGCCACAGCTGAATCAGAAACCTAAATATTTATTTTGGTGCTTGTGTAGATAAGATACTTTCAACTTCTACTGAGAAAAGGCACACAGTTAATTCATCGTTAAGAGGCACTTCAAATATATTATAAGCATAAACCCAGCTGTTACATAATGTGGATTAGGTGTCCACCATTTGAATCTGACTCTCTCAGTATGTTTCAGTTCGTGACCCCAAAGAAAGCTTTATAAAAACAAAAAACAAAGAAACATATTGATATATTGCATTACATCAAGTTCATTAGAATTAGCAGCTTTCCTTGTCAACCAAGCATGAGCTTCAGAGAACATAGTACAATAGATCAAAAAACTTTTATGGATTCAAATGCTTTGTGGTTTTAGCTGGCCACCCACAATCAAGCCCTGCCTCCCACTGAGAAGGACTGTACATGTGGGCTGCTACCATTACCCAGAATACTCTGCACCTTTCTCATGCTCCAGGGTATCCTGTCCCTCAGCATTCACACGAGACTATGACTTTCCAGTTATGCTTCTTCCCAATCAAATTGCAGTAAAGTTTTCCGTTCTGTTACAGCACCACATAAATGCTGTTATAACTCAGATTAAAAGTGGAATCTGAGAAGATTCAACATGGCATATGAAGACATAAACATTAAGAAAGAAAACTAAAAATAAGACTGAACTTAAAAAGTACAGTGGAAAATGTTGAACCTAAAACCACACCGTTTCTAGATAGGCTGTTCCCTCAATGGCTATAGGAGCTGAAGTTTGGAGGGTGTGGGTGTGGAAGAAAGATGCCAGTGAGACAGGGTGAGGGTTTAACTAGAAGTACCATAGTTCATTGAGGGTGAACTGTCTGCAAAGAATCCATATGGCTTGCTAGTCAGTCTGGCTTCCAAAGAAAAGCGTAGTTTCCCTTTTATTTTAGTGATATTGAAGAGGGTTTCCTAAGAACTGGCTGGTTTGCAGATGACTTGTTTACCCTGCCTGCTGATGTTCAGCCCCACCTACATTTCCCACAGAAAGTCAGCTGGTCAGCAGGAAAGGAGATGGGAGAGGGGAAGGGGAGGCAGCAGCAGTTCAACTGGCTGCCGTTTTTGCAGCAGAGTCCAGCATTTGGTTTGCAGAATGCCCACCCATGTGTTAGGGAGTAACAGTAAAGAGCTGATTGGTTGCTACTAGATTTCTGCTGAGTCTCTAAGAGCTGAACTATCCTTGTGATGAGTGTTTGAAGCAGAAAATTGCTATTTTGCCCTAGAGCTCTTCTGCTGTAATGGCTCTTGGCTAAAATTACAAAATAGATATGCACTTCGATGTGGGATGAAATCATTACTAAGAGTGACTTAGCAGAATTTTAAAGCTAAAAACCTGAACCTCTTTGCATCGAGCTTCCATAACCACAAAGAGCTACTGGATTCTTTCTGCTGCCATCTGTTGGTTGGGGTCTATATTGCAACGCAACGAAAGTTCTGAAAAGAGAATATGGATATGAAGTAACATTCTTGAATTGTTGCTTCCCCTTGATGAAAACAATATATTGAAGCTCCCAAACTTATACATCTCTATGGACCATATCTACTCAGGGCATGTTTGCATTTACCTTTTATGTTGCTCCTTGTCCAGTCCTCATAGAGGTTTGACCCTAAACCAGTTTAAGAAAATCCTGTTCAGGCTGAGACATTATGACAACACCTTGCAAAGTATTTGGTCCAGACAGCAGACTATCATGTCCTCCCATTGGAAAATTCCTCTGCTGTTCTTCTTTTCCACCTTTCTGTTCCAGAAAAGTGATTTCCAAGACCAGGAAAATGGTTGCAAAGACCTATGGGTAGATCTTCCTGGATAAACACATATACACACACACATATGCACAACACAAGTTAATTTGAATTTGTATATGCAAAGAAAAAGCATTAAAATGCAGATACATGCAGAGACAACTTACAGGTTTTTAAAGAATTCTTTCTTCAGCCCTAATGTTTTCTAATGTCTTTTAGAGATAGCTTTCCCATGAATGCTGTATTAATACATTGGCTATAGCTTTTGCCTTCTAAACACAAGGTTGTTGTTTCAAAACCTAGTACATTTTTCTAAACTTACTCTTTTTCTTTCCCTGTGCTCTTTTTCTTTTTGTAAGTCCACCACTGCATCACTTCGTCATGTTTCTAGTCATTTGAGGTAGAAGGATTTCACCCTCAGCTCCCAAGTAGCCCGAATAACCTATGGGCTATTTGGGAGCTCATGGTGAAACCCTTCTACCTCAGATCACTGGAAAAAATGATGAAACAGTGCAGCACTGGACCCCCCCCCCTTTAAATACAGAAAGAGAGAGAGGGAGAAAGAAAGAGAAAAGAGGGGATGCTCAGGGGAAAATATAGGGCTTTTTTTTTTTTTTTTAATCTGCCAGGTTTTGAACCAGCCATTGTTTAATGCTGAGGGGGCACTGTGCACAGTAGCCCATCCGAGTGCCCAGGCTGGCAGTGGAGATCTGCCCATAATACACAATGCACTCTTTGCACAGTACAAAAGAATGACAGCTTTTTCTTTTTCTATTCTTTCGCCTTCAACTCAAGCCAGTTCTGTAACTTCTACCCCTGAGAGGAGAGTGACTGAGTCCATTAGTACATTACAAAGGTACCTGCTCCGTTTTTAAAAAGAAAAAGAGCAAGGGTGATAAGCTATGACTGGCAAATCCCTATCTGAAGGAAGAGCAGATGGTTCTGAAGCCCGATCCTGAAGTTTCTGCTTACCCCATCCCCAACATCATCCAACAGGGGCACAGAGAACTCGTAAGCTACAGAGTAGAACACCAGAGGTACATAGAATCATGAGCATGGAGCTAAACTTCGGCAGAGTACACTGCTATATTAATAATTTACATACCATGGTGGATGGCCTGGGGAATAGGAGTGAATGTATGGGCTTGGGGTAGATAGTCTGTGTCCCTCTGTCCTTAGAATTTACCAGCAATTACATAAAGTCATTTGCACAAAGATGGTAAATGGTTAACTCTAACCAGAGAATATGCTGAAGATCGATTGGCGTGATCTGATCAGGGATTATTGGTTTAAAACTAAGTTGGGGATAGACTGGGGACAGGGAAGAGAAGGAATGATAAGAACTAAAGAAAAGAATACATTCAAATTATAACAAACATCAAGTGTTGCTCTGAAAGTTACTAGTTAATTCAGTTGACTTTTCCTCCAACTTGTGCTGTAGACTGGCTTGTCTCAATATTGCGTTCAATAGTTTAGGAGCAGCTGGGCTGAGCAGCATGGCATTTATAAACTTAAGAACAGCTGAATTTGGGTGGCAGATGTATTTATTATATGCATGATAGCCCTCGTGACAATGACAGTATGCCGAGACTGTATGTATAACTGCTAACCAGATTTTCAAGTAATTCAGCAGTGTGTGTTCTTGCAGGTTTCAGCTATAACCTGCCAGAGTTTATGAGACTTCACAATGACTTACCAGGTTCTAAGCACAGTGTGCTTTCTGACAATATCTGAAAAGCCATTCATTTTGGCAATGAACATTGTCATCCTGAGCTTCTGCTTAAATCAAAGAGATGATTAACCAAATGAATATGTTCAGTATAGATGTAATTCAAGACTCTTCCACAATAGTCAGTGGGTGAATTATTTTGTTGTTGTTTAGTCGTTAAGTCGTGTCCGACTCTTCGTGACCCCATGAACTATATTGCGCCAGGCCTTCCTGTCCTTCACTGCCTCCCTGAGTTTGCTCAGTTTCATGCTCATTGCTTCAGTGATGCTATCTAACCATCTCATCCTCTGCCGTCCTCTTCTCCTTTTGCCTTCAATCTTTCCCAGCATCAGGGTCTTCTCCAAAGAGATCTCTCTTCGCATTAGGTGACCAAAATATCTGAGCTTGAGCTTCATTATCGATCCTTCCAATGAGCAATCAGGGTTGATTTCCTTTAAGATTGACTGGTTTGACCTCCTAGCAGTCCAGGGGACTCTCAAGAGTCTTCTCCAGCACCACAGTTCAAAGTGAATTATTTACTGTATTGTATTTTTATTTGTTTGTTTGTTTATTTATCACATTTATATAGCCACCCATTAGTTATAATTATCACTGAGCAGCTTTCAAAATCTACAGCAATTTGTGAAAGGACCTGACTGCAGGTCAAGGCAAATGAATAGAATTCATGAACACATTTTGCCATATCATTATATAGAAAGCATACAACTTCAGAATGATTTTTCAGAGCCTCCAATAATTATTTGTTTCTAATACATATCCTATACAATTTTCAAGGTTTTCTTGACTTCATGAATGTCACAATACAGCTTTTAAATATGAAAGTAAGAATTCTCAAAATTGGAACAAATTCCAGGATAGTACAAATATAGTTTGGGGGTCTCCTGGGATCAGCAGACCTTTAATTAGCCTCCCTTGATTCGAAAGAATATGAAGAACTGTGATGTATAATGCAATGCAGGAACTTAATGTATAGGCACTTTGTAATGACTGAGAAGGAGCAA
The DNA here is from genome assembly GCF_059951505.1 of Python bivittatus. NCBI lineage: Eukaryota > Metazoa > Chordata > Lepidosauria > Squamata > Pythonidae > Python > Python bivittatus. The sequence continues at coordinate 47,659,720 of NW_028277098.1, read as the reverse complement.
CAATTAACTAAGATCGATGGAACCAAATACATGGAAACATCAACCTTACATGATGATGGAGAATGAGAAGATCAGGAGTCAGCAGCCAATGACTTCAGCTTTCTATCCTGCCCTTTCTCTCCCTCCTGTTGAGCTGCTTTCCCAGCAAAGGAAAGAAAAGGAAAGAAGGGAGGGAGAAAAAAGACCCCATCCACCCACCCACCCAACCCCATGACCGTTTTTTCCAGATCAGGGGCTGGTGGCCCCACATGTTGACATAGCAATAATTTTTAATGAGAAATTTTTAGTATTTGTGTGGGAGAAGTGAGCATTGTGTACACAGATGCAGTGCTGGCCACCATGCTGTGGAGCTGAGCCGCTCCCTCGCCTCCCTTAAGCCTGGTGTTCAGAGTCCCAAAACAGATTCCTTTCAGGCAAAGGGAAACATTTAGGCCCACTCACCTTTGAACTGCATGCAACGATGTTTACCTTGGCAAGACAAAGTGGCAGTTTTACAGATATTAAATACAGTCCTGAGGGGAAATTGGAGGCTGTCCGAAATCTTAATCACCCAATTTAGCCAGTCCAAGGAGCTAGCTGAAGAGAAAACCTATGGCATTAAACCACCACCACCACCACCGCCACAAAACCCTATGCAAAATAGCCCATGATCGAAAACAAGGGTCAAGAGGGAGGAAGTCCAGCAAAATCCAATATTCAAGCAGTTATATAACAGAAAAAATGTGTGTTCTTTCTTAATCGTTGGTAAAATTCCGCAGATTAATAATCTCTGCTACTTTTCTTTGTCCCATGTTTTCTTTTTTGGTATTTCGCGCTCCCCGGCTACCTCAGCTAACCCCAGCTCCACTTCATTCGCCGCCAGCTCCAGAATCCACAGCTCCACAGATGCCATGGACCATTCATCTTTTAATTTGATTTTGCCTGTCAGATAAAATTGCTGCAAACAAGTTTAACACATCTTGAATCAAGATTGTTTTTCTTCCCCCTGCAGAGCACGATGTGTGCATGTTTGGAAAGAGAGGGTGAGAGCGAAGGAGATGCAGAAGGGTTCTGAACGATACCTAAAAGTCATGCTGAGGTCAAGGCCCTGCTTACTGATTTCCAAGCATAGCAAAACAAGATACCCAAGGAAGAAACAAAGGAAAAAGGGGTGGTGGATGCAGAAAAGGTCCCCCCCGCTGCCCACACAATTTGGCTGTGAGCACTAAGACTTCAACAGTGCTGTCAGAAGTCTCCCGGCAGGAACGGAATTCATGTTGATTTTACAGAGAAGGTTGTTACCCGCATTTCACTGTTGATTTATTGGGTTTTAACCAGCTCCTTATGGTGCACTATAAGGAGAGGCGAGGAGGAAGGAGAGAGAGTCAACTCGTACTTCTCCAGGAGAACTGCTGACTCTTGGTAAAAAGACAATTGGGATTATCATGACAAATAAGGCAAGGCGTGGGGATGCCGTTTCTGGAGGCTGCACTGCAACTGACGGAAAAGCTCTCTGCTGTCCACCCGGCCCATTTGTTGACCACCTGCCATGCTTGTTTAATATTTGTCAGAATTTATGAAGGCCGCGGCGAATGTAGAATAACAAACACGGTGTCCGTGGTTCCGCATGAAGGTTCAACAAGCAAGGTGCTGCAGTTACACGCTTGCTGCCAAACTGAAGGGGGGTCGGGGAGGAATACAGCTCTGTGAGTCAGATCATTCAGCTCCTTCAGGGGGACTTCAGCAATGAGAGAATATATTCTAAAACAAGCCCGAGAAAGCCCAATAGAATTTAAACAACCGAGTGAGGCCTGGGGTTGCCATCTGCAGACTTCATTAGGCTGTCTTGATTGGTCCTTGTTAAACAAAGATGGGATAAGGTTTCAGACTTTTTCTTTGGGAATCGAGCTAAAATTTCAGGCTGATGATTTAGTCAGGTGTAAGCATGAAGTTTCCAATTTAGAGACATAAATCGAACACTTTTTTTTTATCCTGTTTTACCCTGACACCCAGCTTCACCCCAGCTCCTTGTCAGAATTTGGATGATGTGTTTATATAGGCTGCACCTTAATTGATTGGCATGCAGTCTCATATGACACATCAAATGCATCTTCTGTGAAACATGCAGAGTTCCGTATCTTCCAGACTTCATTATGGGAAATTCTCATTTGTCTGCCTTTCTCAAAATTCTTTGAATTCCGTTTCTCTCCAGGAACATCTGTTCCAAAAGCAGACCAGTCAACCAAGCAAACTCTAAGATGCACCTAATAAATTGTTGCACAAAGAAGCAGGCTACCACAGAAGCACGTGAAAGCAGGAAGCCTCAAAAAAGCAAAAAGGACATTTTGAAGGGAAATATAATGCAGTCAGAGTAAATCCTCTAATCCAATGTTGTCCAAACTTGGCCACTTTAAGATGAGTGGACTTCAACTCCCAGAATTCCCCAGCCACATTGGTCCACTCATCTTAAAGTGGCCAAGTTTGGACAACACTGCTCTAATCTGTGAAGTGTTAGTTAATTAGAATAGTGTAGAAATATAGTCCGATGATAGTTATGGACAAACAAATGTATTATGGCATGTAACATTGGTGTGGGGCATAACGTAGCCTTTAAAATGTCAGTAGACTTTTTGTTGATTTTACTTCAGTAGCTAGTCTTCTGAATATTCTCTCTAGGGGAAGTTCTACACTTAGGATGACATTGTTTAAGAAGGCATTTTTTTCAACTACTTGTTTTCTCTCAGATGGTGGAAACATCTGCTAAGATGCCTTCAGCTGATGTACAAGTAGATAGCATAGAGCCAGATGGAGGTGATCCTTCAACTTGCACCTCTAGTAACAATGATGAATTTAGGAGCAGCCTAAATTCAGTCTTGTCTACTGTAGGATGAACATCGTGACTCAGATGGATAAATCACTTATCAACGGTACCTCAGTTTTGTATAGACTGACCTTCAGTTTCTTAGCCTTCATGATTCAGCACTTCCACTCTTCACTTGAATTTGATATTTCTGCTGGATATTGATGATACCCTATCTTAAATTTCCAAATAATATAACCCAATTTTTTTTTCATATAAATGTTAAATAGCACTGTGATAGTAGGCAGTGTGGAGCTCTCTATATAGTATAAGTTGACCAATATAAGATACAAATTCTCAAAACTAGAACCTAATTAGACAGAAAGCCTGGAAAAAGAGATTAAATGAAATTGTTAAAAATCATAGCAATGATGTCTACCTGTCCTTCAAGCTGAAGTTGGAGATGAATGAGTGTCCAGATCAACATGGACAGAAATTGATTCAACATAAGGGACCATACTTTTTATTTTTCCAAACCTTCCATAAATGCAAATTTAATATGGAAAGGTACACATGTTTACTTGCATAAAAATAATATAATATTTTGGAGCCCCTAAATTTGCCATTCAAGTAGAAATGTTATATATGGTGTATGTGCGTGTTCATATATTTACAAAGGAACCTGGCATGATGACATAACTGGGGTCTGAAATTGTTTCCCTCATTTTCATGTTTTTGAAGGATGGGGGAGGTTTAAGGAACAAAATAAGTTGTTAAGCTATACAGAGGCTTAGCAGACCTCCTTGACCATTATTTTGCTTTAACTTTTAAAAATTGTGCTGTCAATAACTGGTATTTTGCTAGTGAATTTCAGCTGCACGGTCTGGAGGGTCTTTAGGGTTCCTACTCCTGGTATCCAGCCTCACCCTCAGAGTGAAAAAATAACTATGGGAAACTAAGCCTGGGGGACAGCAAAAAGGAGTTGGAGAACCGAGGTCTGTATACTACACAACTTTCTACATTAGGCTGCTCCCAGGACACTGTCTTACTGATAGTATTCAAGTAATTGGATTCAATGGTTAATTCAGTCTCCTTGTGTATGTGAAATGGGGATGGCATCTTTTCCTTTCACTCAGCCAGCAAAAATCTTGGACCTCCTGATCGCTCTGGAAGGGATATGAAGCAAATTGCACTTGGTAAACCCAGAACCAAACTGTTGGAAAGAAAGCATGACAGGTTGTAATGGCGTTGTGTTGGCATCATGAACCCTTAGGATAAACTGATCTTTTCATCATCCGAGTCATGCCTGTGGAATTTCATCAGCAAAGAATCTGCTTCCACTGGCTCAGACATAAAGAGATACTATTTTTGTTTAATATTTCAACAAAGGGAAGAGGTTAGCAAGGGAATTAACATCCGCACAAGGACTGTTTTTCCATGGAGTTTACCCAGGGTAGCCAGCACACAGCCAGCTACAGTGTATATTTGTCTTTGCTAAGGCTGAGTGGTTTCCGTATAGACTCTTGCCAACCACTCTGATGGAGCCCACAAAGCATGTTTTACTGTGCAGAGAACTTGTACTCTTGACAGCAGCCACTGAAAGAGCAACTCATGCTGGAGCCCCCACCAGTGCCTAATTGTGCATGTCTGGGTCAGAGCTACATCCATGCGCTTGATGTAAATTCCTTGAGGTCTTTTTTTTATTTTCAAAGCCACTCAAATCAGAAGTTCAATGTTATACGAGTCTGATCCCATAAACCATTTGATTTTTTTCCAGGCTTAATGCTGCATAGTTCTTTAATTTTATTTTAAATCAAGGAATTATCCATCTTAAATGTGGAATGCACCTGAAAAGAATCCAGCCACCATTTGACAGTATGGACTACTATGGACTATATATATATATATTACAAAACATCACTTCCATCCTTTATAATCTTGAAATATTTACTTAGAAATACCTTCATTCATTTAGCACCCAAGCTTTCCCAAGTTTTGGAACAAAGTGGTAACCTCCCATCTCTGACACAGAGATCAATATATATAATCTCTTGTTTTGAAGAACTGGAGCATAGATAGCTGTCCTCCTTTTTCATCCCCTTCTTTAAACTTGTGTTTCTAACTACCTGGTTTTTATAAATAGCCAGATAAGTCATTATGAAATGACTTCTATGAATTATTCACAAGGAATCAAAGTTGTTTGGATGCAAACAAAATCTGCCTCTGAGAGCAAACCTATCTGAGCAAAATATGTTTGCTCAATTATATTTCAATAAGTTAAATTCCACAGCACTGGCTCCCATTTCCTTCGAATCTTAATGTTCTGATTATATGGTATTTTTCTTTACCTCCTGTTGCCAGTTGGCTGCTATATCTTGTAGGCTCGGACTGCCGTTGCACAGGAAATGCCTACAGGAACTAAAGGGATTCTGGAAAATCTAATTCTTGAGAAAGCATACATTGGGAGGTACATATCTCTCTACCAATCTGATATTTTCAGAGGCTTTGTCTTATTTTTGTCCCCCTTTCTCTGAGAGAAGGACCTGGACCAGGACCATAAAGATTAATATGTTCATTACTCTGCTTTGATGTTTATTTTGTCTGAACACTTGGCCAAATCCAACAGGATGAAGTTCACTATTGCAAGTTCGATCTGTGATGAAGCAGCTAAAAAGGCCAATACATTACTGGAAATACTGCATTGAGATCACAGAAGGTAACCATTCTATTGTACCCATGTTGGTTAGACTGGACTTAGAATACTGTGTCCAGTTTTGGATCCTGAGGGAAAAGAATCTGGATCAGGCTCAGAGAAGAGCTATCATGATGATAAGGGCTCTGGAAACCAAATTCCATGAAGAAAGGTTGAGATGATTGGGTATATTTAGCTTGCAAAAAAAAAAAAAAAAAAAAAGGATATACGAAACCAGTATACAAATATCGTAAAAGGTAGTCACATGCAAGCAGGGGTGGATTTCTTCTCACTTGAAACTGAGAGCTGGACCAGGTCCAAAGGCTGACATTTAAAAAATGAGATTCTAGCTTGTCTTTTCTTTCTCACAAAGGTCATCAAGAAATGTGTACAGCCGTGGCTTCAGTCTTGAAATTCCTGAGATATATTCAAGACTGGACCATTGCCATAGCACTGTAAGACATGATGTTGTAATACAATCAAAAAGACAGACTGGAACATCTCCATTTGAGATTTCAGAACTGTTATCTCATTCTTCTTTCCCAGGAAAATGATCATAGTCAGCACGTTGGGGATAACTCTGTAACAGCAATAAATAGGCACAAGAGCCTCTACTGTGTTCACCACCATGCAATACTTTTCAGCATGGACTGAGATGGCATACTTAGGGAAAGTGAATAACATCATTTGATACTGCATGCAACTTAATTATAGAAACATTCTACAACTCCAAAGAAATTTTTATGGAACAGGAACAGTTGATACAGCATTGTTCTAGACAAAATTGAAGCTGTGGGCAGCTGATTAAACATATGTAGTTCTGGCCTGTTGTGTTATAACTCGACCCACTCATAATCGCAGCTCCATCATATCTTTGGCCCTGCAATTTTGACATGTCCAGCCCATTACTTTCAATTGTGCTTAAATGTCTATGCATAAATCTAGCCTCTGATTAATAATCTATTTCTAAAATGCCTCCAACCCTCTTGATTGTTATGCTTAGGCAGTTACTCATATTAATATCAGTAGATACCGAGCAAGTCAACTTGCCAGACTGATCTTTCTTAGTAATATCTTGGGTTGTATCCATAACTGCAAAGAAAAATGGAGCTGTTTTGATGATTCCACCCCTGGCAGAATTAGAAAGACTGTTGATCAGTTCATTCTGTATGTTCCTTATTGTTGCAGCCTTCCTATTTAGCAGCCTATCCAACTCAGATTTGTATTTTGCAAGGAGATTAATCATTAAAAGCATATTTCCATGAATTCAAGGTGAACGCTTATCATGCTCCTTGTAATCTCTGAAGGGCAGATTGGTCTGATGTTGATAATTAAATTCAGTACTTGCCATCGAAATTTTGCCCCTCTTTAAACAACCCATTCTAGATTTTGCATCAGTGTCTTCTGTGAGTGCTACTGCTCTGGAATCATATAGCGCTGTAAGTGGACATGTGAGGTTTTCTAAGTGCAGTTTTGCTTTTTAAGTGAGGCTAATCATGAGTTTCAGTCACCCAACCACTCATTGGTCCTTGATTGGAAACAGCCCACATTTCTGGTAATAGAAGTGACTTCAAGTTAGAAAATAGCTGAGTCAGCTTTGGCGGTCACTGTATAAGATTTTTAAAAGCTGTTCTGTTCTGTGTTCTGTGCCACCTATGCAAAGAAGCTGAAGAAACAGTAGACTACTTAGCTACAAACAACAGCATGACAAAGGAGCAACAATGGTGCATTGGAACATCTTCAAGAAATACCGTTTGCCTGCAAGCAAGAACTGGTGGAGCACAAAACAAAGTAATGGAAAATGAAGACGCTAAAGTGCTGTGGGACTTTAGAATTCAAACAGACAAGCACCTGCCACGCAACACCCCAGACTTAACAATTGTTGATAAGAAAGACAAAAAAAGTTTGGATAGCGGTCATTGCAACACCTGGAGACAGCAGAACAGAAGAGAAAGAACTGGAGAAGATCACAAAATATAAAGCCCTGCAAATAGAACTAGAATGACTGTGGCAAAAGAAAGCAAAGAGAGTACCAATAGTAATAGGCACCTTGGGTGCAATCCCAAAACATCTGGAGCACCACTTGAAGACCATCAGCATTGACAAAATCATGATCAGTCAATTGCAAAAGGCAGCTTTACTTGAAACAGCCTACATCCTGCGATGATACCTTTAACACCATCAAACAACCACATCTGCCTATCCCAGGTCCTTGGGAAGGACTTGATAGGTAGATGTCAAATCCAGTCTAAACATCTGGCTGACTATGTGAACAACAACAACAACACAACAATAACAACAACAAATAATAATAATAATAATAATAATAATAATAATAATAATAATAATACTTTTCTTAGAACTTCCACATTTTCTTCACTATGTCTTGGAAAAAAAATGAACTAAACATTGGGAGCTTTGCTCCTTTCTCTTCCTGTTGTTTTCTCAGCTTTTACTTCTGTGAATCGCTAAAAATCTGGCTTCTTGGATTCCACTGCTAGTTGGAGTTCTCCCTTTACCTTTATCTGGTTGGGTTGTCCTCCCTGTTCTGAGTTGAGAACTCAAAACTGAACTCAAGACTGGGAATTTATTCAAACCTCAAAATCTCAAAGGAGGTTCAAATGCTTTTGCACCAGTATTCAATAAAACATGTTTTATAATTTATGATTTAGAATGTTTATTTATTTAGGAAATTTATATGGCCACTCATCTTACATACATAACCCTGATGGCTAATGACAATATATCCTCATCCAATAAAACCTGAATCAGCAGAACATAGAAAGAAAATGAAAATAATCATAATACAATAACTGAGGTACGATACAACAGACTTATAAGTTCCCATATCTGGTCAGACATAGCTGAGACCCAATCAATGTATTTAGAAAAATTCAAGTATTTTGTCCCATTCTCCAGCATTTAGCATTTCCTTGCATTGAGCTACATGCAATCTTCTAACATTTTTCTACTTTTTTGAGCCTTTGGGTGCCATTAGCTATTGTTTTGCATTTTAACTACCATGAGGAATTATGGTCATAATTAAACTTGGCTGCTTTCATGGGATTTTCACCTCCTACAATTGTGTCACTGTTTTTGCAGAGAATAACAGACTTGATTTGTAGCTTCCTGAGATAACCACTGTGCAATGAAAATGTGTCTGATTAATTTTAGAAGGATTTAAAAGCAAGAGTACAAAAGACTTGTGTTTGCTTTGTATGTTTCTGGAATAATATCTTGGCTTGTGTGCATGCATGGATGCATGCATGCATGCATGCATGCATAAATAAATATTTCAAAGGGATTCATTTCAAATTCTTCCTCCCTCCTACGTTATATGTGTAGAAAATAAATACATTGATCATTCATTAATACAGTATCCTTTTTACTGACTAAAACTAGACTCTGTTAGGGTGGGTGTAGAAAGAAATCTTATACGTAATTATCTGTATTGCATGCTTCAATCCTTGCCCTGCCTAAAATAAATTACTGGACAATAGCTTTAAAGGATTTCTTATTTTTAAAAATAAAGGAAGTCAAATCAATTTAGTTATTCAGAAATCCCTGCAAAGACTCAGATTTCTCATGATGGTTGCCTGCCTGAAGTCGGGGATACAAATCTTTAGGACTGTCAGCTTGGAATATCAGTAGTGTATTACAAAAATGCTGCCTGCTTCTTTCCCTTCCCTTCCCTTCCCTTCCCTTCCCTTCCCTTCCCTTCCCTTCCCTTCCCTTCCCTTCCCTTCCCTTCCCTTCCCTTCCCTTCCCTTCCCTTCCCTTCCCCTCCCCTCCCCTCCCCTCCCCTCCCCTTCCCTCCCCTCCCCTTTTCACTAGTTGTTTCTATGTGGTGGGAAAGAAAACATTTTCCCAGTCAACCATTTACTGTGCAAGAGGGGAAAACTGTCACTCTGTATGAGCAACCCTTACAAGATAAGTCAGAATGATTTACCCTGTAAATAAAGTTTGCTGTTTTCTTTAACTGGAAGAATTGCCCATGTGGTGAGATTTCCTATGGCAGGGTGATGTGGTTAGCTTTCTTCATTTATCCATTTTGTTTGTCTTTTCTGAACCTCCCCCCACCCCGCAACATTGGAAAGATTAGCAAGTCTATAACTAAAGGAACTTACCTATCAGAGTGATGGCTATACAACAGATCATTCATACCTTGCTTTCTGAAATCACACCTCACGTGCAAACCAGTTTTTCCTATTTAGACTCTGATTAAAGGAGGGGTTTTCTGTTCCCACCCTCCAACTCTCCTTGAATTAGGATCTAACTGCATAACAGGTTATTCTACAAATAAATAAACAAATTCAGTATTGGATGGGCAGATTCTGTTGGAAATAGGCAGATCTTTTTAGTTTCTGAAACATTAAACCTTCAGCATTTAGCATTTTCTTTATATACTATCTGAGCTGGAACAATTGTAGGAATACATGATGGTAGAACGCATGTAGAGGTCACAACCATCTTAATTAAAGGTATATATCCCAAGGCATTCTAATCCATTGTTGACAGCTCTTACCATTAAGAAATTCTTTCTGATGTCCCCTTGTTTTCCAGTCTAACTAGGTGTTGAGATCTAGGTGATGTTGGTTGATCTCAAAAAGCTAACACCCACACTGAGACTGGACCTGTTCATTCTGAAATCCATCCATTCCCTGCTCTTTCTTTCCCAATAAGTGCCATTTTAAATCCCCCTTTTTCTTTTTTCTGTGGGTGTCATAGCACTGAATGAATTGACAACTCACTCTGGAGCTTCACTGAGATTTTATGAATTGGAACAAGACAGGTTGGAGTTGCCTGTCACCTATCACACCTCTGGTGAGTAAAAAAGTCTGTTTTGAATTGCCCTGGCTGTGCCCTGTGTTGAAGTACATCCTTACTAAATAGCAACAAATATTGGAACCTTTTCTGGTACAGGAATTGCTCCAGTTTCTGATAATTTAGATGGCCATTTCTTGTATCTTTTCCAACAAGAGGCAAAAAGAACTGAACGTAGATTTCCAGGGATACTAGAAGAAAATACATTTTTAAAAAATGTAAACAAAGGGTGCTGTCAAACAAAGCTTTTATTGTACAATTTCTGTGCCTCATTCACAGAATTTGACAGAGTTCAAAATGATATCTTCCATTTTCCCCATTGTTTTTTTCCCCATTTTTCTTTATAAACCCATGTATGTTCACACATGTGCACACATGTACGTGCATGCGCATGCGCGCGCACACACACACACAGCCTGTAAAGGAGGAAAAGATGAAATAACCAGACAGTATATTTTGGTTTGCTGTGTCATTTTGAGCTGCTTCATTAAAAAGTAGCTAAATGCTGAAGTAATTATGGGACTGTAGCTGAATTAAAATTCTAGTACAGATCACAGATACGCAAGTCTGTTTCAATTTATTCTGTGCCTGTATGGTATGCATTCAAGTATTAGCTTCTTCAGTTAAATTTTCTATGGATTATTTAAGAGAGGAAAACAAATGGTACTGTTGTGGTAAATAACTCTAATACTATATATATATTTGTAACATGTCCATTTGTTTGCAACTTTGCATTTTCATACATAATTTTCCCGAATATAAACTGTTTTTCTTGGTAACCTTCCCAAGTATAATATTTTTGTACATATTGTGGTTTTCCCAGATGTATACATTTTTGTATGGAATTTTGGATTCCAAAGATGTTTCATAAATGGATGGCAGTAGGTTCCTGAATGATGTGCTGGAATAGATTCCTTGAAGTATTTCTTTTACATGTCTGGTACAGATATAATGCAGTCTTTCAGCTGCTTTGGGTGCACCCAGATCAGGAGTGTCCACTATCATAGCCACCATCTTGACTTCTTTGACCACACCTTGCAGACACCTGTGTCCAGACTGAAAATTCTGCATGCTACCAAGCAAAAAACTTCACAACATTGTAGGGCTATTCCACTTTTCACTTCTTAACAAATATAAGGAAGGAAAACAAGGCAGCACTGGGGACACCAGACAGGGCTCCAAACAAAGCTGCCTTCCCATTCAGTGAAAGAAGTACCGGGAGGGCACAACCTCAACTGGAAGCACATTATGCATTGCAATCTCACCCTACGAGCTGCAGCTTCAGAACTGGCCCTTGAAACTGCAGCACTGGGCTAATACAATTTGTTTGGTTTTTAACCTCTTGACATGGAAAGGTAGTTTATATAATTATCTGTGAATATTGTGTGGATGATAGGGAAACATTTGGGTGAAGCATTTCAGCTGGTCGTCAGGCCATCTTCTCCCTTTGAGGCAAGTTGAAAAAGTGCAGCAACTTTCACAAAAGGAAAGTAAGTGCTTGTGGTAACTCATGAGATGAGAAGCTTAAAAGACTAAGCTTTCGCTGCATGCTTCTGTGGTAGGGTACTGAAGTACATAAGGTTTGGAGAGCCCTCACTAGCCTGTTTCCTTAGGCCTTTAATGCATCAATCCACCGCATAAACTTCATCTACATTATTTTACATGACCTTGGGATATATTCAGTTCTGAATAAAATATTTTCTTTTTTGCTTTCTTTTCAGAAACCATGTATACTCTGGTAGAAACAGTAAACATGGCCATGAACTCTTGAGCTCTTATTTCTTTATCAAATATCCACTGTTCCCCCCCAAGGTAAAATACCTGGGAAGTGTCAAATCTTCTTTGCACAAATGACAATAAACTCCGATTGCTATACTCCATCCCTGACAGGTTTTACAACAATTGCCTTTCAGCAGCTAAGTATGCTACATGGTAGTCAAGAATCAGTGCTTCATATGCAGGCTCCTTGTTTGGTGACATTGACCTTTCACTTGCAGATACTGGTTATTGAAAGGAAAGAAGAAAGCCAATAAAACCTTTTTATAGCAGTGCTGTGGATCGTCTCCTTTTAAAATCCATAATCAGAACCCTCAGAATCCTCATTCTGGGACTGTTTAAATCGGGATAAGTTAGGTGTTATGACAAACATGATAGAAATAATAATTGGCCATGGGTCCAAGAGCTGACTGAGGGCCATTTTGCCTTGTCCCTTTGCTACAGCAATTTTTTTCAGGGGATGTTGTACCCTATCCAGTATACGAAAGAAAACTTATAGGTAGTATCATTTGGTTTTTAAACATTTGATGAATAATAACTGAATGTGTGAACTCACACTGAGAATCACTGTGCTAGAGAAACTACAACATGAACATGACACCGCCATATAAAGGGAAAGGCCATCGATCCATTTAGTATTGTCTAATCTGATGGGCAGTGAGCATTGCCTGTCTCACAGAAAGGTTTCATCCCATCACTGGGGAAAAATGAGGGACTTGTAGACTTCCACATGTTGTTGAGCTCCAAATCACAGCAGCCCAGTCAGAATGGTCAATAGTGAGGGATGCTGAGAGTTGTAATCCAACAATATTGGACATGGGACTGTTCTGTGGGTGAGAGACATGGGGCAGGGAGAGCCCCCTTGAAGTGAGAGTATAAGGAGAGAGGCATCTAGCCTGGGAGAAAACAGGAAGGAAATGGTTATGATATTGGCTTACTGGAATAGGCATGGAGCTATAGGTATAGGTATAGAGTATGATTGAGCAGGAGAGGTTAGGTATCCAGATACTGCTCCATTGGGTTGGATTGGTTAGAGATGATATTGCTAGCAAAATATGGAGGGTTGGAGCTTCAGGAAGCTAATATAGGGGCCTATTTCCACAGTGATGGCCCATGGAAGGTTTGACAAGGCAGCGAGATAGCTATTCCAGGGGAAGGAGTTTGTAAGAAACTGTGGGTCTCAGTTCCCAATGAAGGCAACTCCCCTTGAAACTTTTGCAAGTTCAAAGAAAAGTTCATTTATTGAGAAGTAGTGTACAGATCTAGAGTACTGCTGGGACTGAGTCCTGCGTGTGCCAAAACTCAATTTTACCCCCTGTCCATTTCATCTCCCCCCTTCTGTCTCCAAGTCTCTCATGCGCATGTCAAAGATTCTCTCCTGGTCTCATACTGGTATGGCCTTGGGCATTCCTGAGAACTAGATAACAGTCCATCTGTGCCTAACGGTTCACCTTCCAACTCCCCCCCGCTTTTATCTGTAATGGCAGAAATGAAGCAAGCAAACAAGCAGGATTGTTGATTGATTGTGAGGATTCTGACATGCTGCCCCTCTGGGAAAAGGAATCATCTTTGGTCTTTGTGGATGAAGACCTGGGGAAAAAAAATTAGAGAGAGAGAAAACATATATACAATTTTTACAACGTTAAATGAAATCATTACTTTAGTTTGTTTGGGTATTTTTTGTAAAAGTCCTCGATCAGCTGTGGTGCTCTCACATGTTCTTTGCAAACCACTCACACTGAGATTTGGGAAAATGTTTCCATAGAATGAGGAACTGTATTTCCCCCTGTGTTTTCTGGCATCTAAAATCTCCTTCACTTCAAAATGCTGTTCGCCTTCAATCATTACAGGATCTGGTGGTGGCTGCGTGGCGTGCCATTTCAGTAATTTTTTGCAAGGTTTTAGAGGGCTACAATGAAACACGGGATGAATTCTTTTAAGATTTTTTGGTAACTGTAGTTGGACTGTGATGGGATTAATGACATTTTCTATTATAAATGGTCCCACAAAGTTGGGTCTTAATTTTTTTGATGGCTGCAGTGTTTTGAGGTAATTGGTTGATAAGTACACTTTATCTCCCACTTTCCATTCCTTTTCAGGTGATCACTTGCGATCAGTGTATTTTTTGTAATTCTCCCTTGCATCTTGCAATGCTGTTTTAATTATTGGCCACGTATCTGTCATATGTTTAATCCACTCATCCGCTGAGGTCACTTGAGTGGATTCTTGGGGAAGTTCTGGGATCGGCACAAAGTCCTGCCCCGTAGCTACTTTGAATGGGGTAAACCCAGTGCTTTCATGTACAGCATTGTTATAAGCCACTTCGGCAAATGGCAAGAGTTCTGCCCAATTGTCTTGCTGATACAGTGGTACCTCTACTTACGAACTTAATCCGTTCCATGACTCTGATCGCAAGTCGAGTTGGTCACAAGTCGAAGTAAATTTTCCCATAAGGTTCAATGTAATTACCGTTAATCCGTTCTGGCGTCCGTGGACCACGCGTCAGGGGCAGAAAAACGGCCACTGACCACGCGGCAGGGCGGAAAAATGGCCGCGGACCACGTGGAACAGGCAGAAAATGGCTGCGGACCACGCGGCAGGGCAGAAAAATGGCCGCGGACCACGTGGCACGGGCGGAAAAATGGCCATGGACCATGTGGAACGGGCAGAAAAACGGCCGAGGACCACGTGGAACGGGTGGAAAAATGGCTGCGGACCACGTGGAACGGGCGGAAAATGGCCGCGGACCACGTGGCACGGGCAGAAAAATGGCCGCGGACCACGTGGAACGGGCGGAAAAATGGCCGCGGATCCGGTTCGTAAGTCGAGGCGAATTTGTAAGTAGAGGCAAATTTTGGGGGCCGGAGCTGATCGTATCTCAAAAAATTTGTAAGTAGGGGTGTTCGTAAGTAGAGGTACCACTGTAATTTACAAAGCACCTTAAGTATTGTTCTAACACAGAGTTCAGGCATTCAGAGGCACCATCTGTCTGGGGGAGGTGACTCAAACTCAGGGCTTGACTTGACCCAATTAACTTCACAAATACTCTCCAGAACCTTGAAGTGAACTGGACTCCATGATCGCTAATGATCTGGTTGGGGGTTCCATGTGATCTGTAGACATGGTGTATAAACATTTTAGCCAACTTCCCCACAGAAGGAATAGAGGCGCACGCCACAAAATGCACTTGTTTCAAGAATAAGTCAGTAACTACCCAGATTACTGTTTTCTTCTTACTTTCAGGTAATTCAACAATAAAGTCCATAGCAATCTCTTTCCAAGGCCTCTCAGGTTCATTACAGGTTGCAAAAGATCCATTGGTTTACCTCCTTGCCTTTTTGCCATAGCGCACATTGGGCAGCTGCCACGTATTCAGCTATGTCTTTCCTCATAGATGGCCACCAAAATTGCCTTTGAAGGTGTAAAGTCTTTAGGAACCTATTTCTGACCATTGCCTCACTCCTAGGGTTGGGTGACAGGATCACTGAGGGGACATGGCATCAAGTTGCTGTTGGTAAATATCATGTCTCTGTGCAATAAGATCTTGTTCCTTCATGATATGGTAATAGATGAGTGCACAGATCTGACATACACCACAAACAGATGGTTGGGCAAAGACAAGAAATAAACTTGTCTGAAATTTGCCCACCAGGTTGCTGTATATCTTCAGCAGCTTTGATGCCATGGTTGAGCTTGGCAATTATTGTTCATGAGACCTTGGCTATGGCAAGAAGCTCTGTCCCACACATGGCTGGACATGAGTGTCTTGTATTACTCAAGGCCTTAGAGATAGGATGTGATTACTGCTGATGTACTGACTGCCCCACTACTCCATAGCAGCAGCTACCCCCAAGCTCCTGGATCTCACTGCAGGGCTAGTGGTGGAGTCACCTGGCTTTTAGTGCTGGGGGACTAGCTTCTAGGCTCTGGGGATAGTGTACATATGGGCGGAAGGTCATGGCTTCCATGGGCTTATCCTAGGGGATTTCAGGCTCAGTAGATAGAGGCAGTTGCATATTGGACCTGGCATTTAACTTGGAACAGATTGGCATGATCTGGAAAAGGAGATCATTGTCATTAGTCATTTGCCATAGTCAGATCACTTTCTCATTTCCATGTACATAGTTGGAGCACTGAACCTCTGCAGAGAGAGGTTCCTAGGGTTGAGAGTTTAGATGGTCTTGCCCATTGCCTGATAGGCCCTTTGGGTTTTCTGAGTGCACTGGGTAAATTTCCCAGTGATTTTTTGGCAATTCCATTGCTTATCTTGTTCATCTCTGGAACTCATGGTTGCCCCTGAATGGTCACTCCTCATGCACAAATTGTAACAATCTCCTTGGTTTACTACGGAAGTACAAGAAATGAAGCAGGGGAAGAGATGCCTAGGTTGATGGTGAAAGAAAACAGTGAATGTGACTGAATGTGGTTGCCTGTCTGTGTTTGAGAGTAAACCATGCTGATATAGTTGATTATTGACTTTTACTGAGTCTGCAGACTTGTATCTAGTGACTGTGTTCAAGGCTATTTATTACCTTCTAGGGAATGAAAAGTGTATAAATGTTCCTACAGGCTTATGTAACATCTCTGCAAAGTTCCTTGTAGATTGTTCACTCAGAGTTCATGTCAGTCGGGCAGGATTTGGTGAGATGACTTAGGCAGTATCTTATGAAAACATTTGGGATTTTTCTGAGTTGGTAGAGACTGAGGATATGGATAAAGCTCTCTATGGTATGAATTCTGCCATCTTAATATGAATTCATGCTCTGCTAGGCTGATTTGTGCAGGTAGACAGTACATATTTGGCTGGATTTGGGAGATGTCAATGCCTCTTTGATGCCATCTGCCTTAAAGGTGGTGGTTATGCATTCCTTCTGAAAAGGACATCTTTTAATCCAGCCACTTTAGACAACTACTGGTCAATCTCCAATCTCCTCTTTCTGGCAAGGTTTCAGGCCTGGTGATTAATTGATTGACCTGGTGGTTGGCCTTTGTTGGGATTTGGAGGGAGGGAACATGTGCCTTCTGATTCTATTATACATCTTAGTGGCATTCAGTACAATCAGCCATGATATCCTTTTGGACTGCTTGCAAAGGTGGAGATTGGAGGCCCTTTTTAGTTGTTCTTCTACATCTTAAGCAGGTAATCTAGTTAGTATACATGGGGAAGAGTGGTTAAACCAGGATTAACTCCAATAAGGGATGCCTCAGGGCTCAATCCTCTCCCATGTGTTATCTACATAATACTACTGGGAGAGATCTTCCATCATTTTGGAATGTATCACAAGTATACATATGATATTCAATTATCTGTCATTATCCCAGGCTGAGCTAGGGATACTATAGAAGTCCTGACCCAGTGGCTGGAAGGCTGTGAGGATCTGTATGGGTCAAAACAGATTCAAATTAAATCCTTGCAAGATGCAGTCTGGACTTTTCTTAAAGGAGCAGATCTGCAATTTGGGGGTCCTCCTAGATTCACAGCTCCTGCTAGTACAGGAAATGGTGGTGGCCATGACCAGGGGTGCCTTTACCCAACCTCAGTTGGCATGCCAATGTGGGGCCTATCTGAATCACTAAACCCTAAGAGCAGTTGCTCATGCTCTCATCACTTCACACCTAGACTATGCAATATGTTTTACATGAGACTGTCTTTGGAAATGACTTGGAACCTTCAGTTGGCTCAAGGTGCAGTAGACCAGCTGCTAATTGGTGGTAGCATATTTAGTCATGTAATATCAATACTTGGGTTCTAGTACTAGCTGTCCATTTTTTCTGAATCTAATTGAAAGTGCTGGTATTACCTATAAAGTCATCCATGACATGGTTTCTGGATACTTGCAGGTGCATCTCTTCCAACAATATTTGGCCTCTCCTATATGTTCTTGTAAGGAAATCTCCTTGAAGGTCCCTACTGTACTTAAGATGAAGGAGGTGGGGAACTTATGACAAGCCTTCTCAATGTCTGTCCCCACACTTTGGAACTCCTTGCCTCCTGAAGTGTGGAACATCCCAATTCTCCTAACTTTAGGAATTCATTGAAGGTCTGGCTGTTCTCCAGATTGTTTGGTGCTAATAGATGTGTGTTGTCTAGTAGATATTCATTTAGTTAATAGACTGCTCTTTGGTCTTATGAAATTGTATTTTCTGTATTGTTTGTACTGTAAACTACCTTGAGTCTATAGAAGTAGGCAGTCTATAAAATAAAATAATAAATAACGATAAATAAGTACCTGAAAGGCCACATGTTTCCTATCCTTGCTTTATCTGGTGATGCCAGGACTGAACTTTGGACTTTCTGTTGCTATCACAGATGACCTATCGCTGAGCTATGCCCCCTCTAGTCAGATAATATTTTGATTATTCATTCACACATGCAGAGCAGATTTTTACATTACGGTCTTATAATGATGCATATGTTCATGTGAGTTAGGTCCAGTTAATTCCATAGAAGCGTTTTGTTTTTTGGGGGGGGGGGAATACGAATCCCAGTTCTTATTCTAGAATTTCTTCTTATTTGTGGTTCACCCAAATAGAAGGTTTGCCACTTCATTTCAGTGAAACTATAAACACTCACTTTCTAGTTCCAAGCATTTCATTAACAAGGAACAAACTTGGTCCCACTTAGCTACCTTTTTATGCTTCAAAAATAGCTAGGATAAAATTTTCAATTTCCTTCCCTCTTGGATCATAAAGGTTAGATTAAATGGATTCAATACGTTATGTGGTTTGCCTTCTGCATAATGCCATACAGAAGTGACTGACTTGCAATATTGGTCTCCTTTAGAAAAACAACATCATGATCTAACTCTAAACTAATAGATAAATATAGAAAAGCACATCCTGGAAAAACACTGTTGGGAATTTGGACTTTACTATTCCAGTGAAAACAATCTCCTTCTTTAATATGGAAAGACATTATAAAATAATGGTAAGATCCATAGGAACTAAAACTCAAATAAACTTGATTACTTGTGCCTTATACTTTATGGCAAATGTTCTTATGGATTACAACTTGTTCAGAATGCAGGATGTCAGAGCTATGGTTTCAGATTTCATAGGCATGTACTATTTTAGTTTGTAATAATAATACGATAAAGACAATCCCAATACAAGTTCTATAATGAAGAGTGAAATTATACTATTCCTGACAGATAATTGTTCTGGCTCTGTTTAAACAGCTCACATGAAGGAGACACACACTGTTCCATGTTCAAATAGCCTTATCATTATGAAGTTTCTCTTAATGTTTAACTAAATTTGGCTTCCCTGCACTTTCTATATAATGGTGCTTTTTAATTTGGTCTCCTGGAGCAACAGAAAATGAAACGGTTTCATTTTATGCATGATAGTCCTTAAATTGTTTGGTTAGCTGTCACATGACTTCTTAATTCAGACATCTCCCAGTTAAATATACTCAGCTCTTCCAAATAATTTCTCATAGGACTTGGAGTCTTTCTCCTTTGCCTTATTGTTCACTATCATCTGGACTCATTTCAGTTTTTCAATTAAGTTCTTCAAATGTAGCATCTAGAACTGGGCATAGAATGTAAGATGCAACCTGACCAGTGCAGAATATTATTTCTCCATGATCTGATGGCTTTCCTTTTGTTAATGAAGCATCTGGATGTTTCTAGATGGACATTGCATGCTGCCACCAATGAAAAGCCATGACATAGCCGTTCCATCTGAATAGACTTTTTTCCTAGAAAAAAAGAATGGAAGCAATGGCAAGAAAAGATGGAAGGATTAGAAATGGAAAAATACCATCATTTGGGAACCTTTGTTAAAATAATGAATAAGATAAGACAATCATAAGATAAATGTTTCTTCTAGATCTAACCTAAGATTGCACTAGGATTTTTTTAGCAACTGCTTCATACTGTTAGTTTATGTCCAATTTGTTATTAGTAGTGATACCCAGATTGTTTTTACAGGTACTGCTGTCAAACTTATTCTTCCCACCTCCTAGATTTGTGCCTTGCTTATTTTGGACCAAAATGCAACAGTTTACATTTATCATTGTTGAAATCTTCTGTTGGTTTTGGCCCAGTATTCCAGTTTGTCAAGGTTATATTGCATATTGATTCTGTTTTCTATGGTGTTAGCTCACTATCCCTTCCCCTCATTTTTATCATTCACATATTTGATAAGATTCCAAGTTATTTATAAAAATGTTGACTAGCATATGACCTAGGAAACAGTTCAGCAGCACTATACATAAGATTTCCCTCCAGGGAAATAAGAAACATTAAGGAACACTTGGTGATAGCTATTCAGTCTGTAATGAATCTAACTAGCAGTACTACTGTCCACTCACATTTTGGCAGCATCTGAACCAAGATTTTATGGAGATATTTTGGGCTTCAGATGTGGTGAAAATTGTGTTAAGTCTGAAGGACAGTGTTTGAGTATAAGTTCTTTTAAGCAATCCTTCCATTTATTTTTATTTTGCTTTTTTACGCTTTCTTCTTTGTACTTTTATAGCCCTCATTTCAGAGGAGAAAAATGTGAAATTAGTGTCCAGATGCAATTCTGAACTAGTGTCTCAATGCAGTGATGGATTAGATGAAAGCCAATGGAGTGATGTTGAACCCTGACAAGATAGAGACCTAGGAATTGTGGAGTCCTTGGTGCTCTCCGACCTTGGAGAGCTCAGAGAGCACCAAGGACTCCACAGGTTAACCCTGAGCTACATATGTTCTCTTCTATTGGAATCAGAGAATTCCAGTCCCTCAGAAAGAATAGGTATGTAGTTCATTGTTGTCATGTGAAGATCAAGTGACCTCTGTGGCCAGGAGGATGATATCCTGCAAGGATAATAGTAATGCATTTTATCTGAGGCTACTCTTGCACCTGGTTTGGAAGCTGCACAATTTTTTTAGTAAGTACATCCATATTCCACCACAACTGGAACGGCTTCTCAATGCTTTTCATGATATATGCAGGATTAAAACATCCACTGTAGAAATTAAAATAAAAATGAAAAATTATTAAAACAAACTCATCCCCCATTCCAATTAATCAATATAAAATAAAAGATTACCAAATCAAACTAGAAATAGCTTGGTCTTCATTGTAATGCAATCAGGAAGTGGGCTATTTGACCTCTACTGGGAGATGCTCCAGAGACCTGGTGTTACTACTGGAAAGCAGTGTCTCCTGGCCTCAGCTTCCTTTACTTCCCAAAAGTTGGGGGCCAAGAGTAGTTACTCCCAAGATTACCTGATAGGTTGGGCTGATCCTGATTGGACTGTACTGTACTGGCTGCACTAATGTAGAATGCAGTCGCCATTTTGCTGAATGGGATAACTAATTGTGCACACATTACGTGAATAATGTAGCAGCTGCATTGGCTACCTGCAAATTACCAAGTTAGGTTTATGCTTGGCTTGTAAGGTCCAGAATAACTTGAACACAAAGTACCTGGTACATTGGCTTTCCTGATATAGAGCTGAACTTTATGAGAGAAGTCCTGTTGCTTATACATTCTGATTGCCATCTTTAGGTTACTAACAGATTTTTTTTCTTTGGAGTGATGCCATCTCTCTGGAATGCTTTCCCCCCAAATATTTGGAAAGGGTTATGCATTTTAGACACCTGTTGAAGACCCATCTTCTCACCCAGGCTTTGCTTCTATGAATGTCATTTATGAAGGTTTTGTTTTTATTTTCCCTTCCTGCCCCAGCTTAAAACATACATAAGTTTTGTCCTGAATATTTTAATCTATTGCAATTTAATTAGATTTATTTTAATGTATACTATTTTAAGATATTTTAATATGGGAATGCAGGAGAGAGAGAGTGCATATAAACAAAATGATAAATAATGTTTTTCAAATAAATGTGAAAAACCAGATATTTTATATGACTGTTGAGACAAGATGTAGGTAAGATTCAAATGGATCCAAAGGAATAATTTAAATGAATCTTTATGAAGTAGTATACTAAAAATATTTTTGCTATGGTAACATGGAAGTCCCATTATGGTGGATAGCGATAACCACAAGAAACACTGATGATGCCAAAATGCCACGCAACGAGGTAACCAAACCTATTCTATGATTATATATTTGCATCAGAATATCCGATGCAGGTACATTGGTTGTTGCATTTGCATCAGTATATCATTGTACATGTGTCATCATTTTTCTCGCCATGGATGTCCGTGAAAGAGGTGTCCATTGGCCAGAGATATTTAAACAGAAATTGGATGCCATCTCTCAAAGACAGATCTCATTTTACTTTCCAGCACATACTGTAGTTGCTTACATTCTGTAGTGACTGATTTCCAGGAGGGTTGAAATAATTGTTCCTCATTTGGAATGTGTGCTTCAGCTCTTACTGGCAGCATTCATTTGTGGACAAGATAGGTAGGTATATTTATGTGTATTTCCATTTCAGCTAGGAGCTTGGGAAATCGTGTTTTCCTTATCTCACTCTCCTTATTTTTCCTTCCTGGACACTGATCTGATTTGCTTTATTTTCTCATCTCTGTTTCATATGTGACACATCACTGTTAGTTGGGAATAATTTTATTATAATATTGTTGTTGAAAGTGGGGATATAAATAAAAGCCTGTACGGCTATTGTGCTCTTGCTTAAAAGAAGCTTCAGAAAACTAGGATACTATTTTCAGAATAAACTGTTTCCAAGTAAACTATTTCTTGTGTCTTATGTAGTTCATACTTTTCATGATCTTGCTTAATCTGGATGATGAGCATTGATTTACAGGAGTCAGTCTGGGGACAATGATGTGATAATGTGCTGAGGGATCCTTTTTCTATCTAGTTGAAGGTTGAGACTGCATTTCCCATTCCCTTCCAGCCAGATAGTATTACTAACTTTTTGTAACACTCCTACAATATAGTCTTCTAGTTGGTACCTTCCACTGAACTAGTCCAACACATCTGGAGGTTACCAGGTGGAGAACGGCTGGAAAGTACCATGACTGTGTGTTATAACATAAAAATGGAACCTGGGCTTGAGAGAGAATGAAAGTAAGAGCATGCAAATTCTTTAGAATCTAAGGGCGCTTGTTTTCCTTCCTGAAGGTTAAGTTCTCCTAACAGGTGTTAATTTCATTTTCCTATGGAGATTAGTCCATAATAGAAGCAACTGTGGGCACAGCAGAAAAGCAATTAGGGTGCAAGGGCATGCCTGAACCTCTCTTCTGTGGCCCTCTAGTCCGCAGCTATGTCCATCAGTCATTCTAAGCTCTGGATTTAGCCTTCTAAGCCTGCTTGGAGAAACTTGTGTGCTCTTGCCCTCTGGAGGGAGAACTGTGATTCCAAATGTCATGGGAAAAAATAAGAGCCTAGGCAAGCAGATGATTCATACTAACTAGAATATGTCATCAGCTTCAGCAATCTCTGTGCAGGAGATGAAATTAATAGAGCCAGAAACTTAAAGCAAATGCTCTTGTCATGCCATTAAAGTGTCAAGGCAAGCAGAAAATCTTGCCTCAGCTAACTATAAAAAAAAGTTTAGAACTCTTATTTGTAATTATTTGCAGCCAATTTGAAGCTTGAAGAGCTGTTGACTGTTATATGAGATTTTTGCTGCAATATATTTTAGATGTCTGAATTTGATTCATTGCCAGGTTAATTTTTCTTGAACATCCAGTTTCTTTGAAGGAGTAATTTTAGTTTACAAAATCTATACCAGACAATTCTGTGATCCAACATTTTCAACCTTTTTAGTGGATAAAACAGCAGCAACAACAAAAGTCTCAAAAGTCAGATATTATATCTATGTTGACACAGAATCTAACATTTTCTTTTTCACATACTCATCAATCATATGTGTACAGTGCAATAAAGCCAAATAGGCCATCAGTTAAAGTATTTTATGATTATTTAATGCTCTTGATAACATTTTCAGATGTATTAAGGCTCAGTTGATTAAAGATTGGAGGGTTTTTTTTAATATATATATAATTTACTGAAGCTGCTTGTTTTATTCAAACATTTTCATAACAAACTACTTAGGATAATATTTCTCTTGGCCAGAGTTTTAAGAAGAGAGTCTCATGTATTCAAGTGTATTCGACTGTTTATTTTTCTTATAAGCATGGAAAAATATATAAGTACGTTTCAGGTGAATTTTGTAAGGAAACATATCCTACAGAAGCAGATTTTAATTTTAAATTTTGATATTTTAAAATTATATTAAAAGTCCATGACTTCAGCTATGATTTTTTTTAGCATAATCAACCAATTTTCTTCAGGGTTGCCAACTTTCTGACCTAGCAACTGCTCTTTGGTCAGATAGCTCATCTGCAACATAGAGTATCTGATACTGTTTATCTCCAGTACAGTGTCTGAGAACCTTCATCTAAACGTCCCAAGAAAGGGCAATTTGGGTAAATAGAGGTGAAGGGGTATGAGAGGAGAGAGGAGGCAGTCATTCAGGGATAAATGATTTCTATTTATAAAGGCATATGAACACTATATGCATTTTTCTAATCATGTGGTTATTCTACAACAGGCTTTAGCAACACAAATATGTTTGAGAGCTAGCATTTCCATTGCAGTGCATAACAGTGTCCACAGTCTCCCCAAATTAAGCAAATAAAATAAAATAAAATAAAAATGGCAGGAATGTTGTGAGAATGTGTTGATCTTGTGAGATTTGGGCCATTTTTCTAAGGTGGTTGGGGTATCTCATGAGATTCATCTCATTAGTTCTGCCTTCCAATTTTCCACCCAACTGTAGGAACCTTAGATAACTTTCCAACCCAATATCCAAGTTTATAGCCCTCTTAATTTTAAAACTTCCTTATATGGCGTCTGTTACAACTGAAGTCAGACTAAATCTCTGCCACAGTTATGGGGTTCAAGTACTCAGGCAGAAGCAGCAGTCAACCGATGGGTGCTCCCCTCAGGAAACCCATTACTTACCAGGGGGTAAGGATGAAACAATGGAAGAGCAATGCCCTTCCCCAGTTTCTACTCCCCTTGCTTCACTTTAGGGTAGACCCTTTAGCCAGAGGGTAATAGGATCAGGACATAAGGCAGACCTAAGGACAGACAAATGGTGTCAATAGCCAGCAGAACCCAGCCCCACTGTGAGAGCCAGGCCAATCATTTCCAAAGTTGTCGTCATCACCCTCATCCTCATCATCCTCATCATGACATTCCTCATATACAGATCAGAGCAGAATTCCATTGTAAAATGCTATTTGGTTACTAATGTTGTCAGTGGAAATGCACATCAAGAGGGCAGCTATTTATTTTTACATGCCATGTGCTGAGAGCGTTTACTCATTGCAAGTATTACCAATCTAAACAACATGAGCTAATGGAGGGCCTTATGAAAATAAGAAAACATGCTTGTTTGAAGAGCTGTCATGTGTTCTTGTTATGAAAATATTTAAATGTCAAAAATCCTCTACATTTGCCATCTGATTCTGTAGTCTTTTCCTCCACATTAAAGTTAGCAGAGGAAACCATTTTTGATATTCCCTGTGGATGGCATGACATGATGTGAGTACTTTTTCCATCCGGTATCATGGTCCTTGCATGTTTAAACAACGTAATTGGACACACAACAGCCCCTTTTATGGAGTCTGATTGAAAATAATGATCCCAATTGCAGATGTAATGATCTGTGAAAGAGACCAAAACTGTGATAAATGAAGGAATATTTGAAGAACTTATTTTTTTCCCCCAGGAGTGTATGTTTGTAGTGAAAAAGGTTAAATCAACAGAAGCACAAGACAGGGCATAGGACATTCCAGATGTGACTTCACTGCAATGCCACCACTCTCCTTCAGAAAGAATGAAATATGTATTGTGTTTGTGTTCTGATGATCCTCCTGGGACCTTCTCTCTCAGCCTATTTTACCAACAGGATAACCCTACGAAAGGTTACATTTGGTGAATTTAATTGGGGAAGGTCCTCCAATGAGTTTCATGGCTGAGTGCAGATTGGAAACTGGGCTTCCTTAGTCATAGAATAATACTGCAATGTCCTGGTTCATCAAAGTAAAATGAGAATGGGAGAGAGGATGCAGGGCCGGGGGGGGGGGGAGGAAGGAAGGAAGGAAGGAAGGAAGGAAGGAAGGAAATCCATCCTATTATGACTACAGCATGTTTTGTGTTAGCAGCATTTATTCTTCTAGTTGCTTACTACCTCTTTAGGACTATGGAGGGGCTGCACCTCAGAGGTAGCATACATGCTTTGCATGCAGAAGCTTCCAGATTTAACATGAGGATTTCTCTAGAAAATGGGAAAACCTCCTGTGTAATGTTCTGGAGAACTGCCCTCTGTTAATTTTACCAGTAGAAGGCAGCCTTCTATGTTCTAAAAATCCATCAGGATTTTTTTCAGTTTTATTCTTGAAACATCTGATCCTTTTGCCACGTTCCCAAATGTTACCAAAATTACTATTGGTTTAGATCTTTCCAGAAGTAGTACTTCAAAGTGCAGAGGTTGAGTAGCAGGAAATGAAAATGAAAAGCTCACCCAGGAAGATGTGTGTCAGAAACGATGGAGGAAGCAAGAGGGTAGGGCTCTCCAGTGGGTTGCACAAAGCCTGTGGTCCTTGGCCAAAAGAATCTGAAAGCATTTTGTATAGTGTGGTTTGTTGGGGGTGGGAGGGGGGAGTGTGGATGTAAGAGAATGGCATGATACTGCACACCATATTGTGCTTTCCTGCAGAATCTGCAGCTGTTGAGCTTGGCTGATTCTAATACATCAGAGGTCAAGATTCCTGGACCTACTGCAATGATGTATATGACTTCCTTATATTATAAAAGGAAATGTTTATTTTTTTCCAAGTCTCCCAAGTGCTCCTGCAGTGAAACTAAAGGGAGTGGAATTCAAAAGACGCAGCATGATGTGTGATAGAATGATGGATATCATTTATCAGGCAAGTTGGGCTGTAATTTGGTACCCAGTGATCAGAAGTAAGCCTGTTGAGTTCAATGGGACTTATTGCCCATTGCCAAACAGTTAAAAAAACTCAGTGTTATAGTAACCTAATTAAAACAACAACAACATGAAAACAACAGTAGAACAAATCCACCAAGACAAGCAGAGCAATTCTATGTGTATCTACTCAGAAGTAAGGCCTACTATAATCAAGGGAATTTATTCCCAGGTGAGTATGTATACAGTTTTGCATCCTAAAAGTATAAAACAATGTTACCTGATCATATATCTATAATCTTTTAAAAGTATTGATGGTTTCTTTCTGACATAAATACGTATGATGAAAACATTTGTTCTTCTTCCCAGTATATCACATCAGGCAATGATGCCTACAGAGAGGAAATTATTTAGCATCAGTGCAGCTGATATCTTATAAAGATAAGGAATTTATAGCCCACCTTTAAGATGGTAAAATATATAAACTAAGGAGACCAGTTAATCTTTAATTTTAGTCTCCTACTCATTTCACTGCTTTGTCAAACAGCATGATCCCCAAACCCTGCTTTAGCATAGTATGTCAACTTATTCATGGTCATAAATCATACTATTTTAAAGACAAGCTGAAATGGGGAAGCTGGTTTGGGGGCAAGACAAACAGCTAAAGGCTAAAACTTACTGACGTTGCTGCAGAATTTGCTGTATGGATTGAGGACTTTAGCAGTGGGCACTTAGTGATGGTCCTGGTTCATATAACTGGGCATTCCTTTTTGCTTGGCAAAGAAATGGGCATGCATGCCTCCCTCCCATGGTTAACATTAAGATGTGCATGGACTGTCAGGAGAGGAAATAGGGCAAATGGAGAAGAGATCTGGCTCAGGTTTAGAAAAACCCTTCCTCACTAGATGCCCTGCAGATCTGTTGAGACTTAAATTCCTAGCCAGCATGCCACAGTTGCTATGCATGCTTAAGACTTTTTAACTTGAAATGAAGACAATTGAGGGATACAGTATAGGTATATAAAACTATGGATAAGATGAACAATGTTCTCTCTCATGGTGTTAGAAGTTAGGGTTGTCCACAGAAACAATAGGGTGAGACTTGGGATCAGTAAAAGGAAGTACTTTATGGCATTCACCACCGTACAGTGTTGTGATGGTCATCAATTTGATAGGTTTAAAGTGGGAGTGGGGTGGGTACTGAACACTTTCATGGAGGATCAGGTTATTTATGATGGGTAGTCGTGAAGGCTACATGCTCAACCACAGGCAGCATTCCTTGATGTTGCAGGGAAACAGCAGCAGTGAAAGTGTGTTGCTATTCTCTGCTTCATTCTTGTGGGCATCTGAATATGTTTGGTTGACCACTCTGAGACAAAAATGCTGGTTCTTTTATACTTATTTTTGGAGCTGTTTGATCTTAATCTGTGGTTCCATTGTATAACATAGCTAATAAGGCTGTACAGTGCTTCAGATTCAAAGGCAAGAAGGTGCTTCAGAGCAAGTAGTGGCATCCTGTTTGCAACTTCTCAAACCAAACATGATTTTTCCTGGAACTGGGACATCTGTTAGCTTGCAAGATAGTCCAGCCAAGAAGCACAACCAGAAGTAGTAGCTCTATCTTTCTTGTAAGGTTACATTAACAATCTTGCAAGATTGAAAGTATTTCTTCCCTTCTTTCCTTTTACTCTCTGGAAAACTAGGGAAGGTCCCTTCTGAAACATTTCCCAAATCCTCCCTCCTTCTTTGGGCTGAGGTATCTTTTACATGCTGGTTGTCCTGTCTACAGCTCACTCTCTTGTCTCCCAAGGTCATGCCTACATACCATCACATCAGCTCAGCTGTGTGATTCTCAGAAAAGATACAATTGCTTCCAGAAGTTACAACCAGGTACAACAGGAGAACCTTTGTGTTCTCTAAAGTACTTTTGTGCCTTTGAATCCAAAGCACTGCATAGTCTGAATAAAAATGAAAATCTGAAATTACATAACTTTTCTTGCCACTTACCCAAGTCTTGAAGGGGACATCTCTGAATAGAAGTTAGGCTCATGTTCTTGGTTTACAACTACACAGGGGTACTGTGTCAATGAAAATTGATGTATTGCTGGAACACCAGAACGTGGTTAATTGACCTAATAATCTGACTCCCCAGGAGATTAATTTTAAATCCCCCAAGAGCCAGTCATGCAAAGGATTCCACTCAATCAATTTGTGTTATGGCAATACCTCAAGTAGTCGGTTGTTTTGAATACCTGGTCTTCCAAGAAAATGAGTGGTAGAAAAATGGTGATAGAAAAAGCAAGGCTGTTCATTACTAGAACCTTTTGCCAAGGCCTGGCAGCTCTGAAGATACCTGCCAAACACTGATTGGCTACGGTGGCCAAATCATACCTACTGTGCCTGTCTGGCCAATAGGAAAGTGCTAGTGATGGGACAAAGCCTTGGTGGAAACTTTTCAGAAACTCTGTGTATTTGTATTGAATTATTGTTGCAAGGGGAAACTAGATAGGGCATGCCATTGTACATTCTCATCCAATCATTTTAAATATCTGAAACTATCAGCACACCTGGAATTGATCCAAATTATGGGTCAAGCTACTGTACATGCTTCTTTATAGGAGTAGTCAGCAATCACTTGGGGCTTGTTGTTATTACTCAAAAGGAAGCAGAGAGAATCAAATTGGAACCTAGTGTATGGGGAGTTAGGTGGCTTTAACTATTATTATGCCTTTAAATCAGT
This sequence comes from Python bivittatus, assembly GCF_059951505.1. NCBI lineage: Eukaryota > Metazoa > Chordata > Lepidosauria > Squamata > Pythonidae > Python > Python bivittatus. The sequence goes on along the minus strand of NW_028277098.1, from coordinate 47,630,040 downwards.
CTTGACTCCTGGCAACTGCCTGGACAAATCCCTGCAATTTTCCTGGCAAGATTTCAGAAGTGGCTTGCCATTGCCACTTCCTAGGGCTGAGAGAAAGTGACTGGCCCAAGGTCACCAGCTGGCTTTGTGCCTAAGGCAGGATTAGAACTCATGGTCTCCTGATTTCTAGCTTGGTGCCTTAACCACTACACCAAACTGGCTCTCCTTGCTTTAACTACTCTCTGTCAAAATTAAGAAGTCATGTGTATACTTGCAGTTTATAATAGCCCCCAGGTGATTCAGCTGCTCCTTTCTGGGCAATGGAAACTGCAGATGCAAGGGGACCCAGACTGAAAAGTCAGTGGGAACTAAATTAAGCTAATTTAATCAGCAAACATTGACTGCTGATGTTACATTCTCCAGACTGAGTGACTAGTTTACAATCAGGTGAGGAATATATATATATATATTCATTCCACTTGGAGATATGTGAACTTCACCTCCCAGAATTCCCCAGTCAGCATGGCTGGCCAGGGAATTCTGGGAGTTGAAGTCCACACATCTTCAGGTGGCCAAGGTTGAGAAACACTGATATATAAATTTTACAGAGTTCCTTTTTGCTGTTGGTATAGTGACAAACTAGCCAATAGTGTTGTTAGATATATCAATAAATATCAACTGCTCTAAGAATTTATGCAGCATTCCCCATATCTTGCTAAATATCAAAACTTTTTGGTCAGTGTTTATTTTCAGTCAAGAGCAGACTCCCACACTTTTCAAAGTTTAAGAAGTGACCTCCCACTGATCTTGGTAATCCTCAATACTTCTCCAGTCCCCATTCTTTTCAGTGGCTCATACAAAAGAACTTTCATGGAGTACACCTGAGATGGCTTAAAGGCAAAGATATTAGATCAGTGCCAGTAAGTAGGAACTTGTTTTTCTTTAGATATGGGTTCAACAGATAGCCATAAGATCCTCATTTCACTTAAACAATGGTAGAATTAAGGAAGAAAAATGGCTAGTAGAAAACCACAACTGAATACTTAACATTCTCTTCACTGTGTATGTACAAAACTGAAGCTATTGCCAAGGAAATACTGAACGTGTGATATAGAAACAGATTCCTCTAAAGGAGACCAGAAGAAAATGTCACCATACTTCACATTATGTTTTTATCTTTAAGTCAAACAGATATTTTGCCTAGCTATTTCAGTTTCATTACCCATGAATGAATCAACACCAAAGCAGATACAAGAATCTACAGCCAAGTAATTCCTTTTATGGTTTTCATATCCAATTACTCTAGTAAAATATCACCCCTTTTGCAACCTGCATGCCAACAATCCCATTAGGCACCTTCTGTCCTGACTTAAATCTGCTTTGCTTAATGAATAGCATGGGACTTTTCAAAGTGTGTTCCCAATATAGTCACATATTATAAACCATCTCAGTAGAGACTGTGCATATTCTTACAGAATAAGTTGTATACCCAAAAGCATCTAAGCCAATGTTTAATTCCTCTGTAAACCTAAAAATCCAATGGTGCTGGGTGGCCAGCTGGAATTCTATTATTCTATTATTCTTTTTATCCATAGGCCACTCAAAGGGGCAAACAGTCTGCAATAAAATATAAGCAATTAAACCATAAATACAACTCAGCTTATTAGTTGTACAACTCAAAAAGCCTGACTGATGAGAAGCAGCTTAATCCCTTTCCTAAAAAAAGAGCTAGAACTAATGAAGCTTCCAACGAAGGCCATGCTGGTGCTTGGCATCAGGAAAGAGAAGCTTTGTCCATGTACCCAACAGAAAGCCAAGATGGTGTAGTGGTTCACAGGTTGGACTTAGGCAAGGGAGATCTGGGTTCAAGTCCATCTTGCAGTTTGAAAATGTACTGTGTAATGGAGTTGTTTCTGGTGGGGAATGGCAGTCTGACACTCCAAATTATGGAGAGTTGCTATGGCTTTGAAAGCTGCCTGGGAGGTTTTTCTGGCCGGCTTTTATTTCCCTGGATCAGAGGGAGATAGAGAAATTAACCACATGAGTTCTGGATGGCAGTTCCTTCTGATTAAAAACTGCAGAAATGGAAAAGGTTTTGTACCTAGATCAGGAGTTGAGCTGCTGGGAACCCTGGACTTTCATCTACACTCCTAACTGTAGCACAGCCATTATGGACTTTACAGCCTTGCTCTCCCCATCTCTGAATCACTTTAATGAAGTAATCAATTACAGCTGAAGAGAGATTTCCTTTTGCAGCCAAGATAAGACTCCTTACGGTGAATTAAACCTTCTTTCGAGACTACAAAAAATACAAGACAGACTTTGGTTTAAAGATTCAAGACTTATTGGCAAAAATATCAATTAAGAGAAGATTTAAGAAGCTTTCGAATGGCTAAGGGGGCAGCCTTTGTTTTTTATTTTGCTATTTTTACTTTTACTATTTCTTCTTTTGACAAAAGTGCTTTGATACAATTCATTACTAAGTTAGTTAAAGAGAATAGCACGGCATGAGAATGTTTGTTAATTATCTTCAAAGTGCTGCATAACAAAAGATAAGGCAAAGACTTAGACCATGACTCAGACTGTGACGTTTAGATGTGATCTATGCTTTGGTTGCAAGGAAAGAGGCTTGTCCTTTTTGAATTTTGTCTACCTGGGACATTATTGCTTTGAATTAAAATTAATCACTTGAAAGATGATGAAAGAGGACAGACAAGGTTCGATTGGAAACCCTGCAATTGCACAAGATGTACTTCAAATTTCTTTTCAACAAATGGTAGATAAATTTGATAAGTTGGGAAAAAAATGGATAATTTTGAAAAATGGATGGATGAAAGATTTGTAAAATTAAGACAGGAGATGAAAAAAGATGTTGAAAAAATACCTGGAGAGATAAAATAAATTAAAGACAGAGTGGAAATTTTAGAAAGTAAGTCAGAAGTGCAATGCAGAGAGTTGGAAAGAGAATTGGATTATTTGGCCTTGCTGGACTTGAGAGAGAAAGAATTTTGCCTAAGGTTTAGAGCTATTCCAGAGATTTCAGATGAAAATATTAGAGAGAGGCTTATCAAGGTTTTGGCAATTTTTTTGGATCTGGATGAGGAAGATATGGAAAATGAAATTGACAAAAATTATAGAATAAATTCCAGGTTTGCCAGACTGAGAAATGTACCTAGGAATGTCTTAGTGCATTTTGTGAGAAAGAAGGCAAGGGGCCAAGTCTTGCAGCAGCATTTTAATACAAGATTGAAAATGGATAATACTGATATAATTGTTTTGAAAGAGATTCTCTTTAGAATTTTGTGTAAGAGAATTGGAGGAGATGGAAATGGAGGTCTCAGAGGAAACTTCACAACAGCTACAACAGATGCAACAGGAATTAGAAAAAGATGATACTGAACTAGGTGCTACAGGTTTGGATTTTTCCAAACTGATTATGGATTACAAATGTTTAAAATGGAATATAAATGGAGCAAATGCTTCCCAAAAGAGAAAAAAATCATTGTTTGAAAAAACTTAAAGCAAGACATTATTTGCCTACAAGAGACTCATATCATAAAATATGTGATATATAAATCCTTGGGAGAAGAATTTATTTCAGCAGATACCAAAAAGAAAAATGGAGCTGTTTAGTATAATAACCCTTTACTAAATCCAGAACTTATATTAACTGATGAACATGGCATATTTGTTTGGGGCAGAAGTTAACTTATATGGGGTTAAAACTATGGTGTTGGGAGTTCATTCCCCAAATGAGGATAAAGTGACTTTCTATAAACAATTTATGGAGAGATTAACAGATTTTTCATATGAAAGTTAGTGTTTGTTGGGGGATTAGAATAGTGTGGTCTCCCCCCAATTGGATAGGATTTCTGAGAAAAATATTAAAATTACTTAAGGTAAACTACCAAAAGTCTTATTTGATTTAATGGACAATTTAGGGTTGGTTGATATGTGGAGACAGAAGAATGGTAATTCAAAGGATTATACCTATTTTTCAGAAAGACATAGATCCTTTTCAAGAGTAGACATGATTTGGACTTCAAGAGACTTGACTATTAAAATTTCTAAAGTAGAGATTTTACCAGAGCCTTCTCAAATCATAACCCTGTGATTCTGATTTATAAAAGAAAATCTAGTTCTTTCAGATGGAGACTAAATGAAACATTACTACAGAAAGAAGTTGTTGAGGCAAAAGTTGTTCTGCAAAAAGAAATTAAAATATTTTTTTGAAAATAATTTAAAGGTACTGATCTGAGAATAGTCTGGAATGCAAGTAAAGCTTTTATTAGAGGCTACCTGATACGACATAACTCTGAAATTAAGAGGAAGAGGCAAGAGAAAATATAAATATTTTGGATGAAATAAAAAGAAAAGAAAAATTAAGGAATTCTCCAGGGAACACAAATATCTCCCAACAAAGTAAGATTTTACAGCAACAGTTATCTATGCTAATAATAAGAGAAATGGAAATAAAGTTTAATTATGCAAAGCAAAGAAATTTTGAAATTGCGAATTAACCAGGGAAATGGCTGGCTTATAAACTATAAAGAGAAAGAGAGAAGAAAATGATATTGAAATTACAAGAGGGAAACACTGTATTAACAGGCAATGTGTCTATACAAAAAACATTTTATCAGTATTATTCCAATCTGTATAAAAGACATGATATCCCCTTGGAGAAAATAGATTAATATCTTAGAAAACAAAATGTAGAGAGGATTATGGACAAAGACAAATTATGAATGGATCTATAATGATAAGGGAAATCTCAGAAGCAATTAAAAAGAGTAAACCAGGAAAGATGCCTAGATCAGATAGACTATCGAGTTTGTATTATAAGTGTTTTGAGAATGAACTTTTACAGCTATTACAAAGAGTGATGAATTCTATTCTACTGGAAGGAAGGATACCAGAGACTTGAAAAGAGACCAATATCACATTAATACCTAAAGAGGGGCAAGAGTTGACTTCAATAAGAAATTACAGACCAATATCATTATTGAATAATGACTATTAGTTGTTTACAATGATTTTAGCTGAAAGGTTGAAAATAATTTTGCAAGAATTTATTCATGAGGACCAATGTGGGTTTTCACCTAAAAGACAGTTGAAAGATAATGTTAGAACTGTGTTGGATATTTTGGAGTATTTGGAACAATATAATGAAAAACAAGCTGCATTGATCTTTTTAGATGCAGAGAAGGATTTTGACAATTTGAACTGGATTTTTTTTGTTTAAGGGTTTGGAAGATATGAATTTTGGGGAGAATTTTATAAAATGGGTGAAATTGATTTATACTTCACAGGCAGCACAAATAATTGTTAATGGAGATTTAACTAAATAATGTGAAATACAAAAAGGAACAAGACAAGGTTGCCCACTCTCTCCTCTTTTGTTTATTTTAGTTCTTGAAATATTAAATACAGATATAAGGCAAATGAGAGAATCATGTGTGTAAAGATTAAAAAAAGAGTCATACAAGTTAAGAGCTTTCACGGATGATTTGGTTTTGATCTTGGCAGATCCTTTAAAGGGAATTGAATGTTTAAGGAGCAAATTAAAAGAATTTGGGGCATTAGCAGGCTTTAAGATTAATAAACAGAAGACAAAGATGTTAACAAAAAACATGAAGTTACAAGACCAAACAGAACTGATGAATAAAACAGGTTTCAAGACTGAGAAGAAGGTAAAATATTTGGGTATAACGATGACAAATATGAACTGTATGCTATTTCAAAATAATTATGTTAAGACATGGAATGAAGTTAAAAAAGATATGTCAAGAAGGGACAAAGTATAATTGTCACTGTTGGGGAGAATTTCTGTGATTAAGATGAATGTTTTACCCAGAATGTTATTTCTGTTTCAGACAATACCTGTTTTGACAACTTATGTATCATTTAAACAATGGCAGAAGGATATATCTAAATTTGTATGGCAAGGGGAAAAAACCACAAGTTAAGTATAAGGTACTACAAAATGTAAAGGAAAGAGGAGGATTGGGCTTCCCAGATTTGAAACTATATTTTGCTGCTTGCTGTTTGGTTTGGATGAAAAACTGAGTGTTGTTAAGAAACAGAAGGTTATTGGATTTAGAAGGTCATGTTTTGAGATTTGGGTGGCATGGATATTGGTGGTATGATAAAGCTAAGGTGAATGTAGACTTTAAAAATCATTATGTTAGATGGGTTATTCTTAGAGAATGGAATAAATATAAACTCAGCTTTTCCCCAAAAACATCTTTATGGCTTTCAGTTCAAGAAGCATTTTATAGATGAAAAATGATAAGTAAATATAAATGGTTAACCTACTGAGATGTACTAGAATTTTCTCAAGGGGATTGTAAAATGAAATCAAGAGAAGATATGACAACAGAACCATATTCTTGTCAATGGTTTTGTTATGCACAATTAACAGAAAGGTTTAAAGTGGATAAAAGATGTTATGGTTTTGAACAAAGTAAGACTGAGTTTGAAATAGAATTATGTACTAATAATGAACATGTTATTGCTAAAATGTATAAACTTTTGATGAAATTTGAGACAGGAGAAGAACAAGTGAAAGAATGTATGATAAAATGGGCCAAACATTTGGCTATAATATAGAAATGGGCCAATGCGAAAATATGTGGTTGAAAGGATTGAAATTTACATTTTGTTCTAGTCTTACAGAGAATTTTTATAAAATGATGAATTGTTGGTATCTGTCACCAGAGAAATTGTCTAGAATGCATAAAGGTACTTTGAATCTTTGCTGGAAATGTGAACAACATGAAGGGACATTTTATCATGTTTGGTGGACATGTAAAGATGCAAAAAAAAATTGGATATAAATACCTGCATTAATTCAGAAGATTTTAAAGGTTAAAATACAACTGAAATCAGAGAGTTTTCTTTTGGGACTAATGGACAAACAGTTAAAAAGAAGTCATGGAACTTTGTTTTTATATATAACAACTACAACAAGACTATTATATGCTCAAAAGTGGAATGATTTGACCCTACCTACAATGGATTGGCTGGTGAAGATGATGGAACTTGCAAAGATGGCTAAATTAATCTCTTTGATTAGACAAAAAATAATATCTATATTTATGGTTGACTGGGAACCTCTTATAAACTTTTTGCATGAAATGGAGAAAAATGCACTTATGACTTGTGGTTTGTTGATTAGAAAAGAAAGGATAATAGAAAAAAGTGATTTTTTTGTAGTCATAAAGTAAGAGATAATTTTGCAATTGTGCTTACTTTTGCTACAAAGGAAATTGGAAGCTTCCTCCTATTTTTTCTATTTTATTATTTTTTCTGCACTTTTGCTTTTTCTCTCTCTTTTCTTTACTGTTTTTACTATTTATTAGTTTGTGTTAGTTTTTACATGCTTTCTAAACCTTTTAATAAAAAATGTGTGTGTGTGTATGTAAAAGAAAATGCACTGGGTAACTTTTAATCTGAGACCCAGTTTGGGGCAATGGATTAAGGCATCAGGTTAGAAATCAGGAGACTGTGAGTTCTAATCCTGCCCTAAGCATAAATACAACTGCATGACTTTTGACTAGTCACTCTCTTTCAATCCTAGGAAGAAGGCAAGGGCAAACCACTTCCAAAATATGTTGCCAAAAAAACAGCAGAGACTTGTCCAGGCAATTGTCAGGAGTGAAGACTGACATGAAGGCACAAGAAAGAACAGTAATAACTAACACACACAACTTTTTTTTTTAATATATGTATTTTATTGGCAAATATAACAACCAGAAGATATGAAGAAATACAACCAAAAATATAACAGTGCTAATAAATTCAGAAAAGAATATATGGAATAGTGATTAAATGAGTGATTTTTGTAGAAACTAAAAATATATCCATAAAGAGCTGGCTCAACTCTTTAACATATTATTAAATCTAGCCATATAGACCATCTATGTCTCCATCTTCTCAGTTTTGATACAGTATGAAACACAGTCAACTTTTTAATCTATCTCTGAGAGTTATAATTGTGGGAAAGACTGAGGAAAGAGTGCTGGGCATGAGTCCTGCAGCTGCTGGAAGAAAGGTGGGGTTTAAATCTAATTTATTAAAGAGAGGGATCTTTAATAAACAGAAGGGCCTTCAAAAGCATTGCATGTGTGTGGGGAAACATGGAGAATGGCCTTTGCAGATGAATTAGGATTCAGCCAAGGTATCTTCTGTTACTTTTAGGCTGATACCCAAGACATTTTTACTCCCCCAAAGGTTTCAGTATATTTTACTCTTGCTTGAAAATTTATTTTGTTTCTTTTTATTTTTAATGCTGCAGTGCTCTGTAATCAATCTGTAATGCTCTGAAGTTTCAATGGTACCTTGATTTTAATTGTTGCAAATTATGCTGGACACCTATTTTAGGGCATAAGACAGTAATGAAACATATATATATATTATGACATTCATGATTTATTATGATTCAAAACAATAAAAATATTAACTGATATTCTTGCATACTTGGGGCCTTGCTGTGAAAATACTCATAGAGAAATCTTTTATCCATAAATAAAGCTTTTCTCTTTTAAAATTATGCTGAATCATCACTGGTGGCAAAAGCAAGGGCACAAAATTGATTATTAAATTATGGGAAACATTCAGCTGCTGGGTATGATCTGGTTTTTAAACAAAGAAGCTGAAAGGCTAGAAGTTCTCTGTGTAATATCCCCTAACTTTAATTTTTCTGACTCTTCATTCATCTGCCTTCCAGCTGAGAATCAAAAGCACACAACTGAAATACGGCACAGAGAGATTGTATCTCCAGTTAATTCAGCCTCGACAGAAGCGGGAACTGCGACAGGAGCCTGCTGTGTTTTTTAGCTCATTGCTCCAGACATAAATGTCATTTGAATGATGCACCTAGAAACAAAATATACACTAGGGTGTACACTGGATTTGGACAAATCCCAAATTCTGAGCCAAAGCAGATCACTTCAGAAAGATATGTAGATCCTTGAAGCCTCAATCTTCCTGGAGTTTTGAGTATATCTCCAAAATATAGAAGCAAAGGGAGACGCAGCCAGTTTATCTCCCCAAATGGCTACATTCTCCCCAAGTTTTCCATATGAGGTAGTCCTGTACTGCAGAGGACTATGTAAACCAGGAAAGAAAGACAGGTTCTTCCAGTTGTGTGTTCCTGCTTCTGCCTCAAATGATTCCATGGGCTATTTCTGAGTATGGCCAGTCACTGCGGCATTTATATATGCATCACAGCAATTTCCAGCTTTGTTATCCCTTTGTAACGGGAATCCCAGTCAGATCCACCTGATGTAATTCCTGAGTCTTCTTTCCTGTCTCTTTGCAGATCCCTGAAACCATTCCAGGGCTCATAAGAGCCCAGCTGAAGGAATGAAACTGACAAGGATTTTAACCTAAGTAAGAGGTCACAGGCACCAAGAGAGTCAGAGGGTGAAAGAGAAGGGAGTGCCTTGATACTCCCTGCTACATCTTCTCCATGCCTGTGAAACTCCCTGCATCTTCATCCTGAGTGCCTCTTCTGCACCTACAGCCTATCAGCCTGGCTATTTTGGGACACAGGTTTAACATTCCTTCAAAAGAGATTTTCCATCTTTAATTCTGTGTGCAGCTGCACTTAGAGATGGTATGCAATTTGGGGGTCCTCCTGGACTCATGACTTTTGCTCAAAGATTGGAGTGCCTTTGCACAGGTTCACTTTGTTTACCACTTGCACCAGTTTCTGAACTGACTAGTTGGTCTGGAGTGGAGTGATGTGGGAAGGATTTGGTGTTTCACATTGCGCTCATATAACGTTGTTGATCAATGAGCTGCACTAGCTGTCAATGACATTCCTGACACAATTCAAGGGGCTGGTTATCACCGATAGAGTCCTATATGTCATAGGGCCTGGCTGTTTGTGGGACTGTCTCCAACGGTTTTGCTCTTCCTCCCAAATGGGGCAGGGAGGGCATGTTCTGGGATCTCTGTATTAAGCAATGCCATCTTGTGGACCCAGGAGTTGTGCCTTTTTTGTCCTGCTTTGTGGACAGCCCCACCCTGTTTCCCTTTCAGAAGGCACTTGAAATCTCACAGGCATTGGGGCCAGGTTGTTACTAAGCCCTGTTCATTGATTGGTTGACTGATGTATTGTTGCTTTGGCAAATGGGGAATATTTTTTTTCTCATCCCTATACTTTGTTGGATTATATAGACTGTTTTATTTAGTTGGCTTTTTAATCTTTATAGGCTGCCAAAAGTCATTGTGGAGATGGGCGGCCGAATAAAGGATCCACCATTGCTTTCCTTGGCTTGTCTTCCATTAAATCTGTATGGATAGCACCAGTTGCTGCCCTTATTACCAAGGCAGAATAAAGCTTGGTAATCAGGATAGCATGTTGTTTTTTGAATTTATATGCTGCTGACTCAGGGATGCTAGGAATTCATATGACAGTGGCCACAAGGAAGAGTCTTTAATCATTTTAAGGATTTCAAATGCTCATATTTGAGCATTTGTGCACACAACTCTTATTAGATACAAAGATTTATCCAAACAATGATAGGACCTAGACTTGCTATGTGGATATAATCACATTTTCCTTTTGTCATCACTTGACATTGGACTTTACTTGATAGCCACATTTACCATGCTCGAATCATTTTAAAAGGTACCTCCCACTTAAACAGTGAGAGGTCACTGCAGTAAGAAAAACTGTGTGTTTTATCAACAGCTGGAGTGTGATTTAAATTATTATGAAGAGAAGGCATGAAATCCTGAGATAAAGGTATGTCAGGATGGTATAATTGCTAACTAACCTTTTGAGATCATTGCTCAGTCACCTAAATTATGAATCTCAAGTGTATGGGAGGTAATTGAGTAGTACTGTCATGAATGGATTTGAAACAGCCTAATCACATGTAGGAATAGGGTAAATGGAGGGCAAACATATGAAAGAAAGCATGTTTTGAATCCTGCAGGAGGAAAAAAAACAAGAACTTAGGGAACAGGAGTTAGAGAGGAGACTACAGAGGCAAAAAAGGCATAAGCCATCCCCCTTTACACCAGATTCCCAGTGTTCAAGACTGCTTTTTATAACTGTTACATTACCACCCCTTGGGCGGGCAGTTTCAACCATCTTTTGGTCTTGCTATGAGACCTTTCTGTCCTACACTGTGTGTCAGCCCTCCAGATACGTTAGTTAGATAGGGTGGCCGATAGTGAAGAGTCAGGTCCAACACAGCAAGGGAATGGGAAAGATGGAGTTTAGAGTTGGGCAGCCAATACATTTAAATAAATAAGTAAGTAAGTAAATAAGTTACGCAGTGCTGGTTACTGCAGCAGCCTGTCTACCAATGGTTCCTAGTGAAGGAGAGTCAGCTATCTCCTGACAGACCCTGTTCCATTGCTTCTTTTTATTGGTATATAATTTTTATTAAGGATTTTGATTACAATAATAAACCTAATACAAACTAAACTTAAAGAAAGAAAGGAGAATAGAAAGAAAGAATAAAAAGGGCAAGAAAAAAGAAGAAGAAAGAAAGAAGAAAGAGAAAAGAAAGAATATAATACAGGTAGTTCTCGACTTATCACCATTTGTTTAACAATTGTTCGAAGTTACAATGGTGCTGAAAAAAGTGACTTATGCCTAGTCCTTGCACTTACGACTGTTGCAGCATCCCTGCAGTCATGTGATCAAAATTTGGGTAGTTGGCAACTGGCAGGTATTTTTGATGGTTGTAGTGTCCTGGGATTACGTGATCACCATCTGTGACCTTCCCAGCGGGCTTCTGAAAAACAAAGTCAATGGGGGAAGCTGGATTTGCTTAATAATTGCATGATTCACTTAACGTCCGTCATAAAGTGCAAAAAGGTCATAAAATTGGGCACAGCTCAGTTACCGACTGCATCACTTAGTGACAGAAAACCACTTTGTTCTGTCTTCTGTATGACATCCTGAGGTTCATTAGCCTGACCAGTGATTTCATCCCTTATCTTTCTAAAGAAATTCTCCCAAATCAGCTCCACCGCATTCAAGAGGCACTATAACTCTTAAAACATCCTCCTCTTCCTGTTTCAAAATCTTTACCTAATGGTTAAGCTGTTGGGCTGCAACCATGGAGATTCAGGCTCAAGAAATTTTAACCCATTAAATTCACCAGGTGACTTCAGGTCATTCAATTATCTCTTTTTCTTAACCTTAGCTTTAAGGGTTGTAGTGGGATCAAATGATGATCCCCAGATAGGCTGCCCTGAGCTCTGGAGAAAAGGTCATGTGTGTTATGAGATTTTGTCTATAATTTTATGATTATAATTTTTTTGATTGTACTATTCATTACATTGTATTATTTGTTGGAAAATTACTGTAGGTAACTTCCAGCTTAGTTCACACCCAGTACATTCCTAGTCAGTCTTTACATCCAGATTAGAGCAAATGCACATATGTATTATTCAGCTCAGCTATCACAAATATAGCTTGATGTTCATTTATTAAACATCAGCAAACAACAAAGCTGGCATGAAAAACAGGGAAAAATTTACATTTTCTTTGTCACCCTCTCTTTCTCTCAAAAAGCAAAAGAGAACTTTCTAGAGTCACTGGAATCAATACTGTGGGCAATTAGCACAGACAGTCCCAAAAGGAGTTGCTTTGGATTATTCCATCTTTAGCCCTTTTAGGTACAAACCAGCAGCAGATTAGAGATGGAAAGTAGGACACCAGGTGTTCCCCCTTTTATTCTGCCCAGTGAAAGAAACAATTTGGTGGACAGGGATGATGTATCCAACATTATTATTGCATGAAATGTATGAGTCTTTTTAATGATTACTGCATGCTCCTGCTTGTGAATCACTTAGGGTGAACATTATTGAAGTGGCATAAAAGCATTTTAAATTATAAATATAGATATAAATATAATCAATAAAATAAGCTTTGTAATTTGACAAGGTTATTCTAGACAGATGAGACTATTATTGCTGCAAATTTCTTCGCACTTTGTCCTAAGACCTAAAAAGTATCAAGAAAGCAGCATTACAATCACATGATCTGAAATTAAGCATAATGCATAGGAGAAGTTTATTAATGAAGCAGTATAAATTATAATGAAAAAATATAAATGAAATTAACTACATCATGACTTGAACTAATTCTAGAAATAATGACTAAAATCATTGTTCATGGCTTACAGTCTGCATTTGGATCTCAGATGTAAATTGTACACTTCAGCCCTCACTTCCCTGAAGCCAGTCTCCTTCCCCAACTTCAAATATTTGGACTGTGTGGGCAATATTTTAAAAAGGAATAATGAAAAGAAACATTTGAGAAAAATGTGATCTTAACGATCTTTATTGGTGGAATTATATGAGTTCTTTTCTCAGTATAGTCTTATAAAAAGAAAGCATAGAGCACAGACTACCTGTCTCTGTGTTGTGTTATTTCTTGTAGGGAATAAAGGAACCCTAAATGTAATATATATTAGCAGAAATGTCAAAAAAGAAGAAATAAGCCGTAGCCCAAACTGATCGAGACAAATAGCTCGATTGTGGTCAGCGGTTGGAGAAACAAATGGAAAGGAATGTGTCACTAGAAATTTTTTTTCATAACGTTTTGAATTATGCTCAGTAGTTGCTTCTCTTTGTTTTATTCTATTATCACTATCTAATGCAGACTTTTTTTTCCTTTGTATTTCACTATTTTACAAATAAACATATATTCTAAAAACATAATAAAATCCCTATGAAGTTTCTGGTCCTTTACACTAAGGAACAAACAACTAGTAATTCACTAATTAATAACGCAATTAGTTCAAATACAGTTTAACTCTTAGGTTAAAGCTTTGATGTGATCATGCCCCATTGCCATTCTAGTACAATGCTCTCACTTGAAGCAATGGACCAGCTATGTGGAAGCCTGTGAAACTATGGAGCTCTGATCTAAGTATTGCTTCTCTCTGAACACCAATTACTGGAGTGTCCTTTGTGGAGACCATTCTCCTGCTGTCCAGTCCAAATCTGGTTCAAAGACTAAGAGACAAGACGGCAGGGATCTGGGCTAGACTGAACAGGCAGGAACCCAGTGTCTAAACTTCCAGTTAGGGTGAGATTTATTGCATTTCTCTCTAAATTATTTCTACCTCTCCCTATAAACATTAGCCTGGAATGTGTTATGCCGATCTGGGTGTTTTTTCATAACTGCCATTAATTAATCAGTTGTTGAAGTTCTGTTTAAAATAGAGACATATCCATATATACTCCCAATCTGTGCAATTGAATGCATGTTTTCAATGTTCTGTGGGCTACTTCATAGTAAGTACCTTTGGGGATGCAGATAGAACCAGATACATTGTTGCATGACATTAGCACTGAAAGCATCTGCTGTAAAATGTATCTTTAGGTACATGCAGGTGAGCTACCTGTGACCCTCCAGATGTTATCAAATTATAATTCTTAGCATTCCTCAATCCTGACACTGCTGGCTGTGCCTACTGGGAGTTGAAGTTCAGCAACATCTGGAGAGCCACAGGTTGCCCACCCCTGAACATGACCCTGTTGTCGATTGTAAAGCACAACTAATCAAATTCCAGGCATCTTGATTAAAAACCACCTTCCAGAAGTTCCTCTTCTGCCTAATCTGTTTCAAATAAAGATGATAAAACAAGCAACTCTTTATAAATATATTGCAAAAGAGCAATCATTTGCTGAACTCTCTATTGTAAGCTTGGTGGTTGTCTGTCAGTGGCAATTTCTGTTCTCCTCCTAACAGGCTGCTGCTCTTTATTTGGAAAACCCACCCAGTGTGATCCTCTGGGACAGTTGTCAGAAACCATATGTACCCTATTCCACCCCACCCCACCCCTACCTCCCAAATCTCTTCAGTGACAAGGGAATTCTTGTTAGCAGATAGGGCTGACAGCCAGTATTCCTGAATTCTTCTAATCCTGGCTATGCTAGCTACTCCCTGTGTGGCCTTGGAAAAGGCACTTAACTGTTCCTTGGCGTTTGCCGGAAAGAGGTGAGCAAGTGATCTCTGGAGAGCAGAGGCAGGGTTGGGTGTGCCTTGCAGCAAACATATCTGGAACAAAATTCCATCTCTGTCCATTTGAACCATAGCATGGTAGAGGTTGGAAGGCAGAGAATGGATTATCTAGGTGAAGGTGATAGAAAGTAGAAAACAACCCCAATACAGCCTGAGAGCCATGTTTGCCACCAACCACGTGTTACAGTCCTCAATTTGAAGATAATTCTTTTTTTTTTTTTTAAGAGCTGTCCCTTTGAATATATTAAACAGAGAATGAGCCTAAACATGTTGCTGAACTATAGCACTCAGAGCACCAGGAGGCATCCTCCTCACCAAAATTTTTTAAAAAGGAAATGCATCACTAAAGATCACAAAAGATGATACAGATTTGCATTAAAATGGTCAAAATGAAAAAAAACGTACTAAAAGGTAAATAACATTTAAATCATAGCCATAGCAGGTAGGATGGTGACTTTGTGTCTGGTCTGTGTAGCTGGCTCTCCCCCAGTATGGTTCTTATCTTTGAACTCAGTTTGAATTGAACAGTCTTTACCTTAAAAAAATAGGACTGGGCAGCCAGTGGATCTTCGTATGTTCCTGACCTACTCTTCTCAGGAAGTGTATTTGTTAAGGAAGGAAGGAGTTCAGCAACAACTGGAGAGTCACAGTTTGCCCACTCCTCAAGAACTCTTCAAATAAAACAGTCATATGCCCATCATTAGCACAAAGCAGTAGAAGAGACTTCAATAGTATCTACCCTATGAATATGAGAGTTCTTCAAATTCGGAATATGGGATGAATTGGCACCATCTTGATATAAAAATTGAGGCATTTTCATTTGTAATACCCTGCAGGTTATAGTGGAGTTGCTGATAAATTCTTTCCCTTGTACATTTCAGATTAGATTTTGAGATTATTGGTTAGGAAAGAATTGTTTCCAGACCAGAAATTCTGGTCTCAGTGTTTCCAGGACGTATAACTACATTGTGCTGTACAGGGAGAGGAATGCCTTGGGGCAACATGGAACAGTTCTGCTTATGATCCCCAATGAGTGTTGCTCAGAGTCGTGCTGCCTTTGATACTACAGATAATATTATAGCTGTTATGAATTATGACTAGAAGCCACTAATACCCTTATCCTCCACGAATTTGCTTAATACCTAATTGAATTTTGCAGTCACTGTTGACTTCCACATTTACCAAGCTGGGGTGGGCAGAGAGACCCTGCTAAAGACCATGCTGTGGTTCTTTTTTGAGGGTCATGTCTAAAATCTGAGCCTCTCCAAAACCAACTTTTCATTTATAAAGATTCTCATCTGCTGTAACGCTCTGACAATAGGTCTTTCAGCTGGATTTTTGTAGTAAAAAAAGAACCCACATCATTTTGTTTTGTTTATTACAATCTCATCATTACACACTCTATAGTGTTCTGTTTTACTAGTTTAAGTTTACATGCTAAGGGCATCATAAGATCGGATGGACAATATAAAATGGGTTCATGTTAGTTTAAAGTAATTCAGAAATGACTGCCTGAACACACTGATCTGGTTAAATCCACATTTGCAGCTCTCGTTTATGAGAAGGGCCCCGTAAATTGTCAATTTCAGTATTATGATCAGACCTGCGCTTTGATCCTCCCACCCTTCCTGGATTCCTTTGTATATGTACAAGAGCCCAAGAGCAGAAACATTCTGTTTGTTTAGGCAGCAAATGGGCAAACGATTTTACTTGTCAGTTTCTGTATGAGTATGTCTGTGGGTGTTTACACACACAGTATCCATATATTATATATTCTCTCTCTCACACACACATGTAATACAAACACATGACTTTGATATGGAGCACAGGCAATTCAGCTTTTTCCCTCCCACCCCCCCACCCCCTTCTCCAAATCCACCAAACTTTCTGGTCTTTATTTCATTTTTTTAGCTCTTTTATTTGAACATTCATAAACTTTGAGCCTTAAGCCAGGCTTAAAACCACATCAGGAACAGATTAAAAAAAAAAAAGTCTCAAACAATGCTGAGCAGAATAGGCCTGTGTTAAGACGATGTACGTTTGATAAACATGTGAACTTCCCAGGCAGATTGGCCCAAAGGGGCGTTTTTGTAGCATTTTGCTTTTTATTTATAGATGTCTATTTTGCAGAGTGAAGAGCAGGTTCGGTTTAGCTGCCTCTTTGGGTGGTCCAGGACAACTTTTGCTTAGGCATTCAGTAGCCTGCAGGCATAATTGGTATGCATGCTGTTGTATCTGAGATAGCTTAATAAAGCATTACATATCTTACTGCTTCCATATTTTATTACCTAACCCAGTGCATGTGGTCAGCAAGTAATTTGAATCAGCTGTGTTTTTACTTTCTGTTTTAAGGCTGAAGTCTGAATTTCTCTGTGAATTCTTTGAAATGAACTAATACGATGCATGCAGCGATAAAGGGGGTTAATCAGAGACAGATTGTTAGTACAATATTGGATTGCCCCAGGTGTAGTTTATTTTCATATTATTGGTGGTTTCACCATCGAGCATCAGAAGAAGAAATATTTCTCCACAGCGTAGGGAAGGAAAAGTGCAGACTCACTTCAGGATTGGGGTTTGCTTTCCCCTTAATGGGCACCGCAACTCCTCCCTGCAAAATTAGGTTAGGATGAATTAGCCCATTGATTCAATACCTTACCTGTAAGAGAACATTGATGCAATATTAAAGAAATGTGAGTGCACCTTTTTTAAAAGTATTATGGAGACTTCAATTAAACCTGGCAAAATGCTGCAGCGAGGGTCTTTTCAATGGATATTTGGGGGGTTAGTGCTTCAAGAGGAGAGCTCTAGTCAGCCAAAGTGTCCTTTGTAGAATAACACTCTTTTCGGTACTGGGAGAGCTGGGGAGGGTCATAAGGGTCTGGTACATAGACTCAAACTCTTCAGTCTATTTTAACTGCCAATAATATTTTTTTTTCTTCTGTTACTGAAGGTTCTGGATAGGCTTCTTGTAAAAAAGACTGGAAGGACTGGCTCAGAGCAAAGCTGTGTGCAAGAACCTATCTGCTATGCTAGGTAAGATCAGCCAAAGAGACTTTTCTGTCAGCTAGATTTCTTTTCAACTCAGTTAATTTGAATAGAAATTATTTATGAGAGAAAGAGGCTAGCAGAAAAGAAAGTCATGGCACGTTTTAACAAGTCAAGCAATGAATAATTAGCTGTAACTTAAAACATTTAAAAACACAACAATATGAAATGTTTAATTTATTTTTCTGGCAAAATATATATACTTAGGAGCTAAGATATACTTAGGAGCCAAGTTTTCCTCCTTCCTTCCTTCCGACTTGCTTAAAATAAGGCAAATTTCACAAGAGTTTGATCTGTAACAGAAAAGCAAAATCATTGTAAAATCTCAGGCTTTTAGCAAGATCAGTTACACATTAAACCTAGAATTTAAACATTTGCATAGCAAATGACATGGCTTTCATGTAATTGTTTGTGAACTATTTCTGATATATGATTGTAAATACAAAATACATTACTGCTAGTTGGCAGTACTCTAAACATATGGTGAATTGCTGGTTATAGCTAAAAATCAGATGATATGGTAGATGAATGTTATTCTGACAACCACGGGGATAGAACAGAGGGCTTTCCAATTCTAGAATTAGAATTAATTCTAGAATTGGAATTAACTTTTAGGATTTTGCATAGTTTTGTTTATTTTAATGTTTCTGGGACTACTTTTAATACAAAATGGACTAAGATTGATTTAAATAAAACATTTTTACAATATAAATGTAGTCAATAGCATAGTACATCTTTTCCTTTCCTTTTCTTTTTCACCTCATTTAATACTTGCACTCTGTTTTTCTTTTCAAATGAAGCCAAAAGTAACTCAAAATAATGTTTTCAAACACGTATGATTAATTAAAAACCAAACCAAACCAGAATTACCTACTGATAAAAATGCTGTAAGAATTGAGGAATCAAATATCACTTTCATTGCTTGACTGATTTTGAAAGATTAAGCGTAGTTGAAGCTTTGTTATATTTAGATGGGAGACCACAGGAAATCCCAAGCCTGTAGGCTAAACTGGGAGATCAACCAAACATCTCAAAAGAAGGTATTGGCAAACCACTTCTGTACTTTTGCCAAGAAAATTACATGGACATGTCCATGAAGTCATCAGGAGTTGAGCTCAATTTGAAGGAGTGTATTGTAAATTTATTTAAACCAATGATGAATGCCCAAATCACCAAATAATTAAATAATCAAATAATAGCAACACAATTCTGCCAACAGAAAGCAAGACAACTCCCATTAAGTTTAATGCACATATGTTATCTAAATTCCCTACCACACAAAATGGAACAAGGACCAAAAATTATCCTCTTGTTTTTCTGGATCATCCTGTCATCACAGCCACCAACTAATAAATAAATAAATTGTGACCCTGCCCCTACAAAGGTTATCCACTCAGCACTGATCCATATGCAAGTTGGTTTCCAAAATCTCCAAAAATGTATGATTATTCATGTAGATTTCACTCTTTGTAACCTTGCAGGGTCAGAGCACTATGGGAAGTTTAAAATGACAGATGGCTCTCAGCCAATTGAATTATAGGCATGTAAAGGGGAGAGGGTTATTATTTTTGGAAAAGCAGCTGCCTTATAGATCTCTGGTTGAAACACCTATGTTGTTACATTCAAAGCAATCAAAGAATAGTTTTAGGGAGCACAATCCATGGAGGTCCTGCAACCTGCCCTGTCATCTCTGGATGAGCTAACAATGACCACTGAGCACGGCAATGCATGCTAACAATATACGAATGGGGCACTTTGCACAATCTGTCTTTCCAGAAAGAAACCAGGAGCTAGTCAAAACCTGCAATCACTGCTACTAGAGAGTCCAGGAAAACCTTTTTGTAAACAAAAGCAAACCTGGTCTGGAAAACAGGGTCTTCTGATTCTGTAGGAGCAATCTCGCCAACGTGAAACAAGGAACACTGTGAAAGACTGGAGGCACTGCTTCTCATCAATCACCCCCATCTGGATGTATCCTCCCAGCCAGCTCAATATTCACTGCAGGAACCAAGTGATTGGGAAGGATGATTTCCTGACTGAAGAATAAAGGGCTAGGGTATGGGAAAAAATAAAAGAAAAAAAGGATGGCACAGAGGACATTTGAGGTGTCATTGCCACACAAAGGAACAATTAACATCCCACCCATGGCTCAGCCAAGTGCTCATAAAAGCCCTCTGGGATTTGGGGGTCCTTTTTCTGACTTCTAATATCCCAGCTCTGCCACATGCTGCAAGCTTAATTGTGTGCATCTGTGTCTTTCCAGAAATGTGGCTGCCTGCTGGTTGTGTTTAATCCTTTATCTTATTCCTGCTAATCTGTTTTCTATTTCTAGACAAATTCCCAAATCCTGGCCACCTAAATAGAACCCACAAAATGCTCATATGTTACCAAGGGAAGTCCCTTTCAGAGGGTAGATTCAAATAAGTATTTCTTTAAATCATCTAGTTTGCAGCTCCTAGGCTGGAACCTGCCTTTTACTTACCCAGCCAAACCAGCTTCTTCCCAAGACTGTCTCCATTTAGAGTAATAAACTTTCCACAAACTGTTAATGGTTATGAATAAGGGACAGCATAAATTTAGTCAAGGGAGATGGATCCAAAGTTTTATTGCCTTCAAAGTTACAGTAAAAAACATCATGTGTTAAAGGCTGGGTTGGTGGTCTGGTGCTACCAAAATCACATGATCTCCCTGTGTCTCATGGGCAATGCTAACTGAGAGTGTTATGGACTGAAAGTAAGGCCCTAAGACATCGAGTCTCATTACCTCTCCTACTAGTCAACAAAGTCCTGATTCATTAGAATCCCCCTACAACACAAGATGTCAGATAAATTCTTGACTTTTGTAGGTGATAGCTTTCTCTTTCAAAGGGTTAAGATGGTCACTAGGGGATCTGCCCCTTGGCTTGGTCCTTACTGAATTAACAGTGAGAAGTTGATTGAAGATACTGTATTGAAGTAGTGGGAACTTTGGATGCAAGTCACCAAGTCTTGTTATAGTTCTTGATTTTAACACAGAGCATGGTAACAAACACAAATCATGGATTTTAGAAAGGCCAGTTTTAATACATGAGAGAATTAGTAAGAGAGATTTTATGCCATGAGGGGAAAAAAAATCTTTAAATCAAACTTCTGGTGGCCAGCCAGGACTCTTAGGGATAGCAGTACCAACCAAAACCACTGAGGAAGAAAACTAGGAGCCAATGTGGTTGAATAGGCAGTGTACAAAGGAACTGAGACTAAAGAATGATGCTTTGTGGAAAGAAGAGCTGATGAACAAGGAGGTCTAAAGAGCTTCAGTTCAGAAATGTAGGAATGAAGTCAGGAAGGCAAAGGTGGAAAATGAGCTAAGGCTAGGAAGAGAGGTAGTCCAACAACTAAGCCTCATTGCACACACTGGCATTAATTAGAGGTTTAGGGAGCTATACAAAAGAATTTTCTTATACAAAAATTGTAGCTGCTAGAACTGTCCAGTCCACACTTCAAATTTGATTAGGACAGAAGTGTCTTCAACCTCATATGAGTGCAGCTATAGGATGCCCTTCCATATGGGTCTGCAAAAAAAAAAAAGTTCTAAATTTGTAGGGAGCTTTCTTGAGTACAATAGATATCCCATTGTAGGACCAGGTGGTGGGTCCACAATGGTGGGGTTTGGAATCCCATCAATATTCTCAATTCATGGAATTTTAACAGTATGAAAGTTCTGATATCTGAATGAGGCTTAAATCTCTGCTGCATCACAGTGAAATATTGCTAGAAATTACTGTGATATTCTGAGTCATTCTTTTTGATGAGAAATAGGGCATCTATTAAGGGTTTGAACTGTGGTTTTGCTAGAAATGAAATCTCAGTGAGGAAGGGTTAATGGAGCTTACAAATAAACATCCCATGAAAATTTCCTTTTAAATAGAGCAAGGATTTTTTTAAAAATAAAAGTTATTTTCAGTTTTAGCATGTATTCACAGTGTACCTGTAGCTATTTCATCTCTAACCCAGCACTTGCTGCTAGTAGCTTAATGAATCACCCACCAGGGCCTCATGATCTATTCTACCGTTTGCAATCAATGTGATGAAAATTATGGTTGTTTTTGAAATGAGCAGACTAAACATTTGTCTTTGAGTTGAGGGGAAGAAAAAAAAAAACAGACCAGAGAAACAAGATAGCTTTCCCCAAAGTTACATTCCTCTTTCTCATCTGTTAAAAAGACAGCTTTAATATATGGTCTGACCACAGACCTGAAATCTGGCATATACTACATTCTAAACTAAGTTCAATTTGATTCTTTATGTGGCTGTAGAAAAGCCACTAAACTAAACATTCTTCCTCAGTTCTTGAAAGGCGAGTTCACACAACTAGTTCAAATGACAGTTAATATTTGCATAACTTAATTCAGTGTCTCACAAGTGCTATGATGCACGCATGTTGGAACTTTTGTATGAAGTGGTTTCTTTATTAGCATCAGTGCAAGAAAGAGCTCCACTCCCATGTGTTCAAAGTGCCCTAATTCCTGAAAGAGGATGGAAAAACTCTTGTGGATGGGATTGGTCAATGGAACATCAGAGACCTAAAAGTGACCACAAGATTAGATCTGAATTGATTTAAGATGACTGCCTTACTTAGTGGAGAAACAGTGTTACTATTAGGAGAGATAGAAATGCAGGAATTTTAATTGTCTGATTTCTCAAGGAAAACAAGCTAACTTGCTCCATAATTGCAGGCTCTTCAGCTGGGGAAGTTCTGGGTTCACATAAACTCTTGAACAGGCACTCGCCAGATTTTGTTAAGAAACTCTCAACTCCAAGTGGCTCATCTGTAATGCATGCATCCCAGTGAAGAGGAACTTCAAAGGGTTCCAGTAAGAATAAGCAAAGTAACACTTCAAAATATGCTGCAAAATACAGATTGAGTATACTCAGAGCCTTTCCAGACACAATTTATGTCATTATCCCAGCCTCTGCTGTGTAGTATATAGCACATTCAGATTAGGACTATGTTGCCTGTACCTTTTTGTTAAATTGGCCATACCATCAGTCAGCATATAAATTTAATTTATTATTATTATTGTTAGTTGCACAGTCAGCCAGTTGTTTAGACTGGATTTGGCATTTTTATCCACCTATCAAGTCTTTTCCAATGACCTGGGATAGGCAGATGTGGTGGTTTGATGGTGTTAAAGGTATTGTCGCAGGATGTGAGCTGTTCCAAGTAAAGCTGCCTTTTGCAATTGATTGATGGTGATTTTGTCAATGCTGATGGTCTTCAAGTGGTGCTCCAGATGTTTTGGGATTGCACCTAAGATGCCTATAACTATTGGTACTACCTTTGCTTTCTTTTGCCATAGTCGTTCTACTTCTATTTGCAGGTCTTTGGGTTTTGTGATTTTCTCCAGTTCTTTCTCTTCGATTCTGCTGACTCCAGGTATTGCAATGTCTACTAGCCAGACTTTTTTGTCTTTCTTATCAACAATTGTTAAGTCTGGGGTGTTATATGGCAGGTGCTTGTCTGTTTGAATTCTAAAGTCCCAGAGCACTTTAGCGTCTTCATTTTCTATTACTTTGTCTGTTTTGTGGTCCCACCAGTTCTTGCTTGCAGGTAAATGGTGTTTCTTGCAGATATTCCAATGCACCATTGTTCCTATTTTGTCATGCCGTTGTTTGTAGTCAGTCTGTGCGATCTTCTTGCAGCAGCTAACTAGGTGGTCCATTGTTTCTTATTCGAATATATACAGTATATTCTTTGCAGAGGCGGCATTTGCTGTCTGTTGCTATCTTCTCAGCTCTGGCTTTGTATGCATTTGTTCTTAAGGTTTGGTCTTGTGCAGCTAGAATTAACCCCTCTATCTCTTTCTTCAGCTGTCCTGCTCTTAGCCATTGCCAGGTATTATTATTATTATGCTTTCAGTATCAGGTAGGTTTTGCCAGATGTTAACCAATCTTCAGTTTCACCTCCTTGCAGTATGTTGTTAAACTGCTTGGCAATGAGTGGGTGCAGAGCAGTCAGATGTTTCAACCAAAAACCATGCAGTTCATCTTCACCTGGTGCTGACCAATTCTTGAACTTCTTTGACCTGTTCTCCACCATTTCTGCTGTTATTACAAGTTCTTTCATTTCAGCTTCCTTTGCATTCTTATCTACCTCCTTTATCCCAGCTACCTTCTTGTTGTATTTCTTTGGGTTGTCCCATATCAGTGCCCAGAATTGCACTGTTTCTTCTTTCTCAGGTGTTGACTGGTTCATTGCAGTCTCTCCATTGATAGATTGGTAGAAATGTTTCTGATTCGACTGAAATTGGAGATTCTGCCTGTAGTGTGCAATTCAAGCTTTACATCTGCTGATCTTCTTGGCTATAGCTGTTATTTGCTGCTTTATTATTTCCAGTCCTTCCTTGTTCTTCCTTGTTTCTAGGTGATATTTCTTGATCAGGTATTCTTTGGTCTTTTTGTTCTTCAGCTTCTTTTTTTTCATCTGTTCTAGCTTGCTTGCATCTGATCTTAGTGTGCTGATCTTATTTTCCAACCTGATCTTCCATTTTGATGGTGCACTGTTTGGCTTTTTTTCTTGTTTGTTGATTTTGCATCCAAGGTATTCAGTTATAACTGCAGCCATGCTATACATTAGTTGGTTTGTTTCTTGCCATGAGCTGGTGCTTATATTGGATATTACAGTATTGGCCTCTTTTAATACTTGTGCTACCTATTTCTTTGTAACAAGCTTCAATGCAGGCAACCTTATTCTATTGTTTTTCTACTGTCCTAGATGCTCAGTTATTCTTTGTTTCAATTCCTCTTTTTTTTTAGTTAGAGGGCTTTGCTCTTTCTGTGGAGAAGGCTCTACTGTCTGAACTATTTCTGGCAAGGCTTTAATTTCTTTGCCCTGGGTAGACCTTTGCAGTTCTTCCAATTCTACTTCTGTGAATAATTTATTTCGTGTTATAAGTCAGTGTTGATCTGCCACCCTCTGTTCTGTTATTTCTGATTCTGGATGTTGTTCTTTCCAGAACTGGTGGATTCTTTTCAGATATCCTCTTCTCGCTGGACTTGATTTGTAATAGCAAATCATTATTTCGTTGTTTTCAGTCTTTGTATATTTGCAATGGATAAACAATTTTTCTTCCAGTAGTTCTGCAGCTGCAGGCCCTGGTTGCTCAGCCAACAGTCCTGAGTCCAGTAGCTCACTTGTCACCAGATGTCCAGGAACTAGAACATCTAGTGCAGTCCTTGTTGACCCAGGTGCCAACCGATCTGGTATGGATTTCTCTAAATTATGTCTCGCCATATTGTTTATAGGAGAGACACTCTTCATCTGGCTCCTCTGATGAGACCTGTCCAGTATGGTTGAACCTCTGGCATAGCTCTCATCCTCCTTGGAGCATACAAGCCCCCAAACCACATCAAGGTAGTGTCTCACTGGGTGGGATGATGATGATGATGATGATGATGATGATGATGATTTCTTCAGTCACCAGGGAATGTCAGGATACTTGCTGATTATTCCAACCAAATAATGATTGCCTTGGTCCCTCCTAATCTCACCAATTAATTACTGTCCTTGCTATTCTCAGGTTGCCCCTCCATTTCATGTGAACATGTTTGATCTTAAAGAGAACATGGCATTGGTTTACTTCATCCCCACCATCCAATCTTCAGTACAAGCTCTTTGGGAGCTAAGTGAATGAATACATGGATTGTAAACAGAAAGCTTTGAAACCCACAAAAATGTTTCACAGCTAATTCAGAATGGTGGGTGGGAAGAGGAAGTACAGTCAGCTGAGCAGATGACTGAATTAACTTTATGAAGGTGAGAAAAGGTGGGAAGGGAGACATATTGTAAAATGTCCAAATATTGAATGATGTCACCCATATGGTGGTTTTCTGAGGCAATTTTTGTGTATGAATGTGGTTAAGTAAGATACAGAAGAACGATACATGACATTGTAGGCATATTATAATGGAAAATGGCATCATCCAGACAACCAGTAAATTCTGGATAAACAGGGTTATCTAGTGGTGCAGTAATTTTTTTTGGGGGGGGGGAGAGACAGACTTTTATTTCTATCTGGTGAAGAAATCCCAGATAGATAAAAATCCCAAATTCCTTGACCTACATTTGGGGAATTTCCACCTTTTTCTATCCTGTCAAAGAAATATAAAGGAAGAGTTTTCTTTTCTTTCCATCTCCATCACAATTTCTACGATTTAGTAAAAAGAAAAAGAAAAAGAAAAAGCAGTTTTGTGCACCCAACATCTGATTAGCAAATCAGATGTGTAGTTTTTCTTTTTAAAAAATCTCCAAAAGATAACAGTAGTAATATATATTTTTATTATACAGCATTTGAACAAAGATGTCTTCCTTTTTTGTCCTTAAAAACAACAGTGTTTAATGTTTCCACTGTATAGGGATCATATACGGTTGGAGGGAGGCATGCTTTCAGATGACCTCTACAACAAGATGAAATTGTGCTGCCTTCCTCTCACAAAGAGAAATTGGAATTGGAACTAATATTTCAATACCATCAAATAAATACTTAGGATCTGGACCAAAATCTTTACTAGAACCCTGAAAACTCTTCTTATGCTCTTGTTGTATGTATTTGATAGCAGATTGCTTTCAGCTAAAGCAGGACACTGTGTAGGATTGGATGCCAAATAGCCACTTCAAGGCAACACTTCAAGCAGACAGATAACAAGAGGGAACGATTTCATTTGACAGATCTTATTAAAATAGAGCTAGTGTTAATCTTATTCATCTGTAAAGGCAAGATGGTAGACTGATGGATTTCATAAACTGGCCCAATTGCATGTGAGTTGTGCAAACCTATGGAGCCCCCATCACCCATTCCATGAAAAATTACTATTACAGCCTCATCCATCTTTTATCGTTTCCATCTCTTTGCTGAGTGACATGTATTTTCTTCCTTCCATGACCCAGAACGCCAAGACTCTGAGACTACTGAAATGTTTGCACAATCTTGAAGCATTTATTTAAAAGTTGCTTTTCCCTGAAGGGCAAGGGCTAGAGCCAGATTCAAAGTCCGATCAAGAAAACAAACAAATACTATCTTTACAAGCCCTTCAGACCGGAATACTCCAAAAGACCTTTTAGGTCCTCCCCCCACCCCCATTTTGGCATCTTGACAAACAACATGGTGCCTTAAGGCGGTGAGCTGGAATACATGTTTACAACCCCTTCAAATTCACAGGCCAAACAGGAAAAGAAGGGAAATGTCAAAAATTACAAATAAAACAGTTGATCCTCAAAGGCAACGAGGCCTGCAAATGAATAATTTTTAGGCACGCAGGATCAGATTTCTTAAATATTTGTCACAGCTGGGTAGTTGCACAGTGAAGTGCTTGATAACCTTAAAGTTTGCCTTAAGTGCTCTCAGGAATAACTTTATTTATACTGAATATCTGAGCAGTCGAATAATGCCATAAGTGGGACAAGGGAATGCAGTTTTTGTTTGCTGGAGGAAAAATCTTTTTGTTTGCAAAATATGAGATTTTTTTCTGCCGCTGGGAAAGG
Organism: Python bivittatus; assembly: GCF_059951505.1. Taxonomy (NCBI): domain Eukaryota; kingdom Metazoa; phylum Chordata; class Lepidosauria; order Squamata; family Pythonidae; genus Python; species Python bivittatus. Next base: position 47,602,493 of record NW_028277098.1, on the reverse strand, counting down.
TCTGTGATAATTGTTCGAAGAAGCAAGAAGGGAGAAAGTCTAGTGATTAATCCCCTAAATTATCTTGAGACCAAGCTGGACAAGACAAGTTAGCCTGAGCTCTGTAATGAGGTTGCCTTCCTTTTTAAATGTTAGCAAACAACAAGCAAACATTTGATACATTTAAATGAAGCTTTGGTTCTGGGATGGGAGGAGGGATTAATTTTCCCCAGCCCCAATTTGTCAGAATGGTATTTATTCATTAGTCCTATTAAAAGTAGCCCAGCCAATAGTAACTGAGCCAGTTGTAACCACGAGCTAATATTTTAAGAGGTGAAAGATGTGATCTTGAGAATGATTCATCTGATCTGTCCCTTAGATTTAAGATAATAGCAATAATAATAATAATAATAATAATAATAATAATATAAATATAATATAATATAATATAATATAATATAATATAATATAATATAATATAATATAATATAAAAGTAGTATTGGGATGTATTAGAAGCAACCAATATTTTGCATGCCCAAATGAGAAAGAAAACTAGCACTGGATATGTAAAATGAGTTAGAACAGTTTTAAAATTGAAGCTGAATAGTGGTAATACAATCAAAGCGATCAATACTTGAGCTGTCCCTGTAATACACTACATACCAGGTATTGTTGCCCAGACACAAGCAGAACCAGATGCTTTAGGTAGCAAGACCCCAAAAGCTATGACAATACATCATGCACTACACCCAAAATGTGACAGAGATAATTTGCATTTATTAAGGAAAATTGGTGGGTGTAGTTTGTGCAAGTGATGTAGTCAGTGGAGGATGAAATCAGAAGTCTAAATGATTACATAAAAGCAAGCAAAGGGAGGATGTTAATGTCAGCAAGGAAAACATTTTTAATGTGACAACTAAATCTTTACATGGTCAATGCCTGAAAGAAACTGAAGGAATTTATGTAGAAACTATGGATTTGGTGTCCCAAAGTATTGGTGTAATCAGTGTTTAAAGTCTTCCAGAATTTTATGGGATTTTGAAATTCAGAGAGACTGAAGTCTAGAACACAACATATCAGACATCACAGTAGTTGAAGAAAAGCAAATATTACTATTAGATGTGGCAATACAAAATGACACTAGAGTGGCTCAAAAGGTACTGGAAAAGATGGTAAAATATCAGGACTTAACAACTGAATTACAGAGATTATAGAATAGTTTTCCCCATAGTTATTGAAGCATTTGGAGTTATAACAATGAAACTGTCAATTCAGCTGACAAAGTTAGAATGATTTGACTACAAACATTTAGTTTAAAAAACCAACTTTGCTTGGAATGTCATATATATTATGGTGGATAAATTTTAGGCTTTGGGATAAAACTTGAATTGACTCTGTTACCAACATTTGCTGAGCATCCTTCAGAAAGGACTGTATAACAACAAGAACAATAACACCCATTAGTTATATATTACAATTCAAAGTGGCTCACATGCATTCGGCTTCCTCAACCAGTGCTCTTCAGATGAATTGAGCTACTGTGGATCCCAAAATACTTAGGCAGCCTGACCACAGGCAAAATGCAAGGAGATACAGTCCCAACACTATACTGGGAAAGGCTGACTTAACGCTGGCTCCAAAATGCAAAACATCGTATTGTGAAAGAGAGTCGTTTGCTATAGTTTCTTGGTAAACTCAGGCTGTGGTGAGATTTGAACTGGGAATTCAGCCAGTTTCCATGATTCATAGAAGAAAGATCTGTACACAGACACTGGTTTCTGCACCACATGGAGCTATGCGGATATGGAATCCCATGCATTCACCTCTCCTGTATTTATGCAGACTCCCTTCATGCTGATCACAAAACTATGAGCACAACAGAAACGGATGCAACGGACTTGGGGGATGAGTTAAGGGGCAGAAACTATCGGCTGTCAGTGGATGTTTTACTGAGAAGGGTTCCCTGAATCTTCGAGCAACCTGAGTTTCCAGGTTTTAACCTGTCATTTTGTTATAACTTCTTTCAAGCGTATAGATTTGACCCTGATGCCTATAGCCCTATACTTAGGACAACTCTTTTTTTTAAAACTCAGTATTTGTGCATTTAACAAAATCTTCCCTGAATCAAATAGCAGCCTCTGATCTTCACCTGAACTTGCCATCTTGTTTTCCACTGTCAAGTCTTTGCAGCATTACAATGATATTTCCATATGAGAACCTTTACATTTCTACATTGAATTACAGATAGTCCTTGCTTAACGCCTGCCTTGTTTAGTGACTGTTCGAAGTTATGAAGGTGCTGAAAAAGGAACTTTATGACGGATGCTTGCACTTATGATCATCGCAGCATCCCTGTGGTTGTCAGGTTCAGCCTGGCACGGCACACGCCATTCAAGCCAGCCGCCATTCTGCCTAACTAATTTCAAATGCACCTAGTCAGTTTCCTTGCCTCAGGCACAGGCAATCGAAAGAGGAAGCACAAAACCGCAAGTAAACTGCCGACAGGTGGCGGAAATCAACCCGTGGCAGGAATCAACTACTTTGCAACAAACGGGACTTCCCCCAACCGCCGCAGGCAAGCAGCCAACAATGGAGACAAAAAACTCCACAGCTCAAGCCACGCTCAACCGCCCATCAAAAGTAATTGTGAGTCAGCCTCATGGGGCCTGGCACGCAAGCAAAGCAGCAGAAAACAAAAGACCTTGGCTGAACCTGCCATTGACCCAGGGCGGGGAGAGCCAAGGGCAAGGGGCAAGCCAAGGATGGGCAAAGGCGGGCAGGGGCAGTCAGGGGCGGTCAGCAGGTGGTACTTGCAAAGCGCGGGAAACGGGGAGACTATAAAAGACTATGTAACCTGTGCCAAGCCAACTCTGGCTTTGTTTGTAACCACATGCATTACACCTGAGTAGATTGCTTTCATACGAGCCTGCGTCTCACGGAGTCTTTATTCAGCGTTGAATGCAGTGACTCTTACAGCGGTCACACGATTACCATTTGCATGCTTCACTGCTGGATTCACAGGAGAGTCAATGGAGAAGCTGGCAGTAAAATTGCAAGTTACAGTCACGTGTCTCACTTAATGACTGCATCGCTTAGTGATGGAGTTGCTTATTCCAATTTTGGTTGCTAAGCGAGGACTACCTATATTAGCTAGTAAAGGTATTACTAGTTGATAATCCAATGTAGAAATGTTAAAGGCTCCCATATGGAAATATCACTGTAATACTCAAGTATTATTTGTGTAGAAAGGTTAAAACAATCACCTTCCCTGCTGATATTTGTATCTGGGAAGAGAGCCACTGTATACCAAAGGAGTGTTTATTAGCAGCTGCTATGAACTGAATCTGTCTTAACTAGCAAAGTCATACTTTGGTCCAACTCCTTAGTTATATGAAACATAATATATGTCATAGTGCTTAATAGAACAGAAGATGCTGAGCATGATATAAGTCTGCTACAATAAAGCTGCTTATTTTGTTATTTCTTCACAACAACCAGGGCTAGAAACTGATGCCAATTTGAAAAACCAAGTGACTTCAAAGTTATGGTACTTATGGCATAGGAAATATTACTTCTTGAATTCTGTTCAGCTAATTTCATGAGCACACTCTTGGCAGACCTGAAGATTTCTGAATATCTATTACTTCTATAACATGAACTTACTTAATTATTTGCATGGTATAGATTAAAACTACATCAAATGAAATGTCCATATTGCGGTGCCTGAAAATAGAAGACTATGCATTTAAAACCAGTTCTTTGGCCAGGTTTCTTAGGCAAGTTTTTTTTTTTTTTTAATGCAAGCAAATTCATTGTGAATAGTCTTTTCCTGGAAGTGCTTCTAAACCCTTTAATCAAATACAAATTAGCTTTAAGCATGAAAAAATAAATGTTTGATGAAAATGCATCATATGTCTGGACACATGAATAGCCCCTCAAAGTCAATAAATCATTGCACCATCATGAAAGGAAGGGATCATTGCAAATATTATTGAATAGTATTTTACAATTCAAGGTCATTGCTTGGAGACCGGTTCTTGGCTGTTGTTTTTTCCCCTATTTTTGTTTATACTCCTGTGCATCTGAGAAACATCAGGTCTGAACTGTTAAAATGGCACAGCAGTATGTGAAACTGAAAAAGTAAACAGAATAAAAATAAAACAACTCTCTCAACATCAGAAAGCATTGTTCCTCTCAGTTTCTCCAGCTCTCTAAGCCCTTTGGGGCAGTTAACCATGGTAAGAGAAAATGATGTCTTCTAATCTGATGATAAATTGTGGAGTGAGATTTTTACATTAGGGGCTCTAAGTACTGTACTCACACTTTTCGAAGATTAAAGGCACTTTTCCAAGGCTGTGCTGGAGTATTAATTAGTGCCTGTTAGGAAGACAAATTGCAGGCCCAAATAGTGGGATGAAAATGGAGCTAACCTTTAAGATGAAATTAATCTCCAGTTTAATGTAGCTTGATCTGACTTAAAGGGTTTGACACATTTCCTGGTAGGTTTCCAATAGAAATGAAAGTGGGGCCAGAGCACAAAAAGTAGGGCTGAATAAACACATGCCAAGGGCAGCTCTTAAGGCACTGCAGAGAGCCACTGCCATTTCTCAAAAATGCTCATAAATCACACCTAATGTGTAGAGCATGGGATTGTGATTTTGGGATGACTTTTTCAAATAGGCTGCTTTTCACTGAGCTGGAGTTCTGTTCTTAGCTGTCTAAGGCAATTGGATTGGACTCATTTATCCCCCTCTATTATTTCTCATGTTTGAAGGCATGGGAGATCAGTGGACTCATGTTGATAGTGGACTTTACCCAAAAGGTCAGGCAGGGGTTCAACCTGTAAATATTCACACTGTTCTGGATAAAAGTGGGAGAGTGGGAGCTGTAAGTGACTTCTGTAAGGTAAATTGGAACATTGCCAGAAAAGTAGTTGGGGATGTAAAGATAATGACTAGGCTATTTGGGGTTTCGCTACATGTATTAAATATACATATTCTGTAGCCAAAAGCTGCGGTCAAACAGGGTGGTGGGAAATATTTCAAGAGAGCATTTGCTACTGCTTGCTAGGAGTAATTCCTTCAAGCAATGAAAGAACCATGTTAGTATTAATATACTATGGAGGATCAGATGTTACTCCAAGTCATATTCTAATATGCCTTGTGTACAGAATTGAGCATCTGGAATATTGTTCACTGTGAATCTTATTTATCTCATTTTTTGCTCCGGGTTACCATGTGTCTGATTTTGTAGACAACAGCCCTCTGTTGAAGACTTTCTTTGTCTGAATGGCTTTCTAGTTCAAGCCTCCACCCCCCAAAGGGAGATCACATTAACAATAACATCTATTCAATAGATGAGGAGACCCTCAACTCACCAAATCACAACCTTCCACTATCATCCTGATCAGATGCCCCATCCAGATTCTGGTATATCTGAATGTGGATGTTTGGACAAAATGTCCTCCACCTTGTCACCAACAGTATCCAGTTACTGAGAAGATCTGGGGTAATGTTGGTGTAACTCATGTTGATCTGAGTGATGTATTGCCAGTGCCAAGGTCTCCTTGTCAGAAATGGCTTAAAGGTTCATGGAATCTCATAGAAGCAATGAGTCAGTCCCAAATAATTTCTGATCTTGTTATTCAGATATGGACATTTTACATATGTATTTTTGGTTTTGGGGCTGGATGGAATGAAGATGATTTGGAAGTGGAGGAACTGAACACAGATGCTTTATCATGTATGGATAACTATTACAATTTGTGAGACCTTTTGATCATATCCATTAAAATCTTCATGTTTAGAACAGTACCAGTAGGTCAATCTGTTTGTTCAGTCAGATTGGCTGTGCTTCAACTTCTGCATCAACATTACCCAGATCTTCGCAGTATGTATGATAGGAATGACCAAAAATTGTTTAGTTGAATGGATGGTGAAAGTTCAGTGTATCATTGGAGGAAGGAATAGTAAGGAACCTATACTACTACCTCTTTGCTTGGAGAGATGCTTCGCTGTGTGACTTTCTGTGGCCAGCATAGCTACTCTATTATTACTTCTCTGCTTTTACATACATTCTAAATTGTCTCAGCCACAACTATATTTTTCCTCCTTTTTTCAATGTATTTTCTTTGTGTGAGATGGGTGGCTATATAAATGTGAAATAATAAATAAATAAATAAATAAATAAATAAATAAATAAAAAATTTATAAGTCAGAATCTGGACACAAATTGGGTTTACTAGTCCACCAGATTTTTGTAGCTGAGATGTAGCTATTAGATAACTGTTCTTGAAGAGCTGAAGTTTAAGAGACAGATTTTGTTGTAAAGATCCATGTAAGAAATGTAAATTAAGAATATTGCATGAGACGAGGAGGTGAGGAGGCAGGCTTCTCTGAAAAGCCGCAGCCCTTGTGAAATGAATTCTTCACCATGGGCTTCAGAAGTATCAGAGTCCTGTCTTTTCAATTACACATTCAGTTACATGTATTAAGCCAGGAGTGACCTAGTCAATTTTGGGGCTTTGCACTCTCTAGGAGGGAGGGAGGGAGGGAGGGAGGGAGGGAGGGAGGGAAGGAAGGAAGGAAGGAAGGAAGGAAGGAAGGAAGGAAGGAAGGAAGGAAGGAAGGAAGGAAGGAAGGAAGGAAGGAAGGAAGGAAGGAAGGAAGGAAGGAAGGAGCGAGCCAGGGTACTGGTCCCATCTTATCAAAACTTGCACAGAAGAATAGTACTGAGCCCAGGGACTGGACAGAAGGGGCCAGTCCCATAACAGACCCTGCTGGACCAATTGCACTGACTGCATCTCCTCAAGGTGCCTTCTCCATGTGCCATGGATGGTCCAGATAAAAAGTCTCAGGCTGGAATAAGCAGGAAAACACAACCTCCACAACATAGTTCCTAAACAATCTTCAGCTGCAGACCAGCAACATACAGGCACTGATACGAGGAGATGTGCTTGGGAATGGTTAGTTGGGCATCTTTGCATCAGGGCAAGGAGGCTGTGTGAATGTGATCAAAGTGCCAAAAATGATTTGTTTCTTCAGTGACGAATCCACCAGATGGCAGCAAAGAGATATAGAGAACTATTTGCTGCTATCTACTGCCTGTCCAGATTTTTGTTACTTGATATTATATGCCTCGTCAAGAAAAAACAAATTCTTTTCATACAGTGATAAAGACTGTTTAGAGATCATTTTGCATATTTTCACCATTGATGTCCTAGTGACTTCATTCCTTGTTGACTTTTAGATTCTTCTGCTTCTCCCAGAGCAAATTAGCTATTTCTAAGTACTATATATTTGTAGCAGAAAATGTACACGAATCTTTAAAAATGTGAAAATTAAGTTAGGAACATAGGCTTGGAAATGTTCTCCCAAATTTGCTTCAATTTGACTTTGGATCATGTAAATCCAGGACTTAATTTAATATGACCACACTAATGGCCATAGGTTCAAGAGTACATTGTATCCATGTGATGGGGACAGTAGCAGAAGTAACAGTAAAATGAACATAGAACTGAACATTAAGAAGAAACTTTTCAATGGCTCTCCAAATATTTATTTTTAAGGATTTTTAAAAATTATTTCACCCACTGTCCTACAAAGTGTCATATGACATTAATAGCTGCAGTGACGGAGATGTAGCTTTAGGTCAGTGTTGTCCAAACTTGGCCACTTTAAGATGAGTGGACTTCAACTCCCAGAATTCCCCAGCCAGCCTGGCTGGGGAATTCTGGGAGTTGAAGTCCACTCATCTTAAAGTGGCCAAGTTTGGACAACACTGCTTTCGGTGAAAAAAAAAAATCCTGTGCACCTAATTAGTATGTGTTTCCCTAAAGCTGCTAGTCTTGTTCAGTTGGCTTTGAAAGTAATCTGATCTCAGTAAAATAAGGTGGTTTTACATCCATTTTTACGGTAAACCGAGTTTCAAAATTCTTGCATTGTTACGTAATTGATTATAATTTTCCTATTTCTACCACATTTCTCTGGCACTTCATTTGAGCTTGTAAGCTACTGAGTTCATAGGTGGAAGAAGGTTCTGTTTTTTGTTAGCTGTAGCTCATGGATCAACCAACATGCAGTTAATGAAAATGTTGGCATTTTAGTGGCTTGCTAAAACGACCTACAAGGGAATGCTGCACAAGCCAGCCATTTCATTCAATCAGTACAGAATTATTTTGTGGCAATATTCAGCAGAGCACTCAGTGCCACAAAAAACAGTTTGGGCTTCGTTGGCAGGTTTCCTGCCTTAACATTCAAAGGTGGCTTAGACAGATGGAACCACTTGTGGATCGACCGAATGTTGGTTGCCTTCACCTGTCTGCCAGGAGATGTAATTTTTGATCTTTGTCATGCAAACTCACTCGACATGACAGTTTCTCCAGGCAAAGCCTTTGGGATACAACTGCCTTGCATTACATAGGGAATTTTATGAGGATCAAGGTTGTACCTTCTGATCCTTGCATAGATTTTTCTTACTACAAATGGGAAGGAGAAGCCATGCTTCTTAAAATTGGCTGCCAACTGGATGGGTCTCAGGTGCAGACTGGAGCTGATTCTAGTCCCTGAGAAATTATTTTGGTTTATACAAGTTTATGACATATCATTCTTTAAAATAATTTTATTGAAAGTTTTAATTATAATAGTAAAAGCAAATACAAACTAAACTCAGAGAGAAAAGGAGAAATAGAAAGAAAGCATAAAAAGTGCAAAGAAAGAAAAAGAAAACAAGAAAGAAAGACAAAGAAAAAGAAAAAAATATATAAAGAAGTGACTTTCAATCTTCATCACAAGGAGTACAAACTTAATAACTCTTCACCCCCATAAAGTTACCTACAAATACCTCTTTTTCCTGGAATTCATCCTTTATCTATATGCAAATCCATAAATCATCAACTTTTCCATCCTGGTGTTAGCAAAAAGTCTGTAAAGGGTAACCAGAGCTTTATAGAAACGTATCTTATTTTAACCTTGGTTGAACAAACAAACTTTATATTCCTTTCTTTTACTTCTGACAATCTTGATCTTTAATTCATTAGGATGTTGTCATAGAATTACGACTCTCTTCTCTCTTTTTCCCATCCCAAAGGCTTCTTTGAGGCTTTAGCAAACCTCTTTTGTAAGTCCAGTAAAAAGTCATTATGCATGTCATTCTCTTGGTTTATCATTTGTATTTCCACTTTGATTTTCAAAACTTTAACCAACTTCTTTTGCATATCCAGTAGAAAATCCTTATCCAAGTCATTCTCTTGGCTTGTCATTTATTCCACTTTAGCTGCCTTTTCTGTCTTATAATCCACACTTTTTTTTGGTTATCCAGTATTTCTGGTTCTAGTCAATCTACACCAGGCAAAATTTCTTTCACATCACATTAAACATCTTTTTGACATAATTGTGATGGAATGTATCTACAAGGAGGAGAGTGATGGGGGAGATCAAGGCTATCAGGAGGGAGGGGGTGCATTCCAGAAGGGGAAAGGAGATAAGAGACAATGCAGTCCTCAAGGAGAGTGTGGGAAGTGAAAGAGGTTCACGATAGCCACTCCCTAGAATCTCCGAGGGTATATCCACTAGTTGCTGTAGTATAGATTTAGTCTGGCAAGATTCTATCTATAAGGTGTAAGCAAATAAAGGAACTATACTCGACTGGACTGTTTCACTGTTATTCTTGGGCTGGGCCTGACAGTAATCTATCCATAGAAGCAGACATCATTTCTGACACTGTAGCTGCTAATTTCTGGCCCCATTCTTCGAAAATCTCCTGGAGTATTTCTAATGTTACAATGTTTCGCATCATTTTGTAAATCCCCTGTACTAACTAAAAACCAAAGGCAACTTTGCACCTTTTTTTTCCTTTTCCCTTTTCTGCCTGGAATCTTTAGTCTCCTCTAGTGTCCAATTCCTAAAACCATAAAGACTTAAATCTCTGTTATGACTTAAGATAAACAAAACAATTTGATTCCCACAAAAAGTTGTTTATTTTTTATAATTATTTCCAAAATGTGATAGTAAAAGTCTCAGTGTTCCAGATTTGTCTGGACCCTTAATTCATTTATAACTTTCTTGAATCAAAATCTTATTTAGCTTTTTGCTGCTGATTTCCAATTCTTTAAATTCTTAAACTTATGGTTAATTTTTCTTTTGTTCAAGGATGAAGGTAAACTCACCAGGTGACTTTCAAACTCATCATTCCCAAGAACTCTAATAGCCTTAACATAGTTGAATCAGAAGCTTCTAAAAGTGATTAGAAACTGGGGTTAGTGAACACAGTATTCTTTAAAAGGTTCTGCCATGGTTGTGAGCATGATGGCTGATCCTTTTATCTCCTGGCACTGAAACTGGTGGGGGACTGCTGTCCTGTGGTCTCCTTGCAAGAAGCAGCCATCTGGAGCACATGTGGGTAATCTCCTGTCCTCGCCTTATCCGGAGAGGTTCCAAAGAACCAGTCTACTTGCTGGTTCTTTGGTCTTTCCCGTAGTAGTCTCCACTCTTACGGAGATGTGCTTAGTTCACCATGGCTCCCCCAGAAGTCCCCAGGTTTATGACATATTCTAAACTGGGAAAATTGCCTACTCATGTCAAGCCATCATCCTTCCTTGAGTCCTCTGCAGGGGTTCTAGCTCCTGGTTTAGTTACACTTTTTTATTTTGGTGCCTTTGAGTCAATATTGACTCCTGGCAACTGACTAGACAAGTCCCTGCAGTTATCTTGGCAATATTTTCAGAAGTGGTTTGCCGTTGCCTCCTTCCTAGGGCTGAGAGAGAGTGACTGGCCCAAGGTCACCCAGCTGGCTTCATGCCTAAGGCAGGACTAGAACTCACAGTCTCCTGGTTTCTAGCCTGATGACTTAACCACTACACCAAGCCAGTTTTCACATACAAGGGTGGAAAAAATGGCAGAAACACACTTTTGAATAGGGATGCTTAAAATTTCATTTCTCTTCTTAAAATTTCAAATATATTAAGAAATATAACTCTGCAATTTAAAAAAAAACCTGTAGTTTTTTTTCTATTCTGCTTCTTTGTTTTGTAGATGCATTACTTGTTTAAATAAATTAAAAAATAAACCTTAAAACTGTGGTAGTGAGGTTTCTGTCATTTCTAAATGCACTGGCTTTGTGGGCTGAGTGTTAAAATCTGCAATAATTTTGTAAGTGTGTTTGACCGAAGACAATTTCAAGTTTGCCCATGAGGGGAATCTTGGGTTATTAGGTTCCTCAACTGCAAGGAAATTTAGTTTTCAAAACTTTTAAGGATGGGTTAAGGAATCTCCAACCGATTCATATGGTATACAGTATATGAGTTTGCCATTTACTGTCTTCTTCTGCTGATCTCTGTCTCGCCTGTCCTTGCAAAATGTATGCGTGTCTTCATATGAGAAGATTCAGATGACTAAGGCAATGTTTAAATGTCACCGCATCACAATTTAGCAGAGGTGGGGATTCTGGAGCCTTTCCACCTTGGCCATGTAGTCCTACTACCTTTGTCCAGAGCCAAACACATTCCATTAACATAGGTACTTATCTCTCCCTCTCTCTCTCCCTGTCTCTCATACTTCATTTTCATCTTCTTTTTCTCCATTCATACACATGTACAAGAAATTAGGAAATAGCTTCTGGAGTCTATTTTAAAGCCAAATTGCCATGCAGTGCTCTCTCTCTCTCTCTCTCTCTCTGTGTGTGTGTGTGTGTATGTATGCATATGAGAGAGAGAGAAAAATGGTTGCATAATGTAGATATAAGGATTATATTAAGATGTGTTTTCTGAAGGCGGGGCACAGCCTTGGGAGGCTACCCCTCCATTCCTCAGCACCAATATTCCCCTTCCCCAAAAAATGTTTCTTTCTTTTCACAAAGAAATAAATTTTTAAGACAGCCTCTATTGACTTCATTAGCATTGCTGATGTTCCTTGGAGGTTAGGCTTTTTCCTTGTGGGGCAGCCTTAGGTAAAGGAACTTGGGGCCTAAGAAGCAGGGATAGGGCTGGGTTTTTTTGGCGGTGGGAGGTAAGTAGGGTCTGAACTGTGTGGTCGGAGCATGAACAAGAAATTGGTAGACCTGAAGAGAGCCTTTTTCATGGCTGAATATGGCCTGTAGCTCAACAATTCCCTATCCTTGGTATTCATCTGATGTATAAAGCAAGAGGAAGAAGACCATATTCTAGAGATGCCCTGAGAACAAGAAGGAAACATGGCTTCCATGACCAAAGAATCTTCGCTGCCCACTATAGCATGACTATTCTTATTATTCCTTTGCAAAATGTCTTTGTTGCCTTCTTCTGATGTCTTTTGAACTCTAATTTTCTAGGAAGGAATGACAAATTAATGCATGGCATTTAAACCAGTCTACAGTTTTGTAATGACAAACAGCAACACACACACACAAAATACCAAATCTTCAAAATAACCTGACACTGAGGTTGTATAAATAAATAATCAATGTGCCCCAAAAGGGGCCTCTTGAAGGTACCTTTTCTTTAAAGGCTACAGATGTGTCAGGCAGACTTATTAGATGTGAAGGGAATGATTATTTATATAAAGTGAAATGAACATGTGCAATAATATTATAACATGTTTATTAGTCTAGAAAGTGCTGAATTTTCCTAAAATATATCAAGTTCTTAGTTTGCATTTAATGTAGTGTTAGGTATGACAACATATCCTTCCTGGGCCATTTTCAGAGACTAGCATAGTTTTTTGGAGAATAAATCATGGCTTCAAATGCTTTGTAATCATAATCAACATAACATGTTCACTGCCCAGGAACATTTGATGGGAAAATTTCTTTTTGTGCCCAGAGGCTTTCCCAAATTGGTGTGTATGAGTATGTGTATACATACATGCATACGTGTGTGTGTGTGTGTGTGTAAATGTTATTTTAAGGGTACTTTGAGCAATACTTCCTTCCACTCAGCTGTTAATAGCAGTTCAGGCTAAGAGTTTCCAAGGCACTGACAGAGGACAAGCATTTCTCAAGCTAAACTAAACTAAACTATCCAAATTAATGACTTAAACACTCTTCTGACAACCCCACTGAGGTACTCTGCAAAGAGTCACTTGATACTGGGAATTGCTAGTCTTGATGTTCAAAATAATTATTGGATTCATTGGTTCAGTAGAAAATAGGGATTAAATGAAAACTGGGATTAGGTTTATTATCAAACATAGGTGAAATTTACTGTTTAAATATCTTTCAATATAGATAATTAAATGCAGTAAATATATTGGTGAATTAAAAATATAATAAGAAACAAAAATGTGAACATTGAATTTGTCTCTTAGTGGTGATTAGTTTTTATCATTGTATATCCTCTACTTTCTTTAAAGAATAAGCATTTTATTATAACAAATTAAAAAGTAACAAAAGTTACCTATGCAGTGTGTTAAGAATGTAATGTAACATTCAACTTAAAGGGAAATAAAAATACCTAGAAATTATATAATTAAAAAACAAATAGGTGAAAAGTCTTCTTCTTTGTTCCTTGGTCCAGAACAGACTAACTCAGATCTTCATACTGATATGGGCACCCTGCTTTGGAAACTGTGTGAAACAAGTGGGAATCCAAAACTCTGGGTTATTGAGACATCTGCATCAGCCACAATAGAAAGCATTCCTCCCCTCCACAAATGTCACAAAAAATGCCCCCAAACAATGAAAGCAGAGACTTAAAACAAGGATATATTATAATATAATTATATAGCCAACTATAGTTATAATGGAGCAAAGTATGAGATGAGACAAGGAAGCCATTATTGGGCCTAGCATTTTGAAATATCTCCCCACAGCTATATAAAGAACAAAGTTCTACTTTTGGATCCTGGTTTGATAAAAAGAATCTTGATTAGGTTCAGATCAGTTTGAAGGCTCCTGACTGTGATACAGAGCCTCAACAGAATCTTTCCTTGAAAATGTTATGCATCTCTCTATTACAGTAAAGGGGAAGCAAATAATTGGTAACAGGTTTTGTTATTTTGGATTGAATGTAATGAAGTTTCCACACTTATCTGTCCTTTCTAAAATGTTGATGTCTGACAGATACACACAAAAAACCTGTGAATCAGGAACAGGCAACCAATTGTTGTTTCAAAGTGGATATGGCTGGAGTTTTCAGTCCTTTTTGAGTGTTTTTGGAGGAGTTTGGAGAGGAAGTTTAAATGGATGTGGAAATAGATATATTTCTTTGCAGAATAGTTGCAGAATAGAAGACAAGAAGGAGCAAGGGCATCCACAGAGAGGGTCACAAAAATCAAGATGGCATCTTTGTACTGATGCTCTCTTGACTTTTTGATAGTCCCTATGGACATCTCTGAGAGTAATAATAAGGACAGGATAATTAGCATCAACAGCTTAATGGAAAATAGGTTCAACCATAGGGTTTATAATTACAATTTCTATTGACATCACACTTTGGACCTGCAGCATTTTCAGCCTCAGAAACACCTAATCTACTGCAAGCAATTATTAAATCCTAGGGTACAAAACCCCCTACAATTACTTTTTATAAAATTCTGTTGTAAACTTTAACAGTGGAATGGAATAAAAAATGAGGGATTCCTAATTTGCCTAGACAATGAGAAGAGGTGTTAACATCAAATCAAAAAATTCAATAGGTCTCAGATTGCATCTTATTCAACAAAAATATTTTGAATTTATTAGACTCTATTGTGTTTATATAGAAAAGTCTTGAGTAAATTATCGTATTGTTGGAGACACAGTGAAATTAATATTTCATTTCAACATATGTTTTTACTGTGTTATGTAATTGCTCCATTTGGGGAGGAAGTTATTACATGTATTAACTGAATTATGAAACAAGGTTTAATATTTTCAGACATTCAGATTCTTTTGAACTATTCCTATTGCATGGAAATTGACATCTGGAAAAGGAAGTTAAAGACAGCTTAAAAGACTTATTATTCAGCATTGGAAGGATAAATATATAGCTCCAGTTACTCAAAGATCTGCAGAGTTATTAGCAACTTAATAATGTTGCTTAGCCATAGATGATTTATAATGAAATATGACTACCATTTAATGTTACCATTCATTGAAATGCTTATGTATACATTTTGTACATGTATATATATATACAGCGGTACCTCAGGTTACGAACGCCTCTGCTTATGAACTTTTCGGGTTGCGACCAGCTCCGGCCGCAAAAATTTACCTCGGTTTGCGAACTCTGCCTCGGGGTACGAACCGGATCCGCGGCCATTTTCCGCCCGTGCCACGTGGTCCGCGGCCGTATTTCCACCCTGCCGCGCGGTCTGCGGCCATCTTTCTGCCCTGCCGCGCGGTGCGTGGCCGTTTTTCCGCCCTGCCGCGTGGTCCGCGGCCGTTTTTCCGCCCTTGACGCGTGGTCTGCGGATGCCGGAATGGATTAACTGTAATTACATTGAACCTTATGGGAAAATTTGCTTCGGGTTGCGAACAAATCGGGTTGCGACCAGAGTCACGGAACGGATTAAATTCGTAACCCGAGGTACCACTGTACATGACTATATGACTATATGCCCTGCATGTTTTCCTTCTTTCCTTCTTTCCTTCTTTCCTTCTTTCCTTCTTTCCTTCTTTCCTTCCTCCCTCCCTCCCTCCCTCCCTCCCTTCCTTCCTTCCTTCCTTCCTTCCCTTATTCTTTTTTAATAACTTTGTTTATTGTTTGTTCTTTTCAAATATTCAATTAATAAAAGAAAAAAAGAAAAGAAAATGAAACAACTCAGTTGCTGCTTTTGTACTGTACGTCTCATAAATATGTAGATCACTGTTGAAGAAAATGGGCTGCCCTGATCTTATACTGTGTTGCTTCCGCCTACGCTCAGCTGTTCAGCATTTGGCTGGAATTAATCTGTCCTGATGGTCTTAAATAAATCTTGCTGGGAGCAATATCTTTACAACACTTCTTTGTATGCTTGCTTTTTTGCTAAGGCCTCTGGATGGAAGTCTACATTTTGATTTGTCCCTTGCTAGCTGTTTGGATGACCTAATTATTTTAAAATCCCCCCTTTAGGTTTCTTCTGAGGAACAAAGGAAATGGAATCAAATTACTTTGTGTGGGGATTTAAGGTTTTAATTAAAATTGCTCTGAAGTGTTAACATAGCTCATCTTGAGAAGAATTAAGAATGTCCATTAGACCCCAGAAAGAGAAAGATATATGATTTTATTTCTTCTTAATAAGCAGAACTTTTTAAAACTAAGTAGTAATTGGGCTACAAGCCACAGCATATATAACATTAATCAATATACTCTAAGACTTAAAAATGTTGCTTGCTGTATAAAATAGAACAATAAATATTTGAAATGACCATACATCTAAACTATTATTTTTAGTTCTGTGCTGATACACACATACACACAAGCTGTATATACTATATTTTTATTGTGCAAATGTGTGTGTGCATGCGTTTGTATGAGGGTCAGAGGACCCATTTTAATTATTTGCCAGATATTGAAGATATTTTCAAAAATTTAAAACAATGTCACTCTTCTCATTATTATTTTTTATATGTCAACATTTATGACTTTTCATGAAAAATACAGTATTTTATTTATGTTAATATCTAATTGGTTTAATATTGTTATTTTTACATGTTTCAATAAATAAATATTGTATGTATGTGTCTATTTTAATTTTTAATATGATAAATATATATACATATAACCCATACAAACAAAAGCTCTTTTGGGGTCCTCCATAATTTTTAAAAGTGGGAAGGGGTCCTGAGAGCAAAAAGTTTAAGAAACACTGCTCTATGAAAGTTCAGTGCAATCAGAGAGAACAATATATGCATGGAGGAAATGCTATTTTAATGTGTGCTAACCTAAAGTATAGGAGATCTCAGTTTTTTTTCTCTTGTTTCTCTTTTATTTGCTTGTTTCTCTTTTAGCTGTGATATCTTTTATCACAGGCCATTTGCAGAAGAGTTTGTGATTGGGTGGAACATACAACCACAAAGTACCCAATCACATTCTAGCTGATTAAGCCATACAAAGCCACCTTTGTGGTTAGTTTGTGGTTTATTGGGTTTCAATGTGTAATGTAAACCTAGAAAATTGTGATAATTGAGTAAACCATAGTTAAGTAAACCATGAGTTAGCACATTGTGCAAACACAACCAAACACTTGGATACTAGGGCTAAGTGTATCTTAATATGAGTGAAATTGTATATGTGTATATACACACACACACACACACACACAATTTCACTCATATTACGATACATTTAGCCATAATGCACATTTAGCCCTTTGAATATCTTTATTCTTTCAAATAAATGATAACATGTTTGAAAAAAAAGTGTGTGTATACACACACACACACTTTTTTTCAAATATATTATCATTTATTTGAAAGAATAAAGGTATTCAAAGCCTCGCTTAGAATATCATTTAATACATCTGTAGATTTTAATGTGCGCTCTACCTCCCTCTCTCTCTCTCTCTCTCTCAAGATAACTCTATTGCAACTTTAATTAAATGTCATATAGGAAATGGAATAAAAAATCAATTTTGATAAAACATTCTTGATGTTAATCAAGTAAAGCAACATAGCTTCAAGAGTCTACTGGACTCCATAATAACCTAGATAGATTTAGATATTTAAAAAGACTGGCAGCAGCTAAAGGTATGTGATAATGACCTTCTCTTCTAAAAATCTATACACAACTGTCTGTGGCAAGGTCTTTCTTCATTATTTCTTGGCAGATTACTTGCATTCCTATTTTTTCTAAAAAAAATATCTGTTTCAAACATTTCCAGTTCTCTCATCTGCTACTTGGTTTATATACATAAGTAACAGTATTGGGAAAACCGTATGATATAATCAAAAATATGGTGGAGTTTTAGGAATATTGAAATATTATCTTAGAGCTTTCAGTTAAAAGTTAACTCGCATTGAGAACTCAAAAGATGTTCAGTAGGTAGAAGTAGAATCCAGAGCTTCTCAGTCTCTTAGAGTATTTCTTCCCAATGTAAAGATCTTTATATTCACTCTCACAGATCCTTATTTAAAACCTACCTTAGAAAATGAAAAAGGAACAAATTTGGATTAATCCTTCCCCAATTTCTCCATTCCTCGTCTACTCCTTTTTGAAACACATTGTAAAACAATCCATTCAAGATATGGGAAAATAGACATTTGATTATCAATGGGAAATCTATTTCTGCTGAAACAGATTCTACAGCATAAATAGTCACATATTCAAGCTTGGTTTCAAATGAGGCAGAACAATAACTTATTCTTTAAGTGATGAGATCTCAATTACTCTGCATCTATTTCAGCAAATCATCAAGAGTTTATTATAAGATTATTTATGAAAATGTTCTTTTTATTGCTTCCTCTTTATCAGTCTTTCTGCATTGAATTGCAGGGATGTTACCAGATGAACACATTTTACTATTAATTTTATTTATTTTTAGTTATTTCAATTTATTGGCCCACCGGCTCCAGTGGACTTTATATGTGATGCTCTATTTCTGATGGGAATGCTTCTTAGCTGCTCATTATGACTGAAACTCTTTGAGAAAATTGGAAAAAAAAAATACAAGTTCTAATGTTTAATACCCATGTAACTCCACTGCTTATTTTTGCCAGAGCATATGAAATGGTGCAACAAAGGAATTACTTTTTTATTGTTAACTAATATTTATCTTTCTTTAGATCAATAATATTCAAAGTGTGAGAAATAGCATTAGATGAACAAACTAACATATCAGTAAAGAGTCTTGATGAATCTTTTAATTATTTAGTTTTCCTTGTGTTTGGTCTTCATTTTTGATTATGTTAACAAAGTAATTCCTAGTAATTTACTTGCTGCTGCTGATGAATGTGCCTCCAAGTGAGTGTTGACTCCTGGCAACTGCCTGGACAGGTCCCTGCAGTTTTCTTGACAAACCTTTTCAGATGTGGTTTGCCATTGCCTCCTTCCTAGGGCTGAGAGAGAGTGACTGGACCAAGGTCACCCAGCTGGCTTTGCGCCTAATAGGACTGGAACTCATGGCCTCCTGGTTTCTAGCCTGGTGGCTTAACCACTAGACCAAACTGGCTCTCAGTAATTTATTTCCATCCACAAAAATGGCTCTTTGTACAGAAATATTGAATAGAGATGTTTAAAATTTAGAATTTCTCCTTAGGATGATGAATGTATTTATAGTATTTCAGATTATGCTTTTTAAAAACTTTTGTGTAGTTTGTATTCTCTGTTTTTGATTGCTTTAGTTCTTCTGATTTTTTTTATTTTCAGTGGTTTGCTGATAACCGTTTACACACACACACACGCACACACATACATACATACATACATACTAAGAAGAGCATATTTGATTTTTGTTTTTCTTTAAGAAGCCATCTTCTGAATTTTTAAAATTTTGGCTGTATAAATAGGTTTGGTTCTTTTGGCCCTTGGCTTGCTCTCTCTCTCTCTCTCTGTGTTTGTGTGTGTGTGTCCTATTAGACTGGATAGCAGAAATATCTATAGGGAAAAATAAATGTACACATAGGGTGGTTGTTTCTCTAACAGTTTATTTTATTCACAAGATGTAAGGTTAAATATTCCTCCAAATAAGTAACTGAATTGTGCTCTTAATACATATTGATCTATATACAGTATGAATCTCTCCTTCTCTCTCTCCCTCTGTCACACACACAAGTATACTATATACTATTATATACCTGTGTATAAAGTGTTTTTGTCCAATGATCTTATTAACTGCAATGAGGGCCATCTGCACCACAACTTTTTAAACTTTCACATTCCTTTTTAAAGGAAAAAATTGAAATATCTTGCACAATAAAGCCCCCAAATCCCTCCCCAAACTTTTATTGAGATGCAGATTCAAATGTTCAAAAGGCAGTCCAAGCTATCTTTTTTAGGGGAACAGTGACGCCAAGATTCACAATCCAATGCAATTCGGTGCATGTCTACCCAGAAAGAAATCACACTGAATTTGATGACACTAATGCCTGAATGAATGTGTTTATGAGCTAGCACAATGGTTTGGTGGAGCAAAGTTGGAAGTTGCTGCTAATGTTGGAATGTTCTTCATCCTACTGCCTTAATATACTTGCAGCTGTCTTCATATTTGCCTTCCTCTATTATATATTATATAGACATTGTGAGAGCCACCTAAATCAACAATCATTGTTCTGATTCCATTTCATATGTTCACTATATGCATGGAGGAAGTTGCTTGGATTTGTTTTGTTTATTTGCTCAACAGTATGGCTCTTGAGCAGTCTGGCACCACATCAACAGTTCTTTTCTGTTCTGTTGATATGTCTATACAAAGTATTCTATTAGATGCTAAATAGGCTTTTAAATTGGATTTCAAAATACACAGCTATCCCTTTTCTTTCCTTGTTTTAAAAAGGGAACTCCAAACAAAGCCCACCATAATGATAATAAGAGACAGCCCATGCTGATCATGTGATGTTGCAGTCAATAATTGATGACACCCACCCACCCATATAATCTCTCTCTCTCTCTCTCTCTCTCTCTTCCCCCTCCCTCTCCAGTTTGTTTATATAAAACATTCAGTCTGGGGATTAATTCCAATTTCTGCATGGCAGTCTAATGGCTCCTAAGAGAAAGAGAAAGACAGCATAACAAATGGAAGATACATTTTGATCATCTCCCCCATCCTGAAAGTTCAATGGCTGTGTATGGATTGCATAACCAAAAAATTCCCTTTAACATGGAAAAGCTTCAATTCCTCTCTCTATGGCAGTACATGCAAGATGGGTGCCATTTTTATATAGTGTTAAATTAAAAAAAAAAAAGCCTTTCTAGAGGAAAACAGTTGTTTCAAAGCATGGTACACCATTAGTGACTGAATATTTTCTGAAGCCCCAAATCTTAGAGAAATTTAATGGCCAACTTACATAGAAAAATGAGGTAATCATTTTGATAAGGTCAAGAGATTGTTTGGTACCATAACCAACTTTCAACATGTCCTCCAGATAATCTAATTTAAAGTAAATTCAGAAGCTGATCTATGGTGAACAGAAATGTATTCCCAGTGAGAGATAAATATTTCTCTGTGAATCTGGCTATCAGCACTACATATCCTATTTATGAGACTACATATGCAGATGGAGAGATCCTTAAAATATTATTGTTCATTCATTGAAAACCATGGCCTTTAAAAAGCCCCAGAACCAGCTCTGGCTTGAAGTCTAATCTCTAATGCAGAAAATGTTAAGTCATCTAAGTTTCTGGAGATATTAAAATTAACTTCAGTTAAATAAAGTACAATCATTTCATCAGGAAGGATCAGCAAAGATTTATCACATCTTCTGAACAGAATTCTCATTTCCCTCTTTGGTTCTGGATTGCATAATGTTATAAAGTATGATTTAATACTGTTCTGAAGGGTGTGTATGTGTTGGCTATGAAATACTTGGAAAAAGGTTAGAAATGGCTGAGACTTGTGTTATTGAACAAATATATGTTAACAAACAATCAGTTAAGAAGACTCTCTCTACTTTGCAAACAGCAATATTTAACATGATATCTACTACTTGGTTCAAGTCCAAAAATTGATGTTAGGATTAGGTCATTCTCACAAGCATGTTGATGTTACAGAATTCCCTGAGCTGAACAGCAGCTATTATAAAGTGATTTAGATGGGAAGCATTAAGAAAGCATCATACGCACACACAGTTGCTGACTGATCAGCAGTTTCTTCTCTGCTCCAATGAAGTTTCATGTGGGGCAATTCTGGTCAACAGGTCTTCTTGGGCCTTTATGATGCTAACTTAGCCTCCCCCTGCTTCCAGTATTATTCCAGGGTCACAATTCTAGGAATTGAAAATTGCTTCTCAAGGGGTCACTAGTCAAAAATATTTATTTCTATTTATTTCAATCAATTAATCTGGCTACCCTCCTTGCAACAGCAACTCTAGGTGGCTAACATAGAATTAAAGCTCAATAAAACAACAACAATAAATATATACAGTGGCAGTCGAGGACCACAGTCACTACAAATGTACCCATCTTTAACCCTCCAACCCCCTGCCTGGGAAAACAGCCATGTTTTGCAAAATCCCAGTAGAAGCAGTTCCAGCTGAAACTGAGGGGGTAGGGTATTTCAGAGGATGGGGCCTGCAATAGAAAACACCCACTTCCTAGGTCCTGCCAGATGACATTCCCTGATAGATGGGAACTGGAGTGTGCCCCTTCTGTTGAACTTAGTGGGGCAAGTAGAAACAAATGGAGAGAGTGGGACCTGCCAATAAAAATAGCTAATTTCTAACTGCTACAGAGAACTTGCTTGTCCATATAATGCAACATACAAGTAAGTGCATCAAATGTCAACATGTATTCATCACAAGCAAAGTTGTCTCCTAAAAAAACAAGGCTGCCACCTCATGTTCTTAGAAATTACAATTTGAGTCATATGATAGCATGACTTCTAAACGATGACTTACATATTTAAAATTTGACAGTGCAGAAAGTTTTTACTTATTTGGTCAAACAATTCCCTTTTATTTATTCAAAAGGCTACAGAAATTTGAAACTATCTAATTTGCTAAAAATGTGTACAACTTTTGTAGTATTTATCTATATATCTGGGTCTATAGGATGTAAACATACTATGTATGTACATGTGTGTATATGGGAATGTATATGGTGACAAATTATATGTAACGGTAGACCAGGGCTGAAATCCTCTTATGTTTGTTTTGCAACTGGAATTCTGGTTTTGACCCATAATTCAGATGACTGAGATGACTGTGGATGTGCTGCATAACTCTGGTTTACTTTTTACTACAGTTAGTGTTGGATCAGGGTTTAGCCATGTGAAAAATCTTGGTTTAATTGAGGTTTTATATTTACTGCTAAACTTCTAAAAAAAGAAACATTTCATAGCAGAAGCTCACATATTTTATATTGCCAAGCAAGCCAATTCTGGCACTTTTCCCTGAAGTCAGTTTATTTTCCTAATATAAAACTTATATGACATAATGTATAATCTAATTTGGAAATTGCAATTTACTTGGAAGGATTTTGCTGCCAGCCAGTACCAACAAAGAAATTATTGGCGAATGTTTCTTTACCTTCATAACATGGTTGATAATTTATTTTTCCTTCAGAAGATTACTTTTCTCTTTATGATGTTTCCTGTCGTTTTGATTTGCATTAGGATTAAATAAAATGTTCCATGCTTACTGTTCTGCATTGAGGAAAATAAACTTTTCCTTGAACTAAACTCAAGGTGTAGAAAAAATGTGGGTCTTATTAGTCCATGCTGTTTGCTTCCTTCGCTGTGAAATATATGGATTATTATTCATCTGAAAATGAAAATGCTTCCACTTAAATCTGTATATAAAGAGGCAAGTTTAACATGGAGAGTTTGCATATCGGCATTAGCAATAGTCAGTTTCAGAAGAGGGTAATTTCAGCATTTGTTCATTCATTTCACCACGGGGATTGCGATAACACCGATTATCCATTAATTACCTAAGCAGCAATCTTATACATGTTTACGTGACAGGAAGTTCCATTAAACAGAGTGAGATTTCTAGGAAAACACATAGCAGGTTGTGCTGTTATGCAACTTAAAAACAACTGAGATAGGGCATGAAATTTTTCAGGAGCAATCACCCACAGCAGTGTTTCTCAACCTTGGCCACTTTAAGATGAGTGGACTTCAACTCTACTTTTTAACAAGACGAAGACTAAAGTAAATTCTTGCCCCTTCTAAGAAAAGGAAGTATAGATACAGAGCATGATTTCAGTCAGCAAGATATTTAAATATATGCAGCTTTGGGGCTAAAATTAAGGACTAGAATTCATTTTTTAAAAATGGCATAAATTAACAGAAACATTTTTGCTCCTGAATGCACACATCTGTTTTAACAATAGTTAGCTATAATGGCCTTTCTGATTTCCTGTTTTTAAACAGAGGTTAATAGTTTATTACAAGGCAGCTTATCTGAGTTTATTGGATAATAATAAACAAAAAGAAAAGCAGTTCTTCAGGGAAGATACTCAGCTGGGAGACAAAAGGCAGAATATCAACCAGATGCCAAGATTTGTTTGACTGTTTTTACACATGATACCAAAAGTGCATGTTTACTTTAAGCTCTTGTTGTTCTGAAACAAAAGCTTAAACAGATTGCTTTTGCATCATAAGGGGGGCATTATTAGTATGAATTAGAATATGGAATACAAGTTAAATATACGACTTTACCAGTGCAAATACATTTTACTTTAAAATTGCAATCCTGCCTAAGGAACAGATCATTTAAACCCCATGTGCAAAAATAAATGTACTGTATCTTACTAATATTGTAAGATAAAATAAAAATTAGGTTTCATTCCTCTAAATTTGAAATTTCTATCGCAGACGTATTTAAGAAAAAGCAGATTTAGGCCACATGTGATAAAATTCTTTTAGTTAAGTCACTGAAGACATCTAATAGATTTTAATGTTTTCACTTGTATGTTATGCTGCTCTATTATACTCTGGTAACGTTTTTATTCTTTTTTAAATTGCATGTCACTTTGAGAGTACTAATGGCTGGAAAAGCATTTTAAAAATATTTTTATTGATGATGATAATGTTGATGATGATGATGGTAATGATAACCATTCCTGACTCAGAGTCAGGAGTTGAAAATGGATTATTTTTAGTTCATATCAGACTCACAGTCTTACAATTCATTTCCTCTTTCTTGCTCAATGTCTGTATCGGTATTCCTCAATCAGGTGCCCTTCAGATGCACTGGACGCAGCTCCCAGAAATTCATAGTTATTGTTGTAACGTATTACCAACAATTGTGTGGATAACAGTAATTATTCTCTGGAGCAGCAAAATACTCTTGGAATTTTCAGTGATGATTCACGGATCAAATATTCCAAAGTCTATTTCCTGTCTGATAACCAGATTTTATTCATCAATGCAAAAACAAGAACATAGATTTAAGGTTCAACAATATATTTAGAACATGAATTTGGCACTGTGAATCTCTTCCTATAGATAGCATTGTAAAATATATGGTTTGGGGTCTTGGTCTGCCATTGGAGGACTATAAAGATGTTGCCGTATTTCACTGTGTTTTCAGAGGGTCCACCATGGGGTGGGGGGGTGGGGTTGGTGGTGGGAGGGAGAGCAAGAAGACCAAAATGGATTTTTAGGGAAGTGCCATATTGAGATTGACAGGTTGATGTAAACCATTGACCGGGTACCCAATGGCCTGTCAAACAGAATTCCTGTTTGCCATCTGTAACCAATTAAACTTTTCATAGTGTTAAACAACACCGATATGATCCTGTTCTAAGAGCTGAAGCTAAAGTTGTTTTACATAGACATTTCACATCTAGTCATTTTCATCCCATCTGGGAACTATTGTCATTAATGTCACATGTATAGTACCAAAGTACCAAAGGGATGCTGCTTTGGGATGCAAAGCCAATAGGGAATCCTTCCAAAGAGAAAAATGTGAAATTCCATTTACAGTCCTGTGGGATTATTCTCTCTGAAAATAAACCCCCATCTCTACATTTTCTCAAATGCCAAAAAGTTAAACAATCTAGATAGTGGAACAACAATTAAATTCATCTTATTAAAATAATATTTTTTCTCTCGTAAACAAATACTGCTTTCTCATTAAAAAAAGGTGCTATTGCAGTTGTTACACAAACACAAGCAAAAGATTCACTGCTTGCTGAATCTAATTATCACAGGATGAACTGCACTTCCATTATTGGGTGCAGATGGAATGAATGGTTTGCTTATATTTAATGCATATATACATTTCTTGGCAACAGATGGCCATTATTTCCTGATATTACTCTTTATCCAGAGTTGGTGTCATTTGCAGTTACATACGCTGTGAATCAACAGCAGGAGGCAGACTCAAAGCCAACACACATGGGCAGCAAAGGATAGCCTTAATAAATATGCTCTGCATGTTTGTCCACTTCCACACCTACCACCTGTCTCCCTGGCATTTGCTATGATGACTAAATGGGATGTCAGTATGCATATATTGTTTGTGCATACAGCTGAAACTCCAAAGCAGTGTTTCTCAACCTTGGCAAGTTTAAGATGGGCAGACTTCAACTCCCAGAATTCTCCAGCCAGCAAGAATGACTAGGGGATTCTGGGAGTTGAAGTCCACCCACTTAAACTTGCCAAGGTTGAGAAACACTGCTCTAGACTTCTGCCATTTCACTCATTTTGGGGATGATTTGAATTGTCTTTTGTGATATCACATATGCATTGACATGACCCCCCCCATTGCCATTATCTGAAATATAGTAGTCAGAGGGCCTACTCTGACTATTATCATATGTTCCAAATAAGAATGTAATAGACTGTCCAGATTATCTTCAACCAGTTCCAAAGCTATGCAGTTTTTTGTCATGATCAGATGCTAAGCATACACAGATAGGCAATTATATATGCAGTACACTAACCAAAACTGGGCAAAGACCTCCTGGCCATGGCTTCTACCTGCTGCTTTAGCAGGAGCCATGAGTTCAGGAGGACCCCCAAGTCGCAAACCACCCTCAGGGGAAGCATAATCCCAACCAGAGTAACTATTACACAATAGTTACTATAGTTATTGTATTATCAATAATAACTATTGATAATAGTTATTATTAATAAACATCAGCTCCATCATCTGATAGGATTTGATCTGAGCTTCCAGGAGCTTGAGGGCTGCTCCCCTGAGATCATTGATTGGAGCCACTTACTAGTCACTGGTGTCCCTAACTCCCAACCCTTGCGAGCACCTGAGAAGACTAACTTGGTTGATAATATTGCTGAGAGGTCTCATACAACCAAGAGGGGCATATACTCCCCATCCAGGTCCTTATGAGAGTGACAAAAGCCATTTTGGTTCCCCAGCCAGGCCTGAATCTTGACTGAAAAGAATCCCAATAGTTCATATCCTTTAGGACTTCTGGCTACAAAATTTGCTTTGGCTTATTCACTGCCAATGTAAAATCTTACCTTGCATGACTATCCTGTGAAAATCCTGTGAGTACTGTATACAAATTCATCTGCTATATAAATATATAAAACAGGTGCATCTCATAGACTGGGTTCTAATAATTTCCTCCTATCAGGATTGACCTACACTCCAATTACCACATCTAGGCCACAAATATCCTGTTGACCAGTAGATGTCAGCAAAGATGGCTCTTTTCTAGCAATGCTCCCAGTTTTGGCATGCCAGATCTTGTAGCATTGTCTTTATGGATTTTTCCCACAAAAATCCAGTGGCCCCCCTCCCCCCCCATCCTTTTGGTTGTAAAACATGCAAGAGAGCAATGTTAAACTTACACTGGGAACTTGGCTATGAAACTATTTCAGAAGAAACACCACTTCAGTGAATTATTGATCAGCTTCCTCAGTTAGTGTCTGATATTAATGCTGAGCCATTGTTTATGATACCAACAAAAGCAGGCTTATCAGTTTTCTAATGAGGGATGAGGTCACAGACCACAGAATAATGCAGGCAAGTCCCAAAGCCTCTGAGGATTATCATGGACCACTGAGTGACTAAAACTTCAGTTTTTGACAAGTTTGTTAGCAGTAGCCCACTCAAATGGACTGATGTAACATGCTGTATGTGGGATGGCATTTGGAGATGCCCCAGAAGTTACAGTTAATGCAGAATGTAGCAATTAGATTACTGGAGGAATATCCCGCTAGCATAAAACAAGGCCAAAACCAGTCACTGCATTGGGAATTGGTATGCTTCCAAGTCCAACTCAAAGTGATTGTTATTAACTTTGAAGCCCTACATGGCCCAACTCTGAGATATATCAAGCAATGCCTTGCCAGGACAGATTCTGCTCAACCAGCCCAAACACCTAGAGAGGGCTTGTTGAAGGTCTCCCCTTTGTGAGATCCATGACACCATCTCAGTGGTGGCCCCCAATCTTTTGGAATACCCTCTGCCCAGAGGTACAGGGAGTCCCAATCCCACTTAGACATTGCAAACAAATGAAACTCATTTTGTTTGAATGTGCTTTTGAAGCTTACTTGTTTTAGCTTGCCTACCTGCCTCCCTCCCTCCCATATTTCTGTAGACCACAAATAGATAGGGCCATTTCTGCAGTTCCAAACTGGATCTGCTGGTCTTTTTATTTGCTAGATCCTAATTTACCTGGGAGCGTGTGACCAGTCAATGGTCCATGTTCTAAAAAACCCATATGCTTTTGCTAAGACTGGAAAAGTTTTCAGGTGCCAACATGCGTGTAGCTATTTTCTTCCTATTCATATCTATTAAATGTTAGCAAAGATCATGAAGACCAAGAACCTTTCACATCATCTACCTCTAAAACAAAGCAAAACACAAAGCCTGAACCAGGCTCCTAATATTTTGAAAGGAAGTATTTAGCTCATTGTGTTGATAGCCACACACCACAATATTACACTTGAGGAGCAGTAAAATAACCCTGCTTATTGCAAGTAGGTCAACATTGTGATAAGTGCTCATTTACTGAAAACCACTTTCACCACAAGTGAGGAAATTCAGCCTCTCTAGAGCTGTCAGAATCTTTGCTGAACTCTGTTTTCCTTCCATCTGTAAGACGTTAAACTAAAATCTCAGGTTGTTATCCTGCTATTCCTTCTAGAGCTGGTGATTTATTTGCGAGTGGGTGGTGCTGGAGGTAGTAGAAAACCCAGGAAATTCCCTTCCTGCCTTCTCCATAAAGCTATCTGTTATGTAACAGTATCACTTTCCAGCTAGGGGACATTTATTCCCAATTCTTCTTCCTATGCTGTGTGGTGTTTTGCATTAACATTTGTTAATCGGGAACAGCCTGTTATTCACTTCTAGCGTGCTGTGAGGCATGTGGATTCCTAACCAGTTTAATGTGTGTCACCTATAATTTCTGCAGGGGTGGCAGGCTAGCAAGCTTCAGAGCCATACGGACTAGGATGAAAAGTGGGAAGATTACCTCCAGCATGGAGGCAAGACAAATCATAATACTCAAAGTCTATAGGCAGAAAGCAAAACATACCAAGGATCGGAGAGGACCTGTCAAGGAAAGAGACTCAAGTAGTAAGGACCAACATCAGCCAAAGACCAGGAACTGCTCCCCAGTTCCTCACAAACAACTTTGAAGTCAGCCTGCAGTCATCTTCACTTCTGCTGACTTCAAAATGCTGATAATATTCAGACTATACCATGAACCAACCAACGCTCACCTATAGCTGACCAAAGGAAGAGGGTTCAACACATCACTCAGTTTTCTATCCCTGCTCTCCTGCAGTTGCTGTGGTGGCAGAAATTCCCTAGCTTCACTCAAACAAAAAAGAAACAGAAGTTGCCAACCCCCCCCCCCATCCACATTGTCAATACACATTGTGTTCATTTTTCCGGTTGTTTGTTTTTGGACCATGACAAAGAGCCTGTATGGAAGTGCCCTGAGTATCACCCTGCAACAGAATGCAAAAATTCCCCAGAATCATCATCAAAATCTCACATGAAAGAAAATTGTTCCTTGTCACTGCCAGAAAGATTACTTAGCTTTTCACCATGACTAAGTTTTTTCCTATGCTGTGCATTTATAAGGATAGCCATCAACAAGAAAAGGAAATCCTGACAAAAATAAGGACATGCTTGCATTGTATATGTATTTGCTAATTTATATTGATAGATGCAAATGTTAAAACATGACTGTAATTAAAATTGAGATATTATTCAATTCATCATTTTAAGTTGTTCATGCCAGGTGACCTAAGTATCTATCTGATCTTGTGCCCAGGTGCTATTTTGCATGGACAATTTCAGGGCCCTTCCTGTTTTCCCATCTCTTCTTATTTTTCAGTCCTTAAAGCAACTGGACAGCCCTTCAAAGAAAGGATTACTATTTCTTAAGTAGGGCATGTAGTTTTCCTACCAGCCATTATAAAAGAAATGTAGTTCATTGTAGTTCACTGTTCTGAATTCTGGGAGTGGGGTGGGGGGGTTGGGGAGAATACATATTTTATCTCGTTATAAACTTTTAGGGCCACTTGAAACACTCTCTTAATTGAACAATGTTTGTATGATGGTGAGGTTGAAAAGGAATGTAAAGGAGCATTCTCAATTATTCCTTCCCCCACGATATGACAGCCTGTCTCTTTGATTCTCCTTTCAAGGCTTACAGACTGAGGTGATTGCAGGATCATCCATACATGCCCATCACACTATTCATTTTTTGGGAAGCAACATTGGGCAAAGTGCACAAAACGAGTAAGAAATACTAAACAAAAGGAATTAAAACTAAAAGGAAATATAGTTAAATCTAGTTTACACCAACACAGTTCACTAAGTTTTTCTATAACTTTCTATCCCTGTAAACCATCCTTACTTTTACCATATCTAGACACCTCTTCATTTATTCCTTTAAACATCTTGTCACTTTCTTTTTGAGGGTCACATCAACATCATCCAACCATGACTTTCTCAGTCTTCCCCTTCCTCTTGACCCAGTCATTCTTCCTTCATATATTTGTTCTGTGAGTCAGTCCTAATTCATTCCATCTC
The DNA here is from genome assembly GCF_059951505.1 of Python bivittatus. Classification (NCBI taxonomy): domain Eukaryota; kingdom Metazoa; phylum Chordata; class Lepidosauria; order Squamata; family Pythonidae; genus Python; species Python bivittatus. The sequence goes on along the minus strand of NW_028277098.1, from coordinate 47,572,018 downwards.
AACATACTTTTCTTGTATTGGTAACTCACTTTCATATTCAATCCACATGCATTCAGCCCCAATTCATCTTGACCTGGTTTCTTACCACACATACTTCTTAAAGTAACCCATTCCTAATTCATTCATCTTACTTTTAACTTTCTCATTACACATACCCAGCTTTCACTTCCATATGACAAAGTGGGGAGAAGCACACTTTTATACTCAACCATTTTTATTTCTTTTGCCAAGCATTATTCCTTTCAACAAGCCACTTACAACCTATTAGCTTTCTACCATCATTTCCACATCTTACAATTTTCTTTCATCATTCCTTTTCCATTCATCTTACTTACTGTTTACTTATCACACGAATGAACAGTCTAAAAAGATGCATAAAAGCATAAACAATTTGCTTTAGTGGTTCACCATTTATGTATCATTTATTATTCATATAAGTTGAAATCATTCACTCCATTTTGCCTATCAAACATAATGTTCTTTGATACGTCAGTTTTGAGGTTCATATTCTCATTGCATCATATAATCTAACATTCACTGTATATCATGTGGATTCTCAGCTAACAATACACTATTGTTTGCATACAAAACTACATACAGATTTGTACTGTATCTCCAATCAACAGGTCTCCACTGTCATCCCAAGCATTCCTTATGCTTATCACAAATGTATTGAGCAACCAAGTGGACATCTTACATATTTGTGTTACTCCAAGGTAAGTGCTGAACCATTCACTAAGCATTTCATTTGTTCTCATGATTCTGTACTTCCATCATATACAGTTATTACTGCATTCAGCAAGCAACCATTTGTACAAAACATTTCATAATTAAGACTATTCGTGTGATCATGTGCTTTCTCTGAATTGACATACAATAACCTTTCCTTCTTGCGTTCTTCCATTTCTCAATGACCCGCTGAGGAGTTAATCTCTGTGTGCCCCTGTCCTATCTAAGGCTGTGATATACTTCCAGATTTTGCTGATTGTCACTTCTCATGCTCTTTTAATAGATTTCTGCCAAACACCATGTTTGGTACACTTAATAAACCTTTGTTATTTTTCCTTTTGTGTATGGGAACAAAACAGTATTTTTCCAATCATCTGGCACAGATGTAGCCTTTACACACACTTAAAACACGTCACAGAGCCACTCCGTAACCAAACTATATTCATATTTTAACATTTCTCCAGTTACACAGCTTATATCTGCAACATTTCTAAACATTCTCAAACCATTTATGACTTCCTTTTCATCGCTGTATTTTCTTGGACACTAACATTTATATTATTGATTTCAATATCATTCCTCAACAAATCATTGTAATTACCAAATAAGTCTCCAGAATATGCCTTCCAGCATTCCTTCAGTTCATCCAAAAATATATCATCACTTTTATTTTTAATTCTATTTATTCTGCTGAAGGCTTTTTCTTTAGCCCTTTTTACCCAATTCCAATCCAAAACAACTTTTTATTTCCATGGAAATCATTGCATTTTTTCTGCCTCTTTTAATGTTCCCTGCTTTCTTTGAGTACATTCTTTTAGTGATCCTTTTCTTTCCATATTCATTATATGGTATCTTTTTCTTATCCTTAGTTCTTGCAATCATTTTCTTACATTTATTATTTTCCTCATCCAAAGCTTCTCTCACTTCATAATTCCACTAAGCATCTTATTTTCCATTAGCATGACTTTATATACTTCCTTGGATGTCCGTGGGATGTGTATGTGTCAATGAGGTTAAAATGGCAGACACAACCAGGCAATTGTAACCCCATCTCTTTTTACATGCATGGATTGGGCTTTGATTGCCTTGTTGTGTTTGCCATTTTATAGAGGGAATAGGAAATGGCCTTGAAAGACAGGAGGAAGAGCTGCTACCAAGGCAATGATGAGACAAGCGTGGCTTGAGTCCATTCCAAGAAACCAGTTTGAGTAAATGTCTCAGTCCCCTCCCTAATTCACACAAAGATAAAGTGAGGGAGAAGAAAGCACATTCAGATTTGCAAGATTCTGTTACTATAGCTGTTCCAGTCAAAGTAGTTTTAGACCTATATGGCACTGGTTTCTTAGTCTGGTCTACCTTATAGGACTGACACATTTTGACATACTGACCCTTTTGTGGATGTCCCTGTACAATTCTCTGGCACTCTTTTTTTTTTTCCTTTTTATTGCAAGGAATTTCTCCATCCTCTTTTCTTACCTCCACATTCCAGTCATTCTGTTGGGAAATGCATACATATACCATGTATTTGAAACAGTCTTTTTTCTAACAGATACTCACCAAACAGTCACCATTCTTATTCACTCTTGGGACTCTGAATGATCCAATTATTTTTTCAGTACCTTCTTGTCTCATTCCCACACAACCATGTCACCTAACAGGATAATTTCCTCCCCCATTGTATTTATTCCCTTGCATCAGCATTCAAAATGTTGCACAATTTTTCCTAAAACGCCTCCCTGGTTCTCCCATTGTCACCATTTGCTAGAGTGTGATATGCAACACTCATCAGCCCATGGAGTCCAACTTTTCACATGCATCCACAGCAATCTAGATGATACCAATTCATAATTTCTGACATACATTTTAGCCCTTTCCTTAAGGATTGAACCTGCACCTTCATTTCCTGGTGTGTATTTTTAGGCATTAAGTTTGGCAGGTCTTGAAAAGGATTGCAACCAAAATATTTATATGGAATTTTAGCATTTTAATCATGGAACCATCTCACAATATCTGCTCTAATCTCACCTTCCAATATAAATAGCAAAGTATTTAATTCTTTAGTTTATGGAAAAAAACGGTGAAGCAACTCAGAGGGTTGTGGGGCGGGAGGTCTGCAACCAATTTTCAGGGACACAATTAAACACCAGAATTCGGAGGGGAGGGGTAAAAAAAGGCAAGACGGCAATCACAGCAGTGTGATTGAAGCCCTGCTCCTTTTGTATGTGTGTGTTGATGACACACACATGGACAAATGGCAGGACTTCTATTGTACTGCTGTGGATGAATCTTACCTCTCTTAAGCTCCCCACATGGATGCTAGTGAGGTTGAAAGGGACTCCTGATGTCACAAAAGCAGCTTGGAAATTAAATTTGGTGTAATCTTCTGGCTGGGGGTTGCTCTAGGCTTATACATATGTATATTTGCTTCTGTTTATACATAGAGTTTATTCAGATTAGTAGTTTTTATGCCTCTATTTAGAAATGAAAGTATATCAGCTGGTGGAACTACATAGATTTGTGCATATGGAGTAATAGGTTATTTAAGAACCTCAGAAAAACTTGTCCTTCAGTTATCACTAAATGGTAAAGTAAGGCAAGATATACACGCAGAAGACCATTTTTTAGAAATCATATAACTTGTCTATTTTTTTTTTATGATACAGAGTATCATAAAAAACAGAAATATGTTTTTATATAAAACTAAAACAAACAAACAAACAAAAACCCTTTCTGGTCCTTGTGTCAAAGAAGTTGTCAGTCATCCTGAGGAAATCTAAATCTATGCATGTTTTCTTTTCTTTTCTTAGACACATTATAGAAATGTTTCTTGGCATCTTTTTCTGTTTCTAAAAACAAGCGGAATCTTTGAAATCATCTGCCCCCAATTTACTCCTGGTTGACCCTAAGACCCTGATCTGTCAGATCGACCCACATCTGTGCCCACTGCCGAAGAATGTGGCAATTCAGCTCAACATGTGTCTTGAGCTGTGCATATGATATTCATGGGAAACTAAGAAGAAGCACCATTTCCTCCATTCCAGACACCTCCTTGAGCTATATTGGGAACCAGGCTACTCAAAGAACCTGTTTTTTTTCCTTCTTCTGTCTTTAATTATCTCCAACAGCACAGCTTTGATTCAACTGTTCTGCAGTATTTCTTCCAATACAGATTTCTTGCCTCTTTTCAAACGCAAGACTCTGCTAGTCCTTAATTAGAAATTATAATAGTGGAGGATGCTCCTTAGACTTTTGGAGGGGATATTGTACTAATTGCAAGCCGAAATAGTTTGCGTGTGGTTAGATTTATTGTGTCTTCTTTTAAATTCCAGATTTCTTTTTGATGCTTCTACATTGTTAGGGGAGCCCCCAAAATAAATTAAAAAATAAATCAACAACAAGGCTCTTCCAGAGTATAACCAAAGTGTTAATTTAGTTAAACAAAATTGCAAAATAATGTTTTTCAGTGGATCCTGCCATCTGTCTGACTGTTTCTCTCTCTCTCTTCTATCTATCTATCTATCTATCTATCTATCTATCTATCTATCTATCTATCTATCTCCAAACTGATGGAAAGTCATCTACCAGAACTGCTTTGCTTGTTTAGCTAGAAACAAGCTAATCAACTCACAACTTTGCTATCTTTCAACAATGAGATTTTCCTGCTGCTCTGATTCTCAGTACAGTGCATTTCAGAAGATGGTACCCTTATGACACCAACTGCTTCAGAGAATGTTTTCATATTTTTGTCACAGAATCTTTGGGCTAAAAATGTGTTTGTTTCCAAGACAGCTGGAGAAACTGTGTGTGATATGCATTTATTTATTTATTTATTTATTTATTTATTTATTTAACACAGCTGCCCATCTCACATTCGTGACTCTGGGCAGCTTATAATTAAAACATAAACAGTGCCAAAAAACCCAAACAATAAAGCAACCATACAAACAATACAAAATGTTAAAATGATTAAAAACAATTAAAAACCATACAGTACAGTCACCAAGAGAGCATAGTGATTCAAGAACAGTACAGCCATTTTATGGTCTCCACACCAACCTTGATCCTAAGGCCCAATGGCAAAGCCAGGTCTTCAAGGTTGGGGCCAGCCTGATCCTGGGGGGAATGATGTTTCATAGGGTGGGTACAGTGGCAGAAAAGGCCTTCCTCCTGGGTCCCATCAGATGACACTCTTTAGTGGACAGAACCCATAACAAGCCTCTTCTGTCAAATCTGATGGGATGGGTAGATGTCACTGGGGAGAGGCGGTCCCTCAAATAACCTGCCCCATACTGGCAAATTTTGTAGTTCCATACACTAGACAACCTGTGAGCCATTGGGTCATCCTTTCAGAGATATTTCCTTACCTAAACAGAGAAACAGAATGACCATGGGTGGGCAAAAAAGCAGTGGAAATGGGAGTGACTTCCAACTTCCTGCCAGCTTCCCCATTGACTTTGCTTGTGGGAAGCTGGCAGGGAGTGTCAGAAATCATTCCTTCTCCTCCTTGGCTGACCCATGAAACTGTCTGCCATTTTGCTGGTGGGAGGGGGAACAAACTGCAGCCCTGCTCCCCATCCTGGCATGTCCCCAAGGGCCCCCTCCTTCCAGGGAAGAAGAGGACTCACCCATCGACCTCCAGTGCCCCCCAGCCAGCCCTACCTCACCAGCAGGCATCTGAGTCACTCCCTTGTCCTTCCCTTGCCACCTACCACTATTAAGAGATTTCAAATTTAAGCCTAGGTTCCCAAGCAGCCAATCACTGCTCACCGATCAGGCCTTGCCAACAGCTGATTGGGTGCAGGGGCCAGAGGAATACACCCCTCCCATCTTCCCTTGCACCACACAACCTACGGGTTTCTGGAAGTGTAGTTGGAAGGCACAGTGGCACTAAAGCAGCCACAAGTTTGCCAAATTTCAATCCCATGGGAGTAATGGGCCCTGGATTTTGCTTCCTGGTTTGTTTTGCCATTCCCACTGGATAGAAGAGCCAAAAGAAAGCAGTGGAGCAATGGGCAATAATTTTAACACGTGAATAAGCCCAGAGGCTAGGCTGGTGTGTCATTCAGGCAGCCTGAGGAACAACAGACTCTCATTGAGGTTGAGAATATTTGAGTAGGTTGTTCTGCTTCTTCTGCCAGTATACCATTCTGAAATACAGTTCTAAAATAGGACATTAATAAACAATCTTAGAGCATTTCAAGCATGAATAGCTTGATGGAAATGAAGTTGTATTTTGAGAATTATCTGTGTTTCCTAGCAAGAGGGCTGGATACCTGTTTTTAGGCTATTCCACTGAGAACTTAAATATTATCGAAAATAGTGGGACTTCTAGTTATTTGTTGTTTTGTTGTTTGATTTTTATCAGGTCTGAATGTTTGACATCTTATGATAAGTAATTTCAGAATCCAAAATTAGGAGTTCAAAAATCTAAATTAAAAGCGATGCAGACATCAATCTCAACAATGGAAAGCCTGGTGAAAAAGAAGCAGCTTGGCCGCTAATCTAAAGAAAAGGCAGATGCAACTCCCAAAGGAGTGAATCTCACAGCCTGGGAATGATGCAACACAATACACACACACAACACACACACACCAACCAGGCCTCTTTCTCCTGCCAGATAGTAGGAGCAATCTCAGAAGGGCCTGCTCTGCAAATCTTAACAACAGGACATGTTTGCAACAGGAAAGCTGGTATCCTATTATGGATTCTACCACAGCCTTAATCACTTGATGTTCATGTCAGCCTTTTCCAATACATATGGTCCAGGATACAAATTAAGTGTGTCTAGAGGTTTAGAGATTGCAAGACCCATAATTCCCAGCTAGTATGGGTATCAGCCATGCTGGTTTGGAAATTTGGGATGTTGCAAACCTAGGATATCTGGAAAGCAGGTTGGGAAAATCTTCTGTATTGATTAGTGGCACTGGAACATTGTTTCTAGTCAAGACAAGAAATTTCTTGTAGCCATTGGGGATGTCATGGATATGCTTACAAACTGGCTACCAGCGGGGACATCAAATAGCAACTAGCAGTCCCCAAACACAGTTTTAATAGCAGACAAACTAGTGAGATTGCTGCCTGCCTGCCCCCTCCTCTAATCTGCAGGAGGCTCTCTGTTGTTCCAGTTGTCTGTTTTGGGGCAGGTGGGTACTTCCAAACAAAGCACTGGAATGCAGCAAACCACCAAACATTTTTATTTTCTAAGATTGCCTCTGGAGTCCAAAAACGTTCTGTGAAATATGGGTGATCCTGGAAGCTGGAAAGTTATTTTGTAGCATGCCAGCTTATACACGTGAACAATAACAGCTTTATTCATATATCCAGCAAAATATTTGGGTCCACCTGCATGCATCTGAAACAAGATATCATTCCTTTACTTGAGCTGGAGTTGTTCTCCCAAGATGACCTGGACTCGGGGTCCCTTGCTTAGCATTTTCTTGCTTTGACTGGCTTGTTTTGCTAGTTCCATCATTCACTTCCTTGGGTGCCCCAAAACAAGAGATCTTAGCTCACAGGAAGCAAGGGAACACTTCATTGTCATGAATTTATTTGGTCTGATGGGCTTTAGATCAAGCCTGATGTGTATGAGCCATTTTCTGCTGTCAGTTCCCAATGTTTTTTATCCAAAGTTGGCATGAATGAATAGGGTAAAATTCCACACAGACATCTCTGAAGCCAAGGAGCCGTTTTCTTTCTGTATGTAAGACACAACAGTTCTTTCTTTTTTTACTTACTGGTAATGGCTGTTAGTTTTGGTTTGTGTGTGTTTCTATTATCCTCAAATCACATGGCAGAAAGTAGAGAGGGCAGACAGCTGGCATTCTGCTTATACTACAAGATCTCAAAGGAGCTTGTCTGAAAGAGGCTATGAGAGTTTATAACAATGCACTATGCAATCTTTTCAATCAGGGCTGTCTTAGCACACTCCAGGACAAGAATGAGAGTGTCTTTGGTTTATTTCCTTGCTGGAACATAAAAGTTGAGCATTTCAACAGCAATGGAAAACTTGGCTGGGCCTCAAGAGAAGGTGAGTCTAAGGAAAGAAGTGTTAATCTCTCAGTGTTGAGTTTTCATTTCTAATGCTGCCGCTCAGCTAGTCCAGCAGGAATTCAAATCCATTTTGCTTCTAGAAAGGGTAGTCTGTGGGTTTAACTTCCAGATCCATGGAAGTTAATATGAAGCTTTCCTTTCAAAGCTTTTGTATTGGCCCATTCTGCTTTTAGAATGGCAATGATTTTAGAATAATGATTGGAAAGCCAGTTTTAATTAGTCCCAGAATGAGGATGGCATGGTTTAAGGAAGAAAAATGGGGTTGCACCATGTAGACTCTTGCATTGTTACACAAACCAGGTGTCAACATTGTATTGCTATAATCTGAATGGCCCAGAGGGCTACCAGATCTGGGCTACCAAATCCAGATGACTACTACATGGCAACAAAGAATATCCTGGTAGTTTTATCTTACAATTCTATGATTCTCTGATGATGGTGATTATGATGAGGCTTTTCTGATAGCTCCCTTTGAAAACTGAGAGGTGGAACCTGCATCTTTTTTAGATTACATCATCTTGGGTACTAGCTCCTCTTTCACATATCCCACTGGTTGAAAAGAAGTTGAAATCTCCTCATACAAAATGCTTAGGAGCAAGAAAGATGCCTTACCACAGCAAAGAAATTAAGTATAAGGTAGAATTTTCACACATGTCATTGAAAACATTAGGCAGGTGACCAACATTAAGGGTAGGTTTCTCCTTATAATTCATGTTGGTATGCTCCAGAGCCAGACTCAAATTATCCTACTTTGGACATATGTGAAGATATAACTTTCTAGAGAAGGGTCTAATGCTGGAAAAGATGGAAGGAAAGAGAAGAAGATAACCAACATCAAGGTGGATGGACTCAGTTACGTGGTGATGGGTGCACCATTAGAAGACCTGAAAGACCAGGTTAGGGCCAGATTATCATTGAGGAAATCTGTCTATGTGGTCTCTAAGAGTCGGCTTGATGGCATATAATCAATCAATACTGCTGAGCAGGTCATGACAGAAATATTTTTAAAATCCTGTGGTTGCTATTCTTAAACAACCTGATGGACTTCTGTGGGATGACCATCTTATTCCATACTTTTATGTTTTCTCCTTGCATTGCATCAAACCTTGGACCAATACTTGCATTTCCCAGAACCCCTCCAGCATGCTGATGAAAAGGTTTCACCAGCTCTGCTCTCCATTGAAAGTGGAGATGCTATGCATTGAAGCTCTGAGAATTTGTGTGCAAAGGAAGTGTTCTTGCATTGAATCATAACTCCTGTGTGTGTGTATGTGTATGTGTGTGTGTGTTTGTATGTATGTATGTATGTGTATGTATATATGTGTGTGTGTGTGTGTGTGTGTATACACACACACACACACACACACACACATATATATATATTCTCCTATAATATATCCTGGTTTGAGAGACACTGGCAGTACAGGACCCATCATTATGACTTCTCAACCCATATGGTGCAACAGTTAGGCACTGGACTAAAGCATTGGCAACTCAAGGGCTCACATCACAATCTGAGCAAGTTGCCCTCTAACCACCTCATAGAATTATTGTGAACTATGAAATAGTGGATGTGGAAAAAAGCGTGTATGCCACCTTCTTGGAAAAAGGGTGGACTAAAAATGCAATTCAATAAATGAATAAATAAAGTTAAGTCTTACTATTCCAAAGAAAAGATCCTATTGAGCTTGAGCTATAGCTGAGCCATCATATTTGTTCCACTCAGTGAGTCTGACAGTATTTATTCTTCTACTAGATGTTTTATTAATGTTGTCACTCTGACTCTTGGGAAGTTCTGTTTTAACTGCCTCCCTGTAAGACTGCTACTGCTGCTGTCATCATGGGCTACAGGATTTCCCAATAGAGGTCAGAGACATCTGTTTGAACTGCAAAAAGTTTCATAAACTCTACAGTGAATGTAAGCTACCCTGCCTTTGAGTGAGGGGAAAAAAGGGATGACCTGTGCAAGCCGAACTGCAGTCTAGGATGAAAGATCCTGGAGAATTTTGTTTGGTCTGCATTTTCAAGTGAGCTGACCCAGTTTGTATTTCTGGGTCTAGTTATCCTTTGAACTGTGTTCGTTTGCAAATTCTACATACAAATTCTACATTCATTCTAAAATGCATTTACTTGAAAGGGTTGCATAGAATACATATGATAAGAAAGGGTTAGGGTTAGGGTTAGGGTTAGGGGGAAAACTGGATTTAAGAAAATACACTAAATGTATTTTGTACTTTGTACTAAATACAAATGTACTTTGATGTGTTTTTTATATTCTAAATGAGGCAGAAATTGGACAGAATAATTGAAGACTGGATGTGTGCATGCAAGACTGACACACAGATTCACATATTCCTACCTGGTACATGACTTGTACACACCAGTCATCTATAAGCAGAAATACATCAGATACAAAACTTCCAAAGTGAATTCATTATTACAATACACAAAACCAGGAATAAATCAAAGTAGCTTGCAATGAAATGTATACTTTCAGGAAGGTAATGAAAAATGAAAGTTAAGTATACTATCTAAAATCAACCATTTAAAAGGAGCTGCTGATTCATGATGATCCAATCCTTCACTGGGGAATTTGACGTATTTTCTTTACTGCCCCCCCAAAATGTTAAAATTTTCTCTGCATGTCTAAAAAAAATATTAAAATGGTATCAACAGATATGAGATTAAATCTGATTCATCAAAAATGGTATTTAGGGTATATTGGAATCTCCAAAGAATGTATTTGAAAGGATGGAGATCAGATTTTCTTTGCTGGAGATGTAAAAAATTTGAGGGTTCACTGCCCCATAGGATATGTCATGTGATCATTTGGAATGTTTTTGCAATAGTGCATTAGCAGATTTGTGGCAAAATCTTTACATATTAAAGATGTTAATGTAATGTGGAACAATATACCAAAGCTTTGGAATCTGACTGTTTATCAAGAATTATTATTGTATAGAGCATAGAATCATATTGATAAATTGGAAATGTGATATTATTCCAGATGTCAAAGAATGTTGTTGGAAATGTGTGATCTACCTGTTTTAGAAAAGGCAATATTTTCTACTAACCAAAGGATGCAGCAATATATGTGACTATGGCAGAGATTTTTGTGATATTTTACAATAATATTTTGTACTTTTTCATATTATAGAAGTTTATTCATTAGTAAACCAGTGACTATTGATAAGTATAAAATACAAGGTAGATTTTTTTCCCCTCTTCTTTCTTTTCTTTTTTAGTTTGTATTTTTAGTTTGTTTGGGGTTGTCTCTTTTCTGTTTTTTAAGTTTAAAGATTGTTTTGTTAATTATGTATGCACTAAATAAATAAATAAATAAATAAGAACCATTTTCTCTACTGCTCAACTGATTAATGTTCAGAATCTTACATTATTATTATTTATTATTTCACTCTGAAACTGGCTGAGAAAGCACATATATTGACATGAACCATGTACTGCCAAACCTATATATACACAGGTTTATGTTTAAAGGACTTATATATTAAATTAATATAATATATGTTAATATAATACATATATAACTTACATATTATTTAAAGAAGACTCAATAGCAGATTCAGATTCATTTTTCTGGAGAACTTGGAAGAATTTGCCTTCATTCTTAAATTGCCCATATGCAACTGTGTCTTGACTGATTGATTTTGTGCCATTAAGTCAGTGCTGATTCTTAGCAACTACAGTGGTACCTCTAGTTACGAACGCCCCTACTTACGCATTTTTCGAGATACGACCAGCTCCGGCCCCAAAAATTTACCTCGACTTGCGAACTCGCCTCGACTTATGAACCGGATCCGCGGCCATTTTCCGCCCATTCCACGTGGTCCGCGGCCATTTTCCGCCCGCTCCACATGGTCTGCGGCCATTTTCCTGCCTGTTCCATGTGGTCCATGGCCATTTTTCCGCCCTGCCGCGTGGTCCGTGGCCATTTTCCGCCCCTGACATGTGGTCCACGGCCATTTTTCCGCCCCTGACACGTGGTCCGCGGCCATTTTTCCGCCCTGCCGTGTAGTCCGTGGCTGTTTTTCCGCCCCTAATGCATAGTCCATGGACACCGGAACGGATTAACGGTAATTACATTGAACCTTATGGGAAAATTTGCCTCGTGTTGCGACCAATTCGAGTTGCACCCAGAGTCACGGAACGGATTAAATTCGTAACTCGAGGTTCCACTGTACATAGATTTGCTCCATGACAATCTGTCCCTAACCTAGTCTTTCAGGTCTTCCAACAGTGCACTCATTACCACTGTAACTGAGCCCATCCACCTTCCTGTTGGTTGCCCTCTTCTTCTCTTTCCTTCCATCTTTCTCCAGAGAGTTTAATGTGTCTGAAGGGAGATAATTTGAGCCTGATCATTTCTGCTTCAAGTGAACACTCTGGTTCAATTATCCATTTGTTTGTTTTTTTGGCTGACCATGGTATTCTCAGGAGTCTTCTCCAACACCCAAGCATTAATACTCTTTCTATACTCCTTCTTCAAAGTCCAACTTTCACTTCCACACAGTATCTTGGGGAATACCACTTCTTCCACTATTGCTATTCTGTAGTGTATTGCTTGACTGCTGGTTCCTTTACTGCTGATGGTTGTTCCTAAAAGGCTGAAGCTATCTACCACTCCAAAGTCTTCACTGTCAAATCTAAGGCTGGTTGTTGTACCTGTAGACATGAATTTGGACTTCTTTATATTTAATTTTAGTCCCATTTTTTCACTGTGCTTCTTGATTTTAATTACTAGAGCTTGGAGATCCTTTGCAATTTTTGCTACCAGACTAGTGTCATCAGCATAGCATACGTTATTGATATTTATTCCTCCAATTTTAAAAGTGTCCTCATCTTCTTCCAATCCACCTTCCCTTAATATATATTCAGCATACAGGTTGAATAAATAAGGGGACAGTATACAGCCTTGTCTCCCTCCTTTGCCAACTTGGAGCCAGTCTGCTTTGCCATGTTGTATCTGTTCAGTGGCTTCCTGACCTATAGATTTCTCATGGGGATAGTGAGATGTTCTGGGATTCCCATTTTTCTAAGCACACCCACAGCTTGATGTGATCAACACAATATTTTTTGGTATTCTTTGGCTTTCTCAATTATCCAGCATGCATCAGAAATAATCTCTCATGTTCCTTGATCTTTTCTAACATCTGGCATCTCTTTTTCCATGTAGCACTCTAATTGGTGTTGAATGATCCTATGCATTATTTTGCTAGCACATGAAATTATGGATATTATATGATAGTTTGCATACTCATTAAGTCTCCTTTCTTTGGCACTGGTATGTAGCCTATGACCCATTCTGATCTGTTGATCACTGTGTTGTTCTTCAGATTTGCTGGCATAGCTTAGTTAGAATCTTTATTGAGTCGTCTTCAGCTGCTTGCCATATTCCAGTATTCCATCAGTTCCTGTAATCTTCTGACTTAGTAATGACTGGAGTGCTGATGTAACTTCATCTTCTAGTACTAGAGATTTTTGTAAGTAGGGGATAGTCTGAATATTGAGTGACTCCTAGACAGGAAAATGTTCCTCCCTCTTGGCATGTATGTATTTTCCAAAAGTATGAGGAAATTGGAAATTACTCTGTTATTGTTGTCCTTTCATTTGGGGGTGTCAATCTAGGCACATGGAGAAGGCGTACGTAGAACCTATGCAAAAACCCTTCAGATTTCTTCCTGATGCATAGCTAGTACAGGCAATGCATATTTGGGGGCATATTGGGGGGGGGGCGGTGGTAGCAAGCAGCCCCTGGCATGTCCAGTAAAAATGACTGATCCATTTTCTTTCCTAACTGCAGAAGGAGGTATTTTTGGCTGTTAATTGCCAAGAATCTGGCAGAAGAGGAAGTTTTCCTTGGAGGATTGTTCCTGTGGGGTGAACCCGGAGAATTATAAATCTTCAGGAGACTTTACCTTTTTCTCTGATAAAGCATTCTGCAGTTTACTGCTGGTGTTGTTCAATCAGAACTACCCACGCTGAACTTTCAGGTTAGGGGTTTTCTTCATACTATATCTTATCTGTTTCATTTTGTTCTGAGTCACTGAACTACTTCTCTCTGAATATTTGCTGAAATGTTCCTAATGGGGATTTATGACCTTTTTGTTTGTTTGTTTGTTTGTTTATTTATATTTGGGAGGGCAGCTGGTTTATTTCCTACCCTGTTTTTCACATCTTTTTTCTTTGACTGTTAATGGCTCATCATTTCCATCTTAATAAAATATAGAATTGCAAATTTTATCTACAGATACAGCTATTGGGAAAGGGAGTTAATCTGGCTAACACAGCAACAAAAAATAGACTTAAAAAAACCCTATTTCCTTTTACTATCTTCCTTCTCCTTTTTATTGAGAAATTCAAATTTCTCAAATGCTTTGATTTCAAATGTTTTGATAACAAGCTGTTTTCAATACAACTGTACATCTAAGAGTTTTGTTAGTGTGCAGGCAACTGCTCTAGACATCATATTATTATAAATTGCTCAACTGATTCAAACTGACTGAAATCTTTTAATTTTTTTTTTAATGTTGTTAATACTTTTTTTCTTTTTCCTTTTAGCAACTACAGGGAGTTCCAACATAAGCAACATAATGAAATGAGGCAAATAAAAACTGAAACTGAATAATGCTGTAGAATCTGATGGCATTTCTACAATGTATTATAAGACATTCCAAGAAATGTTGATAAAACCTTTAACTCAAATAATGAATGAAATTCAGGAATGTGAAGAACTTCATCATAGAAAGAAACCTTGATCTCTTTAATTTATAAAAAAGGTAAGGATTTAACCTTTCCAGAATCATATAGACCTATTTCCTTACTAAATATAGATAATAAACTTTTCATGGCAATACTTGAAAAGAGAATAAATTGTTTTTAATTGAAGTAATACTTCCTTATCACACCGGATTTGTTCTGAAGAGATATGTGAGAGACAATATCAGTCATATTCTGAATGTTATTTGCAAGATAAATAATAAAACAAACAAAAAAGTTGCCCATCATTTTTCTTGATGCAGAAAAAGCTTTTGACAATTTGGAACTGCCTTTCATGCTTGCAGATTTGAAAAAGATGAGTTGCAGCTCTAATTATTTTCCTTGGAGTATTTATAAAGAGCAGAAAGCCAAGATAATAATAAATGGCTTTTTATCACAACAGTGTATCATACTGAAGAGAATATGACAAGGTTATCCCCTTTCTCCTTCTTTATTTTTATTGGTATTAGAACCATAAGCAATGAAAATGGGTCAGGAAAGTAAACTGTCAGGAGCTGAATTAGTAACTCAAGAACATAAATTGAAATTATATACTGATAATATTAATCTTACAGTTACCCAACCAAAAGACTTCTTAGCACTATTAATGGAATATATATGGCAATATAATTTTGTGTTATTTTATCAGATTAAAAAGAAAAACTCAAATGTTGACATGGAATTTGGCAAAGGAAGAAAAACAATACCTATATTTAGTATTACTGTAAAAAACTAAAACATGGTTAAATACCTAGGAATTTATATGACCATTGGGATTTATTTAAAAGCAACTACTTACCAAGCTGGAAAAGTATAACAGCAGATATCTCCAAACTGGAAAAAAAAATTGTCTGGCTAGGTAGAATTCCAGCCATTAAAACAAATATTTTACCAAGACTTAATTTTCCTTTCAAATCATTCCACTACCTATTGAAAACAAGATACTGATTGGCTTAAAACAAGTAACGAGCTGCAGAAGGTCCAATAAAAGACCAAGGCTTAAATTCAAGATTCTACAGGATTCAGAATAGCAAGGTGGTTTAGCAGCTCTGAACGTTAAATTGTATTACCATGCAGTTGGAAAAGCAATGAAATACCTACAGTGGAAGACTGGATTATAAAATTAATTGAACTTGCAGAAATGGCAAGACTGAACAATCTGGTCAGAGAAAAAGCAATAAAGACTATTTTGAAAGACTGAAAACCTTATATGGACTTTTTGTTGAAACAAGAAAAAATTGAATTGATGATTTGGGGATTTGGGGATTAAAAAGGGACAAAGAGGTTGGGGAAAAGATTAAGATGATAATTACTTGATAGAAAGAAGAACAGAAGGCATAATTGTATGTTTTTTTCTTTTTCTAATTTCTTTCCTTTTTCTCTATTTCTTATTTTCTAACTTTGTCTTTATTTTATATGTTTTTACTACATTGAGAAATTCTAATTATATATATACATATGCATACACACACACACACACACACATATACAGAGAGAGAGAGAGAAACAAAGAGAGAGAGAGAGAGAGAGAGAGAGAGAGAGAGAGAGAGAGAGAGAGAGAGAGAGAGAGAATATTACCATGCTAGTGACTTAACATGGATTTCAGAGTGGATTTTATCTCCTTACGGCTTTGTTATCTCTATGGGAGAGGCAGGACTTCCAAAGGTCAAGAAATTTCCTTGGAAAAAGTGGATGAAAATTTGCATAAACAGAATTTACCAAAGATTACAGAGAATCAGAGACAAATTTTGAATGGCCTACAACAATAAGGGAAGTTTTGGAAGCTATCAAAAAGACTAAAACAGGAAAGGCACCTGGTCCAGATGGTCTGCTGGCCTCTTATTATAAATGTTTTGATGATGAACTGTTACAACCTTTACAACAAACAATGAATATGGAAAGATTCCTGACAGCTGGAAAGAGGCCAATATAGCATTAATAGCTAAAGAGGCTCAGGACCTGACTTTAACAAGAAATTATCGACCACTATCTTTATTGAATAATGACTATAAGTTGTTTACAATGATTTTGGCTGAAAGGTTGAAAATAATTTTTATTCATGAAGATCAGTGTGGGTTTTTACCTAAAATACAATTATGAGATAATATTAGAAATGTGTTGGATATTCTGGAGTATCTGGAGCAACAGAATGAAAAGCAAGCTGCATTGATCTTCTTAGATGCAAAGAAGGCCTCTGATAATTTGAACTGAATTTTGAACTTGAGTTTTGGAAAATATGAACTTTGGAATTTTATTAAATGGGTAAGATTGATTTACCTCACAGAAAACACAAATCATTGTTAATGGAGAATTAATAAAAGCTTGTGAGATTCAAAAAGGGACAAGACAAGGATGCCCACTGACTCCATTCTTGTTCATTTTAGTTCTTGAGGTACTGCATAGAGACATAAGACAAGATGAGAGAATTGTGGGAATAAATATTTAAAAAGGAACTTATAAGGTCATTTGCTGATGACTTGCTGGTATTTTGGAGTATCAAAAGGAGTAGAAACAGTAATGGGAAAATTAAAGGATTTTGGTATGCTAGCATGTTTTAAGATTAATAATCAGAAGACAAAGATGTTAAATATGAAGACAAAAATATGAAAATAGAAGATCAGACAGAACTGATGGAGAAAACTGGTTTTAAGATTAAGAAAAAGAGTAAAATACTTGGGCATTATTATGAGAAATATGATTTGTATGTTATTTCAAAATAATTATGTTAAGACATGGAACAAAATTAAGAAGGAATGTTAAGATGGGACAAATTAAAATTGTCACTGTTGGGGAGAATTTCTGTGATAAAATTGAATGTTTTGCCTAGAATGATGCTTTTGTTTCAGACAATACCTGTTTTGACAACTGATGTACCATTCAAGCAATGGCAAAAAGAGATATCTAAATTTGTATGGCAACAGTAAAAAAACCATGAGTTAAATACAAAGTGTTACAAGATGCAAAGGAAAGAGGAGGATTGGGTTTACCAGATTTAAAATTATATTTTGCAGCTTGTTGTTTGGTTTGGATGAAAGAATGGGTGTTGCTGAGAAACAAAAGACTTTTAGAAGACCATGACCTGAAGTTTGGATGGCATGGATATTTATGGTGTGATTAAGAATAGATATAAACCCAGACTGTACCTGAAAACACCTGTATGGAGCTCAGCACCAGAAGCATTTTAAAGAAGAGAAACAACAGACAAAGACAAATGGTTAACAGACTAGGAATTATTGGAGAATCACCAAGGGAAATATAAAATTAAATCAGAAGAACAACTAATGGCAGAAAGATAGTTGTCACTGGTTTTCCCATTTACAGTTATCAGAAAGATTTAAAATGGATAAAAAGACATGGTATGGAGGAAAGTCAGACAGAATTTGAAGTGCAACTGTGTACCGATGTCGAACATATAATTGCTAAAATGTATAAACTTTTGTTGAAATTTGAAATGGAAGAACAGGTTAAAGAATGTATGATAAAGAGGGCTAAGAATTTTTCTTATATAGATGGATCAATGGGAAAATATGTGGTCAAAAGGGTTGAAATTTACATTCTCTTTAAGAACATAACATAGAGAATGTTTATAAAATCAGGTACCAATGATACTTATTGATGCTAGAGAAATTATCTAAAAAGGCATTCCAAATGTATGTTGGAAATGTGAACAACATGAAGGGACATTATATCATGCTTGGTGGATATGTAAAAAAGCTAAAAAAAATGGATTCAAATACACACATTAATACAGAGTGTTTTAAAGATTAATATTCAGTTGAAGCCAGAACTTTTTCTTTTAGGACTGATGGATACACAGTTAGAAAAGAATCATGGAAAATTATTTCAATACATGATTACTGTCACAAGATTATTATATGCACAAAGATGGAAAGATTTGGCATTATCCACCATGAAAGAATGGTTGGTGAAATTGACATAACCTACTGAGATGGCCAAAGTCACTTCTTCGAGTAGAGAAAGGTCATTATTGACATTTATCAATGACTGGCAACCCCTTATGGACTTTTTGCATAAAAAGAAAATGATTTTGTGACTTATGGTTTTGATGATTAGAAAGAATAGGTTATAGAAAGAAGGCAAATAATCTTAGAGAGAGAGGTATGATTAGAACTGCATGTTTAACTGCTGAGAGAAAGATCAGAAGCCACTTATTTATATATATTTTTTCATGTTTTCTGTTCTTTTATTTTTTTTTCCTTTTTACTATCTCCTTTTTTTCTTTGTCTCTTCTTTTTGTTTCCTTTCTTTTTTTCTTTTTCACATTTACTATATTTTTTCTTTGAATGTATTTCTTATTATTTATGTAAAATCTTTTAATAAAAATTATTTTTTAAAAAAGGAAGAGGCAGGATTTCCAGACAGTTTGTAGAAATATATCTGGGTTGACACAAATGGAAACAAACAATTTATAAGACATCATGTAATAATAAGTAATGTATTGAATGTTTGAGATATTAAAGGAAACAAATCAGCCCAGATCACTCCCCTCTTATATTATTATTAAATGATGATTTTATGAAGAGAAAGATACCAAGAACGCTTTTCAGTGGAGAGCTAATCACGTATTTAGATTTCAAGATTTAATTATTAATAAGGCAAAAAAAAATCTTTTGAAACTGTTACTTCAAAATAGTCTAGTTTAGCTGGTTGGTTTCAGTGTCTTCAATATATTGCTTAGTATTAAAATAATTGCAGAAATAAGGGGGAATACTAAGGAACTTAACTGAATAATACAAAACTTAGAACATTTATTGGGCCTTATTTATAGCCTTTTGGTGAAGTATCACTCAGAAATGAACAGGTCAAGACTGTATGATTAAATGGATGCAGAATTTGAATGCAGTAATAGAGATACAACAATGGGGATTTCAATGGAAGAAAACCATTAAAGTTATTTCAAACAGTATAAGATGTTTATTGATCATATATTACTCCAGTTTTGGTTGATAAAATGGCAATTCATTTTCAAAAAATTGCTGGAAATCAATGAGCAGGTTGGATCATTTTTTTTTTTCATATTTAGTGGTAAAACTCAAGAATTCTGGAAAATGATTTGTACAAGAATGAAACAAATCTTAAAAGTTGAATTCCCATTTCAACCTACAATACTCTTATTAAACCTTATCAAACGATGCAGTATATCTCCTCAAAGTATAGTGAATTAGCTTTATATTAGCTTCTTATTTGAAAAGTTGTCTGATCCCTTCAACATAAGAATGGCTAACCAAATTGTGAGGGTATGCTTCAATGTCTAGAATACGTTTTTTTTTTATTCATTCAGTTATGTCCGATTCTTGGAGATTGTCTGGACAAGTCCCTGCAGTTTTCTTGGCAAGGTTTTTCAGAAGTGGTTTGCCATTGCCTCCTTCCTAGGGCTAAGAGAAAGTGACTGGCACAAGGTCACCCAGCTGGCTTTGTGCCTAAGTGGGACTAGAACTCATGGACTTCTGGTTTCTAGCCTGATGCCTTAACCACTACACCAAACTAGCTTACTTCATACCTTAAAGTAAATCTGATACAGATTTCAAGTCAAACTGGAAATAATTTTTAGACTATAATTTAATACATAGGTTGGTTCCACATCCAAAATAAGGGTTTATCTGTACATAGAATATATATTTCCATTGTACAAGATACATCAGAACAGAGTCTTAGTAACATGGATTGAATTTATTACAACATATAAGTACCTCAGGCTTTATGGACTACCGATTGTAACTGTTGGGTTTTAATTTTTGTCTGCTGCCCAGAGTCACTGCTATGAGATGGGCTGCCATAAAAATTATTTAAAATTTTTAAAAAGCAAACCTTTATTTGGTTATTTATCTTGTGTTGACTATGGTTGCTGATATTCCTTTTAGCTGAAGGTTAACAGTGATAATAGTCTTTTAAAGTGATACAATATATTTACAACTAAAAATGATAACTTAGAAAGCTATAATCTCTATGCCATTTTGAAATCCCTGGTTTCACCTGTATGTTATTCTTTTATTGTTTTTTTCATGTTGTCTCTTGTACTTGTTCATATATTTTCTTTAAAGTGTCAAATAAAACAAAAACAATTCTATATACAGTACGGCAGAAATTGTAGCCTACTATATTTTCCAGAGAAAATTGTATTTTCTTTTCTGAATTACTTGCTTCGTGTTTATGTACATTACAGCTTTTGTGAAACAGAACTCAAGAGAACTGTGTTTCTCATAAAACATGATAGCAATTAACATTAAAATGAGTTTGTGGGCTGAACAAAAAGAGAAACATAGCTCATGTAATGCAGAACTGCAAGTCAGTTTGATGAAGCAGTCTCCAAAAGTGGTGTGACTAATCCGTTAATTCAGCTCTTCCTAAACTTCTGAAAGTTGAATCCCTCTTTAGGAAAATGAAAACAATCATGTTTTCTGGAGCCCTGCCTTGTGTCATCAGGACTCTTTTCAAAATCAGCAAAGCAAAAGGGAGAGGCTGCTTAGATCTTTGTTAATATCACACTTTTGTTTCTGAATACACAGTAAGGAGAAATTGAATAGTCCAATCTTCCCCAACTGCAGTTGTGTTGGGGCTAAACTTCTTGAATTCCCAGCCCACATAGTCATTGGTTAGAAATTCTGGCTAGCACCTCTACAGCTACCAGATAGCTGTAGAGAATAGTTGTATCCTAAGAATGAAGTCTTCTTCCATCATGATATAAATTATATGGCAGCCATATAAATATGATTAATAAATAAATACATAAATAAATACAAACATCCCTGGAAGAGGCTTCTGAAGATTACAGGGGTATTACAGCTGCACTCATGGCCCTGCCCTCCAAATTCCCCATTCCTGCTCCCCAGCACTCATGCACTGTGAATGGGTATCTCTAGGGTGAAAGCCTATGTCTATGGTCATCAGAGGTTAAGTAAGGAAATTGAGGGTCTTGGGAATATAGGTAGTCCTTGACTTATGACGACAATTGAGACCAGAACTTCCATCGCTAAGCAATGCAGTTGTTAAGTGAGTTGCACCTGACTGATGACCTATTTTGCCATGGTAGTTAAGTAAATCAAGTGGGCGTTAAGCGAATTATGTGGTCATTAAGTGAATCTGGCTTTCCCCATTGACTTTGCTTGTTGGAAGCCCCTTGGGAAGGTTGCAAATTGTGATCATGTGACCGTGGGACACTGCAACTGTCATAAATATGAGCTAGTTGCCAAGCACCCAAATTTTGATCATGTGACTGTGGGGATGCTGTGATGGTCATAAGTGCAAGGACCAGTTGTAAGTCACTTTTTTCAGCAGTGGCATAACTTCAAACGGTTGTTAAATGAATGGTCATAAGTCGAGGACTACCTGTAGGCCAATGGAATAGGCCTGTGCTTTTTTCATGGGACACCTTTGCAAATTCAATCTCTATACAGCCAAACAGTTCTTGATAATCCTCTTTAAGGATTCTTTTTTTAAGGTTTAAAAAAACAATAATTCTCCCTGGAGATTCCCATCTCTGTCTTCAGTGCATAGAACTTCAGTTTTGGACAGACAGATAGGAAAGTCCTAAGGAAGAAATGCTTTGTAAATTCTAATATATACTGCCCTGATATATACCTCCTGAACTAATGTACAAATTGCAATGTCTGCTTCAGACTATGCACTTACTTGACTTTTGGCTCAAAAAGATGAAGAAATATGGGCATTTTAGGATAGATACAATCTACTTATTGAGAACATATGTATAGATGTGCATATTTTGTGAGAAAATGCATTCAAAATAATCTTTACATACCTCTTGAGTTTTGAACATGTATGTGTGTGTGTGTGTGTTTTTGAAACAACAGGTGGATGTAGACAAAGAGTACAGTGGTGTTAGGAATAAGCTCATGCAAAGATGACCTGGTAAAGATACAGGGCAATCTGTCATGTATAGAAAGCTCAGGAATTTACTGGTCACGGCTATCAAAAACAACCAAGCTTTTGCTGGTGCAGCACTACAGTTCTGTGCCTGGAGTGAAGCTTCTAGCAGTCTGATGACTGTCATCATCAGTCTGCTCTGTACTTACAAGGCTCTTCTGCTCAAGAGCAGTGATATTGCACCTTGACTGCTTTTTTCCCTCTCATGCGTTCACCCACGCACCAATCCATACACCACACTCCTCTCACTGCCAGGAGCTAAGAAATACAATAGGCTCTATCCACTCTTCAACTGCCACTCAGTGGAGACAGCCAGCAATAACAGCACCATCTACAAAGTTGGCATGATTTTATTTTAGGTTGGCCCAGTCTCTTCATGCACCACCCCATGAAGGGGTACCAACATGGGAATATTTCTGGCTTTTTGCATACTCAGTCCTTCCATCCATATCCGCACTTTCTTAACCAAACATGTAGGACAAATCTAGTATTACACTTTGCATGTTTGCAGACATCAAGAAAAAAAAAATAAAGGTTTGACTCTTGGTAACTCATCTAGACACATGCATGCAGGGTTTTTTTTTTTTTTTTTGAATGATGGAGAAGTGGTTTGCCACTGACTTCTTTTGGGATATTTTTCCAACCTCCTGGTCAAGAGAGTCACACGAAGCTTTCAAGAACCCAGCCATTTTTTTTTTTCAAAGGTTGGCAATCTAGGAAGAAGTACTAAAAGAAAGGTGACGGAGGGTGGATTTTTAAAAATAAACACACAAAATCGTTCTCTTGTCTCGTAACATTTTCTTGTAGTGTGTTTGGCTCCAATTATAAAACATTATCTTACATTTAAAATAACTGGAAAAAGCTACCAATTTGATGTTTTGGTGTTATATTTTCTAGAGCTCTGACATGGAATAATGAACATCTTGTTTTTTCTTTTCTTTTTTAAAGGTATCATTTAAAGTTGCACATAGTTGTGTAGTAGCTGAATCAAAATGGGAGGACTTTGTATGTGCCTGAGCAGTTTGTAGATCCTAAACTGACATTCAAAGGCACAGTCCTCTCAGGTGCCACATTTTCTGGTAGAACATCTTCCTTCTGGTGCTTAGAGCGTCTTCTATTCTGCATCAACCCCCAGATTTACCCTTTCCTCAGTGAGGCATTTATAAAATGGAAGACATTTGAAAATCCATTTTGCAATGGTTGCTTAGAAAGAAAGGTTCAGACAAAATGAACAAACCCGCTTTGCATCTGAAGGAATCCATTGGCAAGGCTGCCCTCATTCTTGAGAACAACACACGATACGTTTTTTGTGCCGGAAAACAGGAAAGCTGGAGGCCTGCTGATGTTTTGAAAGGGGTCCAAGAGTAACAAAAATGCAGCTCTCTGTGGTAGTCTTGCCCCCTTGTGTTTCTCAACCAGGGTGGCTGAATGTGTTACAGACCTATCAGAAAATTTGCTACAAATGCACAAATATTAATCTACAGCTATTTCCTTTGCTTTCTTAAACATGAATGAAGATGTTTGTCTCCCTTTTCCCCTTATAAATTGCTCTTGGTCAGAGGGGGCATGTTCCGTCTCAAAGTTTGACTGCCAGGATCAAACAAAAAAAGCCTTGTGAACTTAAAGGAGAAACAAATAAATAGCTATTACGGGGTGGGGGATGGAAATTGGAGGCGGACCTTGTCTCTGTCAACAATATTGACTTTGTTCACTTGGAAAAAAAGAGGAGGAGGGGGAAGATTCTGCTCAATGTGCAAAACAAAACAAAACGAAAAACCCTTCTTATTTGGAAGGTGGAATGAAAAAAGACAGAGGTTACAGGAAATGGTAGACATTTTTTGTTGAATTAAACCATTAGGAGTGACCCAAAACCAAAGGGAAAGAAAGGAAACAACTGGATACATTTAGGTCACAAGCACCAGCCAAATGGTGAGCTGCAACCAATTATCATAAATGAATGTTTCTCTTTTATTCATGACCACCGTGCCTGCTCCCATGATGCTCTCTGCCGTTTTGTGAAAACAGATGAAGCTATTTTATTTTCTTCTTACAATATTAGCTAATGCAATTGAGCAAATGTTAACACATGTTGTGTTTAATAAGGGCAAAAAATTAATCATTGCTAAAGCCCCTAAAAATAAGAAAGGAAGAAAGGAAAAAAAAAAGATAGGAAGAAAGAAAAAAGAAAGAAATCTGGAGCCGCTGCTGCTGGCTTTATATAGACAGATATATGTTTATGCAGGATTATGTAACTTAGCTAATGGCTAGAATTATGACATTAGTCATGCATTTTACATTAAAAGAGTCCTCAAACATGTTTGTGCAAGCTGTAATTACACCCCCTTGCTCTGCCTGTAATGCTTTGCCACACACTAAAAGCCAAATTATGCCTCCCCTCTCTGTGTGGACGAGAGACAGAAGAGCACTTTTCTGTGAAACCTGCAAAGGAATCAATAGCTTTAATCCAGACTTAGTCATACTTTGATTTCAGTGAATTATTTTCAGTAAGAGGAAGCCTAAATCCCACCCTATACAATTAGTGGATTTATGAAGCAATTCAGAGTGAACTTTCAATTAGATTCCACTTGACTTTGATGAACTTTCAACTTTCAAAATTTGGCAGTGGATTTTGAAATTAAAAAGTACTTTGGGGCAACTTTTTGACAAAACTGGAAATGCCTAGTTTTATTTAGCACCCAGTGTTTCGGATGCTTCACATAATACAGTAGTGATCCAGCCTTAGCTCACATTTTATAATTTGCTTCTGGAAAGGCAAGACAAAGATGAGAAAGGTGACAGGTAGCTCTACTGAAGGTCGGGAGGTAGTTAAGCAGGAACTTCATAGTTTCATGCAATCTAGCGTAACTTTAAGCCTTCTGGACACTATAGAGATTATAATTATGCAGATATGTTGGGGCTATAACTTGCTAAGAATTTTGGGAGTTAGAGCTTTAACACATTTGGAAAAAAAGCTATGCCATTATGGTCTGTAAACTGCAGTGTGTTTGGGTTTTTTTTTTATTTTGCTGCTGGTATTTGTTTGGTTTCTTTCTATCTATAGCCATACAAAATTTCCTTCCTTATCATGTAGTTTTACTATAGAGATGTCACATTAGTAAAGGTGGATAGAATCTCAGTGGACAGAATCCAATGGGTTGACGGGAATGTGTCTTGCAGTATTATTTGGGAAGTTGTTTGGGCCTATTGGTCTCAAGTGAGTGGACAGGGTCTTTTGTGATGTCACTTTTGCCACCTGTGGACTTGAACCCTGCCCCTCAGGCCACCAGGGAGGACAAGGAGCTGGATCTGGGCAATAGTCAATGTCACAGTACAAGACATGGGAGCAACAGCTACTTTGAAAGAGGCAAGACTTTGATTTTGCAAAATTAGATAACTATCATTCTCTCGCCAACTTTTGCTTTTTGGGAATGGCAGCTGTAAGTGATCCTGGAAGAAGTGGATTATCTGGGTTCTTGACACTCATGATTCAGACCTAAGCATGGGCCAGAAACTGCACTGATCACTCTCATGGATGATCGGAGGTGGGTCTTGAATGACTGATGCATTTCCATTCTTGTCTAGAGGACTTTCTTTTCAATACTGTCAACCATCGTTTTCTTTTGGGCTGTCTGTGAGGGTTGAGAGTAGAATGTACTGTGTTTCAGTCATTCTGTTCCTTCCTGAGCAGGCAATTGCAGTTAATGATTATGGGGAAGAAGAGGAGAGATTTCAGGCGCTCCTCTCCTGCATTTTGTCTAATATCCACATGAAGCTGCTGGGGGAGTCATCCATCAGCATGGGTTATGTTGTATTATTAGTACAAAGATCCATTCTCTCTCTCTCTCTCTCTCTCTCTCTCTGTCTCAGCAGAGGAAGTCCTGACCCAGTGTTTGGAGGCTGTCTGTGCAATAGGCACAGACTCAACCCAAGCAAGATGAAGCAGCTGTTAATTTTCATAAGCCAGCCAGTTCCAGGACTGTACCAAGTTTAATTCTGCATGTGAATGAGCAGCTCTCAATCTGAGAATCTTCTTGGATTCCCAGCTCCTGCTGAAAATATAGATGGGGGTCTTTGCTCGACTTTGTTTGGGGCACCAGTTGCAGCTATTCCTAGAAGAGGGAGCACCGGCTAAAATCACTCATGCTCTTGTCACCTCCCAATCTCATGACTATAATTTGCTTCATATAACACTATCCTTAAAGGTCACCCAGAAAATTCAACTTGTGCAGAATGCAGCTGCCCATTTACTAACAGGTCAGACCTATTACTGCCATGTGATATCCCTGTTTTGGGATTGCATTGGTTAATGGTTTGTTTCTAAGTGCTATTTAAGATGCTTGTTATCACCTACAAAGTCCAGTATGGCTTTAGACCTGGGTATCTTCCAGACTGCCTATTCCAGGCAGAATCGGCCCTCCCAATGTGAACAGAGAGTGCATGCTAAGGGTTCCCTCTTTCAAGAACTCTGGTGGGAGGATGCCTGGAAGCATCCATTTTCTGTGGGGGTGCCTCTCCTATGGAACACCTTGTCCTCCAAGGTGAAGGAGGCTCCTTCCCTCATTATCTTCCAAAAAATTGTAAAGACCTGGTTATTTCAAAAGGCTTTTAAAAACAAGAGGCAGTGATTTGCTGAAGTGACATGCCAGGAATGTTGTATTTATCATTTTTTTAAATTTACTGATGTTATGTACATTGTTGTTCTTTATATTTTTTATATGTATATATGTATGTGACATACATATACTGTATGCCACATAAAGTTGGTCACTTTGAAGTGACCAAAAAGTCTGTACACACATATAAATAAATAAACAAGTTCTTCCCCATCCAAAATCAATGCAGATGTTTTAAGTATTGAGCTACCCTCTGATTTAGCCACTAGTCAAACTTTCCCATGAAGCTCCCACTTAAGAAAAACATGATCAGGGAAGTGTGAGGGCTTCCAGGGGAGGTATAGTGAATTAAAGATACTCTGCAAAAGTGGAGCCAACAACTGTGCCAAAAAACAAGGAACCAGTGAGTAGACTGGTTCCATGGAACCTCTCTGGATAAGGAGAGGACAGGAGATTGCCCATATGTGCTCAGTTCAGATTCTAGTAGGGTGCCTAGTTCAAGGACACATCAGTATCTCCTGAACAAAGCATGTCTCCTTAAGAGGAAAAGACAGCAATGGCCCTAATTCAGTCACTCCAGGACCTGAGCAGCCTCCAGGCCCTTGTACAACTCCTGAACTCTGGACCTCTGTTCCTGTCACTCTTGCTCTTGATCCTGCACTCAGACTCTTGCTTGACAATCAGACCAGCTCATATAACTTTCTGGTGCCAAAACCAAGGTCCATCCCAGACAATGCCTGTGCCTTTCTCCTGCTATCAGAATGCTAATGCCTGAATTTTGGATGGCTTCCGATGAGGAGAGCACAGGACAGTGGTTTTCCATGGGTTTGAGTGCTGGGAGACAACAGGATTAACCATTTTGCTCACAACCGTGGCGGAGACTTTTAAAGGACACTAAGTTCACAAACCTCACTTTCTAATCATCTTTGGAAATTGCTCATTAACTACTTCTATGCTATTAGAGACTTTTGGAATGTCAAGCTTGAGAATGCCTGGTGAGTCTGCCTTTAATCCTGAATGAAAGAAAACTTTAATTATAAGCTTAAGAATGTAAAGAAATTGAAATAAACAGCAAAAAAACTATATAAGATTTTGATATTAGAAAGTTATAAACAGACTAAGGGTCCAGATAAAATTGGAATATCGAAACTTTTACAATAAGATTTTGGAATTAATTATAAAGTACAAACAACTTCTCATGGGAAATAGATCCTGTTTTGGTTTTTACAAGACACGACATAGATAAATAATTTCATGATTTCAAAAACTGGACACTAGAGGGGACTAAAGAATTTAGGCAGAGGAAAGAAATACAGGCCTGCAAGATGGTTATGACAATAAAAATACTGAAGGAGACTTTTGAAGAATGGAATCAGAAAATAGTAGCCACAATACTAACAACATCAATATTGATGTCTGCTTCTGTGCATTGACTATGTCCAAAAGATGTTATTGAAGAAATGTCAGACGTAGAACACATTTTATCTGACCAGATAGAGATGGTATCAAAAGTGGATTTACAACTTCCAAGAGAATGATTTAGAAAAAGATGTTTTGCTGAATCTACAAAAGAAAGTTGCGGAGGTTTTAAAATTTAAAAAGGAAATACAAATGACAAACCAAGAGAGTGGATAATTTTTTCCTACTGGATTTACAAAAGAGTTAAAGCTTGTTAAAGCCTTGAAGAAGGCTTTTCTATGCAATGGGACAAAAAAGAAATGAAGAGAAATCAAATCCTACGACAGTATTTCAATGAACTCAAGGTTAAGACTGTTAGAAGTAAAAGAAAGGAAAGAAAGTTGGTTTATTTGATCAAGGTTAAAATAAGATATGTTGTTACTTCTGGCTACCCTTTTCGGACTTTCTGCTGACACCAGGACTGAAAAGGTGATGTTTTATGGATTTGTTTATAGATAAAAGATGGGATATGGGATGAAGAGATAAACGTTTGTAACTTTGGTGAACTAAATTTGGTGAATTTAGTTACTAAATTTGTGTATACTTGTGATGAAGGTTGGAAGTCACTTCTTTATATATTTCTTTTCTTTTTCTTTATTATAATCTTACTTTTCTCTTTCTTCTCTTTCTTTTCTTTCTTTTACCTTGCACTTTTTCCTTCTATTTTTTCTTTCTTTAACTTAAGTTTGTATTCGATTTTGCTATTATAATCAAAATTCTTAATAAAAATATACATACAAAAAAAAAAGAATCAAGGAAATGTGAGGAGGTAGTACTGCTCACTACAAACTGTTACATAAATACATCATGAAACTTGATTCCAAGGCACAATATGCTGGTAATAGATAATGTGGCTTTAAAAAAAAAGAAATCCCCTTAGCATTTTTGAGAAAACTGTGATGACACCAAAATGACATGTGCCGTAATCACACAAAAGCAGCAATAAATTACTCAGTTGGTAGCCCACCACCACTCTCCATCATCATCTCAGCCATTACACCTTTGGGCTTCTCAAAACTCAAGACATTCCTGTCCAAACATAGCCCAATCACTTGGTCATTATGGCCTTTGCAGTATTCCATTGGTGTAAATTACATCATTACAGAGACTTCATTTTATTTGTTTTACAGTCTTCTTGCTTGATTTAAAGCCCATTTAACAAGCCTCAAAGAAGTTGGAACATGTCATGAATTTTGGGGGTCGGCATGCCCAACTGTTCTGTTTGCTTGTTCATCAAGGTCTTTCATTTTGTAAAATTTGTGAAGCTACTTGGTTAAAAGTTAAAGAAAATAGTCCCAAAGACCGAGCAATTGAAAAGACTTATTGGCAGCTGCAGTGTGTACCATCACCTGCTGATTTCATTATGACAAGATACTTTGTTCCAGATCTCTTTTGCCTGAAAAACTGTATTTTTTTCCTTCATCAGAATTAGTACCAATGAAAGCCATTCATTTTTTAAAATAGCACACATGTCACAACATTTTCTTGGTGGAATCTGAAAAAAATTGGCCTATGATAGATATTTCTTTCAGCACATAGTGTGCTAGGAGTACAGGCCACTTTGTTTCTTTCTATTTTCCACTGAAGGTAGCCAAAAATAGAAAATATAAAAGCAGTCTTTTCTTTTCTCGTTTTCTGTTTCAGCACCTCTGATGTGGTCACCAAGCCACTGCTTAGAAACACAAACATTGTAGCACATTTGGAATCCTACTGGCTAATGGAACCAACCTAAAGCAATGTCTTAAGTTGGAAAATAATGTTCATGCAGAAGTAACTCTAATCAGTTTCTGTAGAAATAAATGGAATGCTTTTAACATGAAAAAGAATTTCTTCTCCCCTAGATGTTAGAACATAAAGTTAGCGTTTTGGACCAAAAGGCAGCTGGCTTTATGCTGGGATAAAGCTTAGGCTAGCGAGATATTTCCTTTTGCAAAATCCTTGCCATTCTTTTGTGAATGGCTTTGAAATTATGTGAAAGAAACCAATGTGTGTGTCCTTAGGTGGCATGCTCTGAACTAATGGGCTGAGGGAGGGGGCAGGGAGAAAAGGCATAGTCGTGTTTTGCTAGCATGTTCGGGTCCATACCCCAGACTGATGTAACTTGGGATTTAATGTCAATCCTTTACAAATGTGCTGTTATTTTCTTTTTTCTACTTTTTCTTGTAAAAGTGCAACCTACTCTACCATCATACTAATATGAAATATTTGATGAAATATAATTGAGAAGTACAGACTTTTCATCTTCTTCATCTATTATACAGTTACCAAAAAACAGACAATATACTGTAGAAGGGAAAAAATGCTCCACCCCAATTCTCCTCCCCTTCTGTGCCTGAAGGCCTCCAGGGATCCCACTTCCCTCCCTCTGATTGTTGGAGACAGGAGGGCCTTGTGCCCCTCTTTGCATTTCCATTTTTACATTGCCTGGAGTTGATGAGATCTCTCCCCTTTCAGACTTTTCCACCCCTTCTCCTACTGGCTGGGAATAGTGTGCATGTATGGGGAATCTCCAATGCTTCTTCAGCTGAATCTGGTGAAATCTCCTCCCTTTTCTAGTCTCCCCCTCTTCCTTATACCAGACAGCAGGAAGAGAGTGTATCTCCATCTCTTTTACTTCCTCGTCAGGAACTCCCTCCTTCCAGAATTCTTCCTCTCCTCTTCAGGTGAAACAGTCTCTCTCTCCTTAGTCATTTGTTTTGCAGTTGTCTTACTCTTCCTCCCCAAACAAGACCCCTTCCCCTCAACTGAAGCTGCCTGAACTGTTGGCAGATGCCGAAGCCTGACTCTGTGGCCAGTCAGGCAGCTTGGGCTTAAGAGGGTATTTCAAGTGCAACTGTCATTGGTAATGTGGGCTGCTAACTCCCACCAAGGTAGCTCTTTCGATAAATCAAATATTCCACTCTCCTCTCCTGTGCCGTGAGCCCAAACTGCGCTCTACCCTGAATCCATCCTCTCTCCCCACAAAGTTGGGGTGAGGGTGGGGGGTCAGGAGTGTACCAGGAACAGAGGAAAATTGGGTGAAATTGCTTGTGATTGGAAGTTGCAAGTTAAAGGCCATGGGACTGATGTGTGCACTTATAGGGAATGATCTAATAAACTTGACATCTAGCTTCTTAGACTATTGAGTGGGAGAAAGAATTCTGGTAGAAAATTAGATATAGATTCCAAAAGCAAAGGGGAAGCCTTCCTGATGATGATGTTCAGCAAAGGACTTGGAGTGATCCAGCTGATTGTTGAGGAGAGTCTGAACGGTTTGAAGTTCCAGGAGAAATGGGAAAAATGTGGAACAAGAGAAGGCCAGGAAGAATTCTGACTTTCAGTGAAGATGTCCTTGATGCTTGAAGTTAGATTTTAGAGCCTATTTGAATCTGTAGAGTTACAGAAATGGCTAGATGTCCTTTTAATTTCTATGAGCTAGAACAAACTCATTTGACAGGCCAAATATGGCATACTTAGAGTATCTGCTTGCAAAATACCTCCATTCCCACATGTATGACACTTGCTCTTAACAAGGAACTCATGTGTGAAGTGACCAGGTTCTCCATAATATAGGCCTACAGTAGGTCTAGAGGGCATTGCTGCAGCTATTCTTGAGAAGATAGCAGACCTTTGCTAACTTCCAGATGCATGGGTTCAACTCCCAAAGACTCTGTTGTGCAGCAGGAGAATGGAGGAAGGAATGAAATAGGAAATGTGGTGTCTTCCATTCCTGTTCATACTCTGCCCTTATTTCTTGAATCTTTCATCAATACTCAAGCAAACCTGGATTAATACAGATAAAACATGAGTGCTTTGACCAATAAGTTCACTTCATATTTCATCTGATTGTACCTCTTTAAATTGGTGATTTAAGTCCCCTTTATTCCAGTCCACACACTGAGGTAACCTGGGGTAAATTGTGTCTCACCTGCTGAGCTAGCTCATTTATCACCTGGGCCACTGATCTATCTGGACCACCTGAGAAAGGCATTAATAATTTGATTGATGGTTAGTGGGATTTCCAGAGGGTCTGTAACCATAATTTAATCATGGTCTAAAAGTGCAGGCTCAGGTCCTTTGGTGCTGGCAGTAGGCAATAGGTAGATCCTGCCTGCAGATTTCATGCCAGACATGTCAGCAGATCTTGACTCTCCAGATACTTTAGTAATCAGGAACTTTTTCACAGCAGTCAGTTATATTCAGTCAGATTTATTGAAACAAAAAAGGGTTAAGTTACAAAGTTTTAGAAACTGGGTATGTGCACTTTTAGTACCCATTTATCAATAAATATGCTTTTTAAAATCCCTTTAATCCTCTTTCTAACCACCTCTTGACTCAGGGGAGATGTTCCTACCCAAATGCTTTATTGCAGACAAGAATAAACCTGTATAAATACAGAAGATCTGCAAAACACACACAGGTTCATATCTGTGCTCCAGGGTTTAGATTCTAGGCCTTTTCCTCCCACTTTTTCAAGTCAATAGAACATTTGGCTGTTTTCTTCATGAACTTGATATTGGGAGGAAACTGCTCGGTGTTGACATAATGGTTCTCTCCTGGTAGAGAACTGCTGGTTCCTGCCTCCCCAAATTAATGCCTTACAAAAATAGGCAGAGGTCTTGCACACTTTAAATGAGCTGCCTCAATTTATGGTAGAGAGATAGACAAGACAATTTCAGGAATGTTAAACAACTCTTAACTGAAGTCTCAGTGCTGGCATTCTACAATATTAACTGTTGTGAGTGCAGATGTTAATGGCTTTGAAATAAGTAGAGTGTTGCTTCAAGGTCATTAAAAAGCCAATACAGTACCTAGTTTTCTAGCATATTCATAGATCTACAAACATGGTGTGACCAAACTGAGCAGGAGTATCTTGAAATAGTGTGAATCTATGCACAAGTCTTAAAGCAGAGTGAATCTGTGTACCATTCTGAAAGTAACCAAATGGATTGGAATATTTCCAGCTACATACAAACCACAAACCATTAATTATTTTGAAAAATTGAAAATATTTGTGTGGGTACCAATAAGATGCAAAAGACTACAATACTCATATGGAACATTGCCAGGCAAAACACTTATGGTAGCAGATGCTTTATTCTGACATAAACATACACAACGTTTAGAAGGGGAAAACAGTCAGAATCTTTCTGATTAGTTTCTTTGACATATATGCCACACTATTGCTTCTGATCCAAACCTACAAGCAATATTGAGAATTACTGTATACAAACTGATTAGCCATCGTGTGCAATGCTCAACTCATTTCTTGGGGAGTGAGGAAGATTTATATTATCACAGGAATTAATTCTCAATGGTAACACATTTTTCCCCCCCTCCCAATTAAGATATGACAGGAATTACCGAGAAAACTTTACAAAGGCCACTTAAGTGTTGCTAAATACAGATAATGTGCAAGACTGTGTTTGGTGGGCACAGATGAGTCAGTGTTTTAAAACATTTGTGGCAGGCTGTGATTTTTGCCAGAAGAATAAACCCACTCAGCAAAAAGAACCACTAATGGGTACGCTAATGCCAGATAGACTTTGGAAGGGAATTGGAGCAGTTATTTGTGAACTGCAAGGTCATAATCCTTAAATTGCCATAGACTTCTCTTTAGATATCAAGAGATCAACCATGTTTGCAGTCTTACAAGATCAACTGTCGTTAATTGCTTAAATATATAATAGTTAGGAGAGGATTTCATGATGGATTCAAAACAGATAAAACCCCACAGTTCACCAGGAAAGATATCATTTGCAAAAGAATATAACCTTGCTCATGTTATGACCAGCCTTTATGAACCACAAGCCAATGGGAAGAAAGAACAGTTCAAACTGCAAAGTAAATTCTAACACAGGAAGAGCCATTCTTAGTTTAAGAGCAACTCCCATCCATGCCATAAGTGTTGCCCAGCATAATTAATCATGGTTGACAGCTATGAACAGCAGTTCCAATCTTGAAAAAAACTGTAACCTCACCAGCCTAATTTTAAGGAAATCTGTGCATTGGATCCAAAAAGCCCACAAGTCCCACTTTGATAACCATCATGGAGTGCATGCTTTGTTACAATTGTATCCTGGATCTTGAGTGCAAATAAAATTAAATGATCAAAAGGGATAGTCTTGCCACATCTTGCCCCTGGAGGTGAGATTGGCCCCCTCACTCCTGGCCTTTTGGAGGGATTTGAAGACCTGGCTCTGCCATCTGGCTTGGGGTGTTAAACTATAGGTTGCATGCAGTCCCAAAGCTAGCTGGATTGCAGAATAGATTATCTGTCCCTCCGAAGTCAGAGAGAAAATAATATAAAATCTATATAGGTCATTCTAATTAAGGTCTGTTCATTTGAAAGCAAAGAGAGTTTGTGTTATTGCCATCTATTTACCTTTGTACATCAACAGGCATTGTACAGAATATATTACAATGTCCTGTGTGAAAGGTTTATCAGGATTTCCCCCCTAGGGCTTATAACACAGCCAGAAAATCTCTTGCCAGGTTTAAACCTGATAAAAAATTGACACACAGTCCAATAGATTTGGACTTTACAAGATTGGTGTTAATGACCACAATTACAGCAATGTTTTCCTTTATTCTCAGTAGGTACGTGTTTGAATTTATGCACATGTCATGTGTACTTTCAAAAATTTATTGCTTGAGGTAACACTGGGGGTTGAAAACCTAATTCTGCAGAACCATGAAAATGTCATTAAAAATGTGAATATCTGTCTTCTTGTGTTTTAGCTCTGCAGTGCTATAATTTGGCTTAGAGTCTTTATTGGTTGAAGTGGCTGATCTATCATTAGCATGTTTAGATAATTTTAGTCCTAGACCTTTATAAGGCAATGTGCATTTAACCTTCCCAACACCACCTAAAAAAATTGCAGTAGATCAGATCAGGAAAAGTTTGAGCAATATATAATACGTTCTACATATGATGCAATTCATACAAAAAGTCCATCAAATTTCCTTGGCTTCATCCAGTTTTTAGGCAACATCTGTTGGGTTTTTGGAAGGCAGCCATAATTCATCTTCACTAGAGACTTTGTGCTATGGAGGCAATCCTTACCTTACATGATTTTGGCATATATTCTCCTGCCATCACTCTTCCAGTAATGGTGTACATTCTACAATAAATAGATATCCAAAGTGTGCAAATCCAACCATTCAAGCAAAGAAGTGCTAGTAAAGAACCATTTATACTAGTGCTTATATGTGCACATGCTCGCGCACCCACACAAACACATATATCCCCCAAACTGCAGAATGAAGGACTCTTTATTGAAAGTTATGGGTTGTAATCAACTGCACCAGTCCAAAGTGGGTTGGTAGATAGATGTTTTTTGACTTCCAAGTGTAGGGCTGAAAGAGAGGGACTGGCCCATGGTCATCCAGGCAGCTTCTGTGCCTAAGGGAAAACTAGAGCCTGGGTTTCCTTACATATAGCTCACACCTTAACCGTTACATCATATTGCTCTCATATACTGATATAATATCTACTGTACATACAAATGATAGTATATAATGGTGCTTGCTTCTTCAGCTTCTTTCATCAACGTTGCTTTTCCTTACTTATGTAGAAGCAAGAAACAAGAAAGCTCCTTATACATGATTGAACCCTAGATGAGAGAGATTACCTGAATTAAGACATGGGCGCAATGTGTACTGCCAACATTTGGGAATCTCTTGCTGATCAAGTCTTTGCTTATATATGAGAAAGAAAACCTCTACTGATTGTAGAGTCTTCACTTAGCAGATGTTCAATAAGCAAAACTCCATTGTTGTTGGCAAAAATGCAGTTGTAAGAAATTTTTGGTCATTGGGTGGGATCTAGATCAAATTTATATGACTTTATTCCTAATGAAATTATTGAGAATCAATTCATGTCTGCTTAATCTCCTTGATTCTACAGGAAATAATTTTAAGCAGTTTTGTCTGAAGTATATAACCAAATATATCAACTGGTACTTGGGGTGGGGTGAGGTAGGGGTAATGAGAGAGGGAAAACAAATATTCATGCAGAAAGCTGCATAAACTTTGACTTAGCACTGGGAATAATAAGGCTGCTTTTTAAAGAAGAGTTTGTACATGTCGTAAACATTAAAAAAAAAAAAAAACACTGGAAAGGGATCAGTTCAATTTTGGATGAGCCCTTCAGTACAACTGTTTTGCATCCAAGAGGTTATGTATAGGCCCTTTGCATAAATGTAAGTACACTAATTTCTGCAATAAATAAATCACATAAAAGCATGAGTAAATGCTGAGTTCAAACTAGAGTAGCCTCAGGCACTAACTGGAGCTTTCTGCACATGAGTTGCTCTTGGTCCTTCACTGTACTGCACTGAACAATTTTAAAAAGTAGGAGAAAAAAGGATAATATTTTGTTCAGTCAAGCGGCCCAATTATTTAAATTAAACTGAGCCAGCAAAACTAGTGAGGCTAAATAAAAGGTACACATTGGTAAAACTTAGTAAGTTCCACACTTCAGGGAGAGAATGGATAATGAATTCTTCCATACAGTAGAAAGTAGAAGATCATGGTGTTTAGAAGATCAAGATGTCCTGAAATTGGATATGCTGGATACAAGCATACTGAATTCTATTAAATAAGACTTGATAGGCACTGCAAATCTGCAGAATAGATTATATATGTCCATAAAGTATCTTAGCAGTAATTCTAAGAGAATATTAGAAAGTGGGATCTGAAGTGCTTTGACATTCCAGAGATCCTTTGATATGTCTGTGCCCCAGGCATTGTCTATGCTGTCTGGGCACACAAGGTATGAGGTTACCTTGCCCCTCTTTTCCTTGCTATTCCAGAGAGCACTTGGTAACAGGATTTTCTCTCAAGTGTGTGTGTGTGTGTGTGTGTGTGTGTGTGTGTAAATTGGGTATGTTTCAAAAAAGTCAAACTGGTGGGTATGATTGCGCAATTGAAACCCCATACCTTTTATAAATGTATTGTGATGTGTATAAAAAAGGGTGAGGTTTTGGACATCTGGTTGCAGCCATCACTGACTTTTTTAATGTCCCTGCTTGCTACATTAATTGAAATAGAAATAAACTTGGAAGAATATCAATAATTCATTTCTCTTGCTACATTGATTTGCAGCAAGATAAAATAACATCAAAATATTATTTAAAAAAAAATCAAAGTACTCTTTTAAAAATAAAAATATTATTTAAATATGTATTCCAGTTTGCATTTAAAGGCACATTTTATCTCAAAAATTCATATTTAAATATTATCTCTCAAGCAATGAAATACTAAAACTATGATACATAAATGGAGAAGTAAGGGATTTGGTAGAGTTCAGTTTGGATCTGCAAATCTGAGTGAACAGCATGAATCATGTCCTTTTATGTAGGGTGAAATATTCAATAGGGTAGAAGAATGGAGTTATTCCATTTGGACCCAAGAAATATCACACATCCTAAAACAATATCAGTCAGTAGTACTGCCACCACCTACTGGATTATTGGGCAACCAGAACTCTTTATACTGGGTTAAGTTTTTTAAATCAAGAAATATGTGGTATAGAGCAGAAGAAAAATAAGTATAATTTATTTAAAGAATGGACATCCCATTTTTTCTCATTTGAACTAGAAATCGATTTTTGGTACAGAATCAGTTAAGTGTCAATATAGAATGATATGGAATTCAGGTAGTTCTAAATCCGGTATGCTTGTCAATCTTCAGTTTAGTTCATATACTAGAAATATGGAGACTACAAATGTCCAGTCAAGGAAGGAAGGAAGGAAGGAAGGAAGGAAGGAAGGAAGGAAGGAAGGAAGGAAGGAAGGAAGGAAGGAAGGAAGGAAGGAAGGAAGGAAGGAAGGAAGGAAGGAAGGAAATCTAATTTTCTGCTTGCTGTATTGAACCCAATGTTCCTTAGTCCTAGATAGTTAGCATAATCTGGAAGGTGAATTGGACTATTATATTTTGATCTGAACTGTGATCATAACTGAATCAAAATCTTCTCAGTATGACATAGTCACATCCTTCCTCCAATTATAAACAAAACACTGTGGTCAGCTGTGTTGACATGACAGGCAGATAGCTTCCAAGGTCCAGATGGCAGAGTTGTAAGCATAGGGCTCTACAGCAAACGAAGATTACATCTGAATGATAACCCATGCACAGTGATGTCATGATGCAAATCCTGCTCTTGCCCCCTCCCCAAGGATACTACTTCAATATAAACCCCAAATGCAGAATGGAATAGGCTGATTCAAGGTGGAACATGCCTATCTCTATCATCTCTATCTCTATCTACATCTATGTTTATGTATCAACATCTACATTGCACATGCATAAATACAATAGAATAAAATACCTCTTTATAAAATTATTTGATCCCTCATTTACATATGCCAACTATTCTCTTTCCTATGCAGAAACTATGGCCTCTATGTGCAGAAATACACAAGAATACACACTGCTCCTTTTGTAGAAACTGCAACAGGAAAAAAACAAAACGAAACAAACAGGATGAAGGGGCAGCTATAGTGGGAAATGAAGGAAAGAAGATGGAAGCAAAATAGGATGGAGAAGACAAGAGGAACTGGACAGAGAAAGAAAGAAGAAAGGAGAGGACCTATTTAAGCACAGTTTCCAGATGAACAGCTCTGCCCATCAAAGGTCAGTCTTAAAGCTAATCTTAAACTCACCAGTCTCCTCAGCAGGATTCATTTGTAACTCCTACTCATTTCTTTGCTTTGAACAGGTTCTTCTATTCTTAGTTGGGAAGCTAAAATGACCTCCTCTTGATTCATGGGTAATCATTTGGTCAAAAACTTCACCTTCCTTTTCAAGCAAAGACTACTGAATGCTTCCAGACTCCTTACTTGAGAGCACAGAATTTTTACTGCCAGAGTCAGTACTCAATAAAGTGTCATATTTGATTTGCTATATCTTTTAGTTCAGATGCTGCTATGCAGTTTGACTCATCCCACATTTGGGAGAATTGGGAACACCTTCATATTTTCTTAAGAAAATGGCCCCAAGTTTTAAAGAAGGACTGAAAGGATTCTGAGGCAGTGAGGCTATTAAGATGACATTTCAGGAATTATGGAATTTTATACCAATCCTGTGCATAAATCTGAGAAAAGGTATCCCTTTTCTTTTGACAAAACCCATAAGTTTTATATTGGTAAGAATGTATCCACA
This sequence comes from Python bivittatus, assembly GCF_059951505.1. Lineage (NCBI taxonomy): Eukaryota > Metazoa > Chordata > Lepidosauria > Squamata > Pythonidae > Python > Python bivittatus. The sequence continues at coordinate 47,532,344 of NW_028277098.1, read as the reverse complement.
GGGTACTTTGTTGTAATTCAAAGGGATTATTTTTAAACCATATTATTAAGTATACTTGATATGGAACAGTAAACCTGGATTTTTCCTTTGCAATAAAAAAGTCAGCCTTTATCAACCGACTGAAGATGTAGCAGAGCACAGATACCAATGAACACATCATAAATAAGCCGCTGTACCTTTTCCACAAAGATGAAAGAAAAGATAGGTTTTTAGATTCCAGAGTTTTCAACTACATAAGTAAAAAACAGATCCCATAGCCTGATGAACAGAGCCGGGAACAGTCACTGTAGTTTAACATTCATAGAGGGAGACGGCTATTCAAATGAGAAAACGTGCCTTCTTTGCATGCTTTAGCACAGCCTTCTCCCAATGGTACATGGTCATTACTAGTCAGAGATGGTGGAAAAAGCAGTTTATGTGTTTCTGCTTGAATATTTATTATGTACATTTAGTTGTCATTTTCAGGGGCATCTACTGTATGTGTCTGTGTGAAGGCATGGCTCCGCCCCTTTTGTATGAGCATTGTGATGTCACATGCACATAGGAAGGGGGGCGGAGCTTGCATTGCGATGGTACAATGTTGCTTTCTTCCAATGATGACAGAATTGGATCCTTCCGATGCCTCTGACTGCTTGAATATATGCTTTAGCGTGTGCTTTTATGGAATTGTTCTTTTAACTTAATGAAACCACTCAGAGTTGTTTGGAGTTGGGTGGCCTAGAAATGGAATTAAATAAATAAATAAATTATGGCCTCAGGCCAGTGACATTCTTCTTAATTCTTTCCTACTAATAGATGAGCAAGTAAATATCATGGCAAAAGTCAAATCTGAAGAAAAATCTTTGCAATGGTAAAAAAAAAAAAAGATTTAGGATTAGTCAGACAGCATCAATCCTATCATACATTTATTTATTTTATTTAATAGATTCCTTTCCATAGTGAAGCTTCTCAAAGTGCTTTATAGTAAAATCAGAAATAAAATACATAATAAGATACCACATTAAAATAAAATACTGTAAAACAAAAAGTAATAAAATGTGTTTATTAAAAAGGTAGGGGGAGAGAACACAAAGGAGATTTGTCCAACATTCCTATTGGGCAGGCCTAGGGGAAGAGGTACATTTTCAACAGGGCCCTAAAAGGTATCATGTAGGCACATCCTGAATTTTTTTGGGAGGTAGCAATCTGGAGTGAAGTGCAACCACGCAGAAGGCTTGTCCTCAAGCAGCTGGTACATGCAGCAGGACCTCTGCTGATGATCTTAGTGATCAACCAGGTCTAAAATGGTTGATCACTAATGGTAAAATGGCTCAGTAGCTAATTGGCAGTAGGTAGCTGGTGCCTTGTCAGCAACCTGGCTACCACATTCTGTAGCAGCTGAGTGTGGTCTGAATGTGCAGACCAAGTACACAAGGGCAGTAACAGATATTGCATATGGTTACTAAAGTTACCACCATGTCAACAACTATAGTGAGGCTATCCCTGTCCCAAAAAGGTTGTAATTGGAATGTCAACCAAAGCTGGCAATCTGAACAAACAAAACAGAGTCCAAATTACATCAGGCAAGCACTGAAAAGTAGGGAACATCAAATGGGAAGTGTAGACAACCTTTATTGGCCAATAGGCATATTTGGAGTGTTGAGAGCAGGTTGGGGATTCCCAAAGATTGCCCTAGTCATTATGGACTATTCACTACAAGTTATGCTTCTAGGACCACCAATGTTCTCCATCCAAAGTTACTAACATTTTTTTTTTTCTGTTAGGTGGGTTCTTTTCCAAACAAAACTTTGAACTGCTAGCAGTGAGGGGTCTCTGGGATCCAGAAGTATTCTTGTAAATCAAGATAATTCTGGAGACTGATAGTTGAGGTATCAGTAATGACAACTTTTAGTATCATATTAAAAAAAATAAGGAGTCTGGTAAATGCAAATGAAAGTGACCATGGCTATTGCTATTCATGGGCATCGTGTAGTTTATTTTGATTGCATGAAGATATTTTCAGTTTCCAATGGTAGAGTTTTCTTTTTGGCGAACCTTTGCCATGATGGAGTATAGCCCAACTCTTAATCTTCATCATGACATGTTTGCTTCTTTCCAATTAAATGATAAAGATATTTGACTAAGATCAGGAGATCCAGGTTCTCATCCACCCTGAACCATGGAAACTTTGGAATTGATTGCTCACTCTCAGCTAAACTAATCTCACAGGGTTTTTACTGAGGGGAAAAATAAAACTTGGTGCTTAGCAATAAAACTCACTAAGATAATAGCTCCTGAAGACAGGGTGGAATATACATGTAATAAAATGGTAATAAATAACAGCAACAATAACAATAATTATAACCAAACTAATTGCCTCGTCCCATTAAATCCTGCCCAATTAGATGTTGCTCATTTGCTTTCATTATAATCATCATTAAATTAATGATAAGTGTTTCAGCAGTGCAAGTAGGCTAAATTGAGCAACCATACTGTGATGTGAAAATTAGGCCTGGCCAGTTTTTTAAGGCCACTAGATTAGAATATCTAATCTCTCTCCAGAGTCATGATGCAACAGGATATCCCTCAATGACTGAAGAGCTTAAAGTTGTCACTTTTGTCTTCCCAAGAACCCATAATCTTGAATGGCAGAACCTGAATGATTGAAATTGTGCTGGTAACTTTTTTGGAATCTCTTTTTTGGAAATTCCTCTAAATATGATGATATGATGATGGTGACTTTTTTACTACTATTCATTATATCATTAGTATCCTCATTGTCCTCCTCCTTCTATTTTAGGGAGAGGTAACAAACATGGGTGTTCGTGACCAGGATTAACCATCAAGCTGAGTGGAGAGCAAGGGCCAAAGACTGAGCTAAACAGAGTGCAACTCTAAACCTCCACAGCTGTTTTCATTTTCCTCCCTTCACTGTGTGGCACTTCAGGGAGAATTATGAAAGTGGCGTGTAATTCAGAGAAGAAGCCTCCTCCTTAACTCCTTTTTCCCCCTCCACACACCCTGTGCTGCCTTTTCCTGGAGCAGTGAAAAGTGCTCATGGCAGATCGTTTTCTATTCAAGGGAAATATCAAGTTCTATTAAATATGTATTTGTTATGGAGCTTTCCATTCTGTCTAAATCATTATTCCACAAGATTGTTATGCTCCCACCCACTTCCATCCCTTAACTTAAGCAACTCTTCTGCCTGCTTGCCTGATCGCATTAGGAGAAGTAGTACAATTTGAAACAATTAAGAATTTTATGGATCCTAGGGAAAAGGGCAACATTCCTGGGATTTTGTCAGGACAAGTGCTCTGTCAATATCTAGACAGATTGGAATAAGCAGAATCTATAACTTTCCTAGATCAAATCCTAGGCAGCTTCCATAAGTTTAAATTGATCCTGAATGGTTTTTAATAGTGAGGCAACAATATCTTTTTGGATGCAAGATCCTACCCATTGGGACTGTGCATGCTTCAAAAATGATTTGGAAAACGTGGTCCAGACCTTGTACAAGCAACACAGCTCTCTGTCGTTCATTCAAGCAGCCTGACTTTTTCAGGCTACTGTGTGAACTAAAAAAAGATGTTGCTGCTTTAAGGACTTGATTCATTATAGCTAGCACAACTCTTAAAGAGCAGCATCTCTTTTTCAGACTTACAAAGAAGCCTGAAAAAGTTGTAACTCTTGAATCAATGGTGCAAGGGTGAATAGAATGTGAAGGATATGTGTTTTTATTTTATGGTTTTTATATCTATAAGGTGCATTGGGGATGGCATTTAATTTCATTGTATGAGGTACAATGACAATAAAGTTTACAACAACAACCACAACAACATCAGTACAGCAAACTGATAATAAATGGAGGAATAAATTAAAATATTCACTTTGAATGGTGTGTTTTTTAAAAAAAATGTTATTAAATGAAAGGAATTCTTGGTTAAAAACATACAGTAGATTATCCTGGAGGTTGATGTGTACTCAAATGCCATTTCAGTTCTTTGTGAATTATTGACTTAATACAAAGGAGAGCTTCTAAATAGGGTTATTGGGATTGCTGCACTATTCAAACACCAAGTCCTGCTTTCATCTCACTCTCACTCCCCTCTCCGGAAAAGGTTGCTATATCCTGTGAAATATCAGCCGTAGTCCTGTCCTCAAAACAAAGAAAAGGATCCAAGGCAATCTGAGGATTTTGTGCTTCTGGAGGAATGTAAAGGATATCATAAAGAGGATAGCTGGTCTACCAAGTTAACTAACAATCCCACAGGTTGAATATTATTTATGGAGAGTAGGAAGCAAGATACATGACTGAAGAGGCCCGAGACCTGTGGACTACAAATGAAAGGGCTACAAGGGGAAATGCAGGAGGTGATTTAACAAGAATATATATATACATACAGGCACACACACACACACACATAGACATACACATACACATACAGTTTGGTCTAGTGGTTAAGGCACCAGGCTAGAAACCGAGAGGCTGTGAGTTCTAGTCCTGCCGTAGGCATGAAAGCTAGCTGGGTGACTTTGGGCCAGTCCCTCTCTCTCAGCCCACAATGTCAGGCTCCAGCGACAAGCTGGTCAGTAAATTCCTGTTGCAACCAATGGATCAACCTTTGGTAATCTGAAAATTATCGGGACCCTGCACCTGAGGGAAAATGCTAGGAAGACAGACAGACATACAGACAGACACACACCACACAGAGAACAAAATATGATGTGGAATCTCTTGCCTCAGTGTGAGTGATCCCATTAAGATTCTACCAAGTCAGTGATTTATCACAACTTTTAGAGGCTGTCATACAACAGGCAAAAGAAAGACAAGACGTTTTTTTTTTTTTCCTTTTCAACCTTTTCATAATGTTCAGGTGGTACACTTATCCAGCAGTAAATGACTTAGTTCAGGGCTTGTGGCACTCACCCTGTATCTGAGAATTTTGTTGCTATTTAGTACAGAGGAAAATAAAACCTTACAGTTGAAATGCTACTATATAGCAGAAGGACACATTATAATAGCAGCCCCTGTGGGACTGAGAAAGAATGACAGCCAGTGAGTTTCCACAGCTGGAGGTGGATTTGAGATTGCATTCTCCCCTCCTAGTTCACCTCCTTAACTACTATACCGTAGTGTAAATTCAGTTAATGGGTTGTGCAGCTATTTGGATCCAAAACTGACACAGTGCTTTGGAAATGGCATAGGGGCACTTGTTGGTGTCCCTTTAAAGTAGCCACTTCTTTTCCTGGACTCATATTGTAGCCGGGTGGTCCCAAGAAAAAGCATGCTTGGGTTAAGGAGATGTTAAGAAGGCTGCAACAAGCTGCAGTGTCCTTGTCACATCCTGTTTCCACCTACTTATGTCATATTTTCCTGAGATTTTCCTGAGAATATGTCATATTTTCCTCATATTTTCCTGAGACTGTATGGCTGCCATGCCAACAGGTGGGCCTTCAATCATATAGCTGTGGTACCACCTTGACTTTTTTGACCCCATTCCCTCAAATGCCCTTGAATGCATCCTGTCTTATCTGTGGATAGCTAATTTGTGTCCTCCTGATAATTATAGGACAACCAAGTTCATTATCCAATATCTGAAGCTGATTACAATGTTTTTACGTAATTGCTCAGCTTTTTATTGCACAACTAAAATTCTTATCTACATTCTTCATTCCAGGCAGCATATAGACTGATGCCTGCCAAGCCTTCTAGTGACATTTTATAACAGATAACAGCACTCTGTGGACCCTACTCTAAGATGGATTAGCTACATTGAGTTCAGTGGAATTTCAGCAGCAGGAGAACGATTCTTTTCCAACAGAAGAAAGGTGGAACTGACCACTGTTCCCAGTTCACCTATTTGGGGGTGTGAGAAGGCAGGGAGAAGTGAGGGCCTCAAACGAACCATGTTTGCTAGGGGAGAGCGCTGTGCACCATGGGGCAGCCTTGGGGGGGTGGCAGGAGGGAGGATGGGCAGAAGGCACACTCGCACCAGAGTGGAGAGGGACGGCAGGAGGGAGGAAAGACTGCAGGCAAGAGGCACGTTCGCACCAGAGTGGAGAGAAACGGCAGGGGGCGGCTGTCGGGTCAAGTGGGGATTGGAATGTGTATTGCGCTGATTGGATTCGGAAAGTGGAATGTCTGCGGTTTTGCGGTTAATTAGCGGTGCTCCAGGGCAGTAAAAAAAGGTGAGATTGTGAGCCAAGCCCTCGTAGGAGGGGGAGGACAGATAGGGGGTATAAAAACCTGTCAGACCTTGCTTCGGGGTTCCTCCATTGCTGCGGGAGGGACCCACCTTTGCAAACGTGCCCAATAAAAACTTCTGTCTACTGGACAACCGAACCCGTGTCTGTCGTTTTCTGACAAAATTGGCGAGCCAGGCAGGAGTCCTCGACGTGGACCGGACTGTGGGGAACCGGTGAGTAATCGGCCGTAACACCCCGTTGAGGTGTCTCCCGTTTTCCCCGGAGTCGGGTCCGGGACGGGACTCCAATTGCCAGTCAGACAGAAGTAAAGAGGAAGTCGGCCGACGAGGGGACCTCTGGGAGGTCTGGTGAGTACAACCTACCCATAATCTCGGGGAGATTAGCGTGGTTACAAGGCGTTGGACGCCGCAAGGGGACAGAAGAGTCCGGGACCTTCTGTAAGGTGGGAAACGTAGTCAGGAAGGATGGGTAAGGCGCAGAGTAAGAGTGTAAGGCCAGGGGCCAGTGGGAAAAACGCAGTAGGGGGAATCCCCACGGATTCTCCATTAGGACAATTGTTGCAACAATGGGAGACACCCTGGTTGTGTCCATTCACCAGGGGTCTGGAAAAACCGACCATGATAACTTTGTGCACTAAAGAATGGCCAAAATATCCACTAGTGGACCCCGAATTCCCCTACCATTGGGATACTCTTGGAATCCCCAGTAATTACTGGGTGACCCAACTAAAAAACTACATTGTGGAGCATAAAATGTTAACACAGGAACCCTATGTGGAAGTCTGGTTCCATGTTCATTGGGAGGGGCCTCGACCCAAGTTAGCCAAAATTTTTGTCCAAAAAGAACAGGAGGATGAGGAGGAGGACCTCTGGCTGACTGGACCTCAATGGGGGCCGCCACCTCCTCCTCCTCCTCCTCTTCCTACCGCTCCCCCTCCGGCGCCCCCACCCTATCCCGGGCTGCGGAAAGAGCTGGACCAGCTGAACCAAGACATTCAGAACTTGCCCTTTATTCTAAGGTCGGCCAGTGCCTTCCCCGTCCTGGAGGTCCCGAACGGAACGAACGCACAGGAGGTGGCTGTCACCAGTTACTTAACGGTTCCCATCAAACCCAGTGAGTTGTGGAAAAAAAAAAAAAAAAAAAAAGAGACCCTCCCTCGTATGCAAGAGAACGCCCATACCGCCGCCGAACAATTGGAACTTTTTCTCGGCCCGGTGGAATACTCCTGGGGGAACTGAATTACATTTTAGCCCACCTCTATACGCCAGAAGAGAGGGGCCAGATTCGGCGAGCTGCGCTCGGGGCTTGGGAGCGAAGGAATGCAAATGTCCCAAAAGCCCCGGCCGCAGATACTAAATTCCCTCTGGCAGACCCAAATTGGGATCCCAATAATGCTGAACATCGGGAGAACATGAGAGGAGTTTCCCCCTGTACGGCTAGGGGGGTCATGGTTCCCCAACCGGGACCCACGGGGAACCCTTGGTAAACATCACGGTGGGTCCCACTGGCGAGGAACAGCAGTTCCTCGTGGACACCGGAGCCTCTCGAACATCGCTGTGCCAACCGATCCCAGGGACTGCGAAATCCCGGGGCACGTCGGTATCGGTGATGGGGGTGGGAGGCTCTCCGGTCAAGGCAGACGTACTGGAGGGAGTGAGACTGGAGTGGAATGGGAAGGAGGTAACTGCAGATGTGTTACTGATCCCACAGGCGAGAGTGAACTTGCTGGGAAGGGATCTAATGGGTAGTCTAGTAGTGGAGTTGTGGAATGTGGAACAGGCAGAAAGGATGTGTTTGTTGCGAGAGGCGGACGTGGAGGTTGTGAACCCTGAGGTATGGGCAGGGGAGGGGGGGCGGGTCGGTTTCGCATCGCCCCAATTAGCATCCCCTTGAAACCAGGGGTGACAGGTTTGCGGCAAGCCCAATACCTGCTGTCCCGGGATGGGAGGCGTGGGCTGAAGCAACAACTGAGATGGACGGTGCTGCCCCAGAGGTACACCGAGAGCCCCCTCTTGTTTGGACAGGCATTGGAAGAGAAACTCCAGGGGTTCCGGGCCCCTGGGGGTTCTCGGGTGCTGCAGTATGTGGATGATTTGTTGGTGTCTGGAGAGAAGGAAGTAAAGGTGAGAGAAGATTCAGTGGCTTTATTGAACTGGTTGGCTGAGGAAGGATTGAAGGTGTCAAAAGGGAAGGTCCAATTTGTGGAAAGGGAGGTCAAGTATTTAGAACATGTACTCCGGAAGGGCGAGAAGTTGATTGATCCTTCTCGGATACAGGGGATAATGCAGTTGAAGCCCCCTCATACTAAAACGGAGGTGCAGCGGTTTCTGGGTCTAGTGGGATATTGCCGGCTATGGATAGATGAGTACATGAGCAAGGCTCAGTTTCTGTATGAGAAGTTGAAAGGATCATCTGACAGGGTAGAATGGACAGACAGGGACACAGAGAAGTGGGGGGAATTACGAAGGAGCCTGGTGACGGCCCCGGCTCTGGCTCTACCGAACTTGGCCCTCCCCTTTCACCTATACGTTACAGCTCATGGGGGAACTGCCATTGGAGTACTGACTCAGAGACGGGCTGGGAAATATCAACCAGTGGCCTTCCTGAGCAAAGCCCTAGAACCAGTGGTGAGGGGATGGCCGACTTGTGTGCAGGCAGTGGCTGCCGCTGCTGTGCTAGTGACAGAAGGGAAAAAACTCACTTTTGGGAGCCCCGTGATTGTCCATTCACCCCATCAGATCTTAAGTGTGCTTAGTCAGCAGGCGGCTGCTTGGATGACAGAAGGGAGGATGTTGAAATATGAGACAGTTCTCCGGATAAGTCCTGATGTGGTGGTAGGAACAGACAGGAATTTGAACCCAGCGGAGTTTCTTGCGGGGGAGCGGAAAGAATGGGAGCCGGCGGAGCACGAGTGCTCCACCCTGTTGCAGCTGCAAACAAAGACCCGGGAGGACCTGCAGGAGGTCCCGCTGGAGGAGGGTGAGGTCTGGTTTGTGGATGGGTCTAGCCGAGTAGAGCAGGGACAAAGGAAGTCAGGATATGCGATAGTGACGGCGGAGGGAGAGACAATAGAGAAGGGGGCACTACCAGCGGACTGGTCGGCTCAGCTGTGTGAAGTGCACGCTTTGAAACGGGCACTAGAGTTGGGAAAGGGAGTGTCCCTCACCGTCTACACAGACTCGTGATACGCCTGGGGAGTACTGCACACTTTCAGGAAAATTTGGCTGGAATGGGGTTTACTCACAGCTGCTGGAAAGGGAAGGTTGCAGGGAGGAAGCAGGTCATTGGGTTACAATTGAGGGGACCCAGTAGTGAGCCGTGCTGACATGAGGGGGATGGTGGAGAAACTGCACGAAGGGTCTCACTGGGGGGTGCAGGCTTTGGTAGACACTGTAAAGCCGTGGTACTGGAGCCTGGGGGTTCGATGGGAACTCCACACCCCTTGGCATCCTGACTCCAGTGGGAAAGTGGAAAGGGCCAACGGGGTGTTGAAGCAACATCTCACCAAACTGGGATTGGAAACAGGGCTACCTTGGACAAAGACACTTCCGGTTGCCCTGCTTCGAATGCGGACAGCCCCTCGCAAGGATGTGGGGGTCTCCCGGTTCGAGTTGATGAAGGGAAGACCTTTCCTGGCTCCAATGGGAGAGCCTATCCCCGAGCTAAAGGATGCCTTCCTAAGAAAGTATCTCTTGGTACTGTCACAATCTCTCTTGTCTCTAAGAAAACAGGGACTCCTCGCTCAACGGCCCCCTTGCTGGAAGACCAACACCCCCACAAGCCAGAGGATTGGGTCCTGATAAAGACGTGGAAGGATGAGAAGCTGAAACCGTCTTGGGAGGGACCATACCAAGTTCTCCTGACAACTGAATCAGCGGTTCGGACCCGACAGGGGGGTTGGACCCACTACCATCGGGTTAAGCGAGCTCCCGACCCCCGACCATGGACTGCCCAACCGGGAGACGGACTCAAAGTAAAACTTAAAAGGAACTGAACTAAGGCAGGGGAGGAGATGACCAACATAAAGGCGTAGAATTGGCACAGACAGCTTTGATCACTGGGGATGATCCCCGTGGGGGGGGGGGATGTTCTATCATTTTGGGTCTTCTCCCATACCAAGACCCTGGACTAATCAAAGGCAAATGGCTCTAAATCTCTTGGGGACAACCAATGCAACTCAATGTGTATATTTCAACAATACCCAGAACCGTACCCCCCATTGCCCTCAAAAGGTCCTGCTTTCACTTGTGGAGGGGTCTATAATATCCCTTACGCCTCAACCCCTCTATACCTACCTAAAGGTTTCTTTTTGTTATGTGGACATGAAGCTTACACCTATGTTCCAGCCTATAGTTCAGGCAGCCCTTGTGCCATAGGGCGCCTGACCTCTCTATATGCCCTGCCTCCAATGCAAGCGCACCCATCAAAAAAAAAGAAAAAGGGAGCTGCCATCTGATTGTGAGAGTGATGTGACACTCTTGTCCGAAACAGAAGCCATGGCTCTGGCCCTCTCCTTAGTAGGGGTTCCTGCACTAAGCGGAAGAACTTATCTGGACCTAAGGAAGGTGGCCTGCCTCCTGGCTAAAAGTGTCAACCTTACATCCTCTCTCATTGCAGCCCTCACTGAAGAAGTCACTGAGATCAGGAGGGTGGTCATTCAAAATCGGATAGCTATAGACTATCTCCTATTAAGGGCAGGACAAGGCTGTGAATCTTTTCAAGGTCTTTGTTGCTTTAACCTAACCAACAATGAGAATTATATTGAAGCAAAACTAGCCAAGTTGAAGACCTTAGCCTCTCGCATATCCGAGGATCCAGAGGGATGGAATTGGTCGTGGCTCACTAGTTGGTTACCTAACTTTGCTTGGTTAAAACAACTTTCTGTACTAACTATTGGCTTCATTGCCTTACTGGTCCTAGTATGTTGCTTAATGCAATGCCTCCCTGCTTGTGGGAATTACCTGTCCCAGTGTGTGAAGCCCCGGGTCCGGGACGAGGGAGCAATCCTGTTAGCCAGGTTTGAGGCCCAACAGAGGCGTGAAAAGAAAAAGGGGGATTGTGAGAAGGCAGGGAGAAGTGAGGGCCTCAAACGAACCATGTTTGCTAGGGGAGAGCGCTGTGCACCATGGGGCAGCCTTGGGGGGGTGGCAGGAGGGAGGATGGGCAGAAGGCACACTCGCACCAGAGTGGAGAGGGACGGCAGGAGGGAGGAAAGACTGCAGGCAAGAGGCACGTTCGCACCAGAGTGGAGAGAAACGGCAGGGGGCGGCTGTCGGGTCAAGTGGGGATTGGAATGTGTATTGCGCTGATTGGATTCGGAAAGTGGAATGTCTGCGGTTTTGCGGTTAATTAGCGGTGCTCCAGGGCAGTAAAAAAAGGTGAGATTGTGAGCCAAGCCCTCGTAGGAGGGGGAGGACAGATAGGGGGTATAAAAACCTGTCAGACCTTGCTTCGGGGTTCCTCCATTGCTGCGGGAGGGACCCACCTTTGCAAACGTGCCCAATAAAAACTTCTGTCTACTGGACAACCGAACCCGTGTCTGTCGTTTTCTGACAGGGGGTTGTGCCACAATAATTAGTATGAGGATGTGGTAAATATGATGGAACACTCAAAATAAGATTTCTTATGTTTAAAAAGGGTTGTTTTGAAAGTACATTTTTAGACTTTGTGAAAAAAAGTTTCATGTGGCCCTTTGACATAGGAACATTTCTATCACAGGATCATGTGAAACTCACATCCTTCAGAATAAAATTTGTTAATTTTATGTTCTGCTTTGTTAAAACTGCCACCTAGAAGATCTCAAAGATCATTCTGTGGCATGGATTGAGTGGGAATGAAGACAAGCTGTGGGTTTGTGATGCATTCGTGGAACATTGCTTTGGCTATCTACATTTAAAAACAAATAATGGAAAGGCTAAACACACACAAATGCTAGAGATACCATATCTTGGCATTAAATACTGTAGATTTCTTGAATATCTAAAACAAAAGACAGGCCAAATGCCAGCTACAAACCAATTGTAATGAAAGTATCTTCTTAGGGCTCTTCTTGAAGGCTGTATTAATTTGTATTCCTCCAGTCCATGAGTTATCAGAAAAACATGCTGGCGTAATTTGTGCTGGCCTGGTATCTAAGCTCTAGTTTGCCTCAGTGACAAGTGATTCTATCCTTGCAACTTCCCTGCAGGACAATTTAATGACAGCACTTGGTGGATTCTGCCATCTTTATTTCCCCTTCCACTAGCCATGGGAATAACCACCACCACCAGTCACTCTCCTTAAAATGTGATGGGGGCAGACAGATAAAGTTTGCTGATTGATAGGTCACCAATGTTCTGGCTTGGTAATCTGTCACTCAGGCTATTTCTGAACACAGGTCTACTGGTCTTCTTAAATGCCAGTAGAACTGTGTCCAAAAATAACCCAGCTGACAAACTGGTAAGGCAGAGAAGAGGTTTGAAATTAAGCAGGAGAGAGCTTGCATGGGGGATTAAGAGAGTGCCTTTTGCCTTATTGAGACCTGTCTTCCACCCCACAACCTATCAGCCAGACCCTTTTGGACAGAGGTTTACTTGTTCCTTGGGCTACCAAGAGAATGTGACCGGACTCTTCTCAATTTTATCCCAGCTCCCAAACATTCCAGATCAAAAACTGTTGTAAGGGGAGAGCAGGGCTGGCAGTGCATACCTCATGTTGGCAGCACTTGGAAATAACCCAGGGACTAGGAAAAATTATTTTGGAGTAGGTAAAACAATACTGCTCCCATTCAAAGTAATAAAAGCAAAAGCCATATACAATTTCTTGTTAGCAGAAGCAGCAGAAAACTTGTAAAGTATTAATTTGGGACTGGATGAATTTAGACATCTTTTCAGGGAATGTATGAAGGATATGAGGACATGTTCTCCAGACATGGTTAGGCTGTATTATCTCCTCCATTTGTTTTTGTGCTAATCTAAGATTGTAATAAATTGTTATCTTAGTTCACCTCATCTTATTGAAATTAATGAAATTAATGGTTTGAACATATACATGAAAGCCTGGATGTTTATATAACAGACAAAACAATTCAAGAAATTTTGACCAGATTGTTCTCTCTTTCTCTCTCTCTCTCCCTCTCCCTCTCTCTCTCTCTGTGTATATGCAGCACATATCGGCAAATATTTAAATGATTAACCGTAATCATTTAAATGATTAGATATAGATTTATCTCTCAAATATTTGGTTATCCCTGTGGGTGCCCATAATTCTTGATGCTTGTTATATTTAGAAGGAATATTTAATATTCCTCTTTGGAATGTAACAAAACTTTGAATAGACTATTTCAGAAACATTGTTATTCCCTTTAGTCTGTGATGGGGTTATTAAATATATGTATGTAAAGGGAAGAACAACAAATCCAGATATTCTAATTCAAAGCCAAAGCAAATTAATAATCTCATTAAAGAGTTGATGCTTTAATTAACAGCATATTCCTTGTTCTTCTGAGAACATTGGTGTTGCTTCCTCACTTTATGTCATAGTATATGCCGAATGCTTTGAAGAAAAAATACCATTAACATGTCAAGAATCAGGATATGTGTGGATGTGCTTCTTATCTAGCAATCACACCAGGCGTTTTCATACAACTGCCCTCCTGTATAAACCAGATAATGAATAAACTTCTATTGTGCTTTGGGGCCTGACTTTAATGGGCTGTTCTTGAAAATGCTGTCTGACTGGAAGTTTTTATCTCCTGATTGTGAAAAGTGCCTCTTGAGGAGCCCAGGGTCTCCAGATAATGAATATAAAGAATATGCTTCTGCTGCTGTCATCTATTTTGGGAAATACTCCAAGACTATGGTCACAAAAAGAGATCAAGAGGTGATGTGTGGTAGTAACGAGAAGCTGTCAAGTAGCCTATTTACCAGGGGCAAGTGATGCTACAGAATGGAGATGTGGAATCATCTCAGAGAAATGGAGATCATAAACATAATTGCTCTTCAGTTGTTACTGCAATTAGCTGATCACAAATATAATGTTTGTAATTTACATATTTTTAATCAGGTTTGCAAGAGGGTTGCCTAGACTCAAGAGTTTAAAGTTGAGACTTTTTCTCCTGAGACACCACTGACTGAAACATTACAGGAATCATACGGGGGCTGCATTCCCACAGTGCCTTTAATGAGGTCAGCTAAAGATCTAATGGCTCCATGTGCATGACATGCAAAACTAAGTTAGTTTTAACTTTGGTTAGTTTGTTTATGAGTCAGCATATTGTGAATCCAGTCTATCTGACAAGTTTATTGTTCAGTTTATTCTTTGAATTCCCCAGATGGGTGAATCTGGTGACACAATAAGTTTGTTTTGTGAACAAGGTGTAAGGGTATAAATATGCTTGCAGTTCTTAAATCCTATTGCATTCGGTGGAATTGTGGAAGTCAGAGCAGGGTGCAGCGTTCTGCGGATTCAAAATCTAGGTGTGAAATGAAAAGCAATGGCCTGGTTCTTTTGGATTTTGTTGTCCTTTGTCTAACGTAACCACTATTTCCAAACTGGGCTAAATATATCCATAAATCAACATACAAATGGGAAATACTGTTTTAGAAGAGCAACAAAGAAGACAATCATGGGCAGTATGGCATTCAAGTGGTATATGAGTCAATTTTTTCATGAAGCTTTTCTACATTTACACACACAGAATGGAGAGAGAGAAAGAGAGAGAAAGGGAGAGGACAGGCAATGCATTAAAACATTTAGATATGAGATTATTATTTATTTCACAGCAGTAACCAAAAATGGCACATGAAATCATGTCAAATTATTCCTAGCCTCACTAATACTTATAATATGCTTAAACATCTTCGAATTGTTCTAAAGTATCCAGTCCCCTTTCTGAGAACTCACATTGTTATTGCTGTTGTTGTTAAAATGAATATCACATTCCAATTGAATTTGTAATGGGTACTAACTCCAACCATGCGAGACCTGGTCCAGGATCAAAAAGTCATGGAGGAGGGGCCTTACATGTAGGCTGTTCCAAGTAGGATAGTCTTTTGCAAAATTAGTGGTGTCAACTCCAGTAAGTTTAACGTTTCTAAATTTTTGGTGAATCCTTTTGGTATTGCAGCAAGAGCTCCAATTACAATTGACATGACAATTAATTTTTTCGTCCGCAATCTTTTGACCTCAATTTGTAAATGTATTTGTTATTTTCTCTTGTTGTTTTTCATCAGTTTGAGTATCTCCAAGTTTTACTACATCAATAAAGCATATCTTTTTTTCTACAATAGTCATGTCTGGTGTATTATATTCTAAGTGTCTATCAGTTTGAATTTTGAAATCCCATAAAATTTTTATCTCCTCATTTTGCAAAACTTTTTTGAGGGGGCACATGGTTCCAGTGGTTTTTGCAAACAGTAGAGCCAAATTTTCTGCATAAATTCCAGTGGACAATTTTTGCAACCCTCTCACGGCATTGTTTATACTCTAAGCAATTTTACTACAGCCACTAATGAGACAATGTTCTACAGATTCATCCTTAATTTTACATAAGCAACATTTGGCACTGTCTGAAATATGTCCAATTTTGGTTTTGATAGTAATGGTTTGCAAGACTTGTTTTTGAGCTGCCATGATTCTTCCATCACTTACTTTTTAAAAAAGATTTTCAAATTTCAACCACAATCATGGTAGATTTTGATCTTTTTTTTTTTTTTTTCAATATCGTACATATCATGATATGCACATCATGGAGTGGTTTGCTTTTCCCATTGTTAATCCAACTTTGAATTGCTTCCTTCTTGTATTATCATATGGTTTTTGTTGTCTCCAGGAGCCTCTGCTTACAACTTTCCATAAGAAGAGCCTCTTTACTTTTCCTAATGCGATCATTCAGATTGTTTTTCTTTCTCTGCAGTTTATTTGCAATAGTCCTCTACCACTTGTATTTCTGATATGTATAATCTGTGAATGTCCCTCCTTGGGTGGAATGCATGATGTACGGTCATTTGTTTCCTTGTTTTATTATCAAGATTGCCAATTTGGCTTGAGTCCAGACAATTATCCTTAATTACAGGGACTACCAAAGTATTTATTGCTTCAACAATGTTTCCAATTAGATTTTAATTATTTTTGGACTTCATCTGAAAGTTGCCGGCCAGAAATGGTCGATACTTCAGCGGTTCGAGCCCAGCCTTCGCGTTAGCAGGGTGAGCTCCTGTTTCCTCCCCAGTTCCTGTCAACCCAACAGTTCGAAAACTCACGTGAGTAGATAAATGGGGACTCTCACTTCGGTGGGAGGAAAAATGCTGGCAGCGCCTTGTGAGAAGGAGTTGGGAGCAGTTGCCAGTAGCGCGGAACCCGCGCACGCCCGAAAAAGGCGCGAAGCAATGGAAACCCCGCCTCCTGCGCTCGCCAGCTGGGCTCTGCTCTAGGAAGAAGGCACCGGCAAACCACTTCCGAAAACACCTTGCCTTGAAAACGTCAAGGACTCGTCCAAAGCAGTCACTGCAGAGTCGGTTAACGACTGAGTGCAGATTAAAAAAAAAAAAAAAGCTTTAGAAACTTCTGAAGATTAAGGTATGTAACAAAAAATGCTGATATTATTGCTCTATCCCATCATAAAGGCTGGAATGTGTGTGTGTGTACATAATTGGTGAAAAAAATCTTGTGTTAAAATATTTCCCTTTATTGACTTAAAGGGAAGCAAACAGATGGTTAGCCAGACAAATGGTTTTCCTGAGAATTCACCTTGAATGTCAAATGCTGAGACTTATGTGTATTGTTACCATAATCAGGGATTTATTTGCTGTTTTATACTGAACAATGCATCAAATACGGAAACTGTTCCTCACTGACAGTAACCATCAGAGATGCCCAATTTATGGGTGTCTCAGTATGACATAGAGTTCAGAACTAACCACCACTGAACCAAGGTGTTTGCCTCTTCAATCCCACTGGAAAATAAATGAATGCTCCTTGTATGGGTATGTATCAAAATCTTTAGGGAATCTATTAACTGTCTACATCAATGCCTTTAACATGGCCCACAATTCTTTTTTTTTTCCAGGTTGTAAGTAAAACAAAAAATATGTTTTGCTTCATGGAAAGAACAAATATATTATACCTTGGAAGTTTGGCAAGACCAGTCTGAGTGGATCGTGGTTTGGCCAGAGTGAAATCCAGATCATTCAGGCTGAAGCTGAAACAAATCCAGAAGAGTTTGAAGAGATGAATCGGAAAAGGTTGGTCTGTGGCTCTGCAAGCAGGAATGCCTGTTCCATTTGAACTTCTGTAGTCAATACCAGTTTTCAGAGAACTCTCTTGATGTTCTTGAATCCCAGCATAAGAAGACATCACTAGTGAAGACAGTGATTCATTTTATGATAGAGTGATCTTTTCCAATTTGAGCTGACGTTTTTGATTAACATTAAGGCAAAAGCATAATTGTATTCAATATGCAAATGTATTTAGTCAGAGAGTGGTCTCCACCTTGGAATGTCAACTTTACAAATGACAGAATGCTGTATTTGGGACTTAACAGGGAACCTGAAAAATATTATGCAGAGAGGTTTGGACTGCATGCCCTCTAAAATGGCAATGTTACAGTATATAGCCCTAACTGGGCATGAACTTTAGTTGCATAGTTATATACAACTATATATTTATATTTATATTTGAATTATGTAGTCCAGATGGCACATCATCTCCCTATTCTTTGAAAAACCAGTCCTAAATGTGTAAAAGTTTTAACTTGTTCTATGCCATACTTGAGCTTTGGAGCAATTAGAAAAGAAAGAATTTTTGTCTGGGAAAACAAGGCCTCCTCTTTGAGAGCTGGAGCTGAAGAAGGCAGGGTTCTTCTCATTCTAACTGAGATTGGTGACATCATCTTCATACAGGTTTGCTAGCTTAGGAGGATGGTAGTGGGCTACTAATGAGCTTATATCACAACAAATAAAAAGCAAAAGCACCAACATGCAGCCCTGTTCCACACCTTTCCTTACAGAATTTTGTAGGATGGCCTAGCACACACTTCACTATCTCATAAGATTTCACAGTGGGCCTCTCTCAGTATACTGTAATATTTCAGTTTGCTCCATAGTTTTTCTCTTGAGATTGAGTAAAAAGCAAACCTAAAGTCAAGAAATGCAGCATAAATCATGGATCAAGATCTGATGGTATATTTCTCAACTAAATGCTGCAGGGCCCTTGCTTGATACAAGCAGGAAAGTCCAGTCTTAAAACCTGCTTGTTTCTCCTTCAATATATATTCAGATTCATATAAGTCTATATATTCAGATATTCAGATTCATATAAGTCATATAATTTCTAGAGGTTTTTCATACATTTTGTTAATTAGGCTCAGTAGAGGCTATTAGAGTGATAATTCACTGAATTTCCTCTTTTAACTTCTTTGAAAATTGGATTGATTACAGCAGTCACTGGTGTTGAAAAGAGAAGCTAACACAGCGATCCCCCATTTCAAATTCCTATTATAACTTCAGCAGTAATAAAATCAAATCCCTAGGTCGTGCCAAATTTTAGATGCTTGGCTATAGTTCAGATTATGTAACTGAAGGCCATTATGGGGAGGAACTGTCAACTATGCCTAAAACAAAGTCCCAACATGGGTGCACAATGCACAAAAATAATCCACCCAGATTTTTGCAGGGATTTGGAAGGAGTGAGTTGCAATACCTTGAGAGCATCTGGTTAGGGATGTCTGCTTGAAATTGAATAAAAATAGATGGAGGTCTTGATTTTTCAGTGAGATTGTCTCTTTGCATCCAGGATTATTAGATGACTTCCTAAGAAAGAGGGAGAATATGAAGTATTTTGCAATGATGTACTTGATGATCACTAAGCAGTTTGATGTTCACATTATGCATTTAATTTAATTAAAGCATCATACCCTACCCACAAAACTTGCAAAGAAGCTTACATAATAATACGCAACCAAGTAACTGATGTTAATATTTATAAGCTAAAAAAC
Organism: Python bivittatus; assembly: GCF_059951505.1. Classification (NCBI taxonomy): domain Eukaryota; kingdom Metazoa; phylum Chordata; class Lepidosauria; order Squamata; family Pythonidae; genus Python; species Python bivittatus. The sequence goes on along the minus strand of NW_028277098.1, from coordinate 47,513,185 downwards.
CCAACACAGAAGACAAAGAAATGGGGAGGAAAGAGGACCCCTCACCACCCTCACTTAGTCACCAATCCTTTACATTACAAAATTCCAGCACATATCAGCTTAAACTGAAACCAGTTCAGAGATGTTGTGGGAATAATGTTGTTTTTTTGTTTTAAAATGTTTTTAACAAACCACCCAGAGTTGATGGAAGTTGGGCAGCATATACATTAAATAATGATAACAACAACAACAACAATACTAATACAGATAGTCCTCGTTTAGGGAGCAAAATTGGGACCAGCAACTTGGTGGTTAAGTGAAGCGGTCGCTAAGTGAAACCATAACTGTGCTTATGATCCTACTTCAGCTTTCGTTTGCTTTACAGACCTACGAAGTACATAAATGCAAGGGTTGGTCATAAAGGGTTCCAGGAGACGGGCCTTCTGTGCCGTGGTGCCTGCCTCGTGGAATCTTCTCCCCCAGAAGTGAGATTAGCTCCATCCCTCTTAACATTCTGCAAGCCCCTCAAGACCGGGCTATGTGATCAGGCCTGGGGCTCCCAGGAGACTGGGGAAATTTTGCGATGGCTCCTTTATTAATTTTATCCTCTCCTGTTTTGTGTAGTTTCATATTTTTTATTTGTAATTGTTTTTATGAATTTATTCTTTTTAATTGTTGTACGCTGCCCAGAGTCACTTTGTGTGAGATGGGTGGCTATATAAATATGATAAATAAATAAAGTTGCCTGTCCCATAAACAATATGGTGAGACATAATTTATGGGTCAACGGGGACTGCACTAGGTGTCCTAGTTCCTGGACATCTGGTGACAAGTGGGCTACAGGACTCAAAACTGTTGGCTGAGCAACCAGGGCCAGCAGCTGCAGGACTACTGGAAGAAAAGTTGTTTACCCATCGCAAATGTATGAAGACTGAAAACAAATAATGATCTGCTATTACAAATCAAGTCCATCAAGAAGAGGATATCTGAGAAGAATCCACCAGTTCTGGAAAGAACATCCAGAATCAGAAATAACAGAACAGAGGGTGGCAAATCAACACTGATTTATAACATGAAATAAAGTATTCACAGAAGTAGAATTGGAAGAACTACAAAGGTCTACCCAGGGCAAAGAAATTGAAGCCTTGCCAGAAGTAGTTCAGACAGTAGAGCCTTCTCCTCAGAAAGAACAAAGCTCTCTAACTAAAAAACAAGAGGAATTGAAACAAAGAATAACTGAGCATGTAGAACAGCACAAAAACAACAGAATAAGGTTGCCTGCATTGAAGCTTGTTACAAAGAAATAGGTAGCACGAGTATTAAAAGGGGCCAATACTGTAATATCAAATATAAGCACCAGCTCACTACAAGAAACAAACCAAGTAATGTACAGCATGGCTGCAGTTATAACTGAACACCTTAGATGCAAAATCAACAAACAAGAAAAAAAAACCAAACAATGCACCATCAAAATGGAAGATCAGGTTGGAAAATAAGATCAGCACGCTAAGATCAGATGCAAGCAAGCTAGAACAGATGAAAGAAAAGAAGCTGAAGAACAAAAAGACCAAAGAATACCTGATCAAGAAATATCACCTAGAAACAAGGAAGAACAAGGAAGGACTGGAAATAATAAAGCAGCAAAGAACAGCTATAGCCAAGAAGATCAGCAGATACGAAGCTCGAATTGCACGCTACAGGCAGAATCTCCAATTTCAGTCAAATCAGAAACATTTCTACCATTCCATCAATGAAGAGACTGCAATGAACTAGTTAACACCTAACAAAGAAGAAACAGTGCAGTTATGGGTGCAGTTATGGAACAACCCAATAGAACGAGAATGCAGCTTGGATAAAGGAGGTAGATAAGAATACAAAATAAGTTGAAATGAAAGAACTTGTAATAACAGCAGAAATGGTGGAGAAAAGGACAAGGAAGATCAAGAATTGGTTAGCACCAGGTGAAGATGAACTGCATGGTTTTTGGTTGAAACATCTGACTGGTCTACACCCACTCATTGCCAAGCAGCTTAACAACATACTGCAAAGAGATGAAATTGAAGATTGGTTAACATCTGGCAAAACCTACCTGATAATGAAAGATCCAACAAAAGAGGGAGCACCAGGCAGCTACAGGCCAATTACCTGCTTACCAACAACTTTCAAATTGCTAACTGGTGTTGTAGCTGGTGCAGTTCAACCGAATCTAGTTGAAAACAAGCTCTTTCCACCTGAGCAGAGAGGAAAGTGCCCAAAGAGCAGAGGAACAAAAGATCTTAATTGACAAGATAATTTTGGAAAATTGCAAGAGAAGACCAACTTGAATGTAGCTTAGATTGATTACAAGAAAACATTTGACTCCCTGCCACATGATTGGATAATCAAGTGCCTAGAAACAACAGGAGTCAGTAGAAACATCAGAAACTTTGTGCAAAGATCAGTGGCACAATGGAAGACACAGTTGCTGGTCAATGGTGATTGGGAGAGATTAATGTCAAGAGAGGAATCTTTCAAGGAGACTCACTATCACCACTACTGTTTGTCATTGCATTGATTCCTCTGCCAACAATATTGAACAAGTCAGGCTATGTCTACCAAACATCAAAAACATCTGGCAAGCTATCTCAACTCCTTTACATGGATGATCTGAAGCTGTATGGAAAAACATCATCTGAAATAGAATTGCTATTCAACACTGTCCAATATACAGACAAGATATTGCAATGGAGTTTGGACTAGACAAATTTCCTACCCTTACCATCAACAGGGGAAAAATAGTAAAAACTGAATGAATCAAGATGCCCTATGGAAATAACATCAATAGTCTGGATGAAGAAGATCACTACAAATACCTAGGCATCGTTCAAGCTGACAACATCAAGCACACTGAAGTCAAGAAGGTTAGTAGTCAATACATCATGAGAGTGAAGAAGATGTTAAAGTCTAAATTCAGTGGAGGAAATACCATCAAGGCAATTAACACCTGGACAATTCCAGTCATTAGATACACAGCTGGAATAGTGGACTGGACTCAAGTAGAACTAGAAGTCCTGGATAGGAAGACCAGAAAAATAATGACAATGAATCATGCCCTTCATCCACATAGGAACGTTGACAGACTCTACTTACCAAGGAGCGTTGGTGGTCATGGAATGTTGCAAGTACATCAGACAGTTGAAGAATCAAAAAGGGCGTTGGAGGAATATCTGAAGGACAGTGAAGAAGACACACTGAAGCTAGTACACCACAAAGGCTTAATGAATACTGAAGTGATCAAACTGGCCTACAGGAAAGACCAAATGAAGAACACAAAAGAGACATGGCAAGGCAAAGTATTACATGGCTGGTACACACACACACACACACAGACACACACACTAGCAGGAAAAGCAGATAACAAGACCTGGCAATGGCTAAGAGTAGGAAAGTTGAAGAAAAAGACAGCGAGGCTAATTTTGGCTGCATAAGACCAAGCTTTAAGAACAAATGCATACAAAGCCAGAGCTGAGAAGATAGCAACAGACAGCAAATGCCGCCTCTGCAAAGAAGCTGAAGAAACAGTGGACCACCTAGTCAGCTGCTGGAAGCAGATTGCATAGACTGACTGCAAACAATGGCATGCTACTTTGCTATTCCAATGGTGCATTGGAATATTTGCAAGAAATACCATTTGCCTGCAAGCAAGAACTGGTGGGACCACAAAACAGACAAAGTAATAGAAAATGAAGAAGCTAAAATGTTCTGGGACTTTGGAATTCAAACAGACAAGCACCTGCCATACAACACCCCAGGCTTAACAATTGTTGATAAGAAAGAAAAAAAAGTCTGGATAGTGGACATTGCAATACCTGGAAACAGCAGAATAGAAGAGAAAGAACTGGAGAAAATCACAAAATACAAAGACCTGCAAATATAAATAGAATGACTGTAGCAAAAGAAAGCAAAGATAGTACCAATAGTGCCTTGGGTGCAATCCCAAAACATCTGGAGCACCACTTGAGCACCATCAGCATTGACAAAGTCACCATCAGTCAATTGCAAAAGGCAGCTTTACTTGGAACAGCTTATATTCTGCGACAATACCTTTAACACCATCAAACAACAACCTCTGCCTATCCCAGGTCCTTGGGAAGGACTCGATAGGTGGATAAAAATGCCAAATCCAGTCTAAACAATTGGCTGATTATGTGACCAACAATAGTAATTAGTGTTATTATGCAGATGCAAGATGCTATAGAACAATCTTAAATGGAACAAAAAAGGAAAAATAGCAACAGCCATAAGTTTTGCAACAGAACCCAGATAAGGCCCCATGTGTTTTACTTGAAGTATAATCTGAGCTGTTGGGTTGTTAATGTGCAGGTCATATTAGGAGCTAATCCCCAAAAGTCTGGAAGAAAAATAAAATCATGCTGATTGATATTGCAAGTTCTTGCATCAGTTCTCAGCAAGTATTAGAACTTGTCCACTTAAAATATGTTAGAGTGGTTTGTAGTGCCCACAGTTCTAACCAAGAGCATAGAAAATGAAATACCTGTAGTCCATGAGTCATATCAGAAACCTGAAACTGAGAATTGGGAACAGACTGCAGTGCTTTCTTTAAGGCTTATACTCAATGAGTTCCTTATGTTCACTGGGCTTTCTGTTTCTTCCTCCTGGCCAAAAACCTTCTTAGTACAACTCTGTAGGGAAAACATGCTACCCATTAGATTTATGCTCTTAGAAGTCAATGTGTTAATTTCTGCCGTGCAGTGGAGAGGCAGTATTGCCATATTGTCTTAAAATTAAGATGTGCAGGCCAGATGTGGAATCCCAATTGAGAGCTTTACTTCCTAGCAGTTTTTGCCAGCAGATTAAACATTGAGATGCAGGAAGCAGAGCTTTGCAAGTTCCAGTGCATGTGAAAAGGAGTAAGTTAGTATTTCTTCAAATTATCTCCAGTGCCCCCATTCACTAAAAGTCTTGATTCGATAGCATCACTTGATGTATTAAGGAGTGTCCAAATGAAAAATGTACAGAAGAATGCTTCCTCTTGGAATGCATTGCTGTGTTCCTGCCTTATAGGTACCTAAATTACAACTTAATTACTTCTCCTTGAATGTCTGTTATAAGGGAGGAATTCACCTTCTGATTAGGTCTTTTTGGAGATCCAGCTGCTGACTGCTCTACCTATAATGGACTTTTAAAAAAAAATGAGAACAAATCAAAACAAAATAAGACCAAAAGCGATCCAATATTGGACTATTCTAAGTTTAAACAAAACAAAACAGCAGTTGTCTAAATTTAAGACCCCTTGATCTTGAGGCCCAGGCAAAAGGGCTTTCCTTCTTTTCACTTCCCACCTCACTATCCCAGGGCTATTAATGCTCTAGCATGCATCACTTGCGGTCTCTGGGTCTCTGGGCAACTTTCAGTGATAATTTTGCTAGATCTGTGGATAATTTAAGGCAGTCTTCCTTAAGCAGCCATCCCCCTTCCCAAGGAATGTTGCATGAAAACACATATTATTTCCACCCTTCTGAGACAGGATGCACAGCTGACACCCTTAGACCAATGTGCATTATAGTTGGATATGCACCAAGGCAAAAATCTGATTGGTCCCTCATATTTTCTGATTGCTGCAAATGTGAGGCAGAGGAGTGGATAAAAAAGAACTGCCTCCTTCGCTGAGCACTGAACAATAATGTATATATTGAGGTTATCAAATAACATCTTGCTAGGCAGCTATCTCTAATGTTTATTGAATTTCCTCTCATGTCATCACGGAGAGGAGATGAATTTGGACTGAGAACTGGCTTTATCATATTGACATGTTTTCATTACCAGTGAAGTACTGCAGAAACAAAGTCTTTGTGAGTTGGAAAATGCTGCTGCTAAGGGTGAAATAGACACTCTCAAATTGCTTTAGGATAGGTTTCAAAGAAGATTACAGATAACAAATTCAAAAGCTTAAGCTTTTGAACTATTAGACAATTTCTGAAACATTAGAAAACATTCAGCTCAGAATCATGCTTTTATCACCTTTCACTAAAGAAGTGTAGGTAAAGTCAGTGAGCAAGCCATGAAAAACAAATGCATCTTTAAGCCTTTTAAAAAGCTTAGGAACAGTGTGGCTAGGTAGTCAATACTGGCAAAGTTTCCACATTTGTCATACTACATTCATGGTGTTGCTGCTAATTACACACACACACATACACACATACACACACACAAATATGCTCATTCATTCATTCATTCATTCATTCATTCATTCATTCATTCATAGCTAAAGAGATTCACATTCTGACTTCTGCCACTGGTCAGGAAGCTAAGGACCAGTAGGAAGTTGCATCTGTAGCCTTCCTGGAAGAGCATCTTTTTATTTATTTATTTCAATGTATTGGCTGCCCAATTCCAGTTCGTAGCCCTGGAGTCTGGGAGACCAAATTCATCTCACCAATCCCCATGAAAGAGCAGGTGTTTACCCTTCTCCCCATTCCTTTTTTTTTTTTTTTTGTATCCTGTGATTGTATGCCTGCAGGTGGGCTTGTCATCTTTTAGTATCGGTGGACAGTGCTTTCTTTAGGTGCATGGTTAAATAATAGGAACAACAACAACTGGAACAATCATGTACCTAAGCTACATAGTTCCACACATCTCATTTGACCCACAATTCTATTATTTATTTCAACAGTACAAAAAGGGTTATAGAAAAGAAGTGTTAGTTCAGGAGCTTTGATTACTATTTACCTAAGGAGGATAGCACAGCAGATGTCACTAAAATGTGCTAAATTGATTCCAAAATTCCAGAAACATGGATGTGTGACCTCTCTAAGACCAGCATATAAATGTAGAAAGCCAAGGAAATGCCTTAGCTTCTGCAAAGGTCCTTGCTGCATTTGCTACATCATTGTGATCAAGCTACTAATATCTCTATATAATTTTCAGCATTAGGGTTAGGGCAATGGAATATATATCCAGTTTTTCATTTATTTAAATAAATATACATGCACCATAGCTATATCTATATAGAACTAATGTACATGCACACACACAAATGTTCATGTCTGTGTGGTCAAATTGTGACCTAATCAGGATATCAAACCAAATGAAGTAAACATGTAAAATATAATACCTCCTTTCCTTGTGCTGACAGGTACTCTAGAAAAAGATGACCAGCTGGAAAATATCACTGCAAAGTATGACATTCCAAATAGCAGGACCTTTTTTTTTTTTTTGTGGAATTGCCATTTTCTTATTTTCAGAAAAAATAAATAGAAATCATGCCTTTGGCAAAATTTCCTGTGGCTCTAAGAAAAATATTCACAGTGGAAATATTTATTTTTAAGAATTAAATCCTCATGCAGTTTTTGCTTTTTCTGATTTTTGGCATTCTCACTCTTTGTGAAAAACAAAGAATGTGTGGCAACTGATTCAGTTAATCCTGGATTTTAGCAAAAGCAAATTTTAATCCTGCTTCAACCACTCTTTGTACCACTGTCCCATCCCTCATTCACTTGCTCGCAAGGGTCTCAAAAATGGGTGGCACAGTCAGCCGATGCTCCCAGCATAACTTCTTTCATTTCTTTTTGTCACTGAGTGCCTTAGCATGCATCCTCCAGTTAATTGCTTAATATAAAGTAGCTTTCCCAGATAGGTTGCAATTACAATCCCCATAATCCCCAAGCAGGATGGCTACTGCTGTTCCAAAATACGTAGTGGGAAAGTTCCCATCCATTTTTCCTTTCCCCTTTTTCTGCTATCCTATTTTTTTTGGCGCTGAGGAGGCAAGTCTGCATATGAGCCTATGTTCAAATCCCAAACACTGATTCACCTTCCCCGGCAAGCAAGGTGGTCACGTGTCAGACACAAAATGTAACTTCCTTTATTGAATTTGGAAAGAAATGTGTGAAGATTGTATACATTAAGCAAAAAGAAATGAAAGAACACATTTGTAGATCATTTAGTAGCATATCCATGTGTTTTCCACCATCAGTTAAATGGCATTGCACTAAAGATCCATGCCTATATTTCTGCTTCAGAGGTTTTTTCTTTATCATCATGAACAGCAAAATCTCTCTAAGGCAGATAAGAGAATGGCACTATATGGAATAAAGAATTTTGCATAATTGCGCTCCCTGTTCTGCTGAAAGCTTCCTCATTTTTACAAGATATTACATGTTGTTATAATATGGTTTAGTCCTGTAGTGTAGATTGTAACAAAATATGTTTTGAATTTGTCCCCAAATAGCACAAAACCCTCAAAGACCTACCACAGACATGGAAGATGCAACTTCTCTTTAAAGTCAAGGCTCCATTTTCTCCTCCCACAGGATATGAGTAACCCTTATTGAAATCATGAGGCAGTTTGTTATTCTCATCTTGTGGTGAGTGAACACATACCTTACAGTTCCACATTTCTCATTTCCCAACATCCATCTATTTACCTCCATTAAAAAAAAAATCTATGTCTCTGTGTATGCATGCATAATTATTTACAAGTACAGTATAGTGATGGAACTCTAGATAGACGCAAAGTTTTAAATTCCAACAGACAACCATTCCTCCGTCAATCTACGTCAGATTTCCAGGAAAAGGCAGCTTCCTCTTCCTCAAAAAATACACTTTCCGAAAGAGGAATAAAAATAAACCATCTCCTCCACCCCACTCTTAATCTTCCAGTGTCAGTTATTTGCAATGTCTTTGACAGAAGAATCACCTGCCATTTACAGATATTCAGGCCCTGTTAAGCTTCTCCTTTTCAAACCTGCCAAATTTGCAATCTCTCTTTCTCTCTTTCTCTCTCTCTCTCTTTCTGTGTATGTATGTGTTTGTGTTTGAGATGAGAAACAGCAAGAGATAGACAAGGTGAGGGGCTTTCAAAAGAAGACAGTAGTTCCTTAAAAAAAATGTGGAGGTATATACAGTAGTATTTCTTCAGACATGGTCTAGACCATTGTTTTGCAATGTCAGCAACTGTAAGATGTGTGGACTTCAATTCCCAGAATTCTCCAGCCAGCATTCTAGACTACAAGGCAATTTGATATGGAGATTGGGGCAGTTAAGCATGCATCAGCCATGTACCCGTTCTCACTACCAAGACCTCCACAGTACACACAAGCTGCATCTTGAATCCAGCAAGAATATATTTACATTATTCTTATACTATCCCAGAGAAAAGAATAATTTACATATGCACTGCATCATATGATAAGAGGAGAACCAAAATGATAGTGCTGGAATGGTGAAATATTGGTTGTAGTTCACGTAACCAAAGAGTCCTGGGTGAGGAGGAAGGAACTCTAGAATAAGTTGCACTACTGCAAGAAACAGATCGTGGAGCTAATAGGATAGTGGCACATACTTCATTATTTATTTATTCAAACATGGTCCATAGCATACTGGGTCCACATGAAAATGTGCCATTGAGCCATTTCAACCCAGATTTCTGAGTATGGCTACTTTCAAAACTGTTCCCCCCTCCCTTTTTAATACATGTATTTGCATTTATCTTGATTACATTTGGACCTTTTGTCTCAGCTAAAAATAAATAAATAAAAACATACTGTACCTTTGGCTGCAAAGTAGGTTGTGTAGCAGCCAGCAATTAAAGCAATACACTCTTATTTTGGAAAGAAAAAAGAAAAGAAATGTTAAAGGGATCCTCAGTATTTGGAAGCTGGTTCTCAACTTTTCAACCCTTCCCTGCACCCAGTATTAAAGTCAGTGTATATTGAAGGTATCAGAATGGAAGAGTTATTGATTTTGTTTGTTATTTCATATGGACATATTCTTTCCATCAGTGTTCTTCATTCATCTAACCACTAATTCATCCCTCAGCTTTTTCTGTTTCTGCAACTATTTCTCAATAGCTTTGTTCTACATCTTCCTCTCTTCTGTGTTAGAGCAGATGAGACCTTCATCATCCATCAGACTTATACTTAGCTTTCGCAACATGCTAGATGCGCCTTCCTCACTACTTTGTCTGATTCTGTTCTCCAAGATAAAAATTATTGTTAGACTAATGGATCTCCACCAAGTATTGGCTGGAAAAACAGAATGAGGGAACTGAACATGGAATTTGTGAGAGAAATACTGGTTGAATTGTCTCCCATTCAGAATCAAACATATTCTGGATTCTTGGGCCAAACATACCATTTTTATTTCCCATAGGAACACTAGCAAGACTTCCTTTCCACTGAATATGTCTATTCACTATGTATTTAGATTTCTCCACCCCTTGTAAGTGTAGGAGCTGCACTTAATACTTTCTGTACTGGGTATGGCAATGATATGGAATGGGTATATAATGAATCAAAATGGGCAGAACTAGGATTTACCTTTTCTTTAAAAAACAGTTTTGGGGTGGGTTGTGGGAGCTCTTTGTTTTTCTAGGCAGGGCTTATACAACAGTTTCGTTGTGTTTTTTGGTTCAAAAGAATATGAAATTGTACTACCTATTTTCAGAAACTGCACTTTGGAAATTTCATGGTATGGTCAAAGGGGGGTTTGCGACTACAAAAAGGTGGTGGGGTCACATGAGTCCCACAGGCTGCAGACTGCAGGGCTACAAAGCTGGAATTAAATGCTCGAGTCCCTCTCCTTAGATATACTAGAGTTTAAAAAGTATAAGAATATAAGAGTGAGAGTAAGAATATCTTACTGGGATAGCCGAAAGCCAAAGATAGTAAAGGTCAGTTCTGGACTCTTTTAAAAATATGGTTTCTTTCTGCGCAGAATGGATAGACCAATCCTCTTCATTGTGAAAGCTGATAAGAAACAGCAGGAAAATGGTGGATCTCAAGGTGCATCAGAAGCAACAGTACATGTACATGCAATGGTCATTGAAATTGGTCATTGAAGTCAGGAGTGCTAGAAGCACTTCAGATAAATAATGCAAGATTTAGAGCAGTTCTCCAAAGTGCTTACATTAGATGTTTAATACAAAGCAGAATGTAATATAATATCAGAGTTGTTCACAATGGAGGGTCGAAAAGTCAAGACATCAGCTTAGGCTGCAGTGCAGAATTGCCCTTAGGCTAGCATTTTTATGTAGCTGTGGGGCATAGAGAGGGCTTCCTTTCCTTCACAAAGTGGGTGGTTAATTTCAAATTATTATCCTTAAGTCAACTCTCCTAGTCTCCTGCAGTAAATAGGAAAACTGCAAGACAGACAATCAGTCCATTTCTAGGTTTTCCAAGGGCCAGAAGGGAGATGGAGGCATCTTTCTGCAATTCAGTGAAGCAGGTTGTGAAATGAAATTGACTGAGAGCCAATGACCTTTGAGCAATTGTGGTCACATTTCAGCTGCTATTTGCTAACAAAACCGTGACTCAGAAATGAGCCCTGATTTGAGTTAATCCTTCAGAACTGACTGTACAGAGAGATGAGGTTCCATTCATTTGCACCAGAGACCAGTGACATAGGATTCTCTGCATCATACCACATGCTGGATTATCTTTCTTGGTTTTTGCTAGACAGAAGTCCTTCCTTCTGGTGCAGGATGCTGGGCATGTCTTTCCCTGCTCTAATCCACCTTTCCCAACATTGTCTTTTCTTGTATGCATCAACAAAAGACAATGCTTTACTAATCCAGGAGGTAGTTATTTTCATCCTTGTTCAGACACTTCACCCCTGACATTTTCCATCCTATTACTTTCTTTGTCCTTGGCTTATTCCATGAAATTTTTGGAACACAATTTATCATGACAAAAATTAATTTGTAAAAAATTAAAATTATAAGTTTAGTTGAGGATAAGTAATGTGATTCATACCAACCCTGACCCTTAATGCAGATACTTGCTTCTTTTGTCCTTCTGGCTATTGCAGGCCAAATTACCCAAGGATTTGACACAAGTTTTAATTCAATATCTCAACAATCCTGTAAAGCTACCACTTGGCTTCCTACACTGCATTGGACCCCAGATCCAATGTGTGCAAATTAAACAGCCTATTTACTTTTCATATGCCTTTCATAAGGCTCTGAAGACCTGGTTGTTCCCCCAGGCATTTGAGCTGGGCAGTTACAGTAGGTGAGCTCTGTGGGTGATGTGATTGTTTGTTTGGGAATTATTGTTTACTTGAGGTATCATGGGTATATACTGTTAAAATGGTTTTCATCTTTGTACACTGCCCAGAGTCACGGCAGTGAGATGGGTGGCTCTATAAATAATTTAAATAAATAAATAAATAAATAAATACATAATGAATTCTATCTGGAACTTACATAAACCATTACAATCTGCTGCTGAATTGGATCCTAGTGTGTCATTGGACAACTAGAACCATAGGGGAGAAGCTTCCTAGTGGAAGAATTATGGAGATTAAAAAAAAAAAATCAGTGAGATGAGGGATTTACTCTGGAGGCTATACTAGATAATACAAATTATATCCTACTCTATTTCGTATTTTTGTATATTTAATATTTAATTGTAAGCACCAACTTGGCTGATCCAGGCTGAAACCGCTACAAGTATGTATGTGATTTCAAAGAAGGAGTTCAAATCTTCCTGTCTTATCTTCCTGTCTTATCTTCCACATGAGGATATGGAGTTTGAAAAACATAACTGAGAGCTTATAAAATTTCTTTCTTAAATCTATTCTCACATGGACTGAATAAATTGCTTTAAACTAAGAGGCTGGGGAGAATTAGGCTTTGCATTCCTGGTATGCAGTGGTTCTGATACAGAGTAGACCATGGAATACTCACAACTAGGTAAATAAAATAATAAATTATATAATTTTCATATTTGTTAATTTATCCCTGATTATTTGTCCTCAGATGTAAACTGTTGCAAATGGTATGGTCTTCATATAGCTATGTCAAGTTGTAATTCCTGAGACACCAACAGTTCTGAAGTGTTGAGCTGACAATAAAATATATTGCCATCCATTTTTTATCTTGATATGATAAAATGATCTTTGAGAAATCTTTGAAATCAAGATGTTGTGTTTGTCATTTTTCAATGCTTCCATTACTTGAAGAGTCTTTTAGTCAAGCTAAGCAGATAATGTTTAAACTATTTCTAATTGATTCCATGCCTTGAGTTCACAGTTAGGACAAGAAAAATTGCTTGCTGAGTGTAACCAGTAAATGTAGTATTAAAATTGCTGAAGACATCTGGATTTTCTTCTTGTACAGTAGGTATATAAGAAGACTCGGTAGTGATGAAGTATTATTGTTTTGTGTGTAATCAAAATAAAAGGTGAACTCAACATGAGGTTCAACTTCAGAATTCTGGAACTTTATTTTGTGCTAATCCCTTCCTTCTGTACAATTTGGGACACAATCCTGCTCATGTGATTTTGACTTTTATCCTGACAATTTGTATGACTACTAGAAGAGTTTTCTTTGTCTTTATGGTGCCAACTAGTAGTCATTTGGATTTCTGCAGCCCAGGTCTGATACCAACACAGAATTGTTTTTGTCTTCTACACAGTTATAGGTCTGAAATTGCAGACTTTTAGGTCTGAAATTACCAACACTTCAAAGTCTGTTGAATGGCCCTTTAGACAGTACTTTTGGAGAAGGAAGAGAGAATCAATATCCCACCAAAGAAATAAAGTTGTGGCTAGATGAGAACAGTGCTGGTACAGACTTGGCTCAAAATCAATAACCCCCCTCCCCCCTAGCTTTTAACCATGTCTCTAAGAAACATAAAAGCTTGCAACTACTATAAAACTTATATTGGTCTACTAGAAGAATTAGCTCACTGGATTTTGGGTGTTGATTTCTTAGCCAAGATAGCAACTATTGCTCTTTAGTTGGATTCTAATTTTATCCCCATCATTTGAATTCTAGGTGGGAAGTCACAATAGCTTGAACAACTGACTAAGGCTGAGACACTGATGGGGGGCTGGAGCATATCTCAAAGCCATCATCCAGTCCAATCATATATGTGAATTTGTCATAAGCTACACTAGCTTCCATGCAAAGAGCTCCATACAGGGGGAAAGGAGAGCAGTGCATTGGCACAGGGCTTAAGATAAAATCCTTCTTTTAAAGAGATACATACTAGATACACAGAGCTATGAAGAACAAACCAGCTACTGTCTTTTTATGTGATATAAAAAAGACCTGCTCTACCAATCTATCTTATAAATAAAGAACCAATAACTCAATTGGATAATGAATTGGTTGAAATCAAGTACATTGTAAGCCTCCAATGAGGATGCAATGCATTTTTCAGTGCCTGTTTTGGAAACTTTCCTCACTGTGGGTGGAAGAAAGGAAGGAAAAAGCCCCCAACAAAACAATGGAGAAGACAGGATTTCACATCAGTCAAGAATATGTGAATCTACTTTGCAGTGAATCCATGGAATGATTGTTTCCTTGCTTCCTTTATAGAATAAAACCAAAAAAAGGAGCTCACCTATAAATTAGGATCTCCTCCCTTTGGTGTTTTTTCTACAGGAACTGGTAAAACCAGGAATAGTGGAAAATCTAGACATAGTAACCCATTATTAAACCCTTCATCTTTTTTTATTCCTTTAAATTATTGGCAGATAGTTGAAGAGCAAAAGACATTGCTCAGCAAGAACACTAGAGCAGACAAACTCTTTTCGCTGCATGGAGGCCTTTATATTCCAGCCTTCTAGCTTGCAGCTAGAATTGGCATTAGCAGGGAAGTACTCTATGGAGTTCCGTTTTTAAAACTTGGAGCAAATCCCTTCCAGGATCTACAGTGAAAATAATGTGGGCATATCGAGTCGCTTTGTTGCAAACAGTTATATAAATTGAAACTTTATTTCCAAAGCTTTACAATTTTACATGCAAACAAAACCAGCTTTTGGGTATAAGCAGTAAAATTTTAATAGAATAAAGTTCCCACAAAGGTAATTTTTAAAAAAAATAGCCACGTGATCTGTATTTGTTTTGGTTTGTTTCTTTTGTTTGTTAAGGAAAGGAATACACACACACACACACACACACACAAACTACACTAGACAAGACCCAAGCTGCAGATTGTGCAGAGATCTCAGAGACAATCCAACACATAGTGGCAGGGTGTAAGATGAAGGCAGGAACAGCATACACTGAATGGCACAACCAAGTAGTTGGCATAGTGTGGACTAGACCCTCCAAAGTCCAGATGGGAGATTCCACAGATATTGTGGAGAATAACAGGGCTAAGATCCTGTGGGACTTCCAGATCCAGACAGACAGGCAGGTACTGGCAATCAACCTGACATCATGGTAGTAGACAAAGACCAGAAGACAGCGGTAGTGATAGATGTAACAGTGCCAAGTGACAGCAACTTCAGGAAGAAGGAGTATGAGAAGCTGGAGGAGTACCAGGGCCTGAAGGAGGAACTAGAGAGGATGTGGAAAGTAAAGGCCAAAGTGGTCCCAGTGGTGGAAGAAGCACTCGGGGCTGTGACTCTTAAGCTGGGAGAGTGGCTCCAACAGATCCCAGGAACAACATCAGAGCTCTCTGTCCAGAAGAGTGCAGTGCAAGGAGCAGCTAAGATACTGTGCAGAACCCTCAAACTCCCAGGACCTGAGATTGACAAAGACGCATACCACCCATAGGGGTGAGAGGGGAATTTTATATATATTCTTATATATACTGTATATTATATATATTCTCTCTCTTTATATATATTCACCCTCTCTTTATATTCTCTCTCTCTCTCATGATCCTTACAATGAATATAATATATACACAAAATATGCAGCGACATTCACCGTACTCCCACAACTACTTTTCAGTCATTTCTTTTCTCACTCCAAAAGAGACCTAATAGCATGAGAACTGAGAGCAAAGGATTATACAATTTGCACATCTATGCTCTAAGCACCCCATTCTTAGCAGCTGATTTCCAGGAAAAAAAGGGCCAAGCAACAGCTACCTTGCCTGAGGTCTGAGAGATGATAATCAGGTTTCAGAATTTTTTGTATTTCTGTATTTTGTACATAAGGTTTTTGTATTCTGTATTTGGAAAGATACATGATCATGAATGGCACCTTTCTCTCTCTCTCTCTTTCTCTCTCTCTCTCTCTCTCCCTTTGTGTATTTATGAATATATATTCATATAACTTAAATCCAGTAGGACTTCTTGTAGGGCACAGGTTATAGAAATGAATTCCTTCATCATTACATTAATTCATGTCTAAATCAGAAGTATACCATTTGAAAACAATTTTATCTATATTTTAAATCAGGAAAATGAATGTAGAGTTTTAAAGAAAAGTAAGAGGTTAATCAAGTGTGTATCAGACTGTGATTTTTCTTTTTCTTTTTCCTTTTGAATTTAATGGAGCTGGAGAAAGTATGTAATTACAACAGAAATGGATCCCATCGACTATTCTGTTATCCATAAGACTTCTTGATCTTGTCATGGGCACCCATGGGGGGTAAATGTGTGACAATATCATCATGCAAACACTGTGACTGGTGTACTTCTCTCAGACATCAGGACACAAGTATGCCGTTTGTGTGATGACGTAATGCAGCATGTGCGATCATTTTGGTACCACTGTCATTTGTTGGGAATACTAGTAGAAGATGCTACTTTCTTTTATCATCTTCTTTGCATCTTTTATTCGCTCCTCAGAATTAAGCTATATGGAATTCAAGGGAGCTGATGCCCAGTGAAGGGACATACTCTTGCAACATACAATTCTATGTTTCTTTGATTCTCAGAGATACCTGATGGGCATTTGTCTCACCCAAAAACACTCCTTTAAGGCAAAACACTTTTATTTTTAAGAGGATTTTCTGATGCACAACTAGTGGTGGGCCAGATTTTAATAGAGAAGGGGAAGGACTGATCCTCTCCACTCTATTTCCATATCTGAAACCCAAACGTTGCTGGGTTGATCCTATCAGTGAATCACCCTGAGAGACCAAGACCATTAAAAATTATCTCAAAATGAAAGATCATTATCAACGGCACTAAAAAGTGTTGCGTTGGATGTCCTTGGTGTAATAAAAAATTCACATTTTCAATCAAGAGAAAACACAGAGGTTGCCATCAAAATGTAAAGTGTAATATAAATATTCATACCCGCCTCTCATTCAAAAAGGGATGAAAAGAATATTCTTGAATATTACACCATGGCACCCAGCCAAAATGGGCACTTGTTGTTACCATGGAAATGAGTAAAAACAGCTCGGCCAAAACAGAACCTGCTATAAATATGGATGGATTAATTTTTATGATTAGAAGACCCTGCAGAAACCAATTTGCCAAGCCTAAGCGATCTAATTGAGGGCAGTCATTGTGATGGAGGACCAAGATATCCTAGGCTTCCATTTTCGTATTAAAATGCCATGCTTTAGTTTAACATCTCCAAGTGGTTATTTTAGTCCTTTCTGGGAAAAAACAACAAAAGCTTTGTCGGGATATGGTAACTCTGTTGACCAGTATATTATTGAACTTGCTTGTCTTTGGGAAATGGGACCACCCGATCTCAATAGGGTTTTTTCCCCCCTACTTGTTTGAAACATTTTACAATTAAAGCAGAAGAGGCTTGTTCTGCAGTTCTCACCTTTTGTGGCTGTGGCAATGAATAGCCTCCAAAATATAGGGACACTCCCCCTCCCTTTCCCATTGAAGTCTGGTGTAATTTTCCTTTGAATAGGCTCTCATGATAAGAACAGGGAGAAGAGAGGGAGGGGTCATTGGATGGGATGGTATGCAATAAAGCTAGTGAGTGCACAGTCCTTCTCCTCAGCAAAACAGGCCCCAAACTCTCATCTTTATGACAGCACAATCAGCCAACACAATGGATTGGGGAGAAAGCTAGAGAAACACAGAAAAGGGGGTATAGATACTAGTTAGCTGATTGTCCCTCTTGGTATGTTTCAAGTGCCGAAATGTACAAGTGGCTGAGAACAGGGTCTCCAAACATTAGACTGAAAGGCAGTGAATGAGAGGGGAAAGATGCTCGTAATGGATCAATCATGCTTATAGAATGCACCTTTGTGGCCCAATGTATAAGATAATATATAGCAGCTGTGTTATAAGCCAGATAAAAAGAACCAGAGATACAAAGGATGGTGTATTCTCAATAGATTCTGTTGTGGGAACACCACAAGTTTAAGAGCCAAAGGACAGCTTCCTCTTGCCTAGAACTTTTGCTTCATAATAGTTGTCTTGTCTGCCACTGAATACAATTTCAGGCCATATTCACTCCGATTAAATTAAAAGTATTGCTTGACTCAGACTATAGTCTACAGCTAATTTAGGCATATTTTATTACATCTGCTTTTAAACCCAAACGACAGTAAACTGAAGATGTGCTTCCTAGTCTTACAGAACCCCATAAAATTTCTATGTACTGTAGGCTAAGAGTTTTTTTTAACCTTATTGCCGTTTTCAGTTGATATCATGGACTCATTATTTTTATGTTTACAGGAGAAACAATTATAATAAGATACCTCTATGATAGTAAGATGAGTGCTTATGGTTATTTTATTTTAAAAATTAGAAAGTACTTTGGCTTAGCCCAGTCTTGAAGTCAAGCTAAGCCCCACCTCTGAATAAGGCTCAGGTGCAGCGTAATTTCCATCTTCTTCTAGCACTATAGAGAAAAGTAATCTTCCTACAGGAGAAATGTGATTCCAGAGTTCATGAAGCACTTGTTAAGTTCATTTCATGGCACACTTAATAGTGGAAGTACAAATGAAGTTGCTGCATATGTTTTTTCTGTTCTTGTTGGAGTTAACATTTCATGTCACATTCTCCCAGTAGAGTTACATCCTGCTATACTACAATATATTTACAGGACAGCAGTAGAAAAGATGCTTGAAAGTACCGGAGGAAGATGCTGAGTGTCAGATGCTATACGAACACACAGCTATCTCTCTTTATATTCCATTAACCAGAAGCCATTTCTTATGTCTTCCTTGTTTCCAGCCATCAGTGTGATATCATCAGTGTTTCTGAGGTTGCTGATCATTATTCCAGAAATGTAAGCTGCTCCAGTAAGGCTATCAGAGCAGGGCTGCAAAAATCTGGATGACCACTAGATAAAATCAAAGAGATACAGAAAACAATCAGCAGTTGTTCAAATTTCTGAAGCCTTGATCTGGTAGCCCTAGGTGCTGAGCCCACATCTGCAATCCCAGAGTCTTGTAACATTAAGTGTTTATTGCAACTTTAAAAATATCTATACCCATTGCCCCAATATGCACACGGTGCTACTTCAGTACTAGCAGTTTAGTCTGGAATTACCACCGATCGCTCACTTTTACTAAACTTTCAAATAATATCCCTGACAGTCCAGTTACATCCCATTTGTTTAATGCTGTCCTCCTATTGTCCCTTTAGTGAAGATTTGTTACAATGCATTTATTCTAAAGTAGAACTGCAGTCCAAATTTCCCCACTGTATATATACAGGCAAGATTCTTAAAACTTTTAAAGCCTCTTTTGATTATATTTAAAAGTTTGAAAGGCTAAGCTTTGTGCTTTGCCAGTAGGGTGATTGACAGCTGTTCCTCAGTTGGCTAATGAATAACAATACACATAGACAGGTGACCTGTGGCTTGATATGTTTTTTAGAGTTCTTTTAATGTTTTCAGCTTTAGAACCATCGTAAAAGAACGACAAAGGTCTCATAGTTGCTAAAAAGCTGAAAAAGTAAGAGGAAAGAAAAGCTATAAAATTCAGCTCTTTCCAGTTAGTATTGGCATTCCTTCCACTCCAGCTCTCTGTGCTGAAAACAAATGATGCCAAAACTACCAAAAGGGGGGAAAAAGTAGCTCTTGGTAAATGGATTCCCATCCTGGTCTGTTCCATTGCTACAGGTGACTTTGGCAGTGCACTATGAATTTTTTACAAGGCTATCTTCAAAAGATTAGTAAACAAACACTGCAGCTCTGCAAAATTATATACACTAGTCTGGCATCAACTCAGGCACATTCCATAAAATATGTAGATACTGCAGAAATATGGATCATACTATTCAGGAGTGAATACATTATATATAATTGTGATTGAAACAGAAATTCTGGACATGAATCTGAAAGTGGAAAGTTTGTTTCTATAGAGAACTGGACCAATCTGAACGAGAAATTTGGAACACAACATAAAAGTCATAGAGGACAGAACCATATTAAAACCACCAGCTGGGAGTGTGGACACTGCCAAGAAGACCACACTGCTGGCCAGACATCATCTTAAATAGATTATTCAAGCAAATATTAATATAGGTTGCTAAGATGGAATCGTCTCCTCGGCTGTCAAATTCACTGGATTTAAAGTGCAAGCTGTTGATTAAGAACAAATGTACATGTACAGAGCAGAATGAAAACCAGAAGAATGCTGTAGGAGACAGTCCTTTGCAGGGCTCATCTTTTATTATATTTGAATCTGCTCTGTGGTCCCATGTTCTGAACTCAGAATATACTTCCTTGGTGGCCTTTCTTGATGATAGTTTAATGAAAATGAAAAAAGGAGGATTCTTTTGTGTGTGCTTCTCTTCTCTCACACATCACCATGCTATCAAGTAGACTCTAAAAACAAGGCAGGAAAAGGAAGCCCTCATTAGGATTATGGTAATGGCAGGAAGTTGGACTACTTAGGAATTTCTCATGTTTCTCTCTCTCTCTCTCTCTTTTTATTTCCAGGGATTTGACTACTGTAATAATTTATCTGCAGTTCTGTTGAGTGCAGTAGATATTTTATGCCTAATTTGATACTACAGCCTTGCCTGCCGATAAGTCTACAGGACTACGCTATTGATACATATAAAGTGGGGATAGGGCTTTCCTTCTGTTCAAAAGCAGCCCCATCCTGCTATGTTATAAGTTATTTTTAAAATCTGAATTTCAAGGATATTATGTTATGCAGTACTACAGAGTTGTTGGTTAATATACAAAAGGTTTCTTGAATGAGTTTGGTTCTAAAAAGCATCATTTAATTGTAATGCTTGATTCATATCTCTCTTACGAAGGGATGGGTAACTCATGTCTAGCCCTGAATCTCTTTTTTTGTTGTTAGCAGGCTGCATTAACAAAATTTGGTGGCAAACATAGGCATTCAAAGAGGAGTGTTTAGGGAAGAAATGACAAATATACCATTTATTTATTTATTTATTCATTCATTCATTCATTCATTCATTCATTCATTCATTCATTCATATTAATATTTATTCTGTTTTTACTATAAACCGCCCAGAGTCATTCTGTAGTGAGATGGATGGTGACAAATTTGAAATATAAAAAAATACACATTGCACAGATGTGATGCAGACACCATCTCTTATGTTCTTGAGTGTGATGTTGTGGCAGAAGTACGAAAAGGTGGAGGTTGTGTTGTGACCTCATGAACCATGGTTCATGATTTTGGAATTATCATGGTTAGGAATGGATACCCATGATGGCAAACTGCTAAACACCAAAGATGCAAGTTCTAGCATGAAACAAATAAAATAAGGGGCAGGATGCAAAAACCAAAATCAAAATGGAAAAACATAGAAGCAAACAATATCTCCACCACAAAAAAGGAGGAGGAGTTAAAAATTCATCAGTATCATCCAAATGTCACTTGTGATTCCTGAAGGAACTGAATGCTGCAAGAGTCAAAATGCTGAAGGAATAAAGCATCTACTGCTAGTAATTTGGAAGATAGCAGGAGTATCAGGCCTTATCTTACCACCTCTGACTTGCTACTACTGTTGGGTTTCTTCTCATGCCTGCATATTCCATAGATCGCTACTGATACTTTTGCAGGGCTCAGATGGAAGATGGCGTCTTGACTGAGTCAGTGATTTTACTTATCGTTTCAGAGTTGCTATGCACCAAGTTACTTACATCCACCAACCATTTGTAGAATGGGGGAGAAAGCGGAAATACAGCATTCCACATTTTTAAACCCAGCAATATTGTAGCTGCACCAAACTCTATGATCTTAGGATAAGTTTCATTTTGATGATCTTTGAAATTACTTTCCAGTAGAGTTTCAAACTGCTATGTCTCAATACCAGTTTGAAACTAACCTATAGTTATTTTCTCTGCTGCCAGTCTCACTGAGAACAAGGAGAGAAAATCACTGCCCTGTCTTAAGATACTATGGGACTTACAGAAACAAAAATACCTCACCTCCACAGAAAAAAGAAAGAAAAAAATACAAATGCAACAAGTAGCTGGCGCTTTGCCTGGAGAAAACAGATGAAATCTGATGTAGTAACTTGCATAAGAGGGCAATGCCAAGCCATGAAACCAACATTCTCCTTATAGGACTTGTTAGGGTGGCTACAACTGTAGGCACCAGGAAAATGGTCAGGCCAGTATTCCCTACAAGGAGAATATGATTTGTTCCTGGTTCTACAAAGTACTAGCATTTTCAGCTGAAAATCAGCCCCAGAGTAGCTCCTTTTGTACCACGTCATTTTGGAAGTAGATTGGCTCAGCTGACCCCAAGAAATGACTGCATGGAATCGTCTAGAGCAACACCAGTACATGCACAGATGTGAAAAGACCCTCCGATTCTGCAACAGAGAATGGTCAAACTTTTCCATTTCACTGGAATAATTTGGAGTTATAGTTTATTGCCAAAGAAGTAGATAATGTCAAGGCCTTAGCTGCAACCTACAGCATGAGAAGCTAAAGAGTATCTTGCTTCGTATGTGAATAGCGTGGTTCCTTTCTGTTTTCTTTTTGGCATTCATCTCCCATGTCATTGAAATATGAAAGGAAATAACCATTCATTTATTAAAAATCCCCCCAACATTGGGGCCTTATGAGCCATAATTAATTTCTGTGTAACATCTCTACTTTCGACCTTGCAGTCGTATGTTTTCCTTAAATCTTAAGTTTGACATTTTCAGTCAGCACGTTTTTATCTCGCTGAAGGAGAGAGTGAAAGCCTCACTGCATCATTTACATGCAAAGAATGCTGGAATCTGGAATGCACTTTATCTCCTTCAACCTCCTCCTCGATTTGCTACATACAGCACATGAAATGTTAATCTGATGCCCAGCTGACCTTCCTGTATGAGAAAGAATGACAAGGAAAAGAAATAAATACTGAGAGTCACGGCAAGCTGACGCATTAACCCCGCCAGTTCTATGCATGAATTAGGTACAGAGAGATTATTCCCATGTTCTCCCTCCATTCATGCAAGAAGCTGATCAGAGTTTGCTTAATCAGTTAAATTCCAATGGCTGAGTTGGATTCAGACTTAATCATACTGGGTGGTGAGACACAGAAATCAAGGGGACTGAAATTTGATGCAACAAATGGAATTTATCCTTAAGAATCAACTATCTTAAGAATAAAGATGAAGATCAATTTTAAGATCAAACATCCACAGATTTTGGAAGGCTGAGAATGGCTATTAGCAAACTTAGATGGAAGGACTGTTTCATTATAAATTGTATTAGCAAATTAGATGGCAGGGGTATTAGGTTTATAGGTTTAGAACATTATGGTTGTGCATGTCTTATTTTTACTGTGACTGTAAATATATTGTGATATTGATTCTGTAATGTAAAATTAATGTAAAGAAATAATTGTCTATTCCTTTGGATGATTATAAAATTGCCAAGTATTATGGTATTGGTGAGATCCAGTTTGGTGTAGTGGTTAAAGACACTGGGCTAGAAGTTGAGGGACTGTGAATTCTAGTCCTGGCTTAGGCACAAAACCAGCTGGGTGACCTTGAGCCAGTCACTCTCTCTCAGCCCTATCAAGAAGGCAGTGGCAAACCACTTCTGAACAATGTTGCCAAGAAAACTGCATGGATTTGTCCATATGGTTGCCATGAGTCAAGACTGACTTGAAGTCCCAAAAATACATATGTCATTGGTTCATAGATAGATAGATAGATAGATAGATAGATAGATAGATAGATAGATATAGATAGATAGATAGATAGATAGATAGAGAAGAACTATACATTCTTAAGTTATATATAGCTTGTGACAAGTCTCTCTGTGTAGGTGCAGCTAAAGCATCCTATCTGGGGCAGATAATTCACAACCAGCACAATGAAAGCAAAGCATCAGGAAGGCCTCTTTCAATAGCAGGGTAGTAGCATGGATGATGGAGACCGTTTAAGTAAAGATACTCCCTTGGATGGTAGCAGTAATTATCAAGTAGGAAGACAGGGCCAAGACCATATCTAGAGGGGTTCTGGGAGAGGAGGTTGAGACCTCCTATGGGCTTAGCATTGCCACTACATTCCTGCTGTCCAGCATCATCTAAAGAAAACACAATGCTGAAAACTAATGCCAACCTAATTTATGGAGACGCAATGTAGGCAGAAAGTAAACATGGGCTTAACTTGTGCTTAATTTCCTTTGTCCCAAAATTTCCTCTAGTTATGCTCAAGGTGTTATCCTATCTGCTTCATTGTTCTCAATTACCCATTGTTGTCAGCTCCATCTGGGGTCAATTTAGTTCTATAAGAGGGAAGAAGGAGCTTAGAAGTAATACTGTCTACCACATATATTGTTTCCAAATTCCATAAATGATCAAGGATTTGGAAAGTATCATGAAATAGGAATCTGACTGAGTGCAATCAGGAAGCTATTTGGATTTATCAGGAACTTGGGTCAGGCCATTTTAACTTGGATCATCATCCCTGTGGAGTTTTGTACTGGCTACCAGTCTAAAACTGACCTGAGAATGATCAATACATAATGATAAAGTCACAATAAACTTTATATCCTCAGATCATTATGGAATTATTCTGTTAATTTAAGATTTGCCTCACATTATGAGGACTTTCCTTTTTCTAGGAAAACATTACATTAGAAGATGGGATTATATCACAATCCCTTTCACAGGGTTGTCTGCAAGGGAGAAATTAATTGATTTTTAGAAACAAAAGTTAGTTGATCTTATGCAGCTTTAATAACAGATATAATTAAACGCTAATCACCATACATGCACATTTAGATTGCTGCTGCAGCAGCCTAAAATGTCTGTGTAGTGATTTCAAAGGTCCATAGAGATCCACATGAACAGGAATTTCTTCCATTCATTTCAGTCAAGGAACTCTCTTGGTGGCACATCTTTACAACACATTTGGAGCAATGTAAAAATAAATGAAGAAATGGAGTGAGATTGAGTTTTATGTTCCCATCATAGTTATCATAGCTGCTTACACACTGTTACTTTTTGAATGCTTCTATATTCAGTAGGAAGGATATTCAAAATGGAAGTTTTTCACAGCAATTAATAAAGTATGATGCCATCTGGTAATCCTGATTCCCATGGCCAAGAATTTTCTTTACTGTTTACTTAGAAATCAGTTTGATGGAAATAAAGATCACTTCCAACAGCAGTTAAAAACTACGTTCTTCCATGGTTTGTAAGATTATTTTTTCCTCTGAACATGGCAGAGGAATGGCTTTTGAAAGTCTGTATTACCTGGAATATCTGTTCTCAACCTTACATTATTGCGAATCTAGGATTCAGTGGAAAGATTTAATTACTGATTTCCTTTTTTTTAACTTTCCCTTTCTTTTTATACTAAAATAGTTCACTATATGCAATTGGTTTAAGAGATAAAATTTTCTAGTTACGGTGCAATTAAAAAGCTATTAATTGGTGATGGTGCTATCACATTCAAAGGAAAAATAAAAAGAAGAATTAGCAAATAAGAAGCTTTTAATTACAAGAGAAGGAGCTTTAAATGTTTAAAGAATGATTGTTCTGCTAAAAGGATATATTTTTAGGATAAATAAAATGTAAAATCATGTCTAAAGAAACAACAACTCAGGACATACTTCAAAATCTTAAGGACCTAATCTGGATTTATTGCAAAAGTGAGCAAGCAATAGCAATTCCATATTAAATCTTTAGTGTGGAAATAACCCATGTTACATATTGGGGTAATGTATATGAACATTTTTAAAGTTATGATAGATGTTTAGTGCTATAAGACCCTAGGCTTGTGTACAAGAGCATATCACCCAGGTCTATCAAAAATTGGGATGATTCCTTAGATGGCAACAGAGAGCGTTAGGGTTATCTGCATCTCTTTGCTACCATCTAGTGGCCCTCCAGAGATTTTCAGCCCCCATCCTGTGGTCTTATATTACCTAGAAATGATAACTGAGGATCATATCAGAACTAAAACTACATCTATATAAACTGCTGACTTTCTCTTTGTTTCTATCTTCCTCCCCCATTATAGGACCAAAAAGGCAGACTTCCATTCCTTTGTTTTCCCTTCCCTAGATTACAGTTATCTGAAGGTCCTCCCATTTGGCTAGCATCCCATATTTATTTTCATACATACATACACATAGACACACAACTTATCTGTTTTAGATGTTCACACTATACATAAACAACTACTTGGGGGTCCACTGGAGATGCCTTTAAATTGCATTTCAAGCTGTAAAATGCTTTTTCTGTTCCCACTTTACCTGAGTGTGTGAGCCTGCAATCTCATTCGGAATATATATTTTTCTGCCTTTCCTATAATGGTGCCATAAAAGAGATTCATCCCGAAATGAAGCCATATCATGAAATGGGTCCCCCTAGATTAAGAAGCACAAGGGCATACATCAATTTCTCTAACTTTACAGTCTATAGTTAGAATAAAGAAAAAAAACTCTATTGGTATGTTCCTATTCATGCAAAATTCAAGCACATTGTTCTATCCTCATAACAATAACCCTAGAAAGTAAGTGGGTTGGGAATTAATGACAGGGCCAAAGTAACCTAGTGGGCTATAAGTGGGAGCTATAATCTAAATCTTCCCAGTCCCAGCTGAATTTTAATCACTATTCTAGGTGGGTAAATCCACTTAGTTCCTATTGAAATCTGTTGGGACTCCGGTTTCACACTGATTTCATTGAGTGCAATGAATTTACCCAAAATCAAAAGTAAATAGGTAACGGCAGGTAGAGCCTTAATACCCTGAGAATGGAATTTTCTTAAATTTGAAATAGTTTAGTTTTTAAACAAATGATAATTATAACTTCTGTGCATAATGAGCTGGTTTAGTTGCATAATTTCCATTGTTCATATATGATTTATGATGTTTGGAAATATCCACATGGTAGATATGGACATTTGTTCAGAGCTGGAATTAATGGCAGATATAAACTTTCTGAAATACCAATGTGTGCACTGACCTGGGCTAAATATAAAATATATTATATATTTTATATAATATATTATTTTACTTTGCTGAAGACACACTATTTTGCCAAAAATCAAAAATAATAAGCTGAGCCAGACTTATTTTGAAAAAGGATACCGAATCTAACAAGTTTAGATTTAACAAGTTAGTGGGAAGTTTTATATTGAAAGGAAAACCTCTTAGACAGCAACAATTTGAGAATGCAGACAGATGCCCATTAGGGACTTGACTGATATCTGGGAGTGTGTTTTGCTTTATTTGTTTTTATTTTATTTTCATGCTTTTACATCTGGCTTTTTTGCTATATTAATGATTTAAGGAATGATTATTGTAAGGTTGAATTTCCTTTTAAAAATGTCAGAGTTCCATCCTGGAATTTGTTCCAGATGCTGGTAACTAACACTGAAGCAATAGGCTTTAGAAAGATAGTCCTTTCTGAATCAGGATGACAGCAAAAAATAAAGTAAAATAAAATAAAAGTGAACTGACCAATGATCTTCCTAGAAGCTTGGTTCTTTATGGGCTATCTGATTCCACTGTAGTTTGTTTAAAATTTTTACATGCAGATGTTCCTCTGGGTGACCAATTTTTATAGTTTTGAAAAGATTATATCAGTTTTCCATGGTATTGTGTTACTGTATTTCTTGGATTTTTTAAATAGCACTTGAAAGGCTGAATTTCTTAATCAGACATTACTAATGGAATGTAGAAAGAGAGGTTAAAAAGCCAATCTGGCACAGAGAATTAAACACAGGTTCATAATAATATGAAAGGAAAACAAAACACACAACCAAAGGTTGTTGTTATTGAATGAAAGTGGCTAGGAACATGCATTTTTTATTATTATCAAAGGTGTTAAAATATATGAATAGCACATGTTTGGCACACATTGCTTGTTATAGAGTTCTGCAGTATTTAGCTGCCTTTGGTTAAAAACAAAATAATAATAAAAAAAACCACCGATCACTTTGATACTGGAAAATTATTAAGAAAATGTTAGTTTTGGGCTCAGTAATAAAAAGCAAAGGCTGCCTTGCCTGCCGTCAAGATTTGAGTTGAAGTTTTGCACTATTTCCAAAAACAATTCTTGACTATTTCAGGTTTCACCCCTACCAATAAGTAGTAACATTTGGTCCTCTTTTATGTTATGCTAAGCAAAACTGACAAGAAGACAAAAGACTTCTGGTGGCCTGTTGCCACAAAATCCACATGTACTTTTCCAACACTGCTCTGTTTTTATATAAGATTTAACAGGGTACAAATGACAACATTACGATCACTTGCAGGGCTGACTTTTCAGGCCTAGGTCAAGAACATTGTTGACTCTTTCGCTCAAGCTGCCTGTGGTTTGGAGACTTCTGAGTTTTCTCAAAGCCTATTATCTGCATCACAAACATAAACTGATAGCATGCCCTCAGTGAGAACTTTTTCTTGGTGCTCGCAGTGAGAAGTGGTCATTATTCGTTTTGCAATCTTTGGGGATGGTGAAAATCCCATTTTATATCCGGAACTGAGCAGGCAGGCTACAGTTCCTTCAGGCTGGCTTGTTGGTGACACACCTTCTTTTGTTTTTGACACCGGTCCTCCCTAGAGCAGCTGTATCATCTACCTGCAACCCGGAGAGCAGATTGGAGAAACATTAGTTAGATGTATAACTTTTGTAACTAAGTATTTCTTAGATTGGTGTTTGTGCAACAGAAACTAAAAGTAGGCTTTAATTAGGAAAATCATAACGATAGGAAAGCTTAAGTTACCTAGAGTACTTTCCTGGTTAAAACCTGAACTATGCAGGTCCAGCCCTGAAGAAAAAGAGAACTAAACTCCGAAAGAGGACAAAGAAAGCCCTGAGAACACAACATCCAGGGTAAGTCTTTTAGACAAGAAAAGGAGTTAAGTAGAATCCTTCTTCTAATTTCTCTACATTGATTGCCATAGGTATCCACTGCTAGCTGTGATAACAAAAAAGTGATGAAATGTCATCACACAAATCATTTCCTACTTTCATCCTGCATCCTCATATTGGGGGCAAGTACACATGGATGTCCTATCTCAGTGCCTGGAGGCTGTGGGGGCCTGGATGGGGCACAATGGGCTCTGGCTCAACCCAAGCAAGACTGAGTGGCTTTGGGTGTTTGGGCCTCCCAGTACCAAGGCTCTTCCATCTTTCATTCTGGATGGGGTGGCACTGCCCCAGATGGATACGGTGTGCAATCTGGGGGTCCTCTTGGACTCCCAGCTCCTGCTAGAAGACCAGGTGGCAGCCGTGGCTAAGAGGGCTTCAAGTTGTGCATCAGTTGCGTCCATTCCTGGACCTGGAGGCTCTACTCACTGTCACTCTTGCCCTCGTGACCTTGAAGAGCATTTGGAAGCTTCA
Organism: Python bivittatus; assembly: GCF_059951505.1. Taxonomy (NCBI): domain Eukaryota; kingdom Metazoa; phylum Chordata; class Lepidosauria; order Squamata; family Pythonidae; genus Python; species Python bivittatus. The sequence goes on along the minus strand of NW_028277098.1, from coordinate 47,483,799 downwards.
GCTGGTACAGAATGCAGCTGCCTGGGTTGTAAATAGTGTCGGCTACTCAGCACATGTAACACCACTGCTTCAGGAGCTGCACTGGTTGCTGGTATGTTACTGGGTGTAATTCAAGGTGCTGGTTGTCACCTTTAAAGCCCTTCATGGCTTGGGACCAGGTTACCTTAGGGACTGTCTTTTCCCAGTTGTTTTTATCCATCCAATCCAGTCCGGCAGGATGGGCATGTTCTGGGTCCTGTCAGCCAAGGAATGTTGGCTGGCAGGGACCAGGAGACGTGCCTTTTCTGCTGTGGTACCTGCCCTCTGGAACATCCTCCCTCCTGAGATGAGGATGGCCCTGACCCTTTTGGCTTTTCAGAAGGCCTTGAAGACCTGGCTTTATGCCCAGGCCTGGGGCCCTGAGCGAGCGAAGGTCCCCGCTTCATGGTTGTGCTGATACCGACAGTTTTTAAAGATCTGTTGGCTGTATTTATATTTATATATATATTTTTTGTACTGTTTTAAGTGTTGACTGTCTTTATTGTTGTCTACCCACCCAGAGTCACTGGTCTGAGATGGGCGGCTATATAATTTGAATAAGTAAGTAAGTAAGTAAGTTGGAGGAGCAGGGGTGCATTGCCATGTCATGACATGTTTCACTATTTGCTCCCTTGCAAATGCGTAGTGGTCAGAGCTTTATAGGTGCAGAAAATTGAAGCATGGAAAGTTGAATTCTAACATGATTTCATTGAAGAAATTCTTCTATTTGAGCTGCTGTTAGAAGATAGTTCTCTCTTTACAATGGATCTCCATTTGAAGGGCTTTGCTTATGAAGGATCAAAAGAGGCTGTCTAATGACACTTGGACAGGAGACCAAGCAGGCACACATTATCCAGTGACAGTTTTCTACACTACACTGAAATACCTTGTATTTCTTTTTAAATTACATATGAATTAACCCATGCAAATTTTATATAATTTTGAGTCTTGTGTTATCTTCTGCTTGATGATGCAGTTCTGTTTTTCACTGATGTCCAAAGGACCACATAATCCTATCATCCGTTATTGTTTCTCAGGAGAGAACTTGAAATGGAAGCTAGAGTATTCATGCCATGCAGGCCAGTTTCAATCAAGCCTACCATTTCACATGAGTGAGTGTGATCCTAAAGCCATAGGTTATGTCTTAAGGAAATAACCACACAAACATCATCACATGCTTTGAATGCATGTACTTTTCACCATACATACAACATTTGCTGATATAATGAAACCAATACAGATGGTCCTCATTTATTGAATACTTATTCAGCAATTGTTCAGACCTTTGATGGCACTGAACAAGTGGTAGTTACAACCAGTCCTTGTACTTATGGCCGTTGCAGCTTCCTGCAATCATGTGGTCACCATGCATGACCTTCTTTGCCAGCTTCCTACAAGCAAAGTCAATGACCTGCAGTGATTCACTTAATTATGGCAACCAGCAGTGCTGGAATTTCCATCATTAGGCGGCACAGTCATGTGACATCATGCTTTACGACTGTGTTGCTTAGCGATGGAAATTCCGGTCCCAATTGCTGTTGTTAATTGAGGACTACCTGTATTGATATTTATTTATGACATGTGATTATATGTAAACTTGGCTTGCTTGAAAGTAACTTTGGTATTGTGTAAATAGGACAGAGTACGTTATAAAAGGAACATACTTTGAAGGTTGTTCAGAACAAGGGCAAACCAGATTGAAGAATGTAATTTATTATTTTTACTTGCTTTGTTTGGAAGTTTTTAATTAAATATTTTTAATTAAATAACCATCATGAAAATTATGATTGCTTCTTTGGGCCTCTATTAGAACAGGATTCAACCATTAACTCTAATGCCTTTGCAAGTTCTCACATGACTTTTCCAAAGTAATTGCAGAAGTTTTGAAATCTGCCAAGTCACACAAAAGTAAAAGATAAATTTATATATAAATCAATGGAAGTGCTGAACACTGATGGCAGAAATTTGGGGAACCTTTGAAAGACAGTTCAGCTCTTCAAGTATCATATGAAATAATACTAGTGTCCAGAAGCAGACTCTGAAAAAAAAACAGTTATATGAAACCAATTATATAAATTTGAAGTAAAATTCTACATGTTTACTCAGGTGCATGTCCCACTGAGTTTATTCATTTATATATTTATTATATAGTGTCTCACTCATAAACTCTGAATGGCTCACAATTACATAAAATCCAGATTACAAATGTAATATCTATCATCAATAAAATCACACAACTAAAAATCAACCATTGAACCAATAATCAGTACGTCACCCACCATCACCCCGAAGGTTCAGAAGTGCCTTCCAGAAGATTAAACCTCCAACCCTGAGGAACAAGCTATACCATAAGGCTTGAGCAGCTACCAAAAAAGTCAGTCTTCAGACCCCCAACCCACCTTCCCAGCTTCTCTGTGGGTTCATATGTACAGGGCAGGCAGATTCCATCCAGGGGAGACTTAGAACTGTACTTATAGGTATGAGGTTAACTGATTCTAACTTTAGTTTAAACACTTCCAGAACTTATTTTTTGTGGGGAAAAGTAAACATAGTATCTCTGCATCTCTCTCTGCCCCACCGTCTCTCCATCCCTCTCTCGATGGATGGATGGAAGAAAGAAAGAAAGAAAGAAAGAAAGAAAGAAAGAAAGAAAGAAAGAAAGAAAAAGAAAAGTCTTAAACACTTTCCACAGAACATGTTTTCCAGTTAATCTGTTCTGGCAGCTTACAAAGTGGAGCTTCATAAGGTAATTCAGCTCTATGGACCATGGGAAAGCATCCAGGGACTATATAATTTTTTGGTTTTTCCCTTCCGTTGGCAGAAATATTGATTTCTGATTTGGACAGAAAATATTTCTCTCCCCTCACCCACCATGTGAATATCTCCAAGGCTGTTACTTTCTGTCTTAGTTTTAGAAGAAGGCATGGAATGAAGCCATTTCTGGAGCTGTCCCCCAGGCTTCCTGACAGACTCTAAAACCAGTATCGTATCTATCTTTCCTTATGTGGAGTCAGCATCCATATTGTTTTTCTCCTTGCTTGTAGTTGGAGGGAAACAAATTTAAAATTGGGATGAGGGTGCTGTAGAAGAAGGACAAAATGTGGCTGGTGCACCTTTATACACTATCTGCCTTACCAAGAGGAACCAGGCAGACGCTGGATTTTTTTAGAGGCTACATGCATATGAAAACAGCTGCATGTGCCAAATATTCATGTTCATCTTACTGACAACAGAGACTTCTTTTAAACAACTATCATGTTCAGAAGCAACTATACTTGGAGATGCATCAAATGACAGATCCCTTTAACCTTGTCATATGTTGGCCATCATTTTTGAAGCTATCCACTTTAGAGCTGATCTTTCAAAACATTACATACTACATTGTCTTAAATGCTAGTCATGACTAATATTTATGGACTCAAACAACAAACCAGAAATATTATTTAGTTTTTTTCAAATATTTCATATATATTGTTTGCTTCATCTTTAGAAGATAGTTATATATCTCACTTTTTACTGACTCATGCATTACATGTGATTCTATCCTAATTCAGCAAAAAGAATTGGGTGTTCAAGCTATATAAAGACAGATGTGAGTCTTGTTTAGTAAGCAGATTTTTCTCAGCACAATATTCAGCTTCAGCTCTACAACTGGGCAAATTAATTTAACGTTTATAAGCACCATTTGTTTTTGCAATGACAAGCTCATCTGATGCAGAAGAAAGAATGGGTTGTTCCTTTTCCAAATTACAAACTAACTATCATAGTTGGGAGCTCCCTCTGGAAATGAAGAGACCCAGCCATCGTTACCTGTATATACCACATGGGCAGGTGAAAATGCAGCTATGGAGACATGATGACAGTTCTTTGCCTACAATCTCTTTGTGCATCTGTTATGCATTTATGGGCTTTCCTCTTTACTGAGCTATTTTAAAGATATTTAGGGTTTTGCAGTAAAAAGTTTAAAGGAACACATGTTGTAGAGGTATGACTGTGGGTGGGCAGGAATGGTATGCTTACCACAGTGGACAAGGAAAGATATCAACACTTCAGGAGCTGTGCATATCAGGGACTGCCTTTCAAGAACTCCTGCTACTATTTAGATGTTCTGATGAGTTTTGTAAACAATGCAAAGTCGTCCAAAGTTGAGCTGTATATTTATCCAGTCATCTGATACAAATGATTTGAACTTGGGTACAAGGTTTTAGCAGATAAGTGTTTGCTCGCTTACATAGCCATGCTATCTTCAGTGGCAAGATTAGGTGGTCTTCAGGGTTGTCGGGATTTTTTTTTTAAGAACCTGAGATACATTAATCAAGGTCTAAACTGAAATTAGAGAATATTGAACCTGGAAAGGTATTTTGAATATGAGAATGTAATGGTGTTAAGGATCCAGAAACCAAACAATGGCAACCCACTCTTGCATAACCCAGTCTTTCTTAATTTCACAAGTATCTCTTAGGGCAGTGGAGGAGATGAGTCATTTGTGGATGCTATTGTTAAATAATAGGAAGTCAGAAATCCTGATGATCTATAGCAGGGGTGGATAACCCTTCCAGCTGGGCTGCACTTTTATTATTAATGTTACTGTTAGTGGCTGATAACTGTTACTAAAAGTGATGATGTAATGCAGTCATCCCAAAATATCAGGACTGAAGTGTGTCCATGTGTGGGGGATTGTGATTCAAATTTTGCTAACCTTATCCCAAATCTTAATGTCTCTCTAATTTCCACCAGAATATAGTGAGAATCATGCTGCCAATGTTTCATGGTTTGTCGTCAAGCAGATAAGTAAGGGCACAATGCCAAGGGTGACAATACTTTCAGGTTGAAGGCCCATTTAGATCACTTTAAGGTTCATCATGATATGGGATCAGCAGTATGCATGCTCTTCTGTGAAAGCAAACTTACTGATGGTTGTACAATACATACATACATACATACATACATACATACATATATATATATGAGATTCAAGTCAAATTTTATGACTCCAGTCTGGCTTCTAGAAACTACTTTTATCAGTAGTATTTATGTCATCAGCTTTATGTCACAATAGTATTTTTCAAAGGTTCTGGCTTCTAGAAATTCATTGATTCTTGACTTTTCTACCCCTGCTTTCTGCCTCCAGCTTCATATGCTTTACAGAGAATTCTGGTGCACGAAAACAATTCATGAAGTCAAGGTTCTTGATCTACAATGGCTGTCTCCAACCTAGTGTTTTCCAGATATATTGGAAATCAGTTCCCATAATCCCCAGCCACCTTTGACTATGCTGGGTCAAATTTATAAGAGTTGTTTTTACAATTTAAATATTGGGAAAGGATTTCTGGAACCTATCCAGTGTCCCTTAGATCTGGCAGGAGAACCTGGTAATGATGGTAGTGGCAGTCTGTCTCCTAACAAGGATGTCTGCAGGGTATGGTAAAAAAAAAAAAAAGTCAAGTGGCAGCCATATTGATTTTTAAAAAATTATTATTATTATTATACCCTGAGGAGAATTCTGCTTTTTAAAAAGCTTTTCTATTGTTATATTCAACTATTCTGAGCAACCTCAATGATTTCTAGGACTGGGAAACAAATGAATTAAGAATACAGATGTTTTATTTATTGGTCACTCAAACTAATAAATTTCATTAGTGATACATCATTTTGACTCATTTATTCTGACAGTAAAATAGCTTCTAGTTCTCTCTTTTTCTATTCAGCGAAGGCCAGTCTCCCTCTCCAAAATACTCAAAAAGGCAAAGTCTTATATTTATAGAACAGTGAAACAATTAAATATTGTTATAAATAGGACTGCCCTTAAGGTGAAGGGTTGACTAAAACCATATTTACAAAGAAGTGTATTGACACTGTGACTGGAGTTGATATGTAATATCACTTTCTGAAAATTAATTATAGATTAATGCAATTTTCTTTCAAGTCAAAGGTAATTGGTACTGAAAGGTTTATAAGGGTTGAGAAAATGAACACTTCCTGTTCTGGTTTCTGCAATGTAGCTGTATTTGCAGCTGGGCTAATACCTTAGGCAGGCCCATGGATACATAACTGACTATTCTCAAAGGAGAATGTATCAGTATGAACATGTAAAGCTATAAATTGTTTGAACCATTTTCTTTGATTTAACTTTTAAGACCTGTGTCTTCTACTCTTTAATTCTAAAAAATACATATGGAGTTTAGCACAAAGGGCATATACAGTGGAAATGCAAAATCTGTCATGCACCATCTCCCATGGAACATGTATGTATGTCTTGGAGGGGTTAAAGACTTGTTTGGTTTTTGGCACTCTAGAATAATGGCCAAGATAACAGCCGTAATGCTACATAGCCCTCAGCATGCGGAGGATGTGTGGGTCAACCTGTTTTTTAAGGCTGGTGTCTCATCATCCCCTCGTCTCAAACCTGTTGCCCTCCAGATGGGAATTTTCAGGCAGAGCCAGTTTGGTCTCATGGTTAAGGCATAAGGCTAGAAACTGGGAGACTGTGAATTCTAGTCCCACCTTAGGCACAAAGCCAGCTGGGTGACCTTGGGCCAGTCACTCTTTCTCAGCTCTAGGAAGTAGGCAATGGTGAACCATTTATGAAAAACCTTGCCAAGAAAATTGCAGGGACTTGTCTGGGAGTTGCCAGGAGTCAAGAGTGACTTGAAGGCAGACACCCACACACACACACAAATCCTTGAGAGGTATTAGGAATAGGACCCCTAGAATTCCCCAACCAGCTTGCAAGGTACTACATTGGGAAAGACTGGAATAGATAGTCAAACATCTATCAACTTCACCCTTCCTTTACAGTGCAGATTTTATTTGATTTTTATAAATTCAGTGACCCTTGCAATAGTGTTAATTCTTGTGCTTTTGATTATTATTTAATGTAGACCTGGAATTAATGATTCACTTAAGGTGGGTTAAGGGTGGTATAGTAAAGCAAGGAGGTTAAGTGAATTTCTTAATTTTTGTACAGAACGTATATGCCACTGTTTTTCATATTACCATTTTCAAACAGTCATTTGAAAGATCAAAGAGATCTATTCTAGGATGGCTTTTCGCTGGCTTCAGGGAACAGATTCAGATTATAAGATTTAGGTACTGAGAAAGGCTAGAACTAATATTCCAGTGGTGAAGCAAGACTTCTGGACCTAAAACTTCTTGTGTTTCCTCTCATTTTTCTATTTCCAGGTTAACCTTCAGAGCACTGTGCCAGCAAACAGTGAGCCAATATTCTTCCTTCAGTTTGTTTGAGTGACTCTCCATGCACTGAACCTTATGGTTTAACTTTAGGGATAGATTATATGGACTATCTTTTGAGAAGCAGGTTATAAAATTGGATCCAGATTGCCTAGTCCCTTAATGGAAAGGAATCCAACAGAAACACACCATTGAGAAGGAGCTGGAGAGGTGAACTAGCATGGCATGCTAGGCACTTCATTCTTAGCCATAGGGGAGTAGATAGAACAAATCTGATAATTTCCTCTATCACATTATAAATTTAATTTTGTAGAATTTCTGGAGAGGTTCAGCAGCTGCATCTATGGCTTCTGGAGGTGTCATGGCCTCCGGGATGCAGGATTTGTAGGTAGGCCATTCAGTCACTGAACTTCACTCCTCTCTCCCCATCTTCCCACTTTGATATTTTAAAGAAAAGCAAATACCAAAACTAGCACTTTTCCACAGCAATTCCAAACTTTTCCAGTCTGGGTGTCATCCTGATACGAAGACTTCCCAGAATTTCCTAGCCAGCAGAGGCAATGCTGAGGATTTGGGAAATTGAAATCCACCATAGTTTGCTTACTAGGGCTGTGCAGCATTCTGAAAATAATTTGGAGAAGATGCTTTAGAAAGAGAATGTAGCACCTGTTGACAACTCTTTGAAGCAGCCATGTCTTTTCCTAGGATTGTATGACTACCTCTGAAGTATCATATTTTTCTGAGAAAAGATGTTGCTGTTTTAGGTGTTCTAGGACCAGCTTGGTCTAGTAGTTAAGGCACTGCACTAGGAAGGCAATAGCAAACCACTTCTGAAAATACTGCCTAGAAACCTACATGGACTTGCCCATGTGGTCACCAGGAATCAAGTCTGACTCAAGCAAGAGTGAGAGAAAGGTGCTACATTTGTGTCCCTTTTTGGAAGTGAATCAGAAGCACTGCACAGCCATAAACATGGGTTCATTGTTCTTTATCCAGTCAACTCCATAGGCTGATTTCAGCTTGGAAATCCTATTTGAATCCAGCCATTTCCTGCTCAGATAAAAATACAGCTCCAGAAGCCTGTTGTTGATATATTTGGACTGGACATTTAAGCAGTTAAAAATAATTGGTTAGCTTACTGTTCTAATTTACTGTTGCAAAGAGTCAGCTTTAGGATAATTACAAAGCCTTCTAACAAATTAACCTCTGGGAAACACTGAAACAATTTAAATTATTATGAAACATTATTTGTAACTGACAGTGTTATATGTAGCTCTTGGCCATTATTCCAGAGTGCCAAAAACCAAACAAGTCAGCCCCAATAGTTGTTGGAAAGGACATTCAGTTCAACAAGGCACACAAAAGCAGAATGATTAAAACACAGTTAACAGAAATTGAGAAACTTGATTCTTGACCTGTACCACTGGTATGATTATTCGGCTGCCTGTCTGTTTCTTACTTTCTGGCCCAAGTAGATTTTCTTCTCCCCTTTGTTGGAGACCCTTAAAGTACCTGGCCAGTGTGAAAGGTTTCCTCAGCAGTTGATTTTCTTCCATACCCATTTATCAGGCCATAGTAGCTCCTCCAATCCCACGTGCAGCTTAACTGGAGCTAGGAGATGAAGGTAGGTCTACAGTTCAGTGATGCTAAGTAATTTTAGATTCTGGATTTAGTAGTTTTGTTTGGGAGGCAGGGGAAATTGTTCTTTTGATCATAAAGCATATTACTTGACTTGTTTCATAATTCAATAAAACTAGCCTGCTCTGCTGGAGGCCCTTCTTCTGGGTCTGGCACTAGAGTTTTGCCACAGAGCCCTGCCTTAGTGGCACCAGTAGGTCGTAGAGATGGATGCTCAAAGACTTTAACACTCTTCCTTCTACATGTAATTGAATTATTGTGAAGCTTTGTCTGCGGCTTGGAGGCTGAGGAAAGGATCCCGCTTTTTGTAACTTATGGTGCAACAGCAACATAAGAATCAAACATTCCAGAAGGTCATTCCTGGTTCATAACAGATTAACCACTGAAGTATTGGGCTGTTTTATTAAATAAAATACCACCTGGAACATGATATATAAATAACATCTCCTTTGAACTGAACTGAGCTCCTGATGACTTCATGGGCAAATCTATGTTTTGTTCTTAGCACCAGTAAGAAGTGGTTTGCCATTGTCTTCTTCAGAGGTGTTTTTCAACTTCCCAATAAACCTAGAGATTCCTGGTAGTTTCCCATCCATGTTCTAACCAATCAAGCACAACTTAGCATTTCAAGATCAGCCAAAGTCAGCTAGGTGCTGCCATCTAGCTGGATATAAAACATAACAGAACAGAAAACATAATGTATTGTAAAACTGAGATAGGTTCTATTAGATATTTCAGTGTCTCATCTATATTTCCTTTGTATTAATATGGCGATTCTTCAGAGTTATCTAAATTACTGTGAATGGAAACATACACCATCAGACTTTTCTTTGTCATTCAATCCATAGGAGTAAGTAGAAGTCATTGACAGAGTATATGAATGTACTTCTTGGAAAAGCCATGTGACCACAAGTATTTCAGAGGAAAAACGGCACATGGTACAGTTGCTATGAAAACAAAGAAAAAGCCAAGAGTTCTAGCTGTCTCACACGTTTTCAAAAGTGAGTTGGATTTTCTTCTGAGGAAGGACAAACAGAATAATGAACGCTAGTTGCCTTTCATTTCTGCCAGAATTTAACCATCCATGGATCTGCTGGTAATAAAAAATTGAAACCTATCCTCAGCAGGACTCATAGCAAAATCCTTTTACATCTCTATTTCTGAGGAGGAAACAAATCAGATGTCATATATGTAGTCTTGCTGGATCATGACTGAATTATAAATTTGTACAAAAACTATGGGAAAAATAAAAGTGAGGACCCAGGACAAATTTCTTTAAAAGTTGGGGGGTTACATGTTTTGTTTCTAATATTAAAGTTCTAAACAGTTGGAGGCAAATTCTACCCGAAAAAGTACACAATTGCCTTCCTGTTTAATGTGTTGAAGAAGAACTGGTTAATAATGCTTTCATGCATCAAGACTCACATTGATAGCAGTATTCTCAGTCCCAGCCCCACTGAGCCTGCAACCTCTTGAGAAAATAGTTTCCAGAACTGCCTAGGCCAATGACTAAAATTGTAGCTCCTCAAAGCTCTTGAGGCTGGAACAAAATCACTTTGTAGATGGTGAATGAGGATTAATATTGCAAGGTTCAGTGGCAGCAGGCCTTGTAAACGATAATTGATTCATTTTTGGAAACAAGTCCTTTCCCAGAAGGCCGTGAGAAAAGGACTATATGAGGAAACCAGGAGCCACCCATTCTGTAACCTTTACAGCATGTGTTCATGTTCAGAGACGGGTCCCTTGTTCCACAGGGATACCTATAAATTACACACAGGAGTCTGTGTAGACGTGTATGGAGACATATGGAGACCTTGTGTTCCCAAATCATTCTTTCCCCTCCCCCTTGTAATTTACGGTGATTCCCTTGTTGCTGTCTTGTCTGGCTATTAATTTACCAGAGGGAGTATTCTCTTGATTTATTTGTTATGAAACCTGAATAGAAGCTTATTAGAAGCTATTTGGATTTTTTTTAAGTGATGTTCATTTGAAAGAGTGAAGTAAGGTTAAAGAGCTTAACACACTGCCAGTTACAAACACATTCTCCCCAGTTCAAGGGGAGATACAGCAAATCAACTCTACCAACTGCATTTAACATCAAAGAGATAGGTGACTGTGATGGTGCGATGTAGTCTTTCCTATAATATCAAGAGTAAGACATTCTAAAGTGCAGTCCTCTGCACATTTACTAAAAATTTTCTCTGCATTCAATGGACAGCAGTCCTCAATACGTGTGTTTAGGCTTGCTGTCTAACAGTAGCATTAGACATTTAGGACTTTGAGAGCATTGTGGATTTTACCACTTAAAAGGAACCAATTTGGGGAGAGTATGAATGTTGGAGCAAACAAGGGAGTCTTGTGGCATTAATAAAATTATAGTGGAGTTTTACTTCTTCGGCTCTACAAAACCACCTTTTGTAATTTCACCCTTGGCTTTCATTTATGATTCTATATTTTATTTTCCCTTTTTATTTTAAGTTGTTCTGAATATACGTTGTGTCAGGAGGAAGGGAGATATGATTTAGTTTGTTGTCTGAAATGTATATAGGTTTGCAGCTTAGGCCTACAACATTAATAATGAAATTCAGTTTCAGAAACTGGTCTTCAAATGTTGGTTGCCTCCAGTATCAGCTTCTCTAGCTAGCATGGGAAATCTTCAAAAAGGATAGGAGTCTTAGTGCAACATCTGAAGGGCCACAGGACTCCTACCTTTCTAAGTTAGGAATCAACTATAGGATGTCTGCTAGAACTCCCAAGACGTGCTTCTGCAAACCCCAAATTCTCATGACATTTCGGCAATTTTGTGTGGAAATGCTAAAATTCTGCTTGATACCTCGAGAAATATTTCAGTAAATGGAGGGTGGATGTGACATACAATGGCACCCAGGATCAGAAAAGATTGAAAACTCCTGCTGTAGTGCACTTCATAATCTTAGACATATATCTAGGATAAATCCTATTAGAGGACACACACACACACGTCCTGAAGGATGGCAATGGGAAACCACAGTATATTGCTTTGAAGAAAATAACATAATTTTGTCCATGAAGTCACCAGGAGCCAAGGTCAACTCGAGGAAGGCATATGATGATGATGAGAGAGGAGGAATATAATTATTTGTTACTTTTGCCCATGGAAATAAGAAGCATATTTTGTTCTTAGAGGATATATACATTTTAGAAGAGGCATTCTTCCTATGTGAAGCAGGGAAATGCCATTTTTAAGAATATGTTTGCAATCTGTAACATTTATTAGTTTTTTTTTTTTAAATCCTTCTCAATTAAGCTCAATTTAATTGTCCAGGAAACATAGAACTTTGGATCTACTAACCAACATGTCACCTTTTTCTCAAATGGACATGTTACTGGGAAGCATTTCCACCCCACAGTGAGGCCTTCAACAGGGGACTTTTCTCCTTGTGAGATTGTGGGATCCAATAGCCCTCAGCTGCCGTTCCTGAAAGTTTAAGATTACTTGCTTAAAATGTCTTTACAGTACCAATCTGCGCACGTGTAATCCAAACCAATCTGCATTGTGTTAAAAGAAAGTTATAATTGTCATTTTAAGTGTTTAACAGACTCACGTTGCAGACTTAATTTGCAGCAAGAGAAGACGGCTTTGTATTTTGTCAGCACACTGGTTCAGTATTGCTTACACTACAGTTTCTCGCTTTCCAATACTTTCCTCACCTTTGCATATAATGTCCAATACTTTCCTAACTTTGCATATAAACAAGTGCTGGGCTGCTAAACTGCTAAACTTTTGCTCTTGCCTTCAGAAGAGAAGTAAACTTAGTAATGTTGTTGCCCAAAGAAAAAAGGATTGGATTTGCACATGTGACCACTAATGAGTGATAACACAGATTTTAGATTATGGTTTATGGACCTCAGGAAATTCCTACTGTAGTTAGAGCATGATGGCACTTCATGGGTGTGATGTACAAACAAATACTTGGGGAAGGGAAAAAAAGAAAATCAGGATTGGAAACTCAGCAACTAGAAAGGGAGATGTTAAGTTCCCTCAGTATCCCTGTGCTGTTGTCCCCAGGTTGTTGCTTACCTCAGAAGAGAAGTTAGTCTTACACAATATACCCATAAATGTACATTTTTAAGACGTAGTATGGGTCTCTTAAGCATATCTGTACCTTTCTCAAAGCTGATACCCTCTATATCCCTCATCCAAAGGCAGCAACAATGAAAGTCTTGATGATGGGAACTGCAGTCCAATACATTTTAGGAGGCCAGATTAAGGAAGCCTGCCTGAAGGTTTCCTAGTGGCTGCTACCCTAGCTGTTAAAAGAAAAGCAACAGATTTATGATTTGTGAGAACATACATTATACACCTAGCTCACTGGTGCATATAGGATACATTTATTTCACATGAATGCAGAAAGCCTGCCTTTCATTGGCAACCACAAAGATTAGTGGTTTCAGGTTGGACAATTAATTTCAGCTTTTATTTTCCAAATAGTTTCATTTCCCTTTAGTCTTTTTTTTAATGAATGAAAAAAATAGACAATTTATTAAAAGCAAGTAAAGAATAGTGGGCTAATAAAAACAACAATATATCGTAAGAAAGATTAAGGATATTCAACATAAATGAACAGAGAATATGCATAAGGTTTTTTTTTAAAGAAACAGCAATAGTGGGTAGAAGCAAACTTGAAAAAAAATATGTATAGGGATTGGAAGCCAAGCAAATCAATTAGTCATTGCTGACATAAATTTCCCTTTCTTGGGGACGTTTAAACTCCTCATATCCCATGGATGAACTCTGCAGCACCTGCAGTCTATTTCTTTTCAGTAAGGAGATGATAACTACTGTAGATGGTTTTCCAACAAAAATACAATGTTGACAGAATAATGTGTGCAAGAAAAGGGGCTACTTTGTGACTGCTATAAATTGCAGGGGCTGTATTCCCCTTGCAGAATGCCCCACGCAACAAGTTGTGCGTTTGTCGAAGCTCTCCATATGGCTTGAAGTGAATGCCGCTCCCTCCCCAACACGATGAAAACTAACCATGTGGCATTCATGTACAGGATCGTATTTTTCACCCTTCCTCCCACAAGGAATGCTAATCCATTAGAGGTACCCTGGACTAGAATTTAGGAATGTGCCAGATACAGTATTTTCCAGTAGGAAAACATTAGTGATTCAAGGAGTACCCAGGGGATTACAATGTTGCAGTGGGGAGTCATTTAGAATAGAGGATTTAAGGGCCGGTTCACAAAGGAGCCAGGAAAGCAGATGGTAGAGTGGTAATTCAAATGCTCCTCTCTATGGAAAGTGTTGTATACTCTAAAGTGTTGTGACCCAGTTTGAAATCTTGATTTACCCGTGAAAAACATTGGAGAAGTTTGGGCCAACTGCACTATTCTCTGAGTGACTATGAATATAGTCAGAGGATGAACTAGATATGGCACCATGAACGTCTTGCAATAGTTGAGGGTGGGTTAATAAATATACGAGCTCAACCAGCACTGCAGTGTTCCCTGCAAACAAGAATGAACACGAGACATTGGTAGGGTTGACATGTATACTGCTGCACGTGTATTTTTGCATAGATGCCAGACAGGTACAAGGCTGACACTTCCCATCCTCTAGATTTCTGCAGCCTCAACATACTGGTCCTCAGTGACTCCAGAAGCTGTCTTGGTAAACTATATTATCCAGTGGGAGGAGTCAACCCAGAGATACAGGTCATGCATATCTGCCAACCTCATGGGATAAACCAGATAGGAGTCATAACTAGATGAGATAATTCTATTTTATTGTAAAACTATATTGACAGTGTCTTGCAAGTCTGAAAGTACATTTCTCCCCCCTCCCCCCACATCTCATTTATAGCCTCAGAAACTAGTGAGGATCTCTTCTGAGCCTCTTGCCCCACCTACTATTCATCTGTGGGCTATGCTGTCTCTTATCTGACCGTTCCCTAGGCAGCATCTCTTCGCCCTGTCTCCCAAGGTCCTTCCCACATACCATTACAGTATACTGCATTGAAACTGACTCAGTTTCAAGTGATGAAGAGGGGATGTTCAGCAATTTGCCCATGAGTGTGCTCAAGGGAGTCTTGTTGTCCTCCTTCCATGGGACACCATGGACATCCATGGCATTTTGTGCAGTGCCTGACTTAACAGGCTACATCAATCAACACAACCCAGCTCAGACTTTGGGGTACTCTTGGGCAAATTGTCAGTAAGCCCCCTTCTTTTCCTTAAGCCATAATGTCTTTCTCCTTCCGCCTACTTGCTGTAGCCTATATGCTCAGGTCAGAGCAGGGAAGCCACAGTGATAGCAAGAAATACATGCCCCCTGGCTGTGCATGCTGGCTATGAGTCCCTAGGCAGACATTCTAGGGGCCTTGTGAGACATTCCGTGAGGCCGACGTCTGACATTGTCCATGTATAACACACAGGCCAAGGAAGAGAAGAGGAAAAGGGGCAGGCACATCCATCCACCCATCCACTTACCAAGCAGCAATAAGTTCTATAAAGCCCTTTGGTTTGTGGTAAGAGGCATCAGCAGTAGGCGTCTTCACTGAGGCTGCAAATTAACACTTGGCAGAAGGCTCACTGGCAAGTGTTAACGCAGTCCTGTTTATACAATCATTTATGCTGATGCATTCAGGGCTAAACTGGAGGCTTGAACAAGAGCCAATACTTCCGAAGCAAAGGCAGCGATTCTTGACTTAGCGCTCTTTTCTGCCGGCATAAACAATCATGTGAACAATAGCAGAATTATTATCCTGTATATAGACTGTGGCTGGTCTTGTTGTCATTTCTAGAGTGTGAAATGTTTGGGGGATGATTTGGGAAAGTGTTTTATCGTTTTAAGGGGGGGGGATGGAGGCTTCTTATGCTTTTTTTCCCGTTCTGCTTCTTAATTTTAAAATTTTATTAAGGCACTGGTTTAAAAATCCATGGCTTTGCTTGAGTGGCAGAAACAGTAGAACCTTGGAAATCATCTGCAGAATTTTTCTTTTTTAGAAAGCTTCATGACAATCTGTATCTTCGATCGTATCCCAGATCAGGCATCACAAGATATGCAATCACCCAACTTGCATCAACAGAATCTATTCCAGATTCCACAATTCCAGTGACCTTTTAATAAACCAATAAACTGGCATTAGCTTTTTCTCAACAATAGCCAGAATTTCTCCTCTCCTCCCACCATAATAGGATCAGGTGTGAATACCTGATGGGGTTGCTTTTTAATTCAAGTACCAGCTCCAGAAATGCTGCCCTCCTGGCTGGATTCTATGAGCCATGTCAGATACTGACCTTCCAACAAGTTTATTTTCTGCCTGTGTAAACTCAGCCCTCCTTACTACCCTGGAGAAGCTGAAAAGCAAACACGGCTTTGGTTCATAGTTAGTGGTAAAGCTTCATTACCGATGGTGCAAAGCCAGGTGGGCTGTTTAAACGGGTGGAAGTGGGAGGAGAATCCCTTTTGTAAATGCCCATTTGTGGATTTTATTTTATTTTTTTGGCCAGAAAATTTATGTGTCTGCCACAAGCTTGCACTATAGTCCTGCACTTTTCTCTTCCTTCAAATAGTTCCTGCTTAGCACTTGCTGTACAGGTCTGTGACCTTTTTTCCCCCAAACTTTTCTTTTACGAGTTTATTTTGGCTGCTCCTAGGCATTCATAAAATTCCTAGGGAACTGGAGGTCTTAAGCAAGGCTTGTAAAAGCAAAGGGAGGAGGGGGGGCAGGGAGAGAAGGTTTTCCATTATCATGTCGCAGCCTCCCTAATGGGAGCCTTACACCTTTCAAATCTTTTCTGAAGCACCAGGCCTCTGAAAAAGAACGGGACAGAATGTAAATCTCCTGGAATGGCCTCTATTTCTCACTCGATGCAGCTAGTCCAGACTATTCTATAGGCGGAGAAGTCTCTCCCTTGTCAGTCATTCTTCTGGAGCTTTTGGTCCTCTCAGCAGGTCAACAGAGTTGGTGAACAGCTCAGAAAGCACAGGGCATCTGAAACAAATTAGATCTGTTATAGCCACCCAGAGACCGATGATGGATGGAGGTCTGTATTTACAGCAAAACTAATTGGCAACATACACAGACATCCCCCCTCCAAGAAAAAAAAAAAAAGTATATTATTTTGCCAGACTTCAGAGCCACTGGGACAGTTTTATAATTGTAGAACATTACACTGTTTGAGATTTAAAAGAGAAAAGAAAATGAACAGTGAAAGTTTTCGATCTAATAAAAGCATTTGACTGGAGAGTTAGAAATAACAGGGAGCAAGGAGGCTGAACTGGAAATAAGTTCTGTTCATGTACTTTTCTTGGCAAAAAAAAAAAGTTTCCAATTATAAAACAGCTCAAAAAGTGCTGCCTTCGTAAAGGTTCTTCCATACTTCTCGATTAGAGAAGTGGAGGGTTTTCTGTGTCCTCCCCCCCGCCCAAAGTAGGTTAGATAGAGAGAAATCACAAGAACCACTGTGGTGAAGTGATTAGGATGTTGGACCAGCACTGAGATCCAGGACGGAGTCTGCTCTCAGCCATGGAAATAAGTGTCTGGGTAACTTTGGGCCAGTTGCCCTCTCAGCCCAACCTACCTCACAGGATTGTTGTAGTGAAAAATAGAAGGGGGATTTATTTATTTATTTGTTAAATGTATAGGCTACCCATCTCGTATACATGACTGCTAGATGCTAGATATGTTGCTTTGTGCTCCCATATGAAATATGGGATATAAATCTAACCAGTAAAATAACATGGGGAAGGGGAAGCAATGATAGCTGTCAAAACATAATTTAACATAATTTATACCTAGCACATATATGCCACTGAATTTATGCCCAGCAAAATCTAGAACAAAAATGTTGACGCAGAAGCTACCGATGTTTAATAATAGCTTTTTCTGGGCTCGTAATAGATTAGATACAATGAACAAATGCAAAGAGAGCCACTGTGACTTGTGCATTGCTGTCAGGAAAAGTGGAAGAACAAAACAATTATAATAAACCATCGCTCACTGGATGTTGCACTGGAAAATGAGAGTTCGCTCGTGGCACGTTTGTGTACTGTAACTGAAATAAACCGTGGGCAGATTGGAAAGTGAACGCAGGAAGAAACACACCCTGAGGGAGAGGTGCCCAACCAATTCCTCCTGTGCCATTTCGGCTTCATGTCTTACAAGGAGGAAGAGGGAACATGGAGTACCATTAAGTTGTACTTTCAATTCCTCACAGTAACAGTCAAGGCTATTCTACTACAGCATTCATGGAGACAGCGGTGGATTGGTAACGTTGCCATCTAATTTTTACCTATATTCTTGAAACAACCTTTCTCCTGTCTCTGTTTCTTTTCCTTTCTTTTTTTTTTAAGCGTTGGTAAATCTGTAGCACCCATTCTTTAGCTTTATGGAATAATATCACTACTGAAGTCAATTAATGTTAAATCACTTAAATACAAGCCACTCTTGTTCATGGTTTTTGTTTGCTTCTTTAAAGATCAGGCTGATTATCTTCCATTTCCTCACTCTGAAAAGCCCAATAGCAGTTTGCCCTGGGATACACAGAGTGGAGACAGAAAACGCAATACAAAAGACAATGTCCTCAGTCAACGACAAAATATTATTATATATAGTAGAGGCTTTACTTAAATCATCCATAGTTCCCCGTTACTGCTTTTATTTTGGTGGGAGCGAATAAGGCATTGCCATTTAAATGACCCCCAACAAAGCTTCATATAACCCATTATCAATTTAAACACAATTATCTTAGAGGGAAATGGTTCATAGATTTAGATGAGAATCACACGCTAAATAATTAACTGAAGGATCAAATGATGAACCATGCATGTGTGAATCTGCTATGCAATTAGAATTTCAAATACTTCTAGAATAGTGGTTTGTGTGCAGTTTGGCAAGCAATTAATTAGCCAGGCTAATTAAATCTATCGCTATCTCTCCTGTAATTCCAAAAACAGAGTGCAATTACTTAAACTGTGTTTGGCTTGTGGACTGCAAGTTGTACACACCAGGCATAGGTTTATTTTTCAATAGAAATAAATAAATGATAAAAATAGATAAATGAATAAATGAATAACTAGCTCCAGGTTTACTTTTCCTTTTTTTCTTTTTTACAGAATAAAGATATAAGTATTTATACAAGAAAACACATAGTAAATATGAAGACTAGCAAAAACACAATAATTAAAACACAGAACATCATGTCTGGATTCTATCCTGAATTTATCACTCCAAAAGCTGATAGATAATGACCATGTTTGTATAAATCTATTATCTGAATTGCCTTGATTTCCAGCAAAATAAGACCTTTTAATTTACTTTAAAAGATTTTCTAGGGATACACTCAGTATTAATGCTTAATACTTGTTTAAAGTAATATTTGCTGACTCATTCTTGTCAGCATGAATCAGTCTTACAAGAACCTGCAGAGTGCTATTGCCATACTTGCAAGGACGTTTTGAACATTCCCACCAACACAAAATTTTTTACAGATATTAGAGAGTAAATTCCAAAGTAAAATTCCTGCTTATGCGTTATGGTTAATGCTATTCTTGCTTTTTGATTAATCTGTTTTTTTTTCCTGGATCTGGGAAACTGTGTCTTGTATAAACAACTCTCAGAAAGCACTGGAGTATGTGAGCACTTAGTTCTGCTGAAAACACAATCATTGTGTTATTCCAAGTTGATGAAAACACCCTTTGCAGTTTTGCCTCGTAAGATCCACACGCCAATCAGCGTTTGTCAGTGATATAATTTTCTCCCATAAACATAACCTTTGTACAACTTCCACTCAGAGTAAATAGACATAATTCCCAAACTAAATAACGCACGTTGAAGGGAAATGGAGATTACAGGAGGAGGAGGGGGAAGAGAAAAGTTAAACGAGAATAGCTCTAATTGCAATTGCACGGGCCTTTGGAGTAGAAGAACCTTCTTCAAGGGAATCAGGCCATGGAAGGGAGAGCTGGTTTATTTCTTCACACTGTAAAGAAACTGGTTAAGGCAAATATTTGGAAGAAATGTTTTTTGGCTTGTTGATGGTTGGAGACCACCACGAATTGCTGAAAGATGGATTCAGGCTGTTTATTGGACAAGGAAAACATTTGTGTTGGTGACCTATCTAGAAGGAAGTGGACAACATGCATTATTGTTTCCTTTTCTTTATGCTTTTTGCCCAAAGAACTAAATGCCCCTAAGTTTTCTTCTTTTTCTCTTCCAAACAGGATGTTGGTAACTGCAGGAGAATACTACCAAATGCAAGATAAAGGAAGGAAGGGAGGGAGGGAGGAAGGAAGGAAGGAAGGAAACCTCCGTTTAATCCATTACTCAAGGCTAATTTTATGTTTTTAAATCTCAGTTTGTTCCCCACCAGCAGCTATCAGCTTTAGCAGTCTTGATTTCTTTCATTTAAAGCTCATAGACATTTTTTAAAAGAAAAGTGAGTTTCCCTATAATATTGTTGTTATCATTTCACATTCTTGGGTCCTTGCAATACCATATAAACCTCTGACAAGAGTGTTCAGTTTGGCATATCAGTGGCAACTTTTTACAATATACATAGAATATACATGCAGGACAATCACATGCTACAAAAATACTGTGGATGCAAACTTGTTTTCCAGGCCTATCAAGGATGCTTGTTCTGAAGACTGCAATAATGTTTGAGAAAAGCATTACATTTTTTACACTTTAAAAACAGCATCCTCAGTAGGCACTGTTATTTTGAGGAAAAAGAAGCTGTAGGGCTCCGATGCAGAACACACTTCTGATTGGACCAGAATATTGTCCTTGGTGCAATTTTTTCTTCAAAAGTGAAGAAACTGGTGGCGAGTTTAAGCATCCTTCTTTAACCTGTGAATAGTATCTAAATTAAGTAAAAATAGAAATTATATCATTTGTATTACTAAGAAACACATGATTACTTTTTAAAAAATAGAAATATTTTTTTCTTTACTCCCTGAGACCTGCTGATATTAGGCAGGTATTGATAGACAGGAAGGTAGTTAGGTAGGTAGTTAGGTAAGTAGATAGTCAGTCAAAGAGATAGTCAGTCAAAGCCATGCTGGATCATATGTTTATGGCTATGGTACTGAAAAAGAGAGGTTGGATTAGAAGTTAGAAATGGTAGATGGGTTAACTATGAGTATACGCTTGAAATCTCTCTCGACTTTTTGTTTTGGTTCTCTCCATCTCTCAAGTTCCAGGTTGTCCTGGTGGCCAAACTTTTATTTGTACTGCTGTTAAATGCACGTTAGTCATAATCAAGCAACTACCAGATGGGGACTATGGATGGCAGAATTAGTAAGCTCATGGTGGACACATTGGTTGGAATTGTCTTAGTCCTGCTTTGCCCACTTGGATTTAGCATCAATCTAGACTTGAGAGCCATTACCCACATAGATATTTCATCTTCTGCATAAGGAGACCTGTTCTGTTTGGTATCAGTTTCAGCATTGGTAGCATCTCAGCATTTCAGCATCTGAAGTGGCTCAAAGGGAGAGAATAGGGATACTGATAATAGAGTGCTCATCCCAGTGTTTGGGAGTCTTTCTGCCTGAGCAGTCCAAGGTAGTGTTGGAAATCTTCACTATTCACTATTCATGGTGAGGTACTCTCTTGACAAAATCTCCCAATGCATGCCAACAAGATAATCATGCAACTGTTATATCTGAGGCTTGATTTTTATACCTGTCGGCATACAAGGATGGTCTAGAGATAGCAGGAGTACAATCCTGCTGATTCTCCTGGATTTCTCAGTGGCTTGTAACACCAACCACTATAGAATTGTACTGGAAGCATGGACTTAAGTGGTTCTGCTCTTATTTCTATGTGTGTGTGTAATTGTTGAAAGTGACCCTAGAAGCATTGTGTTAATTGATATGGCTGTTCATCTGTGAGGTTGCCACAAGACTCTATTTTGCCGGAAATGTTGCCTAAGATAGATAGATAGATAGATAGATAGATAGATAGATAGATAGATAGATAGATAGATAGATAGATAGATATGATATAGAAGATTTGGAACTGGATACCAATAACATGCAGTTCAAAATAGGGATTTACACCCCTCCCACCCAAAAAACCCTTACGAGCTTAGAAATACTGAATATTCACCAACCCAATGAAAATTATATAACATTAAAACATAGACTAAAGTATTTTAGGGAGAAATTTTATGGGGTTAGAAACTGAATGACAGTTTTATCACATTTTTGTTCTGAAATTTAACAGGCTGCACCTTCTTCCCAATTTTTCTACAAAGGGGGGAACAAAACCCTGAGAGAATGCTGAAAAATCAACTATAGTAAATACTTAACAACTTAGTACCCTCCTTTCATGTAAACCATAAAAGAAAGGGTCCACTGCTCTTCCCTTCTAAACCATTTAATCAGACCAAAGCCAGATGAAAGAGATAGAAAAAGTTTCTTTGCAGATATGAACAGATTTTGAGATTAAATTCCTGATGCCATCACCATGTAGCACCTTTTATTTGCTGTTTATAAATAAATTGTTACCATTTGGCTTTATACGGGAAAATGAAAACACAATATTAGTGATTAAAAAAAAGGCAGGATAAATATCTAATAATAATAATGTTTCAAGACAACATTTGTCCACATCCCATAACAGTTGATGGCCTGATAACAAGGAATGTTATTGAGGAAAAGTGTTTCTGTTCACTGCACTTCTGGAGTATTTTCATCATTGTGGTCATTTCGCTGGTTAAAACTAATTTATTCTTGATCAAGAACTGGGTGCTGAACATGTATGTATGTATGTATATGTATATAACTTTTGTCATTCCAATCGAAAATGGCAGTAATTTTTTTTAATCCTTCATCTGATAATTAAACACATTTTATTTTGTTAAAACATAGCCTTATTTTTTTAAGCAAGCAAAGCAAAGAAGAGCTGAATATTTTCTTAGGCTATTTTAATACTGTAAAAACTACATTTTTTCTCTTCCTCCTCAGATATTAATATATTATCTGGGACAAAAATGATCTTACTTTGATTTCAAGTCAACAGATACCATTAAAAAATGAATCCCACCAAACCATTTTGTCAGCTTTTGGCTTCTCTTCTTCAGTTGCTATGCTGGGTTTTTATTACCATGGTTATGCAGAAAATTGCATTGTTAAAGATGCTAGTTCCCCATCTGAAAACCATTAACTGTTCAAAATAACTGCCATGTGATCCCATAAGATAAAAGGATACCAGATTCCTTAAAGGACAACAACCGGGGCACAAAGGGCTTGACAGATGTTTTCAAACTGTAATAAATTCAAAAGCCTGCCCATAGACCGTGGCTTGATTTGACATAACTTGCAGCCCATCCCAATGCATGTTTATTTAGAAATACACAAACATGTAAGTGCAGATAGGAATGCATTCTCAATCTGGTACAATGAGGCAAAAGAACACTATTTTACTTTGTCTGTGATAACATAATTTTTTTTTTCCTATTTCACTGTGCTCTGGAACAAAGATAATCAGTCAGATAATTCCAATGCTGCAAAGTCTTTCAACCAAATTAGGAGGAGACATTCAGATTTATTTATTTATAATTTAATTTTCTAAGGCTTCCTACTTGTTGATCACCCTGGGCAGCTTACAAGGGTTAAAAGTAAAAACATTGCTTTTAATGAACTAGAAAAATAAACTAGAGCTAAAATCCAATGATACATAAATTTCAAATGAATAATTTGGAATAATTTCTGAACGGCAAACAGTTTAAGACTTTACATTATTATATCCCATCCTCTAAATGATTAATGTTCTTATCATCTTCTTGCCTGAGATATAAAAATAATCTACCCAATTCTACTGAATCACAACATTATTTCCTATTACTTTATTCATATTTTTTGAGTAGCTGTAACAGAGTAGGGAGGAAAAAAAAGGCCTGGTTCATGATTAACATATTAATCTAAATGAAGTTTACCTCCCTTGAGGCAGTTATGTGTGTGGGCTTTCACCATGCAAGCTAGCAGAAAGTCGATCCTGTTGCAAACACGTGCTACGTATTACCATATTTACATTTTCCTGTTTGGAAAGATGGGAAGCTTGCAGAGGTCCTAGGTTAGGTGAGCTGAGAGCTGAAACCTTAAACTGTTTCATGCTTATTTATTTTATGAACCTATTGGGTCCAGTGTTTATCCAAATTGTTCAACCATCTGGATTAGATAATTTGTTGGAAATTAACAGTGTTTGATGGTTATCAACCTCCAAGTGATTAAAACCGCTTGAAAATCTAAAGAGGAAGACAGAAACATCCTCCCTGGCATTCAAAAAGGGACTTATTTTTACAAAACCCTGATCTATGGTAAAGTTCTGGTGGATTGAGATTGGATGTGAAGATGGATGTCGAAAGGGAGATACAGAGCAACAATTCAGAATGAAAAGGATGAATTTCAAACAGACTTCAGAGCATTGTAGCAGATATTTCTTTTTTTTTAAATCTGCCCATATTTCTTGCCGGAAAAAATTGAACGCATATACTAATGAACTTAGGAAGTAATACATGGATACAAAACTTCTCCCCTTCAAATTTCTAGATTCTCTTCCAAGAAATGTTAATGTTTAGAGGAAATATTTGTATTGTCCACAGCAAGACACAGGTTTCCTAATGGCCTTCAATAAGAAATGTAGAACTAGAAGGCTCTGCTCAATTGGTGGCCAGTAAATTTGGAACTCATTTGGACCGACTAATGCCTCTTCTGCTTTGTTCCTTGCTGGCATTGAATATTGCCCATTTAATGACCATTAATCTGTTTCTTGATTGATTATGTGCCATCAAGTTCTTGTCAAATCTTAGCGACCACATACATTTTTTCCATGACGATCCGTTCCTAATTCTGTTTCTTACCTGCACTGAAGTCAAACAACATGGAAACTACTCCCTGTGCCTGAACTTTACATATGAAATGGCTTTATGCTAATTTTGGCCACTGTCATCACAGTAGCTCACCTTTTCAAAGAATCATGTCAGTTGATCTAAATGTATATTCTGGATCTGCCTGAGAAGTCATTATAAAAAAACAGGTGACAACCTGGAACTGTTGATATGTAGTTTCCTTCCAAATGGCTTCATTTCAGGTCACACTTTGCACCTAAAAATTAGTCCTACGTTTAGCTACAGTAAACCGACAAAGTTGAATACCAAGATTATGATCTATTATGATCAAATCCACCTTCAAAGCTGAAAATCATCTGTGAATTTTTTGCTATGTATAAAGAGAAGGAACGCTAGAAGAAGCAATTGACATGTAGAGAATATTTAAAAGAACAAATCAGCAAGTATATTTACAAATGGTTTTAAGATCATGATCAATATAGGCACAGAGTTTTCGTTCCCAGAATGTTTGTCCTATGCATGCTTCACTTTGAAATTGCTACTAGTAAACCAAACAACTGCAATTTTTGCTAAGAACATGTAATTATGTCAATGCTTTCCAGCAGAGTCTTAGTAAATATGTATTCGGCAGCTATTGTGTAGTCATTGACATTTGACATTGCACTAATTTCCTCACATTAGCATGCTTTTTTTTTCTTGAAGAGCACTTGACCTGGGCCAAAAATATCCCACAACTTTCATAATTATTTACTGAATGATAGAAACACTAAAAGGAACTGCAGAGTTTCATAGACTGATACAATAGATGTTCATTTCTAACACTTAAGTATTGTGTTGTCAAATATGGCATGGAATTTAATTAGGAGACGTGGTATCAGTATTTATATAGAGAATTCCATGAGGATTTTGTAGCTTTAGAGCATACTTTGTATTAGAATTAACTGCTATATTGACTAACTACTACTGCTACCTCCTCTTCTTTGCCTTCTTCCTTCAGAAAGATAGCAAATTATGTAATGTTCTTTCTCTTTTTAATAACCCAAAGGAAAATGTTTATATGTTAACTTTGCTAATATAAAAAATGTCACTTAAAAAAAAAAGAACTTAATATTTCTAAATAGTTAATGGGTTCTGAATCATAACTCTGCTTTATATTTGTCTCTTCAAAAATCCAAAAATTCTGCATGCAACATTTTATATTGGTTATCACTTATATCCAAATCCTAAATTTACTGAATAGAATTTTATGTATTTATTTATTCATACATACATACATACATACATACATTCAATTTATTCTCTGCCCATTTCCCCCAATGGGGAATTCTGGGCGGGTCACAAAGTATATAATCCTAACGGTGACTAACAATTCTTACAATTATTATGTTTAGTGTGGGCCTATAAAATTAGTCTTTAAGTTCAGACACTATAAAATTAGTTTTTAAGTTCAGACCTAAAGACATATTGCACATCTAAAAAACAGATTTAGTTTTACAGATTTACTTACTTTTTTAAATTGATACTTCATCTGCTTCAACTTAGTGTATGAAACTCAGGCTAGGCTCTGACTGCTGTGAATTTTTCCATCACTGACTTGGTTATCAAATAGCTATATTCCAGGTATCACAATATAGAGTGTTCATGTTTGCAACTATGTTCTTTTTCAGGGAATGCCAATTTATTTTCTCCACCTTCATTTTTTTATCATTTCCCCCTCCAACAGACAACACTCCATGTACACTGGCCATGATTAGTCCTTATTGTTTCTGTTCTCCCTCCCTCCCTCACCTCAATATTAGGTTTTCAGAATTCTAGCATCTGAAAATATTGGCATGTTATTACACCCCAAAGTTGCTATTTATGAACAATAACTATAGCTGTATATAATTCAGGGAGTAACACAGAAGTGACAGTAGCCCTTCATATATAAAGTCAGCCAGCAGTAGCAGCTAAACTCACAACAGGAAGCATTATCATTGTAGAAGCTGAATGCAACCATAGAGGCACATGTATATGTTCTCTTTCACAACCCTGTTAGTTACATCTCTGATGTCTGTGGAACACAGCAAAAGATCTCTGGCAGAGATTTCAACATCCAATAGGTTCTTATTGAAAAAAGCAGCCACAGCTGGTATTATGGTCAGATCACAGGGTACAGAGGGTCACCAAAATCCCAGTCTCGCCCCCCCCACCCCCGATTTACAGCATTATTAGCTGGACAAGATCTGGGTTGGCCTGCCAGTTGAACTTGCAGCCATCCACTATATTAAAGTACAGTATTATCCTAACCCAGAAGGGAACTGAATAAGTCAGCTGCCTTAGAAATGCACAGCCAACAAGGACACTAAAGTAGTGAAATTTCTTCTATCTTCCATCAGAGAATTCAAAATCATGAGATTCCCAGGTATTCTCCTATCCAAGTATTGATTATACTCACATCTGCTTATCTTCAAAAAGTTGGCTACTTCATGTGTTCCACCTTCTTTGTTTTGATGGTTGAGAATTTTACTGCTCCTCTTAACCTATAAATAGGTTGAGATAATTGTTGAATAATTTCTGTGAAAAGATGGGCTACAAATGTAGTAAGTCATGAAATAAAACAAACATCTATAGCCTAAAATGGCACACCATGGCAATAGTATATTTTATGGGGATGCTGAATATGTATTCTTCTAAGTCAAATAAACAGAAAAAAAATCTACCAGGTGGATTAACTCATTATCATGATTACATTTCTTTATATGTTTGGTTGATAGCTACAATGCCATTCAAACTCATTTAGAAGAAACACGTTGGTAATTGCTGTCCTTGTTTGTTAATGGATAATGATATTGTTAGAATAGCGGTTGCCTCATGAAATAGTCATGATTATATGAAAGACAGTTACACTGAACGTGCATTTATTTTTTAGAGTTAGTTTCTCTTCACTTATATGCTAATGTTTTGAATGACATAGAGGCATTTCTAAGAGGTTCTTCTGTGGTAAGTAGTATGGTATTCCTTCCAAAAAAAGTGCCAGAAATAATAGGGCACATTAAAACTAGGATTTACAGAATGTAAATACATCTCAAAGAATATAAGTCTGCAGTAATATTGTAAGTTGCACTTTTAACTTATTTATTTTTACTGATAATTGGTTCAAGTTCCATTACTGTCATACGTACACTATTAGGTCTTTTATTATAAAGAATTTCAGCGACAACTGTACGTTACAAATGTGAAGACTCAGGAAAAATGCATCTGATGAGCTAGTGAAATTTCAGGTCAGCTGCAGGAATCAATTGATCCTGAATCAAATCTCAATTCCATTAGTAAGTCTTCTGTTCTAACTATACATATTACAATCAACTTTCTATTGCTGATATATGAAACTGTAGCAGTTACATTCAGGAAAAGAAGGCATCTTAAATAATTTGCAAAATAAAATTAAGCATACAAACAAAAGCAAATTGTAGGGATGGAGAAGCAAATTTAAGAGTCTACAGTAATGAATCTCTAGTGTGTACTCAAAGGCTTGCCTTAAATATTTTGTTTGGTAGTGACTTGATAATGAGTTCATCGTTTTGAGTTTTCAAATGTAGTGTTTTAATACACAGAAATTTGCTTTTAAAAATGAAAAAAGTACCAGTATGTCAAAAATTCAGTATGTGACCATTCAAAAAAGTAAAATGTGGAAAACTAAAGGTAAATTCGCATTTTAAAATATTTATTTAAATAATATTTTGGTGACATATTCTTAGTTTATAAAACTGTTGCACACAGAGGATAAAAATCTTTAGAACTAGAAAGATCTAGTTGAATGACTTGAGAAGCAGTGTAGCCTAGCAGTTAAGGTATGGTAATGGGTTTGGAGAGACTCAGGTCAAAATCCACCATCAGTTGTACAAACTCACTGGATAACTCTGGTCCAGTCTTGTTCTCTCAAACCAATCTGTGTCACAGGGTTGTTGTACAGATAAATTGAAGGAAGCTCCTGATGTCAGCTGCCTTGAGTTCTTGGAGAAAAGGCAGGGTCAAAACTGAACAATGTGTTAGCTGGGCAGTTTATATTGCATCCAGATATTTTTTTTTTTTTCATAATGCAAGTGAGATCTGGAGAAAATGAAATTTGGATTAAGTGTGAGAGAAGGCTGGATGGAGCATGGGAGAAATACACTGTCCTTTCATTCACTCAGGACCCCCTCCAATGTCTGCATATTTCTCTGGCGGCAGAAGAGGGGATAACATGGCTCTTTTAAGACAATGGAAATCTTGTACATGCAAAACTGTGTGTGGCAAATAACTTCTGTACTGCTGCCAAGGAAACTACATAGAAATGTCCATGAAGTTACCAGAACCTTAGCTTGACTTGAAGGAGACTTTACCTTTTTATTATGTAGACTGAATATTGCCCACAAAATGAAATTGCTGAAATATAGATTTTTTTCCCCAGAAAAAAAAATCTTTTATTCTTTATGAGTCAATAACTGATTATGTACCATCAAGTCATTTTCTGCTCCTAGCGACCACATAGATTTTCTCCATGACAATCTGTCCCTAATCTGTTCTTTCAAGTCTCCCAATGGTGCAGTCCTCACCACCTTAACTGAATTCATCCACCTCGCTGCTGGTCGTCCCCTTTTTCTATTTTCTTCTACTTCTCCAGCATTAGAGCCTATTCCAGAGAGGTGGGTCTTTGCATAATGTGTCCAAATATGAATCAATAAAGACCAGCAGAAATATAGTACTATCAAGGTATATTCAAGGTTTGGAGAAATTGCCAAGGGAAAGGGGCTCTTTAGATTGTAGCAACAGTTTTCCGTTTATGCCTCCCTTGATAGCATTGATGATACTAACACAAAGGTACCAGTAGTGAATATGAGAAGTAACAATAGACAGTTAAGAAAGATGATCGTTTCTTGGTTATGTTAGACCCAAGTTATTAATAGGACAAAAAGAGTAGCTTGAATTTTTCATGGAAAGCTGATGCAGGTGCTGGAACTCTGGTATGGCCTGCTCCTATTGACTGCCTCCATTATATTATGCACCAAATACCTTTGAAAGTCACAGGATTCATGTCCTCTTATTGGTCAATCCCAGGACCAAGAATTCAAAAGGTCTTCAAACAACTACACATCAAATGGTGAAGAGGCTTAGTGGCAGCCTTTGAGCCAGCATGGACTTGCTAGACCCCACTGAAGCCAATGCTGTTCATCGCAATATCCTTTCACTCTACTTTAGAATCCCTTTTAGTCAAGGGCCTGGGAATAGTTACAAATACTTGTTTAATTTTATGTTAAAAGAGAATAATCTTTTTTGCAACCAAGTGTTGCTTTTTTCCCCAGATGAGACATAGGGACATATCTGAAATGGGAGTAGAGTATATCATCATTAAATCTAGATCTAAAATGACCTAGCTGCAATATTTCTGGATGAGCCATAGGGACATATCTGAAATGGGTAGAGCATAGGTTCATTCAATCTAGGTCTAAAATGACCGAGTGCAATGCTGCTCTTCATATTTCAATGTTAATACTCTAAGCAACCATTTCTTTCCTCTTAATTATTGTGTTCTTCTCTGTGTTGTGGCTTAAAAGGTGAGGCAAACTGAAACATGCTGTCTCTTCAGAAAGAGCTTTGTCTACCATCTCATGCCCATGCTGAAATATTTCTCTGATCCTTCTGAATGGACTGAATGCATCCTTTGATAGAAGTGTAACTGCAGTAAATTAATTGTTGTCTGCAGCTGGTTGCCATGACAGGAATGGACCAAGAAACTTGCGTTCAGTGTTGCTCGTTTTGTTTTATAACAATTTGCAGAAATTGTATTTTCTGGATCCAGCCTCAACCATAATTCTTGCTTAACCCTCCACTTCAGCCTTTCCTCGCTCTTTCTCTTCCTTCTCCAGGGGTTTATAGCACCTTTTTTCTGCTTGCCTCTTAGCCTATTATGAATTCCCCCCTTTTTCTGCTTTCATACAAAAGTTTGGGATGCCGCCTGCTTACGTGTGGTCTCAAGGGGTGCTGGAGTGATAGCAAGCTGATTTTTGGCTGTGGGGGCTGCAATGTTGGAACTGTGAATGAGTTTAATTAGCAGTTCAGAGCTGAGACCCCACACACCGGGTCTGACGGAGGGGGGGAACTGCCATTCTTCCATCCTCCCTCCCCCAGGGTGAGTGCGCCGACCCCTGGCATAAGGGTCATGCCACACCGCAGACAGAGCTGGAGCTCAGGAAAATCTACAGATCATAGATGCAATCTGGAGCCCCATTCAATCCCCCTCCCTTGTACAACTCAGGGGGTCGAAGCTGGATCATTTGGAAAGCATTTGCTAACATATGGATTGCCTTTAAGCTGCAACTTTTTAATTCGCTGCATTTCCCTGTTCCATTTCTTAATTTTAGCTTGGTTTCCCCCCCACTCTTCTAGTTTCCTGTGCTGCAGAAAGCATCACTGCAGTTAGAAGGTAAGGTCTCTGTCCTAATCCAAAGAGACAATAGCACATCCTGTCAAGTCACTTTACAAAGGCAGACAGTGAAAGGACAGATATTCTCAACCTCCCATGGAGAAACCTTGCCAGGAGCCAATTACAGCAAAGGACCGTGTACTTATTATATTGGATACTGTCAAATAAAATATTTAATTAAGAAGTAATAAGCATGGGTATTTTTCCCCACCCAAAATCCAATTATTTGGGAGCTTCTTCCATTACTTACTTCATGTTAATAGTACTTAACAAATCAATTGTCCAGCCGAGAAAGCATTCCAAATATAAAGCATGGGAGTAATTTGGACATTCCAGCCCAGATTGCTCTGCTTTCATGCTTTTCTGTAACTATTTGAAGGTGAAATGCTATCAGTAAAATATACCCTTTGGTGGAAAAACTTCAGACAATCTCCTTGCACCAATTGCATTCTTATGACATTTACTGACCAAATTCAGTCAAGATGAAGAGCCCAGTTCCTTGGATATCTAGTCAATAATTCACCCCTTCAAAAATACTCATATATACAGAAGGCACCTGAAAGTATGGGTTATCTTGTATATTTTCTGTAACGATAATTGAGAATAGCAGCTACAACAACCATAGGCAAAAGATACTCCTATTTCCCCCCTCCTTACCAGTCCATTGCTTCTGTTTTGGACAAAATTCTTGCACTGTACCATTTTTGATAAGACCATCAGCCAGTTAATTAGTGTTTATGTGAGTAGTGAATCTACTTTATTTGAATATACGTGGATATATACAACACATCTATAGAGGTGTTCTATTTTCGAAGAAATATTAGTTGGTTAGTTTAAACAAAAGTACTCTTTGCTAGAAATGGAAGGCAAGTCAGAAGATTGATTTTACATTCCCAAAGTAAAGTGACACACCTTGAAAAATAAACTAGTGTGCTCTCATTTTCCAGCCCCACTGATGAATTAACTAATGTTGCGATCCTGGGCATGCTTGCCTGGAAGTAAGCCCAATTATGATTCAATAGGATTCTTCTGAGTAAATAATGTATATATGTTCAGGATTACACTGAGTAAATATGTATACAGTTACCAGCTTAAACTTGCAGCTCTCATCGAAGCGAGGTCCTTGGTTAAATTACCTAGAACTCTTGCATTCCTTATGAATTGCTGCAACACATAAACTGGACATAAAAGATACAGAACCATTGATGGAGAATGCTGTGGCATCACCTTTGGCACTTGTATAAAAGTGTTATACAAATATATTATGTGATCAGAGGATCTACGTTTATGCAGAATTTTTTCCTAGTGTAGTTTTCTGCTTATTCCTAGGGCCAGAGACCCACTACAGGCTGAGTAGAAGCAATGTTGGCAAGATGAGGCTACCTTGGCTCAGATTTCTACAGCACAGAAAAGACATCTGGAATTGTCTTTCATCATTTAGTTCTCTAACACATGGATAACAGTTTTGACCCAGTAATACATTACAATGTAAGGATAGAGAAATTACTCAATTTTATATATACATATGGTTTGTATCTGTATTTACACATTTTTATCTTTATGCATTTTTCCATTAAAGATAAACAAATATTTCACACCAGTTGAGCCATTAATAAATCATCCCACTCTCATCTCATCTTCTATCTCCCAAAATGAAATTCCATCAAATAATTATCCTTCTATAAAATAGCCCACACAGATCTTGTCAAGATAGATATCTTATGCAAACCAAGATGATGTGTTCATCCATCCCACAACTTATTGTGTCTTTTCCCAAGAATACTGAAGGAAAAATAAACCATAAAAAACCAAACCACTCTGAAACCCAAACAAACTGACACCTTGTGAGAGGCTGGCAATGTAGGGTAGAAGGAATTCTTATGTTTAAAACTTGACAAAAATGCAAGTTCAGTTAAGCCTGGTTCATTGGCCTGTATGCACAAGCTAACAGATATACATACTGCATTCAAACATAATAGTAAACTAACATTATAAAGTATTCTTCTTTAGGGGGAATGAGTAGCACGGTGGTGGATGGTGTTCAATCATTTTCACTTACCTCTTCTTACAACAATAGCTAAACAAACCTAAATGGTTTAATAAACCATTAATTATTGAGAGAGAGAGAGAAAAAAAACCTTAACTTCTTATTCTCATGTAACTACAAAATCATGGAGAGAGTTATCCATATTTGTCTGTTTAACAGGAGGAGCCAAAGAGCAGTAATGAAGTACTTGTATCAGGACATCATTTGTATTCAGTAAACCAGCATTCTTTATCATTCTTGCTTACTATGATATCCAAATATAGATATATCTTGTACAAAGAATGTCTGACATCCAAATATCCATAGCCGAATCAATAAAGGGAATGTGTTAATGAGTGCATTTTTGGTCAGTTTTAAGGGCCAAATAATCACTGAAACTGATTTTCAGCTCAGCCTAATAATTCTTATGATTGTGTAAGAAATGTTAGTAAATTCAATCCAAATAAATGTGCACAGGACTGAAGCATCAGTTGTATTAAAATTAACAGGGCTAAAATCATCTTCAATAAATGCAGTTTGACTTTTCCAAAGTTTGGAACATTCTTTGGTTGTGTTTGGTGTATGTATCTGTGTGCATGCCCATCTTATATTCATACACATTAATGCAGACACGTTAATATGAGCATTTAACAATGTGGTCAATAAAATACCCAAAATATGTATACAGCGATTATCCTCAATCTATTATGTGCTACAAACAAGAAGTCATTTTTCATTCTTTAACTATTTGTTTCTTTGCTTATAAAAAAAACTGACTACATTTTAATATTTTATGACTTGTGGGAAAGTTGAATATTTTAAACTTTTAAAACAAGTTTTTAAAGTTTACTTCTTTACTTTCCCCCATGTCACCACCCCTAATACATATTCAGCTTCCATGTTCTTTGCCATCTGCAACTTATTTGTACAAATGTTTACATCTTGTCTTAAGAACCATCTACACATACACACTCTTAAAAAAAGGTCCACACGCAAGCCCAATCTGTATTGTGTGCTGAACATTTGTGAAGATTGTGTCTCCATCGATATGGAAACATTGAGGGAGGGGAACGTTACAAAGGAGGAGGAGGTGTGTGCGTAGGGGGGAATCGTCTAAAGAAATATATTATTCACTCTCCTGAGCCCCCTTTTTAAAGCTGCTTCGCAGGGTTCTTTAATGTTGGGCAAACTGAAAAGAAAAACAATAATTAGAGATAATTGCTTGTGTCCAAACATAGGCATCAAAGCCTTTGGGACTCATTTGTCGTGGCCCTGGTGTGTGATCCAGAAAAATGACCCTTATTTTTATTTAGAGTGGGGGCACACATAGAAAGTGGCAGACGGAGGGACTCTTTTGCACTCTTCATCGGCTCAGCTGTGTCTGCCAAGGAGAATAGGCATAGAGGCCAGGATAAAAGAAATAGACAGGAGGGTCATAAGAGGTTGGATAATTACCAGGGTAAAGGGTAAAGGGAGTGGGAATAGTGGAGGGTACTTCACCACCACTTTGGAGTTAGCTCTATGCATGTGGCAGACTGTCTGGGGGCTGATGGTACGGGTATCCGCTCTCATTAACTCCATGGTTAGGGGAATCATACACGTTAAAGGAGGCAGAACCTCATTAAGACAACTAAGATCTCAACTAAAGCCCTCAGTACTGACTTCAATGCAGGTGGTGAATCATCACCACCCCCAGCTGAATGAGGATGACCTAAAGCAAACGAACACTTGATTTTAAGGCATTTTAGATCTCCTGTGCAACACATGTTGAGAGATAAACCGTACAGTAAATATCACAACACTGTTTGATCATTATTACTCATACCAAGCATTTGCACACAGGGCAAGAATCGGCTAGAGGCTTCTGAAAGTTTTATATCGGCACCCATTAGAAAGGAAGGGTCATTTTTAGATCTTTCAGGGGAAAATCAAAGTTGAGTGACAAAGGAAACGAAAGGAAAGACAGGGTGGCTCACATTTTTAATTTTAAACATGATCAAGAGAAAACATTCAAACCTGAGGAATGCTGATTCTCCACAATGTTTGCTTTAAAATCTTTGTTACTGGCACAAAAACTGCAACTGAATTTTCCCTATTTAAAGTCCCTATGGGAAGAAGCTATTACATGGTTTTATTACACCATTTCCTTCTACATTTTTACAACATGGAACTGGAAACTTTTAAAGGGACACTGGTCACTTTTAACCCCCTGGTATTTCTCCATCCCAAAGCTTCAAAGATTAAAATTTCTGAACAACGAGCAGACTTTGTGTGAGAAAGTCTTTAATTTATAAAGTAGCTGTATCATACAGAAATTAAGAAATGAAACAATTTAAGAAGCCTAGTTTTCCATGCTTTTCCAATTCCTCATGTTACTTGTGAGAGAGAAACAAATTGACTCAAATGCAAATTGGCCTATCTTGCAAATCACTTATTATGTTTGAAATTTATGTCCGCAATTTAAAAAGAAGGGGGTAAAAAGTGAAGGGAGCCAGCTTGATAATTGCACAGCTCCAGTAAAGTTTGCAAACTGTCTTTACAGCTCACTGGTTTGTACAAGAAGCTGAAACGAAGACTCCTCCTTCTCCAGCCAGGCTTTCTGTAATGAGGCTGTAATGACCTAAATGATTGGTTGATTAGGGACAATAAATCTGTCCTTTTCAACCTGCCATTTCATAGGACCCTGAGTAAAGTTACTGGCTTAAAATAAACCCAGCCACTTTTAAAAAGACTTTTAAGCTGCAGGATGGTGAGTGAACCTGGCTCAGAAGTTCCTGAGCTTAAAGTATGGGCCTTGCAGCAAACAGCACTAGAGAGATTGCACTCTTCGTATATTTACACCATGTGAATTCAGGCTAGAAGATGTTCCTGTATGACATAGCCGTAACTTCTATGTATTCATTTGAATGATATTTTATGCATCCCTAAAAACATGAATTCTACAAGACCAGAATGTGGAAGACATTTGTACATGTGCAAAAGTAATCCTTGTGTCCCATTAAACATTTACTAGAGAGAACCCCTACTGATGTTCATACTTCACCCAAACTACTCACTAGGTCAGTGTTTGTCAACCTTGGCAACTTTAAGAGGGGTGGACTTCAACTCCCAGAATTCCCCAGCCAGAAGTTGAAGTCCACGCATCTTGAAGTTGCCAAGGTTGACAAACACTGCACTAGGTTATACTGTAAAAATTCATGTCCTCCATAAGTATGCTTTGTCCAAAAGTAAGAAAAGGTGACAGGACTATCAATCAATCAATCAATCAATCAATCAATCAATATTACATCACTTGCAATAAGGCAAGTAGATATAAGAGATTCACACTGGGGAAAAAGGGGGAAAGGAAATGTTTGGAGCATCTAAATAGTTTTGGCTTGTTTCTCCCTACAAGGAATCAAAGAGGTTTTAAGAGCAACACTATAGATTAAAAGCTGCATTAAGAAAACAAAACAAAACAATATCCAAACCTCAGGAACAACTCAACACGTTCCAAAGCACATAAAACATTAAATGAAGATGTAAGGTGACCACAATGCTAGTTGCACTCATTCTATCAAAATAATGAACCTACACTTTTTATATTGCTATAATGATCTATTAAATTAAAAGATGTCAGTCCAAATGGTCTTGAAAATAATTAAGTGATGATGTTTTATAGATTTGTTTATAGATAAGAGATGGGAAATGGGAAGAAGAGATCATTTGTTGTATTTTAAGAGGAGGTGATAAGTTACTAAAATTTTTATACTTGTGATGAAGGTGGGAGTCACTTCTTTATATATTTCTTTTCTTTTTCTTTAGTATATTCTTACTTTTCTTTCTCTTTCTGATTTTTTCTTTCTTTTCTGCACCTTCCACTCTTTCTTTTTATTCTTCTATCTTTTTTTTCAGTTTGTATTAGTTTTTACTATTGTAATTACAATCTTTAATAGAAAATCATTAAGTCTCCAGTCTTATAGACATCCTAAAAAACATCACTGGACACAGAGAGAACTATACTATTGTGAAAGCTGGCTGCAAGACAGCAATTTATCTGTATTGCCTCAAGTCACATGCATCTTCCTTACTTCAAACAATGGCTCATACGTGTGACATGGCCATCATACATCACAAGCAGCCATTCTGCCCAACTTTTCTTTCATCAGCTCAAGCAGTATAGAGTGAAATCCCACCACATGTGATGAAGCTCTGAAAGACAGAATGAACTTCTTCATTAAATTAATTTTTTTTAATGTTTCCTTTTAACATTTCATTCTCCTACCTGCTACCTTCTCTTTTAAAAAAGGAGGAAAATGGCAATGATTTTTTAATGGTCTGCCTATATAATGTGATTACTACACTAATGACAATGTTTAAGTTTTTATTGGAAATACAGCACCTGCAGTTTCATTAAAATCCTCTAGTTATCGTGATTTTTTTTCTTAGGCAGCAATCCTATACAATATTTTACTGGAAATAGGCTGACTGAAAAGTGGGATTTACTTTAAAGTACAGATAGGATTGCAATATAAACAAAAACAGCCCACTTAACACATTTTCAACTGTCTTCAATACAGCATATTTTTTTGAAATACATTTAGGATAATTAACATATATAATATTTATGTACTAATTTAAATTCTTACTTATTTTTAAGGTTTATAAAGACAGATAAACGGGATGTATGT
The DNA here is from genome assembly GCF_059951505.1 of Python bivittatus. Classification (NCBI taxonomy): domain Eukaryota; kingdom Metazoa; phylum Chordata; class Lepidosauria; order Squamata; family Pythonidae; genus Python; species Python bivittatus. The sequence continues at coordinate 47,445,965 of NW_028277098.1, read as the reverse complement.
AATTTATATATCTCCTAATTACATGTTCACAGTAAGCTTTCCCACAGGTAGGATTTTAAGAAAATTATACTAATTTTCCTAAACGATTGCCTTTACTAATACAGTACACTTTTTACATAACCTATACCTAACTTTAGCCAATATTAGTCCACGAATACGTGTACAAATAGATTTATATGAAGAAGCAAAAATTATAATATGCATTTTACCAAGCCAGTGCTGGACATAAGAACTGTTTCCCGGCCGCGTATGCACAAGCCTGTTTCAAAATTACAACAGAAAATAAAATGCACGTATTTCTTCGTTGGGAAAGGGGTTCAATGCAGAAATCCTACACCCCACTGCTTCCCCAAAACACGCGCGGAAAGGAAGTTAAACTCGACATGAGAAGTTAAGGAGAGGTGCACGGAAACAATAAATTTACCTGTTGCAGAGCGAGGGTTGGTCTGTGAAAAGTCGATCCGCGAAAAAGTCAGTCATTTGACCTTGCCATATCGCCTTGTTAAAATCCCTTTACTTCAATCTCACTTCCTTTTGTTATCTTAAAAGTTTGGAAAAGGCAAAAGTCGCCTTAGTCGACCGTTTCAATAATCCCATTGCGCCCCCTGGGTGTAAAAAATAAAACTTTCTGTTAACTTTGTCGGTTCTTAAGCAAAATTACGCGCGTGCTTTCTAACCCACCTCCAATCCACATGTAATTAGAAGTAATTTTGTTATAGGAATTCGTTTTAAGCCCCCTTCATCCAAATCAGATTGTTTTCTTAAGCGGCCTCAATTAAAAAGAAGAAGAAAAAAAATTCTTTTTCTAAACATTTCCAGTCGTACCCAGAAAGACTTCCAAAACTCAATAATGATTGATTGATTATGGCCATCAAGTCGGTGCCGACTGTTAACAAGCACATAGACCTTCTTCAGGATAATCTAGCCCCAACCTGGCCCTTCAGGTCTTCCAATGGTGCACCCATCACAGCTATAATCCAGTCTACCTACCTTGCTGCCAGTTGTCTTCCTCCCGTCTTTCACCCTTCCCAACATTATAAACTTATTCAGAAAGCTAAGTCTTTCCGTAATGTTTCCAAAATAGGATAATTTAGGGTTGGTTGGCTAGTTTTTGTGCCACAAGTGAGAACTCTGAATTAATTGGTCCTATGATCCATTCGTTTGTTTGGCTATCCATGACATTCTTCGGAGTTTTCTCCAACACCAAAGTTCAAAAGCATCAATATTCTTTCTATTTCACTTCTTCCTAGTCCAACTTTGGACTTTGCTTTTGCTGTTATAACTTACCTCTTCTACCTCCTTCCACCAATAATATAGTCAATTTGATTTCTGTGTACTCCATGTATATAGGTGTTGTTTTGGTTGTTTGAAAACTGTGTTAGCAATGAAGAAATAAATGGATTGGCAGAAACTGATAATCTTCAACTATATCTATCCTTTCAGTGGGCATAATAGTGTGCTTAACATTTCATACATGGCACCTCAGTGTGAAACTGGCATCTTACAATATAACCATATTGCAAACCATATGGGAATTGATGGCACCCAGCTGAGAGCCATGTATCACTAGGTAGGAAGGAATCTTTCTTTTTTTAATTTGTCCCTTGCAGAGATGCTCAAGTATTATTTTTGCAAATAGGAAAACCAAAAGCTAGCCTTTGCTCTTGAAAGCAGGAGCTGTTTCTTCCATTGTTTCTGCAAAAGTAGTTGAAAATTATGGATTATTTTGATTGATCCAGGGATGGTCAACCTATATCCTGTTTCCAACTCATGATCCCCAAACCTCTGGCAAAATTCAGCAATGAAATGGCAGATCTTCAACATTAATTTTTCTCCCTTCTCAGGTCAAAGTAAATGTATGAAACCTCTGCAAGGCTTTATATTTCCTCCTTTAAAACAGTCAATGCCCCCAACCTCCAAACAATGGGCCAAAATATTTTAACCCTACTTACCTAGTTATGTTGTTGCATTACAAGGACATACCTATGGCAAGGCCAACTGGAAAGATACAGACACACACACATATATAATACATGTATGGCTTCCAAGTTGAAAGATTGCCTGCCCTCTTGGTAAACAAAAGGATAATTCAGGAAACTCACTCAATTCTTCACTGTGATTATTTGCGGGGGGGGGGGGGGATTGTCTCTGTAAAACATAAGAGCTATGGGGGCATCTCTGTCTTTCTTTGTTATCTAAGCTATATTGGAAAGCAGCTAAGGTCAAGCAGGATCTGACAAAAGATGGGACTTACTTTAAGAGGGGAGAGTTGTTTGAAAAAAAAAATAAACTCCATATAGCAGGAACCAATGGCACAATTACTTGTGTCAATATAGGTTTATGATCTCACTATCATTTCCTTGACTGTGGCCTTTTTAATGATGGGATATGACCTTGAAGTTACTTATTAGATACACCTGAACCAGGCAATAAACACAAACTAACGAGCTGAAATCATTTGTGCCCTCTGCTCCAATAGACAACAGTCTCCACTACGGTTTTAAAAAGCACCTTGCCAGGGCAATGAAAGAATAGAAGAGACCAAGGGATTTACATGTATCTCCAGTTTGTATTTTTCCCTCTCCAGGGCTTCTGCTTCAAATGACTTATTTTATTCTGAATTGCAGAGCAGAGAATAAGAAAAATAAAACCAACCTACCCAAACACAGTGGGATGTTAGCAATCAACAAACGTCTTCTATTTTGCCAGGAATAAGTTAATTAATTGCAATTAATTAAATTAATTAAAGAGTAGAGAGAATCATTTTTAAGATGCATTTCAAGATCCTTTTCTCTTTGGCTTTGTATAAATGGGAGCTGGATCCGAGGGGAAAAGTTGATAATATAAGTTCAATATAAGCTGGCAGCTCCCCTCTCTGGTTCGCACTTGGATGGGAGTCCACTTAAGAACCCAGATCTATAGGCTACACTGTGAAGTTGAATTAACATCCCAGAAGGCAGCACCTCTTCTACGTTATGCCAAAAAAACAATGCGGAGTCATGACTTACTTTTGATATAAAGGAGAGAGTGCAAAGAGAACACATTCTGCAAGTTTATTGCTCTATCAGGACAGTAGACTTGCAGAATGTGTTTAATGCAGGGGTGATATCTACTCTAAGGATAAGGGAAACACTCCATTTCTTCTCCTCTTTATTTTTATTATATTTCCATAAACATTCAAATGTAACTTAAGCCAAGGACAAAGCGATATAGCTATCACTTTAAAAAATCTTGACATTTGCAACTTATTTCTCATTGGTATCATATATTCCAGTGTGGGCAACAGCGGATAGATGACAATTAAGGAGACGCATGCTTATGATCTGGGGAGTATTTCTTGAAAAGAAGCCGTGGTTTGTTCAAGTAAGGATAGCTTTGACAGTGAGGATTTTTAGAAGAGGGGGAAAGAAACTATTAAAGGTTAACTGAAATGCAGAGAAAGGAATAATCTGCAGTATCATTCCTCTTATCTAGACCTATTTATGTGTTAAAACAGGTAATTGTTTAGCTTTTATGTAACTATATATTTTACAGCATGAAGTAGAAGGGTCACCTGTCATTTTTCAAGATGGTTTGGAAAGACTAAAGGAAGACTATTCACCTGTCTAGACAATACAAAGCTTAATGGAGTAAAACGCTGACTCAATACAAGAATTTCTTGCATTCCTTTAAAATGGGCCCAGGTATTCCTCCTTTAGCACTTGTGGTTCCATGATGCTCTTTATTTTTTTATTTTCTTTAATGTTTTTAATAATTTCCCATTAATAGGAAATTAACTTGCTCTATAGCAAAGTGCCAGCCATTGGCATTCTTAGAAATAAAGATAGTGAGTTTCAGCAACCCTGTGTTTTGTTGGAAGTGTGCCCAATCTGACTGGGGAAACAAAGATATAGGCTAATGAGGGGCAGATGGGAGCCTACTGAGCAGTTTTGGGGTATGGGTGTGGGAGGAATCTCAAAACCCAGCAGTCAAAACAGTGATTTAAATATGGTGAAAATGAGCCACATTGCTTAAGGAAAATGTATCTTTAGAAAAACATAGACGCATCAGACAATAAAGGAGTGAAACAAAAGGATATTTCAAAGGATTTTCAGCTACATGGTTTATTTCAGCTTTCCCTTTCCCATTCTTAAGCTAATGTAGATGAACTAATGTTGAAATTGAAGCTCAAATTCAGAAACCTCCTTATTTAAATATATTTTAGAATCTACAAAAGTAGCAAGCAAAGCTCACGTGTTTGTTATGGCCTTCAAAAAAGAAAAAAAAATCAGTCATAATTTTTTCTATCACTTTTTCTCCACTTGATTCTCTTATCTTTAGCTACATTTCTATTCCATTCTTCCTGCAAGGAGTTTAGGGTGGCATAAGTGCTTGTTCCTTTATTTCCCCACTGTATTGTTTTCATATGTCTGTGAAATAGGTTGCAATGTAAATGCTGGACAGGCCTACTTGGAAGTAAGTTCCTTGGACTTCACTAGTGCTGGGGGTAATTAGGCTTTGGACTTCAGCCTTAGCCTGGGAGAGGATGACTCTCTCAGTTGCCCAATAAATGTCATGCTGAGTGGGGACTGAAGCGGTATTTCTCCAATCATTCTCTCACTCTGCTAGATCAACCCTGACATCACACTAGTCTTGGGTAGCACTAGCAGAGTTTTAACCAAAATGTAGTAACTGAAAACGAACAGGGAGGTACTGAAGTATTCAAAAGGATGCACTCCTCCTCATTTAACAGAGTGCAGTGAGTGAGCCAGGAGTGCCCACAAGGTGTAGCAAAAAAAAAAAAAGTCAAAGTAGGGGCCATATACGTACAGCACATGTAACATTTTGATAACACTGTCACAGTTGCCATCTTCACTTTTCTGACCACATCCTGTAGACACCCTGGAGTGAGAATACCATAAATGCCTATTGACGGGTGGGAGATGGGACTGCATTTTCTGAAAGTAGGGAGGGTAGTGTGGGTGCAGAATGGAGGAGCAGCTGTTCAAAATGTCATACTGAGTTATAGATTCCATGTGGATTTACCTTAAGTAATAAGCATCTGACCTCTCTTGCTTCCAGGGGCTGCATTTTTAAAAGTATTACTTCGAGTGTCCAGAGATCACAGAGAATAGGCTGATGATCTCATGCAAGTTGGTGATGGGGCCTTTCTCTATTTTTAGAGTTTCTGTTGGTGAGTTTTTTGTGGGGAGGGGATATTTAAATTCCTATAATGCAAAAAGATAATAAAGAGAATATGGTTGGTCCTTATTATAGTTGGATACAGGGATATTTTAATATTATGTACCTGTTTGCATGCTTTACAGTATTGTTGTTATTTGCCTGGAGTCTCTAGAGATGACAGCACTTTATAAAAAAAGAGAATAAATAAGGCAGTATCCTCTCCGATGCACATCTTCCAAGGTTTGTAATGTGAATTCTAAGTGAAATTTGATAAGCATTTGGTACTTCATTATTAATACTCTTGGATAAACCTGTTCATCACCTGGATTCAGCTTTTGTGGTTTTGAAACGGTTTAACATGTGCCTTGCCCTTCTCCCCCAGATATCCTTAATATGATTGGTTCCAGGCCTGACCCCTTGCCATTAAAGTCCCAGTAATCAAAAATATCAGATGGGAAGTTAAGCCTCTTTCTGAGCTACACATATAAATAATACAGAATACAGAATTCCAGAGTGGAAAAAAATACAATTAAAAATCCAGCACAAAGAAAACCGGATATGTAAAGCAAATTAAGTTTAGAGTTCTTCTTTAAATTAGTTGGAATTATTCTTTGGATTTAGTTTATTATTCTTTTAACTGGAAGATGTATAGTGAGGAAAAGACATCTTTCCACAGTGGAGAGATACAGATTTATCACCCTCTACTAAGTAAAATATTGGCATGGGACGGGAACGAGCTACATTGTGAGCACTGCTTGTTCTCAAGATGTACTTAAATTTGTTCCATTAGTCCCAGCGCCAACTTTCCCCAGAGCCCTTGCTATGATTAGCACAATATGGTGCTCAGACAGATGGTGAGATGTTTTCTCTTCCTTCTTTCACTAGAATCCAGAGGCACCATTAGTGATTCATTGCAAGGAAGGATCTTTCCCTCATGTCACTATGGTGAATAGTGACACTATCCTAGAATAAAAGAAACACAAGGGGCAAATGCTAACATTTCAAGGAAGTACTAATATCCTTGAGGTTCAGAGATATGCCCTAGTCCAATAAGTAAACATAGTTTGGGGTTCCGGTTGATAATTGTACCAAGTGGGAAAAAGTTTCAGTGTTCACCTTCTCTTTATGGTGAGTCAGTGTCTGTCCTTTCCATTTTGTTGCTGTTGTTATTTAGAGGAAAATTATGTTTAAAATGGAAGGTTAAAGAGTAGCACAGGTGCCTTCCTGTTATAGAGGAAATGCGATCTAATGATTTCAAAAAGACCTGTTTCCTTTTGATAAGATTTTAGGAGTCTAATTTAGAAGCTGGACCTGTCAGATTCTAGCTGTCTTGATGAAAATTCAGATCAAAGGTTGACCTATTTTTCAAAGCATAATAGTTACCTAGTGTAATTTACAGTCTGGGGTTAATCTCAATGTTATCATCTTACTTCCTTTAGTGAAAAAGCACACTAGATTCATCTCAATGCTAATTTTAGAGCTGGACAAACATAAGGAATCCTGTGACTGAGCCACAAAATGTTTTTAATCTGAACCAATGCTAGCATGCTTCTAAGAACAATCTTTCTCCAAGTAAAATGTCAAATGGCACTGCTCTGCAGCAAGGATGTGTCATAATATCTGTTACACTCATTGTACTTAGTAATTATATTCATATTTTCTCAATAGGTAAACATTTCTGAAAGAAACCTAACCAAGGTAATCTCTGCAGTGAAAGGAATCCTGGATCTGCATCTTGAAATAGAAGCAGGACTGGTGGGCTTATGTTATTTTAACTTAAAAAAAGAGGAGGAAGAAGATCTGCTAATCATTCAAAGATGTAATTTGATCATGCAAAACGCTGTTCATTGTGTAGAAAGACAAAGAGATGCCATCAATTAGCATCCCAGTTTGCCAATAAACAATAATTACCCTTCATTTTAATACATTCATTTCCATTCAACAGAACACTAAAAGACAGAAAGAGGCTTTATTAGCTTTTCAAGCAAATGCTATTAGCAGAACATTATTTAATGAAATGCTATTTTTAAAAAAAAAAAGAAAGAAAGAAAGAAAGAAAGAAAGAAAGAAAGAAAGAAAGAAAGAAAGAAAGAAAGAAAGAAAGAAAGAAAAGAGATAGAAAGAAATAAGCTTTTTGGTTGGTTTCTCAAGGATTACTTTGTTACTGTAAAAACAATTATTTTCATTTTGAATTGAAGGATAATGTTCCATACACCCAATAAAGCAAGTTTTGTTCTATGAAAGTTTATGCCATGATTAATTTGTCTAGTGCATTCAACCCAAGTCTTTCTGTTACTTTATTGAAAGTAGTTAAATGATTTAATTAGTCATATGCTTTCTGTTAAAATATCTCTGCCTAGTTAGCTTTATCTTGTAAGGAAGAACAATATAGTGGGCAATGTACTTCCCATTGGTTGTGCTAAGTGGGCATGATGGATTTATAATCTGGAAATATCTGGTGGGCACTAGATAATGAATCTTGTGGACTTTGCAGAATGATTTCAAAATGTACCTCCTTTGTGAGAAGTAGACTTACAGGATCCTAGATTAACATTTTGGCTTCAGCAATCACTGCTAGGTTAATTCCAAACTTCTTCCGTCATCCCGATGCCTCTTCTGAGCAGGGCCATCATGTGGCATTTTGCAACTTCACTGCCTGGCCAGTTGGGAAACTAACTTGGACTCTAGAGCCAGCACCATTTAACCTTGGAGTCTTTAAGTCAACAGCCTGTATCTGAAGAGGCCCTGAAAAGCATACACATTTTATGCTTTAACATGACTGGTAAATCCTGGGCGGTTAAGTCAACTTAACCTTCATTTATGAAACTTGTGAACCAAATGCGGCTTGTGCAAGTAATTATGAAAGTGTCTTAGAGAGAGGAGTTATCACTTACGCATTGCTAATGAGTTGACTGAGAATTGATCCTTTTGTAATTTTGCTATTTATATGCAGCTCCTCTTTTCTGTGTTCCACTATAGGTCAAGCCTACTTTGAACTGCTGGGAAATCCCCAAGTTTGTCAAGTGAGATCCAAAGCCATGGCATAATGATATTTTAGAAAAGCAAATATTGTCCTGAGGGGGTTTGAAAAGGAGAGGGAAAGCTGTTTATTTTAGATCTTGTTCTTTAAACTGGACAACTGTTTCCTGTTACTAAGGAGTCTCACGGCAACTAAGCTCGCCTTCAGTTAAATAGGAATGATCTCCAAGTGGAAAAAAAGCATGTCAGTAGGTATTTTTGTCAAGTGCTGGAGAGATAGCAAAAATTTTAAGGCCAAGGTCTCTTATATAAAGGTGGACTCTTGACCTTGAAAGAATTTACTAAAATGTAAAATGGTTACTAATGGTAACCAGTAATACAGTTACATGCTGTTTCAGAGTGTTTCATGTTATGAAGGAAGATAAAGCTTATGTTATGTGCTCACAGAAGCTCAAAACAATGCAGAACCTCGGATATTAGATGATGTGGTTCTCTTGGCTTGTATTACCACTTGCAGAAATATCTGTCAAGGCTGCACATCAGGAATGCAACTGTTGTTAGTTGCCTGAATTTACTGTTAAGTCCCATAGTGAAAGTGACACATAGTGATAGGCGTAGCAATGGGAGTGAATTGATGGTCTACTGCAGAATAGTTACAAAAAGAACAAAGCATTTATAGGCCATATTCTCCCAGTTACTATTGCTATTGCTACCGCTAGTATAATTATGATTGTAAGAGTTGCGGCAATAATCTCATACCTGCGGAAAACAATGAAGAGGTTCCTCATTCACTAAGTAATGGCATCTTATTACCTACTACAGCACATCATTTTTTAAAAAATAATTTAAAAAGAACGTGTTTACAGGGAACTGTTGATTTGGACAGCAAAGAAATAAAAATGTATCTCTACATCGAGGGAATGGGCAACAAAGTGGAAAATGAGATTCAGTGCAGAAGTTGTAAAACTAGAACAAATAAATAATCATTTCACAGAGACATGGATGGGATTTGAGCGGCCAGTCACTTTTCCCCTAAAACTGGAGGTTGTGATGCAAAGTCATGGAAAAGTTAACTCCACATTTAGGGCAAATGGATAGCCAACTAGAAAAGACTCATGGACAATTGGTATTATATATGGTAACTGCGGCGAGGCTACTATATGCACAAAGATGGAAAAATACAGAAATACCCACAATGAAGGAGTGGACTTTGAAGATAGTAGAGCTTGCTGAAATGCCTTAAAACAATCTGTTTGATTAGGGAAGGAACAATAGCTATTTTTATAAAAGACCGGAAACCCTTTATGGACCTGTTGCTGAAAATGGACAAAAATGAATTGGTGATGTCAGGATTTACTCATTAAAAAGGGTTGTTTATGGGAAGAAGGGAACCACGTTATGCAATTTGGGAGGGTGGAAATGGTATTAACCATGTTTGTGACTGCTGCAAAGAAGATCAGAAGTCGCTTCTGTAAATATTTTTTTTCTTTTTGACTTTTACTATTGTTCACTTTTTCTTCTATCTTTTCATATCTTTTTCTCTTTTCTAATTTTCTCTTTGTGTGTCTGTAGTTTTAAATTCTGTACAAAATTGTTCTATATATATATATATATATATATATATATACACACACACACACATATACATACACACACACACACACACACGCACACAAAAGTTAACTTCACATGCCACAGCTGCAGAAAACAAATACCATTCTCCTAAGAGAAGGAATTGATAACAAAGCTGCCAGTGTTATTATGCTGTTACATAATTTGATGGTGCAGGCACATTTGGATGTAGCATTATAGTTGCCACATGTATTTTAAAATATAAATGTTGTTAAATAAAAAATAATAAATGAATTTTCAAAAATCTTTAAAAGCTGTAGCTCCATTCAGACATTACAGAATCTCAGAGCTTATTATATAATTACTGAAGTTAATTACCAGTCGCACTCCATCCATCCAGTGAGGTTGGCTCTCTGAAGATGGTTGTACAAGTAGTGTGACCATCTGCAATCTGTAAGGAGAAGGCCTCCTTGCATACAAGTGCTAATGTAGAGGCCTGGCCCATGTAAAAGTAACACACAGTTGTAGGCATGAAGGCTTTCCTTCTGCAGATATCATTACAACAACCTTGGAGAGGAAGTGGAGGGGGCATTATCTGAAGCAGACACATGTTGAACACCTAAACAGGTCTTATCACAGAGCTGGAAATGGTGAAAGGCACAATCAAGGCATTGGGCCAGTCTCTTTTTAAGGAAACAAGGCTGTGTAGGGGTCCTAGTTTAGAAACAAAATACTATGATGATTGTATTTAACATTGTTCCACATTCACTGATACCCGGCTGGCATCTGAGTTTGAATACACATTCAGAGGAAGAGATAGTGTTTGTTACGTAGATGCCTTTGGCACATAGGCCCAGCCACATGCCCTAATCCTTTCTGCTCCTGAACAGGAAAAAGCTTTGCTCTTTAAAAACAATACTTTATGAGCCCTGGTGTCTCTCCTAAACAGAATGGCTGAAATTTAGTGGTACAGTTTCCCACCATTTTGAAATGGGAAGTATATTTAAAATAGGCTAAAGGTAAGGTGGTTTTCCAATTCTCCTCTACCAAGAAAACAGAAAATCCTTCCCTACCTGTACCCGCCTGTCTATTTTACCTTGCTCATGTTGGCCTTTTCTTTTTCCTTCCCATAAATTATTGCATCTAATAAATATTATATAAATAATAATACAGTAATAATTTATTAAACTTGTAAGAGGAAAGCAAATGAATTCTGGCACTATTTTTGATGCAAGGAGAGACTTGACACAGTGTGTGTATGTATGTATGTCTATGTATGTGTGTGTATATATATGATTAATAGTAAAATTCAAGATAACTTGATAGGAAATGGAATTATTTTTCACACTAGGTATCATTGATGAATGGAACTGATTACTACAAGTTATGGCAAATGACTTTACAAATGAAAGAATAGGTCTGCTACTGGTGATTCATACTGAGCCTTCTGAATCAGAAGAGGAATAGTAAAAGTGGGCTATTGTCTTTATGCCACACATGTGGCTTCTGAAAGACATCTGGATGGATGGTAGGAGGTAGGATATTTGATAAGATTGACTGCTGCTCTGATCCAGCAGGTCACCTCTTATGTTTTTGCTCTATAACTAAAATATATAGTATGATGTGGGATGTTAAGCCCTCAGGATTGTAGCAGTCATATCCACTTAGCTAATGTCTGACACCATTCTCTTTTTTCTGTTAATTTCAAAAAGCTCTAAACACAGTTGTGGGTCAATTGTAACCCAAGCAAAACAAAACAGAGATTATCCTCCCAGCTTCCAGGAGATCCCAAGCAGAAGTGTATACTTGGCTATTCTTCAGGTGTTCAAAATATCAGACCACTCTCATGGAGCCCCCCAACATTTCCAGATCACTCAGATGAAGCTGATTCTGGCAAATACAGAAGCATCCAGCATGACTCACTGCAGGAAAAAAGACCTATGTACATGTACTTACACACATGTTGGCTTTCACGCAAGCCAGAGCTTTGCCTTCTTAGAATCCTGGTTTTTGTGGAAGCTAATGATGTTATTGCCTGCAAGGAAGTGATGATGGTAAGGTTGAGGCTTTGAAGCAAGGCTAATAATGTTCAACGAAGCTTACAATGGAGCTGTAAACATTGCAGTTTTCAATTATTTAAAATAATTTAAGGGATGTTCCTTTAAAATAATTGTTGATTTTTACTTTCTAAAAAAAAAAAAAGTCAAGAAATCTCAGTATTGATACAGAAGGACAGAAATCTACTTTCTCAGCAGCACTATTATTTTTGGCTGGACCTAAGCTACCTTGATCACTGACCCCTTACAATGATCATATGGAATCAGCTATTCTTAATCCATTTGATGTGCTTAGTTTGTAATTCTGCACCTTCCAATTCATGCCTTCATAAATTATTTAGATTTTTAAGGTAACTAGTAGCATATGCTACAAGCTGCAAACCTAAATGCTTAAACATTGAAAAAATAAATTTTGAATTGCAAAGGAAATTTCAAATTAGAAATTAATAACAAAAAAATTGGCAACTATTTCAAAAGGTAAGAAAACATGTAGCAACTGGATTTCAAAGCTGTAGTTTGAAAGAATTGCATGTATTGAATTAATCAGTCATCTGCTATGTTCTCTGAAAACCATCTAATCCAGATTTTCTTAAATTATAATGTAGTTAGCCAAGGAAATAAGACAAACATTTTCTAAGTGGTTAAGATAGTAGCCATGTTTATTCAGCAATCTACTTCACTGATATATTATAGAATTAGAAGGACATTTAGTGGGCTTGTAGGCAATTAGTTCCAGCTACCTGTGGGGGAAAAGATGGCTGTGCGCTCTATATGTGAATTTTACATCATGATGATATGGGAATAGTAAGAATGTAATCCTGTTATTTACCAGTTCAACTTCATAATTTCAGCTTAGTTTACTATTTCTTACACTGATGGTCAATAAGAAAGTAAAAGTGGGATGGGTAGGAGCCAGATTCATTTATTCATTCAGTTATAAAAACTAGACTACTCTTTGATATTTTATAAAAGAACAGGCTACAGATGAATCAAAACATGGGTTTTACCATCAGATTGAATTTGACTTTACTTGATGACACGAGGATAGCTAATCAAGAGGGACAGAAAAGATGGGGACAAAACAAAAAGATGTATTTGCTCATGAAGACTAAAAATTTCCCACACCAAGAATCTCTTAAAGAAATATTATTTCTGATAGTTGAGGAATGAATAATACTGAGCAGCTGCAAGCAATAGGGTGCTCTCTAGTGGTGTTTTGAGGTTCTTTTTTGCAGTTTCTGAAAAAAAGTATTAATTCACAAACAATAGAAGTGCTCTTGGTTTTATTTTTCTTAGATCTAAATCACAGCTGCCTTGAACTTAAGCATTTAAAAGATGGTTAAGGATTGTACTGGTTATGGCTTGAGCTCTGAGTTAGAAGATTTCTGGTTCAAAACCCTTTAGCCACGAACTTACAAGGTGGTATTAAGCAAGTTTTGTCTCATTTTCATATACTACAGGGATATTGGGAGGCTATCATTTCCTTCCCCACTTCTCTTTTATTTTCTGTATTTTTTTAAACCAAGCAGTAGTGCGAAAAGTGGTGTGATTAGAATTGTGCCACAATTGATAGGTTCGGCAGTGGCCAATGGGAATTGTGAAAACCAAAAACTGCCATAGAGTAGCTAGACAGCTGTACCAGGCTCTCTAGGGCTTAATCTCAATCTTCGAAGAGGTAAGGAACAATCAGCAGTTCCAAGACCCAGATGACTAGATGGGGTAGGTTTAACCCTGTACAACAGTATCTTATAGGAGTACATCTAAACTCCTTGGGGATTACTTCAGTTAACCCTTTTTTGGTGTTCCCATGGCACACAACCCTGCCTACCAAACTTCTGAGAACAGGGCCACTCTTTACATAAATCCAGTCATTACAAATCCCTTCTACAAAATCTATCCAATAGGTACATCACTGATCTTGAGAAGAAAGAAAATTATTTACTGCATTCTCCCTTAAGAAAAAGAATATTTCATTCCAAAATATACTGCTCTCAAATCAGCCAGAAAGGAGCTAGAAAAGACCTGGTGCCTTTCCACACCAGATTTCAGTGATGCCTCCATACTAATAGTTATTACAAAAACATATTTTCACTCTAGCAATATCTATGACAACAGTGAATGGGATTTCAAAATAGGTTTCTTGAAGTCATTTCTGTTATGACCCTAGATAAATGTTATCCATTTCGAAGTTGGTGGAAAAATCAAAGCACTCTTCTTTTGCATACAAATGACAGAAATAAATGGTTGTTTGCTATGAAAGATGATCTGCCATGGGGTTGCCTCTGAATCACCCATCTGATGTGACTATGTATTTGACACCTACTATTTTTATCAGTATGCATCAAATATACAGTATAAATAATGTAAGTTTGTTTAAAAAATAATGGAAAGGGCAATTTAGTGCTACTGATATTGGTTAATTGCTGGCTATTGGCTATAATCAGCCTTCCCTCACTTGGAATCCTTTGTGTGTGTTGAGAGACTGTAACTCCCAGAGTGGCCCTTCCAGTTGGGATTTTAAGAAGTTACACTGAATACATCTGGAAAGGCTGAGGTCAGGAAAAGACAGCCTATGTAGTGAATACGTCCCTTTCTACTAACCATCAGAAGGATTATTGTATAACTAAAATTAGTGATGTGTCACCTCCAGAAAAGGAGGTAATGATGTAATTAAAGCAGCACATTTTAACTACCTGCAGCTAAAGTTCATACTGACTTGTATTATCTATTCTTGTTCTATGTGATTAATGGTGCTGACACAGTTTAAAAGAGAGAAAGAGGCTGACATGCTGTCACTTTTTTCTCAAAGGGGAATTTCTAGTCCTTTCAGGTTGTCAACTTTGTGGTGATTCATGAGTTATATGAAACTTAACATTAGAAAACCTCATGTTTAAGTATGGCTACAATCATTTAGGGCTGAATCTTCTTGCTAATTTATAGTTATGGTAGTATTATTTTCTAATTATTAGTATCTCTTTGAAGACTTTTTACCTCCATAACACTATTTTGCTTTAAAGCAAAAGTAATTTTATCCCACTCACTGCGGCCAATTTATTTTCTTCCCTAGGTTCCAATGGCTCATGTTATCTTGGGTAGAAGGCAATTGGACTTTGCCATCTAGTGGGCAATGTTATAATTATAGCCTTCTTTTACTTGTCTTCCAAAGAACATTCCACAAAAATTCTTTTCTTAAAGATAACCATGTTTCCAATAACAATATGATTGCTAATACTGTCTATCCAAAATATTGTATACTCTTTTGCCCTTTATTTATGTGTGCATGTGGGTGTGTTTTTGTAAATAATAGGATATTATAGTAGTAAATGCTGTATGGAGAAATAGACTTTCTTTTTTTCTCAAGACTCAAAGTCCAGTTGCTGGCATTTTCAAATACTAGGTAGTAGACCTAGGGGAAAAATCTACCTTAAAATATTTGAGAAATTTTGGTAGAATAAACAGCACTGAACTGGATCAGTCAGTAGTTTATCTCAGTAAAAGGTAGCATGTATTTACAGGGCTGCTGTGAGAAGTATGATCTAGCACTTGGTAGAGCAGCTGTAAAGGCCCTGGAAAAGATACTCAAATGCTGTGATGTGTCTATACCTACAGACATCAGAATGCTATTCCCTGTGATACTCTATGGAAGTGAAAGTTGGATGTTGAAGAAGCAGGGCAGGAAGAGCATTAACGCATTTGAACTTTGGTGTTGGAGAAGACTTCTGAGGATACCATGGACAGCCAAGAAGACCAAACAATGGATCATTGAACAAATCAACCCAGAGTTCTCACTTGCGCAAATGAACAGGCTCAAATGATCCCACTTCAGACACATTATGTGAAGACTTAGCTCCCTGGAAAAGACTGTAATGCTGGGAAAGCTGGAAGGAAAAAGAAGCCAACCAGCCACAAGGTGGATGGATTCAATTACAGTGGCAATGAGTGCACCATAGGAGAAACTGAAACATAGATTGTCATGAAGAAAGTCTATCTATGTGATCGCTAGGAGTCAACAACAACTTGATGGTGCATAATCAAATAAATATCATATAATATGGTTAGGACAGCAAAATCCAAAGAAGTGTCTGCCTCTTTATCATTTAGTTATTATATTATTAAGGGACTGAAATCTTATTCTACATTTGGTCATCCTCCATATCCTCTAATCTGAAATGTACTTTAATTTTTATGAGAATATGCTTAGGAGCAATTCTTTAGTCTGCTGCATTTTCTGAGCAGAATTCTGTGGAATTCTAGGGCTCTGAGAGAACATGCTGAAATTTTGTGAGCAACTATGGCAAAAAAGTTCATTTGAATGCATCCAATTTTCTATCACTGGAACTTTCTCTTGATTAGGGGCTCCCAGAATTTTTTAAAAACTAACATGTTCCACAGCCTGAAAAAGTTTGAAAACTCCTGCCTTACAGTACTCTCAACCTCACAAAGCCATAATGCAATCTACATTTCACATTCCTTAAAAACGCACAAATACACAACCTCCATAATTAGAAATACAGATTAAAAAATCTGGATAGGTTACAGCTGTGCTCTAATTTGTTGAGTCTGTAGAGAGAGCCATCACTACTCCCAACCAAATACAATTCTCATTACATCGTATTTGATTAATATCAGTACTATTCACCTACTTTACTCACTACAGCATTTGGCATTTACATTGTGTTTCTTGAATATACAAGTAAGTGTTTTAGATCAGAAAACTGAATATGCAACCAACAATTGTGTATTTACAGAGAGTTCATACGTTTAATATTACATGTGTGATGTATATTGGTAACTCCTTATACAGTGGGATTATCTGCAGATTATGCATAGTTTATTTTTCTTTATATTTACTGAGAAAATGTCACAGGACAGATAATATAGATAATAATTTGTTTTTCTAAATTGTTCTTTTAAATATCTATTAAAACATTTTAAAAGGCAAAATATTGTTAATAAGTAGCAGATCCATGGTGGATTCCAATGGATGCATTTTTAAATATGCTCCAAGGTCTTTTGGCCTGTGTTTCTAATCCTTGCATACTTAATAGAAAACATGCAAAAAAATGAAAATAACTATAAGGAGCTTCATTTATGTTGTGATAACTTAGATAGTACTGAATCCAACATATGTTCCAGGCTGAATTCAGGAAGCTGGGTGGAGCTTGGATTTTAAAAAATCTCTTCTATACAACTATTTCTGGAAGAAACACCTCTGTTTCCACCTATCTTTACTTATCACAAGTAAATTTAATACATAAATATTTAATTTTAATCAAATAGTATGGCTCTTAAATATAGTAAACAAAAAGTACAATCATATGCTAGTAGGAGAGCCACTTAAGGAAGTATGAGTGAAAAGGTTAGCTCCAGATGATTGTACTTGCAGTAGAACCATTGAAACCAAACAGGCAAGCTTGTTTATGTCAGTGGGTCTACTTTAAGCATGCTATGTCTGGATCTGATGTATAATCTGTTATGTGACTCTACACACTGAATTCTGTTTGGTTTTGTTGCTAAAAAGTGACTGTGAAAGGTCTAGAGGTTATGATTGCATAACTTAATACACAGTCGTCAGAATATATCTGATAGAAGCCCATTTAAAATTATGGTGCAAATACCCATTATATTCCTCTTTTCTTTTCTTTACTTTTCTTCATTTAAACTGTCCAAGCAGATAATACTGAACAATTGAACAAGACCTTACATACCTGAAAGATGCCTGCTTAAGCCTCTGAATACATTTGTCAGTTGCTTTCTAACTGTTTTAGGGCCCCAAGTTGCCTATATGCTTTGCTTGTTTATGGAATATATATCCTGTTAAAGCCAAAGTTCACTGTAATGGAAAAATGCTAAGTATTATTGTTAAGAGAATTTGGTCACTGTTTAACTTGGCTGCATATCAAGGGGGTGCTGATATGTCACACAGAATGGCATATTTGGCAAGCGAAAAAATACACAAGCTGCAAGTCTGATTTTACAACCTAAACGGATGTTTCTCCAGGCTCATAAAATCTGTCCTTTAAGTAGTAGCTGTTTTGCTAAAGCCACTCCCACACCTGCAATGGCCTTGTAAATAAACCTGGAATATAGAGTCCTAAATCTTGTTGTAAAAGCTAAAATCAACACAAGTTTTACACAGTTTTATGGATTAACTTTATAAGCTAGTTTGACAATGAATCCTGCAATCAAAATCACCTCTAGCATCAATTGAAGATTAAATAATAAATTGCCTCTAACTCCACATCGCTTCAAAACTTACTAGTGGAGAAGATGCAATCAGTCTGCTCCCAGCGAAATCCATTGGAAAGAGATTCAAAACCTAAAATCTTCATAGTAGAAGGATTTCGTGATGTGATTTGTATAGCATAAGAAGAGGAACGCCACATGCTAAAAACACAAGATTTAGGAATTTTGCCTTTATTGATCTCTGATCCTTGTTATCAATATTTTGACTTTCTCAGTTTCTGGGAATAATAACCCTTTGTAAGTATTAGTGGAATTCAAAGGATGGGGTTAATTTGTATGCTTTTCCTATGAGTAAATTAGATCCTTGTGAATGCCAGTTTAAAGGCATTTTTCAGTGAACCAACCTTATCCACTCTTCCTCAATTAATAAATGACAAGGAATACAATTTTCCTTCCATTTTTATCTCATTTAAATGTGTACAAGTGCAAGCTGATTTGGAAAGTGGGGCAAATGGTAAACAGCATGAATTAACAAATGGAATGGAATGAAAATAGATAGAGTGTGTGTCTGCTGAACTAAGAAAAAGAAAAAGGTTATGATAGATCTGAATAAAGGTGGTCTGATAAATAATAAATGCATACAATAATAAACTTGTGGGGTTTATTTAATGCATTTTGTATGACATCACAATCATAGACTCTGGGCAGCTCACAAGTATAAAAAATCCACATCAACATCAATAAAAACAATTCAACATCATTATCATCAGACTAAAAATCAATTACTGGTTACAGCCAGTATGTAATTTCTATGTTCCAAAGGCATGGCAGAATGTCCTAACTACCTTCTGGAACATTAAAAGAGGGGTGGGGAGCAAAACCTTGTGGGAGCTGTTACATAGGACTGGGGCAGTCACTAGGAAGCCCTCTCTTCAGACTCCCATTACCCCAGCATCTTGCAGGTGATTGGGTAGGATCTTCAGCATACTGGACAGGCAGATTCCATGGAAGAGATGGTCCTGCACAAGAGCCCAAGCCATAAAAAGATTCATGTCTATAACCAATAACCAAGCACTTTGACTATAACCTGAAGCCCATTTATAATCAATGCAGGCCCAGAGTATTTGCGTTATTTGGTTGAAACGGCTTTCATCCATCAGCAAGAAAGCTGCTGCATCCTGCAGCCATTAAAATTACTAAGTAGTCTTCAAAGGAAGCCCTAAGTACAGTAATGCAAGCATGAGGTGATAACGGCATAGATGAATGTCACTAAGCCATCCTGCTGCAGGAAACGATAACCAGTTTGGTCTAGTGGTTAAGGCACCAGGCTAGAAACCAGAAGACTACGATTTCTAGACCCACCTTAGACATGAAAGCCAGCTGGGTGACTTTGGGCCAGTCACTCTCTTTCAGCCCAACTCACCTCACAGGGTTGCTGTTGGGAAAATAGGAGGAGGAAGGAGTATTAATATGTTTGCCACCTTGAGTTATGTATAAAAATTGTAAAGGTGGGATAAAAAAAAATCTAAGAAAAAAAAAAGGCTGCAAGTGGTACCCTAGTCAAAGCTGTGGAGAGACTCTTCCAACCACAGTCTCTGCCTGCTGTTCAAGCAGGACCCATGAGTCCTGAAGAACTTTCACATTGCAGACCTGCTCCTTCAAGGATAGTGTGATCCCATCCTGAGCTATAAACAGGAATGAACATGGAGCTTTGTTTTTTTGGATGAACTTCACTCTGTCTTGCTAGGATTCACTCTAAGCCTGTTTTGTCTCATCCAGTCCCTCACAACCTCCATATATTGAATCGAGGCCTCCACTGCATCTTCTGTTCACCCTGGGGTGGAATAATATAACTGGATATGTTCAACATGATGGTATTTCACCCCAGTGACTCTCCCAGTGGTTTCATATAGATGCTGGAAAAGAAGAGAAGGCCAAGCACTGAGGTACCCCACAAAAAAATAATTGTCATCCTACAACCCTAGCCTTGGAGTTGCAGCTGGAACAGCATAACCCAGACAAGGCAACCCCCTCAACCTCATTCAACTAGGTCTCAGTAATACATGCATACTTCTCTCCCATCAAGTCATGAAGGAATAGGTCCTTATAGGTTGTCTTCATTTAGTGACCACAATTGGGACCAGCAACTTGGTTATTAAGTGAAGCAATCGCTAATTGAAGCCATGAGAGTGCTTATGATGTTACTTCAGCTTTCCTTTGCTTTAAGACCTGCAAAGGTTGTAAATACAATGATTGGTCATAAAATTACTTTTTCATCAACGCTGTAACTGCGAACAGTTGCTAAACGAGGCAGTCGCTAAATGAGGACTACCTGAATTGCAAATGCACCTGACATTTAGTAATAGCACACTGAGTCCAGGATTCCCAGAACTTGGCATCCAGGACAATGGAAAGTGACCACTGGCTTTAAAATGGGGACTGACATGCAATAGTCCATCTTCCCTCCTCATAACACAATCACCCATCATACCTCCCTCTGTCAATCCTGAACAAATCTCCCCCACTTTTCCTGCTCCCTGTGGACTCCCAGCCTCTCCTCCCCCACAAACTCAAGGACTATTGGGCCAATAGTGCCCTATCACCCCATACAGATGTTCCATCTTTCTGTCCAAAGGCTGCTCCCACCAAAGGTGGCCCTGAGCGCCTCCCAGGCCCCTTACCCTACCAATACTCACATACCAAAGACCTTGCATTTGTTTTCCTCAAGGGCCAAATCCCACAGATATCCTGATGGGCAAAGATATTCCCTGTACTCTCATATAAGGGGGATGTGGGGGGAAGGGGGGAGTCCCTTCCCACTTCTTGGCTTCAGTCTATTAAAAGACATCCCCTGCAATGAGCCATAGCATCTTCCTGACCCTTTGCATAACTCTGGCTCGGGTTTTGTTTTGCCTTTCCTAATCTGAATGGCTGAATTCATACTGAGGGATGTTTTTTGTTGAGAG
Source organism: Python bivittatus (assembly GCF_059951505.1). Classification (NCBI taxonomy): domain Eukaryota; kingdom Metazoa; phylum Chordata; class Lepidosauria; order Squamata; family Pythonidae; genus Python; species Python bivittatus. The sequence goes on along the minus strand of NW_028277098.1, from coordinate 47,425,042 downwards.
AACCCCAGATGTATAATTTGGGTACCTGTGCATGTGTAAAAGACAGAGTTTTATGTATGTGTGAGATGGAGAGAGAGAGAGAGAGAGAAAGAGAGATAGGAAGAATAGATACATGCATATGAGGGCACACAATTACCCAATTATAGTATTGGTTACTGTGCTTTAGGGTTTTCCATACATCAGTGTTGGGCACTTTAAGATGAGTGGAGTTCAACTCCCAGCTGGCTGGGGAATTCTGGGAGTTGAAGTCCACTCATCTTAAAGTGGCCAAGTTTGGACAACACTGCCATACATATTTTGATTGATTGTCGGTATACTGACTCCCAGGGACATCAGCCAGAAGTCATAACTTCACATGCTATGAAAGGCTATTTTATAATAGTCTAGGACTGCAGATAATTGTAGGAACATTCTTGGTACATTGGCCTGAGAAGCTCTACCAAATAGCAAGAAAACAGTGACTTTGACAAAAGTTAGTTGAAGACTTGTTGAAAGCTCACAAATCTGAAAGACAAGGGAAAAGGAAAATCATATATTATAACTTTGCCTTAAGCGAACCCTGTGAATAAGCAAATGAGCATGTTGATGAGCAGATGACAGCCCACCTGCAATCAGCCATCTGCTATCAAGCCCACCTGCTATGAAGCCATCTCTTATGGATCAGTTATTTGGAAAGCAGAGCTATTGGTACACAGATGCTCTTAGATAGTGATGTTTTATTCTGAATACAGAAATAGCTGAGGAGTTTGTTAAGATGGAAATGGAAAAAAAGCATTCGGCAATTACAGTAAACTATTATGCTAAATCCAGCGGATGTCAACTTTTGAAAAATCCTAAATTTACACCTAATGGATTTGTTGCTGGAATTCATTCTCCTTGCATGAATTTCATTATAATCTCTTTCTAAAATAGAGCAGATTGTGTACAGAGCAGATTATATTTATTGTGAGGGAACTGTTTAAGCAGCACCTGGCTAACCTTGGTTGACCTTCAAAAGTTCAGTAGGTTTTCTCAGGTTTGTACTTAGACTAGAGACCACCAAGAAATGTAAGGGCTGTATAGTAGATTTTTGTGACTGCCCAGTCACAAAAATCCCCCCAAAAGGCAATATTCCATATTTTTGCAGATTTAAAAAAAATGTAGCCATCTCTACACCTAAAGGATGAGAAGCAGGTTGCTTACTCCATAGTCTACCTTCTCTAATAAGTTCATAAAATACATAAATGGCATTAACTTAAAACAATACTTTAGAAAAACAGAATTCACCTTGATTCATCTCTCTTTTCGGGATCCAACATAGTGCTGCGTTTGCATCTGCTTCTCCACATGCTTCTTCTGAATTGGCTCCATGGGAAATGCACCATTGGAAAACTGAGAGAGAAAAGAAGTGCTGAATAGCTATCCAAGAAAACTAAAAAAGTTGGGGAACATAGATAAATCCCATGGCATATTCCTCAAGCACTTAATTCCTCTTTACTTGCTCAGGAGGACCAAAAATATTCAGAACTCAGTGTTACCTCCAATCCTGAAGGCTTAGAAACATTGCATTTAATATTTTATTTTGCCTTCAAATTTACTCTGAGTCTTAAAGGTACTGCTGGATGTAAGGTAAATATAGCTCTTTCACCCATGATGAAATCAGCTCTTTGATCCTGTGGTACACGGCTTTGTTCAGAATTATCCTATAGATCAGGATCTAATCAGATCATATTAAATGGCAATTTGCTACTCCATGTAACTGAATCTAATTTTTATTTGAATGTTTCTTTAATTTTCTCTGTTATTGGGCTGTTGTCTCTTCCTCCACATTCTTTTAAAAATATAGACCTTACAACTGTTTGTGGGTTTCCTATATTACTCAGTGGCAAATATGGAACTTTGAATTCTCAATTTTTTCATCCAGTTGAGGCCCCAGATTTAATCAGGCTGACTCTGGCATAGGTCCAAGTTGAAACAGTCTGCTTTCAAATTGGTGCAATTCCAGTACTGTTATCAGTGCAAGAACTTAGAATCCACTGCAAAGTTCCTGAGGAAAATTGCTTCTTTGGAGCTGAAATACAGAGATCTCTGTTTTGTTCACATAGTAAATACCAATTTCAGAACAGACAGGAGCAGGCAATATGGTGACTGCCAGATGTTTTGAACTTCAAATTCTTCTAAATGCTCATCCACCTGACTCTTTATAATTGGCTCTAGAATTTTCCTAGGTATTGATGTCAAACTAACTGGTCTGAATCAGTTTGATTCTTCCCACTTTTGTTTTTGAAGATAGGAACATTTGATCTCTGAAGTCTTTTGGCACTTCATCAGAGAGTGAAGTGGGATTCCTTAAAGGTAACGCATAGGGCAGTGTTTCTCAACCTTTGAAGCTTTAAGATGTTTGGACTTCAACTCCCAGAATTCCCCAGCCAGCAGTCCACACGTCTTAAAGTTGTCGAGGTTGAGAAACATTGGCACAGGGGTTCAGCAAGACCATTAGTCTGTCTCTTCTGTTATCTAGGATACACCATCTGATCCTGGAAATTTAAAGTATAGAGTTTTCTCTAACACATTTCTATCAACCTCAGGTTTCATTTGGCCATTTACAATTTCCCAATGGAGCAAATACTTTTTTGTTCTAGGGGACTGATTCAAAATGGGAAGCTGTTGTTCCTGGCAGCCTGCACACTTCACAAGTTGATAGGTCTAGTCAGCATACTTTGTTTCCATTCCTCATTGTAGTGGGTCACCAGCTAGCATGACACTTATTTTTATCTTCTTATTTTCTTATTTATTTATTTATTTATTTATTTATTTATTTATTTATTTATCAAATTTATATGGCAGCCCATCTCCCTCAAAGTGACTCTGGGCAGTGTACAATAAAACCAAAATTAAAACATTCAATAAAATCAGTTAAGTAATAAACATAGATAAAAACAAAATAATAAAGCAATGTTGTTACAGAACATCCCATCTGCCCTTTAGGGATCCACTGTTCTGACTCCTTTTCTGCAGTGTCTCTTTATTTCTCTTTGAACATTCAGAATCTATTTCACCTCAAGAGTCTGAAAGTTGTTGAATCCCAACACAGAAGAGTATCTTCTCTCTCTTGCTTCTGGTTGTTGCTATAATCCACCATGTTTGCTTTTCTGTTTATACTCTGATTTTTCTTCAGGTTGAATCTATGCTTTTCTGTTTATCTGTCTTTCTTGATGCTTGCTTCTGTGTGTGTTTCTGCTGAAAAACTTCCCTTTTTTAAATTAATAAAACCTCTTCAATTTTCATTAACTGAAGTACGGCTGCTCATACGTTTACTTTTTCTTCAGTAGCTGCTACAAATGTGCTGCAAATATGTCCTAGGTCAGTGTTGTCCAAACTTGGCCACTTTAAGATGAGTGGACTTCAACTCCCAGAATTCCCCAGCCAGCATGGCCATGTTTGGACAACACTGTCCTAGGTAGTTTTCAGGCAAGAAAAATACCTGCCACAAGCATTGCAAGTCAGAATTGCAGGCTCTGGTTCCTTCATTTTCATTTTTTCTTCTTAGAGCATCAACAGTAGAAAGGTTTTTATTTCTTCTTCTCATCTCACACTCTTATGTTAGTCAAGTGGAAACTCTTGACTTAGAGCAGTGTTTCTCAACCTTGGCAGCTTTCCAATGTGTGGACTCCAACTCCCAGAATTCCTCTTGCTGGCTGGGGAATTCTGGGAGCTGAAGTCCACACATCGGAAAGCTGCCAAGGTTGAGAAACACTGACTCAGAGAGAAAATTTGTTAGGAATTTACCTGACAAAATGTCTTAGCTTTCTCTGTATGTTCATTTAGTGAGCTTTCTCCCTGGAACCTGGCTGTCTTAGCAAGAAGCACCCACTCAGTCACCCACAATGGCAGTCAGCAGCTCTCAGGACGCCCGTCTTTCAATCAGCAGTTAGTCTGGAGTTGATCTTTTCAGCCATCGCAGCTCAGCACTCAACCCCTCCAACAACAAATTCTACCCATGTATTCAGCCAGTGATTATGAAGATTTCATAGAAAATGTGTCTTTTGTCCATTTCAAACCAAGTTGGAACTTGTAAGCCAACTTCTATATTCTATATATATTCTATATTCCTTTCTTTCTATATCACCAGAACTTGGTTGCCCATCAGAAATTAGGCCTTTAAACCTGTTAAGGCTTCTGTCTTCCCATTCCTTGCTGGAACTGATAATATTTATCACTGTGTTTAAAGCGTGAGTAATCAAGAAAAGAATCAGGAAACAGAACTTGTTTCCATCCTTTTTGTACATTTAAAGTAAATTAGATACATGGATTGGTGTTAATAGATATTACTTTTTTAATATCAGGGAGGAATGATATTACTCTAACGTATCAAACTTTATATGAAAAGTTTGTGCCTATTAGATAGCTGAAGCCTAAAACAGTCATTGCTAGTATCTGCCAAGATATGGAGGAAAGAAGCTATAAGCAGCTATTTAAAAAATGGAACATGGAATTAAAATTATATATGTGGTGTGAAATTACATTACAAAACCACTATCCTTAGTATTTGGGTTGCAATTTAATTTCCTTGGCTGCCTCAAGATGGCACTATAGCAGTAAAGAAAGAATACAGGGACGAACTTTTCTCCATGAATTCAGTCTGACATTAATGAGGAAAAAAAACACATTTATTTACTTAACTGGAGTAAAGCATTGGTTAACTGGGTTCAACTGAGCTGTAAATACAGTAGAGCAGAAAAGATAACCTAACAAAATATAAAGTCCTGCCGATGATTCTAAAATACTGAAGATAAAGAGGCAAAAACATATATCCCTCCTCTTTCTGGCTGTTTTCCTTCACAATATGAATAATGGAAGGGAATTAATTTAGACCAATGACAGGGCCAGTTTAAATTTCTCTTTGACTTTGGGCAGGATCAATGAGTGGGGGAAAGTTGCTCTCTGTGGATCAAATGCCTCCTGGATTTGCCCATGACGTGGCTCCCGATGTTCCCCCACCCCACCCTGCTTTGAATGTCGGCGTTCTGAAACTGAGGAAAAAGGGGCTGTGGGAATATCTGCAAGATCCTGTGGAGAAATAGATTCTCAAATTTCCCCCTACGAGAGGCCCTGGGAGTGCAGGTTAAAGCTCATTCACCTGGAAACAAGCCCCAATGGACTCCATGATCTGATCCACATGTTGTACTGCTCGTTGGATGTTTTTGGTGAACTTGGTTTTTTAAAATTGTCTTAAGTGTATTGACAATGACAACATAAGGCATAAAAAATATAGATAATAATTAACCAAACTGCAACAACCAAAACAATTTCTGTTTGATCACCTTATCCTGTAATTATAAATTTTTAAAAATACAATTTTAATTATATCAAGTTAAATTAATCAAGTAAAAGGAGTAAAAAGGTTAAAGATTATATCCACGTTTCTCTCTGTTCAAGTTCCCAAAAAAGCATCAGGTATAATTTCGGTAGACTTTTTCCAGTTGTTTTTTGCTGATAGTTAAGGTCACCTGACCCCCATGTGGCATTCCTAACAGTAAATAACTCATCTTATTAAATCTTATTTGTTCCATCTTAAATTTGTAACCAAGCCAATCTGTTTTTTGTATGTGGTGTTTAGTAATATTGATTAAAATATGGCAGGTTGATTCCCCCAAAGGAGTTGTCTTTTCAAAAAATCATCAAATATATAAGTATTGCAATTATTTTTATTGGATTGTTATGGTTTTATTTATTTTATTTTATTATCTTTTTTGTTACCTACTCAGAGTCATAGAAGCAAAATGAGTAGCCATATAAATTGTATAAACAAACAAATAAATAAACAAATCTTTATCTTCTCCCAATAAAAAAGTGACTTTGGTTTTTAAGATACAGTTTATCTGTATAGTTATAGTTTATCTGGCATGTTATAAATACCATTAACCATTTATAAGGTTGTTTCCTTCATATGCATGGAAACAGGTTTAAATGGAGACAGTTGCCTTACTGAAGTTGCCAAGTCATTATTTCTAATTTAGATGGGCGATCCTGCTCTCAGAAATCCCAAAGAGAATCTTCATTGTCCATGGTTGATCCCACTATTAGTCTCTAATTTTTATATATTCTATCAGAAGCTTCAGCATCTACCTCTTATTAATGTTTATATTTTTGTTATCTGCCCTCAAGTCTCCACTGTTCCAGGAAAATACCTTAATTGAAAATACTGATACCAAGTAATGCATGCATACTATGTATTGAATTAAATTTTTTTCTTCTTCTAATCTTATACATTTATTAAGAATTCTGTAATCTGTATAAATGTTATGTTTCCCAATATATCCATTGCAGTTGGACTTTTTATCTGGATGATGGCACAATACAACTAAGGGAGAAACTTAGTTCTCAATGTTTTGCAATTCAGAACTTTAGACTCTTTGTGACCCGATGGACATCATGTTGCTAGGACTGTCTGTCACTACCTGCTTCTGTGACATCTTGTAAGATCCTGCTCATGTTATTAGTGAAAGTACCTAGCCACTTTGCTTCTGTCAGCCTTTTTAAAAAATTGCCTTTAATTTTTCCAAGCATCAGGGTATTCCCCAGTGATTCCTGCGTTTGCTTTAGGTGTCCACAATATTTAAACTTTGGCTTTATTTTTCAGTCTGGTTTTATTTCCTCTAATATGGAATGATTTATTCTTGTAGCCCAAGATATTGTCAACAAATTTCTCTGGCATTATAATCAATTTCTCTTTGTTCAGCCTTTCTGATAGTCCAGCCATATGTCATACCTGGAGAAACCATGCCCTTGACAGTACATATCTTTGTTATCAGTGTGACGTCTTTGCACTTTAATATTTTATCTAAAATTGTCATAGCCTTCCTCCCAAGTAGCAGATCTCTTTATTTCATGACCAGAGTCACCAGCTTTTTAAAATTATGAACCTAGGGAGTTGGCGTTGCCTGTTGATATCATCTTAGTTTGTGTGTATGTGTGTGTGTTTAATATCAAGCAACAGATCAGTTTTTGCACTGTCTTCTTTCACCTATAACAAGAAATTTCTTAAGTTTTCCTTGCTTCCAGTCATCAGAATGGCTCCTTAACCTAGAGAGAGGTGCAACTTCTTTAAAGAGCTGCTGATAGGTATAGAGAGGGTGCCCATACTTGATCCAAACCATGTTTACTTCTTCAAATTCAAGTAGCTACAATTCCTAGCTTAGCGTGATCTAGGAACTCACCCTGTGGCCCTTATGAGGAGAAATGTACAAGATCATGCTAAAATCTATAGTAAAGGAATTAATCTTCATTGAGACTATTTGATTCACACATTGTTTTATTTAATTAGTATTATGTTATCATAACTGGTCAAAAGGGGAAAAAAAAGTCATTCATGTGGTTCTGTAACACAGCACAGAACATGAAAGCTGTTTTGTATGCTGTAAATAGGTAACATGTTATTTGTTTTTTTTCCAATTTATATCCTGTCACATGTTTTAAAAGCCTCAGGGCAGTTTTGCTTTGTCTGCTTGAAAATGAATTCAGGTGCTTAGTTAGGTATGGTTTTAAGTTCAACAGGAAAGATTTTGCTCTACTTTAAATGAAATCTGAGTTTAATCTTGATTTGAGTGAAAACGTCAAGACTTGACTCAGCAAGATGTGTATTTAACTAATTTGTGCGTCATTGGATATAAACACCATTTTGCTAGCTTTCTTTGTGTCTTTGACATTTTCAGTTTTAAATAGAGTATAAACAATATTTTAACCATATATGCTATAATTTTATAGTTATAAAAATAATGGAAAAAATAGTTAGCTCAGGTTTAATAAATGGGCTCTATCTTCCCTCTTTTGTATAGCGCTTACATCGTCTTCCTGTAATAATGACATATACTAACTTTGTAGATAATTAAAGTAAGAGTTCTCATAATTTAATAGTAATAGTCATAATAATCATTCTATTAGTTTTGCATTACAGAACCAAAGCATGCCCTACATGGCATCTATTATGATTATACCAATTTATACCTGTTCCTCCTTCAGCTCAGAAAAACATTATACAAAGTTAGGCACTTTTGCTTTGTTGATTTGGATGCATTAGGCTTAGAAAATCTTAAATTGGGCTACTTTAGGTCCTTTCATATTATCTGAAAATTACAGTTATTATATATTTGATGTAAAAGTAAGTCTTATTGAGCCAAACAAAAGACACTTCCATTAGAAGTAGACTTTTATATACTGCCATTTTGAACGTTGTTATTTTGAGGTATAAAACAATGATTTTTGTGAGTCTGTTTAAAGAAAATTTGAAAAACACAATTAAGTTAAGCCTGCTTCAGGTATGAAGGCGCTACAGGTATATGCAGGACTGCTCTGTCCTGGTTCTGCCCCTTTAACAATGTCGCATATACGAACCGTGTTCTGGAGCCCATATATCAGCCTAAGTTAGAACTGAGGGAGCAGCTATATTAAATTTAGTGTCTCTCTACACAGGAGAGACAACACCACTCCATTCAAGTCATATGCATAGCTACTAGAAAACCAGTGGAGTGGACTGTTAGTCTCACTGAACTGCCAAGGACTTAATCCCAGTTAAGTTTTTGAACAGCACTCATAATTAGAGTTAGATTGAAGATGTTTGTTTATTGAAATGAAATCCCATTCTCCAGTCCAATTCCAGAATAGGTTGCAGCAAATTGGCTCCTGGTACTCAAAAGTTGAACTAGGATGAAATTTGTAATTAACATAAAGCTGCTTGTATATTAGTACCTTAACCACTTATGCACATACTTGGAATTGTTCTCAATGGACATTTACTATTTATTCCTACATTTGTATTCTAGGGGGATCAATTTAGTGTTGAGGTTTGAGTGAAAGCTCTCATTGAAGAATAGTCCATTGCTTTTATCAAAGGATTTTCAATTCACCTATTGTGGCAGTTTTAAAATGCCACAATGAAAATGGCAATATCAGCTCTAATATCTGGGCGGGGATGGAGTGGACAAAACAAAGCAGTATCATTTCATCCAAATGATGGATATACATGAATAGGTCCTTTTGAAGTTAATAACATGCTGTGAGAATTGAATGACTCTAAGTATCAAGCTAGCGAAGAAATGCTTTTTGTATTATTATTGGATAAATCTAGCTTTATAAGACAATTTGCTCTTCACCACCACTGAGAAATGCTGCAATTTAAAGCAAAGAAGCTTTAATGGAGATCAAGAAATTAAGATGATGATTGAAAAGAAAGTAGAAAATTACAGTTTGTGCTAAAACTCCATTTAGTCATTATCTGCAGCATTGGGCAGCTACACAGAGAGAACCCAAGACAAGAGACGGGGAAATTCAAGAGAAAGACCCTGTTTTGCCAACTGTCAAGGCAAAATCAGGTGTCTTGCAATTGGTTCTTTTAGATCCAGAGAAATACACGCCAGTAGGTAAGGAGATTTTAAGCTTTATTGTTAACTCTAGCAGACAGATTTAAACAGAAACACAAACAGAAACAGAAACGCATATAACATATAAAAGTATAGCATACCAAGCATAACATACCAAGCAAGATGATAACAAATCTCCCTTGCTGGTAGGAGCCCTGATTTAACGACAGTAGAGACCCCAAATGGCCCAAATAACACAGCACCTGGCGCCAGGCCCGTGTCCACGCTCCAAGCTCAAGGGGAAATCTGAATGTTTTTATCAACATTCTGGCATTAAAACCTCATGACCCTGTTTCCTTGGTACTGAGACTGCAGGACCTGACCTTGGCTAGATGGTGTACCTGCTCATCATGTGAACCAAAAGCCTAGGAACTATAGAGATAAACCAGTGGTAGCATAAACAATCTTGAGGTCCTCTCCTACAGCTGGGTGAAGATTCCTCTCTTCTGTCCCACTCCCAAGCAAGAGTGAAAAACAAGTCAGCTAAATGTTATTATGACTCAGAGTGAACTCTAAGCTTCTATACCCTTCTTAATATGAAGGAGAAATTAAAAATATGTCACCCCATTCCTCAAAATACAGTGCTCTTCCACATTGCCACTACAGATGTTCACTGAAATCTGTAAAGATGGAGCCAATTGAAATGTCTTGGCAAATGTACATTTCTTCCTGCAGTTCCCACTTTGTATTGGTAAAACAGCTGGGGCCTATAAAACTCATCAAGCCAATGAGAATGCCACTGAAATGAAATACGACCTGTAGATATTTCAGTTGTCATAATACTTTGATGAACACTGGTCTCATATGCATATGGATCAAGATGATGATGATGATGATTTTATATGCTGGCATGGAGAACACTAATTTAAATATTTGGATGTAGCTCCAAGGCTCATTTACAAAATTTTGAAGATAATTTTGCATCTCATTCTGATAGCTGAACATCAGCCCTAACTTTTATGGTAGGTAGGCAACTTACCAGCAGCTGTCAATAATTTTGAGAGGAAGAGAATTAAGGTTCACAGCAGATTGGACAATAATATGAAGTGGATAAAGCAATGTCACCTATATAAATGGGCCAAGGTTTTTGGGCTTTTCCCCCTGATAATTTGTCTGATTATCTCTATCTATCATCTCTCTCTCACTCAATCAATCAAGCAAGCAAGCAAGCAATCAAGCAATCATCTATCTGCTGGAAGCCTCATTCTAAACGAAGAAGCAGAGCCAGGACAAAAACAAAAAAATAAGAAAAAAGAAATAATACGAATGGAATTGATTAATTGCTTGTGAAATAAATACCTCAGCTATAAAATCAATTTCATCCTGCAAATAAATGCCTTTCACACACGGAAGCCATTCTCATTCACAAGAATTCATTGGTGTACACACGCACATGGACACACACACACCCTCGCCCTTCCTCTTTCAAAGAGGAGTAGGATGAGGAGGAGATGATGCAGAATGAAGGAGCTAAGGGGAGGAGCAGCCACTTCCATGGTGAGCAAGGTCAGTGTGACAAAAGCAGCATTGCAATGTTGTGGTGTAAGACCTGACCTTTTCTATATGTGCCACAGTGTTGCACACATACTGTATCCCTAAGGGGCAAGCTTAGTCTACCACGCTGCTTTAGTCATTCTTGTGAAAACAACCAGGCACTGCTGGGGAGAGAATAATGGCGTGGAAAGGAAAGGAAATATGGGACCAAAACAGGATGGTGATAATGGAAGAGAAAGAGATAATCAGACAGAAAGTAAAGAAAAGGGAAATAAGCCTTTGGTGAGGTGTTACAAAAAGGATTACAGTTAAGCAGGTAAACAGCTCCTCTAAGGCTGTTACCCATTTGTTTCTTTTCAAACACGCCTCCTGTTCCTCCTGGTAAATTAAGAGGTCTTTCCTAATTCACAGTGATTTATTGGGGGGAGGGGGGAACTGATATTTTCTTTCCATTCACCCTGGAGTTTCGGTACCATCTTATGACTTTTGACAACAAAACCTCAGAATTTAGAAATGCATAGTGTGTTTTGAGATGTTTTACATACTAAGAGCTATCCTTTAATTTATTTAGTACATATCTTATCACAACGGACAGGAATGTATTAAAATTAAGTATTGTAATGGGTTGCACTGGGAAAATAAAGCATACTCGATATAGCTTTTTAGCCTACAATCTATACAAAATTATGTGGAAGTAAATCCCATGGAACTCAACGAAGTTTGTTTGTTTATTTGATATTTAAGGCCACCCACTCACCAAGGGATTTTTTCAGTTCTGTTGACTTATTTAAAATCTTTTACATATATTATTTCAGTAAAGTTCACAATAGCTTAGTAAAACAGGATTTTATTGTTAGTTGTATTATTATTAGGAAGAATTTGAGAAAAGATAGTGTCTTATTGAAATGTATCATAATTGTTACTTTGCATGTTATCTCTGAAGGCACCTTGGCTGATCATGAAAAGCTAAGAGGGTCAGACCTGGTTGACACTTGAATGGGAAACCATCTGGAAATAACACAGGTGTAACCTAGATTGCAAAGTTGAAAAAACTTAACAGAAGAAGAAAACTGCTCAGACGTATCCTTGAAATCGCTAGCAAGTGAACCCGACTTCAAGGAGACTTTACTTTTTTATCTTCATAGATTGATTTTTGAAATGGAATCAAGTGAATTTCCAACCTTACCATATGTGAAAGATTAATGAGTGTCCTTTAGTGTCAACAGCTTTTAGCAATTCTGGGACTGTTCAGTGCTTCTGTCAGCTTTAGTGCCTTAATGCATTCTCTGAAATATGCTCTGGTGTTTTATGTAAAATGATGGGCTTTTGCTCTGAATCCTCAACTTCTTTTCAGCAATAACACAAAGACCTGTATAACAGCAGTGCAGACTTTTCCACAGCATAGAGCTGGCTTTTAGAATGAAGGATAATAATATTAACAAAGCCCACCTAATCCTATGTCAGTTCAAATTAAGAGGACTATATTAGCTGTGCTTTGAATTTTGTTTCTTTTATTTTATTTTCTTTTCTTTTCATTTCTTTTCTTTTCATTTCTTTTCATTTCTTATTGTTCTTATACGTGGCCTCTGATTAATGATACACACACACAGAGACAGATATATATTGATGGGGAAATTATCCATTTAGTAGCTTTATCCAAAGAATTATTGAGGTTTGGATGTATAGCTTCAAATCATACTTAAATCGAGCAATTTCCTTTCTTAAACTTCTTGCTCCCTAAAATTCAGCTGTATAATTAGATTATTGTCCTTGCCCACCAGTTTCCCATAGGCTGTTATGCTTAACCATGGGACTGCTACCATCTTTCTAGCCATGTATGCATTTAAAATGGTAGCATGCACATGGTAGTAGCAGCAGCAGCAGCAGCAGCAGCAGCAGCAGCAGCAGCAGCAGCAGCAGCAGCAGCAGCAATGGTAATACTAAAAGTTGCTGAAGGGGCTAAGATGGAGATTTGGATGGGGTAAGAGCAAGATCTTGGCAACAGATCCTATGGTCACAGTACTACCTTTCATTAGTCTCCATTTCAAAAGACACTCCCAGAATGTGTTAGATACTTGATTATTTTATTTTATTTATTTATCATATTTATATAGCCACTCATCTCACACAATGTGATTACGAGGACTAAAAGGAAATTATGTCTCTATGAAGAAATGCCCATACAGGGGGCAATCTTAGCATATTTTGGCTGATTGCCAAAAACTAAACAGAGTCAGACCTAGTTAGTATTTGGTTGTAAGCTAAAGTTGAAAGTTGAAAGAAACTTTGTAGAAGAAGAAGAGAGTGGTAATCCACTTCTGTATTGTAGCCGAGAAGACTCCAAGAAGGTATCCATGCAATCATCAGGAATCAAGCTCAAGTCAGAGACTTTTGGTATGAAATGAACTTGTTCTTTGATAAACTAGTATTTTTAAAGGTCAAGAGGACTCTGGCAAAGAATAAGGGTAGCCAATGCTCCCCCAAACTGTTTCCTGTTCCTACTTTTGCTTCCCTATCCATGAGATTGGAACTTTACAGGTGACACAGAATGTGCCCTTCCTCTTGGAGGGTATGGGATAGGCAGATGTCCTTGGGAGAAAGTGGTCCTGCAAATAATCCAATCTTAATCCAAAGGTGATCAAGGTATGAGTGACTGTGAGCAGAGCCCACCCAATTTAGCAGGATGCTGTAACGAAATAATCCAATCTTATGCCATACAGAGTATATAGGTGATAACCAGCACCCAGAAGCCTATAGGGAATTCCCTAGTAATAGCTCTACTACCCACACTGCTGCATTCTGGACCAGTTGAAACTTCTGGATGGTCTTCCAGGGCAGCCCAGTAGACTGTGTTGCAATAATCCAATCCAAAGGTGATTAAGGCATGAGTGAATGTGAGCAGAGCCCACCCAATTTACCAGGAGGCTCTAAGGAAAGGCAATGATAAATGATATATTAAGAGACTTGGCTCTCACAGGTATTGAATTAAAGAAGGTAGTAATGAAGAAGGTAGTACTTTCTTAACACAACAGATATACCTACTATATTAATAAAATAAATAAACTAACAACATATTTGTTCCCTTAATATTTTTAACAGTTTCTTGAGATGCTGCATGTTATTGATTTTGAGGTTGAATTTAATGTGGTTTTGGTATAATTTATCATTGTTTATTTTATTTTTTTTAATTTAAACTATTCTTGATTTTGGATTGATATTTTGTATAGATATTGGCATATACTATATTGGCATATAGTATATGCCAATATAGATCCTTCAGGAAGAAAGAACATTTATTAACATAGAAATAAATGTGTATTAATTGTTTTTTTCTGGGTGGCTTAAAAGAACAGTACATTTTTAAAAAATGCATTATTTATTTCAGTCACCCAGCACCTTAAATGTTTTAATACAGATAGTCATCGCTGAGCAACCACAATTGGTTTTGGCAACTTGGTCATTAAGCACCATGGTTGCTAAGCAGAAAATCATGTGACCACAACAGGCTTATGACTTCACTTCCCCTTTGGTTGTTAAGCAAAGCACCACGGTCACTAAGGGTTAGGCAATTTGATAAAGTCATAGGATCTGACTCTGCCCAAAGCTGCAGAGCAGAACTCAGATGGACCTGTTATTGATGGTCCTGTTAAAATCCTAATTTGAAACATGGCTTCTAGTTTCACAGGTAGTCCCCCAATTCTAGTTAATGAAGATATAGGAGCTTTGAAGAAGAAACTTCCACAGAAGTATTATCACTACTAACTCAAAAATATTTTGCTGTATCTCCGGGAGCCAGTTGTTTAAAGTGTCATACTATACCATTCAGAAATCCCATTAGTGCAACTGAAGTACATTGTTTCACTCCGCTGAGCTAGTGAAATGTTGCCAGAGAAATCTGCATCTCCTCTGCTGCGTTTCATTATGGGCATTTCTGCCTTTTCCTAATGAGACAAGGATGCTGCTAGAATGTGTGTGTTGTGTTTTTGAAAATAGTTACGTAGCCATCAGAATTCATTTTGAAATTATCACTACTTCCTTGTGGTTTTGGCATTCTAGAGCCTTCCTGTTTATTCAGTCAGAAGTGGAAAATTTAGCTCTTTTTGTCTTCCTTTCTAGTCTGTCACCATCATGCAGTTATCTGTTTAAATCCGACGGAACTAATTTGCAGAGAGTTAATTTTGCTTCTCATAAACAAATTGGATAGTAATTTCATATATGCATAGAATACCCAAGCAATCCAAATTTCAGGACACATTATTTGAAAAACTTAGGTTCTAGGGATATTGCAAACTGTTGTAGCTGGAAAATGACAAAATAGCCAGATCATGTTCCCATAGTTATGACAAGAGGTAGGGTCACACAGGGAGATCAAACTAAATGTCTATGGCACTTTCTGTTTCTGCCTGCTGTCTAATATCATAGATATCTGTGTTGTATTGAGTGTGACCTAGGAGAATGAACTGATCTTGAAGTTACAAGCAGATTCCAGAGAATAGAATATATGAATGAACATATATTTTCCATTATAGCCAACAGTTCAGCAGAACCATTTGAAATGAAACGAGTGAAGTTCATTCTTACCGAAAGAGCTAAGGGAATTGCTGAAATCACAAAGCGATGTTAATTGTAAAAGTTATGGGAAGACTATAATGGGTTTGGATAATTTTTTTTCATTGCATCATGTAAACATCAAAGTCACCATTTACTGCTTAATAGATTATTCTATTTTATTACTTTTATTTTATAAATCATTTCTATAATTAGGGAGAACGGGATTACAGCATTAATATAAAACAGCCCATGTAATATAAAAATGGCAAGTTGTATTATGCCTCTCAGAATCATGCTGCAAAAGATTTTGTTATTGTTGTTTCACACAGAGATCCCAGCTGGCAGAAGAGAGTTTTAAAGTCCATAAAACCTCTATTAAAATATATAATGTTTCTCTTATGTTAAATTTAGAAAGCTGCAGTCCTGAATTTTAGATGTTTTACAACAATATTTGTTTTATTTTATTCATAACACTAAGCTGTCTTTCAGAAAGTAGCCTGCTTTTTAGGACATAGTTCCTTTATGTTAGTTTATGATTAAAAGTGAAAACATAAATTTAAAAAATGCATTAAATCATAATCAGAAGTTGTTAAGTATACAGAAAAAAAGATCTAACTATGAAATGTATCAAGATTGGATTAAGATATTTTCATAGCACTCAAGTGGCCAAAGTCCGCCAAATTTAGGGGCATTTTACAAAATTTGTAATAATATAATGAAAATAATGAAAAAATAATGAAAAAAATAATGAAAATAATGCTTCCAGCTTTTATGCTGGAGCTTGAGATCTCTCTCTTTCACCTTATGGAGTGTTCAAAACAACCCCACATCTCATACCCCAGATCTAAAACAAGTTAAAGAATCCTTGTCCCATCCATTGTAAGTGGGGCTTTCCCACTTATACTCAAAAATTGGCCATTTCTGCCTAAGCTGACTACAACAAACATCATTGTCATCTTTCCTAACTTAAATGTCTGCTCAGTTTAATGCCTCATATTATTTTAACAAAAGCGCACATGACGCCTTTAGGGAAATATTTTTGTTGAATATCAAAAACACATGGTTTAAGAAATAGAAACTCAAATTAATGGATAGAAAAAGTATTCTCTCGCACCACAAGATTGCTGTTTTATTTATTTAGATTTTTGATTTTACGCACATCTGCACACACAGGTTTGAGGATGCCCAATGAAATCTGTTTACCATCTTAATTCTTTTTTTAAAAAAAAATCAGCGTGATTCAGAGTGACTATAAACATTTAGGTTTTTAATGCAGAGGCCTCAAAAAGTGGCCTCATGCTTGTGGTAGCTGCATACTGGTAGTTCTCTTTTATGAGATGATTTGTATCGTAACTGTTTGCATCATGCTGGTAAATGAGGATTCTGTGTCACTCCTGAGTAAAGTTTTCTGTTTCTGCTATGGAATGATGGAACTCATGCTTTGTTAAAATCAGACATTAGAGCCATTTGAAATAAATTTGAAATAGTATAGAGGCCTTATTTCAGATAACAAAGACTCTTAAGTAACCAAAGTAACTGATATGCATTCATTATGCACCTCTCCTTTCTCTCATTCAGCTCATAAATCCAACGGCTTTTTATTTATTAGTTTACTTTCCCTTTATACCTATGGGGTGCTCAAACTGATTAAAAATGGTAAAAAGATTAATAATCTAAATGAAAAAGCCTGGATAGAGAGGAAGATTTTGAGCTTCTTTCTGGAGATTGAAGGAGTGGAGGATAAGTGCAGCAGTTGAACCAGTGCAATTCATCACTTGGGAGCAGCACAAGAGAAGAGGTCTTCTCCAATGTATCTAACAAATGGGCCTCTTATGTGTTGATATCCTTCAGAAGGCTTCTCCTGCCAATTTTTTTTATCTGGATAGGCTCACTCAATCTAGATCTTTAAATTATCAAGCTGTATAGGACTTTAAAAATTTAGATGATTTTTTGTGTTTTCTCTTAGTAACAGTTGGTAACTTCTTGTTCCATGGACACCAGTGTGTACAAGAAAATTCTTTTGATGCCCGTGAATCTCTTTGCCCTGACTTTAAATGTTATTAATGATTTAATTAAACATGAATGTGAAGTTTTGCTTTTCAAACAAAATGTCAGCTTCATCATTACCTTTAAAAGAATGCTTTAGTGCGCCACGTGTCATTCCTAGTAAGTAAAATATTGGGTGGCTGCAACCCAGTGCTTTGTTTGAAAAGGTGCCCACCAGCTGGAGTGGAAAGAGTTGCTAAGGAAGTGGCAGGGAACATCCTCAGCAATTTTTCTTCTGATAAATGGGTGCTCTGTGGCTGATCACTCAACCATGGCAGCCATTTTATGAACAGGGAAACTCTCCTATGACAATTTTTGAGACAGCATCCACCACCACATCTCACAAGTAATTAATTAATTAATTAATTCAGAAATAAATGCACTCAAAATTCTTAATAGTTTGGCTCCATTCCTCATTTTCCTTTTTTCTCCTTTTCTTCTTTTTCGCAAGATGACCTTTCAGTTGTGCTTCACTGTGCTTTTCTGTTGATGCTGCTTGAGCAGCTTGTGAAATGAATTATTGAAGTGTTAGGAGCTGGTTGGAATAAAATCCTCACAAAGAGTTGCTAAAAGGCAATTCTTTGATAAAATCTGTCAACATATTAAATTTCAAACAAATGGCCTTTCAAAGTTCTCCATCAAGCTTTTTGGCAGCAGAATTAGGTGGACGTTTTCTCAGCATTTCTCAGGGGATGTTTAAATTTTCAACTGATTTCTTGGGGGCAGGACTTTCCCTTACTAATGATAGTAACATTAGTAGTGGGGGAAAAAAAAGAACAATGGGATGGATAGCCATGATATTACCTTGGAAGAATTGAACCATGGGAAGCTAAAGAGACTGTAGGCCACTGGTGCAATGACTGCATAATTCTCTGTCTAGGTTTACCTATAATTTTGCCGGCTGAAGCATTGACTCAAGCAAATCTTTGTGGGGCAAATCTTTAGCCCAGTAGTATTGAAAGATAGACACCAAACTCCTTGGAAGAAATGCATAACAGCTGTTTTACTGTGGGCTGATCCCCCAATTTGTATATATTTTAGGCCTGGTGAGAGTTCCAGCAGAGAATCGATGTCCTCAGTATAGAAAGAGACAGAACTAATATTTTATATCTCCACAACAATGATCTCTCAAAACCTCTCTTTACCATCCCTCAGTATTTTTATCATCTATTTATCCTGTGATATAGGAGGGTTTTCACACTGGCATGCTTGGATGCTCTTCCAACAATGGTACTGGGAGAATTAACTGGTATTCCATACCAAGAACATGTGTGTATTTATTCAGATTTCGATGTTGAGACAGTAAGATTTATACTTTTGAAGTGCCCTATTTGCCATCCTTGGAGGGTAGAGTTAATTTCCCTTCTTATCATAAGCTACCCAGACCAATATCACATGGCAAATCTGCATTATTTTCTAAATGACCAAGATTAGAAGTTTTCCAGAATGGTGGCTAAATTTTGTACTGTTGCAATGACAAAATTACTCAAATTGACCATACCATCTAGGTATGTTTAGTTTCACATATAAATAATTTTTAATTGGATTTTTATATTTTGTATTCTTTGCTCAACCTTTTGTTTTGTTTTGTTTTGGTCTATGACTGTATATTTTTAATAAATAAAATAAATTTAATAAATCCTCATATTCTAACACTCTTTGGTTACATTATAACTATGTTCAAGAACACCATATTCTATCCATTAGAATTTATCTGTAATTCTCTCCTTCTCTGAAATAATTTCTCAATCAATTTTTCATTCATCAGATTGAATAAGAACTGGAAGAAAAAAAAATTCAAGAGTGTAGATCTTAATTAACTCAAGCCCTGTTCAGATGTTATTACCTGTTTGTTCAAAAAATGTAGAGATGAGCAGGGACATGCAAATTAGCTGCACCCAAAATGGATTTCTAATTCCTGCAATCACATGGGATGCCTGATTATGGCTAAAAATGTATAACCAATTACAGGTAGAACCTTCCAGTCCAATCATCACACTCCATGCAGGAAGGCTGGCATTAGATTAGTAGGGAATTGTGGTGATGCATGTGTCCCACTCCTGGTTCACAATGTTTGAATAAGCTTGACTAGAACTGGTTGCCAGGGTTGGCTCATCCATAGGCAGATTAGGTGGTTACCTATGACACCAAATTTCGAGAAGAAGGAAAAAATGTGGGGGTACTGATTGCATGATTAGTCTAGAATGTTGATGGCCAGTTGTTGGCCGCTAGGGCCACTGATTCTGTTGCTCTAATTGCTTTATTTTACTTCCTAAATAAGCAAAGTTAGTAGCATCTGATGACATCATTTTCTGTTTATGGACTGAGCAATGTCTTCTGCTACCATTTAAGTCCAGTATCCAGTATCCGGTAATCAGGAGTCATGTTTGAACCTGACGGCATGAAGCTCATTTAAGTATTACCTCATATAGCCACTTGAAGCTGAATTATATATAATTTGCACTGTACAATTTTTAATAATTTATTCTAAATAATAATAGTGGTTCCTGGTATTAAGGCAAGTTGTTTGAATAAAATACATGTATCTTAAAAGGTGAAAAGAAGAAACAGTAGCATGAGAGTCACTTTTACTATGCTGTGAGTTCATAGCAATTTTTATTTATATATTATATTACAAAAATATTTTGACCAAATAATGTTAGAAAGCATCTTTTTTATCATTAATCTCATAATGTTTACAAAACATGTAGAGAGAATGAGAAAGAAAACCACCCCAATGTTTTTGTTGTTGTTGTTGTTGTCATTCTTAAGTATAGAGCTGAGAGCTGAATTTTTTAAAATCCAATGTTGGATTTTGGTGGGGTAAAAAACAGCTTAATATGATAAAATAATTCACAAATGGGAAGATAGCTTACAACAGTGAAAACAATCACATTGGTTATACAAAAGGAAATCATAATGAGTCAAAATTTGCTATCTGAATAGTTGAAAAAAATTAAAGATAAAATTTAGACACTCTGTGCAAAGAATACTTATAATGCACTTGAATTTGTCTTATTCAAAATTATACAATTTGTAAGATAGTTTTGGACAAGGGCACTTAACAGAATGGCAGTAGAAAAATTTAAATATGTATATGGTTGTTTTATTTTTGCCTTTTGTGATATAAAAAGGAAGAAAAAAAAAACAGTTGAGCATTATTATATTGTACTAAAAGAGACCCTTTCACATTAAGGCTGTTTATGAAACCTTAGGCCGTTGTTGTTAATGCTGATATATATGTGTGTGTGTGTCTGTGTATACATATACATATATTTTCACACATTACAACCTGGACTCAGGCAGACCTGGAAGAACAACTGGATGTGCAGCCAACACCTGAAGCTGGAATATCATTGCCATCCCCTCCATTACAGAGCACAGCAGCTGATATGAGGCAGAAGATCATGGATAAACTAGCTACAGTCAACCCTCGAGACTGATTACCAAGGCTCAGTGGAGAAGTACCATTAGATAGTATGCTAGAAGATGCCAATAGAACCCTCCAGACAATCCCTACTACCACCATAACTCAAACCAATGAACTGGTATACACTACAGCTGCTGTAATCCTGGAAATGCTTGACTACACGATCAAGAACAGCAGTACATTACCCCCCCCCCCCCCGGAAAATGAGATTGGAAGCTAAAATCAAGGCAACTTGGAGAGAAGTCAGTCAGCTGGTGGAACTACAGAAGGGTGTGGAGATTAAGTATAAGACTTGGCTACTGAAAAAATATATGGGCCTGACACCATCTGAAGCCCTAGAGACTGCTAAACAAAGGCTCACAGCACTGGCTGCCAGGCTAAGGAGATACACTAGAGAAGCAGAGGCCAAGAGGAAGATAAATGCCCTGTTCTCCAAAGAACCATCCAAGGTGTACTCCCAACTGCAGTGCAACCACACAGTAACAGCAGAGCCACCAGCAGCAGAAATTGAACAGTACTGGAAGAACATATGGGAGAAAGAGAAGACACATAACACCAGTGCAAAGTAGCTGCAGGACCTGAAAGCAGACCATAGCAATCTCCCAGAACAGGAACCAGTCACCATCACAGTAGCAGACATCCAACAGCGGGTCAAGAACATGAAAAGCTGGACAGCACCTGGCCCGGACATGATCCAAGCCTACTGGCTAAAGAAACTAACAGCAGTGCATGAACACCTAGCAGCACAGATGAAACAGCTGCTAGCAGCAGGCTCCCACCCAGACTGGCTAACACAAGGAAGGACAGTACTGATCATGAAAGACCCTCACAAGGGAACAGCACCATCCAACTACCGGCCAATAACCTGCCTCCCCACAACATGGAAAGTTCTATCAGGCATCCTAGCCGCCAAGCTACAAGACCATATGGGCCAGTACATGAGCACAGCTCAGAAGGGCATTGGGAACAACACCAGAGACTCAAAACACCAGTTGCTCATAGATAGAGTAGTTGCCCGAGACTCAAGGTCTAGGCAAACTAATTTGAGCACAGCCTGGATTGACTACAAGAATGCCTATGACTCAATGCCACACACATGGATCTGTGAATGCCTGGTGCTATACAAAGTCAACAGGACACTAAGGACCTTCGTCAAGAACTCAATGGGACTGTGGAAGACAACACTGGAAGTCAACTCAAGACAGCTCGCACAAGTGGCCCTCAAGTGCAGCATATACCAAGGTGAGGCACTGTCCCTGCTGCTGTTCTGCATAGGCTTAAACCCCCTCAGCCAGATAATCACAAGGACTGGATACGGATACAAGTTCAAGAGTGGAATCACCATCAGCCACCTCCTCTACATGGATGTCAACAAGCTGTATGCTAAGAGTGAACGAGACATCGACTCACTGATCCACCTGACACAGATCTACAGTGAGGACACTGGAATATCCTTCAGATCGGAGAAGTGTGGCAGGATGATAGTAAAGACAGGGAAGGTAGTTAACACCAATAGAGTGGAACTACCAGTGGGCCACATAGCAGAGATATAGACCAGCTACAAGCACCTTGGTATCCCACAGTCACATGGGAACCATGAGGAGGAGGCAAGGAAGACAGCAACATCCAAATACCACCAAAGGATAAGACAGGTCCTGAAGAGCCAGCTCAATGGGAAGAACAAGATCCATGCCATCAACATGTACACCCTGCTGGTCATCAGATACCCTGTCAGTATAGTGAGCTGGCCAAAGGAGGACATGGAGGCTGCCAATGTGAAGACCCGGAAGCTCCTAACAATGAATGGAGGTTTCTACCCCAAGTCCAACACCCAGATATTGTACACCAGCTGCAAAGATGGTGGGTGGGGTCTGATGAGTGTCAAAGCCACTATCCTGGATGAAACCCGGAGCATCCAGGAGTACATCAGTAAGATGGCTCCCAAAGATGAGCTGCTGAGAGAATGCCTCAGGCAGCAACAGACATGGGAGGAAGTTCAAGTGGAAGAAATACCATGGCAAGACAAGCCCCTGCATGGGATGTACCATCAACAGATAGCTGAGGTGGCTGACATTGGGGAATCCTATCAGTGGCTGGAAAGGGCTGGACTAAAAGATAGCACTGAGGCACTGATCATAGCAGCACAAGAATAGGCACTAAGCACCAGATCCATAGAAGTAGGGGTCTACCACACTAGACAGGACCCAGGGTGCAGACTGTGCAAAGAGGCTTCAGAGACAGTCCAACACATAGCGGCAGGGTGTAAGATGCAGGCAGGAACAACATATACTGAATGGCACAACCAAGTAGTTGGCATTGTGTACAGGAACATCTGCACAGTGTATGGGCTAGACCCCCCCAAGTCTAGATGGGAGATTCCATAGAAGGTTGTGGAAAATAACAGGGCTAAGATCCTGTGGGACTTCCAGATCCCGATGGACAGGCAGGTACTGGCCAATCAACCAGACATTGTGGCAGTAGACAAAGTCCAGAAGACAGCGGTAGTGATAGATGTAGCAGTGCCAAGTGACAGCAACATCAGGAAGGAGCATGAGAATCTGGAGAAGTACCAGGGTCTGAAGGAGGAACTAGATAGGATGTGGAAAGTAAAGGCCAAAGTGGTCCCAATGGTGTTAGGAGCATTCGGGGCTGTGACTCCTAAGCTGGGAGAGTGGCTCCAACAGATCTCAGGAAGAACATCAGAGCTATCTGTCCAGAAGAGTGCAGTGTTAGGAACAGCTAAGATACTGTACAGAATCCTCAAACTCCCAGGCCTCTGGTAGAGGACCCGAGATTGAGGAAGACATGTACCACCCATAGGGGTGAGAGGGGAATTTTTCAGTCAGTCAGTCAGTCAGTCAGTCAGTCAGTCAGTCAGTCAGTCAGTCAGTCAGTCAGTCAGTCAAATATTCAATCATGAAGTTCAAATGTGCCTTACATTTGAACTTATTAATCAACAGCATCTCAAAACAAGCAAAACAACACATCATTAAAAATAATTGTCAGGAACATTCAAAGGAAGAGATCAAGTTATTCTACAGCCTGTGCAACCCACACTGAAACCTACACTGTGCAACACACAATGAGAGAGAGAGAAAAAAGAAAAATCCTTATTTTTTTTTCAGTTGGAAGGTTTTTCAAATATTTTATGTTAAGTTAGCTAGGTAAACCTTGGCAAGATGTGGACAAAGAGGTACCCACATCACTTTTTTTTTTTTTAATGCAACTGTAAATATCTAATCTGTAAGAGTTAGCAGAAGTTTCTTTACAACATTCCTCTCCAACCTGGTTCCATAATTTCTCACTCAAAGGTCAACATATCTGGAATTAGGAAAGTCTGATTTATAATCTCACAATCCAATATATATTCTCTGAAAAAGAGAAATGGCTTAAATCTAGTTGGGTTTTGGTTCAATTGAAGTCAAAATGCCTCTTTAGATCTCTGCATGTACTACAAATTCATACAACTAATTGGAGGAAATTCAGAGTTGTAGCAATAATTATTATCTCAACAAGAATATTATTTTAAGAGTGTTTTGGTGAGTTACCTCAACATATGTTGTTCAATACAACATATGAGAAGATTTTTTATATAATATATATGGGAAATCTTATAAATGTACTACCCTATTAAGATACTTTTGGTAGCCTCATTAAAAAAAAAAAAAATCAGAAACCATGCTTCCTTCTGCTATTAAATCCCACAGGTTTAGATGGGAATCTGTTAGTATAATTGTCAATTTGACCTTTCAATCTGTTTTCAAGAAAAGGTGAGAAGAAATGTTTGAGAATCTGTGAATGTAAATTTGTGAGCTGAAGGAGAGTAATATCACAAGTGACTAAATAAAGAATCACACTGTCAACTATATTTCAACTTCAGTGCAGAGGACAAATGCACCCAAAGAGGGAGTTTAAACTGTCACATCTGCAATCATCTGTCACGTTCACCATAGACATGGTAATGATACCAACCAAACTGCCAAAAAACCACCAAAACAAACAAACAAAAAAACCCAACCAGGCATCTAAAGCAATAATCAACCGCTGAACAATTCTGCAAAAGAAACCATCCCAATGGCATTAGATGGATGGGATATTATCTCACATATAAATCCCACAATAGCAATACAGTATATACAGTAGAAATGGTTTATATCCAGGAGCTGCACTTAGATCAGGTCCCACTCATTCTCTCTACTTTGGCATTTCTAATTTGGAAATCTTGGCACTCCACCCTGCTTTCAGAACTGACCATCTGCTTTTGAGCAGGGGATACTGAACATGGATGCTGACCTCATTCCCAAACAATCAGCATACATAATTAAAGCAAATTATACACATTTGGGAGTAACATTCATAAAACTCAATGGGCTTTGGTTCTCAGTTCATTGCTCTAAATACAAAATCTTTCTAAGACATTGTGCCATTACTTTACATGCACACACACATACACATCAAGTATACCTGGTAGACACTAATATGTCATTGTGATTTTTTTTAATGTGCGTGCCATAAAGCATCTAGCTGCATGCATCTAGGAGAGTGTCTGTAAAGTGCAAATGTGATTGTAATATCCCCAAAGCCAGGAATTGCACAGAAGCTATTGGAGATTTTCCAGCCAGAGTAATGCTTCAGGCACTTGGCAAGCCCACTATGATGACTCCTGCTTATTCTCGATAATGTTTAAATGCTATAGAGATTAATTATACATTTTATTAAATATTTTCCAGATATTTTAGAAGCAATAGGACTATGAATTGGGAGGTGGGAGTAGCAATCTGTGCTGGGATTTTTCAACCCTAAAGATGGAGTGATATTGAAAAGCAGTCTCCACCAGAATTGTCAAGCTTTAAAAAGAATAATTTTCTGCATTAGCAAGTTTCCCTACTTTTATCCAGTCAGAGAAACAGCTGTAGCAGAAACAATTATATTCACTTGGGCCAGAGGGAAAGTGAGTTAACTGCAGCATTTTTAGGAAGAAATGGCTGATTCTTTAAGACAAATATGCACCACCTGAAGCTTAAGGGAATTTTGTTTCCCACCTTCACCCCCCCAAAAAGTCCTATGTTCTGTCTAGAGAGTCTCTGTGAAGGTTACATCAAATTGTAATTTAAAATGTGAGAGAAAGGAGATTATATTAAATACTTTAGGAGTTATAATATTAGCTATATAATTAACATAATTCAATTTTTATTACTTTTAAATAAAATCAATTTTATTTTTTTTCCTAATCTCACCCACTTTTTGGAGAGGCCAACTCTCCCCCCCCCGATGCTTTAAATTAATTAAATTGGTATCATTTAACCTTCCATGAAAATTCTATATCTGGTTCTGTTTGGTAGATCCCAAGATTCTATTATAATTAAACAAAAGGTTGATTCCATCCATAGATTGGTTGGTGTGCCTGCTGAAGAAGCCAAAAGTTCTTCATTAAATTTCTCTGGGTTCTCATTGGTACCATCTTCCAATTTCCAATTGAAAATACAGATTCCTAGGAGTAAGTCCCACTGAATTAACTGGTTTACTTCCCAATTCACATACAGAATTTCATTCGCAAATGGGTGGACTTTGTATACTATAAACATGTGAAAGAACAAAACTGGGAATAAAATTTTCAAAAGCATGTTTTCAATATGTGCACCATAATACCACCATAACTTTGGGGGAATGGCTGTTTGGCAACAAAATATCACAGATCTTTCATAAGATGGAATACATAATGCTGAATTCTGTATCAATTATGTCTGAAATTTTCACTGGAGTAAACATCTGTCGTTAACATTTTGTTTTATGATTTGTCCTGGAGAAACAACATAAACGACCATCAGCTTGCTCATTTCAGACCAGGCTGAATAATATTTTTTAAAAATGGATGGAGCATATTTTTGTCTTTTCTGAAAACATATGAAGTCATGTGAAAGAGAAAGAGTTTAAATTATGTTAATAAGCTTGAGAAAGAATATTATTTCTATACATTCAGAAGAATCATGTTCTCTTGCTTTCTCTTACCGTTCTGTCTATATTTTCAGAAAATGAACATCCCAGTTTACTGTGGACACAGATCTTACCAAGCTGTGCTTTTCAGAGGTGTTCGAACTACAGCTCTTAGAATTTGTAGCCAACATACCCAATGTCTGGGAATTCTCAGGGTTGTAGTCCCAACTTATCTGAAAGATAGCAGGCTGGAGGAAAAGCTGAAGTTGGATGTGAATTAGGGAATGGAATTGTAATTAACTGAAAAGAAGTGCCATTCTTTAAGATACAACTGTATTATCTCAGATCATCAGTATCTGGCTAGCCAAAATTGCGTAGCAGCACTACAATGTATATTGTTTTAAACCCTATCTATGTTAGCTCTTTTTTTTAAAATTGTAGTTTATTGTACAGTTGATTATAATTCACATAAACAAGAGTGACCTGGAAGTAAAATTAAGTCATAGAGTATAAAGTATTATTTTCTGGATGGAAAATAATAGAGCTGCCAATCTTGATTTAGGAATCCTTCTAGTGCTTTTTACAAAAGTATTGCTACATCTTCATATGTTGGCAAATTCACACTTTTAAGACACATTTTTGCCCTATGAATTATACTTGAATCAAAGAATAATATAGAGAAAATAATCTGTATGTAGTAAAAGAACAATAATCTGTACTATCAGCTCTAACACTGACAACTATCATGAAGGATGAAAGGGAGGGAGGGAGGGAGGGAGGGATAGTTTTCAGTCTGTTTGTCTCCCACCACCTGAACCTGCTTCAGTGATGATATATTGCTGAATGGGCCTGAAAAACTGAAATACTCAGCTACCCCAGGTTGTATTGGCAAGTTTGTCATCCCATAATACACTTTTCACATGGGTACAGATTGTATACCAAATTGATTTTACAACTGTATGAAGTCAGTATCACTGAAAGGGACATAATTGCATTTTTTGGCTTTTTTGTGTTTCAGGGTGGGTGAATGATAGGAACTGGGAGGCCTCTGGGAAGCCTGCTCCTTAGAGTCAGCTGCAGAATGGCCAAGCTTTAGCAGCATGGTTTGGGAGGTTGGGGTGAGGGGAATGGTGGGCCTTCTGTGAAATTCCTGCTCCCATTCCCACACTTAATTTTGAAACATGCCCTCCATCACACTACCCCAAATCAACAATTTTACAAATATCAGCATAGCAATCAGTCAGGATATCTGCTTTAGAACAATAAATGACTCAGTATTTATTTTCTCTGCATACATTATTAGTGGACTGCTTAAACTTTGTTAATCAACATATGAAATGGTTTGTCTGACTACTATTCTTTATAACTGGACATTAAGATTTTGTTCATCAGTCTTTCAACTGTTAATGAATGAAATCTGACACTTTTCTGTATTGTGAACCACACAGCTCACAAGGTTTGCTAAGGAAATGTAACATCCATATAAACAAGCCTTCCTCAACTCAGGGATCTCTGGAAATTTTGGCTAAGAATCTTTAGAGTTGCAATCCAATACCTCTACAGGCCAGGATAATAAGGGGATAGTAATAATGGTGATATGATCTGGCTATTTTAAAAGATGTAAATTTTTAAAATGATGATAGTTATAGGGCTGGATTACTATAAATTTTGAATTGCATTATTATCCTTCAAAACTTAGTTAGGTGGTTCACATGTTCGAACAGAGGATAAGAATAAACTATGATTTGTTCATTTGGATGTAAAAGGAAAATATGCTTTGGAGTACTGAAAAAACACAACTAATTGAACTAGAATATGCAAAAGGAGATACAGGAAAGACAGAACAAATTACCACTAGCCTTATTCCTTATCTGTTTCTTTGAGTAATAACAGTTTCCATTTTAGTTTTAAAGAAAAACATATTTCTAGCTGTTCAGGAAAGATTTAAAATCTCAGAGAAAAGGAAAACATGGGAAAAAAGAATAATTTTCATAAAATTATTTCTATACCATATTAATCAGATGAAACATCCTTCACATTTGAAGATAACATAAAACATGTCCTATACAATAAAGGGAACATGTCCACCAGAAATTATTGGCCGTAATTATCTTAAGGCAATTAGCTAAATTATTCTGTCTCATCCAGGGGCATGTGAAAATCATTTAGCTTCTTTCTACTGCCCCAGAAAATAATAAAGTTCCTTGGCTTCAAACTGCAACAGGTAATAAACAGTAATAGGTAATTTAAACTATCCTTGAAACCATGACCCCAAAATATCTGAGTTGGAATACCCACAACATTATGCTGTTTTATCAGTTGAATGACAAAGTCAATGTTTTGCAAGGACCAAAATGCCAGTTCAATAAATACATTATATTTTTCTTGTTCTTGTTCTTTTTATATTTATAGATATATTTATAGATATATATATAAAACACATATATTTTACACAACCCCATAGCAGTATGGGAAATAAAGATCCTTCTACAAAAAGAAGATGTTAAGTTAATGTACAAAATAAAGCTTTAGAGTTTAAAAAAACCCATCTGGGCAAGAAAGTCCTATACCAGTTAGTAGTGCTAGCACTTCTTTGCTTGAAAGGCCCAGGTGAAGCAAGGAACTGAGGAGATATATTATCAGGTGAAATGATATCTGTTTTCCTGTTTTGGATATTGCACTTCAAAGTTCTTCTTTTGTCAGGAAGGATTCAGTAGATCCAAAAGAAAAGAAGCCATTGCTGCGAAGACAGAGACAATGAAAGATGCTGTGGTGCTTTTGAGGGCACAACTTTTGAGATGATGGTGGAATGCAAGGTCTGGGTGTGGCTGCTGGTCCACCTGGTTCGAGAACCAAATAGATGGGTCGACAGAGATGAATCCATTTGTTGTTCTCATATCAGAAGGCACGGTGGTGGTGCTAGAAGAGAACACGTGAAGAAAATATTATTCAATTCCATTTATGCGGGTTGGGAAAAGTAGCTAATATTTCACATATTCATCCCATTTCAGATAAACTGGGGCAGAGTCAAATAAAATAAATAGAACCTCACTAAAATTTTGAAGAAAACATTGCCACAGATAAGTTACCTTTTTTCCCACAGTTGTCATGGGAAAAAACTAATCTAACAAATGGCATTTTTTATGGTTAAGATGGAAATAAACAATGCATTCTATAGTAGTAATGGAAAAAGTCACCCTCTAGCTGAACTCAATTCCTGCTGACTGACATAGTTTTCTGGCAACAGTGTGGTAGTGTTTTTGTGCTGCTTCTTTCAGGATGTATTTCTGATTTCCTGGTATAGACTATAGTGCTGGTTTTGCTTAGTGGTCCCCCGTCTATGTTCTAATCAGGTCCAATGCTGCTTAGCTTTTTTGAGATCAGCCAAAGTTTGCTAGGTTCTACTTTCTGATTGGCATGGAATAATCTTCATTTGCACTTCCAGGGGAGTAAGTAATGGTAGTGTCATTTTTTATTCCATGAACAAACCCTCTAACAATTGTTAATAGCAGTTGCTGTATCCTGGCAGTGTTTACTTGAATAATAGCCGCTTCCCCTCAACAAATACACCTGTATGTTAAAGTATAATAGGGACATCTGAGAGATTTGGAGAATACATTTGGGAGAACTTCAAAGTAAAGTGATATATTAAGAAACTATAGGTCATAAAAGGAAACTAGTGTAAGGCTTAGAGCTTTCTCTTTTGCAAATTCATCTGAAAACTATGTAGTTAGGGTTAGGACATTTAACAGAACATTTGGAATTAGCAATGGAAAGTGGGTTAGTTTTAGATTTTGCCCAAGAAAACACCTAATTCCCCCCTAGCTCAGCCTCTAAGGTTTTCAACCTTCTGTTGATGTCTAAAACTATCATGTGGTGTTACTTTTTTTTTTTTTGGCTATAGATGAAAAAGACCCTACACATTTCAACAGATAACAGGCAGGCCTGCCTGTTTAAGGTTTACTGAAACAATGTTCTTTGCCCAGTGATGTTTCCCCCTCTTAGCTAGTTTATGAAGATGAAAATACCATATATTTGAAAGACAGCATCTACTGATAAAAATTGGTGCTTAGATTTACTTTTTTAGACAACTGCAGAGGGGTGAATGCCTTGCAAAATCTAATAACCTTTAAAGCATGTGCTTGGAATGATTATTCCATCTCCAGTCTAATGAATTAAAGATGTGAGATAATTCTTATTAAAACCAGTCGGTCAGGAAATGATAGATCATTCATTCTTTCTAATAAAAAAGCAATACCACTCTGAAGTTGCTACAACTGCTCAGGGTGATGTAGCTGAAAAATATCATCGATTTTCATGAAGTGTCTGTGTGGTCCTCACACAAAATCTGACAGTGTTAACTCTCCCTTTTGACCTCTTTCCCATCTCCAAAAAATACTTTGATTCTTTTGTAACATTTTGGGAACATCTCTTTATAATCCTGTACCATGACTTATCACTACAGTTGTGATGGAATGGAATTATGAAGGCCAAGTGCAGGGAGATAAACATTTTCTTAACTCACCAGAACCGCGTGAGAGGAACAAGAGGATGAGACTGGCACCTCCCTGAGGAATTCACACTGTTGTGGCTGGAGGACTTTGGGAACTGGGGTTTTAGTCTGGGAAGATTCTTGCTAGAGGTTGTAGCTAATAAACATAGCTGGACTGAATTGGCATTGTCTCTTGGAGTTCCTTGGGCTAGGCCTGACAACAGTTGACCCAGTGTCTTCTGAAGAATCGATCCCATTTTTCATCCTAGTCTCTTATTGAGAGTAGACTTTCTGTATGTATCATTTATTTTGCCAATTTTTCTCAGATACCCAAGGCAGAAGGAATTCATGTAGGTACAAAGTCTGGATAGTAAGGCTGTCTTACAAAAGATCTACATCAGTTTCCCCTGAGTGACATCTCTGGAAGGCACCAGACTGGGCAACTCTCATTCCCGAGTACAGACAAAAACTATTTTACTATGAAGGTATTCAATGCTAGTTAATAAATATGAAGACTAACATAGTCCACTGATACTTGGCTAAATTACTCTCTGGAAACACAAATTAAAATGAATTCCAATTCTGCTTTTTGTAACAAGAGTTCTATTCACTTTTATCCTTCTCTTATGTGGGAGTTAGGGAGTTCTCTTATGTGGGTGGGAAGATAGAAAACTACAGTGCTCTTATTCTTGGAAAAAATTATATTCGACATTTTGAAATTGGATGGTCAAGTAGACTAATTAAGTGGTCAGGTGAAAAAGGGGACAGAGCTCTCACACTTTTACTAGTTGTACAGAAGAGATAATTTTATTAGATGTAAGCTATATAAAAATCTATACAACTGAATCCCTGCTTTTATATACCTGCCGAAGGTGCAAAAGGCCTCTCTCCTTTCTGTGTATTTCTGAGGTACTGTGGTTACCTCACTTGCAATATCATAGTAGGCTTAGAAGACACATCTGTCAAAAACTGGACAATTACTTATCTTTCTTAAACCAGAACAAATAAAAACAGAAACCCAGTCTACATCTAGGAAGTGGCTAAATTAAAGTATAAACATAGCTTCAAACTGAGGGGGAACTCTCAAGTCTCTGAGGCAACTGTTGCAAATCTCTTCTTCAATCTTGTTTGAGGTCCAATTAATATTTCTGAAACAAAATTATCTGCACACTTAAAAATATATGAAGAACAATTACACAGTAGAGAACTCAAAGAAAGCATGAAAACCTTTTTAACAGCCATTATTACACATAACAATCTTCAATGAAATTACTTTGTTTATCTTGCTGTATCTGCTAGAAAAAAGGATTCCTCCAGCTTTTCTCTACAAACACGACTAGATGCGAAACCAAAAAAATCACAGTAAGAGATTTATATCTTGTCTTATGGAACATCTGGGAGATGAAACCTGAGAATATGGAAAATATGAATGAGGTGACTTCTATTTATAAATTAAATGGTCTTCTGCAGCCTACTTGCTATCTACAGCTTTTCATCAGCACTGATAAACATACACATGGATCTTATAGAAAGAATACCTTTCTTTGAGGACTCAATGAGCATGTGGTCAACCACAGAATAAAGATGCTGCTGCCAACATCTAAGATGTTCTTAAAAGCTTGCACATCTTAGGGCAGTTTGCAGGTCAACAAAATCAGCAGCTCATAGAAGAGAAGGAAAAGATGTAATTGCATAGGTGTTGCTTAATTTGTTTATTTTGCAACAAACAATAATAAAAAGGCACTATGTTAATCTCTTGCAGGAAAAGAAATCTTGTACCACTATAAAAACTAACAACTTAAATACAGCATAACTTTCATGGACTAGCAGCCCCCTCTCCCCCAAAAGTTATTCAAAATGCAGAAGGAGGAAAGTCTGCAAAACAAATATTGGGAGAAATCCATATCTTACTAGTAACTCGATTTCAAACCATGTGAAACTAAAGTGTGGAAACTCCTGTCACCTGCCATGTGCATTCAATCATTTGCATTTCAAAACTGCAGAGAGAAATGTATCACTGCAATGGGTTGGGCAAGCAACTTAGAAGGGATCACAGGTTTTTTTTGTTTTTTGTTTTAAGAAAACCTGATCAGGATGCAGTGTCACCAAAGTTCAACCTGGGTTTTGCTCTTTACTTTGCCTGCCCAAGGCCACAGCAGGCAGCTGTGGTCCTGAAAAGTTTGAGAATCCCTGTGTTATACAGATTAAAATTTAATTTTTAAAATATTGATGTATTGTTCAACTCTAATTTACATGAAATAATTAATTTTATTCATGGGAAGGGGTTTTCCACACAAATTCATTTAGAAAAGGGTCTAATGGTGGGAAAGGTAGAAGAGAAGAGGACAACCAGCAGCAAGGTGGATGACTGAGTTACAGTGGCAATGGGTGCACCACTGGAAGACCAGAAGGATCATGTTAGGGACAGATTGTCATGGAGAACATCTTTCTGTGTGATCACTATGAGTTGATGGCACATAATCAATCAATCAATCAATCATTCAATCAATCAATCAATGCTTTCCAGCATCATGCAGCTATTTCATACAGTATTAGTGTCATATCCAGCTAGCATACTTGCAAGAGACAAGTCTTGATAGCCCCAAAGGATTGCAGTGAAGCACTGCAGTGGAGTATGTGAAACAGTTCTCCATGCCTTGAAGGAGCATAGATCCCATTCTTCTAGATTACCCACTTTTTCTCCCTGTTGGAAGGGACAAGATGCAGGGTTCTGAAGCATCATGCTTTGAACACTGGAAAACCTGTTCAACCCTAATACTAAAATTTCAACCAATTGCAACTCACTGTATTTATTTCACATAATTATGAGTTCTGTATTGCTTTTCTTTCCCCCATAGTATACTGATTTCCTTTCTGGAAAACTTGGACCACTTTTAAATCCATTATGCTTAAACTGTAGAACTACTAATATGTGAACAGATCAGAGTCCTCCTCCCACAATTATTCATGACTTGCGGGAATGTGTAAATAGAGTATCTAGGGGATAAGGCACTTTTTGGATTCTAAGTCATAAATAAATTATTGGGATAGTAAAAGAAAGGAATGAAGTTACTTGAACAGTCCTGGGTAAGTGAGGCTTTTAGAATGGGGCATAATGTGGCACTAAAGGAGACAGGATGGAGAATGGCTTTTATAAGGGGCATTTTAGGACATCTGAATGTTTCCTCATTCCTCCAATTCCCAAACTTTCATAGGATACTTTACTTACTTAATAAGCGATATTTTAACACAAGGAGTACAGGATGATTCAGAAGTGGAACAAAAACTAAAGTCAGACTAAGCAAATTGCTTACTCAGGAGACAAAAAAAAAATCTGGCATGATTTTTACTGAGATTTTACTGAGACCTTGCAATCCAAATAGTGGCTTTCTCTCTTAATATGTTTGTTCAGAAGGTTTAATTAATATATTTGGCATGCCTTGACTATAAAAGTAAGCCAAAAAAAATCTCAAGTAAAAGCCATCCAGGGAAAGAGAGATTTATTTCTTCCTCATAGACACTGTCAATTTATTTTACTTGCATGTTTTATCTACATTTATCATATCTATCAGGAAATGAGAGCTGCCAGGAGCAGATGTTGGACCACTTGCACAGGTGCAGCCTCATGGGCTTGAGTAAGGTTGTGCCGATACAGCTGAGATGTGGATATGATCCCTTTCTATTAGTTGATTTATGTGCATGGTGTTTTGCCAGATGAGGATGAATGCATACATGTGAATGTAATTTACAGACTAATCACAAGATTCCCTAATGAAACTTGGCTACTTAGAGGGCGCTCTTCCTAGTTCCTCTTTTGCTCACATCATTGTGTTTCTTTAAAAGTGAAACAGGGATCAATTGTTTATTCAACTAGCATATTCAGGTTTACAAAAACACAATCCAGGCATATTGTGTTTATTCACTTAACTTTATTGTGTTTATTCCTTGACTTTGGAGTTAAGGAACTCCAAAGAACAATGGGCAGCCCAAACCTGTCTTATTACAACATCATTACAAACTGAATTCTGTTACAGAATGTAAGAATAGAGGAAAGGCAGCACTGAAAAAATAGAAAGGTGTTTCCCTCTATAACTAAGATGAGGTTTAGATTTAAAATGTTGCCTGAAAGTGAGGTTGGGTTAGGAGGGGCTTGTTGTGCTTTTCTATTTTTTATGTGTTCTTGTAATCTGTAATGTCTGGGTGTGTGTGTATGCTTTTGGGGACTTGTTGGTGGGTGGAAAATGTATGTTTGGAAGCTAGGTGCACTCACCTGCTACTGTGACACACCAGAGAGCTCTTTAGAGCAGTGTGTGCCATGGAGCTACTCCTATAGCCACTCCTGCAACTGTCATGTTCCCACTGTTGAGAGGAGCGATGGATGACAGTGGTGGTAATGGGAGCAATGAAGGAAGGTTGACAACAGTGGTGTCAGCAGAAGATCACAACAGAGGTAGAAGCTGGAGTCCCAGGGGCCTTGGAGTCATCTTTGTATGAGATCCAGAGCTCCATCCAGAGGACCATCTATCATGATGCATGACTGCATGATAGACACTATGCCTAGAGTGACCAGAGCTATGTGGAGCCAGCTGGCTGATACTCTAGGCTGGAGCACAGCTGCGGAGGCCAATGAGGGATGGAGGATGTGCATGAATGATTGGAGGCAATGCAGTCCGGAGGTGGTAATGCTGTTGATGAGGAAGATAGCATAGGTGGTGGAGTCACAGGCTGGTGAGGCCTGGCAGTGGAGACTGGAGGCTGAGTGGAACCTAACACTGCAGGACTTTGCTGCATACACCTCTTTTCCCCCTGGACCTCTGATGGGTTCTGGGTGTTGATTACCTGTTTGACTTAGAGGGGGTGGGTGGGAAAGCTGACCTCACAGGGAGGTCCAGGTGTTTCACAGCTGCAGAGTGCCATGAGCAGAGTGTATTGTTGAGAGTTACGAGGGATGGTACGCTGGACCTGGGATAGAGGAACTGGAGGAGGGTTGCTGGGGGATAGATGGAAGGGTGGAGGGTGTTATTGTTACTATAATGGGTAGAGGTAGATATGGCAGGAATCTGGATGTTTGCTGCACTCGGTGACACTGGGAATGCTGTCTGGCAGTAATTCCAACATCTTGTCCTCAGATATTGGTCTATGGGACCAGGCCAATGTATCCTGGATGGCCCATGGGCTCTGGCTGCTGCTTTTGAATGCCAGGCCAGTGTGTAATAAATCCTGCCCTCAATCATGATTTAATTAATTGTAAGGAAATTAAGCTGCTGATGTGCCAAGAGGCAAAAGGAAAATTTGGTGCTGCAAAGATATCTCTATCTGTATCTCTACCTCTATACATACACACACACACCAAGAGGATGTAAAATGTCAGAATCATGAACCAAAGCAAACTTGATGTTGTTCGAGTAGAATTGTGAAAGCTGAACAGTGATGTACTAGGAATCAGCAAATTGAAATAGACCAGAAAGGGTTACTTCAGATCAACAGTGTCAGATCTTCTACTGCAGGCAAGAGAGCCAAGTGCTTAAAGTGTTGCACTAGGAGCAGGGAGAACCACAGAAGTTCCTGGGGGACTTTGGACCACCCATTCTCTCTCAGCCCAATCTATCTCACAGGATGTTGTTGTGAGGAAAATAGGAGAAAGAGCATATATATGCCACCTGAGCTGTTGGGTATAAATCAAATAACAGATAGACAGACAGATAGACAGAATGAAGGAATAAATGGAGTAGCCATCATTATTAACAAAAGGACATCAAAGTCAGTGCTACAACCCTTAGAATGACCTCATTCTGAGTCCAAGTCAAGCCAATCAATGTTAGAGTGATCCAAGTTTATATGCAAACACTGATGCAGAGGAAGTGGAAGCTGAACATTTCTAGGGCAACTTACCACATTTGACACAATATCAGACAATAAATGCCATGCTAATTATAGGAGACTGGAATGCTAAAGTTGGAATTAAATTAAATTAGGATGTGGAGGAAAGGGAAAATTTGACCTTGATATTGAAATTTAAGTGAGATACAGACTAATAGAGTTCTGACAAGAAAAGTAAATGTTTATATAGCAAATATATTCTTCCAAAAAACTAAAAGATGGTACACATGGCTGGACATAGCAAGGTCAAATTCATAACAAGCAAAGAAATGAAAAAAACTCTATTCAATCAGCAAAAACAAGACCTGGTTTTGACTGTGGCTCAGATCAGACACTTCTTTTTGCAAAATTACAGCTTAATGGATTGATTGTGATAGATTGCTGAAAAACTCTGGCCTGAAATTTTTGACATAATTAAAGCTGAAACAAGCAAATGCAAAAAGCAAAATAAAACCAATGGCTGTCTGCTGTTACAATGAAAATAGCTGAAGAAGGGTGGAAAGCCTTATATAAAGATGTGATAAGAGATCTAAACCATCCAGCTGGTTTGATCGGCATATGGTCTACTTTCCACAGGCTGTGAAGCTAAGCAGGGTCAGACCTGGTTAGTATTTGGATGGGAAACCACCAGAGAAACTTATTATAGCACTCTCAGAGAAACTAGTAAATCATAAAACTTCCCAGAAGAAGGCAGTGACAAATCACTTCCATATTGTTGCCAATGTAATCATGAAGTCACCAAGAGCCAGCCTTGACTTGAAGAAGACTTTACTTACTATACAAATATAACTAGGATGGTAAAGTAATTATTTATTGTAGGAAAGGTCCACACAGCCTTTCACAGCATTTCTGCTCTTCTCTTTCATGTGAAGTGCTGCACTCGTGCTGGAATATGAACTTGACTCCATACCATCCCTAGGACTTTCAGGTAATGGAATACATGAATTACATGTATTACATGACACATGATCTGGGCCTTCTCAGAAATATCCATTTAGATGCATGCCCTATTTGACCAATTGTGAAACAGTGTTCTTATTTGCACAATTTTGCTCCTTTAGAAGAAAAAACCAGGCTATGCAAAGGGACTTAGGTTCATATATCATACCATTTATAGA
This sequence comes from Python bivittatus, assembly GCF_059951505.1. Taxonomy (NCBI): domain Eukaryota; kingdom Metazoa; phylum Chordata; class Lepidosauria; order Squamata; family Pythonidae; genus Python; species Python bivittatus. The sequence goes on along the minus strand of NW_028277098.1, from coordinate 47,386,699 downwards.
ACAGAAAGGTACTCCTAAATCAGGCCAGAAATTTCAATCTTTGAGTGACACGATGTGGCCTTCCAGACCCCCTTTGTGGTCCAGAGCATATCGGGATTACACTACTGAAATTTGGCAGCAAATTGCCAAACCTCAGTAGTACCATTTTCTGCTGATTTCTGGTAGGAAAACTAACTGTGCTATTCCTTTGGGAGGACACAGTTTATTTTAAAGGCCAAAAATACCCCTTTGCCAAAGTAACAGACATCCCAACTGATCTACCATCTTTTTTCATGATGTCACAAGTCACTGTGGGCTCTGGCTTCCCAAAATATAAGGAAAAAAATTGCAAACGCTTGACAGAATAAACATTTCCTTGCCTCTCTCTAAATCCCCTGATCTGAAGGTGCCAAGCAAACAAAGATAACCATACCCCTATTTGCAATTGGGACTGCACCTTTTCCACCTTGTACTTGTTCAAAATATCTTGCACAGTTATACTATGAGAAATTCATGTAGCATATGTATTGGGCCCAAATGTTCAAAAGGTAAGCAAGTTTCAAGATGACATCCAAAACTTCTGGCATATCACTGGGCAATCATATCCAGAAATAATCTGAAGAGAGATACGTCTTTGTGTCCAGCCTAGTATCACACCATGCGCAGTTGATCATTCTGTATAGGTGAGGCTTCAAAGGATGTTGGGAACAAGGAAACATAAGCAAGTCTCGGCGTCTCTGTGTTCCCAACAACTCTGAGGTCCTTTGCACACTGAGCATGAAGATCTGCAGGCGGTTGGTTAGTAAGTATGATTAGATGAATACTTTGAACCAACCTTGGTACGACTGGAAATGCTGATGAGACAGAGATTCTGAGAGCAGGGAAGTTTGCAAGTGTGGAGGACTAATGTTAAACAGGTCTCATTGTTTATGCATCAATGCCATGATATTTTGAATTAAATCTTAATTTACTGAACCTAAAGCAGAACTAGGGCAGATTTTTAAATAAATTAACGCATACATATGTGTACACAGAGAGACACATGCATACCATGCCTCATTGAAAGAAACACACCCTCATGCTTCATGACTTTGGGGGGGGGGGGCGGGCGTTGAAAACAGCCCAGTTCATGAGTTCACAATAGTAAAATTCACCTTTCAGGATCAACCTAGTATAATTATATATTCATAGTGACAGACAGTTCTGTTTTGTATCATTGCACTGCCTGAAAAGGAAGGGCAAAATGTCTGAAATTCCAGCACAATTGATAAGAGATACTATTTCTGGCTACAATTAGTGCAGTTTATTGCACTTGCCTATATCACTCTTGCGTGTGTGTGTGTGTGTGTGTGTGTGAATGTTTAGGCTGAAAGACCTGCCAAGGGACTTCGATAGTTACTAATGATTTTGTTTTCCTTTGGGACTGAGTATCTATTGTCTACATACCACAAAAATTTTATTTCTTGTATTATTATTTCGCTTTCAAGTGGAAAGCACACATGCTGGGGAGGAAAGAGAACTTTCCACTGTTCACTCCTGAGACTTATGAAACAGGAGTACAAAAATAAAACCTTCAGCTCTTTTGGAAGCTGGGAATAGACATCAACTATTATTTGCTTATCCATATTACCAGAATTATAACTCAGAGTTCTTATGCCTCTGTTTATTAGCTGCTCTTCATCTTGTCTTCTTTTCCCTGATTTTACACGTACAGCAATGAAGGTTACAAGCAGTGGGTGAGAATGATCTGAATCTAAATACAATTTCTATCTGTACAGATTTTTATACATGCCCCAGTTCTTGATGATACCTACATTTTATGTCCCTGTCATGAATTAGGGAGGTTAGCTTGCAAGAGTTTTTGACATGGGCTTAGCAGTTTTGTCCTTTCAGACTAGCACAAATGACTGGGTTTACTGGAAATCAGTGCATCATCCTTACCCTTCTTCTATCCGGACCCAGAGGTCATTGAATTGTCTTTGGCGATGGATTTTAAATTGTTTCTTGTGCCATTTTTTCTGACGTCCAAATTCTTCTAGCTGGCTGATGCTGTCTGGTAATAGAAGGTGTGGAGGAAGGCTATCTTCCTCACTGGCATGAGGAGGTGCTGAAGACGAAGACAGTTGTATGTGCTCAATGACAACAGGGACAACTGTTGCAGAGGAGCCCTTGGAGGGGTGATATCTGCTTGCCTTGGAACTGCAAAAAAACAAGTTCATCAAGAAGTGATGTGTGAAATAGGACAGGAAAATGCAGGTGTTAAACACAACTACTGCCTCTCTTAAACTTTGAATTAATACACATCAGTGTTGAATATAGGTACAGTAAGGAGGACAGTACACAGTATAAGTGTCTCTGATGCAATAAAACTATGAGGTCAAAGTTTAAGAGACCACAAAACAGGCAGTACATCCATCTAAAGCAGTGTTGTCCAAACTTGGCCACTTTAAGATGAGTGGACTTCAACTCCCAGAATTCCCCAGCCAGCACGGCTGGCTGGGGAATTCTGGGAGTTGAAGTCCACTCATCTTAAAGTGGCCAAGTTTGGAACACACTGATCTAAAGAAATATGGACAATGATGCTGACTGGCAACATCATGATTTAATAGCATTATGGGCAATTTGTATGGAATTCAGCAGGGCCATTTTTTTCTAGGCAGTGAACCCAGTTGCAGTATATTCAGTGCTGGCTGCAGGCACCTTGGGAATACTTTTGTTCTGAGGATTAATTTTTTACTGTGCACTAGATACCAGAAAATATTCATTCATTCATTCATTCATGCCAGGTAACTGCCTACAATTTCATGTCTATGAGATGCTAGGGGGGGAAAAAAAGATACACTGGAATTAATAGCTATCTAGAACCCTCCCCACATGGCTTACCCAAGGATAGAAAATGATGAATATGTAGTGCTTCTTAAATAATCCCCTAATCTTTTCCACAACTTGAAATTATTCTGGTTGCTCAGTACAGGATTGGATGAAAGTTCCTAGGGACATCTTGGCTGAAATCATCTTGTACAGTGGCCATAATAAAGGGAAGTAGTCACATGTGAAGACACTACTGTCAGTCAGTACAGTATCTGCTTGTACCCCAAAGGAACTGAGCTTTCACCCATCTAGACTTCCATCCTAGCACAATGTGGTACCTCTTAAATTGCTTCATCAGATTCAATAACATACTTTAGCATAATGAGTCCTTTCCCTACTTATATTCAATATTCACAGTATAATCTTATAAAAAATTGTCTTTATACAATAAATAACCAATTCAAGCTACTACTTAGGAGCCATTATCTTCCATAGATGCTGCTGGGCCAGTTGCAGCATTCCCTGAGGGTTACTGTCCAATTAAGAGATGAATATCATTTTTCTTCTGATAGCAAGATTGATTTCTTTCTTTCTTTCTTTCTTTCTTTCTTTCTTTCTTTCTTTCTTTCTTTCTTTCTTTCTTTCTTTCTTTCTCTCTCTCTCTCCCTCCCTCCCTCCCTCCCTCCCTCTTTCTTTCTTTCTTTCTTTCTTTCTTTCTTTCTTTCTTTCTTTCTTTCTTTTCTTTGTGTGTGTGTGTGTGGGGGGGGAGAGCAATTCATATGGATCACAGTGAAGAATTCTTTCTATTGTCATAAACTCACTCTTTGAAAGTATTCTTCTAAGACTGTATGGAAACATAAGCATTTCTTTTCAACACAATTTGACACAAATTGTGAATTGCTTGGGCTTCTTTTGTGCTTATTCACCTCTGCTTCAAAGTGTTTTCTCTCAGTAGGTATGTTTTGTCTTGTCTTTGAAAATACTCACTTACTGACAAGAGACCTTGGATGGCAGTTTTATAAATATATCCCGAGCTGTGTTACCTCCTTACAGATGCTTCTGCAGCAAGCAGAACCATTATATGGAAATTGACAGCAAATATAAAGCAGCCACTGAATCCATAGTGTATTAGGGCCAAAATATAAGCTTAAAATGTAATTATTTTGCTCTTTTGTGCTTTGATCCTTGCAGTACTTAGGAACAAGTAAAGATTTATTACTTTGGATATAGTAATGACATGGCTAGGCAGTTTATACACAAGACACTACATTCTTAGACATAAATAGAACTGCCCCTATTCATCACATTTTTTATAGCCTTGGATGGATAGATGGATGGATATACAGTACTGTGCAAAAGTTTTAGGCAGGTGTGAAAAATGCTGTAAAGTAAGAATGCTTTCAAAAATATATATTGTAATTGCTTATGTTTATCAATTTACAAAATGCAAAGTGAGTGAACAGAAAAAAAAATCTAAGTCAAATCAATATTTGGTGTGACTACCCTTTGGCTTCAAACCAGCACCAATTCTTACACTTGCACACTTTGTACACTTGCACAAAGTCAGGGATCTTGTAGGATTAGAGTCAGGTGTATGATTAACCAATTTTACCAAGCAGGTGTTAATAATCATCAATTTCATATGTAGACTGAAACCCAGTCATTAACTGAAACAGAAACAGCTGTGTAGGAGGCTTAAAACTGGGTGAGGAACAGCCAGACTCTGCTACTAAGGTGAGGTTGTGGAAGATAGTTTCATGTCACAGGTCATATACCATGGCAAGACTGAATACAGCAACAAGACATAAGGTAGTTATACTGCATCAGCAAGGTCTCTCCCAGGCAAAAATTTCAAAGCAGACTGGGGTTTCAAGATGTGCTGTTCAAGCTCTTTTGAAGAAGCACAAAGAAATGGGCAATGTTGAGAACCATAGATGCAGTGGTTGGCCAAGGAAACTTAATGCAGCAGATGAAAGACACATCATGCTTACTTCCCTTTGACACTGGAAGAGTCCAGCAGTGCCATCAGCACAGAACTGGCAGAAACCAGTGGGACCCAGGTACACCCCTCTACTGTCTGGAGACGTCTGGCCAGAAGTGGTCTTCATGGAAGAATTGTGGCCAAAAAGCCATACCTCCGATGTGGAAACAAAGCTAAGCGACTCAACTATGCATGAAAACATAGGAACTGGGGTGCAGAAAAATGGCAGCAGGTGTTCTGGACTGATGAGTCAAAATTTGAAAGATCTGGCTATAGCAGGAGGCAGTTTGTTCACCGAAAGGCTGGAGAGTGGTACAATAATGAGTGTCTGCAGGCAACAGTGAAGCATGGTGGAGGTTCCTTGCAAGTTTGGGGCTGCATTTCTGCAAATGGAGTTGGAGATTTGGTCAGGATCAATGATGTCCTCAGTGCTGAGAAATATAGGCAGATACTTATTCATCATGCCATACCATCAGGGAGGCGTGTGATTGGCCCCAAATTTATTCTGCAGCAGGACAATGACCCCAAACATACAGCCAATGTCATTAAGAACTATCTTCAGCGTAAAGAACAAGGAGACCTGGAAGTGATGGTTTGGCGCCCACAGAGCCGTGATCTCAACATCATTGAATATGTCTGGGATTACATGAAGAGACAGAAGGATTTGAGGCAGCCTACATCCACAGGAGATCTGTGGTTAGTTCTCCAAGATGTTTGGAACAACCTACCTGACTAGTTCCTTCAAAAACTGTGTGTAAGTGTACCTAGAAGAATTGATGCTGTTTTGAAGGCAAAGGGTGGTCCCACCAAATTTTGATTTGATTTGGATTTCTCTTCTGTTTGCTCACTTTGCATTTTGTAAATTGATAAACATAAACAATTACAATATATATTTTTGAAAGCATTCTTACTTTACAGCATTTTTTCACACCTGCCTAAGACTTTTGCACAGTACTGTATATATATATTTAGATATCAGACTTTGAAGAAGCAGGATAGAAAGCGTATTGAGGCTTTTGAACTTTGTGTTGGAGAAGACTCCTGAGGATATCATGATAGACAAGAAAACAAACAAATGAATCATTGAACAAATCAACCCAGAGTTCTCATTATGCAAAGACCTAGCTCTCTGGAAAAGGCTCTAATGTTGAGAAAGATGGAAGGAAAGAGAAGAAGAGGAAGACCAGCAGCAAGAGGATGGACCCAATTACAGCAGTGATAGGTGTACTGTTGGAAGAACTGAAGGGCCATTGGGAACAGATACTCCTGGAAAAAATTCTATCTATGTGGTCACTAAGAGTTGACACCAACATGATGGCTGTCTGTCTGTGTCTGAATATTGTGGGACTGTCTGTCTTCAATCATTTCTGCCTGTTCAGTATGATCTGAAAGTTGGCATGCTCTGGGTCCTACCACTTAGGCAATGTCATGAGATGTGCTTTCTCTGTTACTAGTCCACCCTTTGGAACAGCATTGTCCCTGAGATCTGGCTGGCCCCAATCCTGCCTACCTTTCAGAATGCATTAAAACCTGGTTCTTTCCCCAGACATTGAGTCTGGGCATGGTATGATCCATTGGATTGTTTTTCTTGGCACTTTACGTGTATATGTTTCAGTTTGGGTTTATGTTTTTCTATTATGTGGTTGTTATGAAATTGACTGCTGTTTGATGATGGAGGCCATCCTGAGCCATGTACTGACTGGATTGCTATAAAAAATTATATAAATGATCCACAAATTGAGACTGGGTTGTCAGCAGAAGGCTTTCAAATCTACCTTTCTTTTCAAATGGAAATGCTTTGGTAAGAAAGTGGTCTGACTGCAGTGCAACCAGTTCTAGAAAGGGCTATTCTCCCAATAAAAAACCCCAAGTCCTTACTTTGGAGTTTTCCTACATTGAGCTTTGTCACTGAAAGGAAAGGTTATGGTAGTAGCAGGCATGCCCTTTACCAATTTTCCCTAATCTGCCTGCCACTCTGAGTCATGCATGCATTAGTTGCATCCAGTCTAGATTACTGTAATAACCTCTATGTGGTCTTGCCTTCTGGACAATTTAGAAACTGTAGCTGGTACAGGACATAGCTATACACATGTTTGATTAGAACCAGCCAATCAGAACATCCTACATCAGCTCTACTGTACTGCTTCTGAATCCACTGCAGGTAGGCTTCGGGATTCAAAATAATAGTGGTCATATTATCAGAAAGTCTACATTTGCATGAGTTTGTCCATGCTTTAAGTCAGGAGGCACAACTATTGGTCTACATTAAAAATCACACAGAGTGGTGATAGTTAAAGGCAGGTATTTCCTTCTTAGTAATAATCTCTATGTCATTGGGCTCATTTCTATCAATAGCTAAACTGCAGGCTTTAGAAAAGCTTTTTTTAAAAAAAGTGATCTACTTTAAATTGGGTTTAATTGATGAGTTTTATTAATTATGCTGCTGTTTTATTGATGGATTATTGCTGAGGCTTTGATTTATAGCTGAGACCTGTTTATATTGGACAAATTACATTTTAATGTTGGTGTAAGGAATAGCTATATTTTTTAATTGTAATTTTGTTATAATGTGAATTCTGTTGCTTTTTGTCTTTTTCATAGCTTGGGGAGAGCTGGTCCAAAAGGACCTTTTATAAATATTTAAATAAATGAATGGCTATGCTTCTTGAAAAAATGGTAAAATTAAAATCAGGCAACTGAAAATATGCACTCTAAAGGAGGATTGTTTAATGTGCCGGAAGGAGGACTACACATTTGTGATATCTTGTTTTTGGTTAAATGCATTTTTATCAAATCACTTTTCACTACAGAAGGTCTTGCCAAGAAAAAAAGAAAAAATTGTTCAAATGTCCATTCTTTCCCTTTTGTATTTTTTAAAAAGTGCTATTTTATTATTTCTAAATAATATTCCGTCCACAATTCTACTGAAAAGTAAGGACTTTCTACATAGTCCAATTAAATTAGAACAATTTTATTAAAGGATTTAAATCTCCTTCAGGTCCTATTACACTGTTTTGGTTAAGCAACTGGTGAGTGCAGATTGAAGTTACAATCCTGACACATGCAGTATAAGCAGAGAAAAATCAGTATTTGTTATTCTCATATAAGTCTAAGAGCAGCTATGCCAAATTTGGGACCCTCCAGGTATGTGGATGGGAATTTTGGGTGTTGCAGTTCCAGTGCCTCTGGAGGATGCCTCATGGTGCCTTAGAAGGCATAGCAGTAATGATGTTCAACAAGAATGTCTATTTCACTTTCAAAGACAAATATAAATGTAACTGGGAACTTTTGAGTTCACCCTATGCCATCTAATGGCTAAAATATACTGTATACCAGCATTACCCACCCAGTGCCCAAACTATCACTGCAATTAGCTATGTGAAAAAAAGACTTCCATAAACAGATAGGTTATTTGAGTGTCATTTGATTCTATTATGTCACATATCTGGTCAAACATTACTCTGAATCTGAAAGAAGTTCTGAAGATAATGGTTTACCATTCTCAGCATGGCTGCATTCACATATGACTCTAAACCTAGAATTGTTAGCCATGGGATGTTGGCCTGATTTGGGGTTAATGTTTAAATTAAACATCTAATTTAAAAGAAATATGGCATAACACCACATATGAATCCAGCCAAAGGCTGTGAAATAATTCAGGTAAAAACTAGAGCTGGTGAATTGTGGGTTTTAGTAGCTTTCATGGATAGTTAAAATGATTTCAACACATTCTGAATCATTGCTGTTCAGTTTAAAGAGATTAGCCTTGGAAGCCATTTGGTGAAATATGTGAAGCTTCCTAGCCTGATGGACTTATTATATAGGTGGGGAAAATGAGTGCTGGACAGATCTGAGTGACTGCAAACAAACTACAGACTTCAAAAGATAAGCTGGCATTCTCTCTAGGCACATGATACCACTTGAAACCTCTGTAACCACTTGGGATAGTACAAAGTGTAGCATCACTTTGTTCCAGAGGGACATCACTGGAGACTGAAGAGTTCCATCCACAAGGCACAAGTGCAGTGTGAAAGAAAACAGTGTAAACTAATTCCAATCTACTTTACTGAAATCTTTTTGAGGGACTGACATTCCCCCAAAATATACTACAACAGCTACAGTATCTTCAGCTGGACTCCTGAAGTACATGGATACATGGACCTGCCTTTAAAAATGGCCTAGAAAGTTTAATTGGTTTAAATGTTACCTGGGACTGGAAGATTAGTATAAATAAATGCCATTTTATTTATTTTATTTATTTATATATCAACTTTGTCACCATTGCTTCAATATCATCAGTGATTCCCAGTTCTTTATTGGACTCAAGTCAAAATAACTGGCTTTGATCTTTAGGCCTGTGCTCGTATGTAACCAAATGTGGAATGCAATTTTAAAGAAGTTCCATTGACTTGAATTTTGAAATCAGATATGTATCTTTTTATTTCCACAAGTCTAGCTTGTTTTAACCGTTAAAAATCTGCTGTAATCCATCAAGTCTGTTCAGCCTATTTTTTAATTTTCTGCTGTTTAAATGTTATGCTGCTTCATATTTCATTGTTTTGCTATTACTATTATATTTTTAAAATGTATTTTATTTCAGTGTTATAAGTGGTCAAACAACTTTTTTATTTATTAATGGAGAGCTAATTAATGATGTAAGAAAATAAAATGTAGCAAATCATAAATGGTAATAAAAATGAGTATATTATTATTTTACAGCAAAGGGTGTTGTGAATAATAAGGTGTGCAGAGGTTTGAACTGAACTGTCACTTGAATTGAATTATTATCACTTCTACAATCAACCACATTTACTTAGATTTCAACATAATCTGTACTCAAAAAAACTTGACACTGCGGAAAATTATCATGAGATAAATGAACATAAGTAGACTTCATGCTTATACTTTTTTTCCCTATCAAATACTTCCCCTACAGTCAGAGAAGAAAAGAATATGAAAATCAAAACTGAATATGGAAATTGAAGGATTTCCTGTTTTTGGCATCTTTCTTACAATTTCTACAAGGTTCAAGATGGAATATAAAATAATCTATAATTCTTGTGCACATGAATAAGAACTTTGTGGCAAATCACTTACTGCATTACTGTAATTTCTTAAGGGAAAAAAACCTGAAGCATTTTATAAGATACTCTGAAGACATCTTGAGTATATGTAATGTCTGTAGAAGGTAATCTAAACTTCATTGAAATCAATGGATTAATTATCATAAGAACTAAAGTTGAAGGTGTTATTTTAATTTTATTTTAAACTTATTTTAAATCATTTCTCTTTTTTTAAAATCTAAAATCAAGAGTCTAATTGGATTGAGGCAGTGTATAAATTTCCTAAATAAATAAATAAAATTCATATATATAATCTACCTAAAAGAGACAAGTTTCTTAACTTTCATGACTGCAAATTAACTGGATATAAGTGTAATAAAATCACATCAGAAACCACTTCGTGAGCAGATTGTGATTCCTTACAAATCTGATATGCATACTTCCAAAGTATTCAATGCTTATATTTCCCCAAATTCAGATTATGAGTTACCATGGATACAGGGACTTCCCTTGGCTTCGTAAACTGTTCAGGAAGGAGGTTCCATACATTACTCAATGCATGTATTCTTGACTGACAGCCCCTTCCCCCATGTTCAGAGTTAATTAGCATACTACTGAATGACTGGGAAGCAGGATTTGGCTAAACCTAATAAATAAATACCTAAATAAATAAATAGTATTAAAATATAATTAGACTGGCTCATTCTTGTTATACCCTAAAGAAACCACAGCACTAAAAGGATGTATTGGGGAAAGTGTAGTTGAAATAAAATCTAGAAGCTTTCAATCTCTTTCTCACACGTATGAAAGAACAGGGAAACGCTTCAGCTTGTGGGCATGATTTCCTATTATTTATGAAGCTGGTAACTTGTCTTTTGCTACCCAAAAAGAAGAGCAGCAGAACAAACAGCATAATGAGAAGAGTAAAAATAAAATAAAATAAAATAAAATAAAATAAAATAAAATAAAATGAAATTCTTCCTTGTACACATTTCGTTAAGCAAATCAATTCCTGCAGCTGCTGCCCATTTAATTTGATAAGACCAGATCATAAAAGAGGAATTTAAAAAGCATTTATGGCCAGGGATGACCTTCTTTTGTGCAAAATTCTCAGAATTCAGCTGTCGATCAATACTGTGAGTCTTTCATGGCTTCCTATTTTGAAAAGTTTCCCCCTTTTTATTGAATTCTACAATTCAATTAACAATATGTTTTTTATGAACTGAATTTTGAGGCAGCCTCCCTCCCTCCCTCCCTCCCTCCCTTTTATTGACCTTGAACTGTATAGGACAGTCAAAAAAATTATTTGGGGAAAAGACAAGGGATCTATTTTTCCAACAAAAACAAAAGCTGTAACTGGCAGTCAGGAAAAAAATATGGATATAAAGGCAAAATAAAACTTGTGATTGGAATAATAAGGGAGATAGTAATGCTTTATTAATATTTATTAGTTTTCTATTGATTAATGTTTATTAGATAAAATTTATTTGCTCATTTCAACTAAGAGGTCTTTTTGATTTGTAGAGCATTTTACAGAGCTAGAAAAGAACTAGTTTTCTGCATCAAATTATGCTTGATCATAGTTTGTATATAATCACAATCAAGCTATGATTGTAAATTAGAAGTTAATTAGATGCTCATTGATGCACTAAGATATATTTCACAATTAATATAATTGTATGGCATACAGCTCTTCAAAGTCCGATTTCTGGTATAAACAGGATGGAGAAACACAAACACAGAGAAAATCTATGATTTAATATTTCAGAATTTCTTGATGGATGATGTATATTATTGTATGCACCCTTTTATTTCAGTGCAAATTCCCTGTGCTCCACTGAGTTTTAGCCTGGCTACTCTATATGTTGGCATTGTCCTTGTATTTTAAGTCAGCATTACTCCTGTAGATTTATTTCCACATTAGGGAAAAAACAAAACTTTATAGCACTGATCCATTTGGAAAGATATAATTGTCATGTCACTATTCTATATTTTGTCAATCATTTTCCAAGTACAATTTATAATGTTTAAACTGGGCTTTGCTATCTGAGCACTCTTATTTATGCACCTGCCTAAATATTAAGTCCTGAGGACAAGGACTTTTTAAAAATGCCCTCTCCTTTTAAAAGGCCTGCTTGTCAAGCATGCGAAAGATAGTTTTCTTCAGTGAGAGCCCCAAACAATGAAACTCACTCTTTGGAATTTTCATTTGGTCTGCAAATCTTTTCAACCAGGCATTTTGAACCTTTTAAAGGCGTTATTGAATCTGGGCTGTATATTTTATGTTCATTAGTATCTATTAGTGTATTGAGATTGCATATAAGAGGGAGAGACGTAAGCTGCATTGATCATCTCGTTTAGAGAGAAAGGCAAGAACGAAAGCATCAACAAATAATTTCTTCATATAACTAAGCTATATATTTGTGGCCAATGACTCATTAAAAACAATCCTGCAATTTTTCTGTTCGTGCTAGTTCTGTACAACTAGAGTTGCTTATTGACATGAAAAGGAGAAGTCAAATCAAGCTTACCTTTCCACTGGTTGTCCTGCAGGTATGTGTTCCACTTCAAATCCTGCTTGCCTCAGCACATCAATAACAGTGTTGTTGCCCAGGAAATGACCTAATCGATGAATAATAACAACAGGAAGCCATTTGAAAAGATGATGAAGCATATACTCAATTATGCTATAATTTGAAATCTGCCCCTCTTTTCTAAAATAAAGATTTCATTTATTGTTGGATTATAGACAAAGATATCCCAAAGGATTTGGGTGAATAATGAAGTAAATATATATTAATCAAACAACAAAGCTGCATTCTGATTCTCCTATCTACTTTACTGTTCTCTATCTCATTGCCCTGGGCTTGGAATCATTAGACCGTGCTCAGTATTTCTACAGTTCATATATTGAAAAGTTCTTGATGTAGAGCATTCCTATTGCGACTTGCAAATATTTCTGTCTGTCAAAAATTAGGAAGGACAAGTTTCCAGATTACCTCACGTAGAGACATTTTGAAACGTATGGGCAATGTATTTTGGCATATACGTACAATGCTGAATCTTCACTTGTCTCAATGTAGCTAGGTACATGTAATGAAAATAAATGAAAATGAATGAAAATGAATTAGCTGCTCATATAGATACAGAGGTAGATTACCATGATGTTCATAGCTGTTTCTTCCTTTACATTTGCCTTATCTGGCCGGATTACCTTTTGGAATTTATTTCAATTTATTTTAATCAATGAGTTCATCACATTTTTTGATCAGACACTAGAACCCAACTATCTTACTCAAAAAGGTCTAAATATAGGATGGAAATCTAAATTCATTTCTCCCTTTGAGAAGCACAGATCCATCCGGTATAAGCAGCCAGGCCCTTTAACTTTCTCTAAAGTCTATCACCTTTTACTGACACAAGAAATCAAATATAGTGGATAGAAGGGTGTCTGTGTCTGTGTGTGTGTGTGTGTAATATTTATGTATATAAAGTTGTGTTGGATGATATATATTTGTATCAATTTTCTATCTATTAAGGAACCGTTTTGTTCCAAAGTCAGATTGAGCAAGCTCCAAGGTTTTCCCTAGAGAAAGAAACCCCTGTTTATCGGTACAGTGGACAATGGAAGCATTTTGCTCAATATGCTTGATCTAATATGTGATGATCATGGGTTGGGTGATATACAGTGCAATTACAAGCAAACCTCAAGAATGCTAATCTAGCTGTAAACACAGGCACTTAGCTTATGGAACTGCAAGGGAGAGCACATCACAATACAAGTGGATCACAATATTGTAAAGAAAACTACTTGAAACAACCTGCTTTTGTATGTGGATCATCTTTACTACCTCAGACTGAGAATGAAAATCACTGAATATTTAAGACTAGATTTTAGATTCCAAGCTTTTACATAATTTTGTGTGTTTTCATAAAGTACAAAGAACTCATAATATTTATTATCAGTTGTATGGGTGAGTTGAGTAGAGAAATTTTAATAGCATTTGCAGGAATCATTAGGCAGTTGCTGTTTAAAGGACACCTTTTAGACTACTTAAATATACCCTATAAACTGAAACTTAAAACCAAACAGAACACTCTCCAATTAAAGTTACATTTTCAGGTTCCAATTTGATCCAACGTTCCGCTTACTGACCGCTCACAGTCACTAGAGGACTGTTTGACTCTGGTTTGCTAACTTAGCTTATAAGTAAAGTGAAGATGATGATTATGATTGTGTATCATCGAGTCATTTTTGACTCTTAGTGACCACATAGATTTTCTCCATGATGATCTATCCCTAATCTGTTTTTTCAGGTCCCCAATGGTGCACTCATTGTCATTGGAACTGAGTTCATCTTCCTTGCTGCTGGTCATCCTCTTCTTCCTTTTCCTTCCACCTTTCCCAGCATTACAGCCTTTTCCAGAGAGCTAGGTCTTCGCATGTGTCCAAAGTAGGGTGAGCATTGCAAAAATGTGTTACATGACTTCAGAACTTTGAGTGCTAGGACACGAGTCATTAACCTGATTGTTTTATAAGCATCCAAGACTAAGTTTTTTTTTTTTTTTTTAAACAGAGCATGGACAAACAATGGGCTGGGGACCCTGCAACTTTAGAGTTATTGTCATTGTTGTCATTATTATTTAACCCTGTAACTTCAGATTTAAAAGTATTTTCTGAAAATATTAGCCTACGTTGGATTCAGCTCCAACATGACACTGTCAGTATGGCTTGCATAGAAATATTATTTAAGTGCTATAGTATCAAGATCAACTGAAATAGTTATCAGCACATTCACATTCTGTATATAAAATTACCTAAACCAACTTTTTAGGCTCCCCACACAATCTTCCTTATTTCTAAGGAGTTCTTTAAGAAAGCAACTTCTATACCTGGACTTAATGTCTATGGAAGCTAATTCATAAGGCTGAGTTTAAAGTCCACATCCAAGAAAGTGCATTTATTTTCTTATGAAGGCACTTATCAATTCATAAGAAACAGATCCATAAAAATATTAGGGATTATTTGCTCCTTGCCTTTTCTAGCAGTATGAAATCTGCATGAAAATCTGTATGAATCAGGAACCTAATAAGCAGTCTGTTATTTGCCTTTTGCCTTTAAAATTGCTGCTGAATGGAGAAAATTACTTCTTCCAACCCAGATTTTTAACTTCTGAAATAGATCATATTTCTGTTTTATATCTCTGTGTTACATCAATGGCCAAAAGTGGAAAAAGGGGAAAAGAGAAGATGGTTTAACATAACAACTCAATTTCAAAAGATGACTCTAAAATTGCATCTGCAATAAAAGAATGGAGCCCTATATATGATGAAAGCCAAACTACATGAGAGTCCAATTTTCTATCAGATCCAGATCCAAGCTCTCCAGGAGAGTGGTATAAAGATCTATTGATAATCTCAGCAATCACAAACAGAAACTGATGTAGTTTTTATTAAGGAGGCATTTTGAAAATTAACTTCAGCAGTATATTTATATGTTGGAAAGTGTCAATATATATTCTTGTTCTTGTCAGAGGTAGCTTCAAGCTAGTATTTTATCTGCTTTAACTGATCATATTCTCTCTTTGATATATTTCAGAAATTTTGGGGTACAATTGTCAGCCACAGGTATAGCCCCAAAGTAACTACAGATTGCTAATATACAAATCTAAATTACCTGTAACACGTGTAATTTAGTGGGGTGACTTGATAGGTTTATGTGCTGAATATAGTGTACTCAGACATCCATTTTAAAATGCGGTAACCCCATTTTACTGAATGTGTAGGTGTTCTTGCTTGCTTTGCTAAGTGAAGCTCTGCACATTTACTCCAAGTCCTGCCCTACAGTAGCAGCTAAGTACAACAACTAAAAAGAGCTGTGCTACACTAGATCATCCCACATTTTGTTTACCAATTACCAACATTATACCTAAGGGACACCCAAGAAGAAGACATGACTTTAACAGCACCTGCTTATCTAACACTGTGCATCCGACATTCACTCACTCACTCACTCACTCACTCACTCACTCGTTGTGTAAGTCTCAAGTATGATTTCCAGCATCATATCATTTGTCAATTTCTAATCCAACCTGAATTACTTTCATAATGTGGAATCAGTTACTACTTCCCAAACTGGGCACAAGGATGCAGTAGACATTAGTAAGAAAGAAACCACTACAATCAAGTCAAAAGAGATTAACATTCCACAACAGATCAGGTCCAGTACAACAATACAAATGTTCTTTAGTTTGGTACAATAGTTGAAAAGAATAGAACGACTCTGGAAAATAATTTAATAAACCAGAGTTTTTCATTCACAAGGGTGCCATTCAGGTGATATATTCATTTTACCACATGGCAGTCCCTCCCCTCTGAACAACTCTACAGTGCTGTTGATTGTGCACAGTGAGCACTCCAGATGAATGTATTTATCTGAGATCATATAAACGTGTCTGTGGTAGAGGCAAGAAGGATGCTTTTAAAAAACATTTCATATTTTATCTGACGCTGGAGATTCTCTCCAAATGTCTTTGCTTGCTTGCTACACATTCACAGCCACAGGGAATTAAAGAGTAAAGTTATTCAAAAGAGGAACAGATAATTCATTTACAAAAGGCCTCCATCAACAATGTCTTTGAAGCTCTATAAAAGGGACAGAGAGAGAGAGAGAGAGAGAGAGAGAGAGAGAGAGAGAGAGAGAGAGAAAGAACCTCTCAACCTTGCCAAGCTATTATCTGCACACAACTGAGGGCCAAACTGTTCCCATGCACACTCCTAGCGAAGCCATTTTCTGCAAAATTACTCAGTAAAGGACCCAAATAAACAGGGCCAATTGTTCTCCTCAAAACAAATCAGATGTTTTCAGCCTTTTAGTTTCTTTACTTTGCGGAGCAAATATTCTTGGTCCCTGTTGTCCTCAATCACCAGTTTCCAAAATTAGCCCAGCTACTTATTTACTGTGGACCAGCTTAAGCAACTGGAACAAAACAGAAACAGCAAGTTCCGTAGAAAATATTTATTGGCACCCTTGGTTCCTTCTTCAAGTTCTGCATTTTTAGAAAGGTCATATATAATTGGCTGAGATATTCACCTAACTGAAAGTTATCATACAGCATATTACTGTACATGCTCTAGGCTGCTTGTCAAGACATTTTGACATGTTCACCTTCATTAAGGCACTTGAATAGCTCAAGCCCAGCATTAAAGAAAAAAGAAAAAAAAAAGATATGAGTTACTTCTAGAAGAAGCCAATTCCTCTGCTCATTCACTTTGAGTTCAGGCCATATTGTCTTTTATTTGCAATTCTCCAGTGCTTAGAAAAAGAAACCTTAAAAATTGAAAAGTTAACATTTTTGCAGTATTTTTGATTGATGAACCACCCATCTGAAAGGACTCATGGTATTTCTTTTTCTTATGATATAATTTAGCTGTGGTGCAGTATAATTAAATGACTGTTGACTGGAACTGAATCTTGAGAAGATTATATTTGCATTGACCATGTGGTCTGGAACTAATGGGAACTGAAGTCCAAGACATCTGAAAGATGCCAAATTGCCAGTGTTTATTGTAAGCTGTTGTGCTCATTCATTTGTGCTCTCACTCTGTGGAAAATGTTCCACAAATAGTTACCATTATAAACAGTAAAGTAAGTAAGGATTCATACTTGTATTACTCATTACGAAGGCCTTTCAATGCTGACAGCAAATCTGGTAAGATACATTGGCTATCCTCAATGTTATCACTATTCTGCCAATTTTTGCAAACACAACATTTCCATCAGATAGAGCAAAGACAGATTTTATCCACTGTACTGCTTTGTATAGTATATGATCTTTTGGGTGTGTGGGGTTCCTTAGGTCCATGTCATTTCTGCGGGAAAACTCACAGTAACATGAGTAACTCAACGCCCCATGCATCCACACTGATTTTTCCATTTCAGATGGGTATCAGTATGTAAGACTGGCTTGCTTAATGACAGAATAGTCACACTATTGTTTTTATTATTAACAACATTTTATCATTATTATATTGGCTTTTTATTCTGACTTTCCAGCAAAGAGAAAAATGTCACACAGACCAGCTAATAATAAAGAAAGCTAATACAACAAAAAATCATGTAATAATTGCAAACACAAAGAATGTAATATATCAAAATCTATTACACAGTTGAAAGGCATTTGCAAAACGACACCTTGATATCTTTTCCCAAAGTAGAGAGGTAATGTGGTCAGCTTTAAAGGGTTTGTTCCCAGATTTAGGGTATGACACAAGTGAGTGCTTACAAGTGTAACTTGCCTGGAGATCTTAATTTTCAAGCATATTGCAAGAGATCTCTCAGAAAGCCATGCCTTAAGTTACTTAGGGCTTTTAATATAAATATTAGCATTTTGAATTGAGCTAGGAAAGCAATTCAGTTGAAGAAGTTTTTTCAATATAGGTGATGTGCTTACTGTCCACAATGCAACTTCCATGCTTTGTATCAGTTAAAGCCTCCAAGTGCTCTTCAACTCTATCTCCATATTGAGCACAGTCTAACAGTCTAGTTGTGCTATATCTAGTTGTATCATATCAAAGCAATACAGTTGTGCCATATAAAAGCATGGGTAATTACTTCCAGTCTGACTAGCTCAGGAAGAGTTGTAACCCATTCCAGAATGGGCAGAAGACCATCCCCAAGTCCAGTTTTCTACTGACCAGCAGCATCCCTATATTGTCTGGATTTAATTCCAGCTTGTTCACTCCCACATAGACAATATTTAGCATCCATTTGCTGGATGTTAGCTGATAAGAAGAAACAGAACTGGAATGTATCATCAGTATCTTGACAGCATTTCATCCCTACAACTCTCCCAGCAATACAATTAATATCCTAAACTGTATAGGGGAGAGTATAGAACCCGAGATGGTACATTATAGGTCAGCGATAGCAGTGCTGAATAGTAAGGATCCAACATCACCTTCTGAACATGACTTGATAAGAACTGGAACCACTACAACATTGCCCCAAGGCCCAACTCTGACTGCTCAACCAGAAGGATACCACGGTCAATGGAATCAACAAGAAAATAAAAGAGGGGCAAATGAAAAAGTTTGTGTGTGTTGGAAGGAGGGAAAAATTGGTGAAGACCAAAGAGGAGTGAACAGAAGAGATTAATTTTTGAGGAAGCAGATCTTTTTTTCCTTTTCTTCTTTAAAAAAAAAACCACTGAGCATGCTTGATTGCATTGGTATAGGGGTACAATTTCTTCCTGCATTTTGTTTTAAGCAACGATCTTGCAACCGTCAGCCAACCACGTAACATGGCACGGTCATGCAATAACTCTTTAATTGGAACCACAAGAATGGCAAATGTCCCTACACCACTGCAACCACATGGGGACATTTTTAAAGTAAAAGAAAGAAACATAATTCCCCTCTTCTCCGTGATTTTAAAAAGAATGTGCAGAGTCTTTTATTTATGTTTTTGCCCTCTTTCTAAATATTAAGAGAGTGAAAACCAAACTGTCAGCCCTTTGAAGTAGGCAAGGACAAGAAGTAACCAGGATTCCAGGAATGCTCTTTATTGCTTCAGGACAGTGCTTCTCAACCTTGGCAACTTTAAGATGTGTGGACTTCAATTCCCAGCTTTCCCCAACCATCATGGTTCCACATATCTTCAAGTTGTCAAGGTTGAGAAACACTGCTTTAGGATATCAGAATCTTGAAAGCCTGTTAGAGTTTCCCTCTGCCCCATTTTATACTGAACAAAATAAAGGCAGGGTTATTTTGAGTTTCTTTTTCAGGCTTTCCACTTTCTCAAGAGTAAGTTGTTATTTCTCCCTCCCTTAACATTTCATTGCTCTCTTTACCCTTCTCAAGGCTAGATCTACATTCTTTCACACAAATACACCTACTGAGGGAGTATATTCTATAGCCTGGGTGCCACGATGTCCCTGATATTTGAGTTTCCCATGTACCCAGCAGCTGAAACTGTGGGGGTATTTTCAGAAGGACCCCTTTTGCTAACCTAAATAACCAGGCAGATTTAGGATGGAAGGAATAGTCCCATAGATAATCAGGCCATTTAGCAGTTTAATGGCTAACACCAGCACTTTAAACAGTCCCCAGAAACCAACTGGTAGCCAGTGCAGATTTTTCAGAACAAACATGATATGAACTCTGTACCTTGCACTGGTCAGCAGTCAAAACAGCTGCAATACACCAACTGCAATATCTAAGCACTTTTTAAGAGTAACTCCATGAAAAATCCATTGCAATGATCAAGATGGTTTGTAATCAAGATGTGGATAACTATCACTAGGACTGACTATCTCAGAAGAACTACTGTTGTTACCCTATCTATATTTGTACAAACCCACTCCTTGCCACAGTTGCCCCCTGCAAATGCAACAACAGATCAAGGATTATTCTCAAACAGTGAAGCTGCTCCTTCTGGGGGAGTATAATTTCATTCAGAACAGGCTTCATCTCAATCCCTGAGTCCAGCTTTCTGCTTACCAATGTTTTAGTTAGAATAAGATGTAACAAGTTTGTAAATTGGAATATTTTGGTACACATTCTAAACCATTCTAGTGATGGAGAGGTAATTTTTTTGTACTATGGCCTTACTTTCCACAGTGCAAAATCGTTGGAAGGAAAGTCATAAAGCATGGACTGAAAACTGAAGTGCAAGGTTTGGAGCTTGAACACCCTACAAACTAAGTCTCTTTTCTTTCTCTAGATCACTGTTTCTTAACCTCAGCAACTTTAAGGTATGTGGACTTCAATTCCTAGAATTCCCCAGCCAGCATGTCCACTTATCTTAAAATTGCCAATACTGAGAAACACAGCACTGAATTACAGTGCTTCTTCCTAACACTTACGCTAGACTGAAATTCTGCAATCACTGAGGGAAGTCCTGAGATCTTGATACTCAGAAGGCTATTCCAATGCATTATATCTTCTTACAGAAGACAGAAGACTTACTCAAAAGCCTAACTATGTCAATGGCAGCAATGTTAGGAATCTTTAAACATTTAATCCTATGACCCCAACAGACAGGGCTGCTTTTGCTGGAACATCAGTAAGCAGAAGGGTAATCTTTTGCTCCATAGTCATTATTCCAAGGAAAATCAGTTCCTTCCTGAAGTTAGCAATTGGTAAATACACACACACACTGTGACTGGTGTGGGTCTTCTGGGCTGTGTGGCCGTGTTCTGGAAGTTTTGTTTCCTAACGTTTTGCCAGCACCTGTGACCGGCATCTTCAGAGTGCAGGAGCACAGACAGGAGCAGTTCTCTCTGTGCCCAGGGTGATGTGACCCTTTTGTGGGTATTTATAGAGATCTGAGGGAGGGGGGAAGGGGGGGATTGAACATGGCCACACAGCCCGGAAGACCCACACCAGTCATCGTATGCCGGCCGTGAAAGCCTTCGACAATACACACACACACACTGTTGGCACTAATCTCCTGACACAGCTTCAGATGGCACTATTAACGTGACTCCCTTATAACTTTGCAGTCATTCTTCCCAATTGGTTCTTTTTGTTTCATTTAGAACAACACTCCTCAGCTGGCTGTACTCAAGAGAACTGATGCTTTGCCCTGCCCTTCCTTGGATAGAATGGGGCATACTTGGCATTGTGGAAGGAATGAAGAATGAGGCAACTCTTTTCGGCAAATGTAATGGAAGCAAACATTAGTTTATTGCTTTCCCATTGACTCAGATGGAGATGAAGTGGCATTCCATCCACTTACAGCTTTCAAGGAATGTAGATTTAGTTGATTATAATTTACTTTTTAATTTTTTAGAAATGTATGTGTGCCTGTGTGCACGCGTGTGCATCTTTGAGTCATTCTCGACTCCTGAAGACTTGCCTGGACAAGTCCCTGCAGTTTTCTTGGCAAGATTTCAGAAGTGGTTTACCATTGCCACCTTCCTAGGGCTGAGAGAGAGTGATTGGCCCAAAGTTACCCAGCTGCTTTCATGCCTTCAGGCAGGGCTAGAACTCATGGTGTCCTGGTTTCTAGTCTGGTGCTTTTAACCACTGCACCAAACCGCCTCTCTTCTGTGATTTGCTTAAATAAAATGTGATGATGACTATCTTAAACCCTATATTATGTGATGATGGCTGTGTGTGATCATGACATTGGGAAAGGGCAGGGATGTTTGGAAAGCCCCATGCATTGGCTGTACTTGGACTTTTGCTGGAGGGACGTATGAAGCAGCATTTCAAGCATGTTTAGCTATCGCGGTTCTAGCTTATTGGGAAGCCTTGGAAAGTTTATTTGAACACATCAAAGCTTCCTCCCTGTAGATGTTTTGGTAGAGGGTGAAATCATACATGCCACACTGGTGGAAGATAGGGTTACTTGGAGCTTTTTTAGTAACATCTGAAGAACATTATAATATATAGTTAAGCCACAGACTACATGGGACTATACTCTGAAGTGGTTAAATTATTGCCTGTGACACCTACAAACTGCTGTGTGCATCTCAATTTCAAGTGTTGTTTTTCAAGCTCTTGGAGAAAACTAATGTATATCTGAATAGTACTGAAATGAATTCTGCTATCAAATGTCTTTGAATGCAACTATCACCGTAGGATAAGGGCAGATAATATTTTGTGGTTGTAGAGATAAACTATTACATTTCTATTATTGTTATTGTCATTTCTCTTCTGCAGAATACTCAAATGCTGATGGTTAGGATCAGTTCAAGCTTTATCAAAAAGCATCATCATCCTTTCTACAACAATAGAGGGATTTCAAGGAATAATCAAGGGTGTAGGCAGAATTTCCTCTCAAGAAAATTCATGTGTGATTATAGGTTTAGCTGTCTCTTGAAATGTTTAAACTATGCCACCGCTATGCTTAACCTGCATACCTGTAAATAAAATAAAATAAAATAAAATAAAACACCGTAAGCCTTTAGTGATCTCTTTTCAAACTCAGATAAGAACTAGAGCCATGGAACTTTTCATCACTCAGAGAAAAGAGGAAGGAATATGACAATACTGTATATACTTTATTTCTAAAAAACCTTTTAGTATTTTAAAAAGAAAGGTAAATAATAATAATAAAAACCGAAATAAAGCAACAAGTGTATATGTACGTATACACTGTAGGCTGATAAGCTATTTCTATTCATATAAAATTTTAGGGCAACATAAGAACAGAGCAGAGTAATAAATCCTATTTTCTACTTCACTGTTTGATCAAACAATGAAAATGGCAACAGTTGACTACTGATAATATTTTGATTCAGAAATGTCACAAATTGCTACATATTATATTAAGTATTTAGGGCTTTATAGTCCTAAAAAAAATCTAAATATGTGGAATTAAATATATTAAAAAATTTAGAGAATGTTGCCTTAGATATCAATAGATTAAAATTCCATTATGTTGGTGGGGTAAAAGTAATGTTATTACAACGAATATCAGTCCATGATTCATTTATCTATTAAGAGGTATTCCAAGGTTAATCCCAAGTAAAAAAAATTGCTTGGATACATAAGTTATTGAGGAAATTTATAGAGGAAAATAGACCACCTAGGATTTCATTAGTTACACTGAAATCATCTTTTGAGGATGGTGGTTTTAATTTACCAGATTTTCAGAAATATAATTAGGCTTATATTTATTGGCTACATCCATGTGGAATTAACATTTAATAGAATATCAACCTTTCTGGGCTTTATTGGAAATTATTTATTTATTTCCATTAAGCTTGGAAACAACAGGGCCCTGTTGGTTCAATGACTGGATTTTGATGTGCAGGCTCTTGAACATTTAACTTTATGGAAAAAATCTATTTTCAGAACTGCAAAATGTTCTATTGGGCAGAATCCAGAATATATACTTTAAATTAATTACTTTGCAATGATTATTTAAAATATTTTTCTCAACTTCATACAGTGCCAATATAATCAATTCAATTATGTTTTAATGGCTCAATACGCACTGGATGCTTTGACTGTGTCTAAGAAACCTGAGGTGCTGTCAGTGTTTGAAACTAAGCCTACATTGGTTCTATATCAAAAATTAAATATTTTTAAAGTTAACATAAAGGGCACTTATGACTCATGGATTAAAGAATCAGAACACCCAGTAACGGAACATTAATGGCTGCAAGTCTTAAAAAAATTTAAATTTGCTTCAGTGGATTTAAGATTAAAACTAATACATCAAAATATTTTATTTTGAGTCTACTGGACACCCCAAAGAACTTATTTGAAAGGATGGACATAAGATTTTCTTTGTTGGTGATATAAACAATTTGAGGGCTCATATGATTTGGTCTTGTGAATTATATCCATATTTTTGGAATAATATTATAATATTCTTAAGTTGACTTATCAAGACATTTTTTAATGTTAAAAAATCTTAATGTTATTTTAAATTATGTTCCAAAACTCTGGAATCTGACTATATTGGGTCTGGACTGTTGCTAAGAGAATTATTTTGAGAAATTGGAAAAGTAGTAATATTCCTGATATTAAGGATTGAATTCAAGAGATGTGTAACTTACTTTTTTTTGAAAAGGCAATTTTATCTATTAATTTTAAAAAAATGACTCAATATGTTCTTCTTTGGCATATATTTTACAACATATTGTAATGTTAGAGAACCATCTTTTTTTAAAATATAGAATTAGAAACTTCTTTGACATTTGATGATATATATATCTACATATATCTATATATATATATTTGCTTCTTGTGGCTTTTCTTCCTGGGTTTTGCTTAAGTTGGTTGCCTTTTTAATTTCTTTTCATATAATTCTCTTCTTGTTTTTTCTTTCTTGGTACTTTTTTCTGTAAGATGCATTAAGATAAATAAACCGAAAGAAAAAATTAAAAATATTTTGCCAAAACCAAGCTAAAGAGAGACTCATTTTCAAATCTCACAGTGCTGCCATAATTTCCACTGAAGCAGATAATCATGTAGATGTGAATGGATTACTAAAGCAAATACAACACCAACATTAATCTCAACCTTGCAGAGAAGAGAAGAAAAATAACCATGCTGGGGAAAGCTTTACATGCCCTTTGAATGAACTTGATTAGCTTGGTCAATTAGGAGTTTACTCAGATCACATTGATCATATTTTCATGTCACAGTAATCTAGAACTTCTGAGACTTCAGCTTTACAGTGAGGTAGCCACTATATTCACCTCTGCTGCTCAGTTGTTGCTGTTTATATGCATACTTTAGAAAGATAAACTAGTTACTTCCATAGTTTATTGTATCCTCCAAACCAGGACCTCTGGCTTGTTGCTCCTTAATAAGCCGGGGATCTGGAGTTAAGAAGTATGAGTTCCAATTCCGCTTGTTACCAAATGAATTAGCCAGAGATTCTGGTTCCAATGATACATGACATAAGGAATCTTTCACTGGGTGTTTAGCCCTCTCACTGAGGGGAACCAGTGGGAGTGATGGAAGAGCACACATCAGCACTGTGACTCATTCATGGTAAATTCTCAGAAATGTTGGTTTATGGTAATATGTGTGCCTCCCAAATAATGCCAGCTATAAAGTTGAAATCAGAATGCCTGTTATCCAGTGGAATTACGCCTTTACTCACCCTTATTCAAATAGTATTAACTACTCAGCTTTTATTTTCTGCTATACTACTAATATTTTATGCCATTCATCATTGTTCAACAAATTGCCTTGTACCAAAATTATCAGGGACTTGCATGTTTAATCCACGATATTAACGGGCCATGAGAATGGGGATATACTCAGCAGGAGAAGATAAGCTTTGCATGCAGAAGTGTTTCGCTTTAGCCCTTGGCACTGTCAGCTGAAAGAATCTCAAGTCAAAAGTGCTTAGAAAATAATTGCAAATTGGAATAGACTACAGATCTAGGCCTTCTTTACACAGTTTAAGAAAAGTTTATACTTTTCTGTGTTACTATACCTACTGAAGAAGTAGCTAACCAGACTGGGAATTTAATCTTAACGTGGCCTGTTGTATTATGCTATGTTTTAAATAAAATGTTGTTAATAAATGCAGTACATTAATCCCTGTGAATGTTTAAGTTTGGAAATACAGTCATTTATAGCTGCATATCTGAAAATATACTCCTGCTATTTAAAATATTCCCTTACATAATAAATCATGTCCTTCAGTACTGAGAAAGCTACTTAGGGCTTTTTGGTTCCATTAGGAAAATATTATTTCAGTAAGCAGGTACTAAAATGTCCTAATAAAACTGTCTATTTACCTCCACTTCATTTTAGCTGTGATTCCCCGTAACCTAACTTATTAACAGACACAGAGTCTTTTCCAGGGGCATCCACGGGGGTGGGGATGATTACAAAAACAAGATGGTGAGCCTAGAGTTGTGTTCACCCCCTGCCTCTAATTGCAACTCTACATCCACTAACTTGCAGATTTGACCCATTCTATCCAACATCCTTGATTTGTTCTATGACTCACATTTTATAAAGAATTGTCAGACAAATTCACAGGGGAGGTAACTGACAATCTGTTAGTTGACCCATTCTGTCTAGAAATATTCCAATTTCAAGCAAGCATGAATCTGATACTTTGAACTAGTAAGTTGGTTTCATTTGCTCAAATTTATTCGTCCAGTTGTCAAGCAATGGCATTGTGACAAGCTGCAAAATTTGAAGACAAATACAACACATTTCCAAAATTCTTACAGCTATACAGTCTCAAATACAGTAAATTAGCATTTAAATTCATGTCCACCAACTTTGTTTAGACAGCTATGAATTATATACCTACACAGTTCAGTATGTGTGAATTCAAATTTGATGTGCCATTATTCATGCAGCTAAATAAAGAATAAAAACACATTTCTAGACAAAAAATACTCATATATGTGGGTCAAATGGACAATCAAACAAATTGCTCTCAGCCTGGGTGACAGCAGTAAGATTATACCTGATCATTCTTACTTTTTAAAATTGACATTATTTATTCTCGCACTTAGAAGTGGGAAGAAGTAGCAAAAAAAAAAAAAAAACAATGATAGAAAAATACAACATTGTATCTGATACTGGAGCCTTTCATGGCAGAAAATATTAAAAGCAGACTATTTTTCAGTGAACTTGGTAGTGTGTCTTCTAAAATAGTTTTCATTTAGATTCCATTTTATTGCTATATTCTAAGATTTTAATCCAATATGAGATTCTCAGTGTTTTAGGTTACTCTTTTCAACAGGCTACAGCATTTTTGCCATTGTTAACTAATTGTTTATTCCAAATTAGTTACTTCGAAATCCTCAGTAATATGTTTATCAGACTGTATGTGTGTGTGCGCATGTGTGTGCGCATGTGTGTGTGTGTGCACGCTTTTGAGTTAGTGTTGACTGCTGGTGACTGCTTGGACAAATCCCTGCAGTTTTCTTGGCAAGATTTCAGAAGTGGTTTGCCATTGCTTGCTTCCTAGGGCTGAGAGAGAGTGACTGGCCCAAGGTCACTCAACTGGTTTTGTGCCTAAGGAGGGACTAGAATTCACGGTTTCCCAGTTTCTAGCCTTGTGCCTTAACCACTACATCAAACTGGCTCTCTTTATCAGACAGTAGCACCACATAATTTTTTGCTGACTCATTCTTTTAATTTGGCTGTATTTGATAGGAACATTCATTAAGGTTCCTTTTTGTATTCAATAGTTATTACTTGCTTTTTCAACATATCAGTTCATTTCTTTTCCTTGATTCTGCACAATTGCAACAGGGTAAAATACAAGACATTGTTTATTTCTGCTATGCAGTGTTGACAGATGGTGACCCACCCCTGGTAATTCAGTGGTGAATTCCAAGCAACCAACTGTTTATCATTGGTGTAAGCAGGAACTCAGCTCATAATTTCAGGAGTAGTTATTTCTAAGTAAAACTACAAATGTATAATCTCCAA
Organism: Python bivittatus; assembly: GCF_059951505.1. Classification (NCBI taxonomy): domain Eukaryota; kingdom Metazoa; phylum Chordata; class Lepidosauria; order Squamata; family Pythonidae; genus Python; species Python bivittatus. The sequence continues at coordinate 47,358,988 of NW_028277098.1, read as the reverse complement.
GAAGAACTCCCAAGAATGGTAGCAGTTTTGGAAGCTCTCACTCCACGATCAGGGAGAAGCTCTGACTTTGGAGTAGGAAACTCAATTTTAGGACCACCCCTTCCTCCTACGGATGTCAGAAACTCCAACATTGGTAAGAGAGAAAGAGAGAGAGAGAGAAAGGTTCCCAGCCACTTACTATGCCCCAGCTTGTAGAATATTTAGAGCTGCTCTTGACTTATCTTCTTCCCTGAGAGGGAAGGAAGAGAGACATATATCACTCTGCCCTCACTTCTACCCTGCTGATCTTTCTTTGTCAGGGCACTGGATTTTTCAGGGTTTCTGATATTTTGCTCCAAAGAGAGGAATAGGATTGTTCTGACCATGTGCTTAATTTTTTAAAAAAGGTGTTTGCTATTGTCATTTACCACAAATAGTTACTGCTGGCTGCACCTGACCAGTAGCTTCCACAGCCGGGGGTGTCAAACCCAGGCAAGATGATGGGCGTGGCATTGCGATCCAAGCCCCATTCCTTTTGTCAATCTTGCAGACACATACAAGGACGGGGTTTCAATTGTGATGTTGTGACCACAATCTTGACTGCTTTGATCCCTTCTGAGGATGCCACTGTACCTGACTATCAGCCACAACATCCATGGTGTTCGAAATACACAGATGATCATGGCCACTGTGGCTGAGGTGAATGCTTTCTGCAGAGACAGTCATTCTATGCAATTTGACCATTGGCTCCCAAAAGCTTCTGAGAATTCTGTTATGAGATCTCAAGATACACAGCACATCTTAGAAAGGGAACAGAAGAATTTGGGTAGAATTAAATATCAATAAATAAATGCAATCAAATTCAGTATGGAAAACAAGGGAAGTACAAAACATTTAATTTAGCCTGCCCCCAGGTGCACCTATTCAAGGATCTGTTTCATAGACTTGAAAGAATAGGTTCAGATTGACAGAGGAAAAAATATTTTTTTGTTGCTAATAAAAATTAATTCTGTTTTGGCACAAGGAATTTTATACATATTATAACATTTCCTCATTGTCCCTCATCTAGTTCTAGGGTCAGAAAATAATAACTTATTAAAAATAATAATTAGAAAGAATGACTACCTCAGTATACTATGTTTCATGGACATATTTTGTTTCTCTTGTCTAGAGATATTATTAAAAAATAATTTACATTTTAATATAAAGTGACATGAGAATGAAGTAAATGAACATTTACGGAAAGGAATTCTAAAAGAGGAATCTGAAAAACGTTAAAATGTCCAAAATTGACCCCAAAGAGCCCTCATAGAAGGCTCCAAACATAGCAACATGGGCTTTGTATTTGAATACCCTCTGCAAAAATCAGATGAAATTCAGTTGTTCTCCTCAGAGTAGGATTGTACAAACACTAATATTATTAAGAAGAGGATGTTTCTGGTCAGTCGAAAGAGGGCAGGTTAGGAAACCTGAGTTGGATAGAGTTGGACAGAGTTGTATTTCCCTTTGAGAAACAGATAAGGCCATTTCTGGATCTCCAAATTGGATCTACTTGTCTTAGTTTTTGCTGACCTCTAAGGTAGGCACAAGTTAGCTTTTCCCCCACAATTAATACGCAGACTGATGTGCATTTTCTTAAATGTATGTTAATTTATATTAACTTTTGTAGACAAGCAACAGACTCTTCACTGTTACCACCCATACTACGGAAACACTTTTTAAAAGGAAGGAAGGAAGGAAGGAAGGAAGGAAGGAAGGAAGGAAGGAAGGAAGGAAGGAAGGAAGGAAGGAAGGAAGATCACAGGATTTTGATGGGAAAAAAATATCTTTAACAGCTTTTTATTCCATTACTAATTGTGAGATGATGTTGGTACTGGAAGATAAAGCAAGAATATATAATAACATATAATGCAAGCAGCTGTGCTGTCAAGTTGCTCTTGTTTATTTATTTTATTTATTTAAAAGCTGCTCTTAGTTACACAAACTCTCCAGACAATGTCACAATAGACCCAAAACTTTATAATACAAGGAGACAAATTTGTTTCCCTGATGCACTATAGAAAAAATATTCGTTTTTATTTCATGGGGACTTTCAAAAAGCTGGCTGCCTTCTCTGGATGTGATTCATATCATCTGATGGAGAAAATATTCACCACCTGCCTTATGGATTATTTTGGCACTTTCATTAAAAAAAGAATCAGTTTGTTTGGTTCTTTGTACAAAGGCCACTTGCTACAGCTTGGGGGACCCCCCTTTTCTGTTTCCTGATAGAAATGTTTTGGCATCTATTTAGTATATTGCATCCAGCCTCCATACTGTTTTTTATAGCCAAGTTTTTAAAGAAAAAGACTTTACGTGGGAGCCAGTTTGTTTGTTCTTTAAAAAATATCCTGACAGTTGTAAGATTAATGTGAATGAAGAATCCACAAAAGTAAAAATTCTGTTTCTTTCTCCATCAGTGTATGAAAAATATCCAGGGCAGAACTGTCTCTATTGACTTCAGAAGGAAAAAAAAAATCCAGAGGATGTAAAGATGAATTCCTGGCTTATACAATTTTTTCCCCTTCACTTATAATCAATCAGTTGTACACACATCTCAGGACATATGGATGGAATAGTCAATGAGAGGTACAAAGGGATTGCTATTTTTAATCTGATTCCACACTTTATGCAATAAAAATACTTTCTGAAGGGGGAAAAATGATTGTTTTAAAATGAATTCTCAAATATTAAATACTTGGGGAGTGGAAATTCAAAGCATAATCAATAAAATATAAAATTAATTATGCACCTCAAATACACTGCATTCTAAAAATTTATTCCTATATGAATAAATGCTTCTAATCAGAAGTATTTGATGACCATGTGTGTTTTTGGGACTGCGAGCCATGGTTAGGGGTTGGCAACAATGTTTTACAGTGGTTGTGCTCAGAGTTGGTAGTTTCAGCTGGTGTTGGTGGAAGATGAGAGGTTAATACCTTGGATACTCCAGTGTGGCCATCTCCCCAGTCTTTTAAAAGTGTACATGAAACCACTGGGAGAGGTCATCAGTCAGTTCTAGGTGAAGTGGACTAGGAATCTATCTTTTTTTAAGTAAGACTTTTCAGAACTTCTCAGCTATCAATTCCTCACAAATCTTTCTGTTCAGTCTCTTCCATTACTGTGACATCCTGTTGCTTCCACACTCCTTATATATGTAACCTTCATACTCCTTTACTTACACTTCCCATTACCCTTTCTTATATTTCTGTCACAAATTTATCCATGTCTTTTCATCTAAGACCCTTACTTTTCGCTGCAACTCCACATTTTCTTTCAGGTTGCTCATACCTCTTAATTTACTCCTCAGAATAAGAGAAGACAATATGGGGGATATTGAAGGCTTTCACGGCCGGCATACGATGGCTGGTGTGGGTCTTCCGGGCTGTGTGGCCGTGTTCTGGAAGTTTTGTTTTCTAACGTTTCGCCAGCACCTGTGACTGGCATCTTCAGAGTGCAGGAGCACAGACAGGAGCAGTTATCTCTGTGCCCAGGGTGATGTGACCCTTTTGTGGGTATTTTATAGAGATCTGAGGGGGGAGAAGGGGGTTGGGGGGGTTGGGGGGGTTGGGTTACTGAGTGGCTGCTTGTTTGGTGTCAGAATCTATGTGTATCTTCCTGGGGATTAGGCAGGGTTTTTTCTTCTACTGAATTGTTAACGAGGGGCTGCTGGGGGTGATTAGCAAGTTCATTGTGTGAACTGTTCACATGTCCTGGTGGTTGAGCTGAGTTCGTTGACCTTTTGCAGGCTGTATTTTTCAGGATTGGTAGCCAGGTTTTGTTGATTTTTAGACTCTCCTCTTTTTTATTGAAACTGTGCTGGTGTTTGTGAATCTCAATGGCTTCCCGGTATAGCCTGGTATAGTGGCTGTTGGTGTTGTCCAGTATCTCTGTGTTTTCAAATAGGATTTTGTGTCCAGTGTGCTTGAGAGCATGTTCAGCTACTGCAGATTTTTCTGGTTGCTGTAGTCTGCAGTGTCTTTCGTGTTCTTTTATCCTGGTATGGATGCTGCATTTTGTGGTCCCGATGTATATTTGCCCGCAACTGCATGGTATGCGGTATACTCCTGTGGCGGTGAGGGGATCCCTTTTGTCTTTTGCTGATTTTAGCACTTCTTGTACTTTTCTGGTGGGTCTGAAGATTGTTTGGAAATTGTGTTTTTCCATCAGTTTTCCCATGCATGTTGTTTTCTTGGTTTGATGGCTCTTTTTATTTCATTCTTGGAGTAGCCATTCACTTGTAGGACCCAAATAACATGCGACTGAAGAAGAAAAACAGCCATCCACCAACAAAGTATTTCTGCCCTACATCAAAGGGGTCACAGACCCCATGGGAAAACTGATGGAACAGTTAACAATTCAGTAGAATTGTTAACAATTCTCGTTAACAATTCAGTAGAAGAAAAAACCTTGCCTAATCCCCAGGAAGATACACATAGATTCTGACACCAAAACAAGCAGCCACTCAGTAACCCAACCCCCCCAACCCCCCCCTTCTCCCCCCTCATATCTCTATAAAATACCGACAAAAGGGTCACATCACTCTGGGCACAGAGATAACTGCTCCTGTCTGTGCTCCTGCACTCTGAAGATGCCAGTCACAGGTGCTGGCGAAACGTTAGAAAACAAAACTTCCAGAACACGGCCACACAGCCTGGAAGACCCACACCAGCCATGGGGGATATCCTTTGTGCCATCAATCATGAAACTGAAGAGAGTGGACATGGATTCAATGGTGGCCTTTTATTCAGGAATTAACTACAGTCAAACCTGGTCAATGCCTGTATTATATACCCTCAGTTTAAATTCTAAACCTACATCCTTTTTCATCTATTGATGGATTAATTGGTAACCTTCTATGAGGTGGTCTCTTTTTGCTCATCAATTGCAAATGATTAAAATTATAAGGAGTCCTTAGATTGCATTCTTTATACTTTCAGCAGCTTGCTCATCTTACAAAGAACTGTATGTTATCTCCATGTTCTGGATGGCCGTTAGTGAGACAGATGCTTAGGCAAAAATATTATGCACATGACTTTCCTAGTGAGATCATAGCTGCCACTCTTTGTAGTGACAAGCCATGCCTTGTCTTAAATGTGAATAAATGTATTAAGTATATATTAATTTGATAACATTAAGTATAACAATATTAAAAAGACAGCTCAGTTTTCTTTCACTAACAGCAATGGCAAGGTCACAGCATGTTAAGCTGTTTTTCTGGAGGATGTGGAAGCATATATGCTTAGAGTCATATATGATTGGAGTAGCATGTAATATGGGGGAAGGAAGGAGACAGAGAATATAAAATTTAGCTAATTAGAAAATGGTTATTTCCCTACATAATAACTGAAATACTGCCTGATGGCCATTTTCATAATTCATAACCAAATTAGAGTATCTCTTAGCTAACTTTTAAGAAGCAGCTAGTTTTTGTAGGGGGTTACGGTTACCAAGCTAGAAATCAGGAGACTGTGAGTTCTAATCTTCCCTTTAGGTCAGTCACGGTCTCTCAGCCCTGGGGAGAAGAAATTGGCAAGTTTCTTCCAAAAATGATGCCAACAAAGCTGCAAGGATTAGTCCAAGCAGTCATCTGAGCTTTGGAGACTGCTTGGACTAATCCCTGAGTCTTGAAGACTGACTTGGAAGCACACATATACACAAAAACTCTTTTAAGAGCTGACTAGCCTCAGTGTATAGCAATGCCTGGGCTAACCTCGTTGAAGCTAGGAGCTAAACAGAATCAGGCAAAGTTAATTCTTGGATGAGAGACCTCCAAGAAATACCAGATGGTAGGCTACACTTTCAAAAGCTTCCCAGATGAAGGCAATGGGAAACCACTTCTGTACTCTCACCAAGAAAACTCCATTGATGTGTCCATGAAGTTACAGGGGTGAGCTTGACTTGACGGAGATTTTATCTGTGCCTTAAGCTTATTAAAATATTCTTATGGTGTGCATAATACTAAAAAAGAAGGAACTATTTATAGTTTGCAAGATGAGCAAAGAAAAGGAAAGGCAAAAAGTTTTGGGTCATTGCTGAAATGATATGTCCTTAAAATCATCCACCCACTTAAACTTTTTTATTGCCCTCCTCTCAAACAAACAAACAAAACCTACATTTCCCAAAGAGTTTATGATGAATATCTGCCACAGGAGATTAGGTAAGATGATATTGCTTTGGCCCACATTATCAAAAGCCTCTCTTTCCTGAACTAGGGAACCAAACAGCAGATTAAATGCCTGTCCATGGATGGATACTGAACTTGCTCCTCCAAAATTCCAGAATCTGCTTCTAATTATTTTGGAATCAGGAGACACATCTGTTCATTACTATTTTCCCACCTTCTGCTTCTTCTGCTTAAAAGGTTCAGGGAACTTTATACAACACCTGTTCCTGAAGGATATGAAATATTGGTTTGAGAGAATGCAAGTCAAAATACCATCTCTATAAAGTAGGTTGCTTTAAAAAAAAAATCTGCTTGCTTCTGTATTCCCTTTTTCTTTCTTATGCAAACAGGCAACTATGAACATTTGTTTGACCAAAACACTTTGGAATAATTTCTCTCAAACAGTATAAATGACAATAATCAAGGGATATTTAAAGCAAATGGCTTTACAATAAGTGAAAGACAGTGTTATGAAGGCTTATAAGTATTTAATAACAAAAGCAAAGCATTTAAGAGGTTGGAGAGGCTACTCATAACATAAAGGTAGAAAATGGTAGAAAGAACATGTTTATTCTGATCCATGTATCTTCATGTAAACCAGGGAAGATGGTGGAGAGGATAAGGAAAGTAACCTTGATGGAGATATGCAAGCTCTGTTGCCAAAGCATCAAAGGGTAAAAGATATTTTATGTCCAGAACAGCCAGGTAACATTTGGAAGCTGCTCAGACAAACACTACCCTAATTCACTGAATTATAAGTAGTAGTAGTACTACTTATAATCAAACTTGTAAGATTCTATTACCAGAGCCAATCTCAATAAAAGTAGTTTTAGCCTTCCTGTGGAGTTGATTTTCTGGTCTGATCCATCTAGTGGGGCTGACAGATGGACTAAGGGAAGTACTTAATGCTTAGTTCTTTTTCACAGTGTCCCATGTCTTCCCATGATACTCTTATATTTTTATTCCTTTATTGTTCTACTTTATATCCCACTAGAACAAGGAAGGATAATTTGCAGTCCTTCAGAAGTTTTTGAACAACAGCTTCCACCGGCACGTTGAGGGATATTGGGAACTGAAATTCAGCAACTTCCAGAGGACTAAAGATTCTGCTGTCCTGTCTGTATGCATGAATGTTCCAAACATGTATCTTGGAAAAAAGTTAGATTGTAATGGGTATAACTTTGCAATAAGTTAATTGCATACATATTCAGATGTAAATCCCATTGAGCTCACTGGGGCTCTCTACCTCATACAAAGGTAGGCAACCTAAAGAAGTTTGGGTCTTAGACTTTTTTCACTATGCATAGCAAATAGCAAAGGATTCAATGAACTATAACTCCAAAGTCATCAAGTTGTCTTGTTCAGACCTAGTAAATTCATTTAAGCTGACTTGAGAAGTATGTAGCAGTGACCACAGAAAACTCTACGAGCTTTTTTTCTTCTTTTTCTGAGGTCAGCAAACCTAAGTATTTTCAGATATTAGTAAAATTTCCATTTGTGAAGAACTCCATGAACCAGTTATGGGATTATTATTATCAGTTTAAATTATATCAGACTTTTAATTCAGCTATTCAGTAAAAGTATGCTAAGACAAGACAGTCCGTTTCAAAATTGAGTCTGGAGCAATGTGAACAGCCTGATCTATTCCACAAAGCTCCTACAACAGTCCAATCTGACTTAGTCTTGGATTCCAAAATGTGTTTCAACTGAATCCCTGATTCAGAATCCAAGTCCAGAGTTGTAGGATCAGGACCAACAGAAGGTAGCCATACCTAATCCTCAGAGTTATGCCCCAAATCCTCTGATTGGTCTTGCTAGAATCTTTGTTCTCATTGAACTCTAGCTCCTTTTCCTCCCTTGAAGAGGACTGGTCTGAGGGGCCATGACACCTTTTTGCCTTGAACCCTGACTACCTGACAGCTCTCTCTGAAATACTTATTCTTTGTTGCCCAAACTTTTGTTGTCTAGTTTATACCTTCTCGAACCTCATCTAGGACTCCATCTGATTTGGCTTTCAACATTAACTTACCGACTATCTTTTTGTATCTTGCTCAAGCTGTGATTAAACCTTTTATGAATTGCATTTTGGACTATTCAATTACACGTTTGCTATCCCCAGCCCCAGATAGGACACAGTCTGTTGAGATTTGTAAAACAGTTTAATAGTTGGAAACAATTGTTTTAGTAGGACCCTACAAATTCTTGAAGACAGTTCACTTCTATTGTCCTGATTGTGCCTTGAAGCTCAGAAATTAGATGATTGATTGATAGATAGATAGATAGATAGATAGATAGATAGATAGATAGATAGATTCCAATTTTCCAAATCAGGTCACCTCAAAAACTAGTGTTTCACATACTTAAACTTAATTTTTGCTTCTGCTATTGGAAAACGTGAGAACATCCCTGTTGCCTTCAGTCAATAGGATTTAGTTCCCCCTATAATCTTGGGCCTCAGAGTTTTAGCTGCCTTATCTTTGACTTTGGTGCTTTTTAATTCAACTGGCAAACCGTTTTTGCTCACACCTGATATCTGTATCAGTAGCGGTTTCCTTCACAAGCAACTTCTTTCATTGCCTAAAAACCCATTAACTGTTTTGGCAATTTTACAACAGTGGAGCTAATAAGAAAATCACATTTCTTTTTCTTTTTTTTCTTTTTTTCTTTTGAGATAAATAGATTTCTATTGGCTGCTAGAAATAGTTTATCTGACTTAAATGCTGCAACCATAACAAAATACTGCATAGTATCACATCACCATCAGTGGTGCAAAGCAACAGCGGAAAGCTCTACCACTGTTCCCACCATCTCTGTAATTATGGAAAGAAAAATCTTAGTTAACCACCTACAGTCCACAGTAGGCATTCGAAGAATTTTAAACATCTCAATGATTACAAAAGTATTAAGGCATATGCTTTTATGGATTAGAGTCACTTATTAGCAATTCCTAAAAAAATAAAGAAGTCCTCCAAACTTTTCTTTTTTGGGGAAAAAAAAAAGTATCCCTCCTGCCCCACCCCAGCCACTTAAAATGTGTGAGATTCAACTATTTGACTTTTTGGAATTCTTGAGTACTCTTCTGAGGGGTGACAAAATGATTTGTGAATAAAATACATCCCACTGGCATTATACCAGAACAAATCAATCAGGCATAATGATTAAACAAAATGACTGGAAACGGAATGGACTACGAGCATCAGCTTTGTCTTTTTTTATTCCAATAGGGAGCAACAGGTGCTTGCAGAAACAACTGCAAAAAAGAAGCACAATGATGTGGAGGGAGAAAATATGCTGACCTTTATCTACATAAATCACCATGATAACTATTATGCTTATCATTACAAAGAAGATAGAATGTAAGTACCATAAATAAATGGAGCACTAAAGTAGACAAAAAAGCAGTAGAAATGGAGCATCCATGTTAATCTCCTAGGGTATGGGTGGGCAACAGGTAGTTCACAAATCTCATCTTTTTTTGTTTTCTGGTCATTTTGGATGGGACAGTATAATATGTAAAAAGTATAGTGCAAACTGAAAACAGTTTAATGATGGTGAGGAAACCTAACCCCTCCCTAAAGCCCCAGCAAAAAAATAAAAAAAAATTGGACCCATCGATAATACAGCCACAGACTTTATATCACTACCCTTTACTTCCATCACTCTCTCAAACCATTTAATGTGGCATCTAGTCATGAAAAGATTGCTTATCCCCACTTTTGGAAAATAACGCAGAACAGTTTTGAACTGGGGTACAGGGTTAGAAAAGTAGAATCCTTCTCTTTAGTCTCCCTCAAGATGACTTAACTCTATTATAGAGGGAAATTGAATTAACCATGTAAAAATTATTAGATGTATAACCTAGGAATAAATATCTAGATGTTCAGTGAGCCTGTGATGTAGTAACTATTTTTACAAAGCAGAACTAAGTAGTTTCCACCACTGCTTCTCAGGAAGACAGAAATTACCAAATATGGTCAATATATATGAATGTTAGTTACATTTCCTAATCATTGAGGAACAAATCCAAAGGGCATGATGCTCCTACAATCCTCTTCTCTGAATAGGCATACCAACCTCATAAAATTCTGTTACATCAATATTGTTCCTATTTCAGCACTTGGTGTAATTAATTCAGATGCAATCAATGTGAAGAGGAAAACACTTTTGCAAAGTACTGCTAATGTAGTGTCTGATGGCATTTTAGAAGTGGATTAATCAAATGCTAATCAGACACAGGAGAATTTAGGCAGATGATGAGAAAAATAATCTAACTTGATTATAGAGCTCCAGCCCTCATCCAGTTGTTATGCTATCAACGCATGTTGAGTTGTTGGTACCCACCAAGAGTAGGTGGAACAATTAGTTCTAGTTTTGTCTTTATCTTTATCTTCCTGTGATAGCAAGTTTATTTATGCACTGAACTACACAATGTCAGCAGTCCCAAAATATAAGTTCAAGACCTTTTGTAGTTCCCCCCAAATAAATGGATTTTTTTTTTTTTGCATTTGTATGATATTTTCATAGGGATGTTCACCCATCACTCACAAACTACTGTCAAATCATAGCTGACATCTGGCCTTAACTGAGTAGATTGAATCATGGAAGAAAAATGTAGATCTGAACCACAGAACCTCATGGATCTATCATGGAATACCCACTGAGTCACTGTAATATGATTCAAACTTTCAACACTTTTTTTTGGCGGGGGATGTCACAATGGTGGTGCCTCCAACAGCTTATAATAGGGGCCACCAACTGCTTAAAAAAAAAAAAAATGCCAGGAAGCACAACTGGAGAGGAAAAGAATTAGTATTGTCATTTTTAGTGTCTCCATGGACTTCTGCAGGGAAAGCAAGATGGGGGGGGGGGGATGACAAAATGTGCATTGTGATGTAATCCATGTGATACTTAAACCATGCAAACTTCTGTGTGACATTACAATACAAGTGCAAAAGGGAGGGGTTTGCATTGTGATATCACTGTACATTTTGACATAATCAAGGTTTATATTGCATCCCTATTGCTTTTTCCTGCCCCCCTTCTTGGGGTGGCTAAATTTCTCACTCCTTGGCTATGATTATTTCATTTTCAACCTTTCTGGGGGGCATATGGAGCTTCCATTTTCATATTTAATTTTTTTCCCCTAAATACAGGCAGATTTATCTAAGCTCTGTCTTTTCACTCAGTCAAAAGATGAGTCATAGCAAGAAGGCTCCATAAAGGTTCTAGGCACCTTGATTGGTGTTGTTCTGAAGTGATATTCTATCAAGGCACAAAAATAGTGGCAGCTCATTAAATGTTCATCTTGAAGGCCCTCCTCAATAATTTTTTTGTGGTGGGGATTTGAACGTAAAATTTTCTCTTTTTTTCCTGGAGTGCGGAGGAACTATACCCCAGAATAAATTTTGTACCTGAAGGAATAAAGTACTTAAAAACCAACTGCTGATAGAAAAAAGAAAGGAGAATACTAGTTGGATCATCTGGAGCTGTAAGAAGGTAACAATTTCCTACCCTTAACAATGACCCTCTACTGTGGTTCCTTTCCTTCCTGCATTGTTTAATGTACATTTTCACTGTCACATTATTTGCTCTTTTAATTGAAAGTGCCTGAAACACTCAAACTGTTTTACCATAGTTTTTGTTGATTTTTAAAAGCATTACAATTTAATGTTCTGAAAAAATAATATTACATATTAATAATGTAATGGGTAATAATGAGTACACATGAAGGCCATACATATATTATAGAATGTTAAAAGGATAAGAAAACTTAGCCTAACTAAAATAAATAGCCTAAAAAAAAGAGAAAAATAAAGAATTTGAAAAAAACAAGAAATTAAAAAAGAAAAACCATTAAAAAAAACCCTGAAAAAGGAAAAAAAAGACAGAAAAATTATTAAAAAAAATACCAGGCTAATCAAATTTCAAAGGTATACTACATGTTTCAATTTCATTGTTATTACTGAATTTTTAAAGAATGAATCAAACCTTGACCACATAGAATTATACTGTCTGATCTCAGCTCTCCTTTGATAGAAAGCCAATTCAAAGGCTAAGAGTTGACAGATTTTATTAAGAAATATTTACAACGTGGAGTCCATCACCTCTCCTCTTTATGTGGAACAAAGGCAAGCGAGTCACAATGACATGATCAAAATGTTTACCTGAAGATTTTAGCTTGGGCCTTGGAGCAGTATTACAAATATAGATCCTTAAGAGCAGTGTTTCTCAACCTCAGTGACTTTAAAATGTGTGGACTTCAATTCCCAGAATTCCCCAGCCAGCATGCTGGCTGGGGAATTCCAGGAGTTGAAGCCCACATATCTTAAAGTCACTGAGTTGAGAAACACTGCTTAAGAGAATTCTTCTCTATATTTTTATGCTGAAACAAATCCTTTACTGAAACAAATGCTGAATTTCCAAGAAAAATATTTACTTTATATCATTTTTTTTGTTTTAAAATGAAGCAAAAGCTCCAATGATTTAGAGAACCTACTCCCATCTATTATTTAAAAGCACTAATTCAATGTTGATTAGGTTTTGTATAGTGAGTCTTTCACAGATTTTCTTCTGTCGGTATTACAAAAAGATCTCTACTTTAATCTTTTGAGCCATATTTTACTTTGCCTCCAGGAAGCTGAGGCTAATATAATATACCTACTTCATGCCATCCACAGCATAAACCCTGTGTGGTAAATTAGACTGCTTTGAGGGGTGAGGGTTGTACCTGGTCTCCAAAAAGTGTGCCAAAATAATTCAAAAATAGATGAAGCCAAAATTAATAACTGGGAAAGGCCAGGACAAAAATCACATTTGAATTAATTTATGGTATGGGTTAATTCAAATTAATATATATTAATACAGTTAATGTGATTACTTAGTGGACCTATCCCTACAACAGTCAGTCACATTGTAGGAAGCTCAAGCCTCAGTTAAGTGCCCCATTTCACCAACCTCAAGGAAAAAGACCGAGAAAGAGCATCTGGAAAAGGGTTGCCATTTTGAATTCCATCGCTGGAGCCCTGGAAGCCACTGAATCTTGGTGCCTTGGTGGTTGTTGAAGGAATCAACACATCCCTATTCCCCTGATCAAGATTGATTTAAAAAATCTATCATACTAAAAATGACAATTCAGCTTGTGGCTTTGGAGGGCTCTGTGTGATGTGGCCAGATGCAACTTGTGCACTGTTTCTTTAGATGATTGCAACTCCATGATGGAGATGAGGTAATATTTATTGCCATTGCTTCTGTTGCTATATTCTCTCATGGTCTAACCCACCATGTTGAAGGGAAGCCCTGCCTGAGGAGGGGATTAAATTTTCCAAATCCCATATTGACCCAAACAGAAGACAATCTTCATTAAGATGTTTTCAGAGAATGTAAGATAACTCTTCCATTTTAAATGTATATTATGCGGGTGGGGAGGAACTAATTGTCCATTCAGAAAAAAACAGTACTGTACAAAGTTTAAGCAACTATAATAAACTCTTTACTTCTTTGCTGAAGTCAGATGGAAAGGAACTAAGGAAGACACGACTACTGTACATGGATGCAACCAGGAAGCTCCTCCTTCATTTCTTGAGGGAAAAATGCCTGAAAACAGCCATAGCAACTTGCCCAAAAGCTAGCAAGTGAGTTTCATAAATGAGTCGGTCTCAGTTCTATACAATCATCATCATGGTAAACCTTGTTGCATTCTTCTAGGGTAGATATGATGGATTATTTACTGATTAATGCTTGTGGTACAGTGTGATAGCAAGAGAGAAAAGTCAGTCTAAAGAGAAAGAGATTTGGTGCACCTAGAGGAAGAATCAGAAAGTTTTAAAAAATGATATCCTTGAACTTTTTATTCAATATTATTCTGTTACCTCACATTTGACTTTGTAAAAATTTTTAAGGCAAGCCAGCATTGAATGGCAAGGAATTCTATAGCTTTGTGTAAAAATAATGTACAATCTATCTGGATGCTTTAAATGTAAGAAGTGAATGGAATCCTTGATGTCCGCACACACCATCTTCAGTTTGGTACCTGGAGAAATTACTCTTCCTTACTTCTAGATTAGGAGTACTTGTATAACATCTACATGATTTTGTGACCACAAGAGGGGGACAGAGTACCATATTCTGTGGTGTTCTATATGCAGACATACTATCTCCTTAGGAGGAAAAAAAAAATCCCACGAAACTGGATCAGAACTGCTAGACTCATTGTTCTGATCCTATTTTCAAAGTAAAGCATTTGTGACCATCTGCTCCTATTCAATTAGAATAGCATGGGGAAATTGTTGGAGTGAGTAAGTCCAGGGAAAATCAATCTCCTTGGAATGCAAACCCTTTGATATAAAAGCTGCCAAGGGTCAGCAAACTAGGGTAGAATCAAAATCTACAGAGAAATCTAGAGTGCTCCAGCAATACTAAATTCCCATCATAAACATATACCATTTCGGGGGGAGGGGGCAAACTCTCCTTACATGCATAGACATGCTAATTCCATTCCGCGTTGTTGCATTCTTTCCTTTTTCCTGACTGATCTCACACTCAGTAAAGAAAAACCAAACATATCTCACAACATCTGAATCAAATATATAACTATTGGCAGCTTTTGGTTTTGCATTTCACCCTGAGCTTTAACTGGCAGGAGGTAGCAAATTCATGAGCTTTTTTCCAGTAGAGCACAGCAAGAGGGAGGGAGCTGTTTTGACAGGGTTATATCTCTGGCAAAGAACAGTTCTTGGTTCTCTGCAGTGCTAATATTCACTTTCAATGGAGATGCTGCAAAGTAGGCCATAATTCACTCCTTTTGTGCAATAAATGCAGAACAATTAAATCCAGGTCTTTTCAGTATTTCTGTTAAGAACCAAGGGGCAATCCATCATTCCCTGTTTATGCACGGCATAGCAGAATTAACAAAAGGAAAGCAGATGTGCTCAGTGTTGTTTCATATTTTCCCAGAGTTGTGGCTATTAAAGACTCCATAACTAAAGCACAAATGTAGTCTAATGGTTGGAAGAGCTGGTTTATACCTGCAAAATATGGCTTGAAATATCAAACTAGCTATCAACACCAGAGGAAGATTTAAGGCTAAACTACAAATGTCATGGGAAGGTTTATGATTAGATCACCCAAACTATCTATTTTAAAAACACCTACAAGAGGCTCTGAATTTGAATCAATGGTGCTGGTTCAGAAGGGTATTTATACTTTCCATACATACATACATACATACATATGTGTGTGTGTGTGTGTGTATTCTTCATCAAAAACTACCGAAGTTAACCTTAATAGGTTAAAGTTCTGGAACATAGTAGCCACTGCTCTGAACACAGGCTAACAGCCAATTTGGGAGGGGGAGTGGCAGGGGGTATTAATATAGAGTTTAGAAATTGCACAGCGGAAGAGAGCCAGTGTGGTGCAGCGGTTAAATTGCTGGACTAGGAGTGGGGAGACCCAGGTTCTAGTCATCCCTTAGGAATGGAAGCCAGCCGGTTGATCTTTGGCAAGTGACCTTCTCTCAGCCCTAGACTATGAAGTTGAAAGACATGTTATGTCCCAATCTGGACTGGACCAGCATAGTAAATAATAATCCAGAATCTTCAATGATTGTGCAGGTGATGATGATGATGATGATGATGATATTAAGGTATTTGTGTGTCTGTGTGATTATTTCAGTAATCAACTGGACCAATGATGCATGAATACTCATTGTGTTTTCAATAAAATAAAATATGCATAATATACTAAACCTGTTGCAAAAATGTTATCTGCTTGTGGAAAACATGCATGAAAATGCACTGGCTTGTCTATTGGAACTTCTATTTTACTGTTTGTTTTCCCCGCTCACTAAAACTATTTTTTAAGATAGTTGCTATCCTGCAGCATGACTTTCCTGTCTCACCTATGGTAAAAACAGTGGTACAGAAAGCTGTACTAACAATAATAAAAAACTGTTGAAAGTTCATTAACTTATTTTAGAAGGTGCTTTCCATTTTCCCAGATTCCAGTTTTGCTTGCCTGAGAACTTTAATTAGACTGGGACCTGCTTTGTGGAAGAAACATCTAATCCCAGTGAGAAATGTTATGTATCCCAATGCATGTCTCATGCATGCTTGGTTTCCTGATGATACCTATGTGTAGCCTATTAAAAAAAAAAATCTAATAAAAAATCTTAGCTCATGGATTAATCAATGGACAAAATCTCATGCAATTAAATGTATATGCGTTCCCTTAGGAGTAAAATTAATATGCACTTTTTTTTTCTTTCAGCCTAGCCATCTTAGCAGGAAACATCATAATATCTATCTGAAAAAAATAAAATAAGTGCAATTTCTTTTGCACTTATCGACTGTAATTTTTATAAGAATCTATATAAAAATGACATCCAGTTTGGTATAGTGGTTAAGGCACCAGGCTAGAAATCAGGAGACTGTGAGTTCTAGCCCTGCTTTGGGCACAAAGCCAGCTGGGTGGGTGACTTTGGGCCAGTCACTCTCTCTTAGCCCTAGGAAGGAGGCAATGGCAAACCACTTCCAAAAAACCTTGCCAAGAAAATTCCAGGGACTAGTCCAGGGAGTCACCAGGAGAACACTGACTTGAAGGCACATACACACATATAAAATTAATAAAACCTTCTGGTTATTTCAGGAGCACCTTTTTGTCAATCTATTTTTTTTTCTAATTTTATGTTATGGTTAAATAAATCATTGAAATTTAGTACTTTTGTCTTTCAAGTACTGAGGTGTTGAAAACAGCATATATTCTGTTGGGAAAGGTAGATAAGTGGAGTTGCTGGGATATGCACATATTTGACCCTAGGTATGCTTTTAGCTAGAATATTTAACTTCATACTGAATCAGACCACTGTCATGAACAACTTCATATTGTTAATATTGTCTACATCCCACATATTGCCATGGTTTGCAATAAAGCTTGGATGATTTAACTTTTTCTGTTATGCTTCCTGGAAGCATTTTTAAAACTTATTTTAATTAAGGCTGTATTGGGGGTGTCTTATCTTTATCTTCTACCTCCTTGTCTTAGTTTTTTAAATCCCATCCTCAGAGGTCAGGCAAGCCACATTGTGCAAGCTTTGTGTCTGGCAAATGCCAAACACTGATGGCTGACAATTTGTGTTGAAAAATTTGAAATAGGAATAGAATAGCATAGGAATAGGAATAGCATAGGAATAATGCTGGCAGGAGGAATTCTGGGAGTTGAAGTCCACACTTCTTAAAGTTGCTACGGTTGAGAAACACTGATATAGACAGTGGTTTGGGAGAACAAGGGGAAGGGGTGTGTGAAAACCACATTTTTCTGGGTTATACACTAATGCTGTTAGCATTGAGCAAAGTAGTGCTTGAGCAAAGTACCTCTCCTGAAAGCTTTATAGCAATTGCACACTCTGGAAGGCAATCCCTGGCTGCCTGCACATATGTGTGCAGGGACAACACCACTTTTTTGGAACCACCAGCAAAGCAGCTGTGCATTGCACAAACACATATGAAGCACCTCTTTTGAATGCTTTGTGCAGATTGCTAAGGTTGAGAAACACTGGTCTATATTATGCTTTATCCTCCATTTCAGGTACTCCTAAGCAGTTCCAGGTGAGATTAGCATGGGAAATGGTGTTTCTTATCACAGTACATTGTGTTGTATTTTGACGAACCTCTCAAACAGATGTGTTTATTCCTAACTTGTAGTGCAACCACCCCAGCAGCACTCTTTCAATAAGATCAAAAGCAAAGTACCTGGCCAGATCCTTGAGATTTATCCATACATAACTGGATATTATCAGGGTTATTCAATATATCACAAACACAAAGGTGTTCTCATTAATTCCATTTGGATAATTATTTACAGTCTGCATATCTTCTTTATATGGGTGAATATTATTTGGAGAACACATACATCCTACAAAGTCTTGACTTGCTAATTTTTAGAGGTTATTTTTTCCTCTTTATTCAACAAAACCAAAATGTAATTATGAACTTTAATCTCTATCATACAATGCTAAATTATCTGAAGTAAACCAACAACATGATAACTAGAAACCCAACATACAGTTATGCTGAAAATGGGGGGAGGGAGGGAGTCCACAATATACAAACATAAACAAAACAAGGAACCAACTCTATCAATAAGCATGCAGATAGTAAAAATAAAGTAGATATTGCATTTGGACGATTTTAAAGCTTTTAGGAAAGCCCATAATCAAAAGCTCCTGAATAAATTTGGCAATATGGGATCACTTATGATCTAATCTAGATACCCTCCAAATATCAAAGTCTGATAGTTCCTTGTTTCTTCCTCTCATCTCTGAAAATAGGGATGTCTTCCCTCTTCCATCTATTGTCACTTTACTGGTTCTACCAGATTTCTAAATCTAAATTAATGTCCTTGTGTAATCACTTAAGCTAGTAGCTCTGATGGCCTTAAAAAATGTACTAGTAATGTACCTGCCTCCCCCCCATACATGTATTCTGTTGCCATTGCCTGATAGGTTTTTCTCTTCTAGATGTCTATCATCTGTTTCTTAATTTTTTATTGTTCTTGCTTTTAAAAGGTGAGCTGCCCAGAGTCGTTTGGAGTTGGGCAGTCTCTAAATTATGAGTAAAGAATTGATTTGAAACTTGTAAGATAATGATGAATGGTTTTGCAAGGATTTGTTTAAATAAAGGGTTTTATACTAGGCAATTATCATATCAGCATGCCAGTGAAGTTGTGGCAAATACTCAATATCTGCTCTAAAAGACATCTTAAAATATTTATGAACAATATTTTCCTCTGTTGCTTTTGAAAAGAACAAGACAAGTTAAAGACACAGCCACAAACCTGTATGTATATATGTGTGTGTGTGTGTACATACAATATATATAATATTGTGATTAAACACACTCTTTCCTTATCTATCATCAGCTCAAATCCAAGTTTAATGCTTTTTAAAAGTACTGTAACAAGAGAGTCAGCTTGGTATAGCGGTTAAGGCATTAGCTAGAAACTGGAAGACTGTGAGTTCTAGTCCCGCCTAGGCACAAAACCAGCTGGGTGACCTTGGGCCTGTCACCTTCTCTCAAGGAGAGTCACTTTGACCTTGGGCCAATCACTTTCTCTCAAGGAAGCAATGGCAAACCACTTCTGAAAGACCTTGCTAAGAAAACTGCAGGGACTTATCCAGATGGTCTCTGAGAATCGGACATGATTGAATGGATTAAAAAAAAAAGTAACTTGGTTTCAGTGTCTGACAATAGCTGTAATCTTAATATATTTCCTCAGAGAATAGGAGAACACACAGCAGTTACAGTATGTTATTACAGTGCTGAACAGAGGACAATATGGGTTCTGGTGAAGAGGTCTAGGTTCCAGTCTTTATTTTTCTAGAATGAGATCCCTTCTGCTCACAATCTATACCATGTCTGGCCTCCTTCTTCCAAAAGACTTGAAAGCATCTTCTGTTACACATATGAATTCCAGTTGGTCTCTCTAAACCCATAAGTATAAAAGTGCAAAAGTAAAAGAAATTATTCAAGGAGCTCTAAAGATATCAAGGGGAAATTGTAGTAGATGTCATTCTTCATAAGGAGAGTGTTTGCTTAAAGCATATTAGTTAGAAGGCAGGCAGAGCAGCCAACTTTTGGATGAAAAGTTTTGCAAATATTTTAAGTAGCCTTTTAATTGACCCAGTTTGACATTAAAAGCACTCTCTAAACCCTTGATATTGTTAGCCATGTAAGATAAGTGGCAATAAATACAGATTAATTGAAACCTATGAAATGAAATATCTGGGGTAGCTATGAAAAGTCCCTTTATGCTCTGCTTCCGTGGCAGGTCATAAGCTTGAATTAGGTTAACAGAATCTCTTGTCAGACTCACTGAAGCTTTTGGTAGCTCATGCTGTGACCATCTGCAAAGACAACAAACTTTGGGCAAAGGCAAATGACATGATTGGCAAGTCTTAAGAAAAACAGAAATGTTAGGAGGAAGGGTTCCTACTCAGTGCTGTCAGCTCCACAGAGTGGGGGACAAGGCAGGAGAGAAAACACTGACATTTTTATTGCACATACTGAGGGACTTCAGAAACTGCTCTGCAAGGATGTTCTACATTCTGAAATCTGATGCACATGAATAGCTAGCAAATCCAGGATGTGAACTGTGTTCAGCCAGCTTGACTTGGACTTGTCATGTTTTGTCTGTGTAATTTTTAAACAGTAAAAACAAGAAAGCAGGAATACTTGTGGAAGCTGTGTTTTATTGTTTTCTTTTCTAGGCAGCGTCATAAAATGGCAATACCCTTGAGAATGAAACAAAAGGTCAGAAGGCTTATTTTTGTATTGTTTCCTGCTTAAAGCTGTGATAGGCAGACTTGCCTAGTAGGAAGGCTTCTTTGTAATCAGCAAAGCTTGCTTCCAGGTTGGTCTATGGATGAAATAAGAATGGTTCTCAAAAGGTGAAACCAGTTTGTAGTTAACTAGAAAATAAAAAGTATGGTCTTCCATTCTACGTTTGTTACATTCATTGATGATGGCATAGGGATGCCTCTGAGCAGTGTTAACCTGAAAACCTAATGGAGCATATATCTGTTTTCTCAGAAGATAAGGTTATTCTAACATTCCACACTGAGTAAAAAAAACAAAAAACTATATAAATAGGAATGCTCTGTTGAATTCTGAGCTGAAAAGATTTCCATTTATAGTCCTATGCATTAGACTGAATTATCTATGCCTATATTTGTTCACTCAGTTGCAAGCTTGATAAGAATAGTAGAGACAGAGTACTAGTGAATCCACAAGGTTGGATTCACTAGTACTCTGATGATAGTAATTTTGCAAGAAGAACAATTGTGGATCCAAATTTGTGGATTCACAATTGTTCTTCTTGCAAAATTACTATCATCAGACTTTGTGGCCATTGAGAAATAAGGGGATAATTATATTAACAATGGGGTTAGCAAGTCCAGGCAGTGTGTGTCCATTGATCAAGGGCTGCTTCAACTCTACATACTAGCATACTACATTGTTGCATTATCATCAATACCTATTGTTTCCCCAGCAGAAGCCTTGGGGAAGATTGGAAGAAGGAAAAAGTTCTTCTGTGCAGTGTAAACTGACAGAATTTGGAATCTTAATATTGCTTCTATTCATTAAATAATCTAGAATCATAGAATAATATGGGTGAAAGGTCAATTTAGGTCATGAAATCCAATCCTATTCAATGTTGGAATACAAATTAAAGCATCCTAGGCAGATAGCTGTCTAACTTTGCTTGAACTCACCATCTCGCTGGATAATTGATACCACAACTGAATAGCTCTAACTATTAGGACTTTTTTTCTAACATTCAATCTAGTTTCTAACAATCAATTTTAAATCTAGCCATTTTCTTCCAAACCAGCTTCCCTCAATATATCTTCAGTGTATAAGTTAAATAAATAAGGAGAGAGTATGCCGCCTTGTCTCACTCCTTTGCCAACATGGAATCAGTGTGGTTCCCATTTTCTTAAGCACATTCCATAGCTTGACATGGTCAACACAATCAAAGGGCTTTCTATAATCAAAGAAGCACATATTATCTTCTTTTTGGTATCTTCCGCATACATCAGCAGAAATGTTCTTGTATCCTTCGCTTTTTCTTAAGCCAGCCTGAACATCTGGCCCTGTGTTGTTCTCCAGATTTGCTGTCATAGTTTGGTTAGAACCCTTACTGCCTCCTTCAAAACAAAACACCCTAACTCACAAAATGAGTACATAATGAACTATTTTAAAACTGGCTAGATATGTTTCTCCAGTCTCCTTCTTTGTGAAAGAGTGATGGTTTGCACTAGCTAAAATGCATGGCCAGAGGTCTAAAATATGAAGTATATGTTTTAACAAGGGCTCATCAATTCAATGGATGGTGTGAAATCAGAAAGCATGAGGAAGAAGTGCACGAAAACAGAATTTTATGCTATCTATTTGGACGATTAGATAGGCAGCTCTTAACAGCAGGCTGTACCTTCAAAATAAGAGTACTGTAAAGTTTGTATGGCATATGGTTGGCCATTAGCCTTAAGAATCCATCTCCCTATTATTCAACTAATTGCAATTTCCTCCCAGGATAATAAAACTCTGTATTTTGGCTCTACACTTGAACTTCAAAGATGATAAATACAACAATCAAATCTAGAAGTGACAACAATATTTTTTTTAAAATAAAAGGCAAAGTTTAAATGAATACAATAAAATCAGCTGCCTTAGGAAAAATAAAGTCCAAGTGAATGGCATGCATAAATTCTGGATGTTATCATATGTGTTACTTGCAAATTATTTGACTATAAAAATGAAATAAACCAGATGACATTTTTTTCTTAAACACTGATTATATATGTATACTTTTTGTTGCCAAAATATTAACTCTTTTTAATGACACATATGCCCTGGCTGTTTGACTATTTCTCAGCTGGAAAAGGCAGCTGGAAAACTCACTCACTTCAGCTCTTATATGTATGGTACACTGTATTGTCTATCAATCACGTGGGTTCACAAGGGTGAAAGTTTCCAACAAAGATCAACCCTACTCAAAGTGTGTCAAGCAAACTCATTTATTTAATCCCCAAAGGGTGATAATCAAGCTTAATGTCCAGGAAGAATTATTGTTCTTCCTGGACATTAGAGACCCAACTATCCCAATTTCTGCCAACACACATTCTAATTTCTTTAACTACAGAGTACAGATATGTAATATTACAACTAGCCCACTTTGTTAAACTGAATGTTTCGTGCTATCTGCGTATTTGCTATAGTTCCTAAGTATGTATACTTTTCTTCCTTATAAAAGACTTTTTTTCTTTTCTTTTTTTGGTAGAATGAGTAAGAAATTACAAAAGTAACAGGGCAATCACACTGATTAAAAGAAAATAAACAGACATTCTGATAGTTCCACAGGTATATGAAATATGTGTAGGGGGAGATGAGAACACATCTAATGTCCTATCCCTAACATTCATGCAGTTGCTGTAACATTTAAAAAGGTTTACTAGTGGAATTAGTAGACATGTAATTTTGAATGAAAGGGTAATTCTAAAGTTCTGTTCCCTAACCACTACAGTTTACACCCATATTTTCTGGACTTTCAAACTGGAAGAAAAAGATTCACTGTTGAAGTAAAGCTACATATTTATTATGAAATTCCAACACTCTATAACATATTTTAAGGGTTTGCTACATGACAACAGAAAGCTACATATTCGTATAGTTCTATTACAAAATGAATATAGAGAAGTGAACAAGTATAGGAAGTCAAACCTACTGCAGCGATAAGAGGAATTAATCAAACAAGGTTCTGCTTATTTTTGTCTTCCCTTTCCAGTATAGAATGTACAGGTATGATGAAAGGCCCCTTCTTTACTTCTCCAGCCGATTCCACTTATTCATCAACAGTATATCTCCACAAATCCTTAACTAAGCTAACATAATGTCCCATGCAATTGAATCCAATGGGTTGACATAATCTTCCTAGTCTCACTTAACTGAGCTGCAGGTCATTTTCCAATTGATTGAGCCATCCAAGACATTAACATAGTAATGTAGCCCAGATTAATCTCCTGAATGGAATCCAATCACATATTGGTTGCCATAGAGTATGATTTCCAGACTCTGACTCATTCTTTTTGAGATTTTTCATATCTTTCCAATTTATGTGAGCATGAGAGTACGGTATACTTCCATACAGACTTTGGAGTTTAGGCTTGGAATGCAATGTTATGGGTTTTCTGCAAGTGAAATTTGAGCTCAGTGTAATGACAGTGTAGAACTGCAATCACATAATACATGACTTTGGAGCATCAAGGCATTTAGAGGAAAACCAACACTTGTACTACAGGTGATAGGAGACATGGCATTTACAGTTCTCAGAAAGATTGTTCAAAATGTAAGAAAAATTGGAGGGGTAGGAGTTTCAATTGGCACATTATCTGGCACTGTAGAATAGTTGCTAAAAGAGGGAGGTGATTTAAAACACATCACTGCCAGTGTGACAGAATGTATCTATGAGGAGGAAAGTGATGCGGGAGAGCAAGGCTATCAGGAAGGAGGGGGTGCATTCCAGGAGGGGAAAGGAGACAAAAGACAACACAGTCCACAGGGGGAGTGTGGGGAGAGTAAGAGGTTCAGGGTTGCCATTTCCTAGACTCTCCCAGGGTATATCAACTAGTTGCTGTAGTATAGATTCAGTTGGGCAAGATTTTGTCTATATGGTATAAGCAAATAAAGGAACTACACTCAACTGGACTGTTTCATCGTTGTTCTTGGGCTGGGCCTGACAGCCAGAAACTCACAAGGTGGTTTTCACCAAGACAATATCTCCCTGCCTCAATAATCCTATCAGGACTGTGGAGATGGTTATACTAGCTTATTATACACGGCTGCTGTAAGGATTGACAAGCTATATGAAACAGCTCTCAAAATCAGATACATTAATACTATTACAGATGTTCAGCACGGAATATAAACATATAAACCATAGCTTGGGAAAACTAAAGAATGTTACATGATTTCTATACCCTGTATTGCTTATCCACAATTTATCATTATATGGATTAGGTTGGATATAACAGTGAATCCCATGTTATTATTACTACTACAACTAGCACTATTACTAACAGTAGTAATGTGTGGATAATGATGAATGTATGAAGGAAAGTATTTTAGCAGCATCTTAGTTCACACAAACATTATATTCTTCTATATGAAGATTTGAACAGAATATTATCTAAACTTAGTTTTGCTAATATAGTAAAAATCTAATCCATTCTCTCATCTTAAGGACATTTGTGTTTTGTTTATAAATGGAGACATATTTGAATTTAAGAAGAGGATGTTATATTTTTAAAGCTGGGGTGATCAATTACTGTTTGTTTTTTCATTACTGCAAGCACAGGGAGTCCTGGGTGCAACCCAACACTACTGCTGCAGTCCAAGGGACCTAATATGAATATTTGTAGCTTACCTCACTTTTCATCTAAGTCTTCAGTTAAATGAAGACATCCTTCAACATGAAGCTG
The DNA here is from genome assembly GCF_059951505.1 of Python bivittatus. Taxonomy (NCBI): domain Eukaryota; kingdom Metazoa; phylum Chordata; class Lepidosauria; order Squamata; family Pythonidae; genus Python; species Python bivittatus. Next base: position 47,333,774 of record NW_028277098.1, on the reverse strand, counting down.
TGTGAAATTTCAATCTGTTGATTCAATTCCAAAGAAATTCAACTAAATCACCCTTTTCAAATGAATCTCCAAATGGAATATTAAATGGATTGAAGTGTCAAATTGAAACAAGTCCCTTCAAATCGATCTGGCAGCTTGATGGACATGAGTTCATGCACGCACACACACACTTTTAGTAAACCAAGGGGATTTGACTTCAGAATTCATATGGGTGTTTGAAGTGAATTCAGTTCAGTTCTTTAACTAAACAGAACATCAGGATTGAATCTCTCCCTGCTTTGTCCTTTGCCTTAAGAATTTTTCATGAGGTGAGGAGGGGCTGAGGCTGAGGCTAGAAACGATTTTTTTCTTCGTATACGGCACCTATTCTTTGGAACAATGTTCTTCTAGAAGTTAGACTGGCCCCCTTAGTGATGCCCTGCTGGAAGTTAGCAATTACCATCTTCATTTTTTATTATGTTTCCTTCATTTTTTGTTGTTACTGCCAGTTTTGATTTTGGAGTGGTTCTGGGCAATGGTATTATGGGAGTTGTGGACTAAATTTTTAATCATTTATTAATCTTTTCCCCTTTTCTTATTTTGGAGATTTTATTAAATTTGTTTTTGTTGTTCTTAAAGTTTATGGGTTTTTAAAGTTGTCTTTTACCTTATTCTAAGTCATCAGGAATAAGAATGATATTGACATATACATTCAATACTAGACAAATAAATTGAAGTGGCATTTTATTATGAGACCCTGGCATAAGCAAGATATTTATATGAGGTTTTTTTCCATGTTTCTTATGGCTAAATTACTAACATTGCTTTTCATGAGAATTGATATGATTGGACAACATATCAGGTGACCTAGCCTCCCTAAGACTTCTACTGTAGCTACTTGGAACTGTTGTTGTATTGAAATGGCTGAAAACTGTTCTGTCATGAACCTAAAAACTGCCATTTGTTAACTGCTGCTACAGCAGTAGCTTACATTGGGCTGATTAACTATATAATATAGTTAAGTTAACTATATGAAGTTTTATGAACCAGCGAGGTGAGGGGAAGCTGTCCGTTAAAACCAAATGTATGCAACTGATGTAATTTACATCATTTGCATCAATTTATATACTTCATATGAGGCAATTTACTTCATTTTTGTCCATTTAAGTCATTTATTAGGTAAACTGATGCCAATTACATTGATTTCATTCGTTGCCTGAAGTGTTCCAGAAAAAACATTCTGTCCATTGTTTGGCATGAAGACTGAAGTAAAATTTGTCTGTTGCATCTGATGACCGCTGAATGGGGGTCTATAAAATCAAATTTTTACTGTAACTTTCTGAAGTGCATTCCATTTTCCTTTGCTTTTCATGCAAGTTTTAGGGCATTTAGAAGCTTTAGTACCTATGTAGCAGCTCTCAGTTTTGGTTTATGCAGGTTTTTTAAGCATTAAAAGTCCTTAAAATAATTAAAAAAAACCCCTTTTAGTTAATATAGGAAAGAGAGAGGGGTATTAATGTACAGTTCAAACCTTCAGATGGCTGTGGAGGGTTTTCCCTCTTTGGGATGGACCAATTTAATATTTTGCCCCAGTGCTGCAAATATTCCTTTTGCCCAGCAAATCTCTCCATATGACTCTAGTGATATACAGAGAGTGGGTCAAGTGCTTCCACCTCGTCCCTTTGTGGGAATATCATTTCACCTTTGTTACATCCATTTTATTGAAAATACCAGGCATGGCTGTAGAATTTTATGTGCTTTTAAAGATATTTCTAACAGAGTGGTCAAGTTTTGTGCTATCACTGACCAGCTGACCAAAGTTCTGAAGGAGTCAGCTAATTTGGTTTGGAAGATGTTTAGATAAATCAATGTTAATAAAACCTTAATTAGTGCAAGCAGATATATTCTTAAATGTTTGCATACAAAACATGTATTGAGAGAAATATGACTGTTGGATATTGTTTGCTTTATATTTTATATTTGAATTTTCCATGCCTGTCTGACCAAAACAAACAATTCAGACATTTGGATGTTCTTAACGCTTTGCAGCAATATCCTCTTTATCCTCCAGGTCAGGGTTTTCCATTAATGGAAATGTGTTTCCTAAGAATCTCTTATACAACTTTGGTGAAGATCCAGCAAGCTCCTAGTTATTATTATAAGCACTCATTAAAATGGAGCATTCTGTTGTAATTGTTTTTTTCTTAGTTTCAAACAAGCTTTACAGTATGATTGTTAATATGTTTCTTCTTCTTTGAAAGTACACATTAATTTCTCTGTCCTCCAAGTAGTACAGGTAGTCCCCAGGTTAACAATGCCCAGGTTACAGATGATCCATAGTTAAGAACAGAGCCTATTGTAGCAAAATTCAGGTTAAATACACAATGATTCGAGCTAAATACACAATACCACTTACATAATATTATACAATAATACTGTTCTGGCTTACATACAAATCTGACTCAAGGACAGACCTTGGGAACAGAACTTGTTCTTAAACTGAGGACTGCCTGTACCTTCTGTTTCTTTCTTCTCCCAGTTGTGAACTCAGAGGCCAAAGAGGGATGTAAAGAAGTTACATATAACTTCATAGAATGACAGAAAAGCGGGGGGGAGGGTTGGGTTATCAGAACACACCCCTATTCTTTTTAAGCAAGCCCTCAGGCACAATTGCCTCTAACCAGGGATGTCTATGCAGAATGACAAAGAGATACTGCAAAATGACATATTGAATTTCTTGTGAAAAAAAGATTCCACTGCAGCATCCTAGCAAACATTTATAAAAGGATAGTATCACATTTTCAGCAGCAGAATTATGAGATCTCCTTCTGGATAGCTGCAGTTATTTCCATGAGTTGCTTAAGTCATCCATTAATTGACTCTGTAGGATATTTGGACTCATGCAAGAAGGACAATGGTCAGTGTCAAATCCTACAGTTTGACTAAAGACCATCTTTAGTCAAGTGAAATTTCAGAAATTTTCCATCAACATTTCATTCCAAAAAAATTTAATATGGTCTATAGCTGTATTTAGAAGATATAATGGTAGTAAAACCTCAGGAGAAGAATAAAGATGAAGGTAATCCAGACATTTTGTGAGAAATGGCATCACCACATTGGTGCTTTAAAAAAAAAACTTGAGCTTTAGAAAAGACTGTTCTAATAATTTAATTCTTCTCCAGTGCCTATATATACAATATTGTAGAGTGATATTTTTCTTCTAAAGTCCAGTACCATACCCAAACAAATCAGAATAATTCTAATTTGATATTTTTTTATATGACAAACCAGTCCTTTTAAGATTTATGTCCTGCTCATTGATCTCCCATTCTGAAAACTGTTAATTATTACATACTTTATTCACTACGTGATCAACATGATGACATTGCTGCTGTTTCTTTGACCAAAGAATGAAACATCTGCAGTGACAGACAATGGGATGGCCTATTTAACTGATAAATCAATGGTTCCATACCACTGGGGCCTCTTTTGTCTTTTATGCTATATCCTGGCAATAAAGAGATGATAGAATTACCATTTGTTTTCTTTGCTGCATGGCTTACATTAGCTGTGACCAAAGGAGAACAAACTTTTTGCACAGATTTCTTTTCCACACTTTATTGAAATGATGCTGCTCAATAAGCAGCATCTGTTTTCGGTTTGGGAGGGAGGAGGGAGAATCACTGCAAGTGTTTGTGATCATCTCATTCTCCCAGGGTTGAGCAGTTCATAGAAACCTGATACTCTAGGTGAATGTACGTGAAGTAGGTTTGTACCTATGGTGGAAAGATGCTGTTCTATGGGGGGCAAACCATAAAATGGAAACCCCAGGATTGGATTGAGGCCAGAATACATACTGGGGACTAGCTTGCATTCCACATGCAACGTACAGGTTGTTTCAAAATGTTCTCTATCTTACTGTGCCTGCTGATTACTGCACTCCATAAAAATGAATAATAGTTGGAGTTCATTTTAAGGTCTTCTTAAATGAAGTTTCTAAACAGTTTAGTTTTGATCCAATTTTCTGTCAATATTCTAAATTTGGGATTGTTCATTTTGCTTCACTTCAGTAGAAATGCAGTTGCCAGCTGTGAAATTTTGGATCCTGCTCTAGTATGGCATTCCAAATCCCTGCTCAGGAACAACAAAGTTAGCGGAAGACATATTCCTAGACTTAAATCCGATTCCACTTGAAACAAACGGGATGCTTTTTATGAGATGGTGCTTTGTAAATCTGCAGCAAATTACTGCTCAGACAGGCAATATTCTGTTTTGCAACAAACACTGTTATCAGTAATAGCTAATTCTTTCTCCCCTAAAATGTTAAGGGAAGCCTGAAAAAAATTGTGCGTACATAGTCTACGGAAAAGGGAAATTAGCTGTTGTCAGATGCTTTCTCTACCGCTTGCCAATGGCAGTCCAGCTTTTAGTTTTCACAGAAGTCTGTTTGCATGTAGGCCTCACCCAATTTAAGACTCCACTCTATATTCCATTGTGTCAGCAAAGCAGTCTCATGGCATGGTGCCCGCTGTGCCAGTACAACATGATCATCTTACAGGCTCTGTGTCAAACCAGGTAATTGCATTGGCAAAGGAAAGTCAGTCAGCAGTAGTATTATTTTATGACGCTCTTTAGTGTTCTTATAAAGAAACATTTCCTGCTTGTAGATGGGGACTGGCAGGAAGTGAAGAAGATATGTTTGGAAGTGATATTATTCACTGCACGAACAACCATAGAGTAAACCCCCACCACAGAATATAATCTTTTAAATATTATTGCATTATATATAATAGAGAGCTGGGTAAATTTGCCTCCACGTACCTTTCATTTTTAAAAAGAGTCTAGCTAAATGTTTATCAGGAATAGCTTTTTCTGAGTATTTGTAACCTCTGTACAGTTTTGTGATACATGCTGTCATTAATTCTTCAAGAACTTAACAGTCTTGACTCATTAACAGGCCAGACTCATTAGCTCTTGATGAAGGCAGAGAGATGGTGACTAATCCATCTCTTCAAGGTTAATACTATACAGGGAATTGAGCCAATGTTTCATAGGTGCTCATCCAATCTAAATGAAAATAATGGATCTGAAACAAATAGAAACTAAACCAAAGCTGTGGATAATTGGTAGAGTTAATAACAAATAATAGTTGCAATACTAGCAACTAGATTCAGAGGAGCATGGTAAAACCCTAAATTCTTATCTGTGACATATAAAAATCCAACCCAGGCATCAATACCAATTTTCTCCATGTTTTACAGTAACAGTAGCCACTGAAAAAGTACCTCTAAAAAAAGGGACCATGACTTTGATCTGGCTACCTTAGTATACTGTGTCACCAGAGACAGAAAGGTTAGAAGACCCATTTCTCCTTTTCAGTCCCCAAGCCCACTGACATTGCTCCCATTGCCCAGTCTTAAATAATTTGGGACTGAGATGTTTTGGGAATGGAGTAAATGTTAGGGAAGAGTAAAGATATGGGGAAGAAATTACAAAGTTAAACTAGATCAGAAAATGAGATTAATTATCCCATCCCATCCCATCATGTTGAAATCAACAGAAAACATACTCAGGCCCTACCTGCTCCAAAGGCAAAGAAGAAACTCTTGTCAGTGTTGTCTCTTAAGAGAGCCATCACTCTTTTTCCCATTCTCTCATTCCGCTTATAGATCAGTTCCTGTCGGAAATACCTGTCAATCTCTTGAGCTGTAACCTGTTCGTGTGGAGGAAGTGTTGTGTTGATGAAATTAGGGAGCTGGAATGAAAAAAACAGGAATGACTGTCAATAAGAAAACATGCAAGGAGAGGATGATGGGTGTGGAGGAATCACTGAAAGGTCAGGAGTGGTTGACTACTTTCGGATTACCTATGGTAGTTCTTGGGCTTTCCAGCAACTAACCCCCCCCCCCCCAAAAGCAGCTTTCTTTGCCTCCAAAACTTATTTTCTAATTTGGGCTGAGTGATGCTTCATAAGACTGCTGGATTGTTACTAGAAATGTTCAGGAACATGGCTCAAACTTTAGACCACCTCTTAGTAGATATCTACTAAGAGTAAAGACACCCTTGAGTCATTCTTGACTCCTGATAACTGCACCCATGCAGTTTTCTTGACAGCTTTACATTACTCCAGGATGTTTTCTTTACTTCTTAGTCTAGCCAACAGCTCTATTCCCAGGTCACCCATCCAACCGCTACCTTGAGTTGACCCTTTTTAGTTTCCAAGATCAGCCAGGATCAGACCTTTAAATAATGACCAAAAATGTGTATTGGTGATTTTGGGTGGAATGGGGAAGAGAATGTGTGAACTAAACTGAGTTACAACACATACAACAAGATCCTAAAACAGTAGTTTATTAACATGGATAAAGGACACTATATCAAACTATTGAAGCTGTTTCTTTGAAAATAACTCAAAATACAACAAAGTCTAGATTTTAGTCAGTGAGACTAGCAGTCCAATTAAAAATACAAGATAGAAAGTAAATATAAATTAAATTAAGAACAAAAATAACTGTTAGTGCACAATACAAACACAAAAAGAAAGTGCTTTAGAGTTAAGGCTTAATCCAAATAAATGGCTTGGGTGGCAGCTTTAAATGATGTTTGGTCTCCAGCTCTTGGTTATTTTAGGCTCCTGGGACTATTAATAACAAGGAGTTCAGTTTCCTTGAGAAAGATTAGACAAAAGGGAGATGGGTGGAAAAGAACTGTGAATTATAGCAAAGCTGGGAAAGGAGCCCGAAAGAGGTATTAGAAATAAGGGGGGGTTCGAGATTGTGGAGGCTCATCTCCTGCTGTTAAGCAGCGTTTGGCAGTAAAAAAATGGCATCAAAGACAGGAAAAAGGAAAAAAGAAAAGCACATACATTCAAGGGGAATCAGGTGAAAGTGTGTGGAGGCTCCAATTCATTTTTTTGAAAATCCTCCTGAGATCCCCAAGGGATTACCTTTCCTATGGGTCCTATTGATCCAGTTTAGACAAAAAGTGGAGAATAGGCAACAAAGGAACATAAAATGGTATAAACTATAATGAGGACATTACTAGTAAAGTTCTAGGATACTTTCCCTGCCAATCTTTGACTGGGATTTAGCTGTTACGATATGCTTTCGCTCTGTGGCCCTTGAGAAATTTCTCCTCAAGTTTATTCAGCAGCCCTGCATTTTCCTTCAGAAGCATATCCAGAGGCATGTGGATATTTGGAGCAGGAAGCAGCTATGGCACTATCTGATTAAAGCTGGAAAAAGTTTGATATATAGGAATCTTGTCTTGCGGGGACCACCAAAGTTTCCATGAAAATAGCTGTTTGTGGTTTCTTTCTCTAGGCTTAAGGCCTAAAGTCTACACCAATTCAAAAGCAGCGCAGGACCTTTGTGATCCAATGATATCTGCTGTGTTTCAGCACTGAGCTGATTTATTTCTGGCATAGCTGCAATGTGTTTAAAACCACAGTAAGGCTACTCTTTTCTTCCAAATACTGTGGTTCTGGGGGTTCCTCTCTGGCAAGAGCTGACGCTTCGATACATCTCTTGGCTCCTGGATTTTACTTCTTTTAACGTGAAAGGCGGCTTGCCAACTTTGCAGTTTTCATTCACTGTTCAGATTTTGAGGGGTGGGAGGTTGGGGGACTTTTTTTGCATACAAGACAGTGCCCACAACATGACGAAATTGACTGGGGTTTGGGGTGGGTGGGGCTCAAGCAATTTATTTCATTTTCCTTTTGGATGGAGTTGGCATAAGCGACATTTATTACTCTAGGACCAATAGCACCTTGGAGCAAAGCAGAGATTGAATTGTGTTTTTTTCTCATAGTTTTAAGGTAGATATTTAAGATGCCATTTTCATTACAATTGTCTTGTTACAGACTTCTGTCTGCTTACTGAAATTTGAAATCTTGACTCCCTCAAAAACAAAAACAAAAGCACCTTGATAAGTAGATGCAATCAAAATACATGCACCTATTTGTCTGAAGCATGATAATTATCATCTTCTGATAAAGACTACAGTATCTAGAAATTTCATCAGTTTTATCAAACAGGGGGAAAAACCCTATTTGTTGATTTCAAATGAGAGCCGTGAAGTTTGAATCAAAATTCAGATTTAGCTGCCAAGTCAAATCGGGCACTCTCTGAATCAGGCTGTTTTCCAAACCAGTAAATGAAAATCCAACTCCTGTAATAGAAACCAATTGATAAATGATGATTTTACAACACACTGGTGTCTTAGTAATGCAGTTAAATACACCCACTTATCAATGCTGTTTTTTTTTCCCCGAGTTAATGGTAATGACAAGATATGATCAATTTCCAATTACACAGACATTGCTACCACTTTTTACTGCAAGATATAACTACCAAAGAGGTTCATTCCCTTCCCTATATTTTCTTTAAGGAAGTATATTTCCATTATACTAATTACATCATATACAGTAAATTCTCCCTATCTTCTAAACCCATCTTCTAAACTCATTTTCCCATTTGTTTCCATATGGGAAGCATCAAAAGCGAAGCTTCTTTAAAGTGGCCTGATATTATTAATTATCAGACAAATCATTTTTTTTTAAAATAGGAGGGTGCTCTTTTTAATGTATTGTCGAAGGCTTTCACGGCCGGCATACGATGGCTGGTGTGGGTCTTCCGGGCTGTGTGGCCGTGTTCTTGAAGTTTTGTTTCCTAACGTTTCGCCAGCACCTGTGACCGGCATCTTCAGAGTGCAGGAGCACAGACAGGAGCAGTTCTCTCTGTGCCCAGGGTGATGTGACCCTTTTGTGGGTATTTATAGAGATCTGGAGGGGGTGTGTGCTCTTTTTATTTCTAAATACTTTTAATATTTTTCTGTTTCCTGCTATGTTTTAACATTTTAAAAATGAAAACGTGGGATTTAGCCTAAGAATATAAAAGGTGTTAATAGAAATTAACGTGAGGGATCTACAACCCTCACTAAGCCCTCCAAACAGATACTGTAAGCAAAGAGAAGGAGAGAAAGTCCTTTGTTTCACTTTCAGTTCTGGAATTCTTATGACACCTTTGCTTGGCTCATTCTAGCTGCATCATTACACATAAGCACTGTGTTACTCTGGCAGGAATATATTTATCCATGACAAAAGCATATTTAAGTACAGTTTAAACATATATTTAATAATGTTTGTTGTAATGGTTTTTTAATAGTTTTCTACAAAAAAAGAAGACAGATCAGAATAATAATAATAATAACAACACTGTCATTTTAAACACAATACTTCTTTCTAAGGTATTGTAAGTTATTACATTTCTAATGACCTTAATCCTCACTGCAACTGTTCTGTGGCTTGGGACAAGAAAGATAAATGATCCAAGTATGCATGTTTTGCAAAGTAATGTAACCATAGAGCAAATCCTGTTGCTGAGTCCATTAATCATCAATACTTCTCTCTTTGTATTTATGTTCCTTTTTACACTTTGACATACACCATGCTTGGTTCAAAAAAAGCAACCGCTCCTTGTTGATTTATCAGAAATTGCTTCTTAAATCATAGGGATTTAAGAAAGCTTCACATATTCAGATGGAGAAGTTCCTTTTTAAACACACATTTCAAAGATATTCATGAAAACAAAATTTGCTTCCATTTCATGAGAAAAACGCTTAGGCACAGCACAAAGAATTTAATTGATGCAAAGGACTCAGTTAATTAGTAGAAACATTTGCTTCTCTCGTTTCAGAAATACTTTTTTGTCTACAATCATGCAGAATCTGTATGTAACACCAGTAGAAATTCCTCTTTAAAAAAAGTGTAAGTCATGCAGGAGACAGAATTCAGTTCACACTGGTTAGATGAATTCATAAAGAAGTTTGTGACTTTAGCCCTTGAAGGGACTGTCAGATGTTCCCAAAATCTGAGAGAAAACAGAAACAAGGAAAGCCATTCCAGGAAACTGGTGCTATCAGTTCCTGAGAAGAGCCTCAAGGTTCTTGGCAGATGAGTGGTACATAAATGAATCTTGCAGGTACTTTCTGGGGAAAAAGGTGAACATCAGGAATTTTTTTACATTTCTTCCTAAACATAGCCAAAAAAACAAAAACAAACCAGAATTGGTGTGGGATTGGAAATATAGTAAAAGATTGCAGCTAGCTCAGCAAGCAAGATCGACAACAGTCTGAATTTGGTAGCAGCATCATTTCAGTTCCCCTGTATATATTTTAAGGGGACAGGAAGGAATATAACAATAGGCTAGGTCACTTTCTCCACACTATAGACTCACAGACAGATTATTTAGATGCCATTGCTTGATTAGAGAGCTAAATTAAATTACATATGAACATGTCAGTGAACATTGTGCTTAGTCAATGCAGTATTTGTCCCAGTTAAATTCATCAATTTGTCTGCCATCTCAGTCCTAAAGTGCAGAGCTCAAGGTTAGAGAAAGGAAAAACAATGAGCATTCTACCAGATTTAGGGCCCCAGCCTAGATTAAATTCCATTCCTAATTGGGACTAAACTGTATATCATTCTTGTATCCAAATGTTCATACAAATTGCAAATTTATGAAAATTATGCAATTCCTGGTATTTGTTTATTTACATGAAACATCTAGTTCTTGTAAGAAACTATGAGGATTTTGTTCGTGGTTGTTTTTTTTTTTTTTTGTAGCCACTCAGAAACAAGGAACAGAGAACTGATGTTATCAAGATTTCTGATTTAGAAGAAAGGATGTCACAAATGGGAATATCAGAGCAACATTAATCTGTTTTCTCTATTTCTCTATCTACTGCCATTTTTGCAGCAAAGACAATGAGAAGAGCTCTTAAGAAAGAGCTCTTTCTCTGTAAGAAAGGACAACCACCTTTCTTTTTATAGAAACCATCTGGCCATAATGGCAGATCATCATATAATATTGTTCCCAGACAGTATCTGGGGGAAAGCCTTAGGTAGGGGTTCCTGGGAAGATCTCTCTCAGTGGGCACCAATTAAATCTCCTCTCAGTGTTAATTTGATAGCTGAGGTCTTCCTTTGGACAAATGGAGGGAGAAGGCACTCTCAAGACACTGAGAACATGCGACATTGTCTCAAGATCCCTTAACTCATAGAATCCCTTAACTTCCACTGATTCTTCTTGTGAGCAGGTAGTAAATGTGACAAAGGGAAGTATGGCAAGCTGCATAAATATTCAGGCACAGTGAGTTCCTAGGAAAAGTGGAATTAGTGCTGGGAATTTTCACACACTAGAACATACGTAAACAGATGAATTAGCCCTCTGTTCTTCAATAGAATCAGGAGAGTTCAGACATACTTCATAATATCTAAAGCAACCCTTTCCAACAGGGCCCTCTAGATGACTAACTCTCCAGTTCTCCTAGCCATTGCTTGGAATTATGGGAACTGAAGTGACAGACAGCTGGAGGGCATCAAGTTAGGAAATGCTGGTTTAAAAAGCACCAATCTACAAAGTTTCTGGACATAGTCTCCAGAAAGGCATGCAATAAATACCAACAAAAAAGACATTGCTGAATTATCATTGTGGTTGTAAAAACAATGCAATGTGTATTTGTGTCACTAAACCTCTATTTTTTATTTGCGCAACTAATTTTCTATTGCTAATGTAAATCAATAAACTACTTGTGTTTCATAAATTTATTATATACCATCTTACGTGCAGATTGAGGACACCTGCTTTCTGTGATTAATGGACCTTTATAACATCTGGCAAAATTTCATCCTGCAACAAGGGAAATCAAGCTAGACTGTAGGATTGTGTGGTTGATAAAGTGCCAACTCTTGGCACCAATTCATTTATGTGTGTCAGGATTCTTGAGCTTAGCTAGGAAAATATTTCTCATTAAATAAGACCAGAAGTGGGTAGTTAATAGGAAACATGACTTAAGAGTTTCCAGACTGACCCCAGATAGCCAAAATTTAGAAAGAAAAATCTAGAAAGAATGGAAAGTGAGTTTTCTATGAACCAATGAAGAACAAACTAATGATCCATATTTAATGTGACAGATAGGACCACTATTAGCAGTACAGCGGAAGTTTGGTTTAAACAACTGTTTTTGTAGAATTACTGGTAGCTTTGCAAAGACATGTGACAGTAGCCCATTTCTGAGTGTAGTTGTGATGGTACATACATTAACAAGTATAAAACACTTTGGAAATATACAATAAACCCTTTGTATGTCTACTGTAAAGTATTTCCTATGATGTCAGTGGACTTCCTCCCAAATACATATGTCTATGATTGCAACCTAATTATGGCAAATAAACAAAAACTTTCTAGAAATAATAGGAGTAATTACCATGGTATCCACACATGCCCCAGTGGAGCAGGGGATGGGGTGGTGGTGGTAGGGGATGATATATATGTACTATTACATCATGTTGCAAAAATTGTGACTTATATGTTTGTGTCAGATATTGGGGTGTAAGTACCTAAGAGTCTACTTGTCACTGCACATGTGTTGCCATTTCTCTGAGGGCAACTATGGTAGTAATAGAGAACTTTTTTTTGTTTGCTTGCAAAAAACACAATACAAAGTTGGAGGGAGGGAGGGAGGGAGGGAGGGAGGGAGATGGGTTAGGGTTAGGGTTAGTCCCTCCCTTCAACATCATATGAAATACTTTACAGTAGACATACAAAGGGTTTATTGTATATTTCCAAAGTGTTTTATACTTGGTTTGGGCTTACAGAACATCCTGTTCTGTAAATAATGCATAATACATGAATTCAGCCCATAGTGGCTTATTGAACACATCATAGTTAAGCAAACACACACACACACACACACACACACACACACAGAGAGAGAGAGAGAGAGAGAGAGAGAGAGAGAGAGAGAGAGAGAGAATACACTGATTACTATATCAAATACTATGTCCATAAGCTATTTCCAAATGGACTGCCCTCTACTTTTGCAAAAGTTCCAGAAAACTTACAGTTCATGTAGGATTCAATGAAATTATCATTTTCAGCTAAATTAGAAATCACATTATCCTTTTTTTTTTCCCTGAGTGCACAAGACAGCCCTTTCCCTTCCACCAAGTTTTTAAAAAGTATGAATGTTCTGTAGTCTGTGCCACAAATTCTCAAGAGTGCACACACCCACTCTCAAACTAAACTGTCTCTTTCACAGGAGTGCTACAATAAATATAATTGGGTTTTAACTGAGTCAGCATTCAATGAGTGCAATGACTTTTCCATCCTGTTTTTTTGCTGGCACAGGCTAATGTTCCACATTCTGGGATATTTGATATAAATTTTTATTGTGTATTACAGCAAAGAATAGGATAACAATATTTTCTTAGGGTACTTCCAGAGACCAGCTTTTCTGTTGCTCAAGATTTCTAGTGTCACATTTGATCAGGGTGGGATTCGAGCAATTTGTTCTCTCTTTTAATGTAATGAGGACATTATGAACACCACTGAACGGTGCATTTACAGCGTTTTCAGAGAGCCAATCAGAATGTGTTCTTTCTTGGCACTAAATACCTTACAAATTTGGGTTCAATTCTTGGGTAGTAACCAAGCTCCTCCCCAGTTAAAAACAAACTTTTTTTGCAAATGGAAGCTCCCTGTTTGCACAAAACCTCACAACTGTAGCTGGAAGGAGTCAAGGCCAAGCAAATAGTGGGTGTTTACTTACAACAAAGAGTATTAGCACTAGGCTCTGATTTCAGATAGATTGTTAGTAATGTCTGGAAGTACCCTTATTCTATACAGTATATATCATTTGACTTGCAAGCAAGCATGCAAAAGTAATACACTAAATGTATTCATGGAATCTAGCGGAAAAAGCTTGTTATTAAGAAAAATATAAGCTTTGATACAGCAAACGGCTTTCTAAGGTATATTACTTTTATGTTCACAGTAAATTCTTTGGTTCTTTCTATGTTAATTGCAACATAATGTACCATTTACCCTAATGGAGTTGAACTGTCTTCCTCAACATTAATAAAACAAAATGTATCCAACATTGGAAGACTGACATTCTTCAGAAATGAAAGTTATTTATCAGCCACCTTTCAGCCTAGAGGTTGTTTTAGTTCACAGTTTATAAACTATTTGTCTATCTTCTGTGGTGATTCATGCCTTTAAAAAACAAAACAAATTAAAACACCATAGCTATAGCTGCTCTAGGCATCTTCAAAAGACTCCTGCACTCACAATTGGCATGTGGCCACTAGAAATGCATAGGTAAAATAGAGTGGTCGATAAATGAAACCATTAATAGGGTTTAACTTAGAAATTCTGCTTAAAATGAACCCGTTGCTGAATTTACAGATAAGACAATAGTTTATTTTTAGCTCTCTTTTCATTTATCTGTTGCATAATGTACCTCGCATATATTTACACAACACACTAATTTCTGATTTGATTAACTGTAGTTTAATTTGCTGGGTTACACTAGGAGAAATCTTTTGATAGCTGGAGTCTTCATTTAATCTTTTTGGGGTGACCAGGATGATAAAGCAGACTGGGCAGGGCCAGGATTTTCTGGGAGTTTTATCTTGTTTTGGGGGAAGGGGGAGGTTGGGATTCTATCTTGTTTTTAAATTCATGTTACTTTCGAATTTACATTACAGGAATTTTCCTTATCTTTTTTATTTCTTTATTGTATCCATGTACTACTGATTCCACAAGGAATCCAAGCAGTTTATAGTATCCCGTAAAAACAATAAATACTTAAAAATAATAAAATGTAAAAAAGATCTATCCACCCCAGCATCTATAAAACATCATCTTACAGTAAGTGTTAAAACCTCTATAAAAGAGCTCTGTTTCAACTTCCCTCCTGAAGGCCATCACAATTTCAGGGCCACATTTCATAGTCTCCTGCCTCCCCCCATGAACCTCACATATGGCAGGAATCAACATCCCAACTCCAATGAACAAACAGGGTGTATCAGTTCTACCTGAAGGAGATAATCATGAAGATAGGTAGATGCAAAGACATTAAAACCATACAGGTTCAAATTAGCACTTTACAGATTAAAACCTGGACTCTGAATTGTACTCAGAACCCTACTGGAAGTCAATGCAGTGCCCACAAAAGCAGCATTATACAATTATGGAGGTTCTCAGCTGCCAATAAGCAGGCTGTCACATTCAACGGCAGTGTGATCTTCAAAGGCAGCCCCATCTAGAGTGTATGGTAGTAGTCAACCCTAGAAGTGATAAGAACTTCAGTTGTTGTTACTAAGCCAGGCCTTTAATTTCAAGAAGGGCCACATCTGGTGTACTATCTGAAGTTGTGGAAAGCCTCTTGTAGCCTATTGCCCATCTAGGATAGAACTCTCAAAACAAGTTTAAATTTCCATAAATGAAAGCTGTGATTTTTGAGGATCTGCAAGTATTTTAAACCTGTGAAAAAGTTCAAATCTCTATCTCTTTCTTCTCAGTTCTTCCTGTCACAAAAAGTTTATTTATTATTTTATTGTATTTTATTTCTATAGTTGCCCATCTCAGCAAGCAACTCTTGGTGGCATACAATCACAAAAACATAAAACAATGAAAAACAATTAAAACAATACAAAATAAATAAATATGGTCGCTGAGTAAAACTATTGCCATAGATGTCAATATAGCCAAGAAACAGGGCCCTTAACACACTTGGGGCTCCAGGCCCGGCACGTAACCAGGTCTTCACAGCTTATGAAAGACCAAGCTTATGAAAGACTTATGAAAGGTCAGGGTCATCCTAATCTCTCCAGAGGGCAGGGTCTACACCAGGGAAGGCATGTATCCTAGTCCCTGCCAGCCGACATTCCTTGGCTGACAGAACCCGTAACATGCCCAATCTGCTGGACCAAACTGGACAGGTAGAAACAACTGGGAGAAGACGGTCCCTTAGGTAACTTAGTCCCAAGCCATGAAAGGCTTTAAAGGTAACAACCAGCACTTTGAATTGCACCCAGAAGCACACTGGCAACCAATGCAGCTCACGTAGCAGTGCTGTTACATGTGTCAAACATCCAACACAATTTACTACCTGTGCAGCCACATTCTGCACCAGTTGAAGCTTCTGAATGCTCTTCAAGGGCAGCCACATGTAGAGTGTGTTGCAGTAGTGCAAACAGGAGGACACAAGGGCATGAGTGACAGTGAGCTAGTTCTGGCAATTTTACCACTAAAAACATTCATTCACAGTTTGGTAGATTAGCTCACATAAAGTTGATCAAAGAGAAGATGCAGAATTAAAAGGATATCCTATCACTGGGAATTAGACTTTATAAGAAAAGAAAAATATAATTCTCTTATTTCTCTCAAAAACATTCTCTTTCGACTTTTGACTTTTTTTAATACTTTATTGTTACGTATTTGTATGTTGCTGCTTGAAAGATGCTTACAGAAAGATGACTGAAGCGGCAAGGAAGCACTTGTAGTAAATAAATGAAACAAACAAACTAAACAAGAAAACTGGTTTTGAACCTTTGTTTTATTTATTTACCACAAGTGCTTCCTTGCCACTTCAGTCATCTTTCTGTAAGCATCTTTCAAGCAAGAATTTGAAAAATCTCAATATAATTGGTCTGCAAAAACTAAAATGATAATTTTCTGCAGTAAGACGCAAAATTCCTCCAATGAATAACATCCTAGAGCAAGGTTATTAAGTTATTTAATTTGAACTATAGTTCCTATAAAGTGGGTATTTAACTCTGACAATCTGGTGGATGTGTGTTCTTTTAGTGCCTTTATGCAGGTGCCCGATTTATTCTAGCACTTAGGTTCTCTATGTTGGGCCTCTATTAATGTTAATATAGCCCACTGAATATAAGGCTATATATACAACCTAAAATCTACAAACCAGGAACCACCTGGAGACATATTTTTTCTCCGTCTCCTACCTCTAAGTCAGGATCTATGTTACAGACATTATCTCAATATGTAGGACATTTTATTCACTACTTGCTCAATAAGGTATTTTTTTATATAAAAGGCACAACAGATTTTATTAGCAGATCACTCTGCTTATTAGAATATGGTTCTAATTAAAACTGATGCATCAGGATTTACATTCAGAATTTAGCATCTCCATTGTTAATACTAGTTAATTATTAGGAACTGGCCTGTATAGCTTATGTTCTTGAACTGATTTCTTAATGCTCACGAAGCAATATAATTTGACTGGTGTGCTAATGTCCATCTGGATCTGTTTCAAAGACTTTGAAGATATTGTTTTCAATCACCATGAATCTGCATGACAGTGGAGAATACTGAAGTCCACCAAATAGAAGAGAATGAGTCCATTCAAAAATTGGGCATTATTTTACCAATTCTGTATTCTTTGAATATATAGTGTGAATTTCTATTGTCCATTTTATCTTTTCCAGTAATAGGACAATAGTATTACATGGTCCAATTCAGACTAAGATTTTCTAAAACATATATCGAATTGTATTTATTAATACTGGTAAAATGCACATATTTTAACTTTCTATAGATTTGTTTTATAGTCACAAGCACGATGGCCTTCATATCGATGCAGAGAGTTCCAGCTTCCAGAGTTCACCAAAAACAAGTAAAGTATCCCAGGCTGGCTGGCTACTATTTTCAAAGGATTAGCATAATGAACCTAGACCTAGGTTCCAGAAGTTCACCAATCTTATTATTTCAGTAGCTCAGGGGAGGGAAGTCTTCTCCTGGCTACAACTATTTCACAAAGCTTTATTTGGAATAATGACTTTGTTTCTCTTCGGTGACAAAAATTCATACTAACTCTCTAGCACTATAAAGTTTAAACTTAAGGCAATAATATTGGCCTAATCCCCTAAATATGGATTCTGCATACATTTTTTTAAAGCCATGGTACACAAGTATGCCATTCCTTAAATAAATGAGGGTTTTGCTCATGATTCAATCCTGTATCTAATGGTCTTAGGCTATATGGTTTATATCTATTGTAACTATAACATACCACAGATTTGGAAACTGTCCAGAAATGCAACTATGTTTTTTATCCAGTGTTAGACCAGAAGCAAATTAATGGTGCAATTAAGACTTATCAAGGGTCTTAAATCTTTAAGGACAGATCTGAAAGCAGGATGTTCTGATAACATGTTCTGATAAAAGGGATACATAGAAACAGCACTGAAATTTATTGCCAAGGAGCAAGCACACAAATGCTCTCCTCTGAGAAGGTCAGAGAAACAAGACATCTTCTTTTTCCCTAAAGGACTTAGAGCATTATAACTTCACACAGCTTGCTGGAAGAGTTTGCGCAGATAAGTTTTGCTGCTTTATCATAATTTTCAGAAATGAGCTTACCCCAGCATAGATCAACCAAAGTCTTTGGATGGGAGCAGCATGTAAATCTTGCAATCAGGTAGTTGATCAATAAATAAGCATGGTACCTTCCTTAATTCTCAAGCTTTATGGAGACTGGGGATTATTGGATTTAATGACCTCTTAAAATTCTAAATAAAAGAAAAAATAATCTAGTTTCCAGGCACATTCTTTTTCCAACCTTAAGGAAGTAATACTCACTTCCATTTTGGTGTTTATTTTTCCTTGGAGGCATTTAAACCTCTATCATCATCATCATCATCATTGCCCCCTCCGCCCTCTCCTCCCCCTCCCCCTCCTCCTCCTCCTCTTCTCCTTCTTCCCCTTCCCCTTCTTCTTGATTTTTCTTATGCAAGATGCATAAATTCTTCTGCTTAAAAAAGGAGTTTGCTGGTTGCATGGGTAGCAACCTAAAAGTCTAGGATTAACCCATATAGGATGGACTAAAGGTTTATTTAGAAACACAGAGGAACTGATTTTAACCCTGCAGTTAGACTTGTCACTGCTAAGCTTCAACTGATACACCAGTTAACCCCATTTCTGAAAAAACTGCTTTGGTCATATTCAGACCTGAATTTTCTACAAGTCCAAATTACTACAATGTGTCTACCAAACACATCCAGCAACTGTGATGCACTAAAAATGCAGTAATCATATTGTTAAGGATAGCCAGAAATGGGGAAAAAAATAATTTCCTATTTTTGAAATAACAGAGTATAATATAATATAATACAATATTATATAAATATAATACTATATTAAAATATAATATACACATTATATTATATTAATATATAGATTTAATATAATAGAGTATATACTAATAAATAAATAACAGATTATGAATGTTGATAACAGCATTTATAATAATTAGGGTCCCAGTCTGCCTGGGTCAGTCCTGGTTTACGTTTGTTGCCCCAGTGTCCAGTCTGGTTCAGCATACCGTATGTCCCAGACTATTCCTATTTCAACTAAGCATTATTAGAAATACTATTGACAATGCAAGGCCAGGGCTACTGGTCCCGCATTTCTTCTTTTTAACCTGCATCTATGCAGGCAAAACAACCCCTGGGCACTCTGTTCCTGCTGTGCCTTCCTTACAAAGTCCCCTGGTAGCCACTGCCTTCTTACCTGCAGCGGCCGTCTTGTGTACCTCAAACTTCTGCTTCCCCTGAGCCGTCAATGCCAGCTAAGTCTCCACTTTTCAGTGCAAGAAACTCAGTTTGGATGATATATTATATGGTCCTCCTAATAATATTATAACAATGCATATTAACAACAAAAATGAAGGATATATAAAAGTAGATGGAAAAGGGAAAAAAAAAGATAATCAGAGAAAACAGGGAGTTAATACAGTGGGAGCTGGATGACAAAATACAGCAGGCAAAAATAAAATCTGGTTTTCACATCACAAAATTTATACCTGGAAGAAAAGCATCCAAAGAGCCTCTTTTAAAAAGTAGGGGGTTTCCAATTTTCAGTGATTTCCCTGCCCTTGTCATTCCCATATTTCATTCCAGAGAGTTTCAATCAACATTTCAGGTAGGGGGCAAGAAAGCTTCACTTACAGAAATTGAACTTTGGCATGACTCTGTGGGTCAAACTATTTATGAAGCTTAATCAACAGCTTGGTGTGCGGTTTTTCTTTACTCAAAAGTAACTGGAGAGACTTCCAGTGTGGATGGGAAGT
This sequence comes from Python bivittatus, assembly GCF_059951505.1. Classification (NCBI taxonomy): domain Eukaryota; kingdom Metazoa; phylum Chordata; class Lepidosauria; order Squamata; family Pythonidae; genus Python; species Python bivittatus. The sequence continues at coordinate 47,313,854 of NW_028277098.1, read as the reverse complement.
GCAGTAAGGGTGACTACATGGAAGTGGTCTCTTCTCACAATCTTCTGAGATGTTCTTCCCACTCCCCAGACCAGCATAAAGATCTGAGATTCCTGCTGGTCTCCCATTCAAGTATCAAATCAAAACAAAATCTATATTACAGTGATTGATCAGCATGCCATGACACCACCAACCAAACAATTTGATTAGAGCAAAACAGTCAAAACGAGAAACACTCTCTGAATATGAATTCAAGATTTCTCGTCCAATTGTATAAATCTTTTACCACCCATGTAAGAATGAACTAGACCTATCCCTCTTCAGTGTTTGAAATCAGCCTGGCAGTTTAATCTTACCCTTTGCAATTGCTTATCTTCTCCCAAATAATCCCATCTTTAGCAATTTGAATCTGAAAAATACTCCCGTCCCCAAAGCCGCACACAACATATTAAACGCAGTATATAGTTTGACCTATTTAGATAGGCAACATCTTTACATTAGTGTAACAACTCAGTCATGGTTTTCATAGGGTCCCATTATCTCTCAACTACCATTGAGAGAAATCAACAGTTTGACTATCTCCTTTTCTAATACCCAAAACAAAAGGTTATGTGCAAGGGTCAATTATAAATATTCACTATTTGCTTGGAGTTCAAGCTGAAGACACGTTTTTATTTTCCCTTTGAAAAAATTGTTTACAATTTTTATAGAGTTGAATGAGTTAAAGGAGAGTCAAGTGTTTTCAGAAGTAAGAATGAGATGTAGTAGTGTTCTCTGCTTTCTGTTAAAAACACATTCAGCCTCTTATGAATCAATAAAACTAGAGCCTCTTACTATGTTGAACCATCTTAACAGTAACAGTAACCATTCTTCCTCATTTAACTGTCCCCAGGAGTCAAATAATTCCCCCCCCATATTAACTGTCTGATTTCCACATCATAGTTTATAGTACATCACTGCTAAGTAAAAAGGACTTTTAGAGTTAGACTTTGGATGGCATGGATATTGGGTGGTCTGATAAAGTCAAGGTTAATGTAGATTTTAAAAATCACTGTGTTAGACATGCCACATTGAGAATATAGAATAGATACAAATCCAGGTTGTGCCTGAAAACATCTTTGTGGCTCTCAGCACAGGAAGCATTTTATAGATGAGAAATAATAGACAAACACAAATGGTTAACATACCATGAGATACTAGAATTCTGCCATGGGGAATACAAAATAAAATCGAGAACACCTGATGGCAGAAGGACATAGCTGACTATGGTTTTCCTATTTACAGTTATCAGAAAGATTCAAAGTAGACAAAAGAATGTATGGTATTGCATATTGTAAGACTGACTTTGAAATGGAATTGTGTACAAATGATGAACATGTGATTGCTAAAATGTATAAACTTTTATTGAAATTTGAAACAGAAGAACAAGTGAAAGAATGTATCATAAAGTGGCTACAAATTTTGGTTATAATATACAGATGGAACAATGGGAAAGTATGTGGTTGAAAGGACTGAAATTTACATTATGTTATAATCTTAAAGAAAACTGATGTACCATTGGTATATGACACCAGAAAAAAAATATCTAGAATGTATAAAGGTACTTCAAATCTATGTTGGAAATGTGAACAAGAAGAAGGGTCATTTACCATGCTTGGTGGACATGCAAAAAATCTAGAAGATTTTGGGTTCAAATGCATAGACTGATTCAGAGGATTTTAAAGATTAATATGCAACTGAAACCAGAACTTTTCCTCTTGGGACTAATGGATAAACAGTTGGAAAAAAGTAATATAACTTTGTTTTTATATATGATAACTGTAGTGAGATTATTGTATGCACAAAGATGGAAAGATCTGGCAATACCTACAATGGAGGAATGGTTGGTGAAGATGATGGAACTTGCTGAGATGTCCAAATTGACCTGTTTGATTAGAGAAAAGACGATATCTACATCTATCTATTTATTGCTGACTGGAAACCTTTTATGGACTTTTTGCGTAAAACCGGAAAAAATGCACTTATGATCTATGTTTTTGAGAATCAGATAGTACAGATTATAGAAAGAAGAGAGTCATGTTATAACTTATAACTGCTGTAAAGAAGATCGGAAGCCACTTCTTTATATTTTTTTTCTTTCTTTTTTCTTTTTCTTTTTGCACTTTAGCCTTCTCTTTTATTTCTTCCTTTTTCTTTTTTCTTTCTTACTCTATTTTAGTTTGTATTGATTTCTACTCTTGTTTTTAAAACTTCCAATAAAAATTATACTAAAAAAAAAGCATAGTTTATAGTACATCACCATGTACTGTATGCAGTGTGATTTTTCTCTCTATTGTCTGTCCTGACCCAGTATCAGATGGCTTCATTCAACAGACTTTAGCTGTTCTCCCCCTCAATTATCTCAGGTCAGATATGCATATCTTAACCTGATTATGCAAATGGTTCAACGTTTTTTAAGAATAAGAGCCAATCAAAAGTTGTAAACTTAACTTCAGAGAATCTTCCTTTTATAGCTAATTCTCATGACAAAAAGAGCTAAATGAATATGGACATATGTCTGTTTATCCTACATTATAATGATTTCAGACAGTGGGGAGCTAGAAGGCTACAAACTAACCTTCTAGAAATCAGGGTCGAAATGCCACCACTACACCCTAGAAGCACATATAGAGGATAGTTGAGTATGAGATGAAGGCTAAAGTGGCTGGAAGTTAGCATGGGCATTGAAACGCTTATGCAAATCAAACCTCAGGAAATGTTAATGGGAACATAAATGTAATCTGGACAGAGAAATCTTCCTTAAAATCAAAGGCTATCCACTCAGAGAGCAGTAAAGAAAAAATAACAACCCATCGCTGCCTTTGTTTTAAAGAATGCTAAGTTCTGTATCACTTTGACAGCTTGCCCAGAAACTCTGCTGTAAATTTATTAGCCAAGTATGTTGCAAAAACGTGTATAACAAAATGAGCTGTTTCCTATTTTATTTCTCTGACATGCTTCAACTAAATAAACTTTGTCTTGTTCAGCCTTACTGAGATTAAATAAGGATTTAAGTGAGAAAACTATCGAGAGAAGAATGTAACGCAATCACACTAACAATCCAAGCTTTTGTTTGTTTTGTTTGCTATTCAAGTTCCCAGTGGAAATTAAAATCAAGATGGTATAATTGATTTTACTGCAAAACATGTGTTCTCCTCACTTTTTGTAATGGTTATGTGAGATTTCTATTTTACTGTCACAGACAAGTTGCTGTTGATTACTATTTTTCAGTGAAATATAAGCTTTTTCCCCCTCTAGTTATTCGTAGGATAGTACTCTTTATTTTAAAAACTCATTATCAGATATATCTGAGGCTTCCAAATTAATCCAAGCAATTTCAATTGAAGTAATTTAAGCAGTGACACAAAAATCCTTAAAGTGGATGAATACATAAAGTGAATACATTCTATTGTATTACCTCTTGCTGGTGACAGTTACAGTTGTATAAACTATGCCTGCTTGACTCGCTTGCAACTTAGGAAACCACGGAAGCATTTCAAAGTTCATTATGATATAGAAGATCTAAGAGAAAGCAATGGCTTCCGCCCAAAGTCATGTGACACAAAAATTATTATTGGATTATAGCATGTTTAGGAAGTTATCTGGCCTCATAACCTATTTCCATACTGCTCATTTCCTCTTCAGATATAAACTCAATTATTACAAAGTCTTTTGTCCTAACGAGAAGGAATTATGTTCAAAGGCCTTGCAAGCACTTGCAGTTAACTTTCTATTATGCACACATTCCTTTCAAAGCCTTTTAATCCATCATTAGACTGAAACACACAGAGCAATTCTAGAGAAACGATTCTAGGGGTAATATCTCATTGTTTCTCAAGGAAACCAGAGACATATGAAGAACATAAGGATTTCCAGGGTACAGAGACAACAAGCAGAAGAGGCAAGAGGGGACTGGCAAGGTAGCATTAGCTGGTTAGATCATTTTGCGGCTGAGATCCTTTGAGACATTTTAGTACAGTTTTGTACCCATTGTATTTGGGGTCACATTACATAGGCAACTGTAGAACTGTGATTATAATAATTGGAGCTATCTAGTGCCAAGAAGCCCCAAGACTATTGTGCTGGATGCAAAGAGTAATGCAACTTACTCCTATGAAAACTATTTTCACATGTTCCAAGATCTCCTGCAGTCATAATTCCTAGAGTAGGTATTTATGGTTCTTTTAGGTGGAAATGGTTTGACCTCCTAGTGAGGGCATCAAATATTTTTTCTAAGCTACAATGAATTAGGCTTTTTAAAGGAACCACCTGGTCCTGCCACCTCCTTTGATTATTCCTTCTGCACATTTTTTTTTGCACTGCTGTTTTAATAAGCCTTCAACTGCCATTGTGAAATCTGTTATAGAGCACATTTGCTTGATTGCTATACAGAACAGTCCATAAGTAAAACATTCTTGATTTTGATTATGTGCCATCAAGTCATTGTTAGCAACCGCACAGATTTTTACCAGAAAAGATTGGTGTATTAGGGACTATTAAAACCTTGAGAGGTCACTGGGGCAGATTTGGAAGAACTGTTGTCTTAGGACAACATAAAGGCTTTTGAGGATTATTTGCTACTAATCAGACCTCTAACCCATTGCCCAGTTCTACAACAGTTGGCTCCCAGAATGGCAGAGGTGAGGATTGCACGTGGGAGGTGCTTCCAAAGACCATGGAGTTTGCAACAATCATATTTTCAGGCATTCCTGGAAAAGGAATGAGGACTCAGTAGATAGTATTTTCTTCTTTCTGATCCTCCTAATGAGGGATGAGGGGAAAGAATGAAGCCCAGCAAATATGATATGGGTGGATATAGATTCCTGTCTATATTAACTATAATTAAATGAAATGAAACCAAAAGCCCTGAGTTGGCTATAATTAGCTATTGATTAATATAGAGCATCTCATATGTCACAGGAAAGTGGGACACATCACCACAATCAGCAAGGTCAGTGATAAGAGATACATCTATAACTGAGAACAGGACCCACATTGAATAAGATCCAAAGAACTGTTTTAAAGGAGATCCATTTTGAGTTCCGACTATCATTAATGCCTATGAACAAAATGGATGCTCTATCTTCAGTACCTTTTCTTTAGTTTCAAGAGTAATTCTAATCAATCATGTACATTGAATCACAGTCAACTAGAATGTTTTTCCTTGACCCTTGTGCCCATTTCAGAATTTTAGCTACACTTCCACGTATAAACAAAGTTTGTATTTACTGCACAGATTTATAATCACTGTATCTTAGTTTGGCAATAACTAAATTAAGGTTTGATGCCTGTGGATTTCATAAAGTGTTCCTTATCTCTCCAGTGATAATTCAACTACTTGTTTGGGGAAATTAGAGTGGGGATAGGAAAATATCATCAGGGGATATATGTTTTAACTTCTCCACATACCTATTCAAGCCAGATAAAAGAACTCTGGAGGCCAAAGAAATGTGAAGCAGGAACTAAACAGCTGTAGTGGTGAGATGCTACAATTGTGCCTTTTTGGTCTTCCCCTATATGTAAGACAATTAAAGTCATAATACCTGTGAAGAATCATGGTTGAATATAACAGCATTTAGGTCACCACAGTTGTAATGCTTGATGAGGTCTTCAGTGGTGTAAGGAGCCTGCCAGCTGCCAGCTCGAAGACTTTCGTGTTGCAGTAATGTTTGATTCAAAGCAAACAGCACCTGAAACACATTGGAAATAAATTCAAGTCATTTAGACGACAATATAAAATAAAGAATAAAACATATGCATGGGTTTCACACGTTCTCCAGAACAGCCTTCCCTTAACTGATACTTTCCTAGTATGTTGGACTACAGCTTTCATAAATGTAACCCGACATATGGCAATTTTAGTCCTGTATACTATGAGGACACCAATTTGGGGAACGCTTCTCTAAAATTTCTTCTTTATAACTCAGAATATTAGAATACGTTGGTGCTTGTTCTTCCTCAAAATAAACGTATTGTTTTCAAGTCTCAGCTCAGTCTCACCTTCTAAGAGGGGGAAAGCCCACAGCCCTTCAAATCTTGATGACTCACATCTCTCAGAAGTCCTACTTATCAAGGCCAATGATAACAGATACTTCGTAGGAGAGTTGTAGTTCAGCAACATCTAAAGTGTTCTAGAATAATGTCTTTTAATCCTGTTCAGAAGGTGGCTTCTTATTATAACACTACAAAGAAGCTAACCTGGGATTACATATGGAGAGCTATTCTTATTCTCAAGCAGCAAGCAGATCCTCTCACTCCATATAATAAGCAACTAAGCTAGTTTTTTTGATGAGGTGAAAATTCCGGCAAACCCGAGAGATGGTTTGATATGGTAAGAGCTGTTCAGTAATACAGCAACAAGTATGTCCTTCAAGAAGAAGAGATAACATTTTACTTTACAGATAGCAGATCAAATGATGACTATGTTATCTACCTAGAGCATATCTTCTATATCCCTTTAATTAATCTAATTTAAATTTAATCTAATTTATTTGTCCCTAGATTTAATTCAAGCCAAACATATTGTAAATTTTAATAATCTTGGCACTTGTGTGTGTGACTGTGCATAAATACACACACATGCACACACACACACATGTACACACACATGTATAGTAAGCTATATGTATACATATACATACACATGCACTTCACTTCACTTATTAAGGAAGTACTCTAGTTATTAAAAATTGTAATATTCATGGGTTGATCAGTGAGTAGGAATAATGCCTATCTCTGGTGCCTATTTCACTAAAATTTGGGAACAAACTCACTGAACCATATAGCTGGAAAGCTGATGCTGTTGAAACAATGACAGCAATTTTAAGATAGCTTACCACCATATCTCATCTTCAGCCTCAATTGGTGGCAGCCCTACCATATTGCTCATGTTTGGGAGTGGCACTGTCAAGCGATGTCCTCTCCCCTACAGCCAAATCTTTCTTCTTGGACTGGAACACAAGATAATTCCCAGGAAGTCAGATTGGCAATTTTAATTTGAGCCACATTGTTATCTAAAAGACTAAAATGAGCAACTCTGCTACTTTTTAAAAATAACACATCTACATTATTTTTTAGATCTGGGCTAAATTTATATATCTCTGATAAACTCCCCAGCTTTTTCAAGTAATATTAAATAAAAATATGGTTGTTCATGTAGGTAGAGTTTCAGGCACTTCCTGAAACTCAAAGGTGCCAAAATTGATCATATGCACAACAGTGGATAATTATGAGAACTTCACCACATACAGGGGTATATCCTGAATGTGTTTTTCACATGTTTGTCCCACACAATAGTGCCTCTACAGCTGTCTGAATAAAATCCAGGTTAGCTTGAATGATAAAAATATTTTCTAGTACAACCTAAATAGTAGATAACATGTCTGGAAAATAGCTTAACATGTAGGCATTTTACATCTCCCAAACAACCTTTTTTTCCTGAAGTTTTTATAAGTCCAGAACACCGAATCTGCAGGAAATCCTCAGATGAGCTATTTCCTCTGCAGTCTACAAGCCTCAAAAGGTAAATCTTTTAAACCTATGCTTTTTGCAGCATGTTTTGATTAAAAAGATACTAATCTCATATTTCACAGGTCATGGAAGATTCTGTAGCGTAAGCATAGATGTGTGAGGAAAGTTTTGGACTTCGGAAAAGGGCAATTTTCAGAGAAACTATGATAGAAAGATCCCCAGACCTTTCCATCAATATATTTTTCAGAAATGTCAAACGCTGTGAGCATTTTCATGATCTATCTTTAAATATATTTGAGATTATTTTTGCTACTTTATATTTTCTGGCCAATATTCATTACATTTTTATCACTGAGCTACATTCTTCACATTCTTGAGAGCTACGTTCCACCTATCACCAAGCTATGTTTTCCAATTCTTAACCTGCCCCATTTTTAGGTAAGTTATTAGATTTCTAGAGCAGGTAACAAAGATAACATATAGCAGTGTTCAGATGATTTATGTGCAGTGCATGAAGAAAAAAGAGGGGGGTTTGCTTTGCTTTTGTCAACCTGACCTCTGCTTACTCCCCCAGTGGACATTACTGCTGGTAATGCGCAGAGGTGTATAAAAATACGACAATTCAGGAGAAGATGGAGCTAAAGATAGCAGCCAGGAAGATCTTTCTGTTTTTTGATTCTAAATAAAGGAAGTTACATTTTATCTTTTAGATAACTTATAACTGTGAGGAAGATTCCAACTGCTGCATATATGAGAATTTTCCTACTTTCTCTTCTCAGAAGCCCCTCTGCTCTCCAAAACAATGTCCCCAAAATATCATGGAAATATCTGGAATGGCATCACGTGCGAGACAGATGGACATGTATGCTCATGGGCCATTTTGAACTCTTGTCTATGGTCACTTCTTTGTTTATAAGTGCTAGTTCTTATAAATATATTTTAAACAGGTATGCGGGTATATTTTCCCAAGAGACTGTACTTTTCAGGGGAAACAACCCATATTCACCAGGCCATAAACTTTACCATATTTAAATGTAAGCAAACATAAATCAGTTTTAAATTAGTTCTGACCAAAGCCTTTGAAATTACCCTACTTTCATCCAGAGATCTCACGCTTCCCTAAAATTCCCAAGATTTCTTAGAGAAAATTAGGGCAGTCAAACCAGTTTAGATTTCAGCAGTAGATGTATCCTGGGGAAATGAAGTCAGCTAGAGCTGGCTTCCAAAAGTCAGATACTTGGCAAGAAAAGATGCCTCAAAGGCAATTATTCATGTATGGTTCAGTATTGGTAAAGACAGGGCCTGTTCTGTTGCAAGTCAAGGTTGTCTCAGGTTGCATATTTGGAATAGGCAGAGGAATACACATTCAGCCCGAGTTTAGTGCCTTTGCCCCTGTCTTTTTCCACTACCAGCTCTTTAGTCAGCTTCTCAATACCTCTTGTACATCTTTCTAACTGCTTTTTTAAATTATCAACTACTGCAATCACTTTGTTGGAACAGCTCTCCTAGTCTGCAATCTGTACATTCTAAGATACCTCAGGATTTAGCTTCTAGCTTAAAATATTGCCCCAGAGATGTATCTTTCATCCATAAGAGTCCAGAGGGGGTGGGGACAATGGAGGACAAGCAATGAAATGTGTTGAGACATAGGGACACAAACTCTACCCCTTACGCGCTTGCACACATTACCATGCAACTACAAATGGCGAAGCTTGAATCATGGCATTACAATGTACATTTCATCATTTTGGTATCACAGTACCTTCATCAAAGAAATATGCTTAGGGGAAGATCCAGGAAGACCCAATTCTACTCATCTGTAGAATCAGATAATTGCTAGTGGAAAAAGTGTTTTAAAATATTTCCATACGTTGTGAAGCACCTCTTTCAAACGTTTTGCAAAATTTTAAATTTTAATAGGACTGAAGGGGAAAACTACTTAATAGATGACTGGGGATTTAGATTTAAATGTCATGTAAATGAAATGAGGTTTCATTTTTTTTCTGGCTCCAGCTTTTCAGAATATGTCCCTGATGCGCTAACTCAAAAGCCGAGGATAGCCTTGAGCTCAGAAAAGGTTATCCACCCCTCGCTCGTGGGCTAGGCAGATGTAAAACAGTCAGATTCCTACATATCTCTCAAAGAGCACCAAAGGGCCAGGCTGTTAGATGTTTGTCTAAACTCCATAATTCCATCAGCTTCCTGATAATGGTTAGTTTTCCCTTCCCATCCCTTACTCACTCCATGTTCTGACAGGAGGTTGATACACTGTGAAAGCCACCTTCATGAGGTCAGCATCAAGGAAACAAAGCCAGAAAAACAGGTCCGGGGGAGCCACTTAAAAGACTCCACCAGTGTCAGAGAAAAAGCCTGTCTGAACCTGACATCCTATAATGACAAAGGGGTTTGGTTTCTTTGAAGAGACAATGAAGGAAGCAAAAGCCATGAAATTATTTGCTAGAATTGTTGTTTGCAAAATCATGCCCCCTGTTTAAATTCCTCATAAAAGCCTTACACATAGTTGGTTCCATATGTACTTAAAACCTCATTGTTATTACTGTTGAAAGGCAGGAGTAGTTAATAGGCTGTGGTTTGGAAGTGACCCGGGGAGACCTTAAGACCTTGATTTTCCCCTTTCAAATTGCTAATTAACCAGTTTCATAAAATGGTTTGAATTTGACCAAAGAACTCACTTTAACCGCTATGCATCCTTTGCTGCTGTTGGTTATAAACCTTGGAATTAAATGTTTGTGCCAACAAAATGCAGCCACAAAATTTTAGCTGAGTTATTGAGCATGCCGTCTTCAGCAAGCTGAAGTTTTCATGAAAAAAAGGTACTAAAGTTTATGTACATCCCTGTTCGTACCAGTGGTGATGGAGAGGCCTGTTTGAAAGAATATGGCTCCAACATGTGCAAGGAGTAGAAAACTATTTATTGAACAGGAGATAACTTTTTCCCTCTTATAAGATTAATAACCTAACACTCAGAAAATACCTGTAGGGCATTTTGAATTAGGGGTGTGAATAAGATATAATTCCAGCGATACACATGCATTGATCATTTCAAGCTCATCCTAGTTCCTTCACAATGGCAGACCATGTATCAGAAGTGGCACATATGAACCAGAGTAGTCTGGTAAACAGCATAATTCAGACCGTTGGGAAGGGCAATTGGAAGAGATGATATAAAGACCAACTTCCCTGGGATCTGCCAGTTTGGTCTTGCCACAACCTTTGGAAAAATTCTTTATACAGCGCTACCAAATCTGGGCTGCCAATATCCAGATGACTTCCAAATATAGTTTCCATACAAACATATATACATACATATATGCAGTATAGCCTGGATTTATAGTGAATAAAATTTAAATATTTGTTAGTTGAAATAACACATGCATTTTGTAGGCAAGGCAAACCATCTTGTCTGGACAACGTTGTCTATCTACCTCTGAGGAGACTTCATGGCTTGTATTTGCCATGTTACTCTATTTGAATTTTTTTTTTTTTTAAGATGGCATTACTTCTGATATTATAATGGCTTCATAGGAAGGGTCTATGCAAATTTATTGAGCAGCAAATCTTACTGATATGGTGTTAAGCCATAATGTGATTTTTGTGATTTGGCTTAGATTATGTAAATCCAATTGCTATCATTTGTAAACTATAGCTTATGGTTTTTCATGTTGTCTGAATTAACTTCAGTTTATTCAGCAAACTATGCTTAAGAAATCCAAATCTTAGTGTAGTTTATAAATCCAGTCACTGGCCTGGTTAACAAAATCCACAGATAGGGTCTGCAGATCACGCTAAGCCATACAGTGATTTGGCTTATAGTGTTGAACTTAACTACTCCCCTTTTTAAACCATGTTTTATGGCCTAGCAGACATGAATCCAATCAACTGTGGTTTATTTGGCAAAGCAAGCCAAGGCTTACCACAATGTGTGAACCCAGTCATTGGTGTATGTTATAATGTGGCTGATTTGGTTTTAGTTAAGAGTGTTATGCAAGTCATTGTGGATAGTAAACCATATTTTTTTTGGCTGAGCAGGATACGTAAAGCCAGTTACTTGATTTATTGCCTACTAAGTATATTAGGATTGTACATTAAAGCCAATGGCAGCTTTCCTTTTGGAGAAACAGCAGTACATGTTTAATTTCTTTAGAACTGTGGAATGTGAAAAAGGGATTAAAACTTGTTCAGGTTCCCCACAATTATTTTTAGATTAACTGATAGATGTACCATCCCATTTAATGTACCTATCCCTAATTATGTATTACAAACAAGGGTTACACAGTGGCATTAAGGAATCAGAAATCTTTCTGAGTTAATGTGTGAAGACAGTCAATGCAATTAACTGGGGAAAAAGTTTGCTGCCGACTTAGTCCTCTAAGTTTTGATGTTCTCCAAACAAGATCAGAATGACCAACCAACCTTTCCTTCAGTGAGGAAACTTCTGAGAGGCAAAAGGCACAGATGCTCCTCATTTCTTTGCATTCCTTATGCCAGATAGGAAAAAGTCTGCAGAGAAACCCTAAAAGCAACTCACATATTCCCCTACAATAATAAGACTTCAAAATCAGTGTTTCTTGTTTCTATTAGTAAACTTGGTATGAAATTTCTAAGAAGCTTGGGGGAAAAAAAACCTTTTGAAGTTAAACAATTGCCCACAAAGAAATTACTAATTTGTAGGCAACAACCAAAACAGCTTTCTGACAAACGTGTTTTTTCTAATAGTTTACTCTGTGCTGTGTTTGCCTAAACTAGTTCCTGTTAACTCTAGAGATTAAAAGGATAGAATAGTTATGGCACTGAGCTCAATGTTTCAATAACATTGTTTTATAACATATGTTCACTAGGAACTTATTTCCACTGTACTCACTCCAATTAATTATTAGAATATCTTGAGCTATGAATTATTATGAAAGACCGGTCAGGGTTTTAAGCATATGTCCATATAAGCATCAGAAGTTGAACCTAACTTTGTGGCATTTAACTAACTACCATTCCAATAACAAGCAGCCTTACACAGCTTTGGAAATATATCACCACTTCTTACAGAGCTACTCTTGTCATTAAAGAAAATGAGAAGGCCACTTCAAATGGGAGATAATTGGACCAGCAGTGAGATCCTGCAGGACAGAACTAACCCATCCCCACTGATCAATGACACAGTTTTCAGTGATAATTTTAGTCATCTCCTGTATTTAGAATTGGACATGAAGCATTTCATCATTTGTCATAGATACAAAAATATCTTGGTTTTTACAGCATGTATAATGACATGGTTCTTTGTTAATATCTGAAATGGGGCCTATGCCATTGACCAGTCTTATGAACAAACTGAAGCGAAGGCCACAAAATGGTATATCAACTGCATAAAACATTAACTTCTCAGATCACCTCAGTGGCCAATACAAGTTCCATGGCACAGCTGTTTATGATAAATTGAACTTTTTAAGTTTGAAAGTTTCTCTTTCTCTGAAGGTAGCTATTTTTGTCCAGTAAAAGGATTATTTTCATTTGAGGGAGACTTGTTTCACTGGAAGAAGGACCTGCTTTATATACTTGTGACAATGTGGACACACCATGCTATGATTATACACATACTGTAACCAGGCCTCTCAACAAAATCCCTAATGAATAATTTACCTAAGGCTACTGTATCTAGGAGACCTTGAAATGATGTCAAAGAGAGCTCCAGTTCTAACTGCCATCTAGAGGTTATCTGGATTTTTGCAGATAAATAAATATGGTAGCCCTAACTTTACCAGATGTTTGAGGCTACACATGATTCCACCACAGATATTCTGATGAATATGAATCTGTCCTTTGTTGGTCACAAAATTATAAATAGCATATCTTTGATCCTAATTGCTCCAAGAACTCACAATAATAATATCCCAAAAGATATTATTATTATTATTATTATTATTATTATTATTATTATTAGCCTCATAGTAATAATTGGAATCTGAAACTTAAAAATCAGAACTTGTTTGTAGTCATCCAATACATTCATGACTGACTTTCATATTTCACAGAGTACACAAGACCCTCTTGAAAAACATGTGAAGCGAAACAAGTATTTCAATAATGCTATTTTATTTTTCATCAGGATAGTATACAAAACCTTCACAATATGTTTACTATCATATCCTTGATATATAGGCAAAAACTATATCCAGCTGAGCAATCTCTGTAGTTTGATAAGTACCCGGTTGAAGAGTTCAGTGGATCACATCCAATTTTTTCCTGGATCTTTTAAAACAAAACAATTCATCAAACCTTCTATGTATCTTGACCTTTGAAGTGTATAACTATAATCTGCAGATAAACTTGAATAGAAAATGTGCATGACATTGCAATTATGCTATATATTCAGTCTTGAATTTGTTGAACTTGCATTCCCAGCTCATTTTTAATATGCTGTTACTTTATCCAACAATCAAAGAATATCTTCCCCTTTAGTCAGAATTGGAAGCCAGAAAAATGTTAGGTAAACTAAAAACCTGTAATTCTGTTTAGCACAAAAACGATCTATTATTATTATTATTATTATTATTATTATTATTATTATTAAACTTTATTGTCATTGTACCTCGTACAACGAAATTAAATGCCATCCCCAGTGCACCTTATAAATATAAAAACCATAGAATAAAAATCACACATCCTTCACATTCTATTCACCATTGCACAACCCCCAATGTGACATTAATATTGCACTATACAACAGAGTTCAGTATAGTTGTAGCTCTGAGATAAAAGCTATTCTTCAGCCTATTTGTCCTTGTTTTTATTATCCTGTACGGTCTGCCAGATGGTCATAGTTCAAAAAAAGAATGTCCCGGGTGGGATGGATCCTTAAGAATGTTTTGAGCCTTTTTAAGGCAGCGGGCAAGCTGTAAAGTTCTTTCAAAGAGGGGAGAGGGCAACCAGTGATCCTCTGGGCAGTGGTGGTAACCCTCTGGAGCGCTTTCCTATCTGCCACTGTGCAGTTAGGTTAAAATGCTCTCTATAGTACAGCGGTAGAAGGTCACCAGCAGTTTTTCATTCAGTTGTTGTTTCCTGAGAAGTCTCAGGTAGTATAATCTCTGCTGGGCCCTCTTAACCAAGGCTGCAATATGAGCGCCCCAGGTCAGGTCCTCCTTTATGGTAACACCCAGAAACTTAAAACTGGCCACCCGCTCCACTCGGTCTCCATTGATAACCAGGGGCTGGACGTCTAATCTATTCCTTCTATAGTCCACTATAAGCTCCTTGGTCTTATTGATATTAAAGGCCAAATTATTGTCTCCGCACCACGAAAGCAGCCGGTCTACCTCATCCCGGTAGGCAGACTCATCTCCTTCAGAGATAAGCCCCACCACTGTTGTATCATCTGCAAATTAATGATAATATTGCTGAAGTGAGTGGGGGTACAGTCATATGTATAAAGAGTGTAAAGTAAGGGACTCAACATGAAGCCCTGTGGTGAGCCAGTGTGTGTATGTGCATTACTATAGAAGTATTTGTGTAATAATGAAGGGTATGCCTCTTCTGCAAATTAACTCCTTCCATAAAAGAACATGATCCAGCCAAAGTTATCCTATTTATCTGCATCCTTGATTTTATGCAATAGTATGGCACAAAATATGGCAAAGCTATCCATATCGAAATAGCCAAATGTAATACTGAGAGCAGTCTAGCAATTTTTGGAGCAATAATCTACTTTAGAATCTGGTAAATTACAGGCACAGATAAATCAGTATATCCCTTCAGTGTACACGCATATATACATTTTACCCAGGCCAATGAATTGCCATCAGAATTCTCTAATTCTTTGCTGGAGTAGAGTAAAAGACTGTACACACTGAGGTAATGTTGCTATTTTTCAAAATGGCCTAGAGGCAGCTCAGTGGGGACTTTGATTTAGATAATCAAATGCTTGGATAAACACAACTGCTATTTATAAAGATGATTCTGGCTGGGGCATTTTAGGGGAAACTGATAACTTGGAATTTCAGACTAGGGAGATTCTGCTACATGGTTTACAAAGACAACAGTAAACTTCTGTTTACATAATGGCTTAAAACAATCCAGATTCACTAAATCCACATGGAGTTATTTATGCTACTGATTTAAACTTCTTTTATAAGTGAAGAGTCTTCACAAGCAAGTATACCAAACCTACTTGAGAAACTACTACATACCACAAGCCCAGCTTTTAATTAAGTCAAATTGCATTGTGTGCGCACTGGTGTTTATCTACAGGAGAAAAGAAAGCGTTCCTAAAAGTTAATTAGTTCACAGTGTTTGAGAAACTGAGATTGAAATTTGCCAGATTCAATCAAAAGCAATTTAATATACTTAGAGATATCAAAATGTAGGTCAGTAGCAAAAAGTTTGAAAAGAAATGATGGGTCCATTGATGCTGCCATCCTCTACAAGAACAGAGTAAAGATACATATGACCATCCAATAGTTAAATGTAGCTCTAGTAAACTAAATTGAATTGCTCTTGTTATGAAGCAAGAATGGTAAGAATATAGAAGAATGTGGATTTTTGTTTTAGATTGAGGCTGTGTGGTTGCTTAATGTGTTACATAACCCCAGTGTAAGTTTGCAAGAAAGATGCATTGTTACTAGGATAGTGAAAGCATTTATACTACAATGTTTGACTTTCTGCTATTTGCGTTTATTTCTGAATATCTCAAAGAAGAATAAATACAGTATTCAGGGTAATGGAAAGTTTAAATGTTGCAAATAATTAAAATATGACTCTGAACATGAACTAATTGCACTTTCTTTACCAACCATTGTATCAGGGTGTGAGGCATAATTTCAGGTCAAAGGGCATGATTATAACTTTTGACACATCTCTGATTAGAACGAACTACTGCTCTTGAACTGTAAGAGTATCAGTCACCTCATGTAATCTGTCAAAATACCTCTTTGAAAAAAATAGGGGTTAAAAAGGATTTTGCGAATGAGAATGACAATGAATAGGAATTATGAAATCCAGCTCTATATATCTGATTGCTTTTACACATTGTATTTTAGATGATTTATCATCCACTTTTATCAATACCCAGTTGACTCATCTAAGCAGGGTAGATTTCAACTAAAAGCCCCACAAGACAAGCCAATTAGTCAGTTAAGCCTGCTGTTGAAACGTCCATCACCAAGTAGCCCTCTTTGGCAGGATGCCTGGGAACAAGACGAGCTACGCCAACGATCAGGTCCCTTTTCATCTCAATTGTGTGCATTGTCACATTGTAAAATAGATGCTTTAGGGAGACTGACTGGATTTCCAGATCTTCAAAAGCTGATTGTGGGAACTGCTTACAGCAAATGTTACCCAGTTTAGTTGAGATCCTTTGTCACAAATATAACAGGAGGAAAAAAAAAGGGGGGGTCATCCAAATAAAACTAATATCCAGTAACTAGCTACAATTAAAAAGGTACTAGAAATAAATAAATAAAAAGATAACAGCTGGGATGTCACATTACCCTAACTCATACTATGATTTGTTTGACATTGTGCTAACCTGATGTGTGAACCCAGCACTGTGGCCATAAACCACTTTTTATGACAGGCAAGGTTGATTTAATTAGTAAGCCATGGTTAAACAGGCCATGGCTCAATACAATGTGCTAACCACACCATAAGAAATCCTTGTCCATAAATCTTGCCTAAAATGAAAAGAGCTGCCTAAGGATATTCTTCTGTATGCGAAAGATTTAGCTGGCTTGTGCTTCACATTATCCTATTTTTGCTGAGTAATTATCACAATGCCCATCAAAAGAAAATTTACCTACAAAGAGAAACATTGTCTAATCACGAATTTAGCAAGGTTCACATCAACATGAGGACCTGGCTGCCATGGACAAGACTGGATGAAATCAAATCAGAAAGTTAAATAGGATTGTCCAACCATTCTGAACAGTATATAGCCCAAAATGTGTGTGTTTTTTTTAATTGATTGCATGAAAATTGCATGAACTCAATTCAACACTTTGAATCAAAGCAATGAAATTAAATGATTCAAATCAAATTGTTGAATCAAACTGGCATTACCAATTAAATTCATTACTCATATCAGATTGGAGGCAATCTGTACAATTATACCATCTGGGCCCATAAATTAACAACAAGCAATCTTACCTCTCTGAACTTTATTTTATAGCAGTATTCCATTATTTCAACCATAACAACACCAGAGGTATAGAAATATCAGATAATCTGTAGTCAAGTTCAGTTAGAAGCAACTAATTATGCAACCAGATATCCTTTCTTCTAAGTTCTGTTTGAAACCAGTGAGAATTAACCTTTGGTATCTGCCTGAATTATAACTGGTTTTCCCAAACACAAATATCTCAAAGTTCTCTTTAGCAAGCAAGATGAAAGCAGTAGAGATACAAGAATTCCAGCAAGTGGAACTATTTGAAAGTTAGAATCAATATATCTATGTGTGTGTTAGGGTGGAATGGAGGGTTTCTGAGTCTTTTTCTCAAAGCTTCACAGTGCCCAGAGAAGAGGTAGACCTCTTCTTTGATAAAGGAAGAGCCTCCTGCTGTGTATTAATTACACAATGGTTGCTCAAATCCTTAACTCTGAGAACCAACTCTCACAATTGGGCTGGTATGTTCTCAAGGAATTTTAGCACTGAGTAGATCTGCATTTCAGAGCTGACTCCATGCATTAGAATGTTTGGATACATGAAAGATTTAAATGGCCTGATATAAGAATATAGAAGGTGTTGTGTATAGTGCAATATACTGTGATGTAAAGAAACTTCATAAAAATTAATCATAAAAGTAATTTTAAAAACCATAAAAAATAAAAAAAATAGACTTGACTAAAGCTTGGGTACTCAGTTCTAATTAAGGAGCCACCAAAGACGTTTGGTACTACTACAAAAATACAGTTGGGGATGCTCTACTTTGATGGGTGTCAAAACATGTAGCCAACCTGAATGTACTGTGTTTGTACCTGAAAACAAAAACTGAAGAATGTTCAGTGATATCACTAGGATCCAAATGTTTTTTGAAGGTTGGGAAATTTAAAGGCTTCACAAAAGTGTGCAAATCACACCACCAACAATTGGTGGCTTTGTCACTGAACTGTGATCTGGATAAACCTTAGAGGAACAAAATTGATTAGGAGGGCCACATGTGAGCTAAGGTTGCAAATTATATAACTCTCTTAAGTTATATTCACAAGTTATAAAATACTATAAATTAACTGTGTCATAATATTGTTGTTAATTTCTCCTCTATCTACTCATTAGCATTTATCACTAGGTAGATAGTTGCATATATTCCAGTATAACAGCCAGTGTTAACGGAACCACAGTGTCCCATTAGTATAGATAAATATCTGATTTAAATAATTGTCAAACTATTTAAAAACTCTGCTGTTTCAGGTTTCAGTGAAAGAAACACTCATAATGGTGGCAAATATTCACAACACAAATTAACAACCTTCTCTTCAATACATATCTGATTCAATTAAAGAGAAGGGAAAAAAGTGTTGCAGTTTACAAGTGTTTGCTGTTCTATACTGTCTCCAATAACTGAAAATATAGATCTCTTGTGGCATGATCAGATATGATCTGAAACTCTGACTGGGATGACTCCATACAAATGTATTCACACATGCACTCAGTATTTACCCTGGAATTATCTTTCTTTGGCTGGTTGGTTGTTTTCAGGATTACCATTTTTATTTCTATTGAAGATTTAATATATATGCTGGTTTATTAAATTACATATTTATGGGTTCAAACATTGGGAAACAAGAGGAATGTTATAATCGTCTGCATATATTTGCTCCATGGTAAATTCAACAGAGCACATATGTTTTTCTTTGTCTCCTGTTAGATAAGAAAATATTTCCTATACACCTGCAGTGATCAAGGCTAAAATCTTTCTTGATGCTTCCTATGGGGGAAGTACAAAGTAAATCCATTTCCTTGTGGAAGGAAGCAGAAGGTCTAATAAAGGCAAAAAGTAAGATGTGAAGTCTACTTGATGCTTTTATTCTTCCTGGAATAGGAACAGAATATACATGAGAAACTTCATAGGAGTTATTTTCCTATGTAAATGCCTTTCTCATATGGGATTGACAGCACACATTTATGAGGTTTTGAACTGCATTAGTAAATCCAGTCAGGCTTACTGCCAAGGAAAAGTAAAACACATGGGAGTGAAGAAGAGGAAGTCAAAAAGGATCAAACGCTGTGGTGGAGGGAAATTATCTATGTCCATTAGCAAAAATATTTCATATGAGTTATTCTCAAACTTTGCAGATACTTCAAGAAGAAGAGGAATTAAAATAGGCCTTTCCCAAATTTGTCATTTCTGTTATCCCTTCCAATTATCCTGCAAAGATTATACTCCTTTTACCTGAGCATCATTCTGCTACAGTAATTGTAACCTCACGTGTCTTGTTTTGTTGCTTTGTTGCTGTTAGACTTGAATAACTATCATGAAATAATTTGTATGTTATCCTAGGGGCAATTGCCCAGCACAGCCTTGACAGTCTGGGAATGGTTAAACAAGGATAGAAAGAATGGATTGTTACAACACAGGAGGCACAAGCAACACGAGGAAAGTATTTTAAAAATGTATCACCACAAATCACAGGAAAAGGTTGGAACGTAAAGTGTACAGGCAAAGTAAAACATGTATACACAACACTGAACAATTCTATTTTCTTGATATGTACCATCAGTTTATTGGTGGTAAACTGTCTTTCGTGCTAAATATATCCTGAGAAATATCACAATGTAAACATGAAGATTCTTTCTAGTTTCCGTAATTTTGGTGTAAGTTTGTGATAAATTGGTGAGATATTTTCTCATGAAATTAATGTTAACTTGTGCCATGCTATACCAAGGATTTCAATAAACATGATCAGTTCTCTCCTACTGCAATATTCATGTAATGCTGGGGGTGAAGTAAGCAGATATACTCCCAATGAGAAGTCCAAGCTCCATTTTTATTTCAATCTTTCATTAGAAATGTAGGTGATAGAAACTTGCCTCATTCAGTCTGGCAGGTCCAAAAGGAGGGCATGTAATAATGGAAACTCTCAAAAATTGGTTGTTGCATTTTTTTTTTTCATCCCAGGGCCACAAAAGTAAACAGGATGGTCTCCAAGGTGAGTGCTATTTATCACCCAGCCTACAGAAAACATGGACATTTTTATTGTTTTTTAAAAATACATTTTAAACATTTTTAAACAGTTTAAAAATGTCTACCAAGAGAGTATAGAGATGTACGTCAATCTAAAAAAATGCCTTCAGAACTTTTCTTCTTCATGTCAAAAGTGATACCTATGCTCTTTTTTGACCCCTTACCCCTGATTCCCAAAGTCTTATGCAGAAAGGAAAGCAAAGCAAAAAATAAGCTTATTATGCCCTTTAGTAATACTTTCTTTGGCTTGGTATGCCACAAGTTAAATCAACAGTACTGATTGCACTGTTCCAATGCTGACTGCATGAAAACATTCTGCTTCAGAGCTTGCTGTTGAAATGCTGATAATGTATAAGAAATAAAGCAAAAATCTTTAAGCAAGAAGGTGGCAAGTTTATTCTTCAGGTAAACATTCAGGGCACATGCTCTTTCATACTACAGAATTTAACGAAGTGATGTTCTCTTAAATGGCTAAAGTACAATTTGATAGATACCACGGATTTTTCTTTGAGTGTTAAAGATTTTGTTTTGGACTGAATGAAAGCCACAATGCAGGATTAAAGACCCAAGACTTCATTTTTAGAAAAAAGACCTATCACTAAAATTAGCTGTCAGGGCTAACTGTTCAGGATAGGCAACTGGATGCCTTTCAGTTGTTTGCACAACTTTAAACATCTCTGACCACTGGCCATACTGGATGGTGTACAGAAGATGTAGTCCAAAACAACAGTATTGTTTCAGGTTTCCTACCTCCTTTAACAGAGCAAAGATTAATACAAGAGAAATTGCATGAACTCTGTAATGGCAGCTAGCTACTGCAATTTGAAGACAGATAGTATCTAACTCTGAGACAGCTAATGAAAGCAATCATGACTCAAACAAAAATCAAATGCAAAGCGTCCACTCTTCCTCAGGAATTGCTAGTTTTCTCAACAGATAAAGTTACACTATTGCATTTTCTAACTGAACTCCAGGGAATCCATAGTGGAGCATCTGTTAAGTCGGTAAAGTTGTGATAAAAGTATTTCTCCCTTGGAGCTCATATTTCTTGGGGAGGGGGGGAGCTAAAAATCTCCGTCCTAGCTGATGAATATCTGTTCAAGGCAAAGATGATGCTCCTTAGTCTTAAACTTTAACAAAATAACATATGTTCTCATCAGAGCCCCAAAATCTCTACTGCAGTTTTGTAAAGTACATTCTCTGGGACTATCAAACTGGCAATCAAAATAATCCATAATAAATAGGAGAAATGCCTGAAATTGTATATCACATCTATATTATAGATATTTGTTGCATTAATCCAGTACTGCTTCCTATATAAAAAGACAGCTAAAAGCAGCATAAAAGTTATAAAATTCAGTATTTCATTTTAAAAGCATGCTTATTAAATGTTTTACTGTTGTTATTATTATATTTTACCTAATCCACACATGATACTCTAGCAAGGAAGTCTTAGGTGAAAAGATAGGTCTTTAGGAGGCATCTAAAACATGCCACAATTAGAACCTCTGAAAATGAGCAGAAAACATTCAAGAGAATGGCTGCCACCATAGAAAAGTTTCTTCAGGAAGGTATTGCTAGCTGGCAGCACAAATGGTGTATCTTTCACTGATAATATGACTACCCACAACTGCATTAGGAAACAATCATTATAATACTAGTGTTTCTTATCACTGTGTCAAGGAGCAAATTAGACATGAATTGAGTGCCTATATGCAATTATTACGGTATTACAGGGGTCAGTTCTCTCTTCCTTGCTCTTTAACATTTATATGAAGGTGCTGGGTGAGGTCATCTGATGGTTGAAGATATGGTATTCTCAGTATCCTGATAATGCTGAACTTCACATCACCAGTCCAGGGCATAGGACAGGTGGTATCAACATCCTATCCCAGGACCTGAAGACTGTAAGTTCTGGATGGAGAGGACAGACTGAAGCTGAGACAGAGTTACAGGTAGTCCTCACTTAAGGACCCTAACTGGGACCGGAATTTCTTTTGCTAAGTGAAGTGGTTGTTAGGTGAAACATCATGTGACCACACTGCTTAGCAATGGCAGTTCCAGTAGTTCCAGTTGCCCAGTGAGCTCCCTTTGGCAGACAAGGCTCTGCTGCCCTGCCATGCTTGCCTCTGCTTCAACCCCCCACCCTTACCCCATCTCTGGCCTTTTGGCCATCCTGCACTCCACCATTGCTGCCACCCCTGCTGCTCCCAGCTGACTGGTGCCATCTTCTTCCTCCCACTGCGAGGCCTTGCACATTGCGACAGCTGCCACCTTCACCTGGGGAGCTGCCACCTGCACTGCTGCCCTGCCTCCTCTTCTGCTTCTATCCTGCTGCCCCCCACCCTAGCCAGGCCCGGTAAGCTGCCTTTCGCAGAGGAGGCTCTGCCACCTTGCTGCACATGTCCTGGGGCTATGCCTTCACCCAGCACCTGGATCCCAGGCCAGCAGTGGGAGGAAGAAGATGGCAAAGGTCAGCTGGGGGTTGCAGGGGTAGGCAGCAGTGGTGGAGTACAGGGTGGCCAAAAGGGGAGAGATGGGAGAGAGATAGCTGGGTGGGCAGAGTTGAAACACATGCTGTGTTCATAAATGTGGGCCAGTTGCCAAGTACCCAAATTTTGATCATGTAATTGTGGGGGGTGCTGCGACAGTTGTAACTTTGAGGACTGGTCATAACTTCAAATGGTTGTTGAATGAATGGTCATTAAGTGATGACTACCTGTACTGTTTGTACATTGGGGTTCTCTGTCAATACCAGTATGATCTCTGGATGGGCAGGCACTATCCATAAAGAAGCAGGATCATAATTCGAGTGTCCTTCTGGAGTCAGGGCTTCTGCTGAAACAGCAGGTGGAAGCCATAGCTTAGAGGACCCTTAAGCCTAGAGGCCTGTTGGGGCAACTGTAACTCTATCTGCTGCATGAGGATCTAACCACAGTAATTCACACACCCTATTACTACTCAATTGGACTGCTGCAATGTGCATTACATAGGGCTGGCCTTAAAAGACTACTTATTCTAAATCTGATGGCCTGTGCACTTACTGACTTTCTGTGATGGAAGCACCTAACACTGATTTTGCAACCTGGTTGCTGATTGGTTTCTAGGTACAATTTAAGAAGCTAGTATTGATCTATCAAACCCTTTATGGCTTAGCACCTGGTACGTGCAGGACTGCCTGCTCCAACCAGAATTGGTCCGTATGTCAAGTAAGAACTACAAGCAGCTGCTTGTAGCTACCATTGGAACCCACTGGATAGTTTGTAGGGAGCAGCTGCTTGTAGCCACAAACTTCTGGGAGGGAACGAGGCTAGAATACGCTGCTTTTCTGCAGCTGCGCCCATGCTCTGAAACAGCCTTTCTACTGAGATAAGACTTGACCCTTCACTGTTCGCTCTTAGGAAACTACTGAAAATAGAATTATTCCAGAGGGCATAATTTAACTTAAGTATTGTTATCACCCTTTATTTTTTGTTCTTGTTTATTGTTTTTCTATCTTTGTTGGGGGTTTATGATGTCATTGTCTGTCTTAATAATAGCATGTATGTTTTAGTTGTTGTAGTGCACACTCTCAGCCACTGAGAGCTGTTAAATTGTAGTGGAGTGAAAGATAAACAAATAAAACCATGGTTGAAGTGATTATATTTCACATATTTACTGCTAGTTTCCTATAACAAAACCAGCCCAAGTACTACCAAATCTATGACCTGAAAACAACATAAGTGAACAAAGCGATGGCTCATTTTTCAAGTAGCAACCTGATCACTCCTGTGGTTTTCCAGCTGTCTCTCCCTCTCTTTTCTCCTTCCATTTCCCGTGAAGTAAATTGTACCCTTTGTATCTGCTGCGGACAATCCTATTCTCTGTCCTCTTCGATTCCACATCCATGTTTTGCAAATATGTGCACATATGGCAGCAAATTGGCACCTACCACCATTGTTAGAAACACTTCATAAATTCTAACCCAACTGCTTTTTCTACAGCTGTACCATAAAGGAAATATTCCAGCAAAATCTTCAAGCTACAGGCTGCTTTGTGTTAGAAAATTAACAGTGAAAGATGTACACAAAGCTTGAGAACAAAATGGCTGAGTGGCCTTTATGACACAGAGAGCTATATCTGGAGCACCAAAGGCCAACCATCCTTTCACATATTCTTTTAGCCGTGTCTCAAGATACGGCCCAAAATGGTATCTTCACACCTAGAGGGATATTGTAGCAGACTTGAGGGATTCCAGGGTTTGCAGAAGTAAAAATAAAACACACATTTAAAAAATATTTAGAGAAATACAGAAGTATATTACCAATGTGGTATAGTGGTTAAGGTGTTGGATTAGAACAAGCCCACCCTCAGTTACAATAACTCACTGGGTGACATTAAGTACTTTTTCTCAGTCCAACCTATTTCATGGGGGAGTTGTGAGGAGAAAAAAGAGAAGGGAATAGTATGTACACCATCTTAAGACAATGATGATGATGATGACTTGTAATATTATATTAAAAGGTAATACTACTACTAATAATAATACAACTTGGTAAGGACTAAGAATATGATGGTGTAGAGTGTCACTGAATATGCCTCACTCCCCCCCGCCCCATAGCTGAAATGCTGAATGGCAGCACTGTCTTTGGTGACAAATCCTACATTGCCCTTAAGGTTGCAATATATATATATAGTCCTCTGCTCTGAACCCACAGAGTTGCTTACAAACAGCTCAGGGATTTGAAAGTTAAGGCAATCAGAGATTATCCCATTACAAATTCATGTGCAGCCATGTGAGAATTCTTCATAAATATGTGTATGATCCAAATATATGTCAACCTTGAAGATCAAAGTGTTTCAAATCAACACTAAGAAGCAATCCTATATATATGCTGACCCAGAGTAAATCTCACTGCATTTAACAATTCTCTTATTCCCAGAAATATGTACATAAGATTGTATCTCATTCAGTCATCTTACATTTTGAATAATCAGGAAAACTGAGATAAGATTCATTGTCCTTTCTTTCTTTCTTTCTTTCTTTCTTTCTTTCTTTCTTTCTTTCTTTCTTTCTTTCTTTCTTTCTCTCTCTCTTTCTCTCTCTCTCTCTCTCTCTTCTGCTCCACCAGTTCAGCCATTGATGGGGTAGACAGTTAAGAGAGACTGAGGAGCTTTGACTCCATTATTGTGTTTATGTGATCTTTCTTGACCCCATGTTCACTTTCACTCAACTAATTTACATTCCTGTCTGGCAATTTTTGTTATAATTGTACCAGTTTGTGTTAAGCACTTGTAAGCACTTAGAATTCTGATCCTTCCAAACAGACAGAAGCTGGAAAGAGATCAACAACTAGTCATTCCCACAAACACTCGATTTCCCTAAGTCAGCCATTCCTGTAAGCAGTTTCCTTACTCTATGAAGATTGTAAGAGTGTTAAATAAACAGGTTTCTCTCTGGAAGACAAAAGTCTTAAGATTTTGTTGAAACAGCTCAAGGTTCCAGTACAACTACTCTATACTTTATTTTTCTCCATTTTTCTTTCAAAACTGAAATTAGACTTTAGCAAATAATATTTGAATGAAAATAACTTCAGCTGGAAAAGGTTCTGTGCAACACACCAGTGTTGTTGAAGCAATATCATAACCCTAACTTCTGAAAATTCTTATTTAAGCTTCTACCAATATATAGTATTTTGTTCAGATCTTCTCCTTTGATTTTTTTTTTTAAATAATTCACAATTTTATCCAAGTTGTAAGAACAGCTAAGGTGTAAAATCTCTGTGTATTGATATTTCCACTATGATCAAGGGATACTGTAGGCATAAAAATAAGTAAAAACCAGACTAGGCTACCATCAAAATATTCCTTAATGCTTCACTTTGAATATAAGTAAGACTTGTTGCCAAGTTTGAATGTGATATATTTTCAACGTGCAAATTTAACAATGAATGTGAAGTGCATTTGCCATATTAATGAAAAGAAACTTTCTCAGTCTGATTTTTTTTCCCTTAAATTTTGGCAAGCAGTACAAACCTAAGGAACCCAGTAAGGGCAAGAACCGATTAATAACAGGCTGCTTGACTCTGTGCTGAACCAAACTTGCCCAGCCTAGGGCATTTCAGATTTTTAAACTTTCAGATATTAATGTGTTGAAAATTGCTTAGGACTTTCCTTCTTTCTTTCTTTCTTTCTTTCTTTCTTTCTTTCTTTCTTTCTTTCTTTCTTTCTTTCTTTCTTTCTTTCTTTTTCAAATTTATCACTGCTCATCTCACTGCAGAGTGACTCTGGGTGGTGGAATTAATGGTTTCAAAAACTGATGATCTATAGTTTGGGAAGCAAATTAAGGATATATTTTAAATTATCAAAATTACATGAGAAATTTATTTAATTCTGGGGTGCCATACATGACATCTGAGGAGAGTGACACATCTAAAGGAGCCTGCAGATGCCACTGTCAACTTTATCTTTCATGATGGTCCACAAAAGCTTTCAAAATTATCTACATAAATGAAAATATTAGCACAAGTAGAATGAAATGGGATTTGAATGTGCAAATTGACTTTTTGGAGTCTTTTACTTTTTTCCCCCTCTGTTTTAATGGGAAAAAAGTGTTTTCAGTTCTGCAGAAACTAGCTGGTATGTCATCCTAGGCAATTCTATTTTAGTTAGGATTGCACGCTACTCATTTTATTAGAGAGATTTTAAGTTGAACATGTGAAAAATAGGTCTCATAATAAGTGATGACATTGTTAAGACCAGTGTTTCTATTTATTTCAATATTGCCTTGGAGTCATCAACTGTGAGCACCATTTCAATTCAGCTAACTTTAACTGAATTTCTACATTTCATTCTGTGAAGAACCAATTTATCCAGCTACGTTTACATGGAAACATGGAAAGGATATTTCTCTGAGGCAAGATACAAGTCATTTTAGCGCAGCACATTGACTACCTATCACCCAAATTCATTTAGAAGCAACCAGATTTGTGAGGAACTACTGCAAGTATATGTGCATGTACATGTATGTTGGTGAGTGTAGCAAAACAGGGAGAAAGTGTGCGTTTCTGTGTTCTTTGAACAGAATGGCCCAGTAAGCTTTGATTTAATTCACTGCCTGCCAAGATGACAGAACAGGGTTTAGTAAAATCTGTGTAGCATTATGCATGCAAACATTTTCTCTCTGTCTCTCTTCTTTGCCTCCTTTTACCACATACAGATGCAGATCTGAGCATTCTTTCCTCACTTAGCATTCCATGAAATGTAAGCTGATGTTGACTTAAGAATTAGACTTTATGACTGAATAACAAGTCATTGACAGAAGCATAAAAGATGGAGAATTGAAATATCTGTGACCACACACAGGCAGTCATAGTACTGCTAAGAGTTGCTTTTACTGTTCTTTCTCTGTTTAATGCCCAGACAGAGATAAAAGTAAGTCCAATGGTGCTACTAACCAATACTGAGATAGTAAAAATATGCTTTTTGGAATCATATTTAAATATACAAATCTAGTCTGGGATTTCTTTTCTAATCCCCTCAACCATATCTACTGAAGCCAGGGAACAATGAATTATTCCTTCAAATTTATTTTAAAATATATTATCCCAAGGTTCTCAAAATTGTTTTATGAATGGTAGAAAATATTAAGAGACTATGGACATTTTCTTGTGAAAAGGCATGGAAAATGTCATTTCAGGCAGTGTCAGAAAAAAATGTAGTCTATTTGAACCTGGTCAAGCATCTTCTGATGGGACTTAAAAGAATCCCTCAGCAGCTCCAAGTTGCTTTTGACTCAGTTTCAGTACCACTTTGAATTATACAGCAAAGGTATGAGAAAAGTAGGAGGTGTTCTTTACTTAGATTTTTAGAATGAGAATAGAAAATATCTATTATTTTACCTAACTTTTTCTTCCACATTATTTCCAGACAGAAGCTTTGCTTTCATCCCTTCCTTAACACTGTAAACACCCTATTGCCAATCTAGGCTGGCCTTCATCAGCACTTAATCTACAGGTAATTCCTCTTATTTGCTTGATTTCCTCTCAGTTTTAATAGGACTGTTGCTATTCTTTGACTCTGAAAGGTTATGCACTAATTCACCAGTAGAAGTTGCATGTCCTAATTTAGGGGTTAAAGTCACTAATGCTTAGCCACCATAAAGGTCTACATTTAGAGAGTAGTTTTTTCCTGATCGTGGTTATTCCTGTTGGCTGATCTTAATAGCTGGGGTGGCTTAACGGTTATAAATAGGCTATGGGGAGAGTTGCCTGTCAACTACCTTCAAGAGAATAAGAAGCAATAGGTATAATAAAATTTATCAACTTCACTGGGCCTCAGTATGACCTTCAAGTCAGTAACTACTTGCTGACTCATGTCACTGTTTTAAAGTTGCAAGCAGTAAAAAACTTCATAGTTAAACAGAGAACCCACAAGCCAATTGATTGGCTTTTCAGGAACTGCACTCTCATCTTATATAGAGATTTTTCATTGCTGAGAACACCACTTGTTAAATTTATTTAAGAAGAGGATGCAGAATTTTTCGTTTCTCACAGTTCCAACTCCTTAAATGAAAATGTTATCTATGACAACCATGGTTTTCTCACAATACACTATTTTAACAAAACAGGAATTGGAGAAAAAGTAAACAAGAAGGCCAGGGTCAGTCAATCCAAGGAGTTATAGAAACATTGCTGTCATTTAAAATATAAACTGTTGGTGTGTGTGTGTGTGTGTGTACACACACACACACACATTGTTGGCATTGGCATATAATTAAATGCCAATGAATAAACAGCCATTCAGTGGGGGAAAGCTGGGGATTTATAATCTCTATTTTAGCAACATAAAAGGAAACCACTGCCTACTATAAGTTTCTCTGATTCCTTTTTAAATGGAAGTTCTCAAATACGCCCTCCTCGTTTTATTACTAGAATCAGAACCTTGTGCTTGTTAAAAAAAATCACAAAGTAAATCACAAAGTTAGGATTAGCAAAATATACGATGTATCTATATGAAACTGTTTCCCCTAAATAAATAAGCAGCTATAATTTAGAGACCACATAATTCTTCTCCAGGAGGGTCTGTCCCCAACCTAGCTCTTCAGGTTTTCCAGTGGTGAAACTACTGAAATTGAGTCCATCCACCTTGCTGCCGATCATCCTCTTCTTCTCTTTCCTTCCACCTTCCTCAGCATTATAAACTTCTCAAAACAGCTAGATCTTTGCATAATGTGTCCAAAGTATGATAATTTGAATCTGGTCATTTGTACCTTAAGTGAAAACTCTGGGCTGATTTGTTCAATGATCCATGGGTTTGTTTTCTTGGCTGTCCATGGTATTCTCAGGCATTTTCTCCAAACGTATGTTCAAAAGCATCAATATTCTTTCTATCCTGTTTCTTCAAAGTCTATGCTTTAGATTATTATCCATCATTAATCGGTATCATGTCTTTAGCCAAATTTAGGGCTGAGCAAACTTGCTCAGTTTAGCTCTTGAGTTCAATTACTACAATTCTGGAGATGAAAAATGAGTTCACTGCAGCCTACAGTTCAGTGTTCTTCCTACTCAGATTATCAGCATGCATATCTAAATCAATAAAACAGCACAAAAACCAAACCAAACCAAACTTAAAAACTGATAAATGTTTAGTATTGCTTTAAAGGTGCACACAATAGTTTCTGTGCATTCATAAAACATACTGAATGAATATTGATATGGTTCCATCAAGAATGCTTTCTTGCAGTTTAATGCACACATGTACACATAAGTGCAATCAGATATAAGGCAGCTTGTTCTGCACTCATATGTTAGGGCACCTTGGTTAGGGAACAAAAAAGGGCATAAAGGAACCAAAAACTATTTGATGGCCAGTGTTGACACACTGAAGAGAACCTGGCAGGTTGTTACTTCAGTTCTGCAAGCTTCAGGCCTAGAGTGGAGAAGAAAAGGCATTCCTAGTGCGAGAAAGGGGCCTTTGAGCTAAAATGAGAAGTGTCTTTTTCTCAGCCAGATTTTCTCCTCCCATATTTTTGGCTGCAGGAAGGGGCTTGCCATCCACTCCACCCCAAATTAATTACAGTTAATTATGGGTAGAAAGTCTAAAGGCATCTAAACACAGTTTCGTGGGAACTATTCTTGTTTTGTACTTCTGAGGGGACAAAAGCTTTTACAAAAGTGCCTCTCACCTTTGTTTCCAATTTTTAATATTGGCATAATCTGATTGTCTAATCTTCCCTGCAGTTTGAAGCTCTATTTTCCCTTATTTAGTCAAAATTTGGCACTTTGCCCTAATTTATGTTTATTATCACCATTATTATTATCAGGCAGTCTGACTGTTTAGTATTAATTCAGAATGAGGGTAATGCTTTCTTCTTTTTCATACTTCAGGATTTCTACTAGTACAGTAAATTGGCAAATATGGCAAACTCCCTTCCAGAAAGAGGACTTTCACTGCCATCAAAATGGGAGGTTTTTCAGATTCCACTTTTTTTTTTTTTGTTCTTTCTATCTCTTTCATCAGTCTCTATCGAGACACTTCTTGTTTATGGAAGAGGCCAGAAACACTGCCTATTCACCGAGTGGAACTTTTCATTTCTCCTCCGTTCTCTAAGAATAGTTTAGGACTAACATTAATTAAACAGACATTATTGTTCTGTTTATGTCTTTTATGTCAATTTACATTATTGAAAAACTGCCTTGTTATTTTCATGGGAGAGGCAGATGGGAAGAGAGCTATTTTGAAAGCCACAATATTAGAGAGATGCTAAATGTTCTGCCGCCTTCTTTTTAAATGCCATTTACTTCAACTGATATAATGACAAATCATGACCAACAGAGAACTCTCTGTTGTGCTATGCATGTTAACAGCAGTACAAATTTTCCAGTCAGCAATTTCCTGGCTACTTGTTAGACTTAATCTGTTGGATTTTGTAGTGACCTTGTAAATGAGAATGAGTCATTCCTGAAGGGCAAAGGTTGCCAGGCCTCATGCTGAAGTGTATATGTTTTTCTGAAAGGAAAACTAACAAAAGCAGATTTTGCAGCAGCCCAGTGAAGGAAGACCTCAACAAATCCACAGAAAGCAGCTTCTGGGATGTTGGAGCCCAGCATGGATCAGATGTTTCCACTGCAATGCTAGAGGTGAGCTGGGGAAACCCATCAATCAACATAAAGAGTAGTTAAGGAGAAAAGAACTTTCTCTAACTTATGCAGGTCACATTAGCTAATAAGACTTGACCTTTCACCAGTAACAAAGAATTTTAAAGACCGATAGGGATTATTCAGAAGGCAGGAATTTAGTATATAATAATCCCTAGGATTATTTGGACTGCATAGCTAGAATAGATAAATCATCACAATCAAGGACATGCAGCTTAATTACAAGTCACAGAGAATGCCATTGGTTTCCATAGGATAGCCTTTCCAAACCTGGTGCCTTTCAAATGTGCTGGGACTACAACTTCCCCCCTACAGGTAGTCTTCACTTAGTGACTGCCTTAAAGACGGTTCAAAGTTACGATGGAGTAAAAAAATAGCTTTGTGGCCAATCCTCACATTTACGACCGTCACACTCACATGCTCATGTGATCACTATTTGGGCACTTTGCAACCGGTGTGCATTTATGACCATCACATCATCCTACAGTCATGTGATCACCATTTGTGTGCTTCACGACTGGCTTGTGACAAGCAGAATTAACAGAGAATGCAGGAGTAAAATCATAAGTCGCTGCCATGTGATGCTTCAGTTAACAACCGCAGTGATTCGCATTGATGAGTGAAGGAGAAGTGACGTAAGCCTGTCATGGTCACATGATGTTTCACTTAGCAACCACAATGCTTAGCAACGGAGTTGCCAGTCCTAATTGTGGTCGCTAAGTGACAACTACCTGTACTGAATTATTATACTATCTACCCATTTGTGAGTCAGCAGAAAGTTGTACCAGCCTGAAATTTTCTGTCCCCGTTGATAATCCCTATTCTGCCTCTATTCCCAATTACTGCCAGTCACCTGAGTAACTTCCAAGGTAATGATAGACAAAACCTACTAGATTTTATATAACCTAAGGCTGCTCTTGAAATAAGGAGGGAAATATACTTCAGCCCTGGTAAAATAAGGATGATTTACGACTGTTTCCTTAATGGGCTGGGAAAGAGATCAAGGCAATGTCAGAGTCAGATTAGAAAAAATGATGTCGCCAGAGCATGTTAATGCCATGATTACGTACGAGTGGCATTATAGCCTATATCAGAGTAAATCTCACACTCTGAAGACAGCACGTACAGCCAATATTTAAAAAGCAACAGATTGTTCTAGAATTCTGCTTTTTAAAGCTTTGTCAGAGTATGTTTCTACCCTTCTTTGGAATCTGCATGGTAGATTTACTTGTAATCTTCCTGAGATCAATGAAACAACTGTACGTAGTAGTTTAATAGGCTCAAACAGGCTTTAAGTCCTTGATCCCATTCATAATACCTTTTCTTTCTCACCATTGCATTAGGTTATAAGTAACCTTATAATGCTTTACCTTTAAGAGATGCTATGAATTGTTGGAAGAAAAATGGGAAGTAAACATTTATAAAATAAGGGAGACTCTCTGTATGCAACATGTTGTATTCGTAGCAGAAGCATTAAAGAAGGTCTTCAGGGTGGAATTGCCACATATACCAATAAATCAAGGTTACACATTTATTTGATTCTCATGCATAAAGAAAAAAACAGAAAGCAAGAATTTGGGGAAATGTTATGGGAATTAATCAACTACAGAGACAGTACTTCTCTGTGTTTTATTGCATTCGTTTTATTTTAATAGTACTTTAAATGGCAAAGCTTAAATCAGCCTATTATGCCATTCCATAGGGCTCACTGAAATCTACTTGCCCCACTTTGTCAGAGCAAATTTAAAATTAATTATCAGTAAAGAACAAGTTGCCTCATTCTTCTGAATCTGGAGTTTGAATATATATGATTCTGGAGCAGTTTACTTTACTAGGCTTCAAATGGATGTATTTACTGTATTGCAAATAAAGCCATATTTTTAACCTAGCTTTAAAATGTCATTGTATCACCCATGTCAAAGCATATTTATTTCTGCTATACTTTTAAATTAATGGCATCATCTTCCTGCCTAGACAAGGCTATTCAATAGAATTTCATGCTATAACAAATAGAGTTATATATCCAGGTCCCTAATTATCAACTGCTGGTCTCTGTTCATGGAACAAATGGTTTTCTGTCCCATGTTTGAGTCCTATAGTTATCTAATGATGCACTTACAGATTTCCTGTCACTGGCAAAATATAGCATTATTTTACTTCATGTATTTGGATATAGACTTGTTTAGTATTTTTAATTTTATTTGAACAAATAAAATTAAAAATACAAAAATTAAAAATACGTTATCATTTCCTGATTATGTTTTCCACATGTTTATCTAAATGGCACCATGGCCCACAAATGGAAATGGTGGGACCAAGAGGGAGTATCTCCAGGCTTACAGTTCCATCAGAGACTGCCAGTGGCAATCTTTGCAAGAACATACTGCTTCTGGCATGGGTTGTTCACAAAGCCAATATGGTTAGCACAATGCAGATCACTGTGCGGGAAGCCACCATGATCATATTCTATGGATGGGGAGGATGGGTGGCATATAAATGGAAGGAAGGAAGGAAGGGCCTCCCTCAAGCAGCCATGGTGGACCTGAATCTGTATTCTGAAAGCTGGTTAAAATGAAATTGTTTCAGAGAGCTTTGGGGAAGGAAGGTGAGGGCACTCTGGGATTCTGAGTGGTTAGGTTCTTATTGTAAACTGAGTTTCTATACTTATTGCTAATGGCTGTGTTTTAATTTCATGATGTTAACTGTTGGGAGTCTATTATATGATGACACAAAACTGACAAACAAACACATACATAAAGGCAGTTTTTTGACGAGTCACATTATACGAATGGCTAACTACAAAGTGATGATCCAAGAAATTTGTGGGGACCTTCACATTTTTAGAAGATATTTCACAACTCTTTGGATTGAACTGACCCAAGGTCTAAATGTACTCTTTATTTCATTCATGTTGACCTTGTTTTGTTTATTTATTAAAATAAACCTTAATTCCACTCATTTATGTCTTTTTTAACTGTAAGCATATTGAAGACTAGCATGATTTTTTTTTTCTGAAGAGAGTTTGCAGCTGTATCGTATGATCACAAAGTAAAGTAAAACAGTAGATAATGGTTGAATAGGAAGGTGTGCAGAGATGAATTATGATGAAAATTCTTCATTATTCTACTTGTTTCCTCAGTGATTTCTTTTTTATGGCTGACAGTGCCCTGGAGCTGCACAATTGAGTGGTTAATGCTATACCGCTATAAATATATCATAAACAGTCAATAAAAACCATAATGGTTCTCAGCTCACACCACATAATACATTCCCTAAGAGTCTTATCCTCAGAATAAGAGATGAAGAAGCAGACAACTAGAGGGAAAAGAAGACAACTTCTCTAATCATCTTTTAACTTGTCATTTAACATTTCTGGGTGGGTGGGTGGAAGCAAGGAAGGTCAGTGAAACTATTAAAATGCCTTCATTTCAAATTAGATTGATGGAAAATGAATGGCTGTAGCATAGGTATTGTGTACATGAAAAGTACTCTCTTGCTTGCTCTCTTTTTCAGCTCTGAATATCATAGAGCCATTCATATTCATGTATTAGCAAGGGGAAATTGTCTCTGCCAAGACAAACACTCCTAACAAACCAAGGCTAACTAATGTGAGGAATCCAAAGCTGTAGATTTCTTCACCAATGGGTGACACCACAATTTATCTATCTGGAAACAGGAACATTTTAATTCAATCCAGTATTCTATGTTAGCACAGAAAAACTTTATATTAAATACATTTTTAAAAATCAGAACTGGATTATATAAAATAGAACAAGAATTCTGGTTGGTGAATTAAAGCAAACTCTGAACAAGACTTCTATATCTGCCTTTCATAAAGTGCTTCGGGAAAACAGAAGGTACTTTCACACCAGGCCAACACAGGGCTCACATTTAGTACTTTATTTGCCAATCTCAGCAATCTCAAATCTCAAAATCAGAACTGGATGATAGAACCAGGTGACAGTTCACAGACATTTGTATTTTTATAGAAGCTTTTCTGTGTCTTCCCACAAGTTGCCATTTGACCATGTAGTTTCTATACTGAGGACCAGCTCAGTGTTCCAAGTGATGAGCATCTGGAATGTTGGCAGTAGCCTCCTTCAAGGTATGTAGCCATTCTTGACTTGTCCCAGATTTTAACAATCATGTAGTGATATGGCACTTCAACAAAGGCAGAAGTTTCTTTCTTTCTGTCAGTATTGGAGATCACTCTTTGTGATTGCAGGAAGATATGTAGAGATTTGGCTCTGATGTCATAGAAATTTGGCACTTCCTTTAGAAAAGTATATTATGGTAATATGGGTTTATTAAGCTGAATGATTGACCTCAGCTCATGCATCATACCATGAGATGGAAACAGTTGACTTTCACAGCTGCTGTCTTTAGCTGTTGTTACTGTTATCATTGCTTATATATGTTTTTAATCTTGCAATGTTTTCTGATGTCCAAGGATGGAAAAAAAATGATGAAAAATAATATATCAAGTCAAATTAGCTATTGAGTTGAATGAAAGCTATATTCTACTAAACTGAATGAAGGCTTACTTTCTAGAACATATTTGCATCAAGAGGTAAAGACTGATTTTATTCAGAAAAGGTCAAGGATCCATATATTAAGCTTCTAGTTTTGCAAATTTTTAAAGGGGTTTCAATTTTAGCCAAAAGCGAGCAAGTATAATTTAAAAACAGAGTTTCACTCTATAATTACTTTAACATTATTAAAATAATCATATTCAGAGTCTCAGGCTCTACTGTTTGTAGTAGCAGTATGAACAAAAGCTCATCCTATGTCATACGTCTTTGACTGATTATGTGCCACCAAAGCAATGTCGACTCTTAGTGATCGCAGAGATAGATTTTCTCCAGGAGGATCTGTTCTAACCTGGTTCTTCAGGTCTTTCAACAGTGCACCAATTACCACTGATGATGATGGGCCCCTCAGTTTGAATGGCACTCAACCTGCTACTGAGGAAAAGCTGAAGATCTTTTGGATTACTAATGATGTTTATGACATGTATAGATTAAAGACTTTGAGACGTGGTAGACTCAATTACAGTGGTGATAAATGCCATCTGGCTTACATACTTTGTATTTCATAGTTAAAGGGAAGGACCCAAACAACAAAGTCAGCATTACTCTTAAGATCAAATATTTACTAGTTTACTTACTCTTCCTTTCTCCTCTCACTTATATACTATAACATTGTGGCAATAGGAAATGTGAGTGGTTTTACAAAATGTTAAGACATGGAGGACAAACTTTGCTTGAAGAAGCTTTAAAAGCTTATTATTCTGAATTGGTTGCATAGGTGTTATAATTGATTACCATTCTTGGAGGGCACAAATATGTGAATAACATATGCCTGATAAAAAAGATTCTACAGTACTGAGACAATAGGTCTCCTTCATATCCAGTACATCTTTACTAAATATTACTTGAAAATTCAGAAGGCTTGGATGATATGGTAACGGATTTTACTGCACTTCACTTCTTTTTTGTTCATTTAAGTATATTCAGTATACAGGAAGCAGGCAACCTTTATGTACCCAGGAGATACATTTTTTTCCCTTGGAAACCAACGTATGCAGCAGTGATGTGATGATATTACTGATAAATATGGGGATTCAAATTTGGCCCTATTTTTTTTTCCTTCTTTATCTTTTCATTAAAAAGAAAAACTCATTGTAAGGTGTGTTAAGTGAGTTTAATGCATCTATTTTGAGTTCTCGCTGAGTGAAAAATCATGCCACTGTTACTTGACAAATTGGTACTGAATTTCATTTTGAAGGGCTTGAATATGGCCTGTGGGATGCAAACTATTCATCTCTTCAGGGCTGAAATTTACTTAAGGTAAAGGTTCTCTCAGATTGACTACTAGTGCTCATGTAGTTTTCTTAGCTCTATGGATGTTTGCCATTGCCTTACTTAGAGACCAGATAGTTGTTGTGTTACAACTGATATCTAAGGCCCTATAATCAATGTATAAATAGATGTGTGACAAGGGTAATGCTTAGCCTGGGATCTGAGTTGAGTTCCTTGGCTGGTCTGGCTTGGTGCCACACTGTTTTTGGCTTAAATTATATGCAAACAACTGTTAATTTATTTGCATACCTAACTATAATGTATTCATTTAAATCCTTATGGAATAAGTCTTTAATTCACAAAATATAGTCTCTGAGGTCCTCCAACCCACATTTTTTTCCATGAAGATGATATTGATTATGCAAGATCTATAGCCAAAGATCTGACAAGGATTTAAATTGGGAGGCCTGTTAGGCTGGTCTTCATCCCTACTCTCCATTGTTTTTCAGGTTGAATTTTCCCAAGGAAACTGAGGCTTTTAATTTAAATTTGACAGTACTAAAATATGAAAGAGTTCCACCCCCCCACCCCACCCCACCTGCAGCAGTATTTAATGATATTCTGTCTACTGCAGTAGAATGCTGCTTTAAAGTATATGTTAGATATTTTGTCCATGTGAGACTGGTGATACTGAATCCACAAAGCATACTGCTGTAACTGCAACGTCTATAAATGATGCAGAACATGTTTATCACATATAAATTATTCTGATGACCAGTGCTTGGTTAGCTGCCTAAGCAGATCTAATTATGAAATTACTGTGAAAGTTGTCAAGGTTTTTTATATATTGTCTTCAATACCAGTTCATCAGCAGTAGCCTTAAATTGATCTTTATAACTATATTTGGTTATTTTCCATAGGTGGCTGATTCAGAGACAGTGTAATTGATCAAAATAAGTACATTTCATTAACAAAAAGGGGAATATAAAAATCTGTTCTATGTGACCAAAGGAAAGGGAAGGAACATCAAAGGTAAGGTTGATGCCATATTACTTTCTGCTATCTGCAGGCTTAAAAAATACATATATATATATTTAATGAAAGCAAATACAGTACATATTGTGTTGACTGTTGTTTTTTTAAATTCTGCTTCCATAGCGCTGTGTGTGTACATGTGTGTGTGTGTGTGTATTAATCCTTCCATTTTGTGTAAATGTGTTTTTCTTTTTTATAAATTTTAATTATGTATTTATTTGTTTTAATTTGATGTAAACCGCCCAGAGTCCCCCACTGGGGGGAGATGGGCGGGGATAAGTCTAATTAATTAATTAATTAATTAATTAACTCTCCTTCAACTCAAATTCAGCTTCTAGCAACTTCATGCATACAACCATCTAGTTTTTTTGGGCAGGAATAATGAAGTGATACTTCACATAGCATTCTCCCAGGATGATTTTTGACTTCCAATCTAGCCTATAGCTCTGGAATTTTCTCTTGGTCTCCCATACAGATAGTAACCAGGCCCAACTCTGCTTACTTTCCATAACCTGCTGAGGCTATTTTTAGAGGTGGTAATAATTATGATGATTGTGATGGTAGTAGAAGAGATGAGAGGCCACCTAGACATTCTAGAAACCAGGCTTGTGCCAATCTGTCTTGGATTCAAATCCCAGTGTTGTTAAATTTCAACTCCTTTAACTCCAACCAGTGTGGCCAATATGACAGAATATACCAGGCTGGGAAAGGCTAGTGTGGCAACTTGATACTTCTAGCTGGTGTGATTAAAAGAAAAGCTATTAGAAAATAAAATACTACAGTTGTGAGCAGAAAATCTGTTGGATATTAAGCAAAAGAGAATTTCACCTAACCAAACACAGATATGTTGAAACATATTGTTGAAGACCATGTTGAAATAAAATATAAACAAAATGTGAAGCTCTCCAACGAAGTATTGCTTACAATGTAGCATTGCTACAGCAAAAATAGATTTTTTTAGATCAAGAGGAACTTCCAAGAAAAACAAAAGAAACATTTGAGAAAGTAGGGGAAACTCTTGTATCTCATGACTGATAATTTACAATCAACACACCCATACAAAATATTTGCATTGTATTTTACCATTTAAATTGGATTCACTGACAAACAGTTGTATTTACAATGATATAAATATATTGAAGCCCTTGAACTACTTTTCAAAAAATCATTCTTTCTCTTGATACATTTGTAAGTGAGCGATGAACAAATACAGACAAATTCATCTTGACCCCATATTATTAGAATTCTTTTCTTCTTAACTAATGAGTCTGACATTTAAAAAGATAAGAAACCACCGATACCCTTTCTTCTAGAAGCCAGGATTTCCTCCTTGCTGAAGAAATGCCTCTCCTTCATCTGACACTGGAACACAGGGATACTATCCATAAACTTAGCTAGTGACATATTGTGCAAAGTGAATCTTTCCCTATGTCTTAATTTGGACTGGTTATTGATGAAGTGCCAGATACATTTTGACTATAAATCTTGGTTTGGGAT
The DNA here is from genome assembly GCF_059951505.1 of Python bivittatus. NCBI lineage: Eukaryota > Metazoa > Chordata > Lepidosauria > Squamata > Pythonidae > Python > Python bivittatus. The sequence continues at coordinate 47,273,711 of NW_028277098.1, read as the reverse complement.
GTTTCATCCAAGTAGTTATGTAGTATGTGCAAACTGGGTGAAAAATATAAATTGAGTGTTGACTTAATTTTAGAAGACAGGAAAAAAAAAAGGCAGCTTTGAATTTGGCTAGAGTAAGAAAACATTTGAGTGTTTTGCAACTAAGGTGGCAGGGATCAGCCTTGGAATGATATTATGGGTTTTGCAGGCTGATGTGGTCTTAGATTAGCTATGTCTCAGCCATTTCATCCACTCCACTGCCATATTGGGAAATAGAAATCGTACAAATATAAATACATGTCTCTCCTCTCAAGGAAGGAAATGCCTGTGAAACTGCCCTTCAGAGAATCCTATCAAAGATATGCTTGAAACAATGACCTTTGAGGGCTGGCATAAAAAAAAAAAAAAAGGCTTTTCATTTTCTCAGCTGCTTCAAATTGCATCTGTGGGGTGATGGGTCAGGTGGTGCACAGACATTTTAAGAAAAACTTACAAGGTTCAAAAGCTTACAATTTTCATGTGATAGTTTAAAAAAATCTTTTCCTTTTCCTATATATTTATTTGAACTATTTTGGCCCTGGCAGATAACAACGTATAAACAAACAACAGTTAAAGTTGCTTTTTTCTCTCCTTCATTTTCTTACCGCAGAAAAGGAAACAGAATTTTAGTCCTTCTTGTTTCCCCTCTGATAGGAGTAGAACTCCGAGCATCAAAGCAGCATTCTTTAAAAAAGCAAATATCTTGAAATACAGTTTTTAGTTGTGGCAAAAATAAAACAACCACAGATTCTTCACATCTGAAGAGAGACTTCCACAACTGGCAATACACTAAAATAAAGAAATAAAATCTCTCCTGCTCCCCATTTTCCACAATCCCTCCTGAATAAAAAAATTATTGGTACTACAGACCAACTGGGAAGATAAAGAATTAATCCAACAAGTTTGATTTACTGTAAGCTCCAAATCATGATGACCTGCACAGCTGTGACTACCTTTTCAAGATCAAAATGCTTCTTATCAGATCAACAGATTAATGTGTTTAAGACTTTATTTTTATTCTTTTATCTTTTTTATTATACATCCCCATAGAATGAATTATGATGTCAACATTATCTCTAATGCTCATAAAATACCCTGATCTGAACTTTTGTATTTTTTTTTTTTTTAAGTAGAAAACCATTTTTGCCATGAGGACAATTCTTAGCTTTCACAACAGTGATTAATGACATGATAAATGTTGTAAGAAATCCAAGCATCAACAACTGGATGAACAAAGTGAGAGGCTTAATTTCTCAAATTTTTATCTGACTAGTGTTCATCGTGTCTGGAAGAGAGGGGAACTAAAAGAATCTTGGAATCGGTCCTATTCTCCAAATCCTCTATTTGGATCATCACATCTTCCCAAAGCAAAGTTGTTTTCCTGAAGGTCCATTACATGCCTGGGGAGCCAGCAGCAAAGCATGCAGAACTTACAAGCAAAACACTGAAATGAATGTCTCATGGAAAGATGGTGATGGACTGGTTCAAAAGCTAGTTTTAAAGTTTGGCTTTTGCTTAGAAAAATGCACATGGAGAAATTAGCATCTGAGCCAAATGGATGGAAACTTGGAGTAAGGTATTGTGAAACTAAGTACCAGACTATGAACACTAATGCTCTGTTTCTGAGTTGGGAAGGAGAATGGTCAGACACACAGCGAGGTAGGAACCATAATAAAAAGCCTGCAGAAATAACAGCTCTCTGGCATATACACAGAGGCTGCAAAACACTTTTCATGCCAAGTCCCTCCAGGTAGAACTCATTTCAAATACAAAGTGCCAGCATACACTCTCCGTGCAGGGCACACAGACCCTTTGCTGGTCTCTCTACACAGTGAGGAAATTCACTGTCTATTTTAGCAATGACAGCAACCTATGGGGTTCATTAACCCACTAAGGTATAACTTAGCATGCAAGAACATTCCAGAAGAATGACTTACAAACCACCCAAAGAAGTACTAATATATTTTATATGTTCTAACCAACTTTTGTGTTAATGCCTATGGGACACATTCATTTTAGGAGCAAAAAAACCACCGGTTAAATAATCTAACAAATGGAGACTGTGAACAATAAAAACTTACAGAGGTCTCTATATAACACCACAATTAAAACTATGGAATCAGTTATGGCTGCAAGGAATCTAAAGCTCTGGCCATCAGAAATGATACAGCATCAAGATGAGACCATCACCATTAGTTCAGTGACAGAACATGTGTCTTGCTTGCTGAAGGATCTTACACAAAACTCTGAAGAAGTACTCTAGCCAATATAGATATGATATATAGACAAATGAATAGAACAAACTTTCTAGGAACTGCTTGTCATGGGTATAATGCTAAAAACAGCATAATCAAAACTGAGTTTTGAATCTCTAGATATTGCATTTAGTACCTCTTACTAAAGGACCACTCTTATCAAGAGATCTAACCACATCTCTGCAAGGACCTATCAGGAACATGGATCAAAGCTTTGATTTGTACTGTAAAATATCTCAACAAGCATGTCTGTGCATAAAAACTTAAACCCACTTTTTAACCCTGGAGCATCAAGAGGTACCTTGCTAACAACTAACTACTCTGCTATGGTTGTTGTGAGGGCAGAATGAGGTATTTATAACGCTGTAAAGTTTTCAGAGGAAGAACAGATCATAAATGAAAATTAGAAATGCTGTGCATATCATCATGGACCCAACTATTTCCAAGCTTAGCAATCAGATGAATACAGCACATACACACATTGTATACATATATTTACAATATTCATCCTACACAATTCTGAAGATATGAACTAGATTCATATTATATTGTATGCACATAGCCTTGCTATTTCACTGTAATTCTTTCAGATAAACAATACTTTCTATTTTAAAGATCATGGCTAGAACTGATGAGTCAGACTATGTAGCAGCTGTATAAGCACACTGCAGTTCTTCAAATATTGTTGTACTCAGAAAGTTAAAAGGCAGCTGACTCTAAGTTTGCATATAAAAAATCACTGAATGCTAGGTTTAGGTTTCATTAATGATATATCCCCATAAGCAACTGTACAGATGAATATTGACATCTGCAGATGAGAATGGAACTTTGATTTCTGGGTCCAGATTCAAATAAAAGGTGGCAATATGAGAGCTGGCATATGAGCAAAAGAATCCTTTCAAAAAGAAAAGGAGGGAAAGATCCCACAGTTTAATGTCTCCATCTAATGCAGCATTTCCCAGTGCAGTGCACTCCATATGTTCAACTCTCAAAACTCCCAGCCAACACTGCCTTTGGAGAGCACCAGGATGACGAAGGCTACTAGTGGGAAGTTCAGTATGTGAGGGAAAAGGCATACATACATACAAGTTAATAAGCATCGATTAGAAAAGACAGCATGCCAGATCACAAAGTGGATTTAGTTCAGCATGATTTTTAAAAAAGAAAGCCAACCTCGTTTGCGTTTCCCATCCAGAATACAACTGCCATTTAATTTTCACACTTTTCTTAATTCAATGTTACAGTTCTTGACTTTAAAACAAAACAACCTAAGATGCATATGAAATGTGTATTTTAGGATTAAATGCTGACAGTGATTATATACACAAGTTATACAGACCTTCCATAACTGGCATGACATTGTCTGAACTTCATCCTGATTGCTGTACCTGCTCTAAAATAAGATATTTTCCAGATGATAGGGAAATAGCCTACTCAAAGGAATGCAGAAGACCAGATGAAGAGGAAATAATTGCTTTGGGGTTTTTTGAATTTTTTTCCTCCCATCTCAACCAGTATCCCAACCATGATTTTCCACTGTAGCTCCTTACATAAGTAAGGAATTCTTGGATCCTATAGAATTTCTTGAAAGTATCTGTTGGCTTTAATCTGACTGACATTGATCAATTAAGTAACCCTTATGTTTGACAGGTCATTTTTATGCCATGACTATCTATATCTGCTGTAAGAACAAGAAACAAAGTGATGAACAAGAAACAAAGTAGAGAAGTTGGCAAGAATGAATATGGAAACAGGGTTTTCATCTAGGCTTATTAAACTCTCTTGCTTTCTGTCATCATCTGATTCTTCTGAAGAATATTTCCATTTTCTTCTAGCTTTCCTTCACTCTCTCAACAACCATCAAGAAAGCCACTTGGTTTATGTGCTAAGAGAGCAGAAAAAAGAGCTGGACTGAAGCCCTCAAAGCCCACCCAGTGACTGATTATGCCATGCAAATTGGCTTCAGTTTGTCCAGCAGCTAGAGCCAACTCCTACTGAGGTTGGATTTTAAAAAAAAAATCAGAGTTTTTTTTTTCTCCCCAAAATACATTCATAATGGAAATACTGACACATGTCAAGCTTCAATGAGACAGAGGCTGATATTGCCAGCGCTTTACAGGAAATATTAATCCCTAAACTTCAGCCAAAATTCAGTTGGCATTGTCTTATATGTAAATGCATTTACCAGTACCAAAAGCTCATTTTTCTTAGAATTCTCTAGTGCTTAAGGCAAGATTCATGCAAAAGCCAAGGGGAAAGCCTGACAAATTATGTACAAGCTATAATGAAGGAAATCATCATTGTTCTTAAAATGTGCCCAAATGCCCAGTTCTTATCTAAAAGCTGTGTCTCAAGAGTTTAAAATTAAAAGAAAAAGCAATGAGCTTCCAAACAATTAGATTTCGTGTATCAAGACAATACTTCAAGTATAGGAGCAGGACAGCTCTGATCCTTCAGTTCCCTGAAGTTCTATGAAATGATATACCTATCTATATTATCAGTACTAAATATTGCTTTCTGCTCAAATGTAAGAAGAGAAGAATCATTTTATGGGAAGGATCACTCTTGAAAAAAAAATACTGCCTTTAATATTAAGAAATGTGTGCCTGAGGAATTGAGGAAAATCCAAAATGACAGTAAAGTTCAAGATTAAATGAACATTCTCTAAATTTTGTTTGTTTGCTGAGGCTGTTATTTCGAAATGCTAAGATTGTAATAATGGGCACATTTTAACATTTTATAATGAATGCATATGTAATTCAATTCTTATTTGTGGTGCAGAGTTTTTACTGTCCCCTAAGTTATCTTAATGCAAGTCCCTTCTGGTCACATGCAAAGGAAAAGAAAAAAAAAAGGCAGAATAAATAAGATTCCAAGAAGAATGGTGATGGTGGGAACAAACAATGATATTTTTGGTAACCCCTTTTGTGAGTTTTAACTAAAAGTGGTGGTCCCTCTGGTTAAAGTGCTAAATGGGATGGGGTAGGCAATTAACAAGCAATTTGGAGATTATTTGTCTGGGCCAAAACTTTGCTTAGTTTTCTCCTTCTAAATATTCCTTGGTAATAACTGAGTATTCTAGCTGGGATTGAAAGTCCATATTAAATAACTAGAAGACACAGTCCCATATGATAATGATAGACAAGCAACTGGTGACATCATAACTGTGGACTGCAATTTCTTGATATTCCAGGGATTAGCAGTGCTTTTTCTCAGCTGACAGCCTTCAGGTTTATTACATACTATTTCATTTAAAATATTTATATATTGCTGTCACATAAATCAGCCTATCATATAAATGAGGGTTAGCAATACATTTAAATATAATAAAGCATAGCAATAAAAATGCACATCAGAAAATACAATTAAATATAACAGTAACACATTGTATAACCATGGTGAAAATTAGTGTAGCAGCATCAACTTGGGCTTTGAAATTCAAGGTGAATAAGGATGCTTTTAGCTTGCACCTAGACTGTACCAACATCAGACCATGTTCTGTTTCAAAAGAAGGACATTCCAGAGAATAAATACTACTACCAAGAAAGTCGTCTTCCTAGTTGATGTCAAATGAAGAGCTACAGAAAAAAATTCAATCATAAAAATCATAAGAGCAGTAATTGTGTAATCTATTAGGAGAAAGTATTATCTCAGATAACTTAGTCACAATTTGAATTTCATAAGTTATTAGCAACATCTTAATCAGAAAAGCACAATTGTGTAATTCTTTCCATAATAGCCCTGGGTAGCAATCCTACTATGACATTTTGCCTTGTAGCTTCTGGACTACATAAATGGACAGATGCACATAGAATACCTTACAGTAACCAAATCTTGAGGTTGATAATGCATGGACTAAAGTGACTAAGTTATCTTTGTCCATGTTGATGTGGAAAAATTTGAAAATGTTAGTATAAGCTACAAATTAGACATGTAACTGGAAAACAAAGGAAACCCCCTCTCTAACCTACTCTACGTATATGTTTGACATGAAGCAATCCTCAACTCTTCCTACATATATTAAGTAGAGCTTCAAAACATTGCTTGATATAGATTCTAAATGGCAACAGAGAAAAGACAGAATCTTTCGCTAATGAGCTGAAAATGACTGCTGAATGCTACCCACAGTGATTAATCCTGCAAATACAAGTGAAACTACTGTAAAACTTTGCCCTTTCCCCAACTCACAGAGGAGGTCCAGTAAGATATCATGCTCAGTGTCAAAAAAGCTATTGAAAGATCAAGTGAAAGTGAAAGGTTACATTCCCCCACCTATTTCCCAAGATAGGTTAATCAACAAAGCAAGGTTGTTTCACTTCAAAAACAATTTATCTCAATCCATGTTAAAATGGGTCCAGAAAGTAACTTTTCTCTCAGAGCACCTGGAAAAACATTTTGGATTACAAGTCCTAGAATTCACAAACAGCAACCTGAAAAAAACCAAATTGGAGACTTACAAGACTGTTTCCATTAACAATAACTATTAGCACTGGCTACAAAGATATAAACATAATTTGGGTCAGTACAAGAAGATGAGGCATAATTATGGAAGGGATGGGAATGCAGAATTCATAGGCAGGATTCCCTATCGTCTGCTAGCACACTGTAGAAAAATTCATTTAAACTGTTGTGGATGGTGCTCTAAAACACTGCTTGCATTGTTTTATGACATCTGTGTGACCATCCAGTTGCAACTATAGAAATCTTTCTTTCTTTTGCCTTGATTGTTTTCCAGTCCCCCCCCCCCCACATTATTAAATGGTACAGTTTTGGGGGCTGTTACTTTGTCTTTCAAAGCTACAGAAGGGTTGAATAAATTGCAAAGGCATGGGAATAACTGTAGTATAATTAACATAGCAAATTCTGAAAAAGAGGTCCCTTTCACAGCTGCTAGAAAGCACACTCACAGTTTTATAGACAGACAGATAGATATTTGCCATTTCTATGTTTATTTATTGAATAGCCTGTTTTGGGTCTGGAGGCTATGCAAACTGCCTTAATGAAAGCATGTCTCCAGCTCAGATTATTATATAATATCAGGCAATATTCTATCCATGTGTCTGGCATATCCCCCAATAGTCTGACTGGGATAAATTAAAGTTGGTGACATAGTAGTTTTAACATCTTAAGCATTTATGCCCACTGTCAATCACTCATTTCCTTCTGAACCACAAACCAGAGGGAAGAATAATTCTATGTTTTTGAGATTTCTGGAATATACAAGAAGGACCTATGTTACAAAGGAAAGAGAAAATGACACCCCACCAAGAATGGCTTAGTACTAAAATATACTAGTTAGCTGATAAGCAATTTCCTTCAACATAAAACTATGGTAACAGGAGACATCAAGAAAATGAAGATGGCGATCAATGGAAGATATATTAAACGTTTTTCCATATAAACATGTGGAAACTTTGAACTTGGTCTAAATTAAAAGCAGAGACTTCTAGAGCTAAGACATCATCTTGACTACCTTTCTGTTGATGTCCAGAAGGTCCTGTTTCTTCTTGGGCATTTTTTGTCACTGTTTCCAACCTGTGCACTAACACCATATTTAGAGGCCTACTTGTAGTACCAAGGGTAGGCTCAGCTAAAAGTACAGTGGTCAGGAGTATACTGACTTTTTAAAAAATGGTAGTTGAAGAACATGAGAGTTCAACAAGGCATTTGTAAGATAAAAGATATCTGGGACCAGATCACTTTTTCATTTGCTTCTCAGAGAATATTATTTAAATGAATGTTATTTTTTTACTGTTTTTTAAGATTGTTGATTTCATTGTTTATTGTTTTATTAAAACATTTTTTCTTGTCCTATTGCAAAAGCATCCTGGACTTATGTAACAATTCTATTTGATTCCCTTCTTTTCAGTTTAAATTCTCTACCTCTGCGTTAATTTCCATTCCTTCAGTACAGCCACACCTATGTTTCATGTGCCAATTCAGTGGACAACCTGATGAAAGCAACAAGTTATATTATTATAGCACAGAAAAAAATCCAGAGAGAGAGAGAGAGATGAGACCATAAGTACAAGTATGCATATACTGAACTTTATGAGGAATTTTAAAGCGCTGATTTGAACATTTTCATCTAGAAATTAATTTCTATCCTAAAGGACTATTTTTCACATGGTTTATTGAATGAATACAGTTGACAGAAATAGGAAACAGACCTCACCCATTTGCAATAGTATTTCCCTTCAAGCACGTAGCATTAATAGTGGTATAATATAAATATCCTCTAATGTTCCTCTCTAATCTATTTCACTTATTATACCTGATGTACAAAGCAGCCAAATCTAACAGGGATCAGCCTCCTCACTTTTTTACATGCATACATACCTATATGTTGTACCAAAAATCATGCCCCACAGGCCCATTAAAATATGCTTCATTAATTTTTTTTTCCAGAGAAAATGTTGCTATACTTAAGAATGTTCAAAAATCATGCATCAAACAAAAAAGGAAGTGTTTAGAAGAAAATGGCAACCAATTCAAACATTTAATGTATTTTATATAATAAATTGTCTATGGGGCCTGACTTTTGGTAAACACACATACACGTACAAACATATATGCACACACATATACACATGCATTCAACATAATATATAATGTCTCTCTCATTTTTTTATAAAAAGCTAAATAAATGCCACTCCAAAATTAATTACAAATTAGGTAGCAACTACAAGCTGGTGCTGTTTTTTCCTCCCATATGAAAAGTCTTCATGCAAAATTCTTCCTAGAGAAAAACCTTATGGGATAATATGTCCTAGGGTGGGAAGTTCCTTCTCACTCCAACATTGAGTCATTGGTTCAAGTTCAAGGGGAACATGAAGTGCTACACCACATATAAATTTTATCCTGCTTCATGTAACCATAGTATCCATACACACACCTAATACATCAGCAGTTCTGATGCTGGCAGAGTTCTTTTCCTAAATGCTGATTGACTTTGAATTTGTATCATTTGGAGATCTTCCAGAGAAAAACAAATAACAGCTGAGAGATGAAGCTACTCTTTTAAAGGTAGTCCTAACATGATACATAAAAATTGCACCGAGCAACAATTTAAAAATGTGTTTTGCTATTGCCACCAAAAGCAACAACAAATGTCATTTCTTAAAAATGAGATAAACAGTAAAAATGCACGGGAATAATAACTGTGATTATAAAGAATAGGTATTTAAATGGATGCTATTTTAAGGAATAAATAATATATCTAAAACAGGCCTTAATCATGAAAGAGAACAAGGTGACATTAATCAGCAAACAAACCATCCCTTGGGCACCCATATTTTGCTCAAGGTTTCAGAAATATTTACTGATATATATATATATATATATATTTACTTTTTAAAATAAAATTTTATTGCTTTTTAATTAATAACAAAAAAGAAAAAAGAAAAACAAAATACAAAATACAAAAATAATAATGCACTATCAAGAAGAAGAAAAAAAACTTAAAAACTGCTATTACAGAAAAGTGACAAAAATACAGCAAAAAGATTTAAAAAATAACAATGTCTAATGAAAAAGATTTGTTCTTTTTTCACATGCTAAATTGACTTTATGGGGAAACTCAACATTAAAAATTGGGGGAAAAATGGTGATATGGAAAAATTGAATGGAAGCAGGGATATTAACTCTGGACCAATTGATAGATGATGAAGATGAATTTTTAACATATGCTGTTAAGAGATACCATCTATCAGATGTATCCCAGTGGCAATATCTACAGCTACAACATTTGTTAACAACATTGGTTAGACCAGCAGTGTTTTCAGCTTCTGAAACACCAGAGATACTAGAACTACTTGTTAAATCCTTTAGAACTAAAAAACCTACTATTAGCATTTATAGATATTTGTTATCAATAAATCACTTTGATATGCAGATGTTAAGGGATGAGTGGAATAAAGAAATAGAGGTTTCCATATTGCCTAGACAATGGGAAAGTGTGGCAATGGACCTTAAACTATGACTTATACAACAAAAAATAATATTTAGAATTTACTGAACTCTACTATATTTGCATAGAAAAAGGATTGTCAAAAACAGCATTTTGTTGGTGATATAATAAGAACAATGCCTCTTTAAAGCAAACGTTTTTTATCATGTCCTATACTTACTAAATTTTGGGAGAAAGACGTGGACAGTGTAAATATGATCTGCAACAAAAGCTAAAAATTTCAGAGGATAATATTCTTTTGAACTATGTACCTAATACATGGAATTTGAAATCTGGACAGCGTAAATGGATTCTCCATGCCCTTATTATGGCCAAAAGACTGATATTGCAGCACTGGAAAGATAAATGTACGGCCCCATTCCCTCAATGGACTGAAGATCTGATTGCATTTGCCAATTATGAGCAGATTGCCTATAGACATAGACTTTGTATGGACAAGTATAATGAAATATGGGACTCATTTATACAAAATACAGTAGGTTAAAAAAAATGATAGTCATCAAAATGTATTGGAAATATATATGCATCTGAATAATATTTGCATTAGGTAAATATATATAAATTGGACGTATAGATGCAGAGTTGTATTCTTTGTAAGCTTTGACTTTAGCTCTGGCTTTGTTTACAACTGAAATGGGCAACAGGTTTTGACCACAGAGCCCTCCAGCCCTATGCTACGCCCTTTCATAAATGCCAGACATATTGTAGTGAAAGGGCACAGAAATGACTAAGAAATATTTTTCCCCTATCTTACTTGCTTTTGGGACAACTGTTTCTCTATAAAATACCTAATGCAGATAAGGCAACGCTAATGAAGAAACCTGATCAGAATCATTGAATGAGACGTCACCTGGTTTTAACTTCCCTTGAGTCTTAAATCTTAAATAAATAAAAATAATAAAAATAAAATCAAATATATCTTGTTATTGGTTTTACTGTCTTGCAGTGTCCAAATCTGCCCTCATCCTTCTGTTCTTTGAGCTAGACATATTTATTTGTCAAATTTGTCAAGTTTATCCAGTTCCTTTAAATGTTTTTCATATGATGTAGCTGCCAAATTCCCTCTCATTTATCTGAGAGTATTATAAGGGCTGAAGATGCTTCCATATCTCACTAAGGTGAGGTAAGCAGCAAAGATTACTTCTTATAGTCTCTCCAATGGGTCAAAAGTGCAGAATTAAAGCATCCACTGCCTTCCAGTAGCTATATTCACCCTTCACCTAATACTGAGTGACTCAGTACTCAGGGAAAAGTGACAAGCTGTGTCTAAGCCCTTAGACTTCCCTACTCACATAATATTTTCTCAGCCTGAATAACTGATCTTTGATGAAACCATTTATGAAAGGAAATTAAATTAGAAAGGAATGCTAGTTACCCGGGTGTAGCGCTAGGGCTGTGACATGCATCTGGGAAAATGGAGACTCATAAATTGTATACAACACAACCGAATAAAGCTCTTTGCCCTTTAGAATTAAATAACAACTAGTTTCATATTAAATATATTACATCCATATAAACATACAAACAACATGTCATATTCTCAATTTCCTGTCAATAAATTACTGAGCAAAGCTGAAAGTGTACTAGAGGCTTGACATAAAGGAAAAGCATATATGGACTGTATTTAAGGAGGGGTGAAATGACTGAAGATGAAATATACGTTGCAAATTATAAAATGTGGCTTGCTACTGCTCCAGCAAGATGAAGAACATCCTACATATGAAGAAAATGGAACAAAATGAGTTGGCATTATTCTATACTGAGGGTATTTATTTTAATTGGTACCAAAAGTATGCACCTTTGCACAGCTTGAGGTGGATTTGAAGATTGATTGATTGATTTATTTATTTATTTATTTATTTATTTATTTATTTATTTTATTGAGTCCTAGCACAGTGCCCATCAGCTTTCTCAGAGAAGACCAATATTTCAGTTATGCAGAATGCCCTAGAATGATGCCATACTGTGATCACTGTAACAATTAAAATGAGAGGTGATGCTGACTGGGGTTGGTATTAGTGGTAGAGGTGGCAAAGTTACTAAGTTCCTAGCATCTGCCTAAGGATGCTAGATACTAACACTAGGGCTAAACCACTGAGCCCTTTGACAAAATTCAGCTATTTTTTATAAGAAATTGATAAATTACAGCTGTATTATTAGCTACTGCTATGTGCATCTTAAAATCAGATTTATGCAGAGGTAAAAATGTCTATAGCACTGGATCCTATGTAAACAAAGCAAACAAACTGGAATTGAGAAGTTCTCCAGATACAGCAAATGTAGTCTCTTATTTCGTGCCAGATAAGTTGTATACAATGACTACATAGTCATTACTTTATTGAATTCTTCACGTAGCATTTGTGCTTGAGAAATAATACATTCCTCCTTTATTTTTCTCTCTTACTCTTTCTCCACATATATTGCATTCTTTGGGCTAGAAAATACATGCTACACTCCAGTGGATGGAGATAATGGAAGAACTTTGGGGAATAATTATGCAACATTTTGAATTAATTTTATGCAGGAAAAATATGCCAGTAGGCACCATGAATGGATGGGTGGAAACAAGACAAGATTGTACATAAAAAGAGAACATGTGGAGATCCAAGAATGAATGAGTATGGAAAAGATGAGAGAATGATAATGTAATGTGTATATAAAAAGAAAAATATACTTGAATGCAGTCACAGAGAGACTGAGAAAATGAGGATTTTGATGAAAATAAAACATTTTTTGGAAGTAGATGAAGAGGGCTAAACTGGGAGTCTCCAGAACAGTGATTAGAAGTAAGAATTAAAGTGATGAAATGATTTGGGATTGGTGGAGTGCTGGTAGGAATATTTTAGAGATTTGCACTGTATCAGAATGACATGGATGTGGTTTGTTTATGGAGCGGTTATGCAACTTGTTTAATTTGTCTGCGTGGGTGGGTGGGGTCATCTGTTTTGATGACTGGAAGAATGCTATTATTGTTCCCTTATAAAAAAGGGAAAGATAACAAGACTGAATGCAAAAACAAGGGAATAAGTTTCTTAAGTAGGCCTGGGAATGCATTTGGCAGAATTTTTATCAAAATGGTACAAGATGTGATCACTTTGACTAACTTGGGGTGGGGCTTCTGGGACTTGTATTAAAAAAATGGAAGGCATCTGGTTACCTCCTCCACTGTAAAGCTACTTACCTTGGAAATAATATGCAGAGTTCAAATTCTAGCTTAAGAAACATTTCAGCTGTTCACTACAAATGAATACTAAACTTACACAAGATGGAAAATAGGTTCCAGTTCCAATCTATATATGTTTATCCAATTGTATGAACTGAGAGTCCACATATAGAGTTACAGGGAATCCTGTATACAAAATCAACAGAGTTTTCAACTGGTATAAAGAGCCTTCTACAGATACCTACTGAGGCATTCTACTGTCTCATAAATCCATGAAGAAAAGGAGCAAAACTTGCCATCTCCCTTTCTATACAGGTTCAATACTTATAACAGTGTTTCTCAATCTGGGCAACTTTAAGATGTGTGGACTTCAACTCCCAGAATTCCTCAGCCACATGGCTGGCTGGGAAATCCTGGGAGTTAAAGTCCACACATCTTAAAGTTGCCCAGATTGAGAAACACTGACCTATAGGTTCTAAGCAACTGAAAGAGATTTGTTTAATTTTCCTTCAAAAACAATTTTCCAAGCATGAGGCCAGCCCATTAGTTGCAATCAAGCAGGCAGGAAAAAAAAAAAAAGGTGAACAGAAAATGAGAACAGAAAATAATTTCTATATGAAAAACAAATCTGAAACAATACAAGAAAAATGACTGCAAGCAACCAATATTTGCTGATGAATGCTGTTTAATATACCTTTTTTTAAAAGAACATTAAAGGAACTCATATTTTGTAGCTTTTGTTAATGTACCCAACTGCTGGCAACTGGGTGACATTACTCTCTGTTCTTCATTGTTCTAGCACAGTAAAGAGTATGTCCAAAACAAAGGCCAACTTTCCAGAGGGAATCATTTCAGCTGGTAAAAATCACTGTATTGTCACCAGATGAATGACAGATGGGAACATATACCTAATTATCATGGATTATATAGTAAATCCTAATGGCAAATTATACAATCATTCACAATTGTCTACTGAAAAAAATCCCACTGGGAAATGGCTGATTTCCATGGGAATTGCTCTTCTTCAGAAGAAAAAAAAAATCAACCTTTCTTTCCAGATCACCATTTTATTATTTATTTATTTTTGGCTTTACACTGTTAGTCCTTCAAGGTAGTCCAGACAAGAAGTACAACAATAAAAACTATCTGTATCTTTGTTTTAAGGTTATTTTAACATAATCTTGCAAGTCTGAAAGTATTTCTCTCCTCCTCTCCTTTTAGTCTCTGGGAAACTAGGCAGGATCCCTTCTGAAACACTTCCCATGCCTCCTATCCTTCTGTGGATTGAGATATCTTTTATATGCTGGTTGTCCAGTCTGTGGCTCTTTCTCCTGCCTCCCAAGATCATTCCCACATACCATTACTCACAAAGACTTGTACTTAAATGCTGTGTTAGACGTATCATATCTCAACTGTAAAACTCTAGATGACTGCTAGAAGGCAGCAAAGAGTTACAGAAAACTCTAACTGTTGGCTTTCATGCCATCTACTATTTTGCAGCCCAATATGATAGGCCTAAATTGTATGCCCATCTGAAAATCAACCGCTGTGCCTTTCTCCAGGTATTTTTCTGAGCTAAGCTTTTGCTGAACATAGGATTCTTAAATGTACAGAACATTCATTGGGAGGTATAGAGATGCACATCCATAAATATGCTGTCCTCATCAATACATAGTCCTAACACATGGCTAAGTCTGCAATGGACAAATAAGCTTATTAAGAACAAAATGTCTTGTAACACATTTAAGATTTTAAAATTATCATTTTTAAAAGTATTACCTTGTAGGGAGCATATAAGCACCCATTATTAAGAGTCTGGGAGAGGAAATAATAAATCGAGAGTTTCAAGGAAAGTGAATAACAGAAGGTTCAAATTGTGATAATTATCATTCTGACAGTAGCAATTCACACTTAAAAAAATATGCCCAAGTGTGGTATAGACATTCTTGTATTAGTGAAGTGATTGACACATGTAGTGTGTTAACAGAAGAAAAGTCCTCCTGTTCCCCACTTCCCAGCAAAGGATTCCCTACCTCCCAGCAAAGAGGAGGGTGTGTGTCTGCAAGGGTTAAGAAAGGCTGACAGAGTACAATGAAGTGCAATTTCATTCCTCCTGCTGTTGAAGTAGACGTAACCAAGCTTGGCTAAACAAAGCATTTCTTCTTTTCTGTCACTTGGAAATTATTCCATTTCTTGCAACCCTATCTCATTTCTTCCTCCCGCCTTACTTTCCAGTTTGGGAACAGAGCCAAACTGCTTCTTTAAGAGGGAGAAATGCAAGGACAAACTCCATGCTGATTACAATACCTGTTTACGAGGCAGCCAGGTAATCTGGAAATGCAACATAATGGACTATTTCTCTTGAAGGTTTTGACATGGAATCAATGCTGGTATGCCTCTTTGAAGCAAATTCTATATTTCATATTTAAACCTAGACTTCTATCCATTTGCCACAGGGCCAGGGATTACAAGATCTCACAAACATTAGTAATCAATTAGTGTCTTTGAACTGAGGATTATTCTCTTCACAACAGTTATCTGCAGGCTCCAAAGATCTGGATATAAAAGCAGGAGATTGCCAAGTAAAGGAGCAGGACTTCTTTTCAGATTGTCCCTTTGGCACTTCTGCTGACACTATTACCAAGTCCCAAACATCCTCTGGCATTTGAAACACACAGTCTGGGAAAATTCGTCCTTTTCCTGAAGTTGAAGGAGCTATCTAAATCTGTCCCCTTTGTGGAATGAAGCCCTACAACACCCTTACTTCTCCAAGATCATCCTGCCAGCTCTAGCTTGTCTTGATCACCCCTTCTTGCAATTATTAATATGTATGTGCGCCATCTAATGAATTGCTGGTTATTCTGAATGTCTTTACCTTCTTAGTTGACTAGAAAAACTCATAAAATGGAAATAGGGACTGTATCCCCAGGGAAAGTAAACTATAAAGCTGTGCAAATGGAAGTAAATACAATGCCTCTTACTCCTCCCTTCATTCAGTGCTCTCTCCCATTTGCTGTAGCAAGCAGGACTCGGGTGTTTGACAACTAAGAATGCAAGTTGGCAAAGGCATTACTGTACTGAGAAACTGTTACAAGAACAGGAA
The DNA here is from genome assembly GCF_059951505.1 of Python bivittatus. Taxonomy (NCBI): domain Eukaryota; kingdom Metazoa; phylum Chordata; class Lepidosauria; order Squamata; family Pythonidae; genus Python; species Python bivittatus. Next base: position 47,257,203 of record NW_028277098.1, on the reverse strand, counting down.
AAGGTGATATCAGGACAAACCATCAATGGTGGTAGAATAGTTCTAGGCATCATGGGCCCTAAAGTTCAAAATGAGGGTAGTGTCTCACATTTCTCACATCACAGGCACACCAGTAAATGCACTTCTTGGATTGGACCTCAGGTTTGTTTTTATGAAACAGAGTAAACAATAATCCTTTCTTTAACATTTCACAAGGCTCTGATCCATCCTTTTTCCATTTTTTTAAGAATACATATTATGCAATTTGTAGTAAGAACTAAGAAAAAAATATGGAAAAATCATGGTATTGATTGCTTCCACTGCCCAAAACATGTCTATATAAAAACTTGTATGAAGGGTCACAGTAGAATACATAATAACATAAACACAATTTTCTTTTTCTAACAACATAGATACATTGCTAAGAAACCACATACAGTACATTCAATCTAGCCCCAGTGATTTAATTGTCTGTGGCTATCCACCACCAACAAATTATTTCCCACTGCAGGCATTTTACTGCTGAATATGTAAACTAACAGTATTTTACATCCATTTTACATAGCCATTTTACATCAGCTTATTTACAGAACTATCATGTTTATCATTTTCTGTTTCAAGAATGAATTTATAATCCAGAAAACACTGGACTATTTCCCGGTTTGTCTTTCTGTCTTTCTGTCTTTCTGTCTTTCTGTCTTTCTGTCTTTCTGTCTTTCTGTCTTTCTGTCTATCTATCTATCTATCTATCTATCTATCTATCTATCTATCTATCTATCTATCTATCTATCTATCTATGAATATAATTCATACTACGACTTTTTTAAATGGCTTTGCAGCATCTTGATAACTTTACCCCCTTAGTTTGTCTTCAGCTGGGTGATTGTTCTTTTGTGTCACATCTTCCATAGATATACCAGTAAAAAGTGGTTTACTGTAGGTACTGAATGCTTCTTATATGGTTCTCTATAAAGAATTAAATTGTAGGCAGAGGATGATAAACTAGAAAGACTGGACAAGCCAGAAATGAAGTTGGATTGTTAAAAGCTAATCCTTCTTTTAGCCAAAATGATATACTCTTCAATCCTGGTGCATCTAAAGCTGTCTTTGAGAACTTAATCCTGGTCTTGGAAAGAGATTGAAGAAAACCAGTGACAATTTCCTCTATTAAATTAAATGAGAGCCAACCTCAGATTATAACTTGGATTCAGTCAAAGCCAGGATCCCACAGGTTTTTTTTTTTTCCTTCCTCTGAGGTGAAGCAGACAGACACATACCTATTCCATTCTAAATCTGGGCCTCATCTTTCAATGGATGATTGTACGATGAGGTGTTAAGGCTATTTCAGCTAACTAATCTGGTTTCTTTTATGGAAGAAGACAAATCAAGTTTGGGTTTACACTTTCATCTTAATTCACAATGAAGAGATCTACAGTACTGCATTCTGGATGGTATATCTATATACCACTAAAACTCTCATGCCTATAACCTTCAACTAGGCGAAACGATGTGCCATAGGGCAATAATTTTTGAACCAAGGTACCGCAAATAGGCTAATTTACAGAATGCATCCAAATTCCAGGACCCATTACTCCCATGGGATTGAATTTTGGGGAATTTGTGGCTGCTTCAACACTGCACTGCCCAGGTCAAGTGATCAGCCCAGGTCAAGTGATCAGCCCAGGTCAAGTGATCGTCATATTCCTGACCTCTTTCCTGCCTTCCTCTGTTCTGTGCACCCAATCACCTGGTGGCAAGACCTGATGGGCAAGCAGCGATTGGCTGCTTTGGAAATGAGGCAGACATTTGAAATCTCTTAGCGGCAGTTGGCAGTGAGGGAAGGATGAGGGAATGACTCAGATGCCTGTTGGTAAGGTAGGGCTGGCTGAGGGGTGCTGGTGGTTGATGGGTGAGCCCTGTTCCACTCCCAAGGGAGGAGGCCTTGGGGACATGCTGGAATGGGGAGCAGGGGTGCAGTTTTCCTCACAATCCGTGGCTCCCTTTGTTCCATCTCCCCCCAACAGAGTGGCAGACAGTTCCGTGGGTCAGTTGAGGAGGAGGAGGAGGCAGTTTCACTGGGGCTCTCCTGAGGGTTGTGAGAGGAAGGCAAATGGTGCAAGCCTATATTATATGTGGAAAGGGAGGGAGGGAGGGAGGGAGGAAGGAAGTGAGAGGAAGGGAGGGAGGAAGGAAGGGAGGGAGGGAGGGGAGAGGTGGGGAGGGGACGAGGGGAGGGGAGGGGAGGGGAGGGGAGGGGAGGGGAGGGAGGAAGGAAGGAAGGAAGGAAGGAAGGAAGGAAGGAAGGAAGGAAGGAAGGAAGGAAGGAAGGAAGGAAGGAAGATAGATTTCTGGCAGCTTCCCACTAGCAAAGTCAGTGAGGAAGCTGGCAGCAAGTCATACACTCCCACTCCCACTACTCTGTTTAGGTAAGGAAATATCTCTGAAATGATGACCCTAATGATGCCTAGTAATCATTATAAATCTTCTCATTAGTGTATCCACATGGATACCATGAAATTCCACATGATAGCACTAAAAAAACATTGGATCCCTTCATAAAGCTCTAACTTGCTCTGAAATATATGCCATTCTGGGTTGAAAAAAAAAATTAGAAAATTACTGCCATTTGTATTTTGCACACAAAAGGAAAGAACTCTATTTTCCCAAATTTTACTTCTCATCTGAGCATTAGGTCAACTATAACTACTTTTGGAGTACACCTGTACTTTTTCTCTGTATACATTTTATACAACATATTTTTCTTATTCTTGTTTTTTTTGCAACAATTATTCTCTTATATGATTATTTTTCATCCACAGCCTCTTTCACTTCAGCAATACACCAAGCATCCTTTTTCATAATTTCAATTAGTTTAACCTCGCATGCTTCTGTGGAGCTCTGTAATATAATTTATTTCACTCTGTTCCAAGCAGCTTCCACATCCTTATATTCTCCACAATCAGCTCCTTCCCCATCATTTCACAAACATATATCATTTTAAAAACTTCATGAATTCATGAATTCATACTCTTTACCATTTACTCCCCTTGCATTCTAAGTCAACATCTTCTATTTTCCTACTGTGGCCATGAGATGGGCACATAGTAGACCTTAACTGTCTATTTTGCATTGGTCAACCAACACTTCGTGTAACACTGTTTAGTAAGATAAAGAGTAGTCTACTTTACCAGCCTTAGTTGTAGCCTGTACATGCAGCATTCTCTATTAATGCAGGTACATAATACTGATCAGTTTTGGCCCAGCAGTAAAATGACAGGATGCTTATGCTATTCTATGCAATCTCAAGATCTCTTGGGAAACCAACATACTGTTGCTGACATCCCACTAGAAGGTACATGCAGTGTACTTACTTACACACTCAGTATATTCACAATATCATCATCATCATCATCATCATCATCATCATCATCATCATCATCATCATCATCATCATCATCCCAAATGAATCTACTGCTGGATGAAGGCCTCTTCAATGAAAATTATGGACCATAGTCTATCATTCTAAGTAGATAAATCAGTAGATGGATGTTTTTCAACTTCCCAGTTTAGGACTGAGAGAGTGACTGGTCAAAGTCCTTCATTAGGCTTCCATGCTTAAGGGAGGACAAGAATCTGAGTCTCCCCACTCCTAATCCAGCACCTTAACTACTACACCACACTGGTTCTCATTCATTATATATGTTTATATTTGACATAATATAGCAATATACATAACATCCCAATATGAGAAGCACAATGAAAGTGATTAAATAAAAATTTGGAATATGAAGAACTAGGAAAAAATAAATTTCCTTTTTATTTATTTCATTCTGTATTTTAGGATAATGCATACTTTTTAAAAGTTACATGGGTCTTAGCTCATATGAAACTCCTTTTAAAAGTATTGTTTAGTTAAGAAATGATGTAAATAGTAAGTTTTGAGGGAGATTATGTCTTTAATAGAAATTAATCTCCCAGGACCCCTGAAATAAAGCATTTGAAGCTTCCTATAAACATGATAGAAGTACATGTTTTTAGAAGGACCATGGCCAATTTCTGTGTTGCGTTCAATAATTTATAATATAAAACCTAAAGCAAAAAGATTTCCCTTATGTGTAATTTGTATGAGACAGCTATTCAGAGGCTTATTCATTGCAGATGGGGCACCAGTCTAGATCACAGCTACTATCAGAGGATTACAAGGGAGTTGCAAAACTCCCTAGTAAAACCCCATGCAAATTCCCTGCAAAGGTATCAACAAATTGTCAAGATCTAATGCTAAATTAATGCTAAATTTCACCCTCAAGATGCATAGCATGATAAAGCTACATAAACTCTTTGTATTAATGCACCCATAAGCATTTAATTTTAGCTCATGGTTCTGAAGCTCAGAAATAGCCATCTACCCACATAGGCAGCCCAGAAAACCCTCCTGCGTTTTGCTATGTTTGTGAGGGCCAGAGCTGGCAGGGTGGGAAAATGAGAAGCCTGGGACCAGACAAGACCATTCAGACAAGCTGTAAACAGGCCATGGTTTCATCAAAAGAATAAGAAAAAGAAACTCAGGATTTTAACTTTGGGATGTGTGTATGTATAGGAACAGATTCTTAGCCTCTGGAAAAGCTAATTTTATTGCAACTAAGGTTGCGTGTATCTTTAATGAAGTATCTTATCAACTCAAATCAAGTCCTTAACCACCCATGAGAGTGCCAGGTTCCTAGAGAATTATTGTACTACCCTGGGGCAACAGCAGATAATATTTTAAGAATGTTAAGGGAGCATTCTTGCTTTACAGCAGCCTTTCCCAAACTGATGCCCTCCAGATGAGTTGAATTACAACTATCATCATTTCCAGCCAGCATTGCCAATGTTGCTCTGGGGCCTTTTCTCAAACCAATTTAATCAATTGGCCAGGAGGAAGAACAGTTGACTGGGCAGTGCAGGATGTGGTGATGAAAGATTATCCAGTCTCAATTTCTGTAATGTCTTATGCCACCTCTGTAACTGAGCTGCGTCTGTAGCTTTTCTACACTTGAAGTAAATGTAACATGAGTCACACATTAACTCCATTATTTTAAGTAGGAATTGGTCTTTGGGTGGTACAAATCCATCCTGGATCATTCTAATGAATCCAAGGAATTCAAGTTACCTTTCTAAAAAAGCTTATTCCAGCCAACTTTGTCCTGCCTGAGATGGTAGAAATGTCTAGGCTCTCAAGTGTGACAGATACGTAAACAGGCAGAACAAATCTGCTCCCCAACTTCTGTGTGCACATGAAATTGGGGGAGGGGTATATATGTGGAGTATGGAACAAGGTGAGGTTCCCTTCAGGTTTCTCTATGTGATTCTCTTTGTCCTTTTGCTTTGCAGTCTAAGCTCTAATGAAGAATTGATTTGCAGAAAAGATTGCAGATGATAGTGAAAGAATGACAGGAAATGCCTTGCATGCATGAAAGGAAAGCCCTTTATAATTAACACTGGATAAACAAAAGCTTTTGTCTGTAAACACTTTTAATTAGAAAAGGGCTAAAATGAAAGCTCCTTGGCCACCTCACTGAAAGGGATTAGTGTCAATTCAAGCACTGCCTAATCAGCAAATAAGAGGCCTCTAGTATCCTAAAGTCCTCAGCTCTGGGACCCTTCTCAGCCTCCACCTCGAAGTATTGTGATTGCAAAGCGCTCTTCTTGAAGCTCAATAGAAGATCAATATTTGCCTGTGCTCTCTTACACAGCAGAGGGAGGGGGGGGGGGAAGAAAGAAACCCTTGACACAGGCAGCATCTGTATTTGAACAACTACCTTTCAACATGCAGCAGACTTTCAACAAAGAGATCTCAATGCTGACAAATTGAAAAAAAAAGGTGGGAGGGGGAGCAAAGTCACCTAGCACCAGAATTATTCCAGTGTTTGTTTAGCAGGAAACAAATAGGAGTTAGGAAAGAAATATGTTGATGAAGTGATTTCACAAAATGGAACACACTATTAAAAATCAGTTTCATGAAGGAATAACTGAATAGCCCAATGCCTGCAAGTTAGGGCTGCAGCAAAGAGGCTAAAGTACAATCTGATGGTTTATGAATGATTTTTTTTCCCGAGAGGTTGTTTTTTTCCCCCAGTACAGAAAAGCATAATACTAGTGTGTTACAAAATGTGTTATATATGCACCTAGGGAGGTGCATCAGAATTTAACAATCATGACCTGAAGTGTAAGAATTTGAAGTTGTTGTTTACTTAGGAAGCAGCAGACAGATTTGAATTTGCTCCATTTTGATTCTGAGTCTACATAAAGTTTTATTTTTTCCAAAGGTCAATCCCATTGCAAAGCATGGAAATGGAGAAGCCACATTAAAACAAAAACAAACCCTTTCTGTTATTTGTGTAAAGCCATGGTGGAGTCAAGAGGAAGGGATTCTTGGATATAACAGTTGATAAGTCTGCCCTCAAATTTGAGATCAGACTGCTACCTCAGTCAAAGCATCTTAAAAGAACTGCAGAAACCATAGGGGTTGAAAGAGACCCCTGCCTAACCATTTGTTCCATGTTTATTGTTATCCAATCTCTTGTCCTTAGAAGCTGAATGATGTAGATCACTTATTTTGTGGAAAAACCAAGCAAGTTCATCCCTTATGCTTCAGACCTAACCCTAACCCTGACAATAAGCTCCATTTCACTCAGGTAGGAGCTCCATAATTCCTTACAAACAACCTTTCTTTTGCACAGAAATCAGTCAGTGCAGCCATCTGAAATTTGGGTGAGCTATGCAAATTTTCTTACATTCTGTTCCAAAACAGTGGAGTTAGGGATCATTAAAAAAGAAAGAAATCAGGGTTTTAAGGAGCCAAGTTTGAAACTCTGCACTAATTTCTAGGAATTGTAGCACCTCCTTCTGATGATGCCTAGTTTGTCTATAAATTTCACCCTATTTTGCTGAAAACAAATCAACAAAAAAACATGTGGTTTGCATTTTCCCATGAAGAACAGAACTCAATTCTTGTTTAAGCGACTACTTCCAGAACCATTTGGATGAGATCATTTTTAGAACTTTTGACTGAATTGTCTTGCCACGCTGTTCAAGAATGGATCCAAAATTAGAGATGACCAATTCAGATCAACAAAGCTTAAGGTAACCCCACATTTCATGGAACTAAATGACCTATGATAATTGTGCATGAAAGACTAATAAAAGGCAGGGCACTCTTCACTGATTGCCAAATATTTTCATCACATCTGATGTTATTTGATATATAGCTCTTAATTGGGAGTTTTCAGTAAGTTACAGAAACAATTTTTCTCCAGATATTGAATGTTATTTCAGCAATAAACTTTCTTAGATGGCCACCCACATTAAAGACAGGTTTTTTTTGGCTTTACTTTTCTTTTTTCTTGTAACATTAATAAATGAGTGATTGTTTCCAATGAGAAAAATGTTTCAATAACATTTCATATGAGTAAAATTCTAGCTCAAAATATCTTGAAACACCATTCCTATAAAACGTTTTGTGGTTATTTAACCGCATGCTCTCTGAAACATAATTAATGCACCTTTACAACTTTATATCTAATGCCAATAAAAGAAATGGGTATCTGTTGATTTCAGCTAATGGCTTGAGAGTTTCCAGGGTTTCCATGGGAGAGAATGGGTGAAGAATAATATATTATTTTGACTATATTACTTTGCTTTTTATTTCTCTCTCTCTCTCTCCCTCCCCTCCCCCCTACCTTCCTTCCTTCTCCTCTCCCCGTTTGTGAGTACATATACTCTAGGGTTGTGTGGAACTTTGAAGGGGCACTTTGATCCATAAAGTTTTAATGAAAGTGCCCCTTCAAAGGGGCACTCCAGAGTGAAGCAGCACTTGTATGTGAAGTGCCAGATCAGAACAGCCATGCAACTTTGATCCACATGCTAAAAGAGACTTCTGTGTTTGTACTGAGTCACCTTCCAGTGGCAGCCAAACTGATTTCAGGTAGAAAGTCAGTGTTTTAAGTTGGGGTACCACCATTAAGTAGATCCCTGTGATGATTCCCTTGATAACCCCTGTGAGGTTACACTTTTGAGGTAGAGCAGCGTAATCATGGTCACTTAGTTGGTCTCTCTCTCTCTCTCCCCACCCCCATCCTGTCTCCCTCCGTCCATCTTAAAAAGGTAAATCTATTGATAAGAGGGTTCACTGTTTTTAATTGATACTACTTTAATGACATCAGAAGAAATTAAAATATAGATACTTTTGGGTGGGAAAATCCTCAATATAAATTATTTTTGAAAACATCACTTGTAAAATCACCTTGGGGATGTTTTAAATCACTAACTTTTACTCAGAATGTATTACCTTGGTTCTACTCCCTATCTCTTAATACTTCCAGTAGGGATATGTATCTCTAAATTGAACAAAAGTAGGCCACTTCAGGGGTATTTCAACCTCCTCCAAAGAAAAGCAAATTTGTCCCAAAAAGTGTGAAACAAAGTGGGTTTTTAATGGAACTTCATACCCATCTATTGTTATGAACATCCCATAAAACATAAATATCTTTCAGATGCATAAATTTTAACTCCCAGAATTCTCAGCAATGGTTGGGGGATTTTGTAGTTGAAGTCTACATACCAGAAGAAGACCCAGGTTGGGAAAGGGTGTGATAAGTGGGGGGAGAGGGGAGAAGACAGGAAGAGGAAGGGGTGTGGTTTTGTGGAATTCAAACCAATGAATGAAGCTCTCTCAAAATGTGTGGCTGAATTATAATAGGGATGTAGTACAAAGGGGAATCCCACTGGACCAAGATCTTTTCCTATGCATTGAAGCAATTACTTCTTCACTCCCAATTTACAAGATCCACAGATAGAAGGAGGGAAAAAGAAAAATCAACCATAGAAAAATCAGCCATACAAATGGCCTTCTGCTTGCAAACATTATGCTTCCCATTTCCATGGTGTCTGATGATGTGCCAAGAACACATATGATTTGGAATACACTTTTCCAAATACATATTTTCTTCAAAATACACCATTTCACACATAAGTACATAAAGCATGAACTCTATACAAAAACTCTTATAGTTTCAGAATGGAAATTAAAACCTAACTTTGAAAAAAAACAGAAGTTTCCTGACCGCCAAGTAAGCACCATCTCTGATCATGACAAATTCAGCATGCAACACTTTGTGGGAAAATAGACACAACACTTAATAAAAAGTTGGAAATTGAAGAGTATGAATTTGATTTTCTCTTATCCAAGGAAAGTGGGGTTGCTGATGAGACAGAAGAGTGTCAGTGAAGCAATCAATAGCAAACTCACTTTTAACCTGGTCTCCTCCAGATGTGTTGGACCAGTTCCCACACCCCCTAGTCAACGTGGCCATTGGCATGGAAACTTGCTGTGTGGAAGGCACTCAGTTGAACAAGGCAGCTTTAACTGTTGCAACAGACCACAATTGTAAAGGAGTGTGCTTTATGTCTTCAACATAAAGAGCTGGCCAACATATGCCAATGAGGTCAGCATTTCTGAGAACAAGATGTAAAGCTGACTGGTAGTTTGCCACCATCCGGTTTTTCTTTCTTTCTTTTTTCTTTTTTAAATCTTTTCAAACATGAGCAAAAACTAAACATGTTTAACCAAATTCAAAGCAGAAAAGACTTCCCTGGCTGTGGAATATTTATTCTGTCTGACAAACTACACCAATATTTGGGCAGAGTGGACAAAATTCAGAAGTTGCTGGCAAGCATTCACTTCATAGGACAGAATTTGTCCCTTTAAAAGGACTGGTGGGTATATAGGTGCATATGTATAAATGTACATGTGGGAGTGTGAAGCCTTTCCAGCATACAAAATATATGTATTAAAAAAAATTAATTACCATGAATACCTCACATATTCTAAAGATTAACCAAGCCTTAGCCGATATCCATTACAAAGTAGACATTTGAAAACTCAGATAATTTTGGGGTACAGAAATACTGTAGAAAATAAAATGTTCAAATTTTATCACTTCATTGCCTTTTTTTGGCAGTACTCTGAATGGCCAGTAAATTAATGCAAAAGTGGAAAACTCAAAATAAAATTCATTTTATCCATTTTATTCAAGCTACAATGCATGTACATATATACATATGTGTGTGTGTGTGTGTGTGTATATACAGTATACACACATACATACACACATACATACAGTACAGTATACACACACACAGAGTATACAGTATACACACATACATACACACATACATACAGTACACGCATGCACACACACACACACATGCACACGCACACACACACACACACCAGCAGCATCCACAGCAAATCATGATGGTGCAAAAATGTTGACACATGAGCAGGTGTGCCCTGATGTCTGATGCGGTAATAAGTCACAGTATTAGCATCATAACATCATGGTTTATTTATTATATTTGTTTCCTGCCTTTCCTCTATGAATTTAAGGTGATATACCTCTATTTTTCTCCCCCAACAGCCCTTTGAGATAGGTTGGCTAAGAGAGAGTGATAGCCCAAAGTCACCTAGTGAGCTTCCAAGGTTGGAAGTGGACTTGAACTTAGTTCACTGCTTGCAACCTCTTGTTCCCACTGCCGCCATCCATTGCTTGCACATACACAAACAGCGAAGTCAGGGAGAATCAAGATACTTCATTGACGGAAGCAAAAGACATCATGGCTTTTGCCACCCTAATTCCAGGTACAGAAGCCAAGTGGAATGACAGGTAAATCAGCCTTCATTTCTGGTGGCAGGAGACCTGGTTCCACTTCACTTAAAGGCAACAGGTCATAAGTGTCCAGTAGAAGCCTCAGTGACATTATCATACAATCTGCCTCGTTTGCAGAATGATTTTCTGATGCATGCAATGTTGCTTCCCCTTCCATAGAACATGCCACATAGTGCAAGTGGTCCAATATTTCATCCCCACACTGCCTAGCATTTGTTGCCCAAGGTAGAGTGCCCAGTGATAGGGCCCCTCTGATATAGAGTCTGTTCTATCTGCAGGCAAATAAATTCCAATTCTTAGTCTACAGAAATTAAGCATTTGGGCTTGCTCCATTTAATTCCAACCATTAGCTTTGGCTGACATCAGCTGATGAAGATTTGGCTTGAAATGAAAAGTTCCAAAGAGAACATTCCAAAGCACACACTATATTCTTATATCAAATGAAAAACAGTAAATTTTAATGCAAAATGTAATAACTTTGTCTTGGGACTTTAATTGGATAGAAATACTCAACACTTGGCTGAGTCTTCTAAATATAAAATGTGCAGAGGAAAATTATGAATGTTAATACGCAGGAGGGATACAGTGAAAGATTGCTACTGTGTCTTGGACCAAGTTTCAGCCTCCCCAAAAGACAAAGAATTTCTTGGCTAATTCAGTTTCCACATGTGTATGTACTTTTACCGGCCAAGTAAAGACAGGCCTCAATTCAACTTGCACATTTCATATGCAGAGACAAACATGCATCAGCTAGATATTGCAATATTTCCACGTATATACATTTGTTCTACCTCCTGGATGAAACAGAGGCTCAACTGGTTGGCAAATTCAAGATTGTCTTGTTATCCAGATCCATTATCCTTACTAGCACCACTCTCTGCATCTACAAGGAATGGAATGTGTTCAGCGTGCATCTCCATTTCTCTACTTTGCTTCACTCCCCCTTCACACCTTTGGGACTGAATGGAATGAGCACACATTTGAAAAGACATTTTGTAAGTTTCACTTGACATTTCTTTTCTTATTGGGCAAAACTCCCTCAAACATTTAGACCCTGATTGCAACATTAAAAAGAATACGGAGCAAGCTGCCAGCACTGTTAGCCAGGGGCTCATACAAATCTTTCCTTTTTAACCAGAAATAATTCTTCAGGCACCAAAGTGGGACTTATGCAGATGGAAGGAAAGCCTGCAGAATATATTTACTTGTTTTCCTGTTTAATAATTTTTCACATTAATAAGTACAAATTGCAAATTCATCATAAGGAATTTCACTGGGAAGGTTTTGTCTCTCTCTTTTTACACTAAATATACAGGTTGAGAAAGCATTACATATCAGGCTGATCTTGGGGCACTGGACTTAATTGGATAAGACAAGCATATGTTTTTCTGGAACTGCTCCCTTAGTTCCAAGTAACAGTATTTAGGATTGCTCCTTTATGCATGCCTGAATGCTTATGTGTAGTACAACCACAACAAACTGAAATAAAATATTTCTGTAAAGTGCTTTTAGAGCCATGTTCAAATCCAAACACAAAGCATTTTTAGAAAATATCAATTATTACAAATGTGAGACATGAGGAGCTATTTATATATATTCCTAGTTTTCGCTTATCTATATCCCAATTTTTGACATTACAGGGGAAAACATGAATACTGGCACTCACTTTATTTAAAGTGAAGCACGAGATGTTCATATAGAAGCACTGCATATGGAAATAATACACAATACAGTAAGCTTTCCCAATCTGGTACCTTCTAGTAAGGTTGGGATTTTAACTCACATGCTTGCTAAATATCCCAGTCTTTCATCATGATAGAAGACAATTATTGAAGCTAACATTCCAACGATCAAGATGGCAAGAGGTTAAGGGAGGACTATGGAAGTACACCCCTATTTCAACTTTTATCTTTCAAAAACCAGCTGTGAGTCAAGGTGAAGAAGCTGGCTTTGATGGCAGATATGGGGTACTATTAAAAAAAAGACAATGGGAAATCGATAGATCTGATCCACTCATTAAGAAATTCTCCTACTGTAAAGATGCTGGTCTTTATTAGTATGCTAAAGCTTCTGCATAAACCCTTTTTATCAATAGGGCTTTTGCCTTGTCTTAAGAAGGTATGGTACCATTGGTTTTAGTGCCTACATGGGGCAATACACCATTCCAGGGCAACCGTGGTTTAGATTCCAATAAAATCCAAGCAAGATACCTAGACACCTGTCTTTGGTTTGGACTTCTACAGAAATAATTTCACACGTACACATACATGAGAAAGACATATATAAATATGTCAAATAGCTCTATTTGGTATAAGGCAAAAGCACAAATCAGCAGAAATTTATTTTGTTGAATCTTAATCATATTTTTTGTTCATGACTAAAATCTCATGACTGCAGAAGTTATCAGTACTGGTGACTTTAACTGGACACAAAAACAATCCTTGAACAAAGTTAGATAACCGTTTATATTCTGAAGACAGAAGCTGATAATCCTAGCAATGCACTTTGATGTTCTTGCTAATTTAGTCTCTGTTGCTGCTATCATAATATAAATATGGTGGAAGAAAAAGCCAGTGATCATGAGTTCAGTAAAGTAAATCCAACTGCAAATGATGTCTACAAAGCATTTGAAACATAGATACTGTGGTAACAATAACATCAGTTGTTCATCTTTGCTGTTTTTACTGGAGGTCAAAGCAGAAGCAAAATACCGCATCATAGCACTCTGCAGTTCTTCAGCAAGTCATTTGATTTGATGCCACTTTGATTAAATCACTCCACTGAAACAGATGTGCCAGTTAAACAGTGACCTGATTTGAAGCAGCAATTCAAAGTAAATGGCTTTTAAGAGCTTTGTAAATCTTTCAAGGGTCAGTGGCTCTTCTGCTGAATTCGGGCTTGATACAACCAATATACAATATTGCAACTTCATTTTCAGATATGAAGAATACTTCGGAGGACAGATGGAGTGGTGTGATGGCTCCCTGCCACTGACACAAGTAGATAACCAATGAAACTCATCATTTCCACAAATCCTGGCCTATCAGAACTCCTTTGGGATAGGATGTTGTTTGGTCTAACAAATTTGGCCCGTGTGCCTGCCCAGCCTGGCAAAACTCCACCACCCATAAAGACAAGTCAATAGTCCTTATTTTCCAAGACCTGCCCAGAAAAGACCAAGCTCTTCCATATGCCCTGCCATTCTGGCACCCTGCAAAGTCAGTGATGAGGAGACCCTTCCAAAATGTAGGAAAAAAAATGTGCTTTAATTATTTTTAAAGGTTTTAATTTGCAGAAGGACATTTATTTCATTAGTTCTATGCCAGTCTTCTGCAACTGGACAAGTTGGAAGATCATCATATATCTGCCCCTCATCTTGATCTTTTTTCTCTAAAAGAACTGCAGGGGCAATATTTAAAAAAACCATTGCAGTGTAATTCTTGAAGGTATCTGGCTGAAATTTGGTAATCTCTTCTAGGGGATTTATCATTCCTGCTGTTCACATCCCATACTGTGAAAAGGAAAAGGTACTAATACTTGCAGGCATGTTTATATTTCCCCATTATAATCTATAATTTAAAATGGCTGATTTTATATCATAGTGGCTGATACTGTATATGCTCATCCCAGAAACCTGAACTGCAAACCTGAAACTATTTGTGCCCTCACTGAATCTCAAACCTCCAATTCAAAGAGAATTACTGCTGGTTCATATAGGTCTATTGTATAGTTACAGTTGAATGAAAACATGTGGGGCCAGGGCACAAATCTTTCAAGTCAACATGATATGCAACGTGGCAATATTTTATTCAATATTTTATATAACCCGGCTTACTGAATTTTAAATAAACTTCAGATAAATGTAGAAAGGCACTCAAAATCACTATTGGCATAATGTGATGATGATGATGATGATGATGATGATTGCCTTGCAAAGAAATGGAAAGAAAGAAGAGGGGTTTTTTTGGAAATAAAGTTTAGAAAGGAATATGAGAACAAACTAGCTTCAAAATACACCTATAAGGAATTGGGAAGAATGATTCTATATGACGGCACTTGCAGAAACTGCTTAGGAAATTTGTGCAATGTGCTTTATTTAAGTTATTTTATTTATAGGTCAATATGCATGTTATACTTCTTCCAGTGTAGATTTAAGCAGCTCAGGACAGTGTAAGGAAATTGCTTTCAGCAGCTGATGCTAAATTAAATAACTTCATACAGATGTGGCCCAAAATAAAAATGTACTTTCTGTTTCCAAAGCAATTGTCCTTTATTAATATGGACATTCAGTAAACCAGTGTTTCTCAACCTCAGCAACTTTAAGATGGTAGATTCCAACTCCCAGAATTCCCCTAGCCAACATGCTGGCTGAAGTTGAGAAACACTGCAGTAGAAAAACCAGTTATTCTGACTAAATTCACAGATAGCTGTAATGAAAGGAAGGGCCAACTGACCACCCTGAACACAAAGGAAACCCTTGACAAATAACTTCTTCCTGAAGCACATGCCATGAAAACTTAAGGTAAACTTTTTATCAAGGAAGCCTGATTAGTGCATTTTTGAGGTAGGAAATAGGATACTGAAGCCTCAAATGTATGCAGACATTTTGCCTAAAGCCTACAGATATATGAAGTGCAAGCAATTTTTGGCCAAGCCTCAGTATAAGTAGTATATTTGAACATGATGCTCACCAATGCCCATGTGATACATTAAATCTACATAATTTCTGGTCCTTAGGCATTGTAGCTTAAATTATAAAGATGAATTGTTTATTTCTTAAGACATTATCTCTGTCTCAAGATAATTAACCAAGCAAGACAAGAACATTGACCTTATGGGAGTAGGGTGGTAGAAGAATGAAATTAATCAATGTTGCTTCTGAGAATTAGAGAATACTTTATATACTACTACTGCAATCTGAACTAGATGTGAGATGGAGGTCCACGTGCCAATCACTGAGGGAACCTGCCATCTAGCCATCTCTCAAAAAATAAAAATGGCATCTGAGCAATCATAAATGGTGTACGATATCTTGTGCCCCTTATCTGCTAGTTTATCACTTTTCCTGCCCACAGAAGAATGTTTTCTGTTCAAGTCTCTCAACCATGTGGTTAGGACTTCAGAATTTGGACATGCCCCGTGGCACATTGTGTGTGCTGGCAGTTGGGTGGGAATTGTATTTCTGGGTCTGCAGCTACGAGAGCCATTCCACAGAACTAAACGCAGCATCAAAAGCCATATATTTGCCTTGCTGATTAGAGAAATATTCTTCCCAACCAAGTAACTTGTTAGTGATGGCCTTGTTTCAAACCCAAAGTAGCTTGGGCTATAACAAAGACAAGACTTGTGCTATTTCAGCATTGTGGTGAAAATTACTCAACACATACAAGCATTTGTGTGTGTGTTGCTTTATTTTATCCATTTCCCTCTCCCACAACCCCTGTTCCGTATATCCCAATCTTTTACTATGACAGAGATTTATTGCACTGTAAAATGTAGACACTTTTGTCCTTCCTTCCTTCCTTCCTTCCTTCCTTCCTTCCTTCCTTCCTTCCTTCCTTCCTTCCTTCCTTCCTTCCTTCCTCCCTCCCTCCCTCCCTCCCTCCCTTCCTTCCTCTCCCTCCCTCCCTCCCTCCCTCCCTCCCTCTTTCTTTCTTTCTTTCTTTCTTTCTTTCTTTCTTTCTTTCTTTCTTTCTCTCTCTCTCTCTCTCTCTCTCTCTCTCTCTCTCTCTCTCTTTCTTTTCCTTGGAAAAGATGTCGTTAACCATTTACTGAAATCAGAGTTTGAGCACTGACTTAGTATGATTTGACAATCATACTGAAGCATTCAACAAAGTCTATAACATTCAATGCAGTTTGCTATAATATCCCACTTCTATGGGGCATTATGCCTACATGTTACTTCTGAATGCAGAATCAATAGGTCAGCAGCTTTTCCTTTCCTTTTTTTTTTTGCTCTTTACTTCTAACAAACAGCACTAAAGAGGATCTTTTTAGTTGCATGTTTGTTTTCCTCAAGGAAAACTATGAAATCACACATCTATACAAATGCTTAATAAATGTGATAGATGACGAAGGAGTTGTGGTTCTATCTTCAGCAAGAGCTCATGTTTCTTCAGGCTAATTCATAATCCCAATGGAATACTTATCAGTATGTAAGCACTGATGTGGATTCAAATGTTTTACAGAGGAAGAGCGATAATAAAAGCACATAATCTAAAGAACACCTCTGAGTTTCACAAAGAGCTTTCTAAGAAATGTTCCCAAGACTGGCCTTCTAACTGCAGTTAGCAATTCTGAGCAGCAGCATTTGTACTGGAACAAAAGCCATGTCAGAAATTCTCCAAAAATATTACTTCCAGAAAGGTGGGGTACTAGCCCTACTGTGTATTGAACATTTTAGGTCAAGCCTGTAAGTTCCAACATTTAATGTCCATTGTCTTATATTAAAAGCAAACCTGGTATAAAGGAAGCATTGTGAATCAACCTTTATTGTGGGGGAGGAATCTGGAAATGCTGAATGGCACAAAAGAAACTTGGGAAGTTTTATTTCAAAATGTGAAATTCTTGAACCTTCTAGAAAGCATCTCATATTTTGACCTCAGACACTATTTTCACAATTTCAAAACATGGCCACAAACCAAGAAAATGTAGATTCTCTCAACCCAATAGGTATAATGGCCAGGATATTCTAGTATTAGATAAACACATGGTTTTGCCTAACAATTAAGGGAGGGAGGGAGGGAGGGAGGGACTGGCTAAAAGGCTATGGCATGAGGTGACAAGATGCCTGGAAAAAAACCCCGGAAAAATTAAAGTTAAGGAGGCTTACTTAAGCAAAGCCAGACAATAACTCCATGTTGGACAAAATAATGTTTAAGAAGATAATAAACACAGAAATTCCCATTAAGTGCTGATCTTTTTCTGCTGAAAGTTGCAAGTTGACTCTTTTCTATCTGCACAAAATGAGCCTCTTACAGACATCATCCTGTCATAAAAATGAGAACCTATTGTGCATGATACAGTACATCAGAAAGAACTGTAGATACCATTGCACTTATGTACACATGTAGATGCAATATAAGCCCAATTCCTAGAAGGGAACATAGAACAACAGATTGAATCAGACAATTCCCACAGGGAAACATAATGCAATAATGCAGAACTTGTGGGCAAGCTGTTGTTCAGTTCCAAGAAATTAGGAGATCTTTTATATTTATACATAATGTCTAGGCAATATATTTCCCTACCTAAGTGCACAGCTGAAGTACTTATTTACCTTGCTATGTATACTTCAAATTTCCTTGAAGTTTATTCTCACATTGCTATTTGAACATTATCCCCTTCATTTCCTATTCTGAACAGTACTTCTTTAAAGACAATTAGGTATTTCGGTCTTTGTGATGTGCATCTTTGTGTGAGACTTCTTGTTTTCCAATAACCAGGTTCTCATTACTAACCATGCACAAATTCAGGGATAATTATTTATTAAAAAATAAAATTAGCCATAGGATAGATAGCCATAATATATTATTATGTATTACATATTCCAAAAGCCTTAGTGGTGTAAGAACTGAGTCAATACCATTAAAAACAGTCTGTACATACACATACCAGAGTTGACAGAATCAGATTACATTGCATTCAAAAAGTCTTTTCAACTAGCCATTCAATCATGCTGCATCATGGCAACTTTTTGCATGGATGCTGTATGATCCTGTGCCAGCTCTGAAAAGGATTTGCTTAACAGTCACAACACCATTCCTCAAAAGTCAAAGCACATTCCTATAAATTCCTCAGTATGAGTGGGATTGCAGTATCTGTGTTTTAAGGGTTACCTGAAATAAAAACTGAGCAAAACAAAATGCTTCCCTTTAACAATAATCATCACAAATAATGTTAGGTCATAGTATAACTGGAAATATAAAATAAAGTCCCATCAATCTAAACTAAATCCATTCAGTCTTCCGCATTCGATCTCATATAGGAAATGATGTGATAATATCACTGGACAAATACTTGGAGAAAATATAAAATCTGTCCCACTACCACTGGAGGCTGCGAACAGCCAAAGGACCATGAAAGATTCAATGATTGCCGGGTTGTGGTTTGTCTGTGGCATCCACACCCCTAATTTCCTAACCGCCACAATGTTATTTTATTGGTTTATAGTTGTCTATGACCTTAATTTAATACTGATTGGATTGGACTCAATAAGGAGTTACATTTTCTGCAGAAAGCTTTTGCAGAGTGGTGCTTCGAAGTCTGGCTTTTCAATATCAGCCACACTTCCTTTGAAAGGACTCTCTGTTAAAGCCAGAAGCCTTTGCTGAGTTCAGCTGGGACTTCCATCCCCAGAATTTCCAGCATGGCCAAATTCTAGGAGGGCGTCGGCTTGTGGAAGGGTACATTAAACAGCTATTACATCTTCAAAGAATAGCTCATCAATAGTGGGCCTGACTGCAGAGCAGAAGGATGCCTTCCAGCTTTGCCGGACTAAACCTCTAGGACCCTCTATTTTTCATTAATTTCAACTCATGTGGTGTCATTTACAGCTCGTACAGGTTTCACTTTTGAAGCATTTCATATATTGTCAATATTACTGCCATTACCAGTGTGGCACTTCTGTTCTTCATTTCACTGGTTTTGACAGCTTCTAAACCATTTTTTTAAAAATTATTTTTAAGTTTAAGGTAAGCTTCAATATTTTGGCGCCAAATTGGCTAAAAAATTATGCTGCTCCTTACAGTCATTGGTATTTCTCCTAAACCCATTTCTTCTTTACCATCAGGAGCAGATACAGTTATCATTGACTGATTTTTCTGCTGAACCCTTCCAGCTCATAACTTTCAAGCAAAAAAAAAAAAAAAAAAAGTATCTTCCCTCCATTTTAAAATACATTCAGTCTTATTCCCAGAAAGCACAGTTTCTCTCTGTTCTGTATTCTAATATGTGGTTAGCTAACCAAATTTATCCAGAATGAAACTGGAGAAAGGAAAGTTTATAATACATTCAGACTCTCAAAATATTTTTCCCTCTGGTAAGTATTACAGACAGTTTTCCTAGAATTGTCCGAAAAAAAATTCTTAGTTATTACAAACACTTTTCATTAAAAAAATATTTCAGGGATGTTAGTATATTTTCCAGTAACTTGATTGATTTTACTAATCACATACAATAATACTTACTGCATGATTATTCTATATACTGCAAACACGATCTAGTCCAACTAGAAATGCTAACCATAACACAGCTTGAGCCATCTGCCTTTCTGGAGCTCTACTGCATTCTTAACAATGCTAAACTAATGCATGATTTTGTAAGATAAAACAACACTGAATGAAGAGGTTGGATTAGATCTGGCCCTGTTAGATAAAATGAACATCCACTTTAAGTAGTGAGTATTGGAGGTTCAGAGTATATCCCCAAGTCAACATTTCTGGTGCAGCTCTTATGCAGATGCTTCCCCCACTGGGTTTTAAGATTAAATGAAAATTATCTATTCCTAAAGAGGTTTCTGTTGGGAACAAATGCCAAAATGCACTGAGCTTCTTAAACAGCTTCACCTTTTGAAATAATACATTAAGTAACCTTTTGGGTGTGGGGCCTTCAAGTCAGTCTTAATTCCGGGCAACTACATGGACAAACTCATGCATTTTTCTTGGCATCATTTCTTGGAAGTAGTTTGCCATTAATCCTTCTTCCTAGGATTGAGAGAGAGTGATTGGCCTAAAGTCACCCAGCTGGCTTCATGCCTAAGGAGAACTAGAACCTGTGGTCTCCTACTTTCTAGCCTGGTGCCTTTAACCACTACACCAAACTGGCTTTCTAAATAACCTTGCATAATTGTAATAAGCTATTATATCCCACAGAAGTAATTTATTTGCCTTCTACTGTACTGCAGAAAGATTGCTTAATGAATACATAACTATTTCATCTGTCCAATGTCCTTAATTTTCACCTTAAGGAAAAAAATATTTTTTTCTTCCTAGTGTTTTCCCACAGGTGCAGGGTCCCTTTTTTCGGATCAACCAAATGTTGATCTGTTGGTTGCAAAAGGAATTTACCAACCAGCTTGTCATCCAAGCCTGATGTCGTGGGCTGAGAGAGAGTGGCCGGCCCGAAGGCGGGACTAGAACTCACTGTCTCCTGGTTTTTACCCATTAGTAGGTAGGTGTTTCTTTTATTTCTTTGTTTTTATTTCTTTATTACAATCATTTTTACCCAACTAATTCCAGGCAACGTACAAACAATATAAAAGGCATCCAACAAGTGCTTCAATGAAAATTAAATTTAAAAAATCACAATACTGTAAAATGAATATAACACTGTCCTAACACAGCTAGACAACAAATGTTTGTTTAAAAAGGAAGAAATTAACATCTTGAATACCAGAACTGAGGAGTCAGGTGCATCCCCGGGAACAGAGTATAGCATATCATTTCCCCCAGCCACCATGTTTTTGTTCCTTTCTTTTTTTAGTGTCCAACCTTTGTCATTGCTTGGTTTTCTACTTTTAAGATATATAATATTAATTCATTAAACATTTGCTTGTCCTTTTTCCTTTTAATGTAGACTTCCCTAGATGTAGAAACATCTTTGTTTCCAAAAAATAATTTATAAACCTGCTGCATCCTTCCTTAGAAATAGATTTATATATCCATAACTTCTTTAATGACAGAGACAGGAAAACAAGGGAGGATCGCACTAGGGAATAAAATAGGAAAGCCTGAGATTCATGTGGGTGTGCATTAAGGACTGGGGGGTGGGGGGTGGAGAGAGGGAGAAAGAGACTGATAATTTTCTTCAGACAGTTCTGCTATAATGGATTCCAGAACTTTTATCATTTCAAGACAAGTGGAAAAGGTTGTTTGATGAAAAAGTAATGTACATTTCTCCCCCCTTCAAGTCAGTCTTCACTCCTAGCAAGTGGCTGGACAAGTCCATGCATTTTTCTTAGCAACATTTTCAGAAGCGGTTTGTCCTTGCCTTCTTCCTAGGGCTGAGAGATGGCAGCTGGCCTAAAGTCACCCATTTGCCTTCATGCAGAAGGCAGGATTAAAACTCATAGTCTCCCTCTTTCTAGCCTGGTGCCTTTAACCACTACAGCAAAATGGCTGTCCATGCTCATTTGAAGTCTATTGTAGTACAATCTATAGCAGCTGTACTCAGAGAGCCGCTAGCCAACAGACTGTTCCCCAGACAATTTCAGATGAATGAGGATCATCAGGTCTGCTTCTGTTGCCACTTTTTAAAAACAAAACAAACTAAAATGTAGCTAGTTGCAGAATTACCGTATTTTTCCGACTATAAGATGATACTTTTTTCTAAAATCCTTACGCTAAAAATTGAAGGGCGTCTTATTCAAGGAAGTCAGCCAAGGAGAGAACCGCGCAGTGGCAAAACTGCCCATACTTTGTCTCTGCAAAAGGGCTTCCTCCTATTTCTAGCCTCCAATCACGAGTGAAACTGCCCATACTGTCTCTGCAAACAGACATCCTCCAATCACGAGCCTTATGTAACTGACGTCAGCTGATGCTGAACAAACCAATTGGAGGAAGTCTGTTTGCAGAGACAAGCTATCGGCAGTTTCACTCGTGATAGAATGTAATCAGTTATGCAAAAGAGCATGGAAATAGAGCTGCAGAGAGACAGTTTGGACCTCCTCCCACCGAGTGTATCAGGTAAATGTTAACTAATTACTAAATAAAAATGTGTTCTGCACTATCTTTAAAATATTGATTTCTTAATTTTGGGTTGGAAAAGTGGGGGTCATCTTGTACATGGGGCGTCTTATTGACGGAAAAATACGGTACTTGTAATCATAATGGTCAAAAATATATTCAGGGTGCAGCACACACACAAGCCTATTTCCCTAATGTCTCTTTGTGCCAAGACACCTCTAGACTCCCATAGGTTGAACATAGAGGTCTACAGAAGATGCATAAGTTGGAAGCAGGCTCAGTCAACTGTACTTTCAACTCCTTGCAGGGCTTTAGTACTCACTATGCAGAGGTATACAGAGTCACCATATACAGTATGCTGAGATATTAGGACAACTGGGGCTTGCATGCATTCATTGCATGCATACATTTACATGTCAGGATGAACTTCCCCAGAGGACTTCCTGTATGGAGTCTGGTGGCATCAAATCAAATCAAATCAAATCAAATCAAAAATCCTTTATATATTAAGTATGATGTGATGGAGGTAAGAAAATTTGTTCTTTGCAGGCTCACTGGGATACTATTGCACTCTTCCACTGTATGTTCAACTGAATTTCATCAGGCCTGTTAACATAGCTGATTTCCTAGATAAGCCAATTATACTCTTTGAATGTGTATCCATAGATCGTTTGGGCCTGATATGGCAATTGAGTAGAGTGGAAGGCTCCTTTCAGTGATGCAGATGCAGCAGCATCCACAGGAAACTGCAATGGCACCAAAATGACAACACAGAGATGGTGACGTCCTCACACAAATGCCATGATCAAGTACTTGCATCTCACTGTCCGATGCAAGTATGTAAGTGGCAGCATTTCATCATTCCTTCTTCCGTGCAGAGAAAACACTACAGAAAATACTATCCGATCCTACATTGGAGAATAAAGAATAGCAGACAGTTAAATAAACTTCCACCCTAGTTACCTGTTATTAGTCTTGTGTTTTTCTCAAGGTTTCTGAAGCTTACTGTGAGTACCACATGAACACAACAGGTAAACGAAAGAGATGTACCCCCGAGGCAAGCAATTCAGAATGTTCATATTAAATTCTCCTCTAAAGTCAACACTAAAGCAAAAAGAGAGGGAGAACTTGGTTGGAAAATATTTTTCCAACATAGATGGACTTTATATTTGTAGACCAGGTAATGATAAAAAGGACACATAGCTACAGCTTCCATTTGGAGTGCTTTCTTCAAAGCTGGAACCCCCCCCCCCCAATACTAATAAAAGAAAAAAAACCCAAATATTATTCAGGGCTAGTGAAAGGTGCCAAAAGACAAGGGTGATAAAAGGAGTAGATTTTTATCTCATCTTCTTTGTTACTTCAAGTACAGCATCTTCTAGCATTTCTTTACTGCTTAAATTCTATCTTATCTAGACTATAAAGCAGCTATTATAGTTCTGCTTGTCTTTCAAATAATTTGTTACTAAAGTCATTTAATGAGCAGCCGTGACTCAACAAACAAAGAAAATAGCTAAGGGGGAAATATATATTGGGCATGATCTAAATGTATTGTTCTGTGTCTCCGGCAAGACTTTATTGGTGATCGCTAAATCAAGACAGGGTCCTGGGAAGCACAGGCGTATTCTGCTTCATCATATTTTCCTGCAATGGAAAGGGTTTCTTTATAATGAGATCAGACCTCTGCTCAATTTAAAACCTTAATTTAAAACCGGGAGGGCAATTTCATTAGTCATGATTCATTAGTCAAGATGGCCATTCACCAGTCAAGTTGGCCGGCTATCAAGTGCTTTGTGAATTAGCTGGATTATTTTGGGGTTTGCCAGATTTGTTTTATCAATTCTCAGTCAGTGGCTTTACAGACAGACAGACAGACATATATATATATATATATCTATGCAACAAGGCTGTGATGCTTCGGATTCAATTCCAAAGATATCCTATGGATTGTAAGGGCCCTAACACTGCATCTTCTGCAGCTTCTGAAAGCAACCACTTTTTTAAAGCAGCTGTTTTAAAGTTTGTGGACAGCTGCTCTCTTTGGCCCTGTAAGATCTGAAGCATCTTTTTGGAATTAAATCCAAAGCCCAGAACAACCTTATTAGGCAAGGTAGCCTGACTTGTGTGGATAGTCGTGTATTTTAAACCTAAATGAATGGGAGATTGTTTACTATATCAATTCGACTGCTTTACTGATATGCTTTTCGATTTGTTTTGTTTGATTTGGTTACAGTGCTTGCTTGCTGCTCCTTTTTGATTACTTCAATGGTATTACTATTTGGGGAATCTGATTTAGTTTGTAAAAAGCAATGTAGAAAGATGAAAACAAGTCTATTAAGTCAAATAGAAGTGTAGTGTTCTATAAGACTGCAACATCCTATGCATCTACCCGAATGGGCTGAAATGAAATAGTTGCTATATTTTTTGCACAAATTCAGACTCTTGTAAAAGGAAACTGGTGAGCAATGATAGCATCAGCATTGTATTTCTAGGCCTTAGACATATGAATCTCAGCAGACTCATAATATTCATCTTCTTATGAGAAAACTCCTATAGCTTGGACGGTCTTTTCTGGCTTAAATTAAAATTCAAGCTGGAGAAGAATTGGACATCTCTGTGCCTGCCTGTCCCCTCTCCCCCTTCCCATTTATTTTCTAGTTCATCCGGCAGCTGTTGAATGAGATGAAGAGATCTTTCTCCCACCCATCCCATTTGATGTCAGGCTCACTGCCAGAGAGTGAAACAACCTGCTTAGGGCAGCAGAAAACTCTGCTCTTTAGCCAATGAGATCTCCCAAAGTAGCTTCTCAATAAAAGGACAGTCCCTATTCTCAGACTTACAATTTAAAAGATACACTATACAAGGAAAAGGGACTGGAAGAGTGGAGGGAGAAGCAAGTTTAGGTGCCCAGTTCTTAAAGGTATAGTTCCAAGCATGAATAGTCATGATAAAAAAAAATTAGACATGGGTCAGCTATGGGACTGTCAGGGAGGACCCAGAAAGCTAATCTATCAGCAGAGACAATTATCCCAATTATTTTTTCCTGCAAAAACTTACTTGCAATAAGAAAATGGTCAATCCATGGAAAGTGGCTTGGGATGTCAAAGGAGAAAATGATAAAAACAATAAGTAAATAGATAATATCAACATGGAATGTTACGGCATTTCTGACCAAGAGCTCTGATTTTTTCATAGAGCAAGTTGACCCCTGCCCTTACCCCATTCACTTGTTATCAGTGTTGGAGATTGGTGGTGGTTTTCCTAGGTCCAATTCCAAGGGGGGGGGGGTTGGTTTGGGGGGGTTGTTTTTGTTTTATAATCAGCAAACTCTTGATTGGAAGCAGCTGTTTTATTTCATCTTTGTTACTAGCCAATAACCAAACACCGATTAGCTGAGACATCCTTCCCACCTGTTGGCCAAGAAGGGAACATTGGATTAACTGTCAGTCCTCTGCAAATGCTACAAATTCACAAACAGTGGCATTCATAGGCTCCTGGCTTTAACAACACGCTCAGATTGTGCTTCATTTCATACATGAAATTAGAAGATTGGGAGGATGGAAAGTCCAACCATTTGGAAGTGCCCTTTGATATGTGAGACCTTTTTTTCCCTTTTAAACTGCAATAATTGTAATATATGTTTCCTTTATGGAAAAGCTGGATTTTTTAAAAAAAATCTCCCAGTAAAATATTCAAGGATGAAGTACCTGTATATCTGTCTGTCTGCCTGTCTGTCTACCTACCTACCTAAGAAACATGAGTTAGGAATCTGCTTATTATATATGTAAGTTTTTGCTATAAATGACATATGAAAGCTTTCATAACAACATATCCTATATCTATGTTGTGATACAAAATGACCTATTGTCCCAAGAATGAAAGATGATGGAACTTCAAAGCTTACTTTTCTTTATTTGCACAGTACAGTAAGTCACTTGACTCCCACTATTTTTTGCTGATCTACAAATCACTCCAAATTGCTGCAGTTCAAAATCCTGCCATATATATGGAGAAACTCCCATTCATTTTGTGAAAGCTGAATTAAACCCTGGATAGGAATAGGAAAGTAATGCAAAATAGATTCAAGGAATAACCCAAACTCCACTGCAGGAAAATAATTTTTTATTTTTCAACTGGTACCCAGTTCTGAAGGTACAAAGAATGTGCTAGCACAATAACTCTGCCATCACCTTGATGCCTTTGTTCTGTACTCAAAATATGGAGCAGGGTGGGGGGAGAGACTGTAGTAAATACTTTTGAGTTTTAGAAGAGTTTGCTGACGTAACCATTTTACAAAAGAAAAATGAAACTATCTTTGTGTAATTACATTCATTTCAAATACTATAAGATGACATGACAAAGAATTAGCTGATGTTCTTTAATTAAGGATAGTCTGCAAATATTATTCCGCAAAAAATTAAGAATGGCCAGTTTAACTTCAATAATTATGAGAGAGATATTGTAACTACAAACACATTTGCTCCAATAAATATTGACTTATTTCAAAGATGTACTAGGAGCCGAAGAAGACTGTCTCTAATTGTACATGTTCAAGACAATTTATGTGGAACATTTACTTCTTGAACTGAAGGCCCTATATCAAACGGCAAATCTTTTCAGAAATCAGGAGTCAAAAAGCAACTACAGGATGGTATGTTCTTCACAAAAGCAAGTAGGAAAAAAATAAAATTTCAAAAATTTTAAAAGACCTTATGGACCTAGTGCATCCCTAAAGTAACTTATTTATTTCTGAGGTGTCAACCTCTGATTTGTACTCAGTCACCAATCTATTTGTTAATAGAACAATATAAGAAGACAGACCCTGAAATGAGAAGAAATTCAAAGTCACTTTTTCACCCTTCAATTAACGAAACATTTAGTAATTTGTACAAAAACCACAGTCAGACTGTTTAAATCTTCACTGGGATTTAAGTTACTAACCAATGCTCAGGTCACAGCACAAGAAAATAGCTGGTTGGCAGATGTGGCACTGGAGACATTTCCAGTGTGAAGGAAACACCACACGTATTCCTAACCCTTCATTCCCACCCACCCCAGTACAGAAATGACTGAAAATGCAAAGCTCCTCTCTCTTTGTTTATCTTGTGCTAAATGCCACCACCTGGTGAGCCTCTAGGCCACTTTTATTTCCCATTTATCATTCATCTACCATAAGACATAAACAGACACTATTATATACAAAGGAGATAAGAAAATAAGATTTGACTATCTATTGCTTTTCAGACTGACAGATGGGTGTGAAGAACAACTACAGCAGTAGTTAGACCGATGTTTCATTGCAATAGATAAAACATTTATGGTTCCAAAGTTCAGCTCCACCTACATAAAAATATGGCTGCGCATTAGATTACAATCTTCCTTTACTCTTGGGAATCTTCATTAATTGCAATAAAGGAAAGATTTCCTGCTACTTAATTGTCTTTTGGCTCCTGATCAAGCCCTATATGCATACATTATTAAAGTGATTGCTGTTTATTATTATTTGATTTTACTTAGATCATGTCATGTGTGGTTTAGATACTAAAAACCAGAAGATGCTTAAATCTTAATTAAAATCTCTTCCAAGTAGTATATTGCAAATCTCTGGTCATCTGTAAGCCAGCTGGCCCACATGTTCTCTTTTGGAAAGAGGATAATTTAAAAGGCATAATTTGAATGGGGATTCATGAATTGTTCACTGTCCATCTCTTCCAATCCAACTGTTTCCTCTTTTTCACATTATTATTTTTTTCTTCCTGGATCTTTGAGGTTGTTGAATACTGGGGGC
Organism: Python bivittatus; assembly: GCF_059951505.1. NCBI lineage: Eukaryota > Metazoa > Chordata > Lepidosauria > Squamata > Pythonidae > Python > Python bivittatus. The sequence goes on along the minus strand of NW_028277098.1, from coordinate 47,229,046 downwards.
AGAGAAGCCAGAAGTTTTGCCTGCAAAAAAAAGTTAGTAATACAGTGAAATATTCTGTGTCTCAAAAGATTTCCCAGTTAGGAGTCTGGGGAGAACTGGGTGCTATTCTTTGTAAGATGGCCACTTATTCATCAGATACAAAAAGGAAGACTAAAGAGCATATAGAGTTCTGAACAAATTGCAGTTGTTAATTTCTATTATGATTTCATAAAGAAATACTGTGATTTCAGTAGTGGACAAGAATGGTGGAGAAGCTAACTAACCTGGGTCTGACATCCCATATCTACTTATGGATAATGCAAGGATCTTGATTGTTATTCTGCTGTTTTTTAAACTTTTAAACTGGAATTGGATTGGATAGACTTTCAAATAAAAGATACACAGATATTTTTTTTTTTTTTTTTGGTCAGGAAGGAAAAACAGAAACAAAATCTCTTTTTGACACCTATATGGTTCTCCCAAACTACTTTAAACTCATTTTTGTTTACATAAAACAAGGAAAAATATGTTTTGCCTTTTATATACCAATATTTTATCTAATTATCTTTGTCAGTGACTAGAATTTGACTGCAATTCTCGTCAAATGAATACATTTTTAACTTGCCTGATTAGAAATAGCATGACGATTTCCATGATGAAGTAAATAACATACAGAAGTACTTAATTTCAACATTCTTTTATGAAACGTAGTCGTAACTATTTTAGATGTACAGATAATCCTGTTTTCTCTTCTCCCACCTTTCACTCTCCTGATTTTTGGCTTTTTTTTTTTTATCATATCAAGATGTCCCACCATCATTTTGGAATGAAAGCCAAACATTCCAGAAGCCACAGGTTCTTCTGTGTTTGTCATATCCATTTGTAAAAGGTCTACTAACTTTTTAGCTGGAGGAGGGGGAGAGCCTGAGTCGTGAAACAGCTTGATTCTTTTTCATCAGAGATTATTCATAAGAGATTAAGTTGGAATAGCATTTTTGAATAAAAAGCATAATCATGTCATTTTTTAAAAGATGAATATGTAAACTAGACCTCCACAACAGAGAACTCTGAATGTTTTTAACATTTACTTAAAGCCAACTAGCAGGAGTTTAATGCATCCTTTTTTATAGAAAAAAATTAGGGGAAGGCAGAATCTACATTGCAAAAAATTACCATTTCATCATCTTGGGGATTGGGGTCACATATGGTCTTCAGACAATTGGTTACCTAACCCTCACGAAGTGAAAGAAGTACAAAGTTGAACAGCATATAGAAAAAAAGAACAACTTATGGATAGAATAGCATAGGAAGTACATGAAGAAATACAACTGGAGGCTAAGAATGAATACAGTAATGGAATAGTGAGAAATGGTTCATGCTTCACCTGGCTATCCAGAAGCTAATGAGGAGAATACCAACTGTTGACTCGCACGTCTTATGTGGAAAAAAGAAAGTAGTAAAAACAGGTTCAAAAAAAAAAAAAGAATACTACCTATATACACCCAGGAAGTTGTGTCATGTATAATACCGGTCTTTCAATTTCAACAATTTTCATCTGAGTCCCACATAAAATATCCATTATGGAAATGCTGAGGAATTTAAAAAAATAATTAGTTACAGGTATATTCTATCTATCTATCTATCTATCTATCTATCTATCTATCTATCTATCTATCTATCCATCCATCCATCCATCCATCCATCCATCCATCCATCCATCCATCCATCCATCCATCCATCCATCCACCTACCTCTGAACTTTGTCTCCAGTTACCATAAGTTGTGTACATATGTTAAACAATTAAATGTCTGTGGATCAACGGTAAACTACAGCTCCACCTCTGTATGTGTAAAATGCATAATTTGATTTAAGCAGCCTGCTTGTTTATTTGCAGGCAACCAACTCAAGAACAAGGGTGAGGTGAGGTATTACAACACTTAGACAACATGCAGTTGTCAAAGCATAACTGGAATGATAACAGAAGCTCCCAAAACACTCTTGAAAAAGTAAGAGAAAATACTACCAAGTGGACAACATAATCAGGGCTGGCACTAGACATTTTGGCACCCTAGGCAAAGTCATATTCTGGTGCCCCCTATGATTAGGGGTCATATTGAGGTGGCATGCTGGTAGACGGAGTGCACTTTTCCAGGTATAACTTTGATAAGCTGATGATTGCGCGACTTGCTTGTTCAGTATCTCTCTATCAGACCTTTGTCTTGCTTCAGTAATATTATCAGTTTCCTGAGGTCCATGGCTGTAATAATGCTTCCTTTTTCTTGACTTGCAATGCCTGGTTGGTGTGCTGTTCACTACCACTCGACCAACTTTGTGGGTAAGTGTTTATGAAAAGCATAGGGGAAAAAAGGCAACAAGGAAAGATTATCAATTTTATACATATTGTGTATTTTGAAAGTATTTTCAATGTTGGCGCCTCCTAAAATTTGGTGACCTAGGCAACTGCCTAGGCCTAGAATCAGCCCTGATATAATGCAGATATAATTTAAAATAGTTGCATATTTCCCATGGAAATGAATCTGCAGAACATGACCAAACCTTTCAGTGCAGTTTTTTAAAAAAATAATTTTTGGAAGCATACTCTGTGTTGAATGTTTGATGGTTTTTGTTACATTTAAACTCTTGGGTTCAATATTGTACTTGCTTTTTCCCAAGACATGAAATCTCCCAAAGACCTCCTAATTCATTTTTATATAGTAAAGTTTTATATAGTAAGTTTTAATGAATTATTATTATTATTATTATTATTATTATTATTATTATTATTTATTCAATTTGCATGGCCGCCCATCTCATCTAAGCAACTCTGGGTGGCTCACAACAGGTAAAAACAATCCAATAAAAATAACCTAAAAACCAATATTTAAATATGTAAAAACTGTCCATAATCAATTTAAAAAACTAACAGTTGTAGCGATCCTATTTAGATGTGACATAGGGAAGAACAATTATTTCTTCACATTGAATTGAGATATTATTCTTTAATTTTTTTTTTTAAAAGGTAAAGTTTCTGAGTCAAATTTGATTCCTAGCGACTTCAAAGACCCATACAGATTTGTTGGCAAAACAATCAGAAGAGATTTGTTATCACTACCTTCTTCCTACATTTTAACTTCCCAGTCTAGCCAGTGCACTGGTATTCCTTGACAGGGTCCCATCCAAGTACTAACCAGTCTAACCCTATTAGTTTTTCGCCATCCACCCAGCTCAACTACACACTAGTACCCAGAGGGGCTCATTCCTGATAAGACTGAGTCAGCACAATGAATAGGCAAATGGGACTATTTTCCTGTAAAAAAGGCTCATCTTCTAATTATTGCTACAGAGTTCTGATGTTGGTAGCTTCAGATCTGGAGGAACGTAATGAAGAAGGTCTGTTCTCTGTTTTCCTAATTGTACCCTAGTATTGAAACAAGCTGTTTGTCTGTGAAATGAAACACAAGGTCAAGCAACTAATCCATATTTAAATTTTTGTTTGACATACTGGTGACAAAACTATGCAAACATGCTAATTTGTAGTATTAAAAAAACAACAGCTGTCCTTTGCTCATCAAATTTGAACTCAACAGTGAGAAAATAGGCATGGGAAACTTGGCGGTTTTATATATGGGCAAGGTAGCATAAACTGCAGAGAGAAAATATGGAGCAAATGTTCACAAGAGATTTCAACAGAGCAAAATCTCCTATATCTACAATATTTAAGATCTGAACCATTAAAATCTAATTCTATGGTTTGCACTGCACCAGAATTATATATGAGAAATTATCTAGAAGATAGACATCCACCACAGAATCATTTGTCTCGGTCCTGTAGAAATGATAAAATGCACTACGGGAAATGAAGTTGAGTGGAGAAAATGAGATGGTCTATCAGCCAAATATGTAGGGTAATACTGTGATTATCAGCTCACAGTGCTGTGTATGATGAAAACCTGGGAAATTCTCCAGTTACTATAGAACTTCCTTCTTTGTAAAAAGTTCATGTAAATAGAATGTGTAATTTAACATTTTCAATGAAAGAAAACAAACAAACTTGAACTGGTTACACTAAATCAGATGTAATATTTGGAAATGTAGAAAATACACCCCTTTCTCAAGCGATCCTAATTCTCGAGTTTCTGCTATTTCTGTTTCTAATGGGATACCTGTTCTGTGTTTCAGATTATAGTGTTTATCAACATCTCACTGTTTAAACAGCTGTAGTTTCAGTATTTATCATTTATGCACGCATCTATGCTATGCCACAACATTTGTGCAGTTTGGATATGTACATTCTAATAGAGAGGTCAGTGTATCTTCAGCTGCCATTCTTGCTATGCAGTGCATATAGCACAATGAATAAATGTGCAGTGATTGTTTAAAAAAATTGAACATTGCTCTAATATTTGAGCCTACATGAAAGCATAAATGTATGTGAAAATAAAGAGAAAAAACATGCATACCATTATTCAATTACTTAGTGTTACTGTTGGAAACAACTGGATGAAAATACAGTCTGGGTCATGAGAACAAGAAGAAATGAAGAATTATTTGGTGCAGTGGTAATGCATCTGTGCTTTATTTCTGAGCGTTCATCAAATCGTTGATCTTGCTATAGGGTATCTCATTGTGATCAGGAGAATGGCAATGGTGATTAATAAGATTACACAGTGAAGAACAAGGAAATCTGAAATGGGGAGAGGGAGGAAAGGGACGTAGGCAAAGGCTTCAGAGTCTGCTCTATGTGTCATCACTGTCAACACTACAAACAGAAAAGGAGGCAGGGGAAGAAAAAAATTTCCCTAAAGGACCATAAACATCAATGAGGCTACAGAAATGATTCTTTCTGTAAAACACATAGAAGAATAGATGATTTAACCTCTCATCCTCTCACTATAGCCCCCCCATCAGAAGATGCAGCAGAATATTTGGGACTTAGTATGAGAGTCATGGTGAAGTGACCACTTGAAATAGGATCCTAACATACAAGCCATCTTCTGTTTATACAACTCTGGATCTAAACCAGGCCAATCTCTCTAACTGACCCTCACCTGCTGCGTTAATTTTGACAGTTGATACTATAAATGTGGCTTATGCAATAAATATACCGCATTTTTCCGACTATAAGACGATACTTTTTTCTAAAATCCTTACCCTAAAAACTGAAGGGCGTCTTATTTAAGGAAGTCAGCCGAGAATCGCGGTTGCAAAACTGCCAAACTTTGTTTCTGCAGAGAGGCTTGTTCCTATTGCTAGCCTCCAATCACGAGTGAAATAGCTTGTCTCCCAAACAGACTTCCTCCAATCACGAGCCTGATGTAACTGACGTCAGCTGATGCTGAACAAACCAGTTGGAGGAAGGCTGTTTGCAGAGACAAGCTATCGGCAGTTTCACTTGTGCTTGAATGTAATCAGTTATGCAAAAGAGCCTGGAAATAGAGCTGCAGAGAGACGGTTTGGACCTCCTCCCACCGAGTGTATCAGGTAAATGTTAACTAATTACTAAATAAAAATGTGTTCTGCACTATCTTTAAAATACTGATTTTTAAATTTTGGGCTAGAAAAGTGGGGGGCGTCTTGTACATGGGGGCGTCTTATTGTCAGAAAAATACAGTAAGCAATATTATATTTGGTCTCACAACTTTTACCACTGTTCCTATTATTCAAACAGCTCCACATAAACACTTCAGTGACTCTGGCAATTACACAGAACTGATAAAAGAACACAATTAATTCCATGAAGGAAATTCAAAGGTGTCACCTAGGACTCAGATTACTCAACTTTGGCAGAGGAAAGCAAGGGAAAGAAATCCCATTTTGTTTTTGTTTATGGTAAAGAGAAACCACAACAGGATTCCAAAATTCTGTTATTCTATCCCAGTGTTGTCCAAACTTGGCCACTTTAAGATGAGTGGACTTCAACTCCCAGAATTCCCCATCCAGCATGGCTGGCTGGGGAATTCTGGGAGTTGAAGTCCACTCATCTTAAAGTGGCCAAGTTTGGACAACACTGTTCTATCCTATGACAATAAACCGCATTTCTGGAACCCCAGCTGTTTCTGTTTCTTGAACTCGCCTACCTCAAAGGGCTGAAAATAGATCTAATCTTCCAAATCTGTTACATTGGTTAAGTTAAATTGAAAACGACACCGAAGAGAAAGAATTCCTGACAGATTAAGTACAATTTTGATAACAGATTATTACAATAATGATTGGGACTCTAATCAGCATCTGTGTGTGGTATGTGTACATGTATGCCTATATATGTATCAGTCATGTTATCTGCAATTTTCTTGAATATTTTCATATTTCATAATCTGTTCTTTTAAATCATTTAGGTTCACTGAGAGAAGCTCATTTTTAAGAACAACTAATATTTCTTCAATGTCTGCTGAGGATTTACAAAATGAAACATTTTATCTTTCTTGATAGCTGTTTCCAGCGACCAACAAATCTTCACTTCAGTGAAGTATGAGTTAAGGTGGATTTTAAGCAGGGAAAAATGGATCAACTAACTGACACTCATCTTAATTCTTCTTCACTTTAAATTTACATCTGGTTAGGATTGAATGGAACCTTTCATGTTTTAATGATAAATTGTCTTCTCCTGTTATAACAATGTCCCCAGACATCTTGTCTCAGCCAAAATGGTTTTGGAGAACATCTGCTTTTGATCTAAGAGAGTTCTTTAAAAATTTTGTGGACCTAATCTCCAACTTAATCTCCACAAAACAGAATGTTGAAAAGTAAGGAAGCCCTTAGCTGGGAGAATTTCAATGCATCTAGTAATGGTATTAACAATGTACAGCAATTTATATTCAATGATCTCTCCAATCACTTCTCCTTTCACTGTGTATGTCCTTATTGAAAGGAAGCAGATAATTGCTCTTGCAACAAATGATTCTACCTATGGGATTTCAATATTATCTGTCATTGTGATTAAACAGGCTATTGAACTTGAACCTTCCCAAGGCATACCATGCTGCTTTATAACTCATGGCATAATATAGACAATTAACAGAACAGTACAGTTACAAATTATTTTAATTCAATACTTAATACTAAGCATTAAGCATTAATTCTACTTAATGCTGTTCCAAAACCAAAAACAACTAGAAGCAGATTTTTTAAAAACAAATAAATTATATGCATGGACCTGGATTGGTGAAGGAAATTAAAAAAAATAAAAATAAAGATGATCAATATCATTTTATCTTGATTTGCAATATCAAGTAGTATATATAGTCTTGGTATGAAATCTGTTAGTATCTGCATCCTATGAGTTGTTTGCCAAACAAAATGCTTAACTGTAAAATGGTAAGAGAATTTTTTAAAATGGATGGAAAAGAAAGGAGGAGAAAAGCTTCCCTAAAGATTTTTTTTTTTCATTTTTTCATACGGCCAGGTCACATAATGTCATGCAACCATCTTGCCAGGAAAAGTAATCAAAGCAACTCAGACGAAACAAACCACAAAGACTTTCGATGGGCCAACAAATATGGACCTCAAGTGTCAAAAATGCTTTAAAAAAAAATCAAGAAAAAGCTCTATTCATTTCAAGTTTATTTCCAAAGATCCCAAACTACATTGAACATTTTAAAAAACATTTTCAGCTGAGTGAGTAGTTTTTGTTGTTGTTGTTCTTTTCTCTACTAAACTAATAATTTGAGCAGAACTATGAGAATTGAGCTAACTTCACACTCCTTCATTTGGAACTCACAGTCATTATCCAAATAAAGATGGTAATTGCTCATTTGTAGTGATCCCAGAATGGGGTCAGAATTGAAGTGTGTGGTCTAGACATGTGGAGCCACCACATTTTCAGTAGGCAAGAATTTTGCAGCTTACCATAAGCGGAAATAAACTGCCAGGAAGTGTAGAACATCTTCTGATAATCCAGTTCTGGGGGAATCCTGACCCTAACGTCTTTGCAAAATCACCATGTGGTAGTTATCTGAAGTCATCTTGGCATACAATGGCAATCCTGGGATACTTTTTAGCATATTGGAACATAATAATGCCAAGGATAGATGAAAACACATCCAGGGTTCTTTGGTTTTAGTTGGAATAAACACACACACACACACACCAGAATGATACAGGTCAGGTGAAAAAATAAAGGTGTATAAATCATTCTCATTCTGAAAATGTGCCCTTTCTGAGAGATAGTCGAGTCACCACAAAGTTGTATAATGTGTCATTGCAATCACAATTAGAAGATGACAATGGATCAACTCTCCCCTTCCCCCTTCTAAAGATATATTATCCTCTTTTGTCATTCTCTTCTTTTGTTCTTTTTAACCCCTGTTAATTGTTGCACATGACCTGCTCTAGATGATTTTCCTTTTTTTTTTTTTTTTTTGTAGTCTTTCTGGTCTATGGCTGTATAACAAACAAATTTTAAAAAATAATGCTTCCAAGAAAAGGCCTGTGTCATCAAGTCATATCAAGGATCTAAAATACACTCAGTTTAGCAACTAGTGCAAACAAAATACTGAACAATAATTAAATATTCATATTCCATGGCATCCATTTCAGTATCACATCCATATAATATTTGGCAGACTTTTTGTGTTCATAGAAAGTTGGTGTTTCCTTGTCCTGTTTAAATACAGATAATTAAAACTGAAAAGTAGTTGGCAAAAAAAGGTTATTTGGGAACTAGGCAGTAATAGGAGAATGAAAAGAAAGGGAGAGGTTACTTTACAGACATCAGAAGGATCAACCTATTTTTGTGTGTGCTTGAAAATCTTTATGGAATACCGGAGGTATTTTCTCAAACCTGCTTTGCCCACTTCACAGCATAGCACTCTGAAGTCCTGAATGCCAAAATATATTCCCAATGGTGTTACCAACAAAACGTATTTGAACAAAGTCCAAATACATTTAGGATGATGGAGATGAAAAGGCAGTTAGACTGGAAATTAGATATGCAAGACAGTTCTATTCCCTTTTATGTCTCATTTATTTTAGGAAATGCTTGTGAGTTAGGGAGATAAGTCAGATTTAGAAATGATTTGCCAGTTTTCTGGAACACATTGATCAAATAAAAAGACTAAGTTAGGTAACTGGAAACCACAGCCAGCTAATCTGCAATTTTACTGAGTGAGGTAGATTCTTTGTAATATATCCTAGTTAGCAGGAGGTAGTCTAATTCCAAACTCTTTTGTCCCCAAACAACTGCCTTTGAGTAACCCAAAGATATGGAAGAAATCTTTACCACAGAATAGTAGGTCTGGAATAATCTTTATCATAGAATAGTAGGTCTGGAACAAATATGAAGAGCAGCTATTTCTCCATACCAACCCATGCACTCTCACACAAACCTAAATAGCTACTTGCCATTGCCTTAACACTTGGATTAAAATACAACAATTTTGTCTACTTAAAAAGCTAGTTATGTTCCTTTTCTTCATAACACACACTTTAACAGAATCACATTGGGTGAATAGAGCTGCCATACAAATAGAAAACAAACAAATATAAATAACACATTTGTCTCTGTTAAACACCATGGGCTGGATCAAGCATTGTTAATGAGGCTGGCAGAAAATCATTTCCCCATCCATGAAAGCTCCAAGTGTTTCACTGAGGGACTTGGCTGAATGTGAAATACAGTCCAGGAAAAATAGTTGAAATGTCTTGGAAAAGTCTCATTTTTCTCTGTTCCCCACCCCTTCATCCCCAGGCTTCTATACTTCTAGCTCTGTCAGAGAACAGATGGAAATTACAGTGCGTGTGTGTGTGTGTGTGAGAGAGAGAGAGAGAGAGAAAGAGAGAGAGAGAGAGAAGACTGGGAATCTCTACCCATTCATTCCCCTGCACTACAGCCACCTCATTCAGCAAGGACCTCAACCCTTTACAGATCATTCTGAAAAGTTGAGGGCTTATAGGCTTCCTTCAACTTCATTCTGTGTGTTGGATTCTGAAATAACACCCCATGTTTTGGACTGCCCAGACAAAGACCTAAAAACACAGAGAGAAGAAAATATCACATTTTCTGCACCTGTTCCACTTTGCATTTTCTGTACTTTTTCTTTTTTTCCTTTTTTCTTTGCAGAGGGAGAGATGCTACCTATTTAAACACAAACTTTTAAACCACTGAATTGAAACTGCAGTCAAAACTAATTTGTGACAGCATTCATTAATGTTCCAGTCTACGGACTCCAGAATATGTTTATTTTAAGCTGCTAATGCTAATTTCTATATACGCTCAAAGGCACAAGAAGATTTTTATATAAGACACTGCAAAAAAATATTGTACTTGAGAAAACAATGCATCACAAGTTCATGAAAAAAATTGTGAGTGAAGGGGGCAGGTAAAAGATAGTTCAGAATTGGACATGATGGCAACAGTAATGGAAAATAAAATACACTTTAGGGAAATTGAGGTTATAGCCATATTGGGTCTCCAACTCATAAATGCCAAAAGGCTGATTGAGAAAGCAGAGGAGATTCTAGAAAACAAGATTTTAATGGTATACCCCTCACTTCTCCAAGATCTAACTTTACCTCCTGTTATTTGATCTTCATGCTCTAATATAAACTATGTATGATAAAGTAGCCCAGAGCTCTGTTAAGATAGCTGTCCATTCATTACCATATTACAAAGGTTACAGTTACTATAGAACTGATTGTGAAACAGGAACTAATTTTACAGGCTAGAATTAGGGTCTGAAAATCTGTAGTAATTCTGTTAGGTTTTGAACATATGTTCATGTATGGCTTGCTACTTATTTTTGTCTGAGCTCCTGAAAGATATTCCCACAGTTATTGAGTGAGTGACCAGGACTAGATAAAACTTAGATTCATGTGATATGACTCATGGTGGTTCATGTTATGGCTCAATATTCTGTTTTCTCGAATGAAACTCTTACTGTGTTTAATCCCAGAAATAAGTATCCCAGTCAATTCCTGGTTCAGAACATCCCTATACATTATTGATTCCAAGCCATAAATTGCTGACATCTAAATATTCTTTCATTTAAGGAAACACCTTTCAGCCAGAAACCTCCACCACTTCAAGCCAGTGTCTGCAAACGTGTTTTATTCTGCTATAAACCATCCCCTTTGCTTATCATCTGTCTCAGAATCTAGCTAATGTGTGACAGGTGAGGCACCTGAAAAATATCAGTAGTGGCTATCGCTATAAAAAGATGATACTGTAGTTTTTTAAAAAATTTCTTTTAAAATATATGGAGCAAACACTGAGCACTAACTGCAGAATGCAGTCTTACCAGGTGTAAGAGTGGCACCTTCAGTTTTAATATTCAGGAAACTTTTAAAAACATGGCTTTCCAATCTGTGTGTGTGAACTGCAACAACAGTAGACAGAAGTAGCTGAGTATATGGTAAATTGATTGATGGTACAAAATGCTGTGGTTTTATGATGGAAATATTTTAATTGTTGGTTATAAAGTAGTTTATTGTTTGATATTTATCACTGTATTAGCTTGGAAGTCACATAGAGTCAAATGACTGAAGCAACATAAAGGCACATGCAATGAATGAATGAATGAATGAATGAATGAATGAATGAATGAATGGAATCCCTGTGCTACACACCTAGGTCACTGATGTATCCAGTGCAATCCAATCAAATAATATATGATCAATATTAGCTATTTCTGATGGTATTCCAGCAATTCTAAGTTCATATTCATCCAAGAATCCGTCTTTGTATTAAAAAATAAAAAAGTGCAATTGTAGTATCTGTAATATCCCAAGAAAAAAATGAGAATAACCTAGTTTTCCCAGTATCATCTCCTCCCCACTCTTAGCAATACAATGAAAATAAATGTTGCTAATTCATATTTATTCTTCTGATATTTCTGAAATGGAGGCAATGTAAATTATAAACTACTTCCACAAAAACACTCCACAGAGATGCAACATGAGAGCAAGATTTTCATAAGGCTACTTGTTGGTGCTAATATTTTTTATACTTTTGATAACCTTTTTCGTTCCATGATAGTTGTGGAACTATGTACTATTTATTATTTATCTGAAGCATTTTAACCCATTGTTCAGTTGTAAAGGTTTCCAAGAAGGGCTTGAAAAAATCAACAACTAGAAAATTGTCTTCAGCCTTGGAAATTAAAAGTCAAGACAAAAATGAAAAAGATGAGGAAGGTAGAGGGGAAAACCCAGTTGTTGCTTTTTTAATTTCTAGTCTAGCTTTTGGTTGATTGATTATGTGCCATCAAGTCAGTTTCAACCACATCCAGTAAACAGATTTTCACCATAATGACCTGTCCCTAACCTGGCTTTTCAGGTCTTCTAACCCTTCACCACTATGACTATCTAACCTACATTTCTCAAAAATCAGCCATACCAGTTTAAAGCTGAAGAAGTTGAAGTCTCATACAACCATATGAGATATCATTGCAATAGTTGATGTGTTAAGTATATTAATACATGTTATAAATTATAAGTGCTAAATATACAGCATTACACAAAAGAGTAATATTCTTTTCCTGCCACAAAAGAATGGCAAAAGGCAAAATGTATAAGTACTGTAGCACAGTAGTAATACCTGGGTGGTTTGCAGATTATCGCTTTAGCCTTCTGCAGTAAAGCTTCTGTTGATTTCAGTAAGAGCAACAGTGCACAGCTCTAAAACACTACCACCTAACATCGTGACTCGATGTCAGAAATTCCATAAAATCTTTATTATAAAAAGACACATGCCTATAAATTATCCTCTTTATCCTTTTTGGTGAGCTTCCAAAGTATAATCAGATTCAGAGGGGCTTGCTTTGACTCATCCTCTCTCTTTACTTTCTGATGTTTTCCTGTCTCTGCTACTAGAATGTATATTTGAGAGGATCATAAACTATCCCATTTGTTTGTGTAACATAATTACAGAGAACATAATTTTGTTTTTATTGGGCATGTCTATCCTTCCACAGATGAAAAAAGGAGAAAGTGAGACTTTCTAAAATACTCCATGAAACAAGGACATATTCATGACCTAAGAACAATTTTCAGTTGTTTAACATTGTTTAGTTCCTCTTCTATTCAACCTGAAAGGAATGAAGAACACAGAGAAGTGCAATTTCTTCTTTAAAGTGAAGTACATGACCCACTCCTGAGCTTCTATGAATGTTACAAGCATTAGGTCATAATCCTGGGTATATTTATGAAAGAGTAATTTAGAGAAATTACTTTTAAATGGAAAGGTTTGGGATTTTTGCTCCTCAACCTCTTTCCATTATGCCTCACTACATCAAGGACTATCACTGTTTCTACATAAATTCCCAAAGTATGACAAACAAAACAACAAAAGTTGCAAAAGGAACAATAACAGCAACAATAACAAAATTAGGTCAGAATTCAAGACATTGTGGATTTTACAAGGGACATAACACTTCTTACGGAACTAATATCCCGATCTGCATTAAATGCAATAAATCTTATCACTGGCTAGTCCTAGTCTATCTGTAGTGATGACCAGCTTTTGGGGGACCACTGCTCACCATCTGCTGCTGTTTTGTTGTCCCCCCTTTTTTCAAGGTAGAATTATTCAAATGCTTTCCTGCTATGGTTCCCTATTGTCAATCAATAGATTGTTCTCTACTGATTTCCACAGGCAAGACTTTCATCCCTTTTGTAAATTTCTGACACCTGTTTCTTAAATAAATTTAGAAATGAGCATGATATAGAGATAGAGATATACAGATATATATGGCAGAATTAAGTGTAACAGTCTCTAAAACTTTCCTTAACAAAATTTGTCATGTCTTAGTCTTTTGTACTGAAGCAGTAACAAGATCACACAATACGTTTTTCTATAGTCCAGGTTTAATTTACTGTTCAAAAATTGAATTACAGAAGTGACATTGAAGAAAGCTTATATAATTTTAATAACCTGATATGTTTAATTAGTTAAATTAATTAAATTAAATTAATTAACCTGATATATATAATTAGATTTGCACATTTGAGTATGAATACCAAGTGCAAGAGTCTGGACTTATTCTCTTATTACCAACTCCAAAGAATTGAGTTCTTTTGCAATATATTAGGATAAAAATGCATGTTCCAAGTAGACATTTCAAAATTACATTTTTCAATAAGATTAATAATAAAAATGAGTGGGGAGGAGTAACTTCCTTGTTGGCTTTTCATAAGGCCTTAAAATCATATTTTCTTGAACAGACTTTTAATTGTGGGTTAATTTTTGATGAAACTCTTTTAATTGTGGGTTATTTTAATTGTGAGTTAATTTTTAATGAAACTCTCACTTAGAATACCTGCTGACCTTGTATGAGTTAAAATTTCCAGGGCCAGATGGACTGCCTCCCTAATACCAAGAGAACTTGCTGAAGGAACTAGTTACCAAAAGATGTGATAGGTTCCCCTTTACCAGATGTGCTCATGCAGAGGTTGGGGATGCTTTTGGAACTACTGAGCAGGAGGATGAATTCAGTGACCTAAATGGCCCCTTCCAAACACACAATTTCATGATTTTATTATAAATAATCAGGGTCTTTTGGCAGTCAATGGGACAATAAACCAAGCAAACAAATAAGGCATACTAATGAGTTACCTGGCATTTTAAAGGTTTAGGCACATTTTTAGTATGTGTTCATTATGAATGATGCTAGCTATTTATATATCGTGGAATCACCAGAGTTAGTTATTGCATTATAAAGTTATTTTAAAAATTAAAATAATAAAAGCAATAATGTTTTTGTTCTTTTCTTTCTACCAGGATTTCAATGATGGTTTAGGTTTGCCCATTTCAGGATTGGCAATCTAAATTGCTGGAATTTTTAGCCAAAAATAAGGCCTTAAGGGAAGATTGTATCCTTCCTGAATTATTAAAGAATCGTCTAGACTGGCAATCACTACGATTGCCAACCATTTTTTTATATAATTATGGAAATACAGCACTAATTGGAATAAGAATCTCTGCCTCCATCTGTAAGTAGGGTATTGAAAACTAGCAATTATCATACCAGCACACTAAGTGAAATTACAACACACACACACACATATACACACACACACACACTTATATATATATATATATATATATATATATATATATGCATCTTCTATATAGCACTACATGTAAAACACACTGAAAATACTTCGTGAATTCTAGTTACTATACCTCAAAGTGTATAGAGTGCAACTGCAGAAAGTGCAGAAAAGAATAACCAAAACCATGAAGGAGTTGGAGCAACTTTTTTATGTTTCAGCATGGACAAAAACATATGCTAGATGCCATGGCAGAGCTACTTAAGATTATGTGCAGTACATCACGGAGAAAATGGACAGGAAAGTATTTCCTTTCTCAGTGTACTAGAATTTGGGGTAATTCAATAAAGCTTCATACAGGATGTTCAGGACAGATGGAAGTATGAGGTGAAAGAAGCAGGTTTTGGGGTGAAAGAAGCAAGTTTTTAGAGGCCTCAGATGAATGGGATGAATGGGATCACCTTAATAAAATTGAAACATAAAGGAATGTGCAGCACCTTTGAAGCTGGTACCTTTGAAACTGGTGTGAACTAAAACTGAAAATGGTGTGAGTTAAAACTGAACTAAAACTGAAGATGTTACCTAGCCGGGTAACAAAACATTTGCAAGAAAACAACCAAGCTCAGAGAACCCCAAGGACTGTAAATGACTGTAAACTCCTTATCACAACCACCCCCATAGCAACTTAAGGGAGGATGCCTTCTTCCTGGCATTTGGCACCTTGAACTAATTAGTTACTTCTTTTCTTCTTAGTAGAGAGCAGTTGTCCTTGTACATAGCAGATAACAGAGGGGCAGAAAGTAACTTGAGAAGTATTGCTCATTTAGGTATGCCTGCATCATCATATGAATATGTATGCGTATGTGTTCTTTTCCCCTTCCCCTTCTTGTAGAACTGTATAAATAGCAGGGCATCCATTTTGCCTACGGGGGAGTGTCCCTCACTAACCTTTGGTGGGGTCCCCCTCCAGTGCATACTGTCTAATAAGCACTGCAGTGAAGCCTTGATTCTTTTGCATGTGTGTCCTGCGTTTTGATTCCACAGAAAGAAGTACTTTATTCTTTCATAACTGAATTATGAAATCTATTATCAGAAGATCTGGTGATGCCTACCAACTTGAAAGGCTTTCAGAGGAGTTTATATTAGGTCCTGGAGTCTAATTGGTATTTCCAGTATCAAAGGCAGAGTTGGACCAGTCCTGTAGATCTCGGATCTTGCAGAGATGTTTAGGAGTTTGGTTTAGAGGACTTCTGGGGGAGTAATGGGGGAACGAAGATGGCTCCATCTTTGTGGAGCTGATGGTCATGGAGGATAAGAGGAGCTGGTGCAGGGTCTGGTTCTTTGGAACCATCTCCGATTAAAGGAGATGACTGGATCAGCCACAAGTACTCCTTACAGAGGCTCCCTGTGAAGAGATCACAAAATAGTGATCTCCAGCGGGTTGAATGCTCTGGGAGTCATGGGAAACATTGAGCTCAAGCCGCAGTTCGGAGCCTTCAAAAGGACCCTAGATTTGTATACACTTCCTCTTTTAATTGACAATGGAAACTACTTATTATCAATTTATTTGGAAGTTAAAAACCTTCTGAAGGGCAGGTTGCTGCACACCAGGAGTATTTCTTTCTATCCTTGAAGAAAGAAGATTTAAGTAAGTTTAAAGATTAAAAAGAAAAAAAATTAACTTTGGGAAAACAGCAAAAGGGAGTTTAGAATGTTGACTGTGGACAGTTAAGGGGCCAGATGGATTTGAAAGAATAGTTCTTATCAACTGTTTCAAATTTTATAAAAATACAGCTGATGATTTCAGAATTAATTGTAAGAAACCTTACTGTGGGAAGTTTTGATTTTGAAAATAAACAAAAGATACTGGGGTTTGAAGGTTAATTAGACGGAATCAGAGAGCAATTAAAGGAGAAGATACCTACTAACATAATGGAGGAATGTTATTTCACTATAGAAGAAATAAAGTCTGTTTGGAAACAATATACTCAGGATTTACTATTAAAATTTTCTGATACTTTCAAAGTGGATCTAATAGAGGTTACAGAAGAAGAAAAGATTCTATTGGATAAAACAGAGGCTGAGGATGATTTGAATAGGGATCTTAAAATGGATTTTTAAAAAACTGCCCAGACTATAAAAGTGATATGGAAGATATGGAAAAAGATGTTGTACATTTGAAAATGGACTTAAAAGTGTAGTCAAAGAGTCATATGGAGAAGGAAGTTACATCAGACCTGCAAAGTATACTGGTTGATGTTTTAACAATTAAAGGGGACATTCAAATTATAAATCAAAAGAGTAACTTTGAGAGTTATCTTATTTTGGATTCACAGAAGGGAAATACTAAATCTCTGAAGTTGTTCCTGAAAACAGACAGGGAGAAAATGATAAGAGATCAACACGTGGGACTTTATTTCAAGAAGAAATTGAAGATCAAGGCTTTTAAAAACAAGAAACAGGAGTTTAAAGTGGACTTATTTGATGAGGATTAAATGGTATAAGTTGTGATTTTGGGCTGTTACCATTGGAATCCTTTTTTTTTTTTTTTAACCAGGATTGCAAGATGAGGATTTAAAGATTATTTCACATTGGAATAAACTTTCTATGTCTTATTTGTTATAGAAAGTTATAGGTTAGAATGTAAAAGGGACCTATTTGGTTTAGTTTAAAGTATATATGTTGTTGTTGTTATTGATATTCTTCATGCCTATGGGGATAAATCTTTTATGTTTTACTTATTAGAGAAAGTTATAAATCAAAATGTAAAATGGACTTATTTGTTTAAGGTTAAAACGTATAGGTTATTATTACTGGTACTCTTAATGCTTTTGTTGAGTAAGATTGATGAATTTTTTATAATTTGGCTGTTGTAAAGGGATGAGAAATGGGAAGAAGAGGGTTTTTTGGTAATACTAGAGAAGGTGCTAAGTTATTGCAAATTTTTACACTTTGGAGGGAGCAGGGAGTCACTTTTTATATGTCTTTCTTTCCCCCTCTTTTTTCTCTTTCTCTTTCTCTTTTTTGTTTGTATATCTTTTTTAGTTCTGTATTAACTTTTATCTGTGTAAAACTTTAATAAAAATATTGTTTAAAAAAGGAGTTTGGTTTAGCAATTGTGGAAGAGAAGCAGGATTAAATGAGTCTTTTGTTGGTCCAGTGTAAAACTGTTTTTATCCACTTAATAGTTATTCATAAAATGCAGATCACACATTTTTACTAATTAGCAACAATCCCAGGGACGGTTAATTAGATTGGGCACAAAGTCTCCTGTTTGGCCAGATGATATAATTGAGGGTGAGGTAAAAAACTAAGCTCAGTATCTTGTCTATGATCGTTAAATACTGTTTAATCAGGTAATATGCTCCTACGTACATTCATAAATGAAATAGGTCTGTAACTAACACAACATGCATGATCTTATCTGCTTTTGGAATTACAGTAATATAAGCTTCCTTAAGACAAGCTGGTATAGGACTTGATTCAAACATGTTCTAATAACAAAGCGAAAGTTTAGGAGCCAAAATATCTGTATATCTTATACTATTGTACCACACACATCCCACTGAATGCAAAAATCAGAATTAAAGCTGAGCCAGTAAAGGGGAGCATACCACCATTCTGGGTAAGTGGTTCTAACGCTGAAGAAGACTTCTTACGTTTTTGCCTGCCAGATATCCCTCATTTTATATTGCTGCACTTGGTTTCTGATTCTTAAGTGTTTAACTTTGCATTTGGAACTGTTCAATTCCACTTCTGTATTTTCAGCCTATGTTTCTAATACATCAAGATAATTCTAGGTCCCAGTTCTGATAACTGTTGTCTTGCAATTTTATCTACCTGTTTCCTCATTTAGATTTAGTAGTATAAGTTGAAAGAAAGTTCTTAATTTCTACACATTTTTCTTCTAAGCTGATGTCATCTAATAGGAAAAAAGCATACTAATTTTAAAATAAACAAATATAATTAAGTGACCACAGCTCAGATATTTCATTGTTTTTATTAATTCTCCTTTTCCTACATTTCCATATAAATTAAGTATACAGAACGTCTGCCTGGCAAATGCAGGAACGTAGACTGCAGTCATCAGGGTGGTCTTGGAACAGAGAATGAAGGACAAGGAACAATTAGAATTCCAGGATATAATAACATTCAATGTTTCCTTCCAGATCACTCTCATGAAGTCTTCTGGAATAAGAAAAATAAAAGAGATTTTGCCAGAAGCTGCTTTCTGCCTACACTGAGGAGGCAATCCTGGCCACCAATTTTCTCCCATTGGATTCTGAGTGTGCACTTTAGAAAATGAACACCAGGACTCTCATACCTAGGGACATCTGAAACCAAAATCAAATAGGCAAAAATGTGAATTATCATCATACAGCTAAAATGTTTTTTTCTTTTTCTTTTTTAAATCTGCTGCCAGAATGGAAAGCTGTATGATACTGAATTATGCTTAGGAATGTTGGAAATCTGTTTTTAAAATATTTCTTCACTATCTCCTTCACAATGAATGATTTTTATCTTTCTTCAAGGGCATCATGTGTGGAAGAACTGGCAGGCAATAGTAAATAAATTAACTATTGATCTTAATTCAAATTGAGGCCAATGGCCCTGCCTGTTTGTATAAATGTTTTGTTACTTGCCCAAGAAAGACATAACCGTATTTCAGAAGCCCTCAGCAAGTTATTTGTCCAAATCTGGCCCTTATTCAGAAGCCCTCTAGATGGGAAGGTGTGAAGGAATGTAGACCTGGAATGGGGGGAAAATGAGCGAACCATTAAGGGGGGACTTTCAGAAAAGATGATTCAGTCCTGAGAAAGAGGAAAGCATAACAAAGAAACTCAAAATAACCACACCTTGATTTGGTTTGGCATAAGATGAGGCAGAAAGAAATCTCTGACAAGATTCTGTTACTCTACCCTACAACAATAAAGAACATTCCTGGCCATGTATGATTCTTGACCTTACCTACCTCGAAAGGCAGACAGAAGGAGAGTGAAACAGCAAGTGGAAAGAGGAGGTGCCCATATCCACTGATTAGCATGCTATTCATCACTGACAGAAACCCCAGCCCCAGCTGCATGATGACCCCATTAATTTACTCCTCAAAGAATAAGGAGTATTCTGTTATCAGGAGAAGTAGTAAAAAAGAGTTCTAGTGCATCAATGTGTGTATGTAACAGATGGAGAACACATAAACCACGCTCCTAAGAAAACCAGACCCTTTCTTGTAAGAGACTCTGAAGGGCACCCACCATGAATGCCATGATGTATCCCAGAATTTTCTTTTGCTATGTTGTTATCATACTTTGTTTCCAAATCACTGACATCAAACCATCCATTGATTCCTCCATCCATCCATCTACCCATCTTTCCTCCAGGAGCTCAAACTGGCTTACATGGGATTTTCCTTTCAGTTTATCCCTTAAAACAACAACCCTGTTTTCTGAATTTTGTCATTATGTTGCAAACTGTTTCAATTTCTAATAAATCATATAGATAATAAACTTATAGACTATATATCATGGTATTATAGATTATGTAAATGAATAAATAACATCCTGAATTTTAGGATGGGTTGAGAGAGACTGAGTGGCCAAAGGCTTAGAGTGGATTTCACATGGATGTCCCCAGTCCAAGTCCAACAGTACATACTATACCACAATGGCTTTCTTTTTGCCCATACCTTGTTTTGTGTTTAGGTGTTCTTCATACACAAAAGTCAGAAGACAAATTAATTCCTATCTACTGCAGATATTCTAAAACACATTTTACAAGATGGTCAACAGTATTAGTCCTCAAGTGAAAGATAATGATTCCTCCTCTTTGAGTTACATGAATCAGTATCATTATAATTATTATCATTGTCATTATTTCTGTCCACTGTCCAGACCCCAGTTGTTGATTTTACCTACTGTCATCACCCCAGAAAATTTTTGTTCAAGTGGGACTTTACTTGATTAATTTCCTAAGGGTCATGATGGTCAAGAATTAGCACTGATTCAAACTACATTCTATTTCACAAGAGCTATTTCGCAGATTTGAAATAAAATGTATCCATGGAACCAAGGCTGTCTGGCAAAACAAATCTAAACATTTCCAGATTTGGTTTTAGTAATGGATTCATGACCTTTCTCATCTGCTCTTAAGATTGAGTTGGTCTCTCAAGAGAAGCTTTTTCTATGGGAACACTGGTTATTCTTGATGAAAAATCTACTTTATCAACATTTCTTCCATGTTTTGGCAAAAGTATTGGCTGAGGTTAATTGGAGTTGTAATCCAAGCATATAGCCTCAGTTGGACAAGGCTGTTCTAAGCAACTATTGCTGCTTGAGGAATATCAAAATACTGTAGCTGGGTGATCAAGGTTTGGACCCAAATCCTTCAAAGTCTGGAAGCATTTAAGGCCACGCTTTGGGTTCAGTTCACCATAAATACAAAGTTTCAACCTGTATATATATTTGATATATCAACTCTGGGTGTGGTACATATAATACAACATTAGTTTTTTAGCTAAAAAGCTTGATTAATACTCCTTTTAATAATTACTGAGAAAGTTGAGATCAGAGCAATTACAGGTTCATATTTTAAACAGCATGAATGATTGACTTGATTCAGCATAATCACCAACCTTTCTTCCAAGTACTTTTGCCCAAGAATATTTTATTTGCAATTTTGGGCTAGAGGTAGCCTATTGATACAGAGTTGAAAGATAGCACATTTGGGCCTTAGCTATCAATCAACTAGAAATAAACAACACAACAAGAAGGCCACTAACTTGGCCCCAGTGACTGCTATAGTTGCAGTGGTACTTGTTTTCCTCTTCTTATCTCTTTCTCACCCCATATTTGCTTAGATTTTAAACCCAACTTATATTCAAATTTTATATACAGCATATTGAAAATGTTAGTGACTTTACAAGTGTAATATTATTTTCTCTATAATGTAGATCAAAGTGTAGATGAAAAACATAGTCCAATAATTCTTTATCTCTCACTCAGCCATTCCTGACTTCTGACAAAAATGAGAATCCTTTGATTCTTATAGCTAGCAGAAAGCCCCAAGTCCCTTCAAACTGCACTTGTTTTGGATGATGTTCAGCCCAGCTTAGATGGTATCACTGGCTGAACCTGACTGGTCTCCAAAAAAGCCAGACCCAGATGGATCTGGTGAGTACTTGGATTGGAGGCCACAGGGAAACCCCAGACCTGCAAGGTAGACACGGAAGTTGAAAAAAAAAAATCCTGGAAGAAAGCAATAGCAAATTGCTGCTGAAAAACTACATGGACATGTCCATATAATCACCAGATGTCAATGTGACTTAAAGGAATGTAGAGTGCATCTTAGTTGGTGCAACAGAGTGTTCTGAGAGTAGACTGGAATAGGATACAGGAACATGTTGGGTTTAAAATTTCTTCTTCCTAAATTGGGCATTCCATGATGTTATCTTGCATGTAATATAATTTATTTTCCCTCCGATGGAACCCATAAACCCACCCCAACTGGACTGACATTGAAAGTAGCATTTGACCTATCACTCTGTATTCTTCCCACAATCCCATATAGGATTGCCCTGTTCAGGATCTCTAGAGAAAGTGTTCTGCAAATTCAATTGCACTCTGTAATCCTTATGGCACCTGCCAGGACATCACTTGTTTCACTGAACATTCTAAGTATGAATCACTGATCCACAATATGGCAGTGTTTATATACTGTATCTGAGCCCAAATAATTGAGAAAGACCATCTGATTTTCTTCAAGGTGAATAAATCTACCTACATCAACATTCTCTTTGTGGCAAATAAGTCACGTGCTCTGTTTGCCACAAGTAAATGGAAAACATAGCAAAAACATAAAAATTGTGGTCATGTTACTGATATTTACATGACTAAAAAACCTGATA
Source organism: Python bivittatus (assembly GCF_059951505.1). Lineage (NCBI taxonomy): Eukaryota > Metazoa > Chordata > Lepidosauria > Squamata > Pythonidae > Python > Python bivittatus. Next base: position 47,206,178 of record NW_028277098.1, on the reverse strand, counting down.
TTATATCATCTTGCAGTAGTTATCCTACAAATGTGGCCAGCCAAGGAAGTGGATATCTCTAAAAGCCTAAAGTTCTACATAGTCTTGAGGAAACTCCTTCACCCTTTTTTTTTAATGATTGCATCAAGTAACATTTCAGATCTCAAATTTCAAATTGCAAACTCAAATTTCCTTTGAGTTAATTGCCCCCAAATATTTAGTTCTAAAATGCTCATGGTAGTCTTCTTTGACAAACAGAAGTATGGTATTGGGGGTGAAAACACAGGAGATATTTTTAAGCTCCAACTTCAGTATAGTTTCAAACAAATAATTTCAAATAAAGGTCTTGACTGCTGAGTCACTGCCATGCATTCTTTCTCATGCAGTGCAATGCTATTTTAAGTTGTTTTAAGTTATTTTACATCATAGTTCCTAATCACTCCAAAAGCCAATCAATTGTAGATATGGCTGTTAAATAGATATAAAATGAAATTATGCTGAGGAGGTTTTTGAACAGTTGTTTTAGACAGAGATTGTAAGCAAGGAGCCTTTTCTAGGGCCAGTTTCATGATATATTCATCATAGCTATTCTTTTTTCTGAATTTTTCATTATGTCATTCTTCAGGTCACAGAAAAACACACTCCATAACAAATGCATTGATAACACATAATAAATAATCTGAAAACACATCTATTTGCCAAACAATGAGAGATATTTCTAGCACAACTCACATCCAGGCTGATGACCATCACCCAAGGCTAACTCTAGCCCATAATGTTTAAAACTAACTACATTGTAAATATTTACTAATACATATACTACTGATTAAATGATTTCTTTCCTCAGCACCAGTTTATCCTCTTTTTCTCCTGGGAGATACACGGGGGATAGATTTAAAAAAAAAGAAAAAATAAGTAGTATATAATGTATTTATTTTATGTGTTCTATTTGTATACTGCCAAATCTATTAGGGACTCCTGGCTGATTATAGTCATCCCAGTTAAAATATTCACACTGAGAATTACAACCAAAATAAAAGTCCACAGTATAACATAATTAGACCAATACAAGATCTTAACATCACAAAACAATTTTATGGTGACATTTTGATGAGGCAAACATTGAGCAGCATTAACAAATCTTAACAATATAAATAATAATGGAGACAACATACTAACCACCAAATGCTCTCCAGAAAAGCTCTTTCTTAAATAACTTCTGGACATTGTAACAAATGGGGCAAACCTTAGTTCTTAGGGGCCACTATTCCATAAGGCTGGGCTACAACAGAAAAGCAACACCTTCTGGACTTAGCGTCCCTCACTTTTTGAAAGTGGGGTACAAACAAGAGCTTGTTCCCAGATGGACCTGCTGGATGGGCCAATTCTGAATGGAGAAAGTGGTACCCAGCACCAAGAGATACAAGGCTTCATAGGTCAAAACTAGGACTTTGAATTGTACCAGGAACTACTTTGGATAGCTATTGGTGACTGATGCAGGGCCCTATTGCAGCAGAACTAAGCAAAGCTTGTGAGAGAGTTGTTCAAATTATAAAGCAATTTGAGGATACCCTTCCTCTTTGAAACATAAAAGCCACCAAGTTCACTGGGAGGCTCATGCACACAGCTGCTTCAAAGTGTCTCCTGGGTTATCTATGCACAGAGATTTGACCGACTGGACTCGCTGACTGATCTGTTTTGATTTCCAAGGCCACCCACAAACAAAGTGACTCAGATGATACTTGTACTAAGACTACAACTAAGCAAAGCAATATGTGCATGCAGATTCACACAGACAAAAACAGCTTTTGAAGCAGCCATGCCAGCATTCCACAGGATACATCTGCTTCAGCAAGACTTGTTTCATTCACACTAATTCTCTTCACTAAGCACCTCCCTCAAAGGATTTGCACAGCTATAATTCTGCATGTAGTACCTAGCTATATCAGCATGGCCTTTTAAATGATGGTAATATGCCCCTCCCTCCATCTTTACCACCACCAAAGATTGAATCCATTACACTGTATTTTTCAAAATGAAGTCTACTGTTTCACCCTATAGGACAATTACAGGCAAAAGAATGGGAACACTTGTCTTTAATCAGGTTTGCAGAGTGTATAAAAGTATAAGAACACAAACATCCAGCTCTAAATAAAAAAAATCTGCCACTGTTCTCTTGAGATACAAGGAAGTATTAGGAAATAGCACGGGCGTGATGTGCAGTTGGCAAGACTACTCCCTGCCAAGGGAACCCCAGGGGTATTTGGAAGGAAGAAAGGAAAAAAGAAAGAAACATCACACCCTCCCAAAGAGGCAGAATCAATCTGCAAGCCAACTTCTTGTTTCAATTAACTTTCTTTTCCTCGTTATTTTATTTTTCAAATCGATTAGCATGAAGGAAAAAGTTGTGAAATGAAGACAAAATATTGAACAATAGACAAAACGGCCCCAGTTCAGTCACAAATAGCTCATAGTCCCAAATGGGAATGTATATTCTTATCCACATCAAAAGATGCTTCCAGATGGTTCTGTGATTTGGGTGCACTTTCAGAATATCAATATTGGCCATGCACATGAAAGCATTATTCTCATGCAAATTCTTCTTCTTAGATTGGGTCAACTATTTAAATCTACAGCACTGGGGGGGGAAAGGTCACCTGCAATTTAATTTAACTCATTTAGTCAGTTACTTACATTCTTCTTCATTTCTGTTTTATTTTACCCTCATCAGACAGGAGGGAAAGGGGAGGTTGAGAAGAATCATGAAGAAAATTTATATAGGAACAACACCCAATGAATGTGAGTTACATTTCACACTGTAGATGCAATGATAATCTTCACCAATGAAAATTGTTTAATAATATTTGAGAAATAAATAAGATATGCTGTCCCCTTAGTAATAAGTCCAATACTATATCTCTTTCACTGGGTCAAGGGAGTATACTAATAATTACTTACTATCTATTAAAAATGCCCAACTGCAGTCTATTGCTGCCCCTAAAACATTAGCCAGAGGTCAGAAGATTCTGACATTGATTGTGTAACCTGACACATTACCAATCTTTCCCCATTTTATTATTTTTCCTTCCTCTCTTGAGAATCAAAGGTTTAGAACAGGAAGAGGAACATCAAATTAAATCTCCCAACCACTTCTCTACAGTTTTCATAATATTGCTTTTCAAACTCCACAATGTAGATGCCAGATCATTTTCTTTTCTCCATGTGGATTATGGGATTTTCCTGCAATACTCAATATTTAAATATGGAAAAACAAAAACAAAAAACAGTAAACCTGTCAACACCAATCAGAAATAGCAGCTGTTTACCACTTTCAGCGGGGAATGAATTATGCATCTATTGTGCTAGGATGTGAACCCAACATTCCAAAATCCATTTGATTCACAAACCACATATTTGGCCAGGCAGATTCATGTCTTGAATGTGTAAAGCCTAGTTCCAGCCAGGCAGGATTATCTATAAAACTAACTGAATAGAGTATAAGTATGTTTAGCAAAAGTTACTCTGAAAAGTGGTTTAGTCACCATTTATTTTTGGGATTTGCATTTCATTTCTATTCAGAGACTTCTTAAGTGGATGTCATGTTTTAGTTACTAGTTTCCGTAATAGATAATGTTCTACCAAATATCTTTTCTTATGATCTTCTAATAATCTGCTCTAATAACTGGTAGGGGAATGTTTAGGGGAGAAGAAGGATACAAGGGGATGCATATAGGTTGCAAAATAAGATGGATAAGCACAAGGTTGATGGTAGCAATGAGCTGAACAGCCCTTTTCAAAAGGACTCATACTGGAAGATGCTTTCATTGACAGATCATGCCCTTTGCAATGATTGAAGACAGATTTACAGAGATTCTGTCTTTCCAACCTCTACCTTCCTGCTTTCACTCTAAAATGGATTACGTGACAGCCTGTCAATCCAGTCTGACTGGACCAGCAGAAGTCAATTAATCCTTTGCTTACACATGGCCTTTCTGAGCTAAGCTAACTTTTTATATCCTAAACTCCTTCTGTTTCAAATTCTACCATCACACTTCCACATCCACTGTGAAAGTATGTGAATTAAATGCATGTGTAGCATGGACAGGGATTCTTTTTAATTAAGTTCAACACTTAAAAAAGGTTCCTCCCTAAGCAGGAAAACATAATGCTTCTCCTCAAATGAATCCAATTTAGAAATCAAGAGAGACAGATTAACATTTCTGACAGATCCCTGGAGAAAGAAAGAAAGAGCAGCACTTTGAAGAACCAAAGGTCAGATCGATGGGAGGATTCTCCTGATCTCCATCTCTAATGGTGAGGCTGCCATTATTTGACTGCATTTCTCCAGGGCTGAATTCCAAAATGCCACTGTTGGTCAGTTGCCATTAGAGGACAGAAGACGCTCTTAACCCACTGTATTCAGATGGTGTTATTTACACCTTCAGCAATATTTAAAGTTTTGTTATTCAAATTTGGTTTAAATTAAATAGGCCAGATAATCTCTATTGCTTATATTAAGGAAAATCCTGAAAATTTAAAAAGAGAGTTAATAAATGCCAAAATTTCTTTGCATGGATCACAGACCCAGGAAACATCAGATTACTCTTTGGAATAATAACCTATAGATGATTCCATTTGTTTCAAATCATTTTCTACAATGTCATTTCATTTTACCTGAGGAATCACTTCTGCTGATCATTGCAGCAACATGATTTCCTTGCAAAATGTATTGATGTGCAAGGGGTTTCCAGTCCTTTCTGGAATGCACGGGTTGTATGCATTTCCCCGTTTTCTCTGCTCAAATCTTTCCAAGATCTATTCAGTGTTTTAAAGCTAATACAGGTGCTGATGTCTGCCAGGGATCTGATAATTAGCAATTACATTAACTGCCTCTGCTTTTCATCTTGCTAAATGGAGTTATCCTTTGGTATGTTCCTTTGGGGGTGGTGACAAGGCCCTGCCCCATTTTCTTCACAGAGGCCCATGTTACTTGAACCATGTGTCATCACTTGCTGCCCACTTGAGTTGTAGGACTTCCTCTCAGTTGCATTAAGTGAAAAATTGTTCTCAGCAAAGGCTTTTATCTTTCTGAACACAGTCCAGTCAGCCTGGGTTTCTTCAAAATGTCTCCCATCTGCTTCTGATTTGGCCAACAGCAGCCATTCAAGGTAGATGTACTCTTATTTATTTAATTATGGCCTCATCCCTAGGGATTCTTTCTTTCTGCTCCAGTTTTATTATGCCTGCTCTTCATTTCCGGAACATTTCTGTTTATATTTTATGGTGTTCAGAAGTGGTCTGATACTACCAATTCCAATTCCTTTCAGTGTTGTCTACAAGCAAGACATTAGGATAAAACCTTCATTTTGACTAATGCCCACAAGCTGATATTTTGTCAAATGATAAAGAAAAAAAAAATGGTGTCCTGTTCTTTATTTGTAACAGGTTAGGAATTTCAACATCTTTCTGCATTTTAAAACATTCTTGCCCCACTGCGAATGTTTTGAAATGTAGAACATTTCAATATTCTGCATAATATTTCACCACTTAAATCCCACTAAACATTTGCAAAAAAGTATGTTTAGAGCAGAGTAGCAAATACGTGTTCCCAGACTTGCGTTTGAGAAGATGTTATATGTCCAATTCTATAGAGGACATCTAAGAAAGAACCAATGAGATGAAGCATTTCTTACTTCCCCTTGCATCCAATGAGTTCCCATTGCAAATGGGCAGGTGTCTTCAGCCTTTTTGCTAGGTGGGCGCATTAAGGAATTTTGAAAGCTTGTTGTGTGTACCATGGTTGTAATTGTGTCTTACGTATATGGCCAGATAAAAGTTATTTCTCACAGTCACTAGGTCTATAGAAAGAAAAATTCAATTTGTGAGAGATATAGGGGGGAAAAAAAAGCTGTGGTTTGGATAAATACAGTACATGAGGATGTTTCCCCAGTGGTACAATTTTAATAGGTTTTGTTTAGTCAAAAAATATTGCTTATTGCAAAGTGATTTCTATTTCTCTGTATACACCAAGATGTAAATTTAGCAAGAAAGCTGGGGAAACGTAATCATTCTAAAATCTGAGAGAGAACTCCTGAAAAGGATAAAAGTTCATCTTTACAACTGTGTCATAAGACTGGTGCCATTCATATCCTTTTGTTACCATCCAAGATTTCCTTGCCTGATGATATATGAATTTCAAACAATATTTTGAAAAACAAAATCCTATACAGTATAGGTTTATTAAAAAGTAAGCTTCACTGAATTCCATACACTGCATTCCAAGTAAGTGTGCATGAAAGTAAAACTGAATGTACTTGGATTTTTAAAAATACAAAAAGTAACAATATGAAGTTCCACATCATTTACTATATTTACTCTATGAACAGAAATCAAGAATACCAATTCACAGATGCACAGTTTATGGGGACCGGTGATAAATAACACTAAAGAAGGGTTTGTGCACAGGAACTGTTCATGTATTTTGAATACCTTGTTTGAGAAATTACCAGAACCAGTTAGCAGGAGAAGAAAATAATTCTCATTCAAAGTTTGGGAAGGGGTAGAGTGTAATATGTATATTGCATGTTTATGTTTTGCACATAGTTTGCTCCCAAGTCATGACTAATGGACATGTTTCATTTTTTCAACATATTAGTTCCTTGATTTAAAACAGAGCTGGACACTTGGGGGCCTTCTGGGTATTGTTGATTTCCATTCTTACTATCCCTGACTATTGGCATACCAAGTAGGGCTGATGAGAGTCATAGTCTAAAACAGTTTCTCAACCTCAGCAACTTTAACATGTGTGGACTGCCTGGGGAAATTCTGGGAGTTGAAGTCTACACATCTTCAAGTTGCTGAGGTTGAGAAACACTGGTCTAAAGGATTTAATGGCACTCTACTCCTTTCAACTGAATAATAAAAGGGCAACTGCAGGACAAGGATTATGGAAGCAGGAATCCAACTGAATTTGGAAAGCTGCAAGTTGCCCATTCCTAGTTCAAGACATTTTTAAGGTTTTGAATCCTGGTGGACTGGATCATCCAGCGAAAATAAACTCCCGTTAAATTTATTCTGAAATTTATTTTTGTTATATTATGAAATATATACCATAGGGTATGTATTAATATGCTCAAAATGAATAATTAAAGATTATTCTATCCATTTTTTTAATGGGCAAGATAATATTTTACAGTTTGGAACAGGTTAGATATAAAGAAACCTGCCTCATCTGCCTATCATTTATACACCTGTCAATCAAACAGATTTACTAAGTGGGATCAAAAGTTTGAAAATATGTATGCATGAGCTTGTATACAATATTTTTAAAATGCTTTAAATCCAAAAATGTTTGGAGAATACCCAGCCAACCACTTTACTGTTAAAATTTATCACACTTTTCACATAGTTTTGCTTCGCAAATATTTCTCTTAGAGATGCCTGGCAAACTAAAATAGTCTGAATATTACACTTGGTTGTGGTGAGTAGCCAATGTTTTTGAAGCCTCACCAAATGTATCAGAACTTCTTCAACCTGGAAAGTGGGCCAAAAATATTCTAACACCAGTCTCCTAAACACTTGAGATAGCTAAACTTACTCTTGGAGTTAACTGAAGCCTTAATGTTGACATCCAGAACAATGGCTTATGCTCTTGAATGTTTCCCTTCACACAGCTGTTTAACTCTGGACAAAAATAGTTGTGTTACTACCTCTTTCATTATAAATTTATTTAAATTTCAGTTGTTCCATCATCACACCCAACAGGACAACTGCCTCTCATTTTCTTTACCCATCCTTCTAAGCTACTTTGCTGCTTCCACCATTGTTACTGTTGTAAGCAACTCTGTCATGCAAACATCACTTAACTATGTTTTTTTGCAGTCTTTCCAAATAGGTACTCTCCAGATGAACTGTTGGGACTTAAAATCTAAAATATCTAAGAATACTTGGTTGGGGAAGGATGATCTTGACTCATTGAGAAAAAGAAGGTTGAGTTTACCAGCATTAAGTATCTCCACGCAATCCTGTATACCACCACTAGATAAAAGAACACAGAAAGAACATTTTATATGATAAGGCCTTCTGCCAATGCTCTCACATTGTAATTTTTGTAATTGTAGCCAACATTCTGGTTTATTTATTTAAAACTTTACCATGGTCTTCAGCCCGAAAGCCTCCCAGAATGCCTTTCAGATTAAAACAATGAGACTAGAATCACATAAGATTTCTATTCAAGCATCTAACATAGTAGCTGTGATCCAAAAAAGCTTATGTGATAACAACTTGGCTAATCTTTGACGCATCACAAACTCTTTGTTGCTTTGTTGCCAGAGGCTACCCTTCTGGAAATTAAAATATCAAGCACTGCAATTAACCTTACCATTCAGAAAAAGCACAACACAAAGGGTAAGAAAAAAGGAGGATGGAGAAGGAAAATGAAAACAAGCAAATTGAATTCTTAATGTTTCAAAGTTCTTCCCATGACCAGCTGGGATGGAAACAGGTTGTTTGCAGTTAAAAAAAACAGGCCTTAGGAGACTTCTAAAAAAATGGCTTGGCAATCTGACCTTCTCAAAATGATTGCACAGCAGCTGAAAGTTGTTGGTCCTATAAGCCTATCTGGAATTGCATACTTCTTCAAAAGGTGAAAAAGCCCAGGTATTATCACTATCATTCTGAGCAGTAAGGTCTTTCTGTTCTACTGGGAAGAACAGTTGGTTCTAATGGTCTCTCTGAGGGAGCAGAAAGCACCAGTGCAGCTGGAAGAATGCATTTCTCCATGCAGATTTCTATAATTCGGGGGGAGGATGAGGGAAGGATCATACCATCTGTGTAAAATAGTACCCAATTTCCTGATATGTATTTGTCCTTCCATTATTTCTTGCCCAAAGAAATCCTGGATAAACCAGGATCAAAGAATCCTGGATAAAGAAGGATTAAGAAATAAAAAATAAGAAGCAGAGTGACCTCACACTTTCTTCATGCCTATCAAAAGAAAAGAACTCAGCAAGCCCCTATCTCTAGACTTTCCTTCCCTATCTGCATGTTCAGAAGCATTTCCTTTTAGCAATAGAGAATCCACTTATATTTTGCCTCTATCTTTTTTCAAATCATGAAATCAGAGCAAATAACACATAATTTTATGAAACCCTGAAGCCAAAGCAAATATTGCATAGACACACAATCACATAAAGTCTTTCTTTGGGGTAGGGTGGGAGAACTTAGCATATCTGTAAAGAAAAGCAATGCTAATCATAAGTGTTCAAATGGTCCTCCATTTGAACACTAATGATTAGCATTGCTTTTTTTTTTGCTGACACTGTGCAGCTCACATTGAAATACACTTGAAACCAAGAAGTGCATTCTTTATGTGCACACACTGTTCTTTGGAATGGCCATTATCACTGACTGTTGACCCAGCAATTCCAGATGCCCTCCAGATGTCTCGGACTACAATCCCCAGATTTGCCAGTCAGCGTACTAAGAATTGGCTGGGCTGGGCTGGGCTGGAATAATATTATCATTTGATCTATCTGAACAGTACCAAGCTGGGGGAAAACTGATTTATCTGATACCAGTACAATACCAATAGAAGAGAATATATGTTCTCAGGGTTGAAGTGTGGAGTCCTTGAGCTTGGTTGTTTTCTTGCAAACATTTCGTTACCCAGCTAGGTAACATCATCAGTGCTAGAATGGAATGGGGTTTGCTCTCTGTTTACATAGAGTGGCATGCCCTGCCAGTGTTGGCAGGGGTTTGTTTTGTTTTTTTCTCTGGTAGTTCCTTGATTAGGATATTGTTTACTGCTGATTGTATGTCTGGTGATAATCTTGGTTTTAATATCTGCTTATCTGGGTGTTGATCCTGGTGTGGAGATATTTTGGTCTGTTTCCTTTTTATTGTCTTTTGAATAGTGTGTAGATGTTTATCTCTATGTGCCTGTTGATGGCTACCTTGTCTGAATACCAAGCTTCCAGGAATTCCCTAGGGTTTTTGGATTTAGCTTGGTCTACGATGCTGACAGTTTCCCAGGTAAAAGTATGGCTATGTCTGTCTATGTGTTGTGAGATTAAGGAGTTTTCATCGTGTCTTCTGACTGCTAGTTGGTGTTCATGGATGCGCTCTGCTAGCCTTCTGCCTGTCTGTCCTACACAGTGGTCATTATAGTCCTTACACTGTATGTAAGGTGTAGATGACTCCTGTTTTTTCTTTTTGGACTGCTGGGTCTTTTGGTTTTCTTAAGGTGTTTTGGAGTACAATAGTTGCTGATTGGATCTTTTGAATCCTTTCCCCCAAATTCCCAACACTGGGTTTATTATAGCACAATGTTGATATTTTCATTAAATTTCAACATGCTAAACTTACTTATCTTAGAAGTTAATGCTAATCTACTTAATGAATCATGTGCTCATATGGGCTGTTTTGTTTGTATTTGTGAGCCAAACCTATGAGTGGGTCTAACTAGTAAACCCCTGGTTTTGCTTAGTACTGTGTCTGAATCAGAAGCTTTGGCTTATTTCAAGAGGGTGAAACAAATGCTTTGTTCTAATAACATCCTTATTTCTGTGGTTACATCTTCAGTATCTTTTCCCTAAGACTTGTCAAGCTTACTGTGCTATTTCTTTTACGATATATCCTATTAAATTGTTTATTTATCAGGATCTTAGTTGAACATTACTAAATTAATGGGTGATTTTTGAAAAGTGTCTGACAGTTTATGGTTTATCGTGAGCTAATCTTGTCTTTGTGAAAAATAACTAAAATTTAAGAGAACTCTTAAGCTGTTGCAATGATAATTCTATGGCAGCATAATGCAACTATGACTCTAGAACATTTTCATAAGTGTTCTGCACCAGTATGCATTTATTGATGTTTGATATGAAAATATTATAAATTCATTAAAAAGCAATTATCTTCTGATCATAATCTCTTCATTTTCAAAGGAATTATTATGCTTGTTTACAGGACCAGGTAATTTATGTTTAATTATTTTCTCCAGGGCTGTTGGCATAATTGAAAGAATGCTGATGCTCAGATTGGGATGACACAGACATTCAGGAATGGTGAACTAAAAAAGCAACTGTTGAGTTATTCAAACAGCCAAGTGTGCTCATTCAGTACTGGTAAATAAGTCAAACCGAAGTACTACATTTAATACAGTATACAAATTGAAATTAAAAGGATAAATACTTAATAGCAATTTTATTTACTATTTACTAATAAACTACGGTATCTCGACTATTAACCAGCAAATACTAGGTCTTCTGTGTAGGGAGAAAATCTCAGTAAGCTGAACTTAGTAACCTTACATGATTCGCAAAACCAAAAGAAATAGACACAATAGAATTTTTCTTAAAAATTAAAACAACAGTGCCTTCCCATATTAAACAGAAAAATTGGGCTTGAGAGCAACACATACACACACAACTCCCCAAAAGAAGCCCAACAAATGTTCACAGATCCACATGTTGCATTAAAAGATCAGAATACAGAGTAAGTCAATTTCACTTAGAAATCACTTTCTTGATATGTTTCAGTCTCTATACTTCTGACTTCACTGTGCAAATAAGGACTGAAGCTAGATCAGGCTCGTGCCCTAGCTGACTTGCTAACTTGCTGGTAGCAAAGTGAAGCATCAGCTTCTAGAATCATAACTATTTGCAAGAACAACTTTTAGTCCCACTGGAATGGCGGAGAATATCCAGGGATCTAGTTTCCTACTTGTTGAATAAGTATTTAGTGATTAATTATGCCCACCATGACAGCTATTTTCAGAAAAGACAAGCTTTCTGTGCCTACTAGACACTCTTAAAATTCCAATGACATCAGAAACAGTGCTCTTTTCCCACCAAGGCTGTGAATCTCTGATTTCTGTAGTGTATGCTAAAATTAGTACAAGCACTCTTACTAAAACCAAGCCTGGTTCAATCTAATTAGACAGCAATATTGGTCAACAAGGATCAATAATAAGATGCTGCACTGCCTTGCTATCGAGCTACTTCCCTTTCCACATAAGTTTTATTAAACTGCCTTTGGGCAAACTTTGTTAATGTAATATACAATTAAATTTTAAGAGAAAAATACAAGAAATCTGAACAACAAAAAAGCTTGAAACTATATTCAAGCATCAGCCTCTTGGAAGTATTATATAGGAAGTTTGTTATTGTAACATACTTTAATTAATTAATTAATATTTATCTATTTTGATTGATGCTTATTCTGTTTTTACTGTAAACCACCCAGAGCCACTCTGCAGTGAGATGGGCGGTGACAAATTTTAAATAAATAAATAAGTGTGTGTGTGTGTGTGTGTATGTATGTATGTAACATCAAACACTGTTTAAGACCGTGTTAAACCACTACATCTAATAACACAGTTTTTGAAGTGCTGAGAGAGTATGGATTAATCTTAGTTTTGAAGGAAGAAAGCTGCAGAATTTGATACAGGACAAAGATCTGATCCACATATTCTAAATGTGAGTATCTCTAAAGCAGGACACCCACAAGAAAGCTTTTCCTTCAGATCATAACACCCTTTATGCTTTATACACTGTGCCAGTTTAATGCAGCAAAGGCCCATAGGAATTAATTTGATCTAAGTACCTAAGCCATTGTGATTTCAGTGAGGTATCTATGCATGCAACTGTGCAGATAAGCTAAGTACCAGAGGAAAAAAGTATTTCTAGTATGTACCACAATAGCTTGACTCAAAGAGTTCCATTTCAAGATGAGATGTTGAGAAGCCATTTACAAGTTCCTTGCACATTAATGGATTGGTTAAGTATACAGTGCTTCCTTTTGAACAGTTCCATCCATTAAAATTAATGAAGTTAAGCACTCCTGGGAGATATAAACAGTTTTGCTGGTGCTCCTACGTCAGTCTGCAATGCAAGTTGCTTTGACCTCCATTGTCCTGACAAGTGTGAAAACGATCTCAGTCATTCCTGCTTCAGCTGGGATTTGAACTGGCAACTTTCACTACACTTTGAAGATAATAATCTGACATTCCTTTCATTAACATGCAAAGGCAGTCAGATGGCTTCTGTAATTCATTGCTCCTTCGATGCATACCACTTTGCCAGGTATCTCTCCAAAGAGACAAGCACAAACAATGTCCCAAAGAGAACACAGACAGATTTACACAAATAGTAATGAGAATATGAAGCACAATAAGCTAGATGTCCTGGTGGCACACCCATGTTTTGATACCTACTACTAGCCGGGTCATATTGAAAGCAGAAGTCTGTCAGATTTATCAAAAGCAGAAGGTCAGAAACACAGCAGCTGCCAAAGTCTAGCCAGCACACCACTTATCTTTCTGTGGTCTGCTCTCCAAGATGACTCCCGCACCCACACACATATATACAGACTCCAATACTGTGAGGAAGCCAGATTTGTTTCCAAAAGTAGCCTGGCATTCATCAGGCAAAACTGTCCCTATGACTATCTCCATGCCAGTGAAAGCTTCCTACATTTTTGGATATCAGGGTATTTTTGTTGGATTATGGTCCTCATTCTAGCCCTTCCTCAGGGAAAGCCTCCAGCCTCAGCCTTGGAGAAAAGACAGAATATTATTATTGTTGGTTGCCCAGTCAGCCAGTTGTTTAGATTGGATTTGGCATTTTTATCCACCTATCGAGTCCTTCCCAAGGACCTGGGATAAGCAGATGTTGTTTGATGGTGTTAAAGGTATCATCGCAGGATATAAGCTGTTCCAAGTAAAGCTGTCTTTTGCAGTAGACTGATGGTGATTTTGTCAATGCCAGTGGTGTTCAAGTGGTGCTCCAGATGGCTTGGGATTGCACCCAAGGCACCTATTACTACCAGTACTACCTTTGCTTTCTTTTGTCATAGTCATTCTACTTCTATTTGCACGTCTTTATATTTTGCGATTTTCTCCAGTTCTTTCTCTTCTATTTTGCTGTCTCCAGGTATTGCAATGTCCACTATCCAGACTTTTTTGTCTTTCTTATCAACAATTGTTATGTCTGGGGTGTTATGTGGCAAGTGCTTGTCTGTTTGAATTCTAAAGTCCCAGAGCACTTTAGCTTCTTCATTTTCCATTACTTTGTCTGTTTTGTGCTCCACCAGTTCTTGCTTGCAGACAAATGAGATTTCTTGCAGATATTCCAATGCACTGTTCTTGTTGTTGTTATACCATGCATTTGCCAGGAATTAAGTTCAACTCCATGAAGCCTAAAAAACTAACCAGCCCCTGTAAACAATATTCACTATTGATCAATATCTGTTTACTTGACGGATAGATGTTCAAACATTCAACTCTGAGGTATCAGTATAAAAAAGTTTCAAAAAACACTTCTGTGGAGAAACATTTTACTATTAATAATACTATTTCTCTCTTTCTCTCAAATAATAAAGCATCAAATTGGTTCTACAGAAAATTAAATCGAATAGGATATCACTAAGATGACATACTTGCTCTGGAGTAATTTATGTTGGCTATTTACCTATAAGTAAACCCCACTGAGCTTTCTGAGATTTATTTGTGAGTACATACACACAGAATTTCAGTATCAGTCAGAAGCATATCCCACTAATTGAATGTGATTTCCACTCAGGGACAATAAGGAATATAGCTTTTGGCTATCATTTCCTGTATTCTTTCCCTAGATATTGGGGGGGTGGGGGGGGGCGGAGAGAGATATTAATCTTGCTATGGCATGGGAAAAGTGATGATGATGGCAGGATACTTCTTGAAAGCCTCAACCTCAATGAGTTTGAATAAGAAAATAAAACTGATCTGGTTCCATAAAACAAAATCTAGAATATTGGAATTCTCCCAGAAATTTTAAAATTAAGAATTAGAATTTCCAATGAAAATTCTATGAATTGTACCAATGAATAATGTTCATTAATAACCTAAGCAAGAAAACCTGAAGGTTTCAATGTTTTATTTCTATTTCATTTACTATATCAATTACTGTCTCCCAAAGTGAGTCTCATCAGTTTTAAAAAGAGAGACAGGCTTACAAACTAAAAAGAGAAGAACACAAGGGAAGGAAAGAGGAGGAAAAAGGGAGAAATCAGTGCTTTTGGGGCCAAAATAGACATTTAAACCATTCAGAATGAGTTAATGTTCCATTGTATTCTTGCTTAAATAGCAATTAATAGTCCCTGGCTACTGGATGAGGCCAGGATATCTTGCTCTTCACCCACTGGGCCCAAGGCAACCAAGCTTTGGTTCAATTGATCAAGTAAGTCCTGGAGCCTATCTCATGGCTGATATAAGGCTGATTTTTCCTCTTGCCATGATGTTCTTTCTGACTATTGAATCAAAGCATGGCGTCTTTTGTGGACATTGATATGAATATTTACACATCCCCAAGATTATTAGTGCCTATATCTGTAGTGGTACAAACATTGGATTCCTCCTGTCCATAAAAATATCCATTATTACCATCCCCTAAGGTTATCACTATACAGTTCAGCACAGATGCCACCTGGAGGCCCATCTGCTAATGGAGAAAAATCTAGACTTGGCTGGAATGAATTACTTTATCAGAACATTCCACAGGAAGGAATTTATATGAATGACTGGCAATGTTCTTGGCTAACCCAAGATTCAGACTCACTCTGGGAGGAGAGGCAGCTATACCAAAGGCTAGAAACAATATTGCTGGAATGGGATAAATGGGCCAGGATATATACTTATAAATTATTGAGCTTTGTGTCAGTAGCCAATTTCTGACATAAGCATCAAGGAGAATCCTCTTTGGTTATCATTGGAGCAAGTTATTCATAAATGTTCAGTTTCATGTGACTGAAGTATCATTATTTTCATATTGTTCCCAACAGGAACAGCTTGCACATCAGACAGAAGACTTAGCTAGCAGATGGAAATGCTGATCACTGTTGGTGATATGTGTGTGTGTGTGTGTGTGTGTGTTCCAAGTATGAGCATTTTCCAAATATCTCCCTCTCATACACAATTCACATATTTGCTCAGATTTGGACATGATTACAGTTTGCTGTCAGGAATGGATATTTCAATCAGTCGTTATTGTAGGTTTCAGCAGAAAGGGAATAAGTGTTCTTTTATCAAATAAATTAATTCAATTCCAGATAGAATATATCAGCATTACAGAATGCTTTGCTAATAAATCAGATGTGCAAACAGTGACTGATCACATGTTGCATTAAGTCATGGTTTCTTAATCATGGTTAATCAGATAAGCCCAAGTGGCTGCGGGAGGGGATTTCTTTACTGATTAGTTATACCAAAAAGAACAAAAGAAAAAAGACTCAGCTTTTAAACAAGAGATTAAACTGTGGTCAGTTTTTTCCTACTAGTGTTCATTAAAAAAGAAATCGCTTTACAGTGAGATGGGCAATGACAAATTTGAAAAATAAATAAATAAATAAATAAATAAATAGGTAAAGAGGGAGCAAATAAAATCAAGTCTAGGATTTTGAATCAGGTGGTAAAGGATCTTTTCACCAACATAAAACAATCTGAAGTTCTTTGTAGTTTGATAGGTTTCAGAATTTCAATATATAATTCCATGTCACATAAACATCTTCAAACCTTATTTCTTTTCCTATTATGATTTTTATAAACATATGAATATTGAACCAAAACAGGGCAACTACAGAAGAAACCCATGTCAAATGTGACAATGGCCCCCTCATTAATATGCAGAAATGATATTCAGTAAACACACAAAAGAACCTTTTATTGAATTATTCAATATCTTAAGATCACAAGATACTTATTTAGTATTTTTTAAAACACTAACCCATTGACTTAAGTTAGAATATTACAACTCAGCTGGGTTCACACTAAATTATAAGCCATGACTTTCAAACCACAATAGTTGAGATCACACAACACAGCAAGCCAAAACCATGCAAACCACATTATAGTTTAAAGACTATGAAAGCATATGACATTTTTAATCATTAAAATGCCACAAAACTCACTGATATTTTTACTATAATAGTCTAACACAACTTATCTGCCCCTGACACATTTGAAGAATTATAGCAAAGCAAAACATGGTATGGATTAATATAAACCAATGAACAAAAGTAGAATTCTGTAGGCATGAAACCTAGACATTTGAAAAATAATGAGTTCAGAAGACAGTTGTTTATACAGCATGTAACAACAAAGAGGAAGGTGGGACAGAAGGCTAATGCTATAATTATCTATAATTAGGATAGATAATTGGAAAAACAAGTATCTTTCTGCTTCAAAGTGAGAAATTTTACTTCCTATATCAGTGTTTTCTGCCTTACATCCAAGCCTTTTCTGGAGATACCACTTATTATCCTGACATATAATGCTGACCCAGGATTTTTTTTTAACACTGGTTTATTGAATAAGTTGGGATTAGACTTCATACTATGTTATGTGATTTCCTTGGATTTGGTTTAGCATGTTGAATGTTAATCCACATTTTCAAAAACAGGACAAAGGATGACCCTGGATACTACTGACCTGTCAGCTTGACATCTACACTGAGCAAAATCAAGCAGCAGATTTATAAGCATTTGAATAGCATGCCACAACTAACAAAAACCAGCATAGTTTGCTGTAAATGAATCATGCCAAATCTCCTTATTTCCAGAGTTACTTGTTTAGATGATCAGGGTAATGCCACAGACATAGTGCACTGGACTTCAGCAAAGCCTTTGATAGAGTTCCTCATTCTCCTTCATAAAATGGTAACAAATGGATTACATGATACTACTGTAAAATTGGGTCACAGTTGGCTATAAATGACCTCCTCTTCAGCTTGGAGAGAAATATTAAGTAGCGTGCCACAGGACTCTGTCATGGATCCTATATTTTTCAACATTTTTATTAATGACTTGGATGAGGGAGTGGGGGGAGACTTACAAAGTTTGTAGATGGCACAAAGCTGGCTTAGATGGCTAATACTTTAGTTGAAAAAAATAAAATTTAAGAAGCCTTAGGTAGGCTTGAAGAGTGGTGGAAATGAATAGGATTGAATTTAACATGAAGAAATATAAGGTTCTCCATCTGGGTAAAAAAAAATGTAAGGCAAAATAGAATAGGGGAGATCTGGTCTGACAGTAGTATATATGATAGAAATCTGGGTGTTCCTTTTGAACCAACACTGTAATAGAACTGCTAAAAAGCTAAATGCTACTTTGGGATATATTAACAGGAACATAAATCATGGGAATTTTTTTTTTTTTTTTTTTTTTAGCTCTCTGGAAAGGGCTCTAATGTTGGGAAAGATGAAAGGAAAGAAAAGAAGAGGACGACCACCAGCAAGAGGGATGGACTCAGTTACAGTGGCGATGAGTGCACTGTTGGGAGACTTGAAAGAATAGGTTAGGGATAGATTGTCATGGAGAAAATCTATCTAAGTGGTTGCTAGGAATTGAAAATGACTTGATGGCACATAATCAATCAATCACCCTGCCTTGGTCAGACATGTGAAATGCTGTGTCCAGTTCTGGGCACCACGGTTCAAAAAGCACAGCGAGAAATCAGAGCAAGTTTAGAGAAGGGTTACCAAGATGTTGAAGGGTCTTGAAACCAAACCCTATGAGGAATGGTTAAAGGATCTAGATAAGTTTAATTTACAGAAAATATGATGGAGGGAAGATATGACAGCAGTCTTCAAATACAGTGGTACCTCTACTTACGAACGCCCCTACTTATGAATTTTTCAAGATATGACCAGCTCCGGCCCCCAAAAATTTACCTCTACTTACGAACTGGCCTCGACTTATGAACCGGATCCGCAGCCATTTTCTGCCCGTTCCACGTGGTCCGCAGCCATTTTCTGCCCGTTCCACGTGGTCCGCGGCCATTTTTACGCCCGTGCCACGTGGTCCACAGCCATTTCCCGCCCATTCCACGTGGTCCGCGGCCATTTTTCCGCCCTGCCGCGTGGTCTGCGGCCATTTTCCGCCCGTTCCACATGGTCCGCGGCCATTTTTCCGCCCGTTCCATGTGGTCCGGAGCCATTTTTCCGCCCTGCCACATGGTCAGCGGCCGTTTTTACGCCCCTGACGCGTGGTCCGCGGACGCCGGAACGGATTAACGGTAATTACATTGAACCTTATGGGAAACTTTACTTCGGCTTGCGACCAACTCGACTTGCAATCAGAGTCACGGAATGGATTAAGTTCATAAGTAGAGGTACCACTGTATCTGAAAGGCTTTCACACAGAAGAGAACAGGGTAGGACCAGAACCAGTAGATAAAAACTACAAGAGATTTGGTTCAGAAACTTCTTGATGGATTGAACTGTCAACCAGTGGAAGAGGCTGCTGCACGATATGCTGAGTTCTCTTTTGCTGGAGTTTTCAAATTAAAGCTGGACTGTCATTTGTCAGACATGTGCTAATGGACCGTGCACTGAGCAGAATGTTGAACTAGATAACCCATAAGGTGCCTCCAGCTTTATGAATCTATGAGTCTACTGACCCATGTGGATTTTATACCATAGTTTATGATTTAGCATGAAGTGTAAATCCAGCCAATTGTGGATTAAGCAAAACAACTGTAATCAAACTATGAATTTATGTGACGTATGAGCACAGCTATTCTATTATTATCTTTTTAAGCACTGGACAGCAAAATACCATGTTTCCTGTACAACTCTTCCTGAACTGTCCACAGATTTGCCACATGCTGATGTTTGCTGTAATAACTTTACACAGAAAGTAACCATCACAATTGCCCTGAAAAAGTTTTCTCGCAAACTGCTTCTTCAAGCATTTTATTTACAACTTCAGCATCTGAAATGATCTTTGTTCCCACTGTTAAGTATTTAAAACCTGAAACTCAACTCCTGTGCTATATTTAAACTTTCTCTAATGACTAATTCTGATAAAAGATGTATTAAACCAAGGCTGTTAGAAAAAAATTCTCCCAAATTCCAAGCAGTATAATAATATACTAAAAACAACAGTTTCAGAACTTTCCTTTTAATTAGACCATCATGGAATGCTCTACTAAACTATAGTAATAACTTTACTGTACCATTATTAACTTCTGTTCCAGAGTTTTCAGCTGGGATCACATGTTTCCCGTGATAGAACAAGTAAAAAGCTTACTGTGACAAGACTTTTAGTACTCTTTTTTTTTAATTTGCCCCCAGCTATAGTCAGCTAAGTGATATAGACCGTCAGCCAGCATATCTTCACAACCAGAACTGACCCTCATTAGGAACAGGCTAGGTGTAACAAAATCCATATTTTTGACTTTTAGATGAAGCATAAAAAGAGCAAGCTTATGTTAACCCAATCAGTTATTTTCTTAACAGAAACAGTCTTTGAATGAAAATAAAAAAGCCAGTTTCCTGAGTCTTCAGCAAATCCTTTCCAGATTTCCAGCAAACGATAAGTATTTCAGTTCTCATCAGCCAAAAAACACTATAAAGTAATGTTGATTTCCTAACATACCAACAAGGCCAGCAAGAGGAAGCAATGTTATAATGTGAAGATTTGGCTTATGTAAAGTGACATCAATGAGAAAGGAATGAGGTAATTTGAAAGTAAGAATTTAAGAAGTAATCTTATATGGTCATATGCCCAACCAGATGTGTTAGGACTGCAACTCTCAACATTCACGCCCAGCATGAGAAAAAAAAGATGCCAGAAGGGGGATGGCTGACCTAACTCAGTGCTGGCTACAACTTCCAGCAACTTTCCACCTTTCTTCTTGAATTTACTATCTCAAGAACTTTACACGTAATACTGATTTAAATCCAGGATTTCTGCATACAAAGCAGACATTAACTAAGCTCCTATAGAATACTAACCATTTTATTGGGGGGATAAAAACAATAGAGTAACTGCCCCTAACTTCCCATACGTAGAGAGCTACATTCACATTGACAAACAAACTACAGTGAAGAACAGGCACCTCTTATGGTCATTCAGCTCCTGGTTTCTTATAAGATTATTCACTATTTTCCATTCAGCTGAACACAGAACTAGAAATAATCGTTTATGCCTGATGAATAAAATCAATGAGCAATCCAGGATGTGTGGTATAGTTTTTCATTCATAAGCCCATGTTCCATCCACATTTGGTTTTGTTATTTGGGATCCAAAATTCTACATTCGTGTTGTGGGGCCCATCCTGACTAAAATGGAAGAAAACATGCTTGACAGAGTTTTCAGCCCAGGTAGCCTGAATCCATTTCCCATCTACTCTATCTATAAGGTCTCAGATCTGAAGTTGATGTTTCAAAAAGAGGATGGTCTTTAGCACCACCCCCACTTAGCACCACCCCTCACTTCTGCCTCTGAAGATCATCTGCTGAGACACTAGAGGGCTTCCTTGTGAAGTTGGTTGGCCACTATGAGAACAGACCGTTGGACTAAATGGGTCAGGGGTCCAACCCAGCAGTACTGCTTACGTTCTTATAGTCTCTCTCCCTTTTGCACATGACTGTCATGGCACATACTGTATATTAAAAAGGCAAGGCTTGTAGCATAACAGTGATTTCTTCAGACTGACTGATTGGACACTATTACCCCCACTGACACCACTGACTGGATCTCATTATTTTTTAACTTTGATTCCCTAGCAGCTCACAAGAGGAGCTTATCATTTTCCTGATTTAGATCCACCTCCGTCTGCTTGTTGAATCAAACTGCTCATGTCCTCTTTAAAATAATTGTCTCCGTTGCTGTAAGTGAAGTTTAGGGAAAGAAAAAAACAAGGTCATTCCCTAGCAAAAGGGAAAACAGTGTAAGAGGCTAGGGATCCAGCATGGAACTCCTGTAATGTCCGTTTTGTACCTTAGCTTTAAATCCGTTGAGAAATTACCAATTGCCTCCTTTAATCCCACAATACTGCTCAACTGACCAGGATCTATACAGCTTCCTTTACTTTGGTATATTGTATGTTGCCTTCATTAATGATTTCTGGAGACTGGATTTACAATCCAATCAGGCTAATGCTTTAGGCAAACACAAGTTTTGGCAATTAAAAAAAGAGTCAAAACATGGCAGTAAATCCAATTTATGAAAAAACCCAATCTACAGTACATAGCTGACTGTATCCTCTAGATTAGCAAGAGATTTCAAACAGAGAAAATGCCATAATCTCTAGATGTAGGAGATTTGAAGGGATTTTGGAATTTGATCTGTATAATATTTAAACTGTAGGTACTACTGTCCTATTATTATTTTAAGACAGCTGTGCAGAACATTGTCAGGAAATGAGCGTCTCTAAATCACAGAAGTAAAGTAGAAAGTAAAAGAAATATGCTTTTTAAATACTCATTTCATCTTTCATGTTCTAATAGCTTAGAGCCTGCCAAAAACAGAGAGCAATAATAATCCAAATTTATTCCAGAACCTCTTAACCATTTTAGCTCAACTATTTCAGGAGTGGGCAGCATACAGACCTTCTGATGTTACTGAAGTATAACTCCCAGCAAACCCAGCTAACTTGGCCAATGGTAAGAAATACTGAGAGTTGTAGTTCAGTAAAATCTATATAATCCTAGATTATCCCCCTTTTGGCTTTCTGGTGAGATCACTTACTGAAATTATTCTGAGGGTTTGCACATGACTGCAATCATACAAGATACTTTCTACAGAAAGAATGTTTTAACTGTGAGACAGTTTTGCATCTTTAGCAAAATTGTATTAGTTAAAAGATGAACACATCTTACATTTGTAACCTTCCCATGTTTTTCCATTGCATCTTCCATGCTTTTCCCACCACTGAAAACCTATTAAAGAAGGAAAGATGGATAAGCTGGGCAATGCCTTTTGATTATTATTAAAGTGTTCTTCTACACCTGGTCTCTTCATCTCAACTCCACATGCATTTCAAAAAGCATACACTTGTTACAGATCAGGCACTTTTTTTCTTCATAGCAGAAAAAGAAGATACCTTGTTGACCCCTAACTTGAAAGCGGGAGGGGACATTTCCCTACAGCAGGTCTGTGCACTTGGATGGAAAACAACAACTTTATTTTCACTGACTTTTAACTGAAATTTAGCTTTTCGTTCAATAATGAATACAAAGTAATTTATGGCTTCCAGATTCCAAAGCTGATTGGTAACTCCAATAAATCTCACTGTCTAAAATTATTTGAATTCTTTTTAAAAAATATTTTGATAACTGCATTTCAGCATAATTGGTTTCCTTTGGAATACCATTTGTATCTACGTATTTTATTTTATCCAGTTAAACACATCATTCTGAGAAGGGGTCCATAGGTTTCACCAGGCGCTCAAAGGAGTCCATGGCATAAAAAGATTAATAACCTCTGCCCCAGAGGTAAATTATAGGCCAATTTGTGATGAATTAGTGTGAGCTCAGGGAATCTTTCTTTGCCACTGGCTTGAATATTATTCCATTGTACTCTACATGCCAGCACATACCACAACTCATTGGTATTCTTTTACAACACGGACAGATTATTACTTTTTGGGTTACCATATTATAGTTCTGCAGTAACAGCTGATAATTTTCTCATCCTATCAAATGATAATCCCAGATTGTAGAAATTGCAAACAGACATTGGCTGTTCTCTTCAAGGGTCACCCTTCCCTAGCCAAGGTTAGGGAAGAGTATATTTGCTGAATCACTCAGAGAAAAACAGCCTGATTATCTAAGCTGGTTTAGTATTGTTGACAATGAGAGAGCAGCAGCAGCATTTAGTTCAGCAGTTTTTTAGTCACTAAGTACACGTTAAGATTATCAGAAGCCAAACATCCTGATCTTCTAAACAATCAAAGTAATCCAGAATTATATAAATTCAATTTACCAAAACACTGTTACATTCAAGCTTCCAAAAAGAAAGCACAAATTGGAGAACTCCTCTGCTTGAATACTTCTTCTAAGGGGAATCTACTACAGTTCAAGAAAGACTGTTTCATCTCTTACCATCCAGAAATTCTTCATAATACATAGCGGTAATTTCTAATTTAGCATTTCTGTGCAAACATCATGTAGTTCTTTGTCTTTTTCTACCACTTTTTTTGACAATGAATGTCCTTATGCTGTTAGGATCACCCTAACACAAACTTCAGCCATACATGGTATCTAGGTCTATACACCCATTTTTGAAGTGTATAAACTATGTGGTTGGGATGTATATTTCTGCCTCATGGTTTAGAGAGGCAAGGTCTGCCACTAGAATGACAATTCCTATTCTAGCTCTTCTTGCATTCAAAATAAACTGAAATAAACCTTGCAGTAGAGATACCATTGATGAGAAGCAGCAGTAGGAGTATCCACAGGAGAGGGAGGTCCAAAAATTCAAAGTGACAGCTGCAACTCCATGATTTAAGTCCTGTCCCTTTTTATGTGCTATGTATGTAAAGGCAGGGCTTTGATCATAAGTTTATGGCCACTGTCTGATTTTTTGGACCTTCTCCTGTGTATGCCTCTAGGAAGCAGTCTTTCTTTTCATATCTTCTTTCTGAATAGCATGCAATCCTTTCATCAGAATGTATTGCAGGCCATTCTGGAACAAAACTTTGTAGCCACTTATCCACTATACCCAAATCCACACACCCTAATATAAATACATATTAAAGGCAGAAAAACAGAACCAATTTCTATTTTAATTTTCAGACAGAAAAAACAATCTTCCAATTATTTCCAGTTAGTATCGCCTGACTGAAAGATTATACTAGATGTTATGAGTTTGGATTTTAAATGGTCTATACCATTTAATTTGCTTATAACTTACATAACTTCTTCAAGATAGTTATTGGATCCTGAGCATTATCTATGAGTCGTTTGGGGTTCAGCATGTTATATTATAGAAATCCAACACACAAAATTGCTTTATTAAAAAAAAAAAAAACTATCTCCATTTTAGTCACCAGGTGGCAACAGATAAATATAAAACCCTCAAATGCTTATACTTTGTAAACCTGATCAATGACTCCCAATTATATCTCTTTCAATAGTCATTTGATCAAGGACGTACCAGTTGCTGAAAAATACAATACTTGTCGCTTTACTGAGAGCACATCCTCTATACATTTTGCCTGGTAGAATATTAGCTGGGTCCCTGAATCCTGATTTTTAGGAACTCATACAATGACATCAAACAGGCAAGAGTCTCATTATATGGCACAGAAAAAGCTTCTTGATAAATATTTATTGGAGACTGAACGTATTAAAAGGAATATCAGCTGATATTCTTATAAGATCTCTGTTCCATTCAACAACTTAGACTTGGCACTTTCTACCCTGATTCACAATACTTCTACAGAATCGGGGGGGGGGCGGGGGGGGACCCTACCAGACCTCCACTGAGGGAAATATCGACCCTTTTCTACCTCCATCTTTGCAAAGGTGATAAGGTGATAGCATCAAGAAGCTAAGCACAGAACTTAAATGTAGCCTTTCTCAAAAGTTAAATAGTTGTTGTGTCCTTCAGAGCAAACTGTTTAGCAAATATGGGGGAAAAAATCAACATTTGTGTGATACAGTGAAGACCAGCCTCGAGGCCAGGTGAGACCTAAGGCAGCAGTGGTTGAATTAGATTTCTGATATGGTAGCAATATTTTCTTTATTAGTTGGTTAGTTCTTTTAATTGACCAATTGGGCATTTTTTAAAGTGAACTCTTAAGTACAATTCTTTTGCAAGAGAGAGAGTGATAGATGCAATGACTGCTAAGTTGTTGCTCGTCTTTCTCAAAGGAAAGAATATCTCTTCTAATGCAACAATAATCTTTGATCAAAACCCATACAGTTAATTCAATCAAATTTAACTGGGTCACTATACTTGTTTTCTTTAACAAGAGATAGGTAGGCATCATTTAGAACAACATTCTCAACTGGTTGCCCCCCCTCTGTGGTCTACATCCACCATCACCCACAGCCGGGGCAAATTCGTCAACATTTAGCTCCTACGTGACCTACTGAGCAGGTACATGGGTCACCCAGATTTTCCCTTTAAGAATCTCTTTAAATTATAATCAATATTTCTAAATTTGTACCTCTACATGTAATTAGCATATGGAGATTTTCTGCAAATCTGCATTCTCTTTGATGGTAATTTTGAGAATGCATGGCTAAGCAGCTACTTGGCAAGGATGGATAATCATCTGATGCCTTCCAAGGATACACAAATACGTAACTTTTATTAGTTCTTGGTCAGGGAAAATTGCCTTGTGAATTTTTTTTAGGTGAGGCAAATCTTTAAAAGGTACAGGAGGCCTGAGGTATGATGGGGAGGGTTTGGGAGGGGGGGAAATTGGGAACTGAAAACAGTGTTCCTTGGCTCCCTTTAAATATATCATGTCCACTAAACTCAGCTAATATGTCTAGCTGGTGCCTAGACCTGGATATCAGCAACAATGATGATGGGGGAAGGCAAAGTTTGCTCACCTGGTGAATTGGTCCCCTACTGCATCATATCACACTGCAAGGACAATGGGCTTGGTGGGCTATCAACGGTGAGTCTATTTCATTTACTGACTAAGCAACTTGAGAGGCAGACACAGTTGTTGATAGGCTCTTACCATCCTCTTGCACCCTGGCTGGATAGGGCCATTCTACCCACACTTGTCTGTGAACTTACTGGCCCACATAAATGCACAGAAGCCTTGTGTAAGAGCTGAGTTTTGGCCCATGATGAATAGATCTCTATACTAAGTGGTCTCAGAAACAAGACAGCTGTTTAAAAGCAAAGTTAGTCAGCAAAGCTAAGGAAAAGAAGACAGGAAGGAATGCTTGTTTTGGCAAGTTGTGCCAGACTCAAGGGTCAGCTAATTTTTTGCATAAAATGCTAGCAATTTTAACACTGTGCTAAAATCTGTCTTCCAATTTCCACAAAGTTTTTTCCCCCTTTGAAAAAGAGGCCTCTGTTTTTCTACCTCATACTGAAGCTAGTTTAGACTTTCTTTTTAAGCCTTACTTTATCAGGTGGCAGAGTTCCCTGATGTTCTTGGTTTTTCTTTTTTTATGCCATAATTATGTAGCTCCTCTGATTATTCATGCTTCCTGGTTAAAAAAAAAAAAGTTTCCACAAGAGTAATTCTTTCATGATTAAAATATATGAAAAGAAACTCAGACTAACTTGTAAGCATAGCACAAGCAGTTTCAATCAAAATCTAGACTTTTTATTGGTCTAAAAGCAATCTGATTTTCTCCCCTCTCCTCTCTTATCCAATTTCTGAACAGTATCTTTGTTCTGGAAGGCCTGAGGCAAAAATGTGGGGTTCATATTTGCTGGCCTTGAACAATCAGATAATCAGTCAATCTGAAAGCTGTTTCGGAATGTCTCAAAATCTTAATGAACAAATGACTCCAATTTTTATGCTTTTGTGCTAATGTTCCATAGGAAGTCTTGCACTAAGATGGAAGTCCCACTGTAAGACATCTCATACAATCTCTTCAAAAGGGGACACAGAAATCTGTCATTTAAATGTCACAATAGCCTGGGAAAAGGTGGCATAGCCTGCTCATACTATTAGCATTTTTTTGTCCCATTCAAAGCTATCCATAGATTGGTTGGGATTCATAGTGGTTCATTGTTCGTGTACAGAGAACACAGCAGTTTGAGAAGTCTTCCTGACAGAACATATGCTGGCCACAGATAACTATAGTCACGTGTTCAGTGACCTCTTGGAAACAGGTATATAGGCATAAAGTTCCTCATACCTGTGGAAATCCTGAGTGGGTCATAATTTTTCTGAATGAGAAGGAACCCTACACAAGGGCAGGGGTATGCAGGCAGGGATCACATGTCCTGGAGGCCCGGGTAGCCTGTTGGTGGCCAGCAGGCTATGGTCTCATTTGGACTTTAATAGAACCCCCATCTAATCATACTGTCAGCTCTACCCCATCCTTGATTCATGTCTTTCCCTGCTCTGTATTGCAGTAGGCTATGATAGGAGTGAAGCAGCAGCTTTATGAAGTAGAACAATAAGTCGAAAGGGTTCTACTCTTGAATAAAGGAACCTGTGGCTTTTTGTGACCAATTCTACAGTTCAAACTTTGCTATTTTCTGCTTGCAGGGAGATCAGAGATGCCTACACAAATGAAGGGGGTAAATAGCCATATCATTGCTGCATATGCAGTATCTTATTTCTGTAAATAAAAAGCATAACACTGGAAGAGATGGCAGAGTCTCAAACTGCACAGTAAATTACTCTGCTGTGTTTTTCATTTAAATAAGTTAAATACACTGGGGACGGCCAGAATGGCAATTACAATTACACTACCCATTAGGATGCATTAGATTACATTAACCCAAGATCTCTCAGGTTCCCTACAAAGTTACACAGACAGAAAAGCAGTTTAATAGCAGTAACTCAAAGATTAAGGAAGTATTAGTATTTAGCTGATATGCTTTTTATAAACACTTAGGAGAAAGCTTGTGTCTTTTTTTTAGAGGTCTGGGTGATCATGCTTACTACAGTTGTCCAAACCAAAAGAGAATGATATGGGGAAACAAGGAGAAGTAGATCCTCATGTTAACCATTTGTTGCCTGTAGTAAACATGAAGATGAGTTTGTATCTAAAGCGAATGCTTCCCAAATATTCTGAGATCCAGGAAGTTAATAATACTGTTGGAAAGGAACGTGCACCACACACACACACATCTTATTCATATGAGAAAATGCATACATTCATGCATTTCCAGCTGTGGGTACACAAGCTGCATCTGGTTGAACTACACAGGCAAAATGCCATTAGCTGTAATGGAGGAGGATATAAATCATGACAAATTAATTGGTGGGAAGGGATGTTACAGAAAAAAGCAGAACTTGCACCAGTGCAGTTATTAGTTACTGCTCAAAGTAAGGAAATACTTTAGAAGTATTAATCTTTTCCATGTAAAGTAGAAAATTAAGCTAAATGGTACTAAAACAGTTACAGTGGTACCTCGGTTCATGAACTTAATTCGTTCCGTGACTCTGGTCGCGATCCGAATTGGTCGCGACCCAAATCAAATTTTCCCATAAGGTTCAATGTAATTACGGTTAATCCGTTCTGAACCATATGTATTTTTTTTTTTAAACCACAAAAATATGACACAAAGTACAGTACGAAGAGAGAGAACGCTAGCCTTGCTCGAGGCGACCTCTGGTGTGGAGGACAGGAAGGCGGGTGGGGAGGCGGTTATTGCTTGGAGGGAGAGTCCCCCTCCCTACAGGAAGCCACGACCACGTGTCACGGGAGGGAAAATGGCCGCGGATCCTGTTTGTCACCCGATCCGGTGTTCGCGAACAGAAGCAAAATTTTGTGAACGGTGCTGTTCGTGACCCGAATTGGTCGTGAACAGAAGCGTTCGTGACCCGAGGTACCACTGTACTTCAATGGGACACATTTCCAAGTGAATATGGAACAGGACTGTAGCTTCTTGTATCATCATCCTGATAGTAAGCCTCACTAAGCTCAGTGGGACTTCCTTTTGAGTAGATATAGGATTGCACTGTGAATCAAAGTATGGTAAATGATGAATAAAATTGGTGACTCTTAAAAAAACTTACAAAATTAGGCAAAATGCCTCTCTCCCCTACATCTTTTCCTTTGTTTGTGCTGTGTTTTCAACTGCAGTTGAAACAGATTAAAATAGTAATAAGCAACTTTGAACTCCAGATTCCATCAGTCTAGCCAATAGTGAAGGATCATATAAAATGCAATCCAACAATATCTGGAGGACTACATATTGCTCATTCTTGGTCAAAATGAACCAATGGAACAAATTTGACTTGGGCTATGAGCATCTGATCTTTACTCAGCACAATCCCCTGTACTATAGGCAACGTCCAGAAACACTGATTGCTTCTAAGTAACATCTTGCCTGACATAAATACTGTATTTTCTAGTTTAAATCAGTCCCTGTATGTTCAAAACTGAGTGTCTGTAATTGCATCTCTTGCTATGAACCTGCAGAAAATCAAGCTTAGTATGACCATATAAATACTAAGCTTTATGGATCAAGAAAATTACAGAAAGCAAAACTACATAGGGGGAAAAAAAGACCTTCTTGTTTACGGAAACATGAAATGCCTAAGTGACACAATGTATGGAATATTAACGAAAAGAATCCTTCCATTCTTTCAGCAAAATCTCGGCAAGTCCAAGAGCAGGCTTGAGATTTCACAAAGCCAGCTAGAAAAGCACTAGGCTGTCAAACCAATTTCAGATGGGAAGGGTGATATAAACACAGTGGCTTTTTGAAACCTTTAATGCTTGGAGGACCTTGTGGGTATAACATGCCCTTTCAAATGTAGAAGGAAGGCCTTTGGACAATTGGAGTGTCAGCACCAAAGAGAACCACAAGCTTGATCCTCAAATGAGGTAAATGTCAGGCAGTGACCTCTAACAGAACTCATACTGGTTGTAGTTTGTTCCTAGTAGTTTCCATAGTATTCCTGCTGGCTTTTTCCAATCTGCCAAAATACAACCACCATTATCATCTGCCCCAGAAAATGTTTTAAAAAATTGCACTGAGTAAAAATAAACAGGAAGCTTTTCTAAACTGCTCTTTGTAGGCTGCATGATTTCAGCAAGGAAGATTTTGCTCTGTGAGGAACAAGCGTCCTCAACGGCTGCTTCAGCTCCAGGAAGTGTGTTATCATTTGCTTTTCCTGGGTATGCACACTGGATGACTACTGGTTACTTATGCTAATACAGAGCTCTGCTTGTAGAACAACTGGAACTAGTTATACATATTTGCAAAATGTCAGAGCACTATCTCACTCTCTAATCTAGAAACAAGTTGAAGTGAACTGAGCTATTATCACATGGTCAAGTTTTTTGGCAAGGTCAATGTTGTGTACAGACAGTTCATCCTAGGTTAAATCTGAGCTGGCAAAACCACTTTGTGGTTTCTCCTCTGTGGAAAGGAGCAACGAAAGCAGGGTGTAATGTCACCATTCTCCAAGTGCATCCTTTTCCAATTCTATATCAGGTTATTATAGCTCCTATGCACCCGGAGCTATAATACTAGCTCCTGTACTATATCACAGCCATGTTTATGCCACAATCATCATTACATCAGGGCATTTTGACTCATCATGTCCTAATATTCAGTGCCATATTAAGAATGAACAATTGTGCTTTCCCCATAGGCACATGGTAGGGAAAGTTTATGTTAGAGAACAGGGGATCAAAGATTCAGAAATAACACATTTGACTCCCCAAATTAGATCCACATGGACATCTCTTAGATCTTTTATTCCAGGTAGGTAAATCTTAAAATACACATATCAATTACTGATATTATAGTGCCTAATTATTTTTCTTTCTTAAAAATAACACTCAAATTTTGCTGCCCCTTTGGAAAACTTTCACTGCCACAGCTTTAAATTAAACTAATTCCTACTAATACAAGTATGGATAAAATATGGAACATTAGCCAAAAGCATTACAATATAATACCATCTGGGAGAAGAAACCAGATATTCCAAATATTTTAGGAGATACAGTCCTACAATCTGAGGTTTACTGACCACAGAATCAACACTAATGTGAATGCTTACGGAAATATTAGGAGAGCAGGCATTAAAAAACATCTCACAGGACACAGATTAACATCTACAAGTTTAATTTCTTTCAAAGATCTCAAGAGATGTGATGTTCTCTAAAAGGAAATACTTCAAATGATTTTAATGAGAAGTTTATATATTTTCTTATTCATGTTATTTGGGGTTTGGTTCCCTTTAACTTCAGGGGATTGCAGTTATAATTTACAATTTAGTTCTCAAACAAAAAAGTTAAGCCTATGGCAAATAGAAATATTTTCGCTTTAATTTAACTCTGAAGGTGTCAACCCGAAAATAATATTTAATTTCAGGTGTAACCTAGCTAGGATTTTCAAAACATAGTTGCATCCTTATTTCCCATTTTGCTATTCTGTACTACATTTTCATGAGTTTTCATTTTATTTGACACAATTTGTTTTCATATAAATAAATACTTAATTTAGTTATTGCAAAATTTTAAGATAAAAATGAAAACATAAAGTAATTCAGTGGTTTCCAGTCTTTCACAAAGTGAACTATTAATCCAAGTAATTATTAGGAGACAAAAATGGATAGCTTTATGTTTCAGTGATAATTAGAAACAGCCAAGCATGATAGTATGGTCCTAAACAAGAAAAAACATTAGAAACTAAATAAGGTAATAAGAAGATGAAGGAAGGTAATAGTCATAAGTGTATATAAGCATGTGATTTACTGCTTAACTGACATACCCCAAATTCCATTTTCATTGCTCCAGATTAATATTTGAAGCCACTATTGTATTTCTTAACATATATTACAACTCTAATATGTTACATTCTTTTGGGAACAATAAGCAAACATACTTTTTTAAAGAAAAAAAATTATTTTGGCATCCATACTATGGATTAGTTGCAATATGTTCATGTGCCACTAAAGTCCTTGGACCACTTGTAAAGAATTATTCCTTTTCTTTTTAAAGTGATTTAATATATTGTGAACATTCTCATCAAGATTATTATTTTAGTTGTATTTTTGTAAGCTGCCCAAAACCATTAAGGGAGTGGGTGGGATATATTTTCTAAATAAATAATCCTGGATAGATTTTTCCGATATTAATCTGTCCACATTTTAAACATGCCACTATGCCTAAGGGAATGCTTAAATGTCAGTACATGTTGTATGGAACACATTTAATATATTTAAAATTTTGATGCATCATTCGTCCATCTTAATACTATGCAAAGTTGCCTATTTAAATAAACTATTTACCTCTTCAGAAGTCTAGTCCATATTTCTCATTTCCATTCTATGCTCATTAGTTCTGTCAGACAGTTCTAGAAGAAACCATATACTTTACCATACAGGAACATACAGTATTTTGGCTTCTCAGAAAGTAGCAAGAGCGAGTCAGACATAGCAATCAAAACAAAAGGCAGATGTCCCCAGGTATCAGTAAAGATTATTTTGTTGTTGGCCCAATATATTTCAAAAATATTTCTTTATCAAGGGCACTTTAAAAACAGGATAAAAAGTATATACTTAAAAGACTGCAGCAGCTTATCAAACATGTAATACCTCTGTATGTATGCTGAAAAAAACTATACCAAATCAGGGTTAGTAGTATCCATTAGTATACACATAAACTTAAGACATTTGAAAATATCTATTTCACCACATATAATTGTTTTCCTAATTAGTCCAACTGGTCTCTAAACACAGACATCTTTAGCTTGATATCAAGGCAAAAGAACAAAAAATATGGCATTCCTGTCATGCAGAGCACCATGCTGTCCTGCCATTTTGAAAAGAGATGGCCTGGTCATCTTTCAAATAGGGCAAGTTGATGCCAATGTTTCAAAACTGCCAAAACAAACAAACAAACAAAACCACACCATTTTTTTTTCTTTCTCTATGTATGTGTGTTTGAGATAAAGAAAGGCAAAAATTCAACAAATAAATATTGTTCTCCAAGCCAATTTTTATCAGGGCTTGCTTCCCTTGGTATAACGCAGTAAGATCTATTTATCTCTCTACAACATTTTTAAAAAGCATTGCTTTCAAAATTACTGATTTTGTACCTCATTGATATATTTGTGCATTGCTGTTTATACCTGTTCTGTTTTCCATTTCATCCTTACAGATGGTTAGCTCAATGATCTGAAGCTGGTGATTCACCAGAGGCATGCCAAAGAGGTACAATTACATTGCCTTTCCAAAGAAACTTTGAAGAACATGAATAGCTACAGGGAACAAGATGGAAAATATTTATTTCTTAAATTTCTTTAATGTTCTATGTTTCTGAGCTTCATTCATCAACATGTCCTTTCATTAGATGAAATTCAAAATGGTGACAAAACATTAAGAAACACTGAAGCCCAATTTAGGGAAACAGTAGGGAGACATTATTTGAGGCAAGACATGCTCCACTTACTACAATAATTGATCATGACTATCTTGTCTCATCTGAGATCAACAGTTGGGTAATACCTTTTTTAGGACCAAATAAAATAGCACAAAAGAATTTAAGCTTTTAAATTTCAAGAACTCATCACTGAGCAACAGATGAGAGGAAGGAAGGAAGGAAGGAAGGAAGGAAGGAAGGAAGGAAGGAAGGAAGGAAGGAAGGAAGGAAGGAAGGAAGGAAGGAAGGAAGGAAGGAGTGGGAGGGAGGGAGGGAGGGAGGGAGGGAGGACAAAGCTATGGTTGATTTCAAAGTCATATTTATACAGGATCAGATTGATGGAAGCCTTCAGATATATATAAAAAAATTGTGTGATGGTATTTATTTATTTATTGGATTTATAGGGCCACCCAACTCCAACAATGTGACTCTGGGTGGCATAAAGCAAAAACAAACAATAAACCAAAAAAACCCACACAATATTAAAAATTCTACCCAATATATAAAATATAAAATGGTGACTGAACACAATAATTAAACAATCAAAAGAGGACTCTGAGAAAGAATCTCCTAAAGCTTGCTGTGAAGAAACAAGTAAAAAAAAAAAAATGCTATCTTGGGTTTATTACTTTGAAGCAGAAGTCCCAATATCAATCTGAGTCAATATTATCACGGAACAGGCTGTCACTGGATCACCATCTTGGTTGTCACATCTTCAAATATTTTATTTGCATTTGTTTTTTAAAAAATGAGACAGTTCTGCAAAACAAGAGCAAACCACCATGTGCTAGACGATAAACACTACTAACACAAACACTGAAACTGTTAAAAATGGGGCCCATTAAACCCTTTTGAATATCCCTGTCATAAGTTATGGCACTGGTTTCTGCCAAGCAGCTGTAGCATAAATAGATGAGAGGCAAGGAACACAGAGACAAGTTGTTTTGACATTTAAAAAGGATACTAGGAGGCAGCAAAAAGATGCTCCAAGGAGCAGAAGCATGACAAATGCAAACTGGCTATTTTATAGCAACAGCCAGGGTCAGCTGGCTTATAGTAATTCATTTTTTTATCAGAAATTATCAGCAACAGATAGGGACATGCTCTAGACAACTGGACAGGCAGGATAGGACAATTTAGAGCTGAGCTAGTCATCTAATTTAAATTCTGAATTTATATCCCAAGTTGTCTTTTACTCAAATTTGAAGGAAGCTGCAGTAAGGCCACTCTTGACAAAATCTAATTTAAGTCCAAATGGTTCTTATTAATTATTTCCCAAATGCAGCTCTGCCTTCTTGGACAAGGAGTCGAAGCATACACCTCACAGTTGCACTGGCTAACGCTGATTATGTGGATCACTCTAACTCAGGCTTACATTTGGGAATGGAAACAGTGCTGGTTTTCTTAGTTACTAGATCACTTACTCCTGGGAATGAATGCAGGGAACATAATGTTCTTGAATATACGGATCTTTTAGGTCATTCATGTGAAATGGCTGTAGAAATCACAGCATTACAGTGATTCTGGTCTCTTTCGGACAAATGATGGAGTATCTGGATTTCTATTGTACTCATGGCCACTAGTACATCTAAGGTTTCACTATATGTATATTTGGAGTATTAGAATGTCACTGATATTTAGATGACAGTTATTCTTGCCTGTCATTCCCATCCAATTATGATAAGGGGAAGTCAATTGCAAGAGGAACAGGAAAGAGAAAAGAGGAAAGAGGAAAGAGGAAAGAGGAAAGAGGAAAGAGGAAAGAGGAAAGAGGAAAGAGGAAAGAGGAAAGAGGAAAGAGGAAAGAACTGATCTTAAATAGCACTGAATAATGAATGTGTGCTCTTTTAGGTAGAATTCAGTCTGGAAGAGCATTCATGCTTATATCATGTGGGACAGAAGGGAGACTATAAGATCTCGGTCCAACATTAATTCATGCTTATTCGCCAGATAGTATGAGATCTGTTTTTTTTTTCTTTACAGTTTAACAACCTTTATTAATTTAAAAAGCAGCAAACATGAAAAAGATCAAAGAACAAATTAAGATCACAAAAGCAAGTTTTGTATGTATGGGGTAAACAAAAAGAGGAATAGCCTATTATGCTTTGCAAAAAGGAAAGCTTTTTCCCGAACTGAATTAAAGATAACTTTTCTAGAATATCCCAACACCTCTGATCTTTTGTATATTAATTTTTCTATTATAGCAATTTCCCATGTATTTTCATACCAAATACATACCATCTGTATTTTTCCAATATTGTACTATGGCCAGTCTTGCAGCAACCATCATTAACTGAACTTATTTTCAATTCTTTGAGTTGTCCTACTAAATAATGACAGTAAGTATATCTTGGGACTGTAACTAAATTTCCCTCTATCCATACTGTTAATCTTTTTAATCACTTTTCATCCACATCTTTGTTCAACCTCATAGGGGCCCCTTACATTCATATAGGTGCCCTTTGCTTTGCCATACTTCCAACATTTTTATCGGCCTTTCCCAGTAATGTTGACAAATTGTATAGGGGCATAATACCTTTATGAATCAGTTTTAAGTAATTTTCCTTGATCTTCGCTGATATGGATTGTAATGTGGAGTGTAGCCCATTCCATGTCAGAGATACTATATCTTAAATCTGATCCTCATAATTCTTTGAGAGATGTTGATCCCACTCCAAGAACTTCTAACAGGTTATCATATTTTTTGAATATTAGAGGACTCTTGAGAGGACTCTGAAGGTTCTAATATACAACTTTCAAAGACTGTTAGTGGTCACAGTGCAATCATCTTATGGATTAGTTTTAACAAAAAGACTCATATCATTAACTTGTAGCCAGTTCAGGTTTATATATGCCAATTTCTGCTTTAAAATACCTTCTAATGTAACTTGATTATTTATAAAATAATCCCTTAATCTAAGCAGGTTTTGCTATCTCCACACATTACTAGATAACCCTGCTAGGTTTTTGGGATTGAGCCCTAATCCATAATTGACATTAATGGGGAGGGGGGTGGAACTAATTTTTTCCCCTGGTACTTCCAAATTCTCAGAGCACAGTCGAGAAATTGATTGATACATGTTGGATTTACTCATGTTATATCTCTTGCTTTCAGAAAGGGTGTCGATTCTGTTCTTCGATTGATCAAGCACTTTG
Organism: Python bivittatus; assembly: GCF_059951505.1. Taxonomy (NCBI): domain Eukaryota; kingdom Metazoa; phylum Chordata; class Lepidosauria; order Squamata; family Pythonidae; genus Python; species Python bivittatus. The sequence continues at coordinate 47,169,246 of NW_028277098.1, read as the reverse complement.
CCTCTATTTGTGTATTTTTAATTTTCCACACAAAATAAACATTGCCAAAGTTGGAATGTTGTATATTTGGGAAGCCCTATCTCCTTTTTTGTGATTTCAGAAACAATGGGTTTTTTAATTATTCTGTCTTTTTCATCTAAATACAAATTTTACAAACATTTGTTGTCAGGCATTCAGATATATTGGTATATTTTGGAAATAATAAAATGACTTTGGAAACTCTGACAACTCTAGGAGGGCTATTTTGCCCAGAACGGATAAATTAAGATTAAGCTTAAGATTTTAGATTTTAGATTAAAATTAGATCATTTTCTAAGTTGTTGGTTTTTTTATTGCTGGCATGAAGCAGGCTATAGTTTAATACCTTTAGTTTACTAGAATTTTTTAGAATATTGATTCCTAAGTATCTTACTGACTTTTGACAGATTATGATATTGCTTCTTAATTTCCTTCTGGATCTTGAGTCCATCTTCACAAAAAGTGTTCCTGTTTTTTTATAGTAACATTTCAGTCCTGCGAGTTTTCCATGATTATTGATTTCTTAGATAATAATTGGCAGCTCTTTTGTTGGTTTAAATAAGAAGAGTGTAATGTAATTTACTCAAGATTTTTTTCTGGGAAAGGCCATTCCAACTGATCAAAAGCTTTGTATGTATCCAGAGCAAAAACAGCTAAAGGTGCCATGTATTTTTTGTTGTATTCAATAAGATGTAACTTTTTTTTTTTTTATAATAGGATCTGAGACTTGTTTTCCCTTCACAAAGCCATATTGGTCTAAATTAATAATGTGCTGTGAAATCTGTATTTTTGATCACACAGAGAAACTATGCATACTATCTGTAAAGGTAAGAGAGCTGTTCCAGTAGTGCACTGAAACTGTATTGTTAAGAACTTACATGCACATGCATTCAGTATACAAGTTTTCAAGAACACTGCTAATGAATTCATTTTAGAACCACTAAGGTGTGGTTCTGCAAAATCTGAGCTGAGTCAAATTTAAACACAAAATGGCTTCAGATCTAAATTGCCTTTAGATAGTTAAGAGGAGATAAAACACGCCCATCCACAGCCCCTTATGGATTTGCAAGAGGTGCAAAAATATTTGCAAAGCCTTAATCAAGAATTAAAATAACCCTCAAGCTCCTGGAGGTAGATTTGTACCATCTTCTTTTTTACATTTCCCTATAGTCAGGGTACCAGGGGTGGGGGAAACCTAATGAATGCAATGGCCTGTCTCCAGAACTTGCACATTCAACGCCAGCTTGCCTAGTCAAATTAATAAATGCGAGCAAGTAATCAAAGTAGTGTGTTTCTTTTTCAAAACTTTAGAATGCTGCATGTGATGATATAAATCAAGCATTTGAAAAAAGTAGCATGCGCCATTCCATTCCAAAGATGTGAACTAATGGGAAGGCCCATTAAAATTATTAAATTTCTTGAGTGTGTGTGTGTGTATCCAGTCTCTCCAGACACCCTAAGAAACTGCTTCACTAAGAATAAAATGAATGCTTTGAAATTGAGACTGAGTTATATCCCACGTAATATGTCCCTTTTCACAGCCAAATCACTTGATTTAATAAAGAAATATCTCATTTTGGATTCACACTGAATCTGAGGGGCAAAGAAAAGTCAACACAGTTAGTCAGAACCACCCCAAACTCTGAAATGCAAAACCGAGACAGGAACTCAAATCCAAGTGTGCTCTCTTCTCTGGGACCCTTTCAATCACCTTCTCAGACAAAAAGGAGATGGAGGTTATTCCCCAACCCCTTGGCCTGCTAAATCATACATCCCACTTAAGAACTACACAGATTTCAATGCTGCATTCAGTATTTAAAACAGTTCTGCAGACTAAGTTACAGAAGCTGTAGACTACTTAAATCTGCAGCTAAGAGTTCCAACTATCCTTTAATATGTTAACACAGACAGTAAACCTGTGTTAAATCAGTTGCCCAGTACTATTACTCAGAGGAAAAAAGGAAGAGGAAATTACAACAATCACTAGCTTAATTCAGGGCTTTTTTCCTTCTTCAGTGAACGCATACTGTGGTGGGCCCATTACAGAGAGATGAAACACTGAGAAGCATTATAGCCAAATGTCTCAGCAGGAAATATACAGCCAAGAGAGCTGATGACAATAGTTAAGCTTTTCAAGATGAATCATTCCAATCTTTGGAAATGTGGGGAAAAACAGATTTTCTAAAGAATTCTCCAAAAAATCCAGACTGTTAAAAAATCAAGAGAGACAAATTTCACCCATCCCTATGAAGACTGAGACCGGACATCCAGAATTCTCTCTGAATAAGGAGGGAAAGCTAGAGAGAAAACATAAAATGAGGCAGGCAGGAAGACATGCAAAAAGCAGCAATAAGTAAGGAAGAATTAGGAAGCTGTTGCCTTGATAAAGACCCAGATGCAATTTATCTTCACTAAGATCTAAGCCAGATTCGGAAGAATGAAAGAGATGCCAGAAAGGGAGACAAAACGTGGAGCCATACTGCCACCTGAAACAACACTATTGCTCTTTCTTCTTCCAGTTAACAATCTCAAGGGGCAATCATGTAGAGACTAAATTTCCAAATGGAATCCTGGCTGATTTTTGACAAACGGGTACACACAATTATTCCTACTTATCATGAAGCCTGGAGGGGCCAGAGAAGAATATGGAATCACACTAGGACAGTGTTTCTCCACCTTGGCCACTTGAAGATGTGTGGACTTCAACTCCCAGAATTCCCCAGGCAGCCAAGTGGCCAAGGTAGAGAAACGTATTCTGTATCAGCTATTACGGTTGTCTGTCTTGAACTCTGCATTTTCTCCAGCCTTCCCCAACCAGGTTCCTTCTAAATATAGTACAAGGTATGGCTCCTTCCTTGGAAATAAATTAAACTAAGCAGAAACAACTTTATCAAAGTCCCAGAGAATTCAATCTGATATTCTTTCATCAAAGCCACTCTATTATCAATACTACACATTTTAAAAATAAGATAAAGCATAGTAAATCTTAGGATTAGCATGAGTGAATGGTCTCAGCCATATCAATAAGCAGTTCTATAATTTGCCTTTGGTGTCTCTAATTTTTATTCCATTTAAAACACTATATTCAATGAATAAATAACTTTGGTTTCTGTAAACTAATCTAGATATATTTAAAGCAAATTCTTTCATCTGAACTGTCCTGCTGACCTGCCCTACAGATGCGTACTTGGTGGAATATAATTTGCTTTTTGCTTCATCTTTTTAAAGTTACAGATCAGCTGCAGAACAGACCTACAAAGGTTTCTAGTAACTGCAAATTTGCAGTTTCTCCATTCATTCTCACTTTCCTCATTCCCTTTGCTGACTTTGCATCCTCTGCATAGTGAAACCATTATATGTGCCTAATGTAAAATAAATATTCCTTCTCTATTCTCATGTTTCCACCTATAAAGGCCAATGTCTGTGAAAAACATCAAAGGCAAATAAAATGTGCTTCGTTGTAGAAAACAAACCAAGGACTATCAGTGTCCTTTGAGGTTGCTCAAGCAACAGTGTGCATAATACTAAGGTTTCTCAAAAAATAATCTCCCCTTTCTTTTCCTCCCCCCTCTTCTATCTTAGCCTCCTAGCCCTTGCTATGTTTAAAGCTGACTGAATGTTGCATTTTATGAAGACTGTATCATCCTATGGATTGGCATATTCCATCTTGAACCAAGGGCTAGCACTCCAACTGGTTGTGCCTTACAAAAATAACAAAAATGCCATCTGCTCCAAGTGTTCAAAATGAATGTTGGAGACAAATGCAGTGCAAAAAAATAAATATAAGCAACCATGCTTTTAGTGTGTACCACTATAATCACCCAGCAATGAAGTGCAAGTTTTCCAAACAATGTTTAGACTTTAGAGCTGTAAAAAGGATCGGATTGGTTGGCTTCAGGAACTAAATAACTGAATGTGCCTCTCCAGAACTCTGGCAATAGAACCAAGATATATTTTTTCCACAAGTGATGATATGCACGATCAGAATTGCATGAAACAGTGCTAAATGAATGCTATTTGCATTTTTCTTTTGCAAATCATTCATTTGAATATGTTAATTAATTAAATATTCTCATCAGCCCCAGTTACCATTTCCTATTCAATCCAGGTGCGAACTTATTTGACACAGAAAGTTACTACTGTTGTTCACAGGTGACAAATGCTTTTGATACCATAATTAATAGATTTTTAGATTTTTATCCCACCTTCATATACATATAGTTAACTCAAAGTAGCAAACATATCTAATACTCCTGCCTCCTCCTATTTTCCCCACAACAACTCTTGTGAGGTGAGATGGGCTGAGAGAGAGTGACTGGCCCAAGGTCACCTAGCTGGCTTTTCAACTCACCTCACAAGGTTGTTATTGTGGAGAAAATAGGAGGAGGAAGGATATTGAGTTATAAATAAAATAAAATAAAATAAAATAAATAAAGGCAAGATAAAAAAAAATCTAAAAAAAAACCCTATAAGATGTAGCATATGCAAATAATAACTGTACACAAGTTTTTTAAAAAACTTGCATTTCTTACTAGTCTACTTTTGAGTAGTAGTCAAAAGTAGTCATGGGAAAATGAATTATATATGTTGTACTTATCTGTGCACATACAAATGATATTGTTCCTGTAGAGTTAAAGGCATTGGGCCATTTCTATTATCCCAGTAATCACTAATCTGTATACCAGCTTCGAAATCACCAAAGCAGAGAAACCACTGCCCAGATTTAAATTACATATAGCCCAAGAGTGGTTTCTTTTTAGGAAAAGAGAAAAGGTACAAATGTTTTTACACTAACCTTTATCAGTTGTAGGGAACTTCTGCCAAATTTCATAATATCAGTTGGGTTTCAGGATGAAATTTGTAATTCACACTCAGAGACACAAGGATATGAAGAGATAAATAAGATAAATACATCACATCTTGTATATGTAACATGCACTATATTTGTTTAGTATTTAAGCAATTTCTTAAACTATTTCCCACATTTGGTGGGCAAAAATGTTCATTAGGGTTCTACTCCCTTTCTTCCCATTGCACCCTATCAGAGTTTTTCTTTCTCTCTTTTTGTCCATTGAAATAAAAGGCCCAGCAAACTGGAGTATGTGGAAAAGTATGGATGTATACTTTTAAACGAAAGTATACAGCTGAGATCATGCCATTTTTTCATATAGGAATGGGAGTTAAAAGCAGCTGATACAATAAATATACTATAATAATTTCAGATTATTTTGTGCTGGGGGTAATGATACCTTACCAATCACAAGAGAGACAATCATTTTTCTACACTACATTTTATAAAGATTGAAAGCTGCCCAGAGTCTTCTGGGCAGCCATAATAAATTTAATAAAATAAAATAAACAAATGCACACAGAGAAGATTTGATTCACCGCTAGAAATCCTTCTGTTCCTAACCATCAGCTCTGCTCAGCTTTCAGTCAAGTCCATTATGCATGATAGGAAGAGTAAGGCACAAAATGCTATCTCTTGATATGTCTGCACAAGAATTTGGTTTGGGGTCTTTCCAAACATGGGGATGTGACTGATTAGTTTAAAAGATCTGATGTGTTGAGAGATCTCTCCTTCTGGCAAATGTATTCCCAGCTCTCCAGACTGGTCTTACCACTAGGCAGACTGAGGCTATAGCTTCAGATGAGAAATACTAGAGTGAATCATAGAAAGTGGCAGAAAGGAATTATATGAACTACGAGATTTGCCCTTTGCTCCTTTCCTGCCCTCCTCAATTGCAACAGAAGACGCTTTCTTGTAATTACTACTGAAATAAGATTCAGTTATTTAAGATTGATTAAGATGTTTCATTCAAAGGCAAAGGACAAGATGGTGTTTTTCATCCATTCCCCATATAAAATCCATGGGGTCCAGCAGATGAATTTTACTCCAAAAGTGCTAAAGAGATACTACCATGTTCTCACATCTGCTGTCTCAGGAGGTTGCCTCACCATGCCCAATAAGAGGGCCGGCCATGCAACTATCACTTCAGTAGACTTTATAAGTAGAAAAGGAAGGAAGGTGTTTTTCTCTCCCACGTCTGATGTGGCAAAAATATCTTGGGCTAGCTCTGCACGTTCTTTACATATGCATGCGATTTTCCTGTACACAGGAATTCAATTCATCTTTTGCATGACATGCGAAACACTACAATGAGCACATCTAATTGCATGTAGGCTGATTTGCAGCGACGCTACTGTTTCCTAGCCTTCGTTAGGCACACTTGGAAATAAGTTCCATGAAATCAGTGGTCTTCCTTCCCAGTCTTAGCCCCGCTCAATAGATACCTTTCGCTGGGTAAGGAACAAGCCATCTTTTGTTAAACATTTTTGAAAGGGATAAGGAAAGGGAAAGAAAAGAAAGGAAGCCAAAGGGCAGATCAAAATATGGTCCTGTGTGTATATGAATGTTTCCTGCTGCTCAGAGACCCAGCACAATGGGCCACCCATCAGCCTTTCATTAAATAGCATTTGCAACCTCTGAAATTCTATCAATAGAGTAATCAGAGCTGGATCCGAGAGAACAGCAGGAGCTGAGCAATGAAGACTGACACAGTTAACAAAGTCACTCTTGCCACTTAATGCCAGGGAAAGAAGCAGAAAAGCAAGGCAACAGTGTTTATTTGTCTATCCAAGAGTTAAGAAAGAAGGAAGGAGACAGAGTTTAAGTGTGAATTCTGGCATGGCCTAGACGGGATACTTCTCTTACCTCTGGGTTTGATCTAATCAACTGCACTTTGCTGCGGGCAGCATAATACAATCTAGATAATCAAATTCATGACTTAAACATAATAATAAAAAAGACTAGGTAGGGTCCTTTGTTTTGCCTCATTCAGTCCATCAGGGTTCTTTCTCAGTGAAGGGGAAAGAAATGTATTCCCTATGGAGAGAGATTCAATGGGCAGATTTAAAAATCAAGATGCTAATGTCAAACCCTCCGCAAGGCAACTGTTCATTTTGAAAAATGCAGCAACAGGCTAAAAGGCTTAGACTCCAATTGCAAGAGGATTAAGGATGCCTACAAAGAGCCAGTGATAGGAGATGAAAGGAAGAGGCAAAACGAAAATCAGAGTGGAATAAAATAAGCTAAAGGCAAAGAACAGAATGCATATTTTAGAGGTTAAACAAAGCTCCTGAGTTCTATGAGCCATAGATTAGCCTGACATATTGAAGTTAAGGCTATCGTATATAATGAAGCAAGAGAAAGACAGAAGTTGTGAGTGATCAAGAAATATTGTGGCATCCCAGCTAAAACAGATGATGTAAAACATCAAGCCAGAAATATGTTGCAGCTGGAGCAGAAAATTATGGACACAGTGATAAGTGACTAGTAGAATGGATCGCACTTGTGAGATGGGTGACTATACAAATGGGATAAATAAAATCCACTGAGACTCTTGCCACACAATATCCTTTCTTCCTACTATTTTTTTAAAGAACATTTTACAGAAAGAGGCAACTGGACATGGGACATATATGCACATAATTAGAGGCTGATGGCACTTCTGAGGTTATTATTTTTACCTGTTTATGTTCCCAGATTGATGAACTTAGCATCCTATAGTCCTGTCAAGGCTACGGTTTTCCCAATTATAAGGCTGAGAAAGCTGGACCATCAGAATGACTGAAGAAAAAATTAATGCTTTGAATTATGATGTTGGAGAAAATGGTTGAGAATGCCCCAAGAAGAACACACCAGTCAAGTAGTAAAGCCACCCCACTCACAGGAAGCACTAATAACGAAGCTAAAGCTTAGATATTTTGGATGCAAAATGCAAAAGTGAGAATAAGTAGGGCAGTTCCTGATCTTTGGAAAAACTCAGGGCAATTGAAAGAGGGTTACAGTAAAGAAATTGGCTAAATACTATCTTTGACGATCCAAGCTAGAGCTTACAAGAACTCAGAGAAGCAGTGATTGACAGACAATCCTGGTGAAATAATGTCCCACGGGTCACAAATACTGTAGTCAGAAGTGACTGAACGACTGAACAAGAACAAAGTGTAAAACTGGGCATGCTTAGAATGTGTAATTTTAGACATACATACTAAGTTTGAAATAGGTGCCCCCCTACCTTCCACACATTTAACAAATTGGGAAACAGTTGCAAATTATGAAAAGGGAGTCAAAGATAAATACTAACTGGGCTGCAACTGAAGTTCGCACAAGGATGCCCACAGGAGACAATTAAGTCCTGCATGGAAAAGGACCTATTTACCCTCCCTTATTAGGTTATATTAACTGGGCCAGATCTTTTTGCTTTCCTACTTGAAAATATAGCACTGATTTCAGAAGTGTTGGGGAGGGAAATATTAATTATTTATTTCAGTACTCTTTTCCTATTCTTTGCCTCTTTCTTCCCCTCAACCCCTCCTAACAAAAGCTACCGGTAGATCCCTATCAGGACAAACAGCAGCTTTAGAGTGAGCCCTGCCCTTCCAGCATCAATAAAGATGTATTCAGAGCTGCTTAGTAATAGGGAAAATAATAATAGGGGGGAAACAACTCATACAATAATGCATTGTACCTGCAGGTCACTTGTATCATGTCTGTTTGGACCTTTTGTGATCACTCTGAAAATGGACTTTTTATTAAAGCCTGACTTGAAACCAAATAGGCTGATCACAGAGCCTGTCTTACAGAGGCTAGTCCTCTATTTGAAAAGCTGAACAGTCAAGTCCAGTTTAAAGGAAAAGAGCCATTGAAAGCTTTCACATCAACAATGCAAACACAGATACTGTAGTTATTGAGCATGTACATAGAATGCCTAGTCACACTCTCATACTAATGGAAGGCAGATTTCATTTTTATTCACATAATCACCATATATTTTAAATTAGTATCCATGTATTTACATTTGTTTTTGCAAATTTTATAGACATCTTTGTCCATCCCTGCCAATCCCTGAGCTGTGTAAATGTCTGTCCTAAAATTAAATCAACCCACTAAATTGACATTCACTCATATTGGCTGTTATTTGATGTTAAATGAAAAGCTATCTATGCAAGTGTGTTTATTTTATTATTCTTTATTTAAATTTATTTTAACTCCAATGGACTCCAATGTTCCATGTTCCAAAGCAAAACCCATACATTCAAGATTATTTGGAAACCACAAAAACCTAAATTGAAATTTCCCCCAACCATAGTCATCTGTGATGGAATGGAATTATGAAGGCCAGGCTCAGGGAGATAAACATTTTCTTAGCTCCCCAGAAGAGCGTGGGAGGAACAAGAGGATGAGACTGGCACCTCCCTGAGGAATTCACACTGTTGTGGCTGGCTGACTTTGGGAGCTGGGGTTTCAGTCTGGGAAGATTCTTGCTAGAGGTTGTAGCTAATAAACATAGCTGGACTGAATTTGCATTGTCTCTTGGAGTTCCTTGAGCTAGGCCTGACATCATCTTACAATTGGACTACTGCAACATGTTCTAATAGGGCTGCCCCTGAAGACCATCCAGAAGCTTCAGTTGGTCCAGAAGTAGTGGGGCAAGTAGTTATGGGTGCCATCTTGTTTTCCCATGTAACACCACTACTGTGGGAGCTGCACTGAATTCGAATAGGCTTCTGGGCACAGTTCAAGATGCTGGTTGGTTTGAGCTGTTTTGTTCCTCCACAATAATAAAAATAAAATATCCTCAGATCGTACTTGACTCCTGATGAGTATATGAACAGTTTTCTTAGCATCAGTATGGAAGTGTTTTTTTCACCACCATTTTCTGGATTGTTTGCTTGTTAGCTTCTAAACAGATAAAAATCCTCTATATCACCCAGCTTCTCTACATTCTCAGCTATGGTTCCCAACTCCCACTGAAAGCAATCCTGGGGATTATTTTCTCCCAGCAAATATGTGCATGTGATATATATTTGTCTACATATATGAAATATCCAACAAAGTCCACACTCTAAAAAGAAGGCAAGGTCAGACCAAAAAAATAAATAAATGTATATGAATTGCTAATACAACAAAGCAATTTAATTGCAAAGTAAAATTGATGCCCATATGCATATTAATGTACAAACCATTCTGCCACACATAAATTACTCTCTCTTGCATACACGCACACACTCACGCACACCTAAAAACTGCTGAAATCTGGGCCCAGTCAGGAAGCATAAACCAATGCATGCTTATTCTGTAATAAATCCCCTTAATTCCAATGGGACTTTAATTGGATCCTGTTAAAATTCTCCCTTGAGCTGAGTTGACTATGTCCATATTATATTCTTGGCAGCAGCACTGAGTGGTTTTGCTGCTGAAATAGTGGAGTGTTTTTAGCTGGGGAAGGATTTTCCTCCATATAAACTGAAGTGAAAACTAGGGAAGAGAACCTTGGGATACCAAGGTGTTTTTTTTCCTTCTGTTTGCTGCACAAAGGAAACAGTTCAATTGGGTCTTTTATGCAAGCAAACCGATGAAGGTTTACAACAAAGCCCCTCTGAGTTCAGATCAGTATACTAAGACATCAGGTTAGGGAAGAATTAAATGATGCAAAGGAATTTACCTTGAAAATGCAATTTTCCATTCAGAATATGTCATGTTAAACTGGTGCGTCGTATATTTGGTTTTGGCTTAACATGGGAACTCAACCATTATGATTGTAAATCATGGTTTATGTCTTAACATAAGTGAATTAGGCCACTATGGCTTGTTAAAATTTTACCATAATCTCTGAATCAAAATTTTACATACACCTTCAAGTACTGGTGAAGGTTCTAAAAAATTGAGTTTTCTTCCTTTGAAGCTAGAAGGTATGTTCCAGAAGCCATAAGAAACCAGTATTGGATAAATGGATACTTTGTGGTATCCCATTTAGATTTTCAGTAACATAAGGATGGGAAAGGAGTAAAAAAGGTAAGCAGTTTTAGGAGGAAGAGCAAACCGCTTGTTTCTCCCTTAGAAATTTTTGAAAGCAAATGCTTAAGAACATTTCACTACAGCATGCCTTCTGGGACCTTGTTTCCAAATTTTGTAAGTTACACGTATTGCAATTAAAGCAATGCTGAAAGCAGGTTAAAAAGAGCCCTATTGATGCTCAAACAGATTCAGGGCTATAAATGATCACAGATGTTGTACCCATCAGCCTAGACATACCACTGGAAAACAAATTCTGGTCAATTTCTAATTTCCACCATTAATACCACTAATTATATGTTTCTTAGAAGAAGGCCCAAGATTCAGAATTTAGAGAGGAAATCTACTTCATCATAATCCACTCCTTTCAATTAAGGCCATAACAGTAAAACCAACAGCAGAATTGCTAGACCAAATGATAACATTACAAATTGCTCCATTTGAACAATTTGCCAGGTGTGAAGGCCAGCCAGTTCTTAGAACACATTACAAAAAAGACAGAAGAGACCTAGCTTTTCATCTACCTTTTATTTTCTCTTCTTTTGCCTTCAGCAAGACTATCTTTGGTTTTTTAATGTATCTTTCAGACAGCTGTCTCCACAATAATTCTGCTACCACCTCAATTTATTCTATAAAGGACATGCACAGAAATGAAAGCATAGCAGCCACCTTGGGATCAACTGGTTCCCCAGCCAGAATAAAAACTTCCAAAAAATATTTAAAATCAGAGAGACAACTGTTTCTGAATGGCAATGATCATTTAACTATCCCAAATCAATGAGTCTGGGATTAATGGCTTTATAAAACCAAAGCCCTGTTTGAGTATTTAATCTTTTCTCCCTTTATTATGCAGGAAAATCTGCTAAGAAAAGTAAAGGAATAATGATGGGCAGAGTTAAAATCAGAATTTCAGGGAGGAAAAAAAACTAAACCAGCATTAGTTCCCATCTCGAGAGATTACAAAGAGAGATTTCTTGCTTACATCCACAAAAATGTGTAATATAGTTCAGATCTGAAAAGCTTCCCACTGCACATTTTTATGAAGGGCTTTTAAAAGTTTTAAGTACTATTTGACCTGATAGAGACTCAGTGTCATAAGAGGCATAGTGTGTCTCTGGCTAATTATTTTGAACTTCGTTTCAAGCACTGTGGTCTGCATTTAATATAGGAAACTGAAAGTTAACCCCTCAATGAAACTGTCACAAATATTTTGTTCACTTTTCAATAAGTAGGCTGAAGAATATTGATTCATTTGTTGCTACTGATTTGTTGGATTCCTTCTAGTCATTTTTAAAAGCTATTTTAAAAATGGAACTAATGCTTCATCATAGACACTCACTGCATACGCATGATTAAATTGAAGAACACAGATTTGAAATTCCATTAACACTCTTCAAATCCTGAAAATATTTATACTACAATGCCAATATTAATAAAATATCATGAAACTGTTATTGAAATAGTAAAGCCTATTTTAAACCTTTGCACAGCCCCATTTTCTTATAACTCTAGAACAGAAAAAAACATGGATTTGAATTCAAGAACTAAAAATGCATTTACTTAGAGAAGGATCTTTGGGATTAGATGACAAAAATACATCATTAGTGTGCAGCCCAACAAACAATTCATAAGTGGGAACACAAAATCTATCAATAATCTATCAGTACACTGTTATAAGCTATTTATGGAAAAGTTGTATCTGGAGTGAAATTCCTCACTTGGAAGGGGGATTCCTAGAGAATCCCTTAATCCAAGGCTGAGAAATCTGTGGTGCTTTAAGGGGAGAAATTCAGCTTCCATCCACATCAACAGCATGGTCAATGAAGAAGGGAAAATGGGAATCAAACAAGTTCCATCATCCTTGTTATCAATGTACTGTAGATAATCCACTCTAGTCAAGCAACATCTGAAGGTCACAGGTTCCCTACCTCTCCTTTAATGGATGTTAGGTGATTACTTTCTAAGTAAAGATCTGATTCTGTTCGGTCACAGGATGTGTACTTTTCCTGTGACTATATCAAAACTGAAATTATTTGGACAAACAACTATAAACCACAAAATGAGTCCGTTAGCATGTTTTTCCCATTTTGTTTCAATCCAGCCATCTAATTTTTGGCAGGATGATCAACTAATTACATATTTTCACAGGTGATATTTGGAAGAGGGTTAATGAAAAACAGTGCTCCTTCCAAAATCGCACAGGCAATTTATTCTTCAGAGAAGCATATGAAGCCCATTACCTAAATCAAGAGATAGACCTGGATTGTGAACACAATGGGTGTCTAATGCTGATGGTATTGTTGTAAACAAAGAACAGCTGTAATTTTACAATCCATATTTTAATGCCATTAACACACATACATACAACACAAAAATCAGTTAACACCACGTCATTTACTCTAAACAATTTTACAACACGCAATAAATGAATATAGATTAGGTATGAGTGAACACAACCCTTGTGAATGCCCTAAATGATGTATCTCTTTTGACTGATATAGACTGTACTACTATAAAGATAACATCTACATTCAGAAATAGAAAACAAGCCTGTATCAGAATTCTCCAGAAGAGGATTTAAAGAGGCATAAACGCCTGTCCAAATATAATTAGAAGCTGCGTTCTTTCATGAGTGCTACAGCATTTTATATAACTATAAAACAGTAAACATGCTGTCTTTAAGATGCATTCCTGTCCGTATGTTCTTGGAACGAAGCCCTCCTGAATTCAACAGAGCTTACTGCTTAATAGACACATATAGGATTGCACTGTATTACATATGCCCTTTTTTCATCCCTTTAAAACAGACATTCGGGTCATCGGGAGACAGTGTGTGTCCAGCAGCAACCAGAGAAAGGCTGGGATGCTTCACATGCAACAGAGTGGGAAGCAATCCACTTCCAGATCCGAATGAGTCGGGCAAAATGGAAAAGAGAGAGCAACTGTCTTTCCACAGAATCCATGGCACTGATCTCAGCACTGAGCAGATCCTGGCCAAATGGCTGTATTTTCTGTCCTCAGACCACTCCCCTGCATGCCATTAACATGTACAAGGACATCATTTCACATAATTTTCTGTGGCTGTGACACAATAATCCTGATCTCTGAGATACCAGCATCAATGTTTGCTGAAATAGAAAGCGCTAAGTGCCTATCTACTTTCTTTATGTGCGTGTATGTCACATATTACTTGTCTGATCGTCTTTTCAGTGTATTGTATAAGGAGACCAAAACCAAGGCGTCACTGCAGCACTGATCTTTTTCTACCACACCCAACTTGCAGATGCGCCTTGAGATTACCTTCAAGGTAACCGAGTTTTCATATTTACCCATACCCACGAATTATGGAAGAAATAACAGTGTAGTTCTACCTTGACACACACGTGTCATTCTTGTTTAGGAAAGACATGTGTGCCAAGGAGGCTTTAAATGTGATTCCTGCATTGCACAGGTATTCAGGGCTCTAACCGCCTGTTCTGACTCCATGTTGTAATGGAGGATAATCACACTATCCAAAGAGAAAAACCAACTATCTGTACTGCCATAAACCTAGATTTCCTAGACGAATTTGTTCATAGAAGAAAATAAACCTAAGATGCACTAGCCTCTGGGCTTAATTCATTCTGCAGTTTCTGCCTGGCCCCAAACTACTGCCAGCCCTTCTTAAAGGAAAGCCATTCTTTGGAAAGCTTAAAAGCTCTAGACTGCCTTACCTGGGAGAAGTTCAGCCCATTCAGAGGGTGGCATTGCTCTTCCACTCTCTCCACAGCTCCTGTGCTTTTCTTCATCCTTTCAGCCTCCTGAGCCAGGTAGAGGTCCAACACCGGCACTCCCCGTGAACGGATGTCCGTCTCGGTCAAGGAGTTGACCATCAGCATCACCCAGACAGGTCTTTTGCGTTCCCAGTTTCCAGCAATAGCATTGAAAAGGTAATCTGCGTAAAGGCCTTTGCCCCTTTGGTCTGGAGTCATCCAGTGAGGCAGCATCAACCTGACATACTCAAGATGGCGTTTGAGGCGGTGGTAAAGATCTTGGGGAAGCACATCCTGTAAATTCTCCCCATGAGGAAGCAACTGACAGCTGGCCAGGCCTGAGATGGTGGAAGGATTCGTGAGATCCAGTTCAAAGTACACACTGGAACTGGCTTGAAAAGCAGCTTTGGAGTTCTCAGGAACAAAGTCCCACACCCGTGTGTAAGGCACATGGATGGTGCCAAACAAGTAGGCAGGAGGGTCTCTCCGGATTGTCCAGAGAAAAGAGTTCAGGTCTCTTTGCTATGCAAAAGAAATCAAGAAAGGAAACTAGTCAGCCTCAGGGACAGTGCTGGGACAAAGATATTCAAGGCCAGCTAATATGAAAAAGTTAGTAAATGCTGCAGAAAGGAAATCCAGGTGCAACCTGTGGTTGCCACCTACTCTGGAATAAGTTTACAAAACTGTTTGAAGGCTATTGTTTCACACAATAACCTCCCTGATACTAACCCGAGAGGAACTGAAGCTATATCTATTGAAGTGCATATACACATGCCAAAACTATTCTACTGAATTCAGTACACTTGATTCTAACAACTTGAAAACTTTACTACAGAGAAAGATAGAGTCAGGCCACTTAACTGGTACATTGTGACTTAACATCTGTGTGATTGTCCTTTGAGGTAAAGAGAGATATAACAACAGAATAGGCTAGTGTTCTTTAAACAACCTTCTTTTATGGGACCACAGAAATACATTAATACAAGCAAGAGTTTGTTCATTGTCATATATGTACATTTTAGAATGTAACATACACATTAGACACATATACAAAACTGCACTCTGTAGAATAAGTCTATCTTCTTCCTTTTTAAAATTTCTAGGCAGATATTATTCCTGAGGTCAGCTACCTGGGTCATTTATTCTTGTATTTGATCAGCCCAGAAATATATACTTAAGAGATATAATGTAATAATGATTTTATCCAACCTGCATGGGCTCACTATGCAAAGAACTCCTGTAAATCCTTAACTGATTGTCCTAGTGAGCCATAATTTGTCAGTAATACATACTAATTTTAGGCCACCTGTATTCCTGTCAGAAGCAAGTCTTTTGATCCTAAATTGGAAGCAAGTGGTGGTTCCACTCACTTTAATATAACCTTAGGCAGCAGATGATGCAGGCAATAAACACAGTGCTTCTAAAGGTCAAGACAAGTTTCAAGACAATTCATTAACATGATTTTTTTGCACTGAGTTGCCCCCTTTCCTCTAGGACAGTGTGTCTCAACCCTGGCAACTTTAAGATACGTGGACTTCAACTCCCAGAATTCCCCAGCCAGCCATGCTGGCTGGGGAACTCTGGGAGTTGAAGTCCACGTATCTTAAAGTTGCCAAGGTTGAGACACACTGCTTCAGAATCTCAAAACACCATACATGGTTGTCTACTTCTCTAGCCTAGCCTAACAATAACTCTGAGGTAGGTTAGGCTGGGAGATTACAGTACAGGTGGCCCAAAGCTTCCACTGAAGGACATAGCTGAGTGAGGTCTGAGACAGGTCCTGGCTTGGCACAATCACTTATCTCAAGCTTTAGACCAGTGAATAGGTGGCATGATGCTGTAAATTAGGCCATATTTGTTTTACTTTAAACTGTACATCACCCTGTGAAAACCCTGTTTAAATGAAAAGAAATTACCAGCATGGAAAGTTGACCCACATAACCCTAAGAGTTATTAGGCCCGCTTTTGCTGAGGAAGAGGAGCGGCCTGTGTAGGTATCGCCTACCCTATTAACTACAATACTAAACTTTTTAAAAACTTTTCGCTTTTCGTTTTCAAAACGGGCTCCAAAGTTGGGCACGCAGAGCTAGTTAGCCCATCTGGTCGTAAAAGACCGCGATTTGACTACAGGATCGCTACCGTTTACCGGTCAATCAGCCCAGGGTGCTTGTTGCTGTCCAGGAGCAATGTCCGTCTTCCTAGCCAGTTGGCGACCTACGATTACCCTTTCCAGCCTGCTTGTCTGGCCAACGGACAGCGCTCCCCAGACAGCCCAGCCCCTGGTCCACCTGAGACGGGATGCCGGAGACGCCAGCGCGGCCAGGACCGCCACCCAGACCTTAAGGGCCCAACCGCAAGCCCAGGTTTTCAGGGTCCGGGGAAACTCGGGGAAGGAAGCGTCTGGGCTGTCGAGGGGCTCGGCGGCAGACCGTTCTCCTTGGGGATCACCCCAGGAGATTTCCCCGCCAGCATTCCGCACGTGGCGCTGCCCAGGCTCTTTTTACTTGGAATCGCCGCCACCCGCACCTCCTCCACCGCGTGCGCCTCTCCTCTCTCCTCTCCCCCCTCCCTCGCCCAGCTCACCGATCGGGGCAGCTCACATCGCCTTGGGTCCATTTGCTGCCGCCTCCTGGGCTCGGGTCGAGCCGACGCCGGCAGAGCTCCCCCGAGCACAACCACGCACATCAGCGCCAGGTGGGGCTGCATCCTCTTCCTCCCGGGGGACCCGCCTGCCGGCTGCCTTAAGAGGAACTCTCCGCCGATCGGATTGCCTCGGGTGTCTCGATCCCAGCCGGCCAAAGTCCCGTCCGCATCTGACAAGTGCAAAAAGCGAGAGTTCGCAGCCGCTGCCCTGGCTGGCGGGGCGGGGAGGGGGGACAGTGTTAAATGGCCCCGGAAGGATGGCTCACGGACCCTCGGCGGCACTGATCCCAAGCCTCCGCCATGCTCGGGGGCGAATGCGACTCTTCAGAGGAGAAGCGTTTTATGCTAGCCGAGTTACTTGGGTTTGCCCCGTCTTCTATTTTTCCCTTGGCGTTTAGAAGGAAAGAGGTGGGAAAATAAAGTGATTTCTCTCTCTCCCTCTTTCCCTGAGAGGGGGGGCGGCGGAGGTGGTGTGGATCCTGGTTTTTCGATGGCGATAGATTTAGGGAATGCTATTTGAACAGGCACGGGAAGGCGGGCACTACTGTGGATGTCATCATGTCGGTTTCACACACGCACGCACGCTCACACAGCTAGGAAAAGCCAGTCGGGCGGGGGGGGGGGGGAACCACCACATTCTCACCACTTTACCGCGACTTCCAAAACTTTCCCAAACTTTTTCTTTCCCATCCCGCGCGTGAAAGGCAAGCAAGAAACAGCTGCTGCCGCAAGAGGGCGCCTGGCTCACAAACAAAGCTCGGCGGGCTCCCAAGGAAAAAAAATTCTTCCCCGCTCCTCCCTCCCCCCCCAAAAAAAAAGAGGAAGGAAGGAAGGAAGAGAGGGAAGGGGACAACATTCGAGGGACAAACGATCAAAGGAATAATTCAAGCATTTACCTGTGTCGAATGCACCTTCTCTTTTCTGAAAAACTATTGTATTGGCAGCAATGCCTTCTCTTTTTTTTATACTGTCCCGAAGAGGAGCTCTTGTGTTTTTCCTGACAGAATTCCAACCCTGGGAAACGGAGGCCAGAAGAACTTCCAAGCCTTAGGCGCGATCCCTGATGCGCCAGCCTTCACAACATTTGCCCAGATGCCTTGGGCTTCATCTCCCATAATCCCTAACCATCGTTCTCTGGGATGGGGAGGGGCTGTGGAGCTGAACTCAAACACATCTGCAGGACATCATATTGGCATTTGCTAGAAAGGGGGGGGGGGACTTTCTTCCAAACTTGGAAATTCAGTCAAAGCATTCTGAGTCAGCCATGTTTCAGTAGAACGTGCCAGTTGTTCCAGGTTTGGGATGAAACAAATCCAGATGGGGCGAGTGGGGGCAAGGCTGATGTGCAGCATCTCTAATCATCTCCTCTCCTCCCTTCCATATCTCCCAGCACGGCACACCTCACTAGCCCAGGTGCCCCATCTTCCAAGCATCTTCTTTTCCTTGCCTCTCCTGGCCTTGGGTTCTTCTCCCCTTTCCTCCCTCATGGACCACTTCTGCTTGAAACTGTGTCCCAGGATGTACATGGGCCAAAATATGTGTTTTGTTTTGGGCACAAGATCATGCAAAACTAATTCCATACCCAGTTTGTGCAGGAAATGTTTTGCTCATTCCTAGGGTAAGCTGTATTTTGTAGAAAAAATGCATTCCACGAGCAAGACTACCAGTCAGTCGAATGCCAAGGCTACTCCAGGATCCTAAAGAGAGCAAATAGGATCTTTCCAGTTCTGTGTCACTTCAGAATGCAGACAAATGGGTCCCTCCTGCAGGTGGAGATCTAACATGTCAAGGATAAGTCTAGTCTGGAGCCTTTCATTTTGTTGCAATTACAGTGTTGATATCTGTGAATATATAGACTGGATTAATAAAGGCTTGACATTCCAAAAACAAATCCAGATTATTTTCCTTGGATCCCTTTTTTACTTTCCAGACAAGAAAACAATATCAGGGGGTACTATATAAAGAAAAATTAAACTCAAAGATTCAAAGACTTATCAAACACGTTCCATAGACCAGAGGTGTAAAAAGACATTGTCACAAATTCTACAATTGTTTCTCTAATCATTACTGTCTAGAAAAACAATTGTAGAATGTGTGACCATGCTATTTAATCATTAATATCAGTGTGTTTTTAAACTGTTAAATAATGATAGATATCCTTGCAAATTTAGCTCATCTGTTATTGGATGTTATCCCATTAATTATTCTGAAATTTGCCTTGTTCTGTTTGGTTCCCTCTTCATCTCTTGGACATTGTCTCCCTTTAATCTGTAATGGATTTACTAACTAGGAATTATGAGAATTTACTTCCACATGTCTGGAGTGCACTGATTTGTGAAAAGCCATGCTAAACAGGTTTGTTAACATACTTTCAGTGTGATTGTTGTTTATTTTCATTTGTATCTCTGTGTCATCTTAATTAAGACACTTACCTGGAATTCTCCTACTGAAGTGCATTTTTTTCCAAACCAGAACAATATTATTAACAAGATGTGTAATATACATGTGTGTGTGTGTATTTACTCTGTGTGTGTGTGTGTGTGTCTCCCTTTCAAATGCCTGTACACAGTTCAAAGCATTTTACAAATCTAGCTGCAATATATTACTGATATTGAGGGAAATACAGCCACACAGACAGAGGCAATGTTAAGGATTAGATGATTCACAGCTCTCTTTTGCAGTCCCAGTATCCACCCTCAAATTCTTCTTCAGGCAGAAGATCTGTAGGAACGGTCTTTAGGAAGAGGTCAGTGATCAGCCTTCAGAACTGACAGCTGCTTGTCACCTAGAAACACAGACATGGAGAAATTCCAAACAGGCTTCTTTATAGATCAGGACTCATAATTACAATCTGTAGCCGGAGGCATCTGTAGAGGTGTCAAAAAATTCAAGATGGTGACCACAACTGTGTAGTCAAAGGCCTGACCCTTTTTACATGCACATGAAACAGACTTAAAAAGGGGCAGGGGTTCAATTGTACAGTCAATTTCTATTTTCAATTAGCTGCAAGTTGCATTAAAAGATACAAACTAGATTAAAGTTTAGTTGATTCATAAGAAATAAACCAGATGGGCTATTAGCACATTTAAGATTTCAAATACAGTAAATGGGTGTGTGTGGTATTACCCGTAGATGAATATTCATTTTATAGAATTTGCTCTCCCTTGTCTAGAAACAGTGTTATACATGTCCTAGTTTTCAAAACAAAAATGGGCTAAAGTTTAGGCAACATGCTTCTCGTCCTTGCTGTGAAGTGCTGCATGACAAATGGTAACTCATACGTATACTAGAAGAGAAGTTAACATTTTTTAAGCAATTAAAGGTAAAAGTCAGCCATTTCTATAACTTTTTAAGCTGCTTAATTAATTAATACCCAGGATTGGCACTTGTAGATGTGAAACTTAAATTGCATTTAGTACCCATAAACCATTTGCAAAATGCAGATGATTGAAAAGCAGTAATACAGCTCAGATATGAGTGGAGGGTAGGGAGATTTTACAGAGAGAGAGAGAGAATATGCCTTGTTATTTAGAGATTCCTTTGAGCTTCTTAAAATACACTTTTCCCCATCATTTTCACCCTTTCATTCATGATCCAAGTATTATACTTTTCTGGAGGAAAAAACTTTGAACTTTGTGCGGCCGGATGACTGGCTGTTGCCCTGTATGGAGTTTACCACACTACAATAAAGGAGGCACCAACAGTCTCTACTGCCATGGCCGTATTCATGACTTTTGCATTTATTGCTTACTGTAACAGGAGATAATTATTTTAATGCATTTTTCTTAGAAAAAGAAAAGAAAAGCTGTGATTTTGTGAGTAGGTGGCATATTAATATCTAATATTTCAACCTCATTTTATTTACGGTTTTTTACTATTTTAGTGGCAAAGAAAGATATACAGTTCAACTGATAGATTAAGCCAACAGTTAAAGCAACCGTTAGGTGACAAAAACTAAATAACTGAAGGTCAAAGTCCCAGGAGAATAGACATGGCTTTGCTTGGCAACAAAAAAACGTGATATAATTGGTTCTAGGAATATCTTGCTGAGGATGGTGATCTAGAGCTGGAAAAGGACACTTTTGAGAAAGATGCTCCCTTGTCTATCTTCTATATAGCTGTTGTATAGAAGAAGACCTTCTACACAATGGATGTGTCTAGGTATGGGAGACCAGAAAAAGTGACCATTGCAGTATCATTACATGATAGTATTGTTACACTCAAAGAAATAATTGCAGATACAAATCACTGAACAATCTTCCTTTAGTGTCCTTCTACTCAGTCTCCTTGTGTTAACTGAGTTGTTCTCTGATGAGTTATTTATTCTTAGAAGGTCAGCCCAGTCCTTTTATGTGTGGCTTTTCCCTTAGAGTGCCTTTAAACAAATGCTCAACCTATAAATGATTGAGTCTATTGAGCATGACTTAAGACATCAGTTCAATACCATCTAATCACTTAATTTATCAATTCTTACTTCCTAATTCCAAGTAAGCTTATTAGGCTTGCCATTTACTGTATACTATCTGTATTAAAACCATGTAAGTGGACTTTCGGTAATAGGACGAAAATCTCGGGGCCCTGAAACAAATGGCTTGGCTGCCAGTTGCAAATCTGAACATTGTCTGATACCACCTAAAGCCCCTGTTTTGCAGACATTCATTAAAAGCTTTGTCTCTACCTTCAGATGATAAAAAGCCTGCCAAAGTTAACAAGCACTCCAGAAAAAAAAGTATGTTGGGGGAAAAGAGGAATGAAAAGGAAGGTTATCACTGACGATTGTGAAGTGTCAAATATTTGAACAATTTACAAAACAAATAGTTGCTACTCAACTGGGCTTTAGGAATAACAATGAAAAAAAATGTGAAGAATTTATCTGGGCTAACAAATCCAGTCATTCGTGATTTTTTTTCCGAAAGGATTTCAAGTGCTAAGGAACTAGTTGAAATATATTTGGTTGGTGCTTCACACATCTATCATCTTTTAAGAGGAATCTTAAGACTTATGCTTTCTTTGGGAGTCCTGCTTTGAAAATTCAATGTTTGAGAGGATGCTGATTATTTGGTAATATGAGACACTGTTGTTTAAATACATTTAGCTGAGCTGGGGCATTAGAAGTAAGCTCCAGGCTGGAACAGCTTTCATAATGCCCTTTCATAGCTCAGTTTTACACTATACTGCCTAGTTTCGTTCATATTCTGCATGCTTTGTTATTAGCTTTAACATTCCCATAGGCCTGCACAGGAAAGTTTAAGCTGGAAAGAGAACCACACAAATCTAGCAACCCACCTAACCATAGATTTGAATTTTGCTAATCCTGTCTTCATTCTAAAATTGATAGAACAATGACGTTTTAAGCCACAGGATTTTGCATTCTCAAAAAAAATGAAGCTATGTTTGCCTTTTCTTGAGAGGACCATAGCTGTGCAAACAACGCTGGCTGCTTTTTCAGGCAACATAAAAGGAGGAGAAACATGAATCAGATGGTGCAACAGCTGTATAATTCTCCTGTTTCAATGGAATGGCAGGTTTTCATGGGCTTGTGGAAATTTCAAGTCAGTTCTAAATCATGGAAATTGGAGACCACAATTTGTCTGCCACCTATAATGACATCTCACCTAGGACAGAAACCCTCCTTTCAGATAGATGACTTTTACAAAGACCTGCCTTCTGTAACAGCAAGGAAATTAATTATTTTGCTGTTTTCTTTTTCTGTGTCCATCTTTGCAGATCAGTTCCATATGTAAGTGCACTTCATACAACACTTCCAAACAAGCCTTGGTGATGTTATAATCAGCTTCTAATGTCAATATTTATTTTGGGGGCGGGGGGAAGCCCAACCTTTAACTATGTTGCCCTGGTGTTTGGAAATGTGTAACCATCTATCTGCTACTGCAGAGCCGTAACTAAGAATGATTTGCAGCCTTTAGTAAAGAATACCAATTCCTCCAATAACATAAACTGGCAGGGTTAGTAATAAACAGAATAGAGACGAAACAATGAAAATTTAACAATATTGTACAATCCATAAGATATCACACAGCAAGGACTGCATGGCATTTAGGCTTATTGGTTCTATGATTTCATTTATTAAATTTAAACTCTGGGTCTCTAAACATTTTGCTCATTAAAAGACCCTGAGACTTTAAAAAAAAATAGCATGCAAGAAAGTCTGTTTGGTAAATCAGAGGCATTGATATAATGACAATTAGCTTTTCCCATCCTTGTGTCCTCAAAGTGTGCTAATATAAAGTGCTATAATTCTCTGAGGCATGACCATAATAAAATTAAAGTTGAATGCATTTTAAAGGACACCAGGATGAGACTGGCTCAAGTCAATTTTATAGGAGACTGCATATACATAATCATAATTATACCTTATGGAGCCAACTGATACAGTAATACAGTACAGTGACAACCTGATTGTTATACAACAATATTATTCAACCTCTTCATAAAAAAATACTGTTCTCTACACCACTTTTTCCACTGGAGTGTTTTTGTTGACACATTTGCTGAACTGTTTTGTTAGTCATGTCAATGATCAAAAAGCCCCACCACCATTCCTCCATCATGGAATGATCATGAACAGTGGGAAGCATCAGCAATAATATAAAACCCAAGTGAAAATTAAGTACAACTCAATATTAGGAAAAAAAACGCATTAGTAAAGTTCAGGTGGAAACCTTGGATGTATCTGGCTTAATAATTACAGATATGGAGGCTTGTGAAAACAAGTAGTAGTGTGTAAGGGGTGTGACTATGATAGCTTTTGATTTGTGTTAGCAGGCAAATAGCACCAGATTATCTCCCCCAAAGAACCTAGGGCAGTTTTGTGCATGCATTTACTACATCAGAAGCTGACTATTTTTTGCATGTCAGTAGTATTTTGGCACCATGCATGCAAATTTACATTTTTGGAAAACAATCTTAAACTTATTACACCTTTGAGAAGAAGTATCTTTGCAATGACTTGTTAAGTATGAGTTTGTAGAGAGCTGAAAAGTTTTATTGCAGAGCCCCACTATATGTATACAATGACTGTGAACTGAAGTCCAATGCTAACTAAATGGCCCAAGAATAATCTTTGGGAAAGCATTAACTCTGTTATGCAAATTATGTTTGTGTAAGAGAATCTGGGCTAGTGGGGAATGATTATACAAAATGTACTTTCAGCAAGGTTTAGACTTTGGATGGATTTGTCACTTGTCTTAAAAGGCTGGTTGGAAATAAATAATAGCAAATAAAACTCTACATGCACACTGAAATGCTTATTGCAATCAGTATAGGGTTTTATTTCTTCATTTATTTGATTTCTAACCACCTTTTGGGATATATTCCCAGAAGATAGTTTATAATAAAAATGTTAAAAACAAAAGAACAGTGGAACAAACAACAGCTTACTGCATTCATTAAAGAATATGTTTCTATGATCAGGATTTTCCTATTTTCACACAGCAATCAAGCAGTCACTTTCCAACTTTCTTTGCTTTTTACAACGGAAGTAACTGTGCTAACCACAGAGATTGAACATATGAACAATCTGGGCACCTCAAAGGACAAAGGCACTATGCAAGTACACAAGAATTACAATAACAAAATTAAACTGTAGTTTATTTTCCCCAGCAGAAACTGTTCCGCCAAATTCCTGAGCTGTTTGGGTGAACAAATCTGTTGGTGTTTAACTCTTAACTCACTGTGTCAACAGTGTGCTTTGATAAATTGATGTAAGCATGCACTTATGTACAGTGGATTATTTCCGATGGTGTCATTCTGCGAGTGCAAAGCTCCTGCCATTTGCAGAAACCACATCTCCACCCTTGCTGAAAAAGTGTCAAATACAATGCTTTGATTTCCTTCTGAAAGGCATCATTCAAGCTATGTCCCAATACATAGTAAGCCATTGTCACACAAACAATTGCCCAAGTATTAGTGGACTAATACTAACTGCTCTATTTATTTCTAGCCTAATAGCAGCAGATACAACCCAATAAAGATAGAATAGGAATCTCCTTTGAACATTTGTCTTTACTAGGACTCCTGTCCTTCTCAGAACCCTTTTGCATAGCTTTAATACATTTTCATCCTCTAGTGAGAGAATCAAAAAATAAAATATTTTTCCTTTGCAGGGCAAGCATTGAATCCATAGGGAACAATAACAGACCTTTGAGAATGCAGAAGGGGCATTCGGCCAATACAAATCAAGAAACTGAATCTTTATGTTTTCCTCTCCCTCTCTTTCTTTTCCAACATAAATAAGGTTTGGAATTTAATTTTCTTTCCAATTAAAAGGAAGAGTCCCATATATTACTACTTTGCCAGTTAGAAACCATGGTCCAGTTCCTTCAATTTCATAAATGCCTTGCTAGTTTATTATCGAAGCTTCCATTTTCATCAGCAAAGCTTGTTATGAATGGTACATAGCTAATGGGCAGGTGTTTAGTAGTTCCCCTAAAAATAACTTTATATAGCCTGGTACCGTCCAGATATGTTGGGACTATAGTTCCCAGAATCCTGAAGCCAGAAAGTGATTATGAAATAGAGTAGTTGTTTTTCCTAAATTGATCCTTGCACTGAAGGAGATTTATGGGGATCTAATTCAGTCTTCAGATTTGAGCAAAGCCAGCATTTCTTTACAGGCTCTTCCACAAAGCAGCAACACATTGCAACATGAAAGATATTTCAATGGGGCCGTATTGGGCATTCCTAAATCCAATTGCTTTTTGTTGATCTTGTTCTTAGGAAACAATGTTCAAGATTCCAAACTTAGATGAATATCATCAGGACTACCTCAGTGACTTAGCAAGAGGCTTAGGGAAGGAAGTATGCAAGCAAACAAATTATCAGTCTCCTTTGACATAGTCTTTTAAAATGGTTAACAGGCACCACAATATTTCTCTTATGGACATACAGTCACACTCCTCTGAAATCCAGCATTAAGTTGGGGTTTAAGATTTGGAATTCGGAACCAATATTTTACTCCCAAAGTAACTATTGCTCCGTTAATGGGGAAGGGGATGGGGGGAAAGTTGCAGATTGCAAACCTAGACTTGGGTAAATTACTAGGTGGTTCCATACTGATAATGTTCTACACATAATATTAACCCAGGGATGGGCAGCCTGCAGCCCCCAAGCCAATCCCCATTTATCTCACACTCAAAACCCACAGCATTTTTTAAAGGGGTCAAGTAAATATTTGCACCCCTCATTACTGTTTTGTCATTAAATATCATCCCTCTAAAAATAAGCTCCAAAATGTTGGCCTCCCTCCCTCTCATTACATTACTGTAATGTCCCTGTGACTCTTAAGAACTGATTTTAAAAGAAAAAGTTCTGTCTGGACCACACAAAGGTTGGCCTGCTCCTGTGCTAAACTGTAATCAGTTTCATGCATGTGAAGTCAAGAATGACTTACCATTATGTAGTTACCCTATACTAGAGGAAAGGAAAGAAGCCACGTGCTGATATAGTGGTCTGGTTCAATAACACTGATATTACTGTTCAAAACATATTGGAAAGGTTGGCTATAAATTATTAGAAATATGACAAAGGGTGCTGCTTTGCTTTGTTTTGTTTCAGCAAGGAAAGCTATATACTTCCCAATGATCATATTTCTACAAATGTGGACATTTTCCAGCTCAACCTGAGCCCAATGGGAGACTTACCCATTTTAGAGTACAAGCAGCTATATAACTGGCACTGGAAGACCTTTAGGATTCAAATGATTAGTAAGAAGACAAAGATTTAGTATTATTATTCTGAAATGAATCAGCTGGACCTTGGAACCATGATTCTGAGCTGCAAGCATCATGGTTTGCTTTGGGGAGGGTCCACGTTGCCCAGATTTCATCACAGGCAGCTATTTTGGAGTCCAGCAGCCTGTTTGTGCCAGACAAACAAAGCATTTGCCTTCTGCATTGTTTGTGTTTGATCCATTCCCAATTGTTGCAACTCAAACTTTATAAAAGCAACAATCTGGATTGATGAGCTAAATATGTCCAGTCGGACGAACATCAGATGCTAACTAAAGCTGGATTTATTTTTTGTTTGGCTTTCTTTAATGGCTGTTTTTTTAACATGCCATCTTTTCTAACCCATATAAATCAACGTTAACAAATGCTTCATATTTTCCACCACCAGTTCCTGGTAAATGGAATTCCAGTAAATATGGACCAGATCAGAGATAAATTTATATTGCTGTATTTACAAGTATTAATATTTATATTTCATCTTTAAAGGATTGATGTTTAAAGAGTACATTAAAAGATGTTGCTCTTGCGACGAGCAGGGAAGATCTTAAATATGATAAAGGTTGCCATTGTATTGTATAATAGGTGATTTAAATTCCAGGAGTTAGAAATTCTGTCTAAATTACATTGACTATATAGTGTGTATATGTTGAATTATGGAAGTTCTCTGCATCTGTTTTTTTCATTTGCAAATGTACATATATCTTCCACATCCAGATACCCATTTTCCCAACTGAAATTCAAAAGGGAGTGAGTTTGGTATACCCTAGCAATTAGCCAATTACATTCTGGAGGCTGGAGTTCCAAGCTGATGACTTAAATTTAGAGACTGAGATGTTACTTTTGAGTGAGGTATAATAATCAAACAGTTCACACATTGACAATGTATTTAAGAGGTACATAGGAATAAGTGTATTTAAGAGCTACATAGAAATAAAAGAAATTTTCCCACTTACAGTGCTTGAATGGAGAGAGAAGCTACAAAGAATATCGCCTTTTATGCAGTTTTTGAAACTGACAGAAACCCCCTCTATAGCTAAGCCAATTAACATAAGTTCCTTTAAAATAAAAAATGGGATGTTTGCAGCTTAAGGATACATAATTATGCATACTTAGTAGTCTCTATGGAAGGATTTCTGTAACATGATGCAACTAACCAAGGTAAATGTATGGATAATAAATACATGGTGGAAAACGGTTCAACTGCTGGTGTTTACACATTGATTTAGTTTTAGTTTAGGTACAAGCTATAGACACAGAGGTTGTTCTGTTCTGTTGCATTCACTGACAAAGCCGAGATTAGAACTGGCTCCTCACCCCCTATTTGGAATTTAGAAAGTCAAATCCTTAGCCTGCTAAGTAATTGTCAGCACCGCCTCATGATCCAAGACTGGGTCCAATTTGTGCATACAATGGATTTGTGCAAAGGCCCTCCTAGCCACAGCTACCACCTGCTCTTCAAGCAGAAGCCAAAAGTCTAGGAGGATCCCCAAGTTGTGTACATCTGGGGGAGAGCTACCCCATCAGAAACAATAATGGAAAGTTCCAGTTCCTGACAGCCCCCAAACCCACAGCCACTTGGTCTTGCTACGGTTGAGTCCAAGGCTACTCCGCCATATCCAGGCCCCTACAACCTTTACACGGGGCTGCCAGCCGGTAATCTGTGGAATGATAACAGTGGGGAAATAATTATGTTTTGCTATTCTTATCGCCACAAGGTAATCCTTAGTAAAGGCTCTTACCCATGTTTGGTCAAACTCCATCTTCCTCCAGATGCACTATAGGCATCTATTTTGCCATTTCTTATATCCCAGAGTTTCTCTGAAAACCAGGAGGCTCCCTGGGATCCATGAGTAGGAGGAGGTCACTTAGGCACAATCTGATCCAAGGCTGTTGCCAGTACTAAGAGGCAACTAAGGTCTCAGCTAAACTGTCCATCAGAGCCTAAGAAAAAATCCAAAGCTACCTCTGAAACACTAACAGGGTCCATCAGGCACCTGGAGCAGACCAACTGAACAGTCCTACCTCCCTGTAGCAGGGAGCAGCTATGGAGAAGTCCAAGGCAATTAGAGAATGATCTGACCATGACAACAGTTTGTTGTTAACATCCTTTACATCCAGATCACATTGCCACTTCCTTGAGAAAATAACCAGATTTAGCATGCGACTTTTGCTGTGTGTTAGTCTGTCAATGATCTGGGTCAGGTCCATGGTTCCCATGTACTCCCAAGACTCTGCACCCAAGAAGAGCTGGTTGAAGACTCCCAATACCGTAAGTCCAGGAAACTCCACCACAGACCTGGCCACACAATTGAGGAGCAGGGAATCCATTATGCAGCAGGGAGACTTCATTAGCACTGTGATCCCTAGAGCCCAGCTTCACAAACAGGGACTCACATCAGTTGTCTGCAGAGCAGTGCTTCTGAAAACTGCAAGGGTCTCCTGGATGAGTATAGGCACTA
Source organism: Python bivittatus (assembly GCF_059951505.1). Classification (NCBI taxonomy): domain Eukaryota; kingdom Metazoa; phylum Chordata; class Lepidosauria; order Squamata; family Pythonidae; genus Python; species Python bivittatus. The sequence continues at coordinate 47,139,767 of NW_028277098.1, read as the reverse complement.
AATTGTCCCTACCTGGAGTTGTGGCTGGTGCCTCACTCAAAGACCAGGTGACTAACCCCCCCCCCCCCCCATGCCCATTCAGGTCTTAGTTATACCTAACAGGTTGGCCCTCTCATCTATAATTATATCTATGAATGAAGACCTTATTAAAGGCTGACCTGGCATACAGTAGCAGCAACTCAGGCCCACTAAGAATCTTCTACCATATCACCCTCTGCCCACTGCCACCATGATGTTACTGCCTGCCCCTTCTCCCCTGACACTTCAATACTTCTCGACCAATGCCATCCTTTCCTCAGGATAGAGAGCTCCATTCAACTAGCTGTCCAATCTGGCTTCTTTGGATCACTTTTACCCCAGCACTCAGCAGCACTTAATTCCAGAGAGCTAGCTGTCCCTACACCACCCATACATTATCACTGGTTCCATGCTTGCTTTAATGGGCAACCAGAGGCATAAAACTAATTTAAGCCTTCTCTAAAGACTGGGGCAATCTAAAAGTTACTGCCACACCTCTGACTCTTACACGGAGGAAGAGCAGGTACCTCCAACTCAGTTATTACCAGTCCATCAAAGCCATCCATTTTAATCTACTCAGCCTGTAATTCAAGTCTTACAAGTCCAAAGTTTTTGGTTGCCATAGATGGAAATCACTGGACAGATACTGCCAATGGATGGTACAAAAGGCATACACTCCTTTCTTTGAGTCCCACTCCCATGTGTGGGAAGCAAGGTGGCTGCCACCCAGAGTGACAGGCCCCAAGCAGCCACAGAATTTAGGCTGACCCACCAGCTGGACCCTGCTCCCACTGCTACTCACTGCCAGTACCCAAGTGCCCAGACATTCCAAAATACCAAGGCCAGATGTTCGAAGGCCATCATCACTGCTAACAAAAAGCAGGACTGACACCAATCACTCTGAATTTACTGACTTACTATAGCTGGGAATTCAACCTTTTGAGGGGGAAGCCTTCTGTTTGTGAGTGTAAGCATTCCTACGAGCAACAATAAAACCTTAGCAATGATTAGTGAACCAAGTTTTATAACTGTAACAGAAAGGACATTTATTTACAGGAAATATGTTACAGGCATAGGCAAAGTCTAGCGACTAGACTTCCTGCCAGGAAGAAAGGTAGAAGGAACTGACTTTATATTAGCAATCACTTAGATGAAAAAAGGCAGAGTGGTAGACAAAGAAGGGACACCATATAAATCCTTAATTTTCTATCTACACCCTACTTCCCCCTCACGGTCAGTGGATCGCAAGAAGTTGAAGAGTCAATGCCATAGGACTCACACCTCCAACACTACCAAGGTCTTCTCTCTTAAGCTTATCCTTACAGGAAGATGTATTCGATCTTATTGTTCATAACCTTGAATTACAGAATTTAGCACACCTTGTGCCAATCCTGAAACAAAAGAGGTTGCTGTGTAATGAGGCAATCTACACATAGGGAAGTTTAATGAGAAAACCCCATAATAAACCCTGGTGTCTAGATATAAATAATTTCTCGGAATAAGGTAAATGTGAGAAAACCAACCAGTTGTTCCATTGTATGAACAGAATCACCTGGCAAGGGCTTCGTTTTTTGTTTTGTTTTGTGAGAAGGAAAAGCGAAATTTCATTCATTCAGACCTTGACAGCATGGCTACTTATCAGATACTTTAGGAGGCAATATTATGCCATACCACTACCAGAATTTGGTCACTGCGGGAATACTTATCCTATTTGTAATCTCTCTCTCTCTCTCTCTCTCTCTCCTTCTTTTTCCAGCAGCACAATATAAGGAAGTGATAGAGATTGTGAAATTCTTCCAGAGGCTGCAACGAATTAGATCGATAGGGAAATGCAGCCACAACACTGCAAGATGCCTTTTGCATCAGTATATTCATTTTTTGACTCCTGAGAGTATAATGTGTGTCCTTTGGAACTTCCTGCTCCAAATAAATATTCAGAACATCCTAAGGATTCCTCCCTCCCTCCTTCCCCATTTCAATACAATCATTGTTGATGCTTGTTCGGCTGTGCCTATCATATTCATCAATGGGAGTGCTTCAGGTTAAAAGACATCCTGTGATCCCTGAATATAGATACCTCTGTCCTCATGTTCTTCATTAATATTACACAAACACAGTGGGTGGCCAAGAGGCTGTAACCAATCACTTACCTTGTGGTTGGGTTTGGACCTCACATCAGCCACAAAGTATGTTAAAGAGCCACTCCCCAAAATAATTTTATCAAGGGAGTGTGTATAGCAAGACAAAATAAACAGAAGTGATTGTGTATGAGACCAGAATATATGTATGGAGGCAATCCCTTTCCTTTACGCTAGTCATTATAACTTAATCAAGTAATCCGAAGATTCTTTTTTTCCAGCATGATATTCCCAGAGATCAATGAGGGGGTGAGCAGTAAAGAATATAATGTGAAGATATAACATGGAGCTTGCTGTGATGCTGGAGCTGACAAAGGACTCCAAGCAGGGGCCTGCTTTGGCTTCTGGACTTATGTCAGAATTCTATGTATGTGACAGAGAATGCATTATTTTAAACTAAAAATAAATCTTCTTTTAACATAAGCAGGCTGAATTCTCAGCCCAATATTCAAACGTAAAGAGGCTGCTTGTTTTGTTAATGTGTTTGAATATGTAACCTAGATTTTCCCAAGGGGTGCCTAGGGGGTCCAGTAGAAGCCATACTGATATAATGGGCTCATGATGTTATGCTGCAAATATGATGCAAATATGTTACCAGCATGATAACACCACGTGTCTGGCATCACTTTGTCTGCCCAGAGTCACTTTGTGTAAGATGGGCGGCTATATATATGTAACAAATAAATAAATAAATAAAATCACTTACCCCCTGCACACAGCCCTGTAGTTGGTCTCCAATTCCAGAATTCCAAGCCTCACCGCTGAGGAAATCATGGAGCTGTAGTTCCAATGTATTTGGAGGGGGAATTCATAGAGCAATAGCCCCACAGACATAGAGTACAGCAGTGGTATGCCAACCTCTTGAACTACATTGCAAGTTTGCTAGCACATCATAAATGCTTTCATAAAATAGCTGCTGAGGGAGGCTTACATGTTCTCTGTGGTGGCTGGGGCTAGTCACAAAAACCCATTTACTAGAAGACAAGCAAGGGAGATTCCTCCCATTGCCCCCTCTGCCTTTCTCACCCCATTTACCCTTATCAGGCAGATGGACAACTACCAAATCAGGCATTACTCTGCATCTCTCCTACATTTTTATTTTCTAAATGGGTCTATGAGGCCTCTGTGGGGCCAGAGACATTCTTGTAAATAAATACAATGCCAGATGTTGGACTATCCTTTGTAGAATGCCACTTGCCAATTACAGTATTTTAAATTAAAACCATCTAAACAAATAAATTGCATTAGATGGGAGCAGAGAGCTGGGTGGGTTCCAATGACACATTGGCACCAAAGGACTCCACGCTGCTCACTCCTGGCTTAGAGAGACAAATTGTAGAACTCATTTCCAAGTTCCCATAGAAGAGTGAATACCCATTTCCTTCAGTGTGTCTCTTAATTCTATTACCTTCGTTCCACTTGAGTCAATTTTGCTCTGATGTGAACCTTATTCTCCACCGAGCCCATGGAGAAAGAAGAAGTGACTGGATGATTTTTCTGAATTTCTCCAGGGGACCGAAAAATTCTCCAGCAGTTTCTCAAGGATAGCATTAGTAGTCACAATGCCCATAGATACATTTTCATTGCATTGCAATTTCTATATTGGTCTACACAAGCAGATTTATTACAGATAGTAGGGAAGATAAATTATATAACAATCTCAGCTTATTTCAATTCAGTCAGATGAAACTAAGTCATAATAAAGTTTAATTAAATCATTTATATTAATTAACAAAATGCAGTATCTATTTCATATAATTGCAAGACAGGATCTTATGGGGAAAAAATCACCCCCAACAGTTACAATGAAGCATTACATGATTTAAAAACAAAGAATAGAGAAAATATTTGTAGAAAATGTTATGGACTATAGCAAAATATAATTTAGTAGAAATTGATTTGATTTCATTGTTAACACAGGTGAACACACTATAAATACTTGCCCTCTAGCCAATAGATCAGTATGTTATTTCTAATAGTCTAATTTAAAAATGAATAGGAAAAAAAACATTGATGAATATGCTAAACGAAGGGAAAGAGACACTGTGAAAATGGTAGGACAGGACTATTATTTTCTTAAAACAGCCGGACAATTGTGTTGACAATTTTTGTGAATCTTTGCTTACTACTCAAAACCATTACAGTAGCAAGTGCCCTGTTGCAGAAGAAGCCATCTGAGTTTTAACAAGTTAATTTTTAAAATAATGTGCTATTTATGTAGCGCAACAGTATCAACACTGGTCTTCTAAAATAAAGGAGATATATCAGCACTTGTCAGATAAAGTAGTCAAAACACTTACAGCAAACTTCTTTTTAATTTAAAAACTGACAGTAGTTAAAAGTTTCATTGGTGCTATAGCTACCACACCTGAATAACCAAACCATTATGCATTTTAAGGGGAAAAAATTGAAGAGTAGTGTAAAGAAACTGGTTGCATTTGAGCACTTAAAGTCCAAAACATAACCTGAGGGGGTTTTGTGTAACCTTTTCTAAGCAACCCTCAGTTTGGAAATGTTATGTATTTGAAGGCCATCTAATCTGGGTTAAACATAAGGAAACACAAGGAACTGGCAGGGACTGCTAATGAGCAAGGACAGATCACATTGTGTTCCCACCGATATCATGACATACAGTATATTGTATCTGAGTTTAACAGAAAAGGATTATTTATAAACTGGCTTCTAAATTTGCAAATGAGGGGCTATTTTGGGCAATGTAAGTATCCTTGTCCTGACCCCATTGCTTCTTGGTCTTCACATCATCCAGACACATGAGAAGGCATCCATTCTGTCCCTTTCATCATGCAGAGCAAGAAGGGAAGCAAGACGGGTGAGGAAGGAGAAAAAAATAGGCACTTAGCTGCATAGGGTCAGAGTCAACTGCACAGGTGTGTGTGGAAAAGTCACACAGTAAGATCATTTTCTGCTTTTCCTGGCTAAAGAGTTCTCCAAAGGTCAATCAAGAAAGCAGTGAAGTTGTATGCCATTTTAGATCCCAGAGCAACTGATCCCTAGTCAAGTCAGAGTTCTTCAAATGGTTCAGCCTTTGGACTGGAGAAGGAGAGCAGTATCCTTACTTGCTCAAATCATGTGGAGGTGCAATAAGAACATCTGGAAGGAAATCCAGTAACATCCAGATTGCATCTATGGTTGGCAGCTTCCCTCAACCCACTCCAATAGAGTTCAACATCATATCAGTTAACAGAGAAGAGATCTAAATCACACTATTCCCACTTGCATCCAATAGCAAGGCACATCCTACAGCTTGATTCAAATGCTGAGGCTCTGCTATTCCTGCTAGGATGAGACCGTGCAAGCACACAAGATCCAGGAGCACCTCAATGGCCATGATATTGTAACTTCAGCAGTAAAGTTTGTCTATGGCTGGAACAATAGGAGGTGTCTGCAAAATTGGAATCTGCAGGCCTAATAACATACACGTCTCCAAGATAAGGGTGCTAGACAATGACAAAATGTCTTATTCCCAATCAAGGAACATCCAGCATGCAAATTAAAAAAGAAGACCTCTCTGTGACCAGGGTCATCCCAACAACAAAGAAGGTTTCAACAGCAACAGTTCCAATGACACATACTGCCTAGAAAATCATTGTTTATTTTTCTTGTTTACATATAGAGACAATTTACTTTTGATTAACTTAGGTAAGTATGCACTTAGCTGACATTCTACCCAAAGCCTTACTCACCCTACTGCACTGATATTCATCTTTTCTTCTGGAGCTCAAGGTGACAAACATTAGAGGGGGACTTTCTTATTTTTATCTCTTTAACAACCTTGTGAGTAAGGTGGGATTAAGATTGTGTGACAGTCCCAAAGCCTCCCGGTGAGCTCTGTAATCAAGCAGGAACTCAAACCTGGGTCTCCTAAGTCCAAATCCTACACCTCACTAGCTTTCAGGGTGGACGGTTTTACTTAGAACAATATGCAAATCCATCCCAAGGAAGGCTAACAGTTTATAAATTGCAAAGCCAAAACCAAAAATATTATTATAGCTTAATAATGTTCATGTGTTAATACAGCCTTTGCTAACCTGACATCTTCCAGATATGAAGCCAATTGATTTTTGCAGCTATTTCAGTATGTGGGATAATAGCTATCTTGTGCCAATCTGTACTGTTGTACATAGGCAGACTGGAGATACAGTGACACACAGAAACTCACTCACCCATGGCTACTTCCAACTAAAAACTAATAGATATTGACTCAAAAAGGAATTACGGATCTTTCCATGTAAATATGCATTATATTTCTGAATTATTCATAACACACACTTTGTCAACATTCCACTTGAAATAAATTGACATCTCTCAGCTGAGTTTGGATTTCCTTACTTGAGGCATCAGGATTGAATCTTTCCAATCCTAAAGACAAGTTCAGAGGAAACTTTTCAACATTTGTTTGAAAGACTCTTACATTGATTAAGCAAATACAGATTATATAAATGTGACAGTAGTTTAGCTTCTTTCTTTGCTACCACCCACTTCTACAGGGTTTTGCTTTCCATTGGATTTCCATAATAGGTATAAGTTTTGTGTATGTATGTAGATCATATAGATGATATATATTGACCCTGTTAATGCAGACATCCCTAACTCATATTTTTCTGATATGTGGTAATGCTAGGGCTATCAGATCTAGGCTGCAGAAATCCACATAGTTACTAGATGATACCAAAGAGATGCAGAAATTTTTATTTCTGCTGGTCATTCAGATTTTTACAGCCCAAATTTTGTTGCCCTAAGTTGCACTACAGTCTTTATTATTCACAACCATCATGATGCATGTTGCCTGAGAAACTGCATTACTTCATTGTGACCTAAATCTTAATCTGCATTTAAAAAATAATAAAGTGTTTTTAAAAAGTATTTAAATATGCATTTCCTCTACAAATCAGCATTTTAAAGCAATTGCAATATATTTCAAAGTATTTGAAATGCAACAGCCAAAGAATGTTTCACAAAGTTCCAGTATGCACAGAGGATCTAGTCGTCTGGAGAGAACTCTGGCCGGTTTTGCAGTTGAGTAGTGCAAAAAAGGCATATGTTTATCACATGCATGAACCTTGATAGCAGTAGGTTTCTTACTATAGTACAAACAGCTATGTGTTTAACCCACTCATTTTCGTTTGAATCCTGTTTGGTTTGCTCTAGAGTTAGAACAAAAGGTTTCAACTTAGTGGAAAGATTATAATACTCATATTATTCTACAGCCTGGGCATAGAAGAGCACACAGAGACATCAAAAGCAAACTGAAATACTCACTTAAATCAATGAACAAGATTACACACAACTTTGGTCTCGGTTTGGAATTAGCTACCCACTTCTTTTTTTACAAAAAGAAATCTCTGGAAGTTTACCATCTAGGAAAACTACATTATTACTGAACCACCTGTGTTATCTCCCAGTATGACTAAAATCCATCAATGCTGATTAAACCATTAACAGTGACAACTGAAACTCCCCAGAGAAATGGTTTATCAAAATGGGATCAAAAGAGAAATGATTAGGGAGGAAAAAAAATCCCATGTCTCTATGTTCCTAGGCAGACTCATTGTCCATGAATAGGCCCTGATTTTTTTCCAGCCTTTTCATTTGTTACTTCATTTTTCCCCTAAGGTTCTTGCTTCTAGATATTCATGATATTATCACCTCCATCAGGCATTTTAAAAAAATATTTCATAAAAATCCAAGATACTGTAGGTGTCTAAATCACTTTCTGGTACTTATTACTCATAGTATTCTGGATGAGGATACTTTGAACTTGATGTAGTTGAAAGAAGATGGATGTACTTCAGAAGATGAAGATCTGAGCTCATTAGGATTTCCACCTTACTATTGGGTAACCCACTGTGAGCAAGCCATCCCCAACAAAGAACGAAGTTGGTCTACAGATCCTCTGCATTGCCTCCATTGCTGCAATCTGTAAACTGGAAGGCAGGGGGACTAACCAGGCATCAGCCCTTCACACAGGAAAACAGAGGTCAAGAGACATACATGAGGGCAAGGTGTGAAGCATAAGATGAATTTTTGAATATTTGTAGGTAGTTGCTGCTGAGTTCTTAGGAGAAATAATCAGGCTTCTCCTTGTGTGGTAGAACTTTCGGTTGTCTTAGTTCCATCTTGTCTGGACATCTTTATTTGAAGCCAGGATTGGCAATATAGGGTGCTCCCCAGCAATTTTTTTTTAACTTGATTTCCTCACTGTTGACATGAATCAAAGGAAAATAGAAGTATTGAGCCTTTTTAAATGTGAAAAAAAAAAGTACAAAACTCTTTCCCTGTTCTCTTCAGTGATGATGTCATTACATTACATTGGTCTGAGCTGCCCAGACAATTGAGTGATATGCAAGTTTAATACATTATTATGGTTGGTTGCACAGTCAGCCAGATGTTTAGACTGGATCTGGCATTTTTATCCACCTATCAAGTCCTTCCCAAGGACCTGGGATAGGCAGGGGTTGTTGCTGGATGGTGTTAAAGGAGACAGCAGAATAGAAGAGAAAGACCGGGAGAAAATCACCAAATTCAAAGACCTGCAAATAGAAAGAGAACTGTGGCAAAAGAAAGCAAAGATGGTACCAATAGTAATAGGTGCCTTGGGTGCAATCCCAAACCATCTGGAGCACCACTTGAACACCAACGGCATTGACAAAATCACCATCAGTCAATTGCAAAAGGCAGCTTTACTTGGAACAGCTCACATCCTGCGACAATATCTTTAACACCACCAGACAACAACATCTGCCTATCCCAGGTCCTTGGGAAGGACTCAATTGGTGGATAAAAATGCCAAATCCAGTCTAAACATCTGACTGACTGTGTGACCAACAATAATTGATTACATTTATATGCTGCCTGACTCCCAAAGACTAATGATTAAAAAGTAGAGAAGAGAAGATCTTTTTCTGAAAGTGTAGTCCATTTCATAATATGTGCATATAAAACTGTTTATGTATTTTTCATGTTTCAGAGAGTTTCTTGATAGAGATGTAATATGTCCCAACCTCCCACTACTGAAGAAAGATAGCAATTTACTTATAAATACATATAAGAGCGGCAACTTTTCATAGTAGCTAGTAAGCTGTAGAGGTTAACAGCACATGAAGATGTGGTAGGAACCTCTGCCAGTCCCAAAGAAACATGTACACTCCATGCACATTTGTTGTACATATTATAACAAAATGTGTAAATCATTTTTTAAACTGAGAAATATGTCAGCTCTAGGCACACCCATCTGATTTCTTCTCCAGCTTTATGGAATGTATTACATGGCAACTGTGGGAGAGTTTTAGTCTTTTAAAGAAAGGGAATAAAAGACCCACTCTGGATAATTTTAGGTTGCAGCAGTAAACTTAACTTCTCTAACCAAAGCCTTAAGGATTATTCTGGAAGCGAAGGTTTTATTACTCTGCATTATCAAGTGCTGTGTCTCACTTATCCCTTATAACTACATGTGGTTAGAATGGAATGTCAATGGACTGAGTTGAACGCAGTAAATTTAGTGAACAAACTACACAGGATGTTAAACCCATCTTATGATTATGATTATTATGAATCATTATTAATGAATCTATTATGAATTTTATGATTAGGATTCTCATCTTTTTGAAATAACAGCAGCTGTGGAGGGAAGTGATTTGGTCTCATGGCAATGAGTTTGATTTCTTTATTACTGTTATCAACATTTTCCAACTAAAATGCTGGCAAAGTTTTGTACAAATAAAATAGAGGTGCATAAACTGAAGTCTCAAGTCTGTAGATAAACCCCCAAAGCAACAGCTCCTAAATGTCCTTCCCCAATTTGTCATTGAATTGTCATTTAAAAGAGATTGCTGCTATAATATAGCTAGCAATCATGCTACCTGATTGCTATCAATCTAAATTAATCTGATTTTAAATGAATTAAATCAACTGTAGCTTTTGTTCAGACCCCAATAATTTGTACATCACTGCTTTTGTGTGTGTAGCCCTGGCAGACTACTCCAATGCCAAGATCATCCTTGAAGCAAAAAGATCAAGAGCAAATAACCACTTCAGTGGGTCAGGAGAATTTTAACTATAAGATTCAGTGATACATTCAATATTATATATAGGTTAACTAGTTTAGGCAGAGTCACTTCTATCACAAATGGTGGTTTATTACTGTACAATTCTATGGAGGCTTCTTAGATGTAAATATCAATATCTTCAAGGGTGCTTGTTCTCTAGCAACTGTTCTAAAGTTCTAGCATGCATATGGCAAAGCTATTGCTCAGGGCAAAACCATATAACTTATTCTAGTCCACTAGAAGAAACCAAGAGATCTTACAACTCTTTCTAAGGCTGCCCATGATGCTTTGTAGTTCATTATTTTTTTACCTTCACTGCTTGACTTGGCAAGGGAGATTTCCTAACTGTCTTTTTTAATGATCTCACACCATGAAACACACCAGAGAAAGTGATTTCTTGATTTATTTTAAATGATAAGTCAAGCTATTTGGAAAAATCAGATTCAGAGTTGGTTCACATGTTTATACTCATCACTCTTTAAGTGTAGCAGCTTCCTTGGCTGAACTATGATAGTATTTTTTTTAAAAAGAGATGTATTTCAAATCACTTTCAAAGCATTACTTTCAGTGAAGTCTGTATCCCACTCAACAGGGAGTATTTTGAGTATCTGAATAAGGTGGAATCGTTTGAGTTACATAAATGTGGGTATGTTTGAATGGGTCCATAAAAAGTGTTAAAAATGGATCCATAAAAACTATTATCCAGTTTTCCTTCATATGTGGGAATGGAAAGTCCTGCCAAAGAAGCTTTTATATTGGAGAATTCCTAGGGCTTGTATTCCCAAAATTGATTTCTAGGAATGTTTGAATCTTCAAAGGGACAGTGTACTTTTTTGAAGCACTTCTCTGAGAGTTGTTAAGGTGCTAGACTAAAAGTTGTTAAAGTGCTGGACTAAGACTAGAGAGACCCAGGTTTCACTTCACTTCATCGTCAGCCATAGAAATTCATTTGATTTCTATGATCCAGTGTTGTTATTATGGAGATAAAGTGAAGGAAGACCTCCATGTAAACCTCCTGAAGAAAAGGTTGCGTGTGTCTGCCTGTCTGTCTGTAGGGGGTGGGTTATGTGCGTGCAATGACACTCAATTTTGTTTAAATAATTTTCTTCCCATATTGAGCAAGTTGATCAAATCTGCATTGTGGGATCATTAGAAGAGGATACAAAGTAAGTCAATTATTAGACTAACATTAAATATGATATATTAATATTTTACTGTTCCAAGACAAGAAAAAATATAATATTGATGTGATTTATAAGATTGCTTGATGTAGATGCATTTATTGATTAGTGTTGTGCAAAGTTTCAAAGGAGAGCTTTGATTTGATTAAACTTTGACTGAATCATCTTATCAAAGTAGTTTCTCAATTCAGAGTGAAAACCATCTTCAATGTAGTGAATTGAATCAAGCCGCTATAAAACACCATAGAGATTCAGCAACTCTTCTGTTGCTCCTATACACAATATGTGATGTTGCAATATCACTTCCATACACAACAAATGCTGGAAGATATGATCTGAGTGGTGGGAAGTCTGACACAGACATGAATAGTGAGCAAATGTTTTCAACGCTGTATTAAACGATATGCCTTTAAGAATTCTTTGGGGGTGATAAGGCTAACATTGCTTTGGCCTTTCTCAGCTCTTAGCTTCTTTAATGTGGTTAAGCCATCACTTTGCTTTATCTCTTGTGCTAATGGATAGTTACACTTCTGGCTTGGTCCTGCCAACATATTTAGGAATTCAGCTTGGCATTTAGTTCTCTGAATATGAAATCAAGGCTGACCAGTTCTTTACTTAGAAAACACAACAAAATGCACCAATATGGAATATTTGGTTTGGCATCAGAACTTGAGAAAAAAGTGTTGCAATAGTAATCATTTCAAACAGATTATGAATCACCAGTGGGATGTGGCTGCCAAAAAGGCAAATGCATATTTTAGCCTGCATCAACAGAAATATAGTTTCCAAATTCTGGGAATTAATGCCTCTACTTTATCATGGGTTGGGCAAATCCTACCTCAAGTACTATATTCAGTTCTGAAATCCTTCTAAAATGTGCTGAGCAGAATCTGGAACAGGTTCAAAGAAGGACAGTGAGGATGATCAGAAACTAAGCTGATGAGGACAGACTGAAGAAACTGGGAATAGTTAGCCTTGAGAAGACAAAACTGAACAGGAGATCAGATACTGTAGTACTAACTGAATGCCTAGAAGGAAGTAACTCCAAAGAAAGTCAAGAAGTATTCTCTATAATCCTTGAATTCAGGATATGCAAATAATGAAATTTGAAGGCAAATTTCAACTGAATGTTAAAAAATATATATTAATGAGAACAGTGGAAGCAATTATCAAAGGAAATGGTGGCTCCCCTTTACAGGAGATATTCAAGCAGAAAATGGACAGCCATTTTTTAAGGATTCTTTGATCTGAATTTCTGGACTGTATAGCCTAAATTCCCCCTTCCAATTCTATAAACTTCCCATTTATTTATTTATTTATTTATTTATTTATTAGTACAAAAATATGTAGGGCAAAGGGGGTATCATGGGTACCACAATTACTCCAATTAGAGAATGTAAGTAGTTGGGGATGCACCCAGGATCTTAGAAGACCAGTGCTTTCATTCATTCATCCAATGTCTATGGCCACCCATGTCAAACAAGTGACTCTGTGCAGTGAACAATCATATATCAAGTAGAACCAAATACAAACATAATACAAAAAATAAATATGTATAGCAGCCGGAAAAAATTATAACCATAGATGTTAATATAGCTAGTCCCCACCAGTTAACATTCCTTGGCTGATGGGACCCGTAGCATGCCCAACCTGCCAGACCAAATTGAATGGGTAGAAACAACTGGGAGAAGACAGTCCCTCAGGTAACCCGGCCCAAGCCATGAAGGGCTTTAAAGGTGACAACCAGCATCTTGAATTGCACCAGAAACACACTGGCAACCAATGCAGCTCACGAAGTAGTGGTGTTACGTGTGTTGAATATCTAACACCATTTACTATCTGTGCAGCCACATTCTAGACCAGCTGAAGCTTCCAAATGCTCTTCAAAGACAGCACCATGTAGAGTGCATTGCAGTGATCCAGACGGGAGGTCACGAGGGCATGTGAGCAAAGCCTCCTGGTCCTGGAATGGGCACAGCTGGTATCCAGCCCTAAGGTGTACAAAGGCCCTCCTGGCCATGGCTGCCACCTGCTTTTCTAGTAGGAGCTGTGAGTCCAAGAGGACCCCCAGATTGTGCACTGGGTCCATCTGCAGCAGCACCACCCCATCCAGGACCAAAGGTGGAAAAACCTTGCCACCGGAAGGCCCAAGTACCCAAAGTCACCCAGTCTTGCGTGGATTGAGCCGAAGCCCATTGCCCCATCCAAGGCCCTTTGAGATCTGATGGTTAGAGAATTGTGATCAAAAGACGGGAAATTGAGAGTTTTTTCTTCTTCACAGTTCTCCTTCAACTTGGTGTGCTCCAGGTGCACTGCAGTACAGTCAACAACTTCCATAATCATTAGCTAGCATGGCTATCAGGAATTATGAACATATAATGAGCACTTTTCTCTAGCCTATTGGGTCCAACATATCTGTAGGTTGGAGAAAAGTGCTCAGCAGCATTTGACATGGCTTTAATGATTGAGATGAGGAAGACTTTTACTAAGTTCATCCATTATCTTTTAAGTATCTCTAATATATTTGTCATTCCCACTTTCAATTTTCAAAAAATGCTACAACTCAAATGTATAAAATTTGGGTACATACAGTTAGGACCAGAAATATTGGAACAAGGATAACTGTTTTGGCATTTGGCCTCTGTACACCACCACATTGAAGTTGAAAGGAAACCCACCCATATGGGAGCGAGGTCAGGACTTTCAGCTGTAATTCAAGGGGTTTGACAGAAGTGGGGCACTAACCGTTCAGGAGATATAGCCAGTGGCATACCCCCCCCCCCATTGTTGGTGGCTCATAAGTAATGGAACAAACCAACATCATGACAAACATAAGGATCACCTTTAATACCTGGATGAAAATCCTTTTCAGTCAATGATTGCCTGAAGTCTGGAACCCATGGACATGACCAAATGCTGAGTTTCCTCCCTTGAGATGCTTTGCCAGGCCTTTACTGCAGCTGCCTTCAGCTGCTGCTTGTTTGTGGGTCTTTCTGCCTTGTCTTGTCTTCAGTAAGTGAAAAGTGTGCTCTATTGGGTTGAGATCAGGTGACTGACTTGGCCATTGAAGAACATCCCACTTCTTTGCCTTGAGAAACTCTTGGGTAACTTTTGTTGTATGTTTTGGGTCATTCTCCATCTGCAGTATGAAGTGGTGTCCTATCAGTGTGGCAGCATTTGGCTGAATCTGAGGAGAAAGTATAGTCTTATACACTTCAGAATTCATCCTGCTGCTTTTATCAGCAGTCAGGCCATCAATAAACACAGTGACCCAGTTCCATTGGCAGCCATACATGCCCATGCCATAACACTGCCTCCACCATGTTTGACAGATGATGTGGTATGCTTTGGATCATGAGCTATTCCTTTCCTTCTCCATACTTTTCTCTTCCCATCATTCTGGTGCAAGTTAATCTTGGTTTCATCAGTCCGAAGAACCTTATTCCAGAACTGGGCAGGCTTTTCTAGGTGTTTGCTGGCAAAGTGTAATCTGGCCTTTCTGTTCTTGAGCATTACCAGTGGTTTGCACCTTTCTGCGAACCCTCTGTATTTACATTCATAAAGCTGTCTCTTGACTGTAGATGTTGACAATGACATGCCTACCTCCTCAAGAGCGTTCTTGACCTGGCTAGATGTTGTGAAAGCGTTCCTCTTCACCATGAGCAGAATTCTGTGGTCATCCACTCTAGTTGTCTTCCGTGGTCTTCCAGGCCTTTTGCTGTTGCTGAGCTTGCCAGTTAATTATTTCTTTTTCAGGATGTTCCAAACTGTTGTATTGGCCACCCCCAATGTTTTTTCTATCTCTGTGATGGGTTTATTTTGTTTTCTCAGCCTAATGATGGCCTCCTTCACTTGCGTGGACATCTCTTTGGATCTCATGTTGAGAGTTCCAGTGAACATCTACCAAATGCAAATGTAACACTCAGAACCACCTCCAGGGCTTTTATTTGCTTGACTGGTTATGGGGTACCCAGGAAACAGGCCACACCTGGCCATGCAGCTGCTTGTCAGCCATTCGTTCCATTACTTATGAGACACCAATGGGTGTGTGTGTGTGTATGCCACTGGCTGTACTTCCTGAATGGTTAGTGCCCCACTTTTGTCAAACCGCTTGAATTACAGCTGAAAGTCTTGACTTTGCTCCCATCTGGGTGTGTTTCCTTTCAGCTTCAGTGTGGTGGTGTACAGAGGCCAAATGCCAAAACAGTTATCCTTGTTCCAATATTTCTGGTCCTGACTGTACTTACCAATGTTACAAATAGGATGGTCAGTTAATTTATTGGAAAAATATTTTTTAAAAAATAAATAAGACATTAAAATCAAATGTAGATTGGATGAAAGTTGCAATTTAATGCTACCATGTGATGTTTGTGACAATTAGTAGATAGTAATGCAAAGAACCAGAATAAAAATACATTCAGAATGTCCACATTTCTTGTAAATTGTCATGAATCAAACTAGTCCGTACTAAACTACTAGAGGAAAGATCATGGATTTCTCCACATACAGAAAAACAGTGTTAAGGAAAAGAAAACTAATCAAATTTTCTCTACTTGTTAGTTGAGAAACCTCATTTGAAACCTGGTTCCAGATTCAGTTAAGTGAAGTTACCGTGAATTGAATTTTGGATCTTCTGTATACATACAGTTGAAGTTGCAGTATCATTGAACAACAGTCTATTTTGCAAAACCAAATCCTCTCTGGTAAAGTTGGCAGAAGAATTTGAGCTAACAGGTACCATATGGCTAAAATTAGCTATGCAACTGCCCAATTGCCAATCAGGAGAGCCCAGATCTCCATCTACCCTCAAGGATTCAAGACTATAGGTAGTACTCACTTACCAACCACTCGTTCATCAACCGTTCAAGGTTACAATGGTGCTGAACAAGGAGACTTATGACCAGTCCTTGAAGTTGTGGCCGTTGCAGTGTCTCCACAGTCATGTGATCAAGATTTGGGTGTTTGGCAACCGCCACAAATTTACATCAGTCACAGCATCCTGTGGTCATGTGACTGCCATTTGTGACCTTCACAGCTGGCTTATGATGGGCAAAGTCAATGGGGAAGCCAGCAGGAAGTTGCAAGTCGCGGTAACGCAACATCATGCTTAATGACCCGCAGTGATTTGCTTAATGAATGCAGCTGGAACTGACAAACTGATGTTGTAAGTCTGGCTCAGTAACATGACTTTTCACTTTACAACTGCATCATTTAGTGATGGAGTTGCCGGTCCCAGTTGCAGTCAGTAAGTGAGGACTACCTGTACTGGCATAGTGTTCTTACTAACTGAAGAAGAAACGAGTTCCCATATCTGGCCTGGTTCACACAACACACTAACCCAGCTGTTGTGCCTTGTAATCCATAGTTTATAGATTAGCATGTGTTGCATATCCAGTTGTGGTTTGATCAATAAACCATGAATAAACAAAACATGGTTTACCATATCAGCCCTATTACTGTGCCAACCATTATATATTTTTGAATCTTGTTGTTTATTTTGTATTTTGAGTTTTTATTCTGTGTTAGTTGCCCAGAGTTGCCATGGCAAGATGTGCAGCCATAGAAATTATATGCATTTATAAATAAACAAACCATCCACCTAGCCATCAGGAAACACTCTTACATTTTTGCCCTGCAATTTGAACTGTTACTATTCAAAAGTTGGATGTTTTTAACAGTTGCATTTTCTTCATATTTGAACTGCACATAGACAGCATTGAATAAAAATGGACTGAATAATAAATACCTGTTTTCCAAGTACAAAGGGCTCTTTCGTTGAAACACAGAATGGCAGCCTCATTCTTTGACTGGCCTTGCTAACATCTTCAGCAAAGAAATCATTTAAGTAAACAAACAGGCTTTGTATTCCACTAAACACTTTTAAATGCTTAGGTACTTTGGGCCCCTTTGAAAGTGCTAGCCATAATTATTATTTTTACAATATCCCTTTAAAACTACTAACTGAAGGAAAGTCTGTTTAGCAAGAAAATCATGAGGTTTCAAAGTAAATGGACATTTAAACTTGGCACTCTTATTAGTTCCTTTATGCTGCCAAATTTCATTTGCACTTAACCAGGAGAATTCCAGCCATTATGTCTTTCCATTAAACTCTTCATGGTTTTTTTTATAGAAAAACAAAGTAATTCTAAACAGAAGGGTAACCTTGTATATGAAGTGGTGTATAGATGTGGTGGAAGCAAGGATAATTTGCAAGGATAGAAAGGTATTGGGGAGAGATAGTGAATGTTGTTGGTGTAAACTCGATTTAGTTATATTTCCTTTTCTCTTATCTCATACTTTTATTCTTTGGCTTACTATTTCTGATTCCTTTCCCTTTGAATAAAGTTGCTTATCCCAAAAGGGAATAATGTGATAGGTACAGATCTGAAGAGTAGCCTACTTACTCTTCTATATTCTAAAACTCTCTAGCCAGTTATGATTTTATTTTCCTTTATAGCCCTTATACATCAAAAACTGGCATTCCACAGTGCACCACATTGTTCCTTTAGCCCAGCTAGTTGTTAAACATGTGGCTGTGTTGGCTTCTCATCAGTCCTAAAGTTCCAGTGTGCAAACTTTGATTAAAAATAATACATGAAAAGTTTATCATCTGTCTCCAGAAAAGTGATGGCTTTTTAGAGCTATGCTTTCCATTCAGAGTCTGGAGAGTACTGACTTTTGCATCAATGCAATTTCTGCTATTACATGAAATCCATCCAGAGAGGAGGAGAGATGGGAAATGATGCCTTTGGTGGGATAATGTGATGGAATGTATCTATGAAGAGGAGGGTGATGTGGTGG
This sequence comes from Python bivittatus, assembly GCF_059951505.1. Lineage (NCBI taxonomy): Eukaryota > Metazoa > Chordata > Lepidosauria > Squamata > Pythonidae > Python > Python bivittatus. The sequence goes on along the minus strand of NW_028277098.1, from coordinate 47,121,563 downwards.
ATAGCAACAGAGAGTAAGGCTATCAGGAAGGAGGGGGTGCATTCCAGAAAGGGAAAGGAGACAAAAGACAACACAGCCCACAGGGAGAGCATGGGAAGCATAAGAGGTTCAAGATAGCCACTCCCTAGACTCTCCCAGGGTATATCCACTAGTTGCAGTAGTATAGATTTAGTCTGGCAAGATTCTGTCTATATGGTGTAAGCAAATAAAGGAACTGAAATCAACTGGACTGCTTCACCCTTGTTCTTAGGCCTGACAGATTAGTATTGCATCCTACAATGCAGTTCATAAAAACACTGGCCAGCAAATACTTTGGAGGTACAAAACTTCCAGAGCAAATATGGTGTTGGGAGCATAAGCCATCTTCCTCGTCCAATAACCTTTTCTTTTTCTGTTCCCTAAAAAAGTGGAAGCAAATGTTGATTTTTACAGGATGATTGTAGAAAAGGAACAGGTGCAAAGATTTGTAGCAATAATAGCCCTCCCCTCTCCCCAGATGAAAGATGATTTTCCATTAATCATCCAGGTTCCCGCTTATATTCACAACTGTCCTCTAAGCAGTAGTAGTAGAAATATAGAAGAGCTCAGCGCTGAGACTTTGGTGTTTCAGATACCAAAATGATTGGTAGATCTTTCCTGCTCCGTCAAATGAATGAAATAATAATGAAACTTTCAGATGTATCATTGGTTCTAACAGATTAACATAAAATAAATAGAAAATGAAGAAAATAGTGGCCTCAGTGTTTAAGACCAATACTGTGTTCCAGCCCCCTGTGCTCAGCCCTAACACCTGCTCTCTAGAACTTCAGCAGCTCTGGGCTGTGGCTGTTACTACTTAATGCCAGATCAGTCTGCATTAAAGTGCAACACATCCATAACTTGACTGAGCTTGAAAGAGCCAACCTGGCTTGTATCACCAAAACCTGATTAACTGATTGGGGGTGAGGGGGTTTCCCCTCTCAGAAATGTGCCCTCCTGGTTTGGGGTATCGTACCAGCCATGACTTTGGGTAGGAATGGGGGAGTGGCTACTGTTATCTGAGAGTCTCTGGTAATCTTTAGGGGTGTTGCCTTAGACGTAGCCAGATGTGAGATTCTTTCTGTGAGATTGGGCTGTAGGGATCAGTTGGGACTACTGCTTGCTTATCTTCCTCCCTGCAGCTTAAGCAGCATCTCTGCTGAAGCTCCTTGACTTTGTGGTGAAGTTGATGGTGGAGTTCTTTGGGCCCTGGAAGACTTCAGCCTGCCTTCTTTGGGCCTGAAGTCAGAAGTGCCTCAGGACTTCATGGCCATTATGACAACCACAGTGGAAGAGTGGTGTGGAAGAAGACGATCACTCATCTGTCCCTGTTTGGAAGCTTGAGAACGGGTAGCACAGGATGCTGGACTAGATAAGCCATAGTCTTAAATCAAGCAAGGCTCTTCTTATTTCCATGTGAAAATAAGTATGAAGAAGTGCTGGAATCTGTAATGAAAAGCATCTTTCTGCTTTTAATTAAAGTAGTTGAGTTTTGGTGGGAGCCTTTCCACAAAAGCCTGAAAAAACGTTGCAGTTGCTTTAAACAGTTTAATGAGTCAACTTATTAAAGCAGGTTCATCTTTTTCCCCCCAGGCTGGCACAGAGAAGTTTGAAAAAGACATGGCTGCTTTAATTAGTAGGACAGAAGTGCTATGGTTGTGTGAGCTTTGAAGCACTACTTCTGAACGATTTTTGAAAACCTATTATGAACATCAGTCAGTCCTATTCAATGCAGGATTTACTTCTTATGTATCCAGTGAATAAAAATATATTGCATTTGTTCTTAGGATGGTTTGTGAGATAGGGTGCTCCCACTTACATTTTACACACCGTTAGCTGAATCACAGAAGGTCTGATTTGCATAAGATAAAGCTGTGAAACTACTATGCGCCAGGGATTTGAATCCAGTTTCTTTGCGTTTAAATGTGATATCTGGAACAACATAACCATTTGCTACTAAATAGCAACAGTAACTATGCATGTGATCTTAACATGTGTATTAAGTTATAGACTCCCCAGAACATGAGTAACAAGATTTTTATCTGAAGTGAAAATTTACAGGTTATGCCAGTTCAAAAATGTGATGTTGGCAGACTTGACATTGCTGGAAGAAAATATCCCTTCATGTGTTACGAAAATATATTAGTGAAAACACCAGGATAGAATAACATCTGCCTCAGTTTGGACAGTTGCCAAAAGATGCAGAGATGAGTAGCCACCATTCCTCTCCTTAATGTACATCAGACATAAACAATTCCATGGATTTACATGGTCAGTCACCTGATGCATTTGTGAATAAATTCTCCAAAGATATACCAAAATTTCTCCTAGGAAGAGCTTAGCCCATCTTCTCAGCTAATGCCTTGCTAACAACTCAGTACAATTAAAGAAAACAGCTGAAAATGATCAGTGCCCTGTAAATATCACCACATTACTGAACAAGAGATGATTTTAGGCGTATTATAATATGTGTACACCCACATGCGCATGGATGGGAATGTTTTATCTCTAAAAGACATTTTCAAGAGGTTGAATATAAGAATTTAGGTGCTGACATGAACTGTAAGCAGAAAATCAGCTTGAAATATTAGGCCAATAATATGGATAATATACACCACGTTGTGGTTCTGCAATCCTTCTAGCAAAATTGTTCTATTTCCCTAGCTGCAAACAAAATAAGACATTTCATAGTTTCTCAGCCCCTTCATGTCCCCCCCCCCTTGGTAGTATGGAAAAAGATTGTAACTTCAAAACAAAACTAAAGTGATTAAAAGAGGCAGGAATACAGTTGAAACAGTACATCTGGGTTATATTTAAAGAAAGAAGAAAATGTTAGTTTTTAAGCCAGCAGTTATCACAGAGAAGCTTTGAACATCAAGTTAGTGACTTAGTGTCTTGCTCTTCCCTTCCTGGAACTGATGTTCCACAATGTGCCCACAAGATGGTTTAATGTTCAAATGCTCTAGCTGGGAAAGGGCTCAAGAGATTTCCCAGCCACTACAAGGATAATGAGATGGCTTCATAAAACTGTGCTTCACCACAATTGTAGTGTTTCAACTCTGCTCCAGCCATAGAATATTGTCAGACACAACTCATTCACAAAGCCAGGAATGGTAAACAAGCCTCTCTAAATACCAGCTTAATTACCATTATTGGTCATCCTCTGTGATAGGTTTGGTTTAGTCTGTGTGCATAGTCAGTTCACACGGCATCTTTGAGAGAATTGGTAGTGACAACGACTACTGTTGCCCTTTGCCAGAATTAAATCATTGTTCACCAGCCCAGCTTCTGGGAAGAGTGATGCTTGTCAGAAACAAGCTACAGAACAAGAGTGTAGATACAGTATGCAACCAACAGTTGCTGCTTCTGGTTCCCAATAGTTATTCACCTACCTTCCGAAGCAGTAGAATCAGAGTGAGGACAAGCCAAAAGTTGCTGCCGTGGTGTCCTTACCTATATTAATCCCCCTTGACTGAACCAACTGCAGGTTTAGCAATCAGTGCTACCTGATATTTTGCTTGCCTGGCCATGTGAACTGTGGCAGCAAGACCCATCCCTTCCCTACCTTGATGTTACCAGAATAATGAAATGTGCCACATGTAAGAATCTAAAGGGCAAAGTTTGCTTTGAGATCATGATGGATGTTTGGGCACCTGGCCCCCCTACCCCCCAATACCTATGACAGTTACCCACACAGATGAGGAAGTGACTGCTGCTGTTTACTGGAGTGTTATAGCGCCAAGGAGAGAGACAGCCTAATAAGGAATAATTTCTTTCAAGAAGGCCAGGTTGGTACTGGGGTCTTCTGCATGGAAGCCACTGGTGCAACCCACTGTTTTGGGACCTTGGCAACTACCTAAGATTGCAACTCTTACTTTTTTCAGTGTCCTACATAAAGTAGGAGTTTCATGGGAGATAATGCAGCAGATAAGCAGCAAAGAAAAAGAGAAATATAAAGTATAATGTATTCTGTATATTCAGCTGCCTGGGACAAATAGTTTTATCTTTTTTTGTTGCATTTATAGAGGTCTTGAGGTTGAGGCCAGGCACTTGATTTTTAGTTCTTTACTGAATCAAAATCCAGTCAATTGATATAAGAGATCCTGGTTTCTTTCCAGCTCTATGAGTAATGAAATAATTTGATTGACAGACTCATCATTACAGCTTTCCTAATGCAGAAGGTGCCAGATGAGAAAGAGGTACATTCTTTCAGCAAATAGTGTTCTCAGCAAACACCAATGGTACTATTACTTTGCATGTGTACTTCATTAATCATGTGGAATGATGACCCATCAACATTCCAGACATTTGGGTTACAAAAGACCAGATCTGTCAAGCAATGAGAAACTGCACTCATCTTCAGGCACGTTAGAAGATGAAGCCAGTTATGTAAGGTCATGATACCTGACCTGCACAATAGTTGAAATCTGGCCATTCCTTCTCCTTTGAAACACATGTACCAGAATAGAGACAGATGAAGTACGATTCTTGTGACTCCTCACTGCTTAAAAAAAAGAAAAGAAAAAGTAACAGGAAGCATTCTGATATAAATTATAAAGGAAGGGAATGAGAAAGTCAGTCCCTACCTCTGCCACTTGATACAGAATACAGAATACAGAATACAGAATACAGAATACAGAATACAGAATACAGAATACAGAATACAGAATACAGAATACAGAATACAGAATACAGAATACTTTAATGGCCAAGTATAAAATATATATAAGGAATTTGTCTTCGATGACGAACAGCAAAAGCAACAGTGCGTTTGGATAGCAACAGAAAAAGGAATGATAATAAACAATAACACTACACAGTAAAATAACTTTTTCAAAGGGAGAAGCCACTGTCCAGCACATATCGTGTCATGAAGTGTTTAACAGAGCAATGGCACAAGGGAAAAAACTGTTCCGGTATCTAGATGTTTTAACATATGGTGGTCTGTAGTGCCGCCCTGAAGGAAAAAGTTGAAACAGTTTATATCCAGGATGGGAAGAGTCTGCAGATATCCTCTCTGCCCTCCTTTTGACCCTCACAGTATACAGTTCTGCTATAGAAGGCAGGTGGGTTGCAATTATCCTTTCTGCAGACTTAACTATCCATTGGAGTCTGAGTCTGTCCTGTTTGGTTGCAGAATCAAACCAGACAGGTATAAAGGAACAGATAACAGACTCAATGATTCCCCTGTAAAGCTGTACCAAGAGCTCCTGGGATAATTTAAACTTCCTAAGTTGCCGCAGGAAGAACATCCTTTGTTGTGCCTTTTTAATGACGGCTGTAATCGTCCAAGCATCCAAGCGTCCATTTCAGGTCTTGGGAAATTGCAGAACCCAGGAACTTGAAGGACTCTACCACTGACACTGGGCTGTCGAGTATGGTAAGGGGAGGGGTATTAGAAGGATTCTTCCCAAAATCCACAATCATCTCCACGGTTTTAAGTGTATTCAGTTCCAAGTTATTAGAACCACACCACAAGACCAGTTGTTGAACCTGCCGTCTGTATGCTGACTCATCTCCATTTCGAATTAGACCAATGACAGTTGTATCATCCGCATATTTCAAGATTTTAACAGAAAAGTCTTTTGAAATGCAGTCATTGGCATAAAGGGAGAAAAGCAGTGGGGAAAGCACACATCCCTGAGGGGCACCTGAACTGATTAACCGGGTACTGGATGTGGTTTTGCCTAACCTCACGTGTTGTTTCCTATCTGTTAGAAAACTGATTATCCACCTACGGGTATGGTCAGGCACAGTAAGCTGAATCAGTTTGTTGTAAAGAATTTCTTGTATAATAGTATTAAATGCTGAGCTGAAGTCCACAAAAAGAACTCGTGCGTAAGACTCCGGAAATTTGAGGTGTTGCAAAATATAGTGTAAGGCCATATTAACAGCATCATCTACTGACCTGTTTCCATGATAAGCAAACTGCAGTGGGTCTAACAGGGGATCCATGGTAGAAAAGAATACTCTGTAATTATTCAGAAGTTCAAATTAAAATGCGATGCTCCAGTATTTGGACTATGGTGTGTGAAACTGCGTAGAATGATTCAGAAAGGGGCAAAACAGAGAGACTAAAATGTTAATAAATGCTTAGCAATTACATAGCACATTTAAGCATGTGAAACATTTCAGTGCTTTAGATCAAGCTTCCAAATGTCCAGTAGTTTTATTATCCCAGTGTTTCAGATGAGAGCCTGAAGCTGAGAAACAATGATTTGCCTAAGGATCTCTAGTGAATACATGGCTGAAGAAGGAGCAAGCTGCAGTAAGGATTTGCACTCATAAAATTGGCATGTTGTTTTACATGAATCATTTAATTTACATCCATATAACTGAAATCTGAGAAAGGAAAATCGTTATGATAGAAAATTTATATGGATGTAAATTAAATGATTCATGTGAAACAACATGCCAATTTTATGGGTTTACCCAAATATGTATCTTTATGTGATAAATATGTGGGACTATCCAAAGGAGAGTGGTATTGCACCTAAAACTAAATGGATGTTCAAGCAAAGAAAATCTTGAAATATTGTGTAGTTTACACATTTTCATGTTTTCGGGTTTCATCTGTACTTCTTCCTGGGTAAAGCAAGTGTGGGTCATGTTTGCAAGGGACCAGAGGCTTCAGATCTCCTGTGATTCTAGAAGGTTGCAGGAAGCTATCTGGTGATCCTATGAAATTACTAGTAAGAAAGGGGCTGATTTCAGCGTGGGGGGACTCTTTTCCTAGTTTCTTTGGGGGAGTTAAGTGAGAATGGGAAGCAGAGGGGGAGACCATTGGGAGGCAAACTTGTTCCTTTGCCCACCTTTAACATACCCCAAATGATATCAATTATGTTTCCAGAAGTGGGATGCTGGGGGATTGCATGAGGCCTGTGGCCTGACAACTTCTGTAGTAAATCATAATTAGAATATCTGAAACGGCTTACATTCCATCTTAAGACTCTATCCTTTTCCCCTCTTCCCTGTTTTTAGAAATCTGAGATCTCAAAAGTGCACACATTTGGAGATGGCATTTAAGTTGTCCTAGTATGGATCTTGGAATTATTCCTATAGCAAAAAGTATGACAGCTTTTTCCTTTTTGCGAGAAAGGAGGGGGGAGAGCAGTTCACTCATCTAAACATTTGCTACAGCACTAAGGATAATAGACTGAAAGGGTTGGAAGCACCACTGAGCCCAACCCTGCTCAGCGCAAGAATGCAATTTAAAGCATTCCCACCAAATGACTGTCCAGCCTCCATTTGAACACATTCATCAAAAGATAGCTCACCACCTCTCTGGGTAATTGGTTATACTGTTACACTGTTCCTACTATTAGACATTTTTCTAACAATCAGCTAGATTCTTCCTTTCTGTAACTTAAACCCATTATTCTATGTCAAATTACTTCAGATGCTTGAAGGGTGCAATCATGTTCCATCTTGGCTGCCCTTTTTGGAGGCTAAATAAAATCCAGTTTCCTTAATCTGACTTCATAGGACTTTGATTCCAGCCTCTAATCATGACTTTGCTCTTCATTGCTAAACACTTTTGCTGTAATTTTTGAATTCTTTTCCATTGGGTAGTGGTGCTGGGGTGGATGTTAAGGATGAGTGGTGGAGAGGAAGAATAAATTATTTACCGTTCTCATATCTTACTGAAGATTTTCTGAAGGAGAAAGGGAGCAGGCCTCATTTTCTAAATCCTGTTCAAGAAGGGAGTCCTCCTTGGGTTTTGTTGCTCCATCCACTTGCTTAGAGTGGAATTTGAGACACACACAGCCAGAGATTCTAGACATTTTGTTAGCAGGTCACAACTTCACATGACTAACATATGCGTTACTGCCCCAAACATCTGTCAAAACAAACATCAGCTAAGGAAGTTTGAACTGGAAAACTAAGTCAAAGTGTCATGAACGACATGTAACATGATTTTATATTGTAGTCCATCTATTTAATGCAGTTGCTTTATGAATGACTAAGAGTTACATTTACATGGACATACTTGACCAGTGCCATCTATAAGATCTTTGTGGTATCTAAAATCAAAGCATCAGATGGTGCCCTATCTCCTATTTCCTGCAATGATTACGTGGATCTCACCTAATTTCAGAAGAAAATATAGAACAGTAAAAGTCTACTATTTATTTTTTGAACTGTGGTGCTGGAGAAGACTCTTAAGAGTCCCCTGGACTGCTAGGAGGTCAAACCAGTCAATCTTAATGGAAATCAACCCTGACTGCTCATTGGAAGGATTGATAATGAAGCTCAAGCTCAGATACTTTGGTCACCTAATGCAAAGAAAGGACTCTTTGGAAAAGGCCCTGATGCTGGGAAAGATTGAAGGCAAAAGGAGAAGAGGACGGCAGAGGATGAGATGGTTAGATAGCATCACTGAAGCAATGAGCATGAAACTGAGCAAACTCAGGGAGGCAGTGAAGGACAGGAAGGCCTGGCGCGATATGGTTCATGGGGTCACGAAGAGTCGGACACGACTTAACGACTGAACAACAACAACAATTTATTTATTCATAAGGTCATGTCATTCCTAAATAAATTCTGAATGTACCCTTTGTTTCCTTTTTATATGTACAACCTGAGCTTGCTAATTTGTCCCAGCTTTTCCTTTCTTTCCTTTTTTTCTTAATTTTACACAGTTCATTTTTGTTGCTATTTATCCCTCTCCTCTTTTTTTTCCCTCATGTCCCTCTCCCAAATTTCCCTTGCTAGACACAGCACTGTCTGTTCCTGAAACAGCAAGTCGACATAGGGAAGGACAATGGAACAGAAGCAGTCTTAATGTATTACTGTCATTAGTTAACTTAAAAAGTGAAAAGTCCCTCCTTTTTCGTAAAAGGCCCACAGTTGATGGGGAAAACATAACTTCTTCCCCATCCCAGAGTTTTCTGTCTTGGAATGGGGAGCAGGATTTATTCTTTACAGCTTGTTAAGAAACAGATTATTATTCATCTGTGTAAAGTCACCTCTCAAATTCTTGATGATCCCTAGTTCAGTAAAACTTGTGTTTCGTTCTGTCAATATGAGAAAGGGAAGAAAAGGTATGTGGTGATTTGAGCTGAGGTATTATCAGTGTGCAGTATTAACAAAAACCTGTATGGATGAATGGTGTTTTGGAAGTAAAAACTGTTTATCAAATGGAATTAAAAGAATTAAAAACATATATTCAAAAGCAGTTTAAACAAAATTTATAGTTGCCATTCTTAAATGAGTAAAGAATTTCTAGAGCAACATTGATGTACGTACAAGTTAAATGAGTGCAGATAAATAAAAAGTAAGAGTTATGGAGTTTGAAAACTGTAATCTTGAAAGGTAGACAGGGTCCTTCTCCTCCATGTCCTCTTAACAAAAGTGATGAAGTAAATTGAATTCAGCTAGGTAAAAACTTATGCAAAAATGTCTGTGTATTAAGCAGGAGGAACAGAACTAGTAAAAAAGTTGCTGTAAAGTAATGGTAGCAGCATAGCAGCTATAAAATAAAAGTCCTCTGTTTAACCAACATAGCAGATCAGGCTAGGCTTCTTAAGGGATGAAAAAAACCAAAAAGGAATAGAACAAAAGATTTCTATGTATGAAATTAAGATTACATAGAACATTCTCTGTCTTCACCTGACTGTATAGTAACATGCTTCTAAAAGTACTAATCAGCTCTACACTATGATTGACCTCTGATTTCAAATCTTTGACTTAGCTCTGTAGCACCACGTAGATGACTAACTGCTATTGAAAAGTAGGACAGGGTTGGTCCTGTTTATTGCTTGTATGGGAAGCCACCACAAAAACCCAGTCTATAGGCTAGACCAAGCAATAAAAAACATCCCAGAAGAAAACAATGGCAAACTATTTCTTGTGTTTTGTTGCCAAGAAAACTACATGGACTTGTCCATTAAATCATAAGGAGTGATGACTGATCAAAATTGACTTTAAAAAGACTTGATTTGATTCAGACAAATTATTCCATAACACGTTTTTGATGTGGTATTCTGCCATCCCTGTGCCAAATTCCTCATCATCTTGACTTCTATATAATGAAGTGAGGCTCTCACTCTCTTGAGCTTTTGGGAAGCACTGTAATCCTCTTCAAATAATAATGGTTTCAGAGCGACTTCAGACATATGAGAGTTATAGACCGCAGGGAACTGGCCAGATCTGTAGACTATAAACTTAGTTTTGGACCAATTAAATGTCCATTGTTATGAAGAATCTCCTTTGTGGGGCAGATCCATGTTCAACCTCATTAATATTTGATAATACAAGTATCAAACTTCCATTATTCAAAATTTATCAAGGGAATGCTGATGGGGTCTTCAAACAACTCTCTGGAGCTATCAAATCAAGGCAAAAGGTAGAACAAAAAAGATCCTGACCAAAACATTTGAGAGTCAGAAAAAGTGCTGTGTATATATAGAGAGACAGCGAGAATAAATTTGTGACAGTTACTAGTCTTCAGATTTATGAAGCTGCTAAATAACATAGAGAAGGCCAAAGGGAGACCCTTTTGGAATTGAAAAGAGAATAGAAAGCAGAGGGAACAAATTTACAGGGATTCTTTTGTGGGGAAAGTGTTCTGGTTTTCCAACAGTACCAACTAAAGTGTAATCATCATCATCGATCAAGTTTCCTGATTAATGAATGAAGAGCTGAAAATATTTAAATGGAGGCAGCCTAAAAGCCTAATGAGTTATATAAAAGAACAAAATTAGCATAACTTTTAATGTATACTAACTGTTGGAGATTTCCCTCATAGGCATGTGTCATGATTCATATGTGTGCAAGTGATATCCAGGAGATGTCAATGATTCAGTTTGGGGAAAAAAAGGTCCCAAGGAAGTATTAAGATCGTCATGTACAGGTATGTCTCATGAGCATATTCTACCTGGAACCTAGCAATGATGGAGATTTCTCCTATGTCTTTTCCAAATGTCTTTTTTCATAAGCCACAAATAAGACTGCTTTTTCTAAAAGAGCAGAAATCTACCAACCCAAAAGGCAATTTTCTATTCTATACTACTGAAGCAGTTACTGACAAAAAATCCTGGTGAAATGATGTCCACTGGGTCACAAATAAGCACTGAATCTTCTGAATCTTCAAAATCCTTTTCACAGAACTTCTTTCATGAGCTTTGGAAATGGACCTCTAGAGAATAAATGACAAACTGATGACCATGGTGGAATGAAGAGCCAGCAAGTAGACTGGCTCTTTCTAATCCTCTCCAAACAAAGAGAGGATATGAAAAGAAGTGCTCCATACAGTTGCTCCTCATGAGGAGACCACAAGACAGCAGTCTCCAGCAGGTTTAGAGCTCTGGGAGATGAGGGAATAGTCATCTTGTTCAAACCATGGTCAGTGCCTGCAAAATGACACTGGATTCACATACTTCCTTTTGTAATCACTTTCAGAAATTGCTTGTTAACTGTTTTTCAGCTATTAGGAACCTTTGGATTGACAAGTCTGAAAACACCGGGTGAGTTTCCTTCAATCCTTAGTGAAAGAAGTTTTAAATACAAGTTTAAGGACTTTGTGTGTGTGTGTGTGTGGGGGGGGGGGGGGTGATTAGAACTTTGATTTTGAAAAGTTACAGATGGACTAAAGGTTCAGATGGATTTGAAATAAGATTTTGGGATTAATTATAAGAATCCTTCCTGTGGGAAAATGCTTTTGTTTTGAATGCTTTTTTTTTTTTAAACATGATAGGATGGGACTTTGAAGGTTGGACACTAGAAGGAACCAGAAGGAACTATAGATTACAATTAAAGGAGGAGAACACTTCAATTTGACTTACTAATACAGAAAGAAGCAAAATATTTTAACATTGGACATATTGAAGGATATTTTTGAACAATGGACCCAGATATTAATTTTAAGAGTGTCTGCCTCTATAAATAGGCTGTGTTTAAAAGATGTTATGAAAGAGGAACAAGTTCTTCGACTGATCTGAAAGTGAATTTAAAAATGACAGACTACAAGAATGATATGGAAAAGGATGCTACACTGGACATATAAAAGAAACTGGCTGATGTCTTAATAATTAAAAGAGATATACAAATAACAAGCCAGGAGAGGGACCTAGATAATTTTCCTATACTGGATTTACAAAACAGGCTTGTTAAAGCTTTAAAGAACTTTGTGAGAAGGGACAAAGAAAAAATGAAAAGCAATCAAGTTCTAGGACATTAATTGAAGGGGCTAAAGATCAAGATTGTTAGAAGCAAAAGGAAGGAATATAAAGTTGGTTTATTTAATCAAGGTTAAAATAGACATCTTGTTGTCTCTGCTAACCCTTATGGACTTTTGCTGATCAGGACTGAAATGACAAGGTTTTAAGAATTTGTTTATAGATAAGAGACAGGATATGGGAAGAAGAGATCATTGTGTTTCAAAAGAAGGTGATAAAATTGTTTATACTTGTTGCAATGAAGTCAGAAGTCATTTCTTTACATATTTCTTTTCTTTTTCTTCACTATATTCCTATTTTTCTTTCTTTTCTATTCTTTCTATGTTTTTTTTCTGCACTTTCTATTTTTCTTTTTATTCTTTCCTTCTTTTAGTTTGTATTAGTTTTTATCATTGTAAGTATAATTTTAATAAATTACTATTAAAAAATGAGCTTTGGAAATGAAACTGGTAGGTTTAGTATATGTGTTTTCAAAGTAAGAAGAAACTGGCAAGTTATTTATTTTTTTATTTTTTTATTTTTATTTGTTGGATTTCTCCCCCGCCCATCTCCCCCCAATGGGGCACTCTGGGCGACTTACAAAAAACATTAAAACTATAAATATATATAAAATACATAATACATCTAGAATTAAGAACAATACTAAAAAAGGAAAATCCAAGAAGATGGAAAATTGGGTTGGGGACAGCCGGCCACTATGGGGCTAGCCATCTCCCTGCTTGAAGTATTCCCGTCCCACCCCAGGCCAAGTGACAGAGCCAGGTCTTTAAGGTCCTTCGGAAGGCCAGGAGTGAGGGGGCCAATCACACCTCTGGGGGCAGAATGTTCCAAAGAGCAGGGGCTACCGCAGAGAAGGCCTGCCTTCTGGACCCCGCTAATCAATGTTCTTTTACTGAGGGGGTCCGAAGCATACCCTCTCTGTATGATCAGGTGGGACAGGTTGAAGTCATAGGGGAGAGGCAGTCCCTTAGGTAACCTGGCCCCATGCCATGTAGGGCTTTAAAGGTAATAACCAACCCTTGAACTGGACCCGGAAGCAAACTGGTACCCAATGCAGCTCGTGGAACAACAGTGTTACATGGGCCCTTCTTGGGGCTCCAAAAATAGCCCACACAGCCACATTTGGGACCAGCTGTAGCTTCCGGATACTCTTCAAGGGTAGCCCCATGTACAGCGCATTGCAGTAGTCTATCTGGGAGATAACAAGGGCATGGGTGACTGTTCAAAGGGCATCCCAATCCAGGAAAGGGCGTAACTGATGCACAACCTGAACTTGTGCAAAACCCCTCCTTGCCACAGCTGCCACCTGCACTTCAAGCAGGAGCTGTGAGTCTAGGAGGACCCCCAGATTACACACTGGATCTGTCTGGGTAGTGCCACCTTATCGAGCACCAAAGATGACAAAGTCCCGGATACAGAGGAGCCATTAACCCACAGCCATTCCGTCTTACCAGGGTTCAGCTGAAGCCTGTTGTTCCCCATCCAGACCCTTACAGCCTCCAGGCACCGAGAAAGGGCAGTCACGGCATCACTTACTTCACCTGGGATGGAGATGTATAATTGCGTATCATCAGCGTACTGATGATACCTCATCCCATGGTGGCGGATGATCTCACCCAGCAGTTTCATGTAGATGTTGAAAAGGAGCGGGGAGAGAACCAAACCCTGTGGCACCCCACAGAGGAGGGGCTGAGGATGGGACCTCTCGCTCCCTATCACCACCAATTGGGATCGACCCTGAAGAAAGGAGGTGAACCAGCACAAGACCGTGCCACCCACCCCCAATTCCCTGAGTCATCCCAACAGGATACCATGCTCGATGGTATCGAAAGCTGCTGAGAGATCAAGGAGAGCAAGGATGGTCGTACTTCCACCATCCCGCTCCCGCCAGAGATCATCCATAAGTGCGACCAATGCTGTTTCTGTTCCATAACCGGGCCTGAAACCTGACTGGCAGGGGTCAAGATAATCCGTTTCCTCCAGAACCCTTTGGAGCTGTGAAGCCACCACTTTCTCAACCACCTTCCCCAAAAAGGAGAGGTGAGAGACTGGACGAAAATTGTCCAGTACGGTAGGATCCAGGAAGGGTTTCTTGAGGAGGGAGTACACCAACGTTTCCTTAAAGGCGGCCGGAAACACTCCCTCCTGCAAGGATGTAGTAACCATCGCCTGGATCCAACCACATATCACCTCCCGAGCTGCTTTCACCAGCCAGGAGGGGCATGGGTCAAGATGGCAAGTGGTGGCCTTCACAATCCCCAGGACCCTGTCCACTTCCTCAGGAGCAACAGGATCAAACTGAGTGTTAATGAGGAAACAGAACTCCTCAGCAGTGAAACCCATGTAATGTGGAATACTCATTGCAAGAAGCCCAAATGGCAGCTTTCATCATCTTTTTGATAACAGGAACCCCCCCCCCTTTTTTTTTAAGTTTATCCAGCTTTTAAAACATTTCTATCCTTGTAGAAATGCAAGGTCAGAGTCATAATTATGTTTCATTTTTTTCCTACCAGATGAAGGCAAGAGTTTTTTTAGCTTTGTTCACATTTTAATAATTGCATTTGCATTTTAATATGGTATTTACTTCTTGTTTTGGTAAAGTGAAGGTTGGATGATGGGCAGCCATATAACTATTGTAGCTTAAGACAGGGTTCCCCAAAGTGGTCATTATCGATCCCCAAAGGTCGATAGGAGTATCTAAGGAGTCAATATTATTATTATTATTATTATTATTATTATTATTATTATTATTATTATTTGTAGTACTATTAGTTAAAGTAGTATTTATTAAATTATTTACATATAATAAATGTTTGGGGGCAGATGGACAATTTGAAACTTCATGAAGAGGTTGATGAGCTGGAGAGTTTGGGGACCCCTAGTTTAAAAGAAATTGCTACCGTTTTCAAAACTTTAATGATGAGGTCTATTCGCCTTTAAACATGAGCGATCTAAGAGTGATATCTTTTAGGCTAGAGCACTCTTTCTTAACCTTGACTACATTAAGATGGGTAGACTTCAACTCCCAGGATTCCCCAGCCAGCATGCTAGCTGGGGAATCCTGGGAGTTGAAGTCCATCCATCTTAAAGTGGTCATGGTTGAGAAATACTAGACTAGAGAAATAAAAATCAGAGGAAGCCAAGTGGAGAGACAGGAAAAGGAAGCAAAGGATTATTTTATTCTCTTACGCACAGTAGAGAAAGCAGCATGCTCCAAGCTGTGCTGCAGTTGCCTCTGGGAAATTAAGGTTTCTCAGGGGCTACTGACCTTACCAGAAGTGGGATGGGGTCATCCATCATGATTTTCAGAAGACGTTTTTGCTAGCTATTAATAAGCAATCATTGGGCTTCTGAATCAAAAGTAATCCCTTGCATTTTCAAAGTTAGACCTTTTCTGGATCATTCAGACTCTTGTTATGTACTCTTATAAATGAGCATTTGTTGTGGCTGAAAATACATTCCATTACTAAAACTGAGTACCTAGAGCTTACTACTTCTGAAGTTAAGTAGGTCTCAGTCTCACCAGTACCTGGAAGGAAGACTGTATAGCAATCCTATTTGCTCTTCTCTAACAGAATAACTGGATAACCCTGTGAAAATTCTCTGATTCTGAGATCACAGAAGTTGCAAGGAAAGAATTATCCATATATAAGAAGATATTGTAATGGTATGTGGGAATGACCATAAGAGATGAGAGGAAGAGATGCTGCCTAGGGAACGATCAGGTAAAAGGGGGAGGAGCCCACAGCTGCATAAGGGGCACAGAAAGAAACTTAGAAACAATCCACCCTAACTTATCAGGCTGTAAAAAGAGATAGCAGATTTATACTTTCAGACTTGCAAGATTCTGTTAATGTAGCCTTACAATAAAGTAGAATTAGCTCATCTTCTTGTGTTTCCAGCCTGGTCTACCTGGGAGGCTAACAGATATATACTTGGGACAACTACAAAAAATTTGCACTTGCTTAAAAAATTGAACCGGCCATAAATTATGTTCCATGATTAAAGAGAAATGTTCATGTCCAATTCTGCTCCACTCTGCAACATGATGTGGATTAGGAAATCACAGTATTTGGATGAAAAATAAAAAACAATGTTTAGGCTTTGGTCTTCAACATGCTTATTTGAAAGTACTGTATTAAAATCATAATCAGGTTAATTCTAGCTCATTGCATTTAGGATTAGAATGTGCTTGATAGAAATAACACAATAGAAATGACAGTAAACAGTCAAGTTTATTACTCAGATGGAAGGAGTCCAGCAAAAATATTATTGTAAGAAGAAATTAAGTAGTTGCTTCCACTTGCACTGAATGGAGTGCCCCAGGAAGGTGTAATTATCCTGGGGCAAAGAAAAATTTCCTCTATGCTTTGCATGCCAATCTGTAAAACATACCTTATACATTAGTCACTATTTGTTGCATAGTTAGATTATAGCAATGGGGGAAAGTAACAAAGACACTGTGGTGTGCCAACCTTAGCTATCTGCCAGGCAAGATCTCTAAGGTTTCCCCAGTTTCCATAAATCAGTTATTTATCATATACACTGTTACATGGAGGAAGTCCTTATGTGATTTAGAACACGCATCCCAGATTCAACCCAATTCAAGAAATCTAAACAAAGGCCTAGAAGAGATCCTAACCTGGTCTTCATCCCAGAGAGATACTTTGCACAGATGGGACTATGCTTTATGCGGTGAAACCAGAGCTCTGATTTTATATCTGTGAAGTTTAATAGCTGTTGTCTCTGTTGGCATGCAGACAGAAGTCTTAGGACAGGACCTACTCATTAAGAAGCAGTTTTCTTTCCAAGCTCATACATGCTTTCTGAAGACATTAAAGTATAATATCCAATCTCTACTCTGAGATTTTTACAGTTCTCCAGCAATCGGAGAAAGCACTGTGTTGTTATTGTTGGCTAGCACTGACAGATGTAGCTTCAAAGGCAGACCCATATGCACCCTATAGCTGACATGTACACCAAGAGGCCCCAGAACCGCATGTGGCCTTTGAAAGCCTTTGGTGCGATGCAGAGCTCCACCAAATGTTGCTGCCAAGTTGTGATTTTTAAGATGACAGAAGAGGAGAATTATTAAATACTTGGGGAATAATTTAAAAAACATGCATTTACTTTAATATATTTTGTTGTATTTTATTGTACATTTACATTATTAAATTAAATTTACTTTTGCCTGACCCCAACCACTTTTTATAGTCAGGCCTCTAGCCTGCTACTCAAAGGCCCAGTGTATCTTTCAGTCTCCAAAAGGGTGTATGTTCCTAATGGGAAGGGAAGAAAATACTTGGATTTCTTATTTTAGGCTCATGTAGCAAATTGACTTATTCTCACATAGGATTACCAGACCTCCAGCCAAAGGAGGACATCTACTTCTTTTTGTCCTCATGTCCTCTGTCCGGCAGGCATGGCCTTAAATTCAAATGCTGTCTGGCTTCTTGAATATCTACAAGCTATGTCCTCCTGAGCAGCTTTTCTCAGTGTTTTCCTAATAAGCCTTAAGGCAAGTTAACAAGCTCAGGTCTATGACCTTAATTAATTTATTAATACCCTCCCCACTTGCAGCTCCTGCCTGAAATTGACAAGACCTTAATCAGTTACATGCTGAAAGCATTTGCCTCCTAACCAACTCTAGCACATTCCTACCATTGAAAAACCAGTCTTTCTAATGCTGAAATGTGGTATACATGTAGGCCTAAGTAGTTTTGGGTTGGTTTTTTTTTTTTTTTTTGCAGTTTTTCACTGTCATTTTTGTTGCAGATGCCAAGTAAGTTAAACAGTGCATCCTCCTTTTTGTCCATTTGTCCTGGTTTCCAATTGTCCATGTCTTCCTTTGCCTGGCTTCACACATTGTACTAAGGCATAGATTGTTTAACAATGCTCTGAACAAGCAAAAATCGATTGGATTCACCCATCATACTAAATTATAAACCATGACAAGGTCAGCAGTAGTGAATAATATCTCTGGACTGTTCTAAGAAAAGATCAAATGTCAAAATGAATTATTTTTGAGAAATCTGTCTAGTAAATCTATAGTTGCTATATAGATTTTGTATGTATTTTTCTTAACTTTGTATATGTCTCTGTGCAACTTGGGTGATTTTTCCCAACTTGGGTGATTGCTCCAATACTTCCCCCATACATGACTCTCTAAAAGACCCTCTTTCTAGTCACTTTCCATATAGTAGATTTTTAAAAACTCAGCTTAGACCTGACATTATAATTTTTACATACCTTTTCCTCTCTAATTAAATAAAGACTCTACACTCCTCACTAGTCAAGGAAATTCATGCATATGTCACATAAACAGAGATATAAAGTTAGATTTTGTAACAAAGCCCCAAAACTATTGTAAGACATTCTTCTTCACCCCACCCCCTAATAAGTCACCTTACGTTAGCTTGCATATAAACAGTGCAAGTGTTTACCACATGTGTAGACACTATCCTCCATTTTTAAAAGCATTCCTCCTCATTCTTGCTTTCTTAGCCTGGTTGTAAAAGTCCAGCCACTCAGCTCTCTGTCACAGCATGGCACTGAGAAAGTCCATCCCTCTTGACTTTTGATAATAGTAAGTTTGTCTATTTTCCTATCTTTTAAAATGTCAATCTTGTACATACACATAATGTTTTATTAATTAAATTTTGGCAATTTTTAAATCAACTAGCATTTGTGGTACTGGAGTCAAAGATCTGAGAACACTTAATCCAATCATACTTGCAGCTCCTGTCATCTGAAGAAGTCTCCATTACAGTTCTGCATCTGGTTATCTCTGTAAGCTCCAGCTGAAAACATATTTTTTTCATTTGCTTATTAATTGCCTGCTTTATTTTTGCTATTATTTGTCATGTATCTGTACAGATGAGTTGCTTGAAAAATGCTGTCCCATAAAATGGCTAACCATCTACATTGTTCTGTCTAGCCAGTTCACAGTGAAAGTAACTCATTCCATGGTTTCAGCAGTTGGCAAAGGAATTTCCCATTTCACTCTGCAACTTGCTAACTTCTGCCCTTACTTCAAAGACTTTCCAATTAGAGAAGGGAAGCATCTTAAATTTGAGGTTAAGCATTCTGGTTAGAACTCCCAGAAGGAGGTTCTCCTTATTTTCTTGTTTGTTTGAATTGTTTCTTATTCAACATTTTTCCCAGAACTGGATTCTTCCCGCGCCCCAATCAGCCAATTGTGAATAATTTGGTTACAGATATTTTATGAAGTTGATTCATTCTGTGGTCAAGCCAGAACATCATATCTTATATTATTCACTGTTGCTCATTCTAACAAATATTTCTACAATATTTCTTTGATTGCACAAAACTTGGCCTAGTATCAGAGAATCAGTCCAAGTAGTTTTTCCATTCAGATTTTGAAATAGCCTTGATTATAAAAGTTTTGAACTTGAAGGATCTACAAATAAGATATAATCCAGTTCCTTGCTAAACAAGACAAAAATAATCTGTGCTTTTAGAAGAAGAAAAAATACACTTATCAAAAAACCGTCTTGGATCTGATGTAGAAAAGCAGTTCTTGGATGTTTGTTGTCCAAGTAGCCATAAACAGGGATAAAATACTATCAGATTCTCCCTCACAAAGTGATATTTATATTAGTTATTATAACTGAAAGATTATATTATTCATATTTCTGTACCCAGTATCAGTCTGTCTTTTAGAATGAGATCTTAAGCTTTTAAGAACACTTCTTGGCCATTCTTCTCCACTCATCTATAATAGCTATAGTTCCATGGTATTATCATTCTGCCTAGCATAGTCTTCTCCAACCCAGCATCCTCCAGTCGTGTTGGGACTGTGCCTTCAACAATTCTAGGAGTTCTCAGAGTTGTAGTCCCAACACTTCTGGAAAGAGCTAGCAGAGTGTTTTTCAAACCTGACAACTTTAAGGTGTGTGGACTTCAACTCCCAGAATTCCCCAGCCAGCGATTCTGGGAGTGGAAGTCCACACATCTTAAAGTTTCAACCTTTAAAAAAAAACACCGGGCTAAAGTATGGAAGATTACATTGTAGAAACCACTCTTCAACCAAGAGATGAACAGAATCTATTTGTCTCTAATTAAAAGTTAATAAATAGTAACTTCCCCAGAAACTGATCTGCACATGACATCAGGACAATATTTTTTTTTCTTAATTCTATCCATTTTGATGCAAGCTTTATTTCAATCAGATTACTTCCTCTCTAGCTTGTGGAATTTTGGTCCTGTGGTCCTCTCCATTTACCAAAAAAAAAGCTCCATTGTGTTAATTGAAAACAGTGGAGGCTACTTTAAAGCTAAATTGCTCCATATAAAGGACATTTTTAGAAGGTGCTGTTCCTCAATAGGAAAGCTCTATCCCTTCTCACCCCAATATCCTGCCCGGTCAGGGGGAAAGAAAAGCCCATTTTCTTCAGCATTTTCTAAAGAATTCAGATTGTTTCCTCAGATGAAAAATATACATATACCTTTCTCCCCTCAGCGTTCTTTTTAATACTGTGAATTATTTTCACCAAATTAACTTCCTGAAGAGGTTGTATAGCATTGGTGTCTTATTTAGAAACATATGCTATCCAGACTACTTTGTTGCCCAAACAACTTTGCCTCTTAAATAGAAGCTTCATTTAGGAGGAGAAAAATCTGCAGGTGACCAGAGATGTTGGTGCAAAAGCTATATCTGTCTCTTGAAGTTGAAAATATCTCTCTTTTCAAGCTGTTTGATACATGGCAGTGACTGGATAATCTTACATTCCCGCAATTAGTGGGATCCACACCTGTAAATTCTTAAGTATGTACAAGTGTATCCAGTAGGTTTAAGATGAAACTAATCAGAGCAAAGGTATTGTGTTTCAAAAGGGTGTTTTTGCAGAGCTGAAATCCTTTTGGAAATGTAAAAGAAAAGAAGAGCAAATCTTTAGAGGTGGAGCAGGGGAGGGAAAAAATTGGAAAAATAATTCTAGGTTAGGTATTTTTATAGGAGGTTTTAAGAAAGCTATTTAGAAAACAAGGGTCTTATCTCCAGTCTGCTAACATGGATCTCTTTACAATGCCAAACAATAGTAACAGTTGTTGCTGCTCAAAAAAGAAAAAAATGGTTTTGAAAAGTTGTAATTTCTCTTGCTTTAAAATGTTCTATTGTCCCCCATTTCACTAAAAGTTTTGCTTAGAAACTTGAAATACATTAAATGTTCCCAAGTGAAGAAAAAAAAAATAAACACACTAAAAAGGTTAGTTCCCTCCTTTACTTTCAATTATCATAATGTAAAAGATAGTTATGTTTTTAAGACAGAATTACTTTGATTCCTAAACCTAGGATGCAGTTACAAAGTTGATTCAAATAAAGCTGCAAAAGTTAGCAATTTCATAATTCTATTATTAGGAATGTTTTGGAAGTGCTAACGAGGCAAATAAAGATCAATGAAATAATATCTGTCTTTAGATAAATAGAAATTAAAGTTCTATTGCCTAAAAACTGAGGCAACCAAGCTAGCAATGGTTAACATATCTATAATATGTTTATATATATGTTTATATAATATGTTTTCTTGGACTCTCCTTCCCCTTTTTTAGGAATGCTTTTAAACTGATGTTTTATGTATTTATATATATTTATGTTTTTAATGTTTGGTGTGACTCGCCCAGAGTTCCCCCATTGGGGGGAGATGGGCAGGTGAGAAATTTGATAGATAGATAGATAGATAGATAGATAGATAGATAGATAGATAGATAGATAGATAGATAGATGAAGAAATTAAAGTGAATAGCCTGGTATAAGAATGTTTCCATTAACCTCCATGGTCCACCATTTTTGTGCTCTAAAAAAATCTTTAAAATATCAACCATGCAACAGGTTGGGGACCTACTTTATTTATCTTGATGAGATGATACTCGGGGACCTTTGGGTCCAATATAAGGAAATATTTTGCTCCTTGAGAGTTTATCTAACAGAGATGACCAGACTTCTGGAGGCAAATAGGTAGAAGATTGTTTGGGTGTAAGATGGTGGTGGAGATGGAATAAATTCCACTGGGTAAACATCTTTATAGGCATTGTGGTGTTTACTAGAATAAAGTAAATTGATAGGACTACAATACCTGTTTTAGAATTTGCCATTTCTATTCCAGTGCCATTAATATATTCACAGTATCTTTGGTGACCTGTCTCAGAACAGCTTGTGTACACTGTTTAATAGACATCAGATTTCACTACAACTTTCTTTTGGAAGAGATGAAGAGAATCTGTAACAGAGCACAAAAGAAATATTTACTGAAATTCAAATTGAGAGCTTATAAAGCATACCTCTGTTCCATGACTTTCCTATATTTATTTTGGCTGAACTCAAAAAGCGATTCTATCCCTCGTTTTGGTTTGGGTCATTCTCAGGGTAAGAGAGATTGTTAGTTAGTAGTTTCACCATATGACCAGCATAAGATTCTTAAAATATGTAACCAACACTATTGAAGCCATAAACACATTCCATGTGGAGGTCATTTCCATTTTCCAATTATTTTCCTATTTTTCTTGAAAGTTTTTTCACACTTGGATTTTTAACAATTGCATATCATATGCAATTGCATATGCAACATGTATGTTGCAATCATAACATACATTTTTATCCACAAAAGGAACATTAGATAAACAGACTTCCTGAGTAGCACTGATAGGAAACATTTTATTTAATTTTCACCGGTGGTTGGCTATGCCAGCTAGACCATGAGAATCAAACATATCTGGAGGTCATTGCATTGGAGGGGGATACAAGATGGATGTAATGGTCTTTATTCAACAAATTAATAATTAAGGTAATCTTAGCTTATGAAGTGTAAATTAGATCACAGACTAGTTGGAAGTGAGTAATGTGGATTTCTAGTCACTAATGTGGATTTCTAGTCATCTACATGATTAGTTTACATGATTAGAATAATTGAGTCTGTTATCTGTTCCTCTACACCTGTCTGGTTTGATTCTGCAACCAAACAGGACAGACTCAGACTCCAACGGATAGTTAAGTCTGCAGAAAGGATAATTGCAACCCACCTGCCTTCTACAGCAGAACTGTATACTGTGAGGGTCAAAAGGAGGGCAGAGAGGATATCTGCAGATTCTTCCCATCCTGGATATAAACTGTTTCAACTTCTTCCTTCAGGACGGCGCTACAGAGCACCATATGTTAAAACATCTAGATACCGGAACAGTTTTTTCCCTTGTGCCATTGCTCTGTTAAACGCTACATGACTTGATATGTGCTGGACAGTGGCTTCTCCCTTTGAAAAAGTTATTTTACTCTGTAGTGTTATTGTTTATTATTTTTCTGTTGCTATCCAAACACACTGTTGATCTTGCTGTTCATCACCAAAGACAAATTCCTTGTATATATTTTATATTTGGCCATTAAAGTACAGTGGAACCTCGGGTTACGAACACTTCTGTTCACGAACTTTTCGGGTGACGACCAGCTCCGGCCGCAAAATTTTGCTTCGGTTTGCGAACTCCGCCTCGGGTTACGAACAGGATACCCGGCCATTTTCCTTCCCGTGACACAGTCCACGGCCATTTTCCCGCCCATGACATGTCCGTGGTCATTTTTCCACCCCTGACATGTCCGCAGCCATTTTTCCGCCCCTGACATGTGGTCCCTGGCCATTTTCTGCCCCTGACACGTGGTCGTAGGGAGGGGGACTCTCCCTCCAAGCAATAGCCACCTCCCTGTCCTCCACGCCAGAACGGATTAATGGCAATTACATTGAACCTTATGGGAAAATTTGCTTCGGGTCGCGACCAATTCAGGCCGCGACCAGAGTCGCGGAACAAATTAAGTTCGTGAACCGAGATTCCACTGTATTCTGTATTCTGTAGTTCTAGGAAGATCCAGGAAAAAAAATGATACCAAAACAATAGTGAAGTGGGTGATGGAACCTATGAGGTGAATGATACTACATCTTCCTCCTTCACCTACTTTTTATGGAGGGTGGGTGAGGTGAAAATAAGGCCATTAATACTGATAAATGAAATAAAATAATGTGACCGGCACTGAAGGGCAAGAATACCACTGAATGGAACATAACATACCACCGTGATAGGAATATGAGGAAAATAAGGGTGAGGTTAAGTTATTCTTTAGTGAATAAATAATTGCCACATTCTGCCAAGTTAAAAAAAAGAAAACCCATTGACATTCACAACAAACACTTTCTCCATGATTTATTCCCCCATCTCCGTATCTCTTGAATGCTTTCTGTTATGACTGGCGCTAGATTTTATATAGATCTAGAAGACATTGCTTAACACGTGCTTACTACTATCCAGTCTTTTAAAAAAAAGGGTTGTTTGAGCTGAGATCAACCCTGCCGATTTCTTCAACATGTCCATGTAGTTTTCTTGGCCATAATGTGAAAGTAGTTTGTCATTTTGTTATTCCCTAGCACAATGATTTATTATTTTAATTCCTCACTAAGTGCTGCTACTTGCTAAGTGGCAAACTTAGTTTTCAATAGCTAGGTTGTTGTGATCTTTTTTCTTTAAAGCATCTCACTAATAGCACATTGGGGCTCACCAGGTCATGTTAATTCATGGTTTATTTTAATATCTAACACAAAACCAATATCAGCAATTTATAAACCATGACAGGTGGGTTCACACTGTGTGCTTATCCCAAACCAACTGACATTATGGCTTATATAATGTATGAATCCTTCCATTATGGTATGTCTCAGTCAAGAAAGACTTAGAACATTTGGAGGTATTGTAAAACAGAAGAAGCTTCTAATTTTTTCAGGCCTCTTAGTCTAATGGATAATAAAAATATGGACTTTTTTGTATGCACTGAACGGAATTTGAAGTTGGAGATCCTAGCAGGAAAGATATTCTCCACGCTTTCTTGATATCAGAGGTGCTTTTAAAGCAAGCCAGCACAATCAATCTTTACTTGTCTGGAAGATCAAACCACCCTCTCACTCCTCCACCCGACTCCCCCACCCCATCCCCATGAAACCAGAAAACATTTGGGGCATCTGGGCAAGAGTTCCAAATTTTTGTGGTTTAAGCGTATTCCCATCTGTTGCTTAGCGGTAATATTCCAGCACTGTTTCTCTTTGCCAGTGAAAGAACTGAATGAAGCTGTTTGTATATTTTTATTGAATATTTCTTCAGCAAAATGCAAAAAAAAAAAAAATGCCCATAAAACCAATCTTATATCTTCTGATTGATTTAAAGAGAGAAGTAAAAAATAATAAAGTGTGATTTCTCGTATAAGGTGTGTATATATCTGTATAGATGTGGAATGCATATGGATTTACCCTGCATTCAAAGCATCTTCTGTTCATATCTAAAGACAGGTAGAGCCATGATGGATGCTTTATGACTGAGCTTGCCAATAAATGGTGGAGGCTACAGTAGAGTGTAGTTAGGCCGCAAGAGATGTTGGCATCAGCTTTTGAATTCAGCCCAGATGGGATGAGCTTCACAAGTACATGTATTGCAAACTTATCCAAGATTTGATTGTGAAAGCATTGTTTCTTTTAATATAGCATGAAAATGAGATAACTTCCCTAGTTTCAGCACAACTGAAATGGAAAAATAAACTGAATCATTTCAGTATAGAATAATTACTTTAACATCCAATGAAATGTTAATGTATTATTTATTATCATCCTAACCATTATATTATTGTTGTCCGTGTCACAGAATGCTCTAAAGAACTGGAGTACTAGCTCTTTTACATTACAGATGCCTCAATCCTACATTCATTTCCTTGAGAATAAGTCAAATTGCACTTACCAAGTCTACCCAGCAATAAATAAGATTAAGACTGTAAGTTTCAATTCCATATTCTCTAGATTAGGGTAGAAACTGATCCAGCCCAAGGAATGGAGATTATTTCAGGGAATGAAGTTTCATGAAGAGAAGTCTTCCCCTGAAACGTTCCCCAACATTATTCTCTATCTGGGATCACTGTCTGTTTCTTTTGCAGGAGAAGGCTTAGTTTCAAAGGGCTCCTTCCATCATCACTGGGGTAGACTAACACTGCAATCAAAGATTAGTCATACCCTTAGGACATAGAAGGCTCAGGGCCACAGGAAGACATTTGTGGGATAATTAAAGAACTCCTGAGTACTGCAGGTTGGAAGTATTTCATGCTAGTTCGAGATTGTTTTCCACAAAACTGTTATGGTATGTCTAACAGACCCTGGAGACATGGGGGAGGAAACAGGTCCTTTGAAAAAGAAACATCTCATCCTTGGGAAGGGGGGAAACGTGAGAAAGAGACTTATAATAACTCCACCTTTATTATGCTAGGTATAAAATGATCTGAAGAATTGTTTTAGCTCTCACTGTAATATCATTATTATTATTTAGTAAGCTTGGTTAGCAATAAACTGTCTTCATAATCCTAGTTCTCCAGAGTTCATTTTCTCAGTACAACCTAATATATTTCTGAGAATTTTGGTTTCAGACAGTTTCAGCACATTTCCCCCAGTCCTTTTTCCCCAGATGGCCCAAACTTTACTTTAGGTTTCCCAATATTCACTACATATTTCACCTTTTAAATGTCCTCTGTCCCTCCAGTTTTATCTCATCTTTGCAGACTTCTTTCTGTCATTGAGGAACCAACTGTAAGATGGTTAGAGTCCAATTCAGGTTTCAGGTTAGAGAGGCAATTTTGTATCCTTTCACCTGGCATTAAGCCCCACTGAATACTGTGGATTTTACTTTTGAGTAAACATACCATAAGATTCCATTGCTCTTTTAAAATATGAGATAAATATTTCATTCAAAAGAGAAATGAATTCAGAAACAAGCAGTTCTTTCTAACCGAAACTTGCTTAAAATATAAACCTCTATCTGTAACTATGTACCTCTGGGGATTTTTTTAGACACATAAGGAAGTATCAAACCACAAAAACTACTTTTTGTGAGGCTTTCTTTCTAGTAAAGTTAAAGGTATATTCATTGTAAAAATCCATTGTGACTTGAAAAACGATTTTCCATTGTCAAAAAAGTAGATCACTATTTTATTCACCAGAAGAAATATAAAGTAAGGGAGAAAAAAGATACATCTTAGGACTATTCCCCTGGAAAAGGTGAAAACTTATTTCAGTCTAACCTAGTCTAAAGTCTAGTTTTTAATTACATTAGTTACCTCCTGCTGCTAAGAGATCTGATGCAGTATGATTGATTAAATGCCTATTCAAAAGTCTCTATGGTTTAGCAGTTTATTTAGAGGTCTTAAGAGGAAACATTAATATGATAGGTATATTGCTTGAAGCCTAGAGGAATTATGTTATAAAAGCCATCTCTAATACAGCAGTTCATGCATGATGGGTGTGAAACATCTATATTAAAATAGTTGCCATGTACACCAGAAGATAAATTTGTCAGATATGTTTGGGCTAAAGTAAGTCTGCTGCTTTGTTGAAGGGAGGATAGATAATAAACTTGGAACCTAGTACTTAACACATCCTAGAGATGCTCTAGCACAGTGTTTCTCAATTTCAGCCACTTTAAGATGTGTGGACTTCAACTCCCAGAATTCCCTAGCCAGCCAGCTGGCAGAGAAGTTCTAGGTGTTGAAGTCCACACATCTTAAGTGGTTGGGGTTGAGAAACACTGCTCTAGCATTTTACTCAGGTGTGATTTGATATTTAAAAATGGGTTTGACAAATGTATTTATTTGTTCATAACCATACTACTAAAAGTAACTTATATAGTATCAAAATTGGTCCCTGCCATCAGGCTTGCAACTTAAAAAAGACATAAGGGAAATACTGTAGGATGATAAAGGAAAACAAGTTCCTTAATATTTCATTAGGAATGAAATGGGCTGCTTGGAAAAGCTCAGCTGATCCCTCTCCTCCAGATCAGTAGTCCTATTGCTCTTCCACATAGGTCCAGATGGCCTCTGTAAGGCAAGATAAGAACTTCCAGTCCAGGTAAGCAAAGTGACTGTGAGTTCCTTATTGAACAAATCAGTTGGCCTGGATTACCTCCATAGGTTGCAAACTGGAATTCTCGATTTCATCCTCCGTCTCCTTTCTCTTAGCTTTCTCTGTTCACTTGAATAGACTTATTTTTTTTCCTAAATTGTTTTGCAGTGGTTGTTCATCTGCAGTCAACAGATTCCCCTGGCCTCTCTCATATTTCTCTTGTGCATTAATGCTGCCATTTTGAATTTGCTATTAATAACAGGATAGGATGGGAAATAATAATTGATTTTTAGCACCATGATTTCATGTCTTAGACCTTTGCTTGTAGAAATTGTGCTTTACACTTGGCACTTAAAACTGCTTTTTAATAACAACAGCAAAAGTTTACTTTTAACAAAAGAAAGGGACAAAATTGATAAAGATAATATAGGGATGTTTATAAATATCCCTTCTGAAGAACTTTCCCTTAAATTTGGGCATTAGCTATGTTGGCATGAAAGGAAAATATAAAAAAATAAAGGTTTGTTATGTTTAATTGTCAATTTAACATTAATTATGCCCCAAACAACTTAGGTCTTGTTTTCTAGAACTGTGTTGATATCCTCAACCAAATTATCAGCCAGATGCCTCCAGGAAATCTGACAAAGATATAATTATGATAATTTACAGTAATAAACCCTAATTTGGCTTTCCTCAGCCAGGAATTACCCAAATATATTGGTCATACTTTGTGTTGTCTTCTTTCCTAGCAGGTTCTTGACATCGGCTTCAGAGTAAGTTGCGTTTATTATATAACAGTTTTAGACATGACACAATAGCTGTTTCTATTTTGTCTCCCTTACTCTTCTCCTCAGTACTTCATCTTCCAGTCTCCTAAGACGTCTCCTGAAACTTGCAGCACTGTACTACATCCTTCCCTTTCATAGGTAGAAACAACACTGATAAACCAATTCTTCTAACACTGGGAAAAATATAATTTGTACGTTCATATACTTCTTTTATAATACCCTTTGCCAGCATTCTGTCTAATTCAGGATTCACAGCTTTTACCATCGCATACGGTGTATGTCTCAGGTTGTATGCATAATGGACTCATCCACAATTACTTATGCTAACCTAATTAAGAAAGTCCATTACATATGATTCCTAGAAGTATGGTACCTTTATTTGTCCCCATTCTTGAATATGATGTATGAGGTGTAATTTGTCATTGTTTTGATCTATCTTGCATTAATTTGCTTTATTTACTAACAGTATTCTGTTATCAGCTATCAGTCATCTCCAGAGATTATGATAACAAAACTTCTAAGAAGGGACACAACTGGCACTCATTATTGGAAAGCACAAAGTGGTGTGTTGAATGGGAGGGGAAACATTTTCCACATCATTCATAATGTTGTAAAATGCTTTAATTATTCTCTGTATTAGAAAGTAACCATCTCCCTGCCTACACTCACATGTAAAACATCCCAGCCTCACATGGGGCCTTCCATGATGAGAGAAATGCTCTCATGCAGTCACTGTGTCTGTCCTTTCCAATGTCTATTCCCTGGTTGTAGGATCTAAAAATTGAGGTCTGCACAAAATAGCCTAATTTTGTAAACCACCCAAAGAAGTACATTTACTGGATAGGTTAGAAATGTATTAAATAAATTTGCAGAGACTAAGGCCCAGTGAAAGGATTTATTTCTGAGTAGAAATGCATAGGATTGGACTGAAAGTGCTGATACATCAAAAAGGGTATTCTTTAACCCCTTTTCTAACCATCCTCAACACTGAATTTTACATTTTCACTTCAGATCTTTTCTGATGCTCATTGTAGCAGTTTTGATTCAACAAAGTATATAAGAAGTTAGAGAATTATGTCTTATAAACCCTAGGAATTGCCTATGCTTCATCTCTTTGAACTCATATTGGATCTTTTCTGCCATCTGTTTCTCTCAATTTGGGCAAAGATCATTTGGACTTATTTATCATCTGCTTATGATTTTTCATGATGCTGATAGTGTCATCAGCACTGGAGAGCCACAGTGATGCAGTGCTTTGGGTGTTCAGCCTGAGGACTTATTGAAACTATTGCTATGGATATCTGTGAACTAGGAATGAAACCCTTCTACCTCAGGTGATGGAAAAAGCAGTAAAACAATAAACAAACCACAGAGGAGGAAAATTACCTATTCCAGAAAAACTGCTTAAAACACACACACAGAGACATTTCTGCTGGGTTTCAAACCGGCAACCTCCTTTATGCTAATTGAAGATCTTAACCATTATGTTAATGATAAGGAGAGGTTTAGAACCTATTAAGTGTGCACAATAAGCATTTGCTTAGTAGAGAAGGCAGTTTTTCTTCTGCAAAGAAGCAGATGAACTACTGAGGTTAGTCTGCAGCAAACTGAAGTATTTGAGCCTAGACGGTCAGGTGCATTTGAGGTGACATAGGCTGGAAAAGTGTACTTTGGAAGTGAAACAGAAAACCCACAGGTGAAGCTTGCTTTGAGGGTGAGTAAAGGGTTAACAGAGGGGGACATCATCAGTTCTTCAGAAATAGTTGCCAGCCAGTTTGTTGATGAAACAAGGGATAAATCCAGAACTGACCTGAATCTCCCTGGTCCTACTCCAAATCCACCATCAGCCATGGAAGCTGACTGGGTGACTTTGGACCAATCACAATCTCTCACCCTAAATCAGTGTTTCTCAACCTTGGGAACTTTAAGATGTGTGGACTTCATTCCTGGCTGGGGAATTCTGGGAGTTGAAGTCCACACATCTTAAAGTTCCCAAGGTTGAGAAACTGCCCTAATCCATCCCATTGCCTTGTTATAGGAAAATCTGGAGAAAAGCGTACCACATACATTCTCTTGAGTTTTTCTAGGAAAGATGAAATATAAGTCTGACCAGGAAAAATATTAAATAGCTTTGGGACATTCCATCACTTGCTTGCTTGCTTCCACTGTGAAACGGTTTGCTCCTAGCCTTTGTTTCTTATAGTTAACCAGCTGCCAATCTGTAAGTGGTTTTATCCTTTTAAGTCTTAAGAATCTTTGGTGAAGCACCCTGCTAAAAGCTTTTGAAAAATCTAGCATATCATGAAAACACAGAGTACAGCAAGAACACCATCTCTTATAATTAAAAGTCAAGTTGCAGACAAAGCTGGCAAGAAAAGGCACAGCTGTGGGCCCCAATCAAACGAAATCACTCTTCTCTATTTGTTGTGATGTGGTGGGCTTGTCTCCTACTACCCCTTGACATCTAGGCATTAATTTTTGCACTAATTATATAGAATGGAATGCAACGTCTTAAATGAAGAAAGTAATTATTAGTGTGGTTGCATATAATGTTAGCTTAGACAATCTTAAGGATTTGATTTTCAAGTGCATTTGTACACCGGTGATATAAACCAAAAGTCACTTCATGCACGCTCAAAGACTGTAATCCACATGCTAAATGCAAAAACAATTCCCACCACCCACACAACCCCACCCCAAGTAATGTCTAAATGAAAGGCAGCTGGGGAAATTCTAAGGTGTTGAGCTGCCAGTCCATCCACCTGCAGATAAGAGATTGCCAGCATTGTTTTCAGGCGGAGTGAACAATCCCAAAGGGAATTTTCATCTCCAAACACTAACTTTTCACACATCTATAAATGATGAAATCCAGAAACTCTTCTGTGCATCTGTTAGGAGCAGAAAAATGCTAAGGAGTTTGGGTGAGGAGGAAAGATGGAAAAATACTGAAATACCCACATTGGAGGAATGGATTGCGAAGATGACGGAATTTGCGGAAATGGCAAAATTGACCGGTTTCATCAGGGATAAGACAATAAGTACTTTAATTAAAGATTGGAAACCTATTATGGACTTTTTGCTGAAAATGGGAAAAAATGAACTGGTGATTTATGGATTTGCTGATTAAAAAGGGTTGAGTATGGGAAGAAGGGAATTATGATGTAATTTTAATGAGGGAGGAGAGAGAATAAGTTTGTAACTACTGCAAAGAAGATTGGAAGTCACTTCTTTACATATCTTTTCTTTTTTCTATTTGCATTTCTTTTCACATTTTTGTATCTTTTTTCTCTTTTTCTTTTTTTATATTATTTCATGTTTTATTTTACTTTTGTGAAAATCTTTAGTAAAAATGTATTTGTATGTATGTATATATGTACATACGTAAATGGAGTTTTGGTCCAGAGGAAATGAGCAATTTCATAGCCCCCCAACCATTCATTCACTTCAAGGGGTCATGAGTTGGATAACTTTTTAACCTCAGCCATTCCACCCATCTTGCTAACTGACAACTCAGCTTGAAAGGACTTTCTTGACAGGAAGCTATTAAAGTGACATACATTCTTGTGGTTTTATGAACTAATGCAAAAATGCCCAATTCCTTTTTCTTTTCTTTTTTTAAAGCAAGAAATGAAAGAAGAAAAGCAGGTTGCAATTTCCATAATAACTTTTTCTTTTTTCTTAAGTAAACTTGGGAAGACTCCCAAAGGAATGCAGTTGATTGTGTCGTGTAATTATAGCATAGAACATTTCAGAAAAACCAGATCTGTGAACACCATATAAATATATGTTTAGGTAACCGGATGAGCTAAGCCTCAGAGTCCAATCAAGCACGTGCACAGTCGGTTCAACAAAGACAGGCTCAGCCAAAAGACCTGTTAGAATCTGATGGAGAATCCTTAAGGCCTACTTTTGTAGATGTCCAACACAGCTGTGGAATACTGTTGAAATCTCTTTGGAATGGAGACTATCTCACCTCATCAGATAGAGGAAGGTGTGATGTGGACTTTTCTACTGTAATGGAAGAGGAATAATATTTGAGTTAAAAAATGAATAGATATGCTAACAAGGATGAAGGAACCTCTAAACCAGGGCTTCTCAACCTTATCAACTTTAAGACGTGTGGACTTCAACTGCTGGCTGGGGAATTCTGGGAGTTGAAGTCCACACATCTTAAAGTTGATAAGGTTGAGAATCCCTGCTCTAAACAATGGAATTGAAGGCTGCAGGCATATAAAGGATGATTTTTTTTTGGCTTCAGAGATCAGGCATGCAATTTGTCCACAACTGATAAGAACTATAGTTCTTAACATAATTGAAGTTAGCATGATAGAGGCATATATACTCTGTGGCATGTACATTAATTTCCTTTATTTTGCACCTGAGATTGTATTTACCAGTCAGATAATGTTATAACTCATTCATTCATTTGCCTCTTATAACATTTTATTAAGTTCCAAGAAAAAAATTAAAATATAATAAAAAAATAAAGTCCCCCCCCAAATTCAGGCCACTGTATTAGTTTCAGAATGTCTATTTTTAATGTATGTTAAGTTAGTTTCTGGCTTCCAGTGTTGTTGTTAAGTATAAGATACAATCATTTATGGTCATAATCATAAAATGACAGCATCACATATTCAGGGCATGAATTTATATATTTTATTCATCATTTAAGTTATATGTGAGAAGATAATTAGTTTGTACTAGATAAGCATGTAATTGTATCAGAACAAAAAATACAAGGCAATGACCTAAACAGTCTATACCTAATGTATCTTTAAAAATTTATCCACCCCTATATTCCATGGTAACTTTTCACCTTACCAAATAGCCAATGTTATGTCTAATCTTTATGTGAAATATATTAACACATTCCTAACAAAAAAAAAATTGTGCAGATATGTGTATTTTTTTAAGTGCAAAACAAAAAGTGCAGACATCTGTTCTCAGCATTTTTTGTTGAATCTGGGCAAGTCCAAAGTCCTATTCAGGATTTCATTCATTCATTCATTCATTCATTCATTCATTCATTCATTCATTCAATATAGCCACCCATCTCAAATCAGTGACTCTGGGCAGCTAACAACAATAAATTATAGAATCTATTAGCTGCCTATCTCACTTTTCCCAAGGGACTCTGGGTGGCATACAACAGGGTTAAAAACAATAAATACATTAAATAAAAATATAAAAAACTAAACTAAAACAAGAAATAATAAGTAAGATGTTAAAAATAATGGCACCTCTCTAGATCACCTGTCCCCCGAGGTCCCCAGGTCTGCTGGCACAACCAGGTCTTGAGGGACCTCCAGAAGTCCAATAAGGTCATCCTCACCTCAGGGGGAAGAAGATTCAATAGCTTGGGCACCCACAGCAGAAAAGGCCCACTACATACAGCCCACCAAATGTAGCTCCCTAGGCATTGGAACCTTTAATGTGCCCTCTCTGCTGGATCTGGTAGGGTGAGCAGGTGGAATCAGGGAGAGGCGATTCTTAACCCGGACCCATGCCATGAAGGGCTTTAAAAGTCAACACCAGCACCTTGAACTGGACCCAGAAACAAACTGGTAGCCAATGCAGCTCGTGAAGAAGAGGTATAATATGTGTTCTACCAGAAGTACACATAACTGCTCGTGCTGCTCATTTTGCACCAGCTGAAGTTTCCAGATACTCTTCAAGGGCAGCCCCATTTAGAGTGCATTGCAGTAGTCTAACCAGGAGGTGACCAGGGCATGAGTGACCATGGGAAGGTCTCCCTGATCCAGGAATGGGTGCAACTGGTGCACAATACAGAGTTATGCAAAGGTCCTCCTAGCCACGACTGCCACCTGTTCATCGAACAGGAGTTGTGAGTCCAGGAGGACCCCCAGATTGTGCACAGGGTCTGTTTGGGGCAGTGCAATCCCATCCAGTACCAAAAAGGGTAAAGTCCTGAACCAGAGGGGCTCAAAACCCAAAGCCACTCAGTCTTGCCAAGGTCCAGCTGAAGCCTGTTGTTCTACATCCAGACCCTCACAGCCTCCAGACACTGGGTTAGGACCTCCACAGCATTGCTTAATTTGCTAGGAGCAGAGATGTACAATTGAGTATCATTAGCATACTGATACCTCACCCCAGGGTGATGGATGAGCTCGTCCAGCTGTTTCATGTAGATGTTAAATAGGAGAGGAGAGAGCATTAACCCCTGCAGCACTCCACATAGTAGATGCCAACTGGAACCAACCCCATAAAAATGAGGTGAGCCATGCCATGGTTAGAATCCTTCTGTATTTGGGATCTCTGATATTTTTATTCCTCAGAATTATTTACAAATAAATAATTTCTTTAAAAAAAATACTGTGCAAAGTTGTGTTCTCAGCAGGCTTAAAATTCTGATGAAGTCTGCTTGCCCAAGTCTGTTCTGTTGAGAATGGAAAGTGGATTTTGTGCTGTGATTCTACACTTGGCATCATTGTACAACAATCAGAAGCTTGATACTAAGCATGTTTGATGAAGCATTATTGAGAAGGCAACATTCTCAGTTGTGGAGAAAATTCTCAACATATTTAATTCAATGCACTTCAAATCTACTCCAGACTTACCTCTTCAACATGAGAAAATCAATATCAGAAACCTGATGTGCGCAAAATATTTGTGAGACTTGTGTGCAGAGCCCCCTTTCCTCTTTCAAGAGCTTATACCTTCTCAGTGAGGCATCAGTACTGTCCAGAAGTGGTTTAGAACCCATCAATACAGCTAGGTGTTAGAAGCTAAGTAGAGCATGCTATAGTACAAGACAACATTTAGTAAATTTAAAAAATGAGTGTCCTTACGTGGATCCAAAGAACCATGAACATTTCCAGAAATGTTTGCACAAAACATAACATAGGCTTGTAATAATTAGCACCAGCTCAGGTAGTAATCTTGATCTAGCCTTCGATTGGTCAAGTCTATGGACTTGTTTCACTTTTTCATATTCTTTTTGTTTTGTTTTGCATGTGAGCTTTTGCGTGAACAAAAGGTACCTTTCAAGGGAAATGTGTTTTTGGATCCAAAGTATATTGTTATCCATTTTGAGCCTGAGGGATAGGCCAAGTTTTAAACTTAAATAAACAAAACATATCAGTCAGCCAGCTACTTTCCCAGAAGCCGTAGGAATGCAGCCTGAATTGTTTAATGTCTCTAGTGTTATGTCCATCCCTGTAGCTTACTGATAGATGAGTCGGTGTCTTGTTTAGCTTAGTTCAGTCTACATTCAAACACTGAATCAAAGCCTTACTGTTTATAGTTGCTCAGCTTAATATTAATCTATCTAAAATGTTGATACATCTTTATGTATGATTCTTATTACAACCATACTTTAATAATGGCTGCTCTTCCCCTCTGAACTTTTTATGGAAGAAACATTGGGGGAATTCAAAGCAACTTATTCGGATTTTTCTAAATTTAAACTAGCTCCTTGAGAAAAATAATAGGAGCTGGAACTAAAACATGCATCAAAAGATGACAATTCAGAGCTGTTTCAACTACACTCTTGATACATGTGGTTTCACTTGCCCAGTAATAAGTGGTAGTCTGAGAAGAAAGAAAGAAAATATACAAAAACAGTGGAGGAAAGTACAAGGCTATCATTAATAGTCCTGATTCACTAATACATTTTAACTCCAGGAAGTATCTTGATGGGTAAACTTCAGATCAAATTCTAAACCACTTCTTTTGCTGGAATTTAGTGATGAAAAGAGGAATTATCCACTGAAAAAGACTTTATCCTAGGAGACATCTTGCATTCTAAAAGATGATGTTCTCACTTTATCTCTCCCCCATGCCCCCCCCCCCCAAATTTGCTGTACCTCCAACAAAGAAAATATTTAATCTTTCAAAGTTTCTGGAATTGTTGACTCATGAAAGAGGACTAAGCTGCTTTCCTATCTGTTTCTTTCCCAGTAGGAATGATTTTGAACACCTGATGTTCAGTCCCTAGGGGGGAATAAAAATTGAGTGGACTTTGCAACTTTTATAAAACCTTTTCATTGTTACATTGCACATACTCATCCAATAGATAGCTTTGCCTGAATAAATTTCTAAGGTGGATTTGAGCTCAAAGCTTAAGAAGCATTACATTTCTTCACTGGGCTTCCTCCAAGGATCAGATGTGTTCATGCCTCGCTACTTCATCTTTGAGACTAACAACAAGACCTATACGGACCTATACGGACTTGATAATTTCCAGTAAGGGGTTGGGGTTGGCCTATACCCTATTGTGACTCCTTTTCTGGGAGGTTCACAATTTTCATTTTAGCCTTGAAATGGTTTATAGGGAGTACTGGGTTTAGGTGCACCTTTAGTCAAAATAGGTGATGTTTGGGTAATCCTTATTTTTCAATTTAATACATTTAATCCCAAGACTTTGGAACCAACTGTTCCTTACTCCTGAATCCCTGTTTTGATTAGCTATTTGAAACATTCAGATTTCCTGCTTTTTTTTTTTTTTAAAGAAGTGTGTGCTTTTACATTTATAACTGTTTTAAATTCATCAGGAATTTATTCATTTATCAGAGTATTGTTTACTTTCTCATTCATTAATTTGATACTTATGACTGCACAGCTCATTGCAATATTTATTCACTAATAAATACTCCTCTCAGACTTTATTTGTGACTTCACACAAGTATTAAACCAGCAGGCTTGGCTTTGCATACAGAGGCAACTAGCAGCAGCTTCTGCAACAGCTGAAAAAAAAAAAAAGATGCAGCTGCTTTAACAAGGCAAAAAGAGGTACTTACAGTATATGCTCCCATGCATGCCAAACCACCTGTTTCAAAGGATTTGTATAGCCCTAGTAATTTGAGTTGGAAGCTCATGTTATGGTGATTATGAAGCAACCATACTGCCATTTCACCATGAATACAACTCACCAGAACATAAATCTGGATCTACTAAATCTCCATGCTCATTATCTTAGTATTATTATTAGTATATTGGATGAAGCACAGGTTTGAGCCATGCTATGGGTACAATGAGTTACTAGTACTTGAGTCCAATCCTATATAGTGTGGCCTCAATGGTGAAAACTTAAACTTCAAAGATAAATGCTTAATGATGCATTGAAAGAAATAAGTAAAACTGTAAATAATAAAAACAGTGAAGAAAGAGTATGATAAGGAATAGTTTACAAGCTAGCCTAAATCACAAATGAATTGATATTCATGCAATGAAAGGATAGCTTCTCTTTTGTGAATGGGCCCCCCAAATGAAATCATAGCACCTGAAAATAATACTTTTTCCCCACTGTCTTAGCATCAAAAGTAACTGGGGACATTTTTTTGAAAATGGTGTCACTTCCTTGGAACTCCAATTTTAAAGTCGTTTTTTTTTGTATTTCAGGGGATACAGTTGTGAAATGGACTTGTTATTCCTTGCAGAAGGATAAGATACTTATTGTACCCCTTTTTAGCCCCCCAATTGGGTGAATTCCCTCTTTTTTTAATTTTTTAATTTTAGGAAGGATATTACCCTTAAATGCGTACCCTGCAAAATATAAAATATGGTCCTACCTATTCTGGTAACTTCTCTGTTCCACTTATATTTCCATCTCTTGAAAAATAATACTGCAGTGTTTTCTGACTTATCAGCAGAAGGAGATATAACACTGAAAAAAAGAAAGTTAATGGTATTTCTGTTTCTCTACTGATGAAGGAAAAAAAACGCAGCTTATTCAAGGATGGCAGATGTAGTTTTCCTTAAAACAAACTCTCATAAAATAATAATAATAAGAATGAATGAATGAAAGAATGAATATATATATATATATATATATGGTGGCCCTCCACATGGCAGTGAAAGCCCAATGTGACCCTTGAGTCAACAAGTTGTGCTGAAGGCTTTTTGATTTATACAGAATATTTATTTATTTATTTATTTATTCATTCATTTACTTACTTATTATGTTTCTATACTGTTGGATCTATCAAGACTCATAGCAATAGCTGCTAAACATTTATAATGCAATAATTTAACACATTAACAGTAAATAAACTGATTGAAACAATTAATGCAATCTAAACATAGTTACATTAAAAGATAAACCATTAAAATCTATGACAATCATAATAAATATAATAGTAGCACTGATTACAAAAATCAGTCACACAGTGCTTGCCAGAAGAACTCTGGCTCCAACTCTAATGTCTTTCCAGGAGAGGACAATCTTATTTGTAAGGGGAGGCTATTTTGTTAAACTGAGGCCATAACTGAGCAATAGCAGCTCCGGGCCTCAGCCCCCCTCACATTAAAGAACAACCAGTAGCCTTTCTGCAGTCATAATACAGGCCAGATCAGTTCAGGAAGGAGAAGAATGTTATCTGCTCCTGTTTATCATCTTGTATTACTGGATTGACAATGTGATTATGATTGCAATATATATTTTTTTAGAAGCCAGCATATGATCTTGGATGGATGGATGCAAGATAGGTAGATGAATCTCAGGACTTAGAAATTCTGTCCTTCCATTGGGCACATCCTACTAAGATGGATTGCATTGGGCACCTCCTACTATAAGATCCTACTGAATCTCATATATATGAGATTCAGCTGAATCCTCAATCCAGGCAAATTGCTTTGGAAAGATTCAGCGCCTTTCCAAGGCCAAATGAGATTCCCACTGAGGTGACCAGAGCAACATCTGGACTTTCTATATAGTTTTGTAAATAACTGCATGCATTTATTCCATAGCACTGCTGTAGAAAGGCAGACAGTGTGTCTACAAAAAAGAAAACAGAAATCATTGCTTTGCTTATACTTTCCCATATATGGAAGACACCAGGGTGGGGAAAAGGGAAAATGACTGATAGATCTACTTTTAATCAAAGGATATGCTTTATCATTCATAGTGTTTTGGGGAAAAATGCAGAGAATTATATTAAGCTTTGCTGTACTTTGTTCTTTGCTGTTACTTCTGTCTCATCTGTGTGGGAACCTTTGAAGAGCTTTGATGGAGTCATTGAGAGAAAGAGAGAATCTTGTAAGTGGTTTGTATATTTTATTTTCACTAACTAGTCATTTTTCTAAAACCCTTTCTTCTTTGTTCCAAATTGTTCATCCCAACCCTTATTCTTGAAGTTCTGTGTTCTTTCTTTCTTTCTTTCTTTCTTTCTTTCTTTCTTTCTTTCTTTCTTTCTTTCTTTCTTTCTTTCTTTCCCTCCCTTGCTTGCTTCCTTCCTTCCTTCCTTCCTTCCTTCCTTCCTTCCTTCCTTCCTTCCTTCCTTCCTTCCTTCCTTCCTTCCTTCCTTCAATTGAAAATACAAGGAAAAAGCAGAAATAAGAATATTTTACCTTGGCAATCTCAGATCTTCTTCTCTTCCTCTCTATTTTGTTCCTTATTTTCACTGTGGAGAAAGTAATGTTCAGAAAGAGAATGGGTACATAAGGTCAGAAATGCTGTAGAACACTAGGATCACTAGGGGAATGGAAGAGGTTGAATACACACTTCTGAGCATGTACAAAATGGCAAATAAGTTAGAACCAAGCACCTGCAGATAAACTAAGCTGCAGATAGACTAAATTGTTTACCACAGTTTTGTTCTATACTGATCAACCTCAGTTATGCAAAACTGCAGATACTGAAGTCCACCTGTAATTATCAGACTGAAAACATTTTGTAAATAGGTGGTATTACCAGAGGGATGGAAATCAGTAGAAGCAAAGATATCACTAGAACAGCATATGCCCTAAAGCAAACATCCAATGTTTTCAAGCAGGAACTAACATTTAGTAGGCTTCAACTACTATGCCTTCAAATTCATTTCAATTCTGTTAGAAAATTAGTTTTCCATGTATTCTATGAAAGCAAATACAGGCATAAGCCCCCAAGTTTCCAAAACCTGTTTTATATTCAGTTCTGAGTCAAACTGGGTAACCTCCAGATTAGCCAAAAGCAAAATAATTATTTTCTAGACTGACAAACAGGATGCCAACTGAATGCAGTGGTTATTACACACCTTTGCTTTATACATATTTCCAAACAATTATCCTCAGCCACAAAGAACTAGAAGCTGGCTTTCTCAAAATAAGGATGACACTTAGGATTATAAAATACCAAGCTTCTTTAATAGGTTGTATGGAACTCTACCCTAGCCATGTGCAGTATAAAGTGCTAACAAACTACCAAATGTATTGTATCTGTAAAAAAAACCGTGAGCATAAAAATATATAATTTGATTTCCTGCATAACTTCTCATTGCATATACTAAAACCCAGGTCAGTTATTTTGAAGGAACCTCCTTCACTGTATTTAATGAAAGGAAGACTAAGGCCCCCCTCCCTATAATTTACTTTTAAAATGAAGATGATGAAAGAGTCATCTTAGACTGACCAAGGGTAAAGTAATTAAAGCAAGTGAGATTTCATCTTCTTTGGAATAATCTTCCCTGGAAGGTAGAGATGCCATCTACAATTTAGGATCATCTTCCTTTTGGGAAATATGATATAAGGATACATTTGAAGCCAACTTAATTTTATGATTTATTTGGGACCTTATCCAAAGTTGCTATTGACTTTTTTCACTCACCTTTCTTTCTTGTGCTTGGCAGGAAGCGACCAGGAATATGAAGTCCAAAAAATGAGATCTTGGGAAGATTTCTATGGCTTACAGTCTTGGAGACGTCAGTAAGGTATTCACAGTGAAGAGCCTTTCCAGCACAGTCATTAGGACTACAGAAGTAAAATGAGTTTTCTTTGGATGCAACATATAGTTCTGGGCTTTCCAAACCTGAAAGCCCAGGAAAAAAAAGAATGGAATTTTTCTCTCTTATTCTTCACCTCTTCTGAAGAGTCATAGTACCGACACAGACATTTAGAACCACTTGTAAGGAACAGGTGCCAATTACCAACTGTAGGGATACCCAGCATAGATTGGTCAATTCTGCCCTGAGAAGACTCCAACTTCAAAACTAGAGGATAAGATTTCAGGCAGAAGAAATAACAGCCTTCTTTCAAAATCTTGTCAGTTAGTGACTTTGTTTTCTTCTTCTACCTTAATGGTGCACACTGTCCCCTTGCAATAATGATTAATTCTCTGTATAAAACCCACTATTGCTTATACATAAGGCACTGCATCCAAAATGTATGTCCAATGAGAGGAAAGGCAGCTTTTGTTTTTAGAAGAAATGGAAATCCTGCAGAGCCATCTACAAGGTGAATGGGGCAGGGAGATCATTCTGCCTTCAGTTTCTTGTGCTACCTTGTTTATTGTTCTATGAGTCCCCTAAGCCTCCAAACCAGTCATTCCCAATATGAATCCATTTCTTTGCACTGGCCAGGAAGAGAGCACACAGGTTGGAGATAGTTGCTCAAGAGCATTTTCTCAACAGTTTAGCAAAAGAATGAAGAATTGATAAAAACAACCTTCTCTTCCATTAGTGAGAATATCCTATTTACAGAGTTGAACTCACAGGAAATTGAGTTCTAAATCAAGGCCTGATTTATTCTTAAATTAATTTTCCTTGGGAGAAATGCTAACTAGTCTTGCATTTATTTTTTTTCCAAGTCTGTTCATAAGAAGTGGGTTTCAAAATTAATGCAAGAATTACTTTGACTGGCCTCCATACTCTGTAGCTCTAACTATCTGGTAAATAGGCTTGTCATCCAGACCTCCCACTGGCATCTTCATTCATGGAAACTTTCTGAGTTGGTCCAGTAAAAAGAGACATTTGGCTCCTCTATCCAGTCTCTGGACATCTCATTTAATTTTATATCCTGCATCAGCATAGATGGTAACTCTTTAGGTTTTCCATTCAATAGATCTCAGTCACAGATATAATGGTGTAGACATGTATCTTTTTCATGCAGTCTTAGCAAGAAATGTCAAAGGTAGCCAAAGTCATTTTAAATACCTATTGGAAAAGAGCATGAATAAGGTATCAGCTGGTAAATTTCACATGTCTCGTCTCATGGGTACCTGAAGACATTTGAGCTCTGTAGGGTGTATGTTCTTACAGAGCTGGCATGAAAAATATAATGGGCCTTTCTCTTCCTTTTTCCATATTTCCCCAGCAGAGTCCAATAGTGGTCATAAGAGTCCAAAGAAGCTCATGATCAATGTATGAATATGCAGTGCATTGGAAGTTGAACACCAACATAAAGTGGGGGTGGGGGGAGGGAATCAACCCACATCTCTTCCTGTCTCGTGTTTCCTTTCCTGTGTTCAGGTCTCTATCTTTGTAATGGTACAATTATACCTAAAGTCACAATCAACCTCTCCTGGTTTGACAGCGTAGGGAAGGGGAAGGATATGCATTCCACTCAATGAATGTAAAACAGACCAAATGCATCTCCATCAGTATTCAGTAATATAAAAACAATGAATTAAAACATGGTGTTGAATGGGAGAAACAAATGAAAATCCTTTCATTTTGCTTCTCCCAATTGTTTTTCATAGGAAGGACAGCTGATGCTGAAAGGAGGCATCCTATCTCCATCTGTTTTACATTTTGATGATGTAAAAAAGTAATAAAATTACTGCAAATGTCAATAAAATATATAAACCATCAAGAATATTTAGGAATAGGCTGTGTTGAGAGTAAAGGTGTGATGTTGTCATAGATGCTAGTTGGTACACTGTTATACTTGCCATGCCCTTGTTTATGCTATACAGTGGTACCTCGGTTCACGAACTTAATTTGTTCCACGATTCTGGTCGTGAACTGAATTGGTTGCAAACCGAATCAAATTTTCCCATAAGGTTCAATGTAAATAAGGTTAATCCG
The DNA here is from genome assembly GCF_059951505.1 of Python bivittatus. Taxonomy (NCBI): domain Eukaryota; kingdom Metazoa; phylum Chordata; class Lepidosauria; order Squamata; family Pythonidae; genus Python; species Python bivittatus. The sequence continues at coordinate 47,077,917 of NW_028277098.1, read as the reverse complement.
TTCTGAACCATATGTATTTTTTTTAAAACCACAAAAATATGAAACAAAGTACAGTACAGTATGAAGAGAGAGAACACTAACCTTGCTTGAGGCGACTTCTGGCGTGGAGGACAGGAAGGCGGGTGGGGAGGCGGTTATTGTTTGGAGGGAGAGTCCCCCTCATCTACAGGAAGCCACGACCACGTGTCAGAGCAGGGAAGATGGCCGCGGGTCGTGTTCGTCATCCGATGCGGAGTTTGCGAACGGAAGCAAAATTTTGCGAATGGTGCTGTTCGTGAACCGAATTGTTCATGAACAGAAGTGTTCATGAACTGAGGTATTACTGTATCATGTTGCTATGACTTGTGGTCACAACAATAAACTAAATAAAATAGTTGCAGGGCTACCTTCTGTATGTAACACTGGTGTTAGAAGTATATAAGGTCCTGACCAATCTGTGCCAATGTTAGATTGAGATGAGTGGGCTTCCACTAACATTAACAGGACCTTCAGACTAATTTACTTGTATCACTGACTTAAATCAGAAGAAATATTTCTGAACGTTGTTGCTTTGACTTACTGAGTTATGATTAAAATGTAAGCAAATACCCTTAAAGTGGTCCACTGAGCAATTTACACAAATAAAAGAAGACCAACTACATAGAAGAAAAAGGGGATTCAGTCTGAAGAAAAAAGTCACAGCTATTCACTACCTGTCCCCATACACTGGGTACAATCAACTTCTATACAGGATATGTCTCCAGATAAAACATTGCATACATGGAAGAAGGTCTGTTTAAATTAATAGCATTTTCCTCTGCCATAAATCTAATATACAGGACTTTTTTCCATCCAAGACAAGCAATATGCTTCCTTTTGCGCAACTCTTATATTTGTTTGGGATTTACAAGGAATGGCACCAGTTACAAACTCTGCAGCCCAGATTACACTGTCTGATTTAGCAGTACATTCTCATTCACCTTGTAAACCTTGGACATCTTTTTTTTGCACACCAACCTTTTGATTTTTTACATCTCTTTTAGAATTTCACACAATAATTTTTAAGTATAAATCAGCTTAGCATGCAAACACTGAATGTTGGTTTTTTTTCCCCCATGAATGCATTCAATAAACTTACTGTAAAGCACATGGCTAACAAATTACTTGCATACACAATTTTAGTCCATATTAAATTGTTATGTAGTAACTTTGAGAGAATATCAAGCATTTTTAATGGTAATGGGGAAACCTAAAGTCTTTCTAATAGTTCAATTATGTTATCTTGATTTTATCATATTTTGCAACTATGATGGATGATGTTGTGATGATGTTTCAACAAAACCATATATATTTCTTAAACAATAGGTGAGGTGCCACAACAACCTTTGCTCTTCATTGGTTCCTACCTCTGGAGGAAAAAAAAAAAAAGAAATACCAAAAAGGAGGCCTTTATAGCATATCACAATAAGAACTATGAAGTCAAAGAATTATTCTGTCTGTATCTTAGTTTTGTTAATTTCAAATTGACTGTCATAGTCCTATACATACTCACCTAAATTTAAAGACACTTCTACATCGCTGCTGCCCAAACTCCACTTCCCAATCTCTCAAAGTCAGTTTGAAAATGGTCCACTATCTTCTTGGCTCTGCACTCCCCCGACTCCCACCCCCACCCCCATCCCCAAGCCCTATCCTCTCAGACTATTCCAGTTCTATTAGCAACCAAAATCTTATTAACTTTATTTGGGGGGAGAAGAGATTAAAAAAAAAATCTGCAACAAGTAACCAGGTGCTTTGCACAGTCTTGTCTTCTGGGAAGGAGAAGACAACAATCTACTGGGAACAGGAGGGCAAAATTCTGTTATTAAAATAAAAGAAATGATCTGAGTATTTTAGTATCACATTTCTAAGTGATGGACTAATTCATTCTCAAACTGAGTTCTGCTCAGACTCCAAAATTTCACATGCTTTTTTTAGCACTTTACTTATTTTTGAATGGTTGAAAATTGAATTCCCATGATCTATGTCTACAAGGTATTGTACTGATTTAGTTAGGCTTCTCACTGCATCAGGAGTAATTATTTATGGCCATCGACTTTATTATCATTCTCTTCATTATAAATGATACATTCTTCTTCATTGTAGGTGGGTTCTTTGTGCTTCATTGACCTTAGAAATCCAGTTGTTTTGCCACCCATTTCCAGTGGACATGAAATTAATTGTGCCTCCTTCTCCAGAGCCATCTAAGAATAGCAAGCATAGCAGAAACTTCTCTGTGGTAGCGTTGACTAAACTGTTTTCTCAGCTGGAAATCTGGGGTCATAATTTTATTTAACTCTCTTCTCATAGTGCGGCCTTTCCTGCTGGATCACTGAATCAGCCTTACAGAAGAAGCACATGCTGTCAGTCAAGGAAAGGAAAAGCTGACTCAGAAAATCTGGCAGAACAGATCAAAAAGAACTCATTGCACTCACTTCATGAGTCTGTCTGTCTGTTATTCTATCTATCTATCTATCTATCTATCTATCTATCTATCTATCTATCTATCTATCTAATTTAACTTCAGCTTTCTATGCTAAATTACACTTATGGCTAAAAATGCACTAAAGGGTTCTCCTGCACACTCAATTGAAATGAGAATCAAAGCATAGTAGTAATTCTAAAGTGAGGAGCAGTAGTACATCCATTTGAATGTAAGGGTATGGTGTGGATTTTGTTTCATTTTTAACATGTGCACGCTTGCACGTGTGTGACTGTTGCAAAAGAGAATAATGTCTTCTTAGTATACCAGCCTCCTAATACTTGGGCCAATGTAGTATTTCTAATAGAATTAATAAAAATATAGAAAAGAGCAGAGTCTAGCTGAATTCTTCAGTTTCTATATTTTTCTTTATGTTAAGTTTATTAGAAATAATCTATTATTATTGTACTCAGAGATTGGCTTACTTCTCAGTCAGATATTTAGAAACAGCTCCCCCCCTTTTTTTCCCAATGGAGGAAGCATACAAACCATTAGATTCTGACCTTTCTGCAGGGATCTGAGGCATTTTTTTTTAAATTGTGGCACCCCTAAAGGCTATGGCTTAGATCCACAATGTACTGATCTGGTGATCTTTGCAAAAACAACAATTCTTCTTAAATACATGAACTTTAACCCCCTGAATACGAATGGTGCCAAATGTTCTCTCTGCTTTAAAATGTGAAAAGAGATATTTTATGGAGTCATGTGATGGTTAACATGATGCCTTTATTTCATCTTCAGTAGAGGGTGTGCATACATGCAGAGAGAATTTAAAACCAAATCTCCAGAAATGTGAGCTTTCAACTGAAGCCAGTGATGGATTTTATTGTCCTGCTCTTGAGCCATGCCTGGATTAAGTCCACCAACTAACATCTTTACCTGCTCAAGCCTTCATCCCAGCTTTATTCATAATACAAATTATGGATATGGTCTTGGATGCCTGTAACAGAATGTTTGAACTAAGTTATCACACAGGGCATTGCCGTGCATAACATTACTGCAGAAGCATGAGCAGATTTTAAAAAAAGGAAAGCAAAGGTTAGCATTTTGAACTGAAAAAAAGGGGACAATTGCCTTCAACTCTCACAGCTTCTGGGCCTCATCTGAGTGAAAGTAGAAACCCCAAAGGAGAAGCCGTTTCCAGTAAAGCAACCGAGAATAAAACATTTTTTAAATGAGTAAGTATACAATTGTTTATAAACAGGATAATTTCCTCAATTATCTCACAGTTGGCAGGGAGTACATAAGTTGAGCAACAAGGCAAAAAATGCAGTGCTGGTCAGCTCCAGCTGCCTGAACTGTTCCAAGATGAAATACAAAAGGTGAAACTGATCAGGTTCTGTGCATACTTGCAAACATGTATCACATTTACGGCAAAAAAACAACAACAACAACACAAGTCATACAGACACATCCACAGCCCCCAGAGAAAAGAACTGTTCATAAGAGAGGCCATTCTCTGAGTCTGTAGTAGATGCCAGCCATCTTGAGCAACACTGGAAGCTAAAGACTCGCACCGATGAATCCGATAAGCTATTTGCTGTGAGGAGATTCCAGTTACAGTTTCCCTGATACCTAGTACCAGAACAGAAATGAGTAATGTTCTCTTTGAGTTATAAATTATTTGCATACTTTATGGCTGAGTTATTCCTTGGGAACAAGCCAGTTACAGATGGCAAAAAATCTTATGAAACTTTAGCTTTCGTCTAGGGGCACAATCAGAAAATGTTAAGCTCTCTTAAGTCCCATAATCAGGGAGACAAGTATTTGCCTGTGTTGGAAATGGCTAGTTCTCATGGCTTAGGTTATCAAGCTGTTAACTAACAGCTTCCCAGGGTTTCTCTCTGATGAAAGAACTGTAATGTTGTTGCACATTAAAATGTGTGAGGGCCCTGATTGGTATGGCTGTGCATCACGCTTCCACCCAGGGGTGTAAGACCATGCTCCTCCAGCAACTGTACGAACAGCCCTATTTGCATGCTACCATAGTGACACAGACTTTCTTCATATAAAGAAGGATTCAGAGAAATCTGGAATAGTTTCAGAGAAGGAGCACGTCCTGTGGCCGACTTGCATCTTTCAGTTAACACCTGGAAGGGAGGCTGCTTAGACAAGCTAACTCTTCCTATTTACTCTTGCGAGCTGTGAGATAACAAACTTCCAGCTATAACCCTAATCAGATAATTCTTTTCCTCTTTTTTCGTAGCAGCGACTGCTAGACACTTAATCCTCATTAATATCTAACCTTCCTTTTCTGATGCCTAAACTGAGCAACTCTGGAGGTATAGGGGGAAAGAGACGTTGCAGGGCTATAAAACTTGCCCAACAAAAGCAATCCCTTTGTGAGTTGGATTCTGAATTCCGAAGACGGTCCTCACCGCATGGGCTCACCGTGGCAGATGGAGGAGGGGCCCCTGGTGCTATAAGTAATTAATAGGGACAATTTAAATAAACATGATGCTGTTTGTTTCAGTCCTGGCACCATTTTTTAATGCCCTCCTGCTTTGATATCCATCCTGTAAATTCTAAATTAGCCGGCAATACAAGCATTTCAGAAAAGAGACCATGAAGATGATCACGGTTCTAGAAACTAAATCCTCTGAAGAGAGATGGAAGGAACTGGTCATGTTTAGCCTTCAGAAGAGAAAACTACAAGGGAACATGGTAGCACTCTTCACATAGCTGAAAGAGCATCACAGAGAAGGTGGTTATAGCCTGTTCTCTTATCATTCCAGGGTAAAAGACATGGAATAATATTTTTAAGACTCCAGGTTAATGTTAGGAAAAATGTTCCTTACGGTAAGAGCAGATCAACCAATTTTCCCAAGAGGTAATTAGCTCCCCTTCAATGGATATGTTCAAGCTAAGGCTAGGTAGCCATCTTTTTATATATATATAGGAACAGAACAGAACAGATCTTTATTCAGTCAGTGATCAACAAATTTAAGAGAACAATAACAGAGTGAAACAAATTGATACAAAAATATACTAAAAGACATATAATAACTTTCCATTTGCTCCTCTATTACCATATTAATACATTAATTACCCAAGTAATGGAAAATTTAAAAACTAAAAACTATGATATAGAATAAATATCCCCAGCAACTTATTAACTGAGAAATATCAATCCAAAATGATATTAGGAGTAAAAACAAAAGTGATCTTCTCAAACCAATTACTTTGTTAACCGGACTTGATGACGCTTCCAACTCTCTAGCCCCTATGACCCACAGTTCTGCATCTACGTAGTCTAATAACAAATACACATAAAGTTTTGTGAGCCAGTTTAAACTGAGACCATGTCAGTGTCAGAAATACTAATATTCTTTCTTTCAGTTTTCTTACTGGAAAGAATTCATTGTTGTTTAGAACATTGCCTGATATATTGAACATTGAAATTAAGGTTTTCTAGTTTGGCAGTTTTTTTTTTTTTTTGAGCCAAGTATGATCAGATTTCATCATAGTTATCTATAGATATATAAGAATTTGCTGACATCTACTTTCACTGAAATGTATAGCAGAGTTCTTTCACATCCCTAAATCACAGCTATAAATCATTTATAGGACCACCCAATATGAGATTGACAAAGTAAAAAGAGAGAGAAAAGAATAGGTTTAGTTGGTATGGTTCCCATGAACATTCAAGCTTTGGGTAAATGTTGTGGGGTAACTCCAGGCAAACAATTCATTCATTAAGAAGACTCATCTTGAAGAATGAAGATCAGCAAATTTTCAACTTTACATAGAGACATTTATTTAATATTGGGAAATCATGTTTCCATATGTGATTCATAGACAATAAAATGTATAATAATTATTCTCTTGAGGTAGATGTAGCACAGCTCACAGTAGATACATCTTTAATTCTGTATTCTAAACCACTTAGTCACTCTACACAAATCATGCTGTTGCAAATTCCTAGATTTTAATTAAATTTATTTTTACTATCAAGAAGTTAACTGCAATGAATGTGTATCCCTTCAGATGTCATCTGGAGGAGAGGCGTGAAGTTTCATCTCTATATTTCCTTTTCATCAAATGCAGACAAGGCAGTAGCCAGTCTGTATTATTGCTTGGGTTTAGTAATTTGCTGCATGAGAGCCAATAAAGTGAAACTCAATCCAAGCAATATGAAAGAAAGTAAGTGGTTGATCTGTCCATTTAGATAATGTTCCAAATGGAGTTGCATCATTTGTTGCTTCAGACTGATAGACTCAAGTTTGTAATCTGAGCTCAAATGGTCTCAGTAACTCCAAGTACTGTATATTAGCCAATATAATATCAGCTATGACTCTGCCTAAACAGAGACAGGGTGTCAGACCTTCGAGATAGACCAGACTAGGAAACCAAAGTTATGAATATTAATACTACTTTTATTATAAGGTTACAGTACCAGAATCTTACAAGTCTGAGTGCACCTCCCTCCTCCCTCCCGTTATCTACAAGAGAACTAGGGAGTGTCAACCCTGAGACGCTTTCTCAAATTACATTTCTGCATCAGACTCAAACTTCTTTTGTCTGACCATTGTCTTGTTTGTGGCTCTTCCTCCTGTTCCTCAGGGTTACTCTTACATCCCATTACACTGGGTGACCGTGTCATTGGATCATACTGATGGGTGATATTTGGGGTTTCATATTGGGAATTTGTCTGAAAACTAGCACTCTCACAACCTTCTGGAGGCTGATTAAAAACCTGACTTTTCTGGAAGGTCCTCAGGAACTGACTATGGAGCAACCTGTACCTATATATTTGTAATATTTGTTTTAATTATTTAATGTAACTGCATTATGCATTTTTGCTATTTTAGCACCTGTAAACTGCCTAGAGTCCACTAGGATTTAAACAGTGGATAAATTGCACAAATAAATACAATTCCAGTATTGCTCCTTGGGACTGTCCATTTTTAACATAACCATATCCCAGAACCTAAATTTATCTATCTAAAAGGATACTTTTCCCCAAACATTCCTGTCCAATTAAGAAACTCATCTTGGGAGGTCTATGACACTTCTATGCTGCTCCCCCCTTATTTGCAGAATATCTTCCTGAGAGAGGAACATGACTAATTACATATTAACTATGTGGTTAATTTTTTTGTTGGCTTTTAGATAGTTATATACATTGTTATATTACTGTTTAAGTTTTGAGTTGTTCTTGCTCTTTAAGTTTATAAACTACCAGTTTACAAAGAGCAAAATGTGGGTGAATTAACAGCTTGGAAAACCACTTTCAAACTGTGGATATGTCAAATCAACATATTGTTGGAGTTTTGTTTGCTTCTTGTGGTACAAAAGTCCTCTGCTATTCTGTATTGAGTATATATAGCTGAAAGTAGGAGGATTCAAGGGCTCTTTCATTCTTGGGACAACATGTTTTAAAGCAACATCGTGCTTGAATCTGGACTCCATCTGGTGACCTTGAATACCTTCATATGTTTCAGCTTCTATTCTATATCTAAGTGCTGGTTTGATAAATGACCTGACATGCTAGGGTCAGAGAGTTGGGTGTGTTTTATAAGCAGGGCATCAACAGACACATAAAATATGACACAATGGGATGACTTATACACCTTCATGATGGAAAAAAAATAAAATAAACACACATAAAAAATATCTGTAGGATCAGATAATGCATGACCAAATCCTATATTTTGGACTGCTGTTTGTAAAGTTGTATGTACCTTCATTTGCCTGACAAAGTAATTATGGGTAAGAAAACTGACCATAGTTGTAAAGCAGGTACAGAAACATTTTTAGCAACATTTTGTTGCTTTTTTTTTTTTTATGGCCAGAAACCATAGGGACCACACAGTGATATCACAGAATCATTCCAGTGGGTGGGTGTGTTTTATTTTGTTTTATTTTGAAGGAAAAAGATAATTCTTATTTCAAGCCTAAGATAGATAGATAGATAGATAGATAGATAGATAGATAGATAGATAGATAGATAGATAGATAGATAGATAGATGTTTCCTTATTTCATCTCATGATCCCCAGTTGATAATTTCCTAATTACTGGTTTATTACACAATTATACAGGCAGACACATTACATTACATTACATTACATTACATTACATTCTATGTTTATTCTTGCCTTGGCACTAAAGGAACTGTGCTGATTTGGGGGTGTGGGCGGAGGGGGAGAATACAGCAATTATGCCTCTAGTTTGTTGGTTGGCTACATAATTGAGCAATACAATCCCTGGGATCTGCAGAACAGGAACTGAAGAAAAACGTATAGCCTGCAGGCAGCAGGTTGCCCATCCATGCTATAAAGGCTGTTATTTTTCCTGTCTCACTGATCCTAGGCATATAGTACTATCAGTGGGAAGAGAAAGAAAGAAAGAAGCCATGCTGTGATAAATTCTTTGTTCTAACCATTTTGCTTGTTATCACTCCACTGATTCTAGAGTTAAATAGTGAACTTGTAGCCCATGATGTCTAGGATTTGGACCATATACCACTTCCATTTGACATGAATTTAATAAAATCACAAGTGTATTTCCTTGAAACAGTAGAGTTTCCCCACCACTAAATTGAGTTATACTTTTTCTCTTTAGATTTGTGGCTCCAGCAGCTGCAACTGAAACCAGCAATCAGCAAAGCCCCTTGTTTTTATTGGAACTGAAGCGCCTTGTTGAAAATGGATTGGATTACAGGGATCAATCAGCAGCGGGTCTCAGAGGCTGATGGAGCAGTGCCAGCATAGTCATTGCCAAAAGCAGAAAAATCCTAAGGCCAGTGACAGGTCCTAATGTGCTGGAAAATCCATTATTTTAACAAGGGGTTTGGAGAGAGGAAGTGGAGTCCAGTGAAAGGGAGGGAGGGAGGGAGGAAGGAAGGAAGGAAGGAAGGAAGGAAGGAAGGAAGGAAGGAAGGAAGGAAGGAAGGAAGGAAGGAAGGAAGGAAGGTTGTTTCTCCTTCCTTTCTACAACAGCATGATAGGAGGAAAGAAACTTATCATTATTTTGCATGGCTACCTACATTCTCAATTAAACAATTAAGTGAACAAATCATTTGAACAAATAATTCATCACAGAGTAATAGGTTGGGAAATTTTCAATGTTTGGAGTTTTAAGAGCAAATTGTTCATGGTTTGAAGATTTCCGAGGCACCTGGGTTGGTCTTGAGACATAAGGAGTGTCATCAATTCCCACTGATTGAGGTTCATGAGAGTTGTAAGTTTGCTGTCCCTGGCATGCCTTCTATAATCAACTGGTAGTTCCTATAGCACACTTATTACATGTCACTGAATCTTGGCACTTCCTACCTCTCATTACCCCCCAAAAGTTGATCATTTCATAATCTCTGGCTTATTATACAATTATACAGGCAGACGCATTACATTTCTACATAATTGTGTTTATTCTTGCCTTGGCACTAAAAGAACTGGTAGTGATTTGTGGAGTACTGCTATTAATGTGCTATTAGAACAATAGCATCTTTTAAGGACATTCAAAGAATGACAGATGAATGACTCATCTCAAACAGATATTCAGAACAAAACTATATGCGTATACATCTTGTTCTCTTCTGTGGTTGATAATTATGTGTTGACAGTTGGGAAAATTAAAAGAAATGAAGTATGCATCTATTCTAGTCTTTTCCATCTGATGTTTTTAGAATGGAACATTCCACTGGAGGTTTCCCATCCTTGGGAAAGATTAATTTCATACCAATGTATGTATTAGAAACGTAATGGGCTTTGAGCGCAACAGTCCCCAGTGACAAAAAGACAATCTGATTTGTATTGTACTAAGAAGCAAGTGACAGAGCAGGAGGAGAAGGCGAGTGGGGTTCTTGGGTTTTGTTTTTTGCTTTTGTTGGGATGGGGTGAAATCTTTGACTCAACCCTAGCAAAACAGAATGGCTCTGGGTTTATATTGTCTCCCTGGTTCAGATGAGATATTATCTTTGACTTTTGCCAGGGTTGAACTTCCCCAGTCCGACCTGGTACACAATCTGGGCCTCCTCCTGGATTCTTCACAGCTGTGACAGCTGTGCCTAGGGGGTCCTGTGCAGAAATTCATCTTGTGTGCCAATTGCACCCTTTTCTGGACTGGGAGGCCTAATTCATAGTCACTCGCACCCTAGTCACTTCCCAGCTGGATTACTGCAACATGCTGCACATGGGGCTGTCCTTGAAGACCAACTGATCCAGAATGCAATGGCACATGCAATCTTGGGTGCCCCATGGTTTGTCCATTGATACACTGTTGCTGTGGGAGCCGCACTGGCTTCCAGTTTCTTTCCAGGTACAATTCACAATGTTGGTTACCTTTAAAGCCTTGTATGGCACAGGGCCAGGTTATTTGTGGGATGCCTCTCCCTGAGGGTATCTGCCCATTTCACTAGGTCTGACAGGATGGGTGCACTCCAGGTCTCTTCTCCTCCAGTATTCTAGAAAGAAATGAAACTTAAAATAGGGATGAAATTTCACATTTGCTTGAGATGGGATTCGGAATTCCCCAAAACCCTTCTGCACGAGACTGTCAAGATTACATCAGGTTTATTCCATTTTCAGATAGTTTCTTCAGTCTTTCCTAAATAGAGAAAAACACAGCAAAGACTATTTGGCTTGGGACCTGATCTGGTAACTTCCACTGATGATAGTACCACATCCCTGTGTTCTCTGAGCTAGGTCTATATCCTCTTTTCTCTAAGTGATGGCATCATGCTGATGGAAATTTTATTTCTGGTTCTAGCTTGACAATCTGCCCACAAAGTGCTTGCCCATAGTTGCTATTGAGTTCCATGCTGAACCCAAATTTGCCCCAACCTCTGAAACATGCTCGACCACTGGCAAGATGATGGGTAGAGATTGTTTTCTCTAAGATCCAAGCACTGGAAACCATTTTTTCTCATTCAGCATCCCTTTCAGGCATTATCATTTAAATATTCAATTTCTTTGAATGCTGAAGATCCTTCATTGGAAGACATGTGTTTATGTCAACTCCAGTCCTTTTGCTGGGTGGACGATGGGGTGGGGAAGCAGCAGTTTATTATTTATAACATTAACTGATTCTGACATTCAGGCCAACAGCAAGCATAGAGAGAACCAATCTAAACCATTTTCATGAACAGAGATAGTCAATGTGGAGATTTATTTAATTATTCTGCAGTCAAGGAAAAGTATTGAACTTATTAAATTGACATAATCTTCAAATTATAGTCCTCTGAGGAGACATTTCAGTCGACTTGCAATTACTTCTGCTTTCCACACTCTGATGATGGGTGAGAAGTGAACCTGAAGACATTCTTTTAGCTTATTGAAGGACTAGAAGTTAACTGTGAGAGAGCCCCCTCCCCTCAAAAAATAATTGAGAAATGATGGATAGCAAAGGGCAAATAGAGTATGGCAAAGATCCTCAGATAGGACAGATATTCTGCTTTGAAGACTGTGGAAATAAAATTTCACCAGAGAAGCATTAATGGGCCATTTGGACATTTAGGGATGCTTTTTTCCAGGAGGGGGGGAATTTTGCAAATGTTTCACACACCATGACGTATGCCTGCTGAAGTGCAATAATTCCAAATATGACTCTACTGCAGCCTTTCCCCAATTTAGCAACCTCTGAATATGTTTCACCATATAGCTTCCACTATTCATTCAGCAAGGCTGTTGACCATACTGCCTGTGGGTGATGGGAATTTTAATTCAGCACAGCCACAGAACCTCAGAAGAAAGCCGCTACATTGCTGAGCAGGGACCTAGTTCTATGCAACCTAAAATGACACAATTTAATTTCACAAATGTGGCAGTCCAATGGAATGATAATCCCATTATTCCAATACACATGTCGTGAATTAATATATAAACTCAGCATTGAACTCTATGGTTCATGCTGACTGCTTTAATAAAAACCATAAGAGCATAAGAACAGCTTTAATGGATGGTCTGTGTAGTCCAGCATTCTGCTCCTTACAGTTGCCAACAGGTATATTTTAGGAAAACCATGAGCAGAATAAGTTTATTAGTCTTTTCCCACTGTTAAACCCTAACAAACCATATTTCCCCTGAACATGAAGGAAGAATAGGAACCTCTGGTATTTGGTAAACTCCAGTGAGCATTCCTAAGGAGAGCCACTCAGAATAAATCCATTAAGTTTAATGAGACTTATCCCTAAGTAAGTGTGTTTACAGGCATTGTAATGTTTCAAAAGAACATGGAGAGTGCTAAAGTTGCATTCAAAATCTATTGTAGTTAGCTCTTGAAATGTGTAAATACCCATTTGTGTTTAATCACTGCCAATCAACCTCCAATCAAAGCATAAGCAAATATAAATAAAGGTAGGTCTCACGTTTTCAAAGCATCTGCAAAAGGCTGTATGCTGAACACCTCCCCCCCCCCCCATGTAGTTGCCACATGGAAGTAGCAAGAATGAGTAGAAGCATCCATGATGTGGCAAGCTGCAAAGGACTGGACAGCCTGGAGAAAGTGGGGCTTGATGCTCTTAGAATCTCCCTCACCACCCCTCTAGTTTTTTGTGCCCCTTTCCCAGAGCTAGCAAGAATTAGCTTCAGCTCCTTCTGCCCCCCATTGCAATAATGGACTCCCTTCCTTCCTTCCTTCCTTCCTTCCTTCCTTCCTTCCTTCCTTCCTTCCTTCCTTCCTTCCTTCCTTCCTTCCTTCCTTCCTTCCTTCCTTTCTTTCTTTCTTTCTTTCTTTCTTTCTTTCTTTCTTTCTTTCTTTCTTCTTCCATACAAGAGTTGTAGCACCACTGCAGGGAAGAAGAGAGACACAAGTTGTCAGCTCAGCTGTAGCTAGGATGAGCTGCTGTGAGGGAGGCATGGCACTGTGGTGAAGACTAAATAACAGAAAGGCAAGTTGAGCCCCAGGGCAATCTTCCAGGGCACTCTGTTTCTACAGTTCAGTTCTGTTTATAAAGGGGTGAAGGTGGAATCAGCTGGGGGTCTCACTGGAGATCTTTATTGTCAAACCCATATCAACCCAAAGTATATACTGCCAGGGGTATGGGAAGGTAAGTGATGATCTGTTCCTACCAGGTTCATCTCTAGCTCACCTCCTGGAATTTTTTCCTCACCCAGGCTCTCTTCTAATATTGTAGCCTAACTGAGGAGTGAAAAAGGCTGTAGATTACAAGAATAAGACTGACAAACAAGGAGATGGCCAGAATTCTCCAGAGCAGCTATGATCTACATCATTATGCCCAGTTGCTCAGACAAAAGCAACCTTTGATATTACACATGGAAGTCTGAGATGTTTATAGGAACTTTGATCACCCAACATCCTAACTTATTGTTTTCTAGAATAAACCTCTAGCCAAATTGATGATACTGTGAGACCATGGTAAGACTTCTGTCACCTGACAACTGGACCTATATTCCTGAAATGCAATGAAGCAAATTGAAAACAACAGAGTCCATCCTTCCACTTGCTTGCTTATGGTTCCAGAGGTTACAATTACTTCACAGTCCTAAATTATGCTTTAAAAATCCCAAAAGGACAGCATGAAATGGTAATTTTCTATGGAACAACATGAAATTGACAATTAGCAGTCTAAGAAAGCCATACAGCTAGAAATAATGTTATCAAAATTTAAACAAATGCTTCCAAAAGGTAACCTTATATGAAGAAAAGGCCCAGGGTATATTTTGTCCAAAGGGTTAGCTTCTTATTGCTCATTGGATACATAGCCTTTGTAGGGCTGACATTTATCATTTAGGGGAAGTTCAGATTTTCTTTCTTCCAGCCCAGAATATATGATGGAACTGAATTAAACAAACTCACTGCTTCCCATTAGAGCAGTGTTGTCCAAACTTGGCCACTTTAAGATGAGTGGACTTCAACTCCCAGAATTCCCCAGCCAGCAAGGCTGGCTGGGGAATTCTGGGAGTTGAAGTCCACTCATCTTAAAGTGGCCAAGTTTGGACAACACTGCATTAGAGAGATATTCCTGTTTATTGTTTTACCCCCACATTCTTATTTAACTATAAGTTCATTGTGCTTGTGGAATGACAGCAGTAGGAAATAATTGGCTGTTTAGTATTCTGCTTAACTCCACATAGTAGTATTGCTGTGTTCTTCAGTATATATATATAGCTCCATAATAGCTATATATAGCTCCATAATAGCTAAGCATTAGGAACAACAACAATAACAATAACAAAACCTATTCTCTTCTGTTAAAACCTATTCCATTCACTTTCTCATAGCTGACAAATATGAACCTCAAATCTTTGTCCAAAGACCTGAAGAATGGAAACTTTGCTCAGAAACCGAGTAAGAATAAAATATTGTTTGTTTTGAGCACAGTCAGGGGGTCTTGTCTTGACCAAAATGTACTGATTGACCAAAATTGTACTGATAATATTTTTTCCCTCTTGCCTTGTGTGTGTGTGTCTGTGTGTACCAGGGGATATATGTACTTAACCATTCTTATTCACTCTGATGAAAATGAACTAGCTTTTTTTATTTTAAGGAATGAAAAGCACTTATCAAATATATAGATAGAGTGTAGGGCTCTCACACTTAGTTTGGAGGAGAATAAGAATTATATGTGAGGGTCTGCCTTTCACTCTACCACCCTGGTTTTAATGGCCTGCAGGTTCCTCAGCTTCTCACATTTGTCAATTAATTCCCAAGTGAAGGTAACATTTGGAAATTCCCCTCATAGGCCTTTTTCAGTTCAGGAAGAGGCTGCAGTCTGGAAATCTTGCACAGGAATACTAAGAAACGTAACAGCGAACAACAGCAATACCAACACTTTCCACAATTTCAGCACTAACAGAAACCCAAAAATCCACAAAAAGACTTTCCAATGCACTTTGAGAATGAAATAGTAAATCAGAAGCCTGTTTTATGGGTGATGGCAAAACTTTGTAGAAACGGAAAAACAAATGTCCAGGACATATGTTTATGAAGATTCTGTCATCCAGGTGGAATTGTCTGGAGGTTGAGTCATGGCAACTGGACTTCTTTTCTTTTTGGTTGGAGACGTTTCACTACTTGTCCAAGCAAGTAGCTGAAGAAGCTGCTTGGACAAGTAGCGAAACGTCTCTGACCAAAAAGAAAAGAAGTCCAATTGCCATGACTCAACCTCCAGAAAATGTCCAGGACAGAATTAAATAAAAGGATGAAAAAGTTTGTTGCTATAATGTCTGTTGTCTCTCTATCATCAGTAGTGTTAGTTAAAATGGCTCAAATGAACATTGGCCTGTATTTTTACTATTTAGTAAATACAATAAGAATATTTGGAAAGGTTCATTCCTAAAAAATCATTAATGACAACTATTTATAAATAGTTTTTAAGAATAAGTAATTCTTTTATCTTGTATTTCTCTCATATCTGGTAGCTGATTGATCACAAATGTTGCTCAATTGCTTCAATGCAATAATTGAAAAGAGGGTTTTTCTTTTTATGTTTAAACTCACAGATATAGTCTTTAAGACCATCAGGTTGGATTAATAATCACAAAAATAGTTTTGATTTATAAGGCTGCCAAATAAAAAAAGACAAAGTGGAATACAAAACTGAAAAATTGTAAGAACACACTATCAAATACAGAAATATCAATGTACTGGGGAAATAATTCAAAAAAGAAAATTCTAGCCATCCATTATCAATCAAGCAGAATCACAAACTGCCCAGCCTCTGGCCTGTTTGAAAAGACAAGTTTTTAAAGTTTTTCTAAAGAACAGCAGGGGTCAGGACCAAACCGACCTTGGGGGGAATGGTATGCCAAAGGGCAGGAACATTGGCAGAAAAGGCATGGGAACAAGTCCCACAAGATGGCACTGTTTAGTCAATGAAACTTGGAGCATGTCCACCCTGTCAGATGTTATAAGAAAGAGACAACTGGAGAAAGGGAGTCCTGTAAATAAGCAGGCCCTGTGCATGGGGGGCTTTCATAGATGATAACCAGCACCATGAATTATACCCAGAAACTGACTGATAGCCAGTGCAGTTTGTGAAGTAGATATATTACATGGGTGTGTCAAAGTGCACTCATAACTATTTGCACAGTTACATTCTGGACCTGGTCTTCAAGGACAGCCCCATGTAGAACACATTATAGTAATCCAAATGAGAATTTACTAAAGCATGAGTGACTGTGAGCAGGGTCTATTGATTCAGGAAAATGAGAAGTGGTGAAAGCTGTTCTAGCCATGGCTGCCATTTGCTCTTCATGCAAGAACTAAGAGTCCAGGGGGACCCACAAATTGTGCTCTGGTTCTATGTGATAAAGTGCTGCTCCACTGAGAACAAATGATGGCAAATCCCCAGACAGAGGTGATCCATGAATCCAAAGCTACTCAGCCTTGCTAGGTTGAGCCTAAATTGTTCTTCCCTTTCCAGACCCTAATAGCCTCTAGGTACTGGGACACCACATTAACAGTATAACTCAGCTGGAAAGGCATTGAGATAGATTTATTTATTACATAGACCATTTCTGAAGATGGTTAGCTTTAGCATACTGATAATACTTGACATCACACTATCAGATAACCTCCCCTAGCAGTCTCATGGAGCATTAAATAGGTCCAGAGGAATCCTGCAAAGCACGAGTATAGGGTATTATAACACAGACTGGAAACAGTAATGGAGAAAGGAGAAACCACTACAAAATGGTACCTCCATTTACTAGCCCCAAAGTCAGTTTAGAGGGATACCATGATTAATGGTATTGAAAGCTGTGAGATGTCAAGGAGGACTAGGAAATTTGCACCACCCCTATGCATGTCCCACCAGAGATCATCTATAAGCACAATCAATTTTGTCCTAGTTCTTTATCTTGGCCTGAAACACAACTGATAATCTCTTTTCTCCAGGACCATCTGGAACTTCACCTGAACCTCTGCCCCAGTTCTCCTCCAAAAGGGAAAGTTGGAGATGGGAGTAAAGTTGTACAATAAATTGGGTCCAGTGTTGGTTTCTTGAGAAGGGGGCATGCTATCACCTCTTTAAAGGCAGAAATAATCATGCCGTCATTCCAAGATGAATTCACCAGTGCTTGGACTCAACCACATGTTCAAGTTATGTTTCAGATTCATGGAAAGGCTGTCCTGGATGTTAGTGTTGGTGTGCAGGTAATATGAATAGTCATGGTTGTGGATTATTTGGATTGGGACCATGGCAAAGAACAATTTGGCTGCATTTATATTTATATTTAATTTTTTGTACTGTTTTAAATGCTGGCTGTTTTTATTGTTGTTAGCCACCCAGAGTCGCTCGTTTGAGACGGGCAGCTATATAAATTGAACAAATACATACATACAGACATACATACATACATTATCAGAGGGAATTAATTTTTTGCTTTTGCTTTTTTTTTGTTGTTTTGTTTTGGTTTTGCACAGCAACCCCATGCTTGCCTCCATACTACATTTTTCTCTGTTATGGCATTCATTGAAAAATTAGAACATTCTATTTATACCATTTTGATAATTGAATGGAACAAAATGGATACCTATTACTGGATTCTATGCTGTTTAATTGCTACTACTGTATAACTGCTACTACCATTCATAAAAATGCAACGATATGAAATAAGATACAGGCTGTTATGGAGACTTGTACAGGGAAAAATCAGTAAAATTCTCTATAAAGCTTTCCACTACATTCTGTAGGGGATGAAAAAAGGCTGGGAATCCCAGGTCAGTTAAGTCTCACTCAGTTGCCAGTTTTTCATACAGATATCACCTTATAACTTGCTGTATGGAACACACAAAGTAAGCTGGCTAGATTTTCACATTTCACACCTTCTTAATTATTCACCTGCATTGTTTTTATTATAAGGATTTGAACTGGATCACTTTTTAAAAGAGAGGGTGAAAGGAAATTCCTGAGCTTTCAAAAATTGCCTCATTAGTATGAAATGGAACCATTTTTTATTAGAGTCTTTCAAACCCATAATTTCCCTTTATTCAGCCAATGTCATGTTGAATACCACAATCAGAGCATAAACATAGGCTTAGAGATCTGGAAGTCTAACCACAGTCTCACACCTTTCTACAGCATATCAAATTACTGCTTGAAATCCTAAATTTCTATTAAAAGTGCCTTAGCTTAGATTGTCAAGGGCCATATGATATTAAAGGGAGCAGTCACTATTTTTTCAATGAAATCCAAAGCTTCTTCAAAAGCAAAAGATACAGACATGATTCTCAATTGAGAAATTCCTTGAGATATCCACTCTGAACTTTTGAAACTACACAGAGAAATTTTATTTCTAATGATGATGCTAAATTATGAGGGTAATTTTTTAAAAAACCAAACTATTATTAAAACTTGTTTACCTCAGCTCAGACTCCTTTGATGGAGGTGCCCACTAAACATGTGGGCTTCCAATCCCAGAATTCCTCATTTAGCGTGGCCATTGCTAAGTTCTGGGAGTTAGACGGCAATGTGGTTAAGAATTAAAATCAGTGTAAACCGAGTAAAATTCAGATAGTTAAGTGCAGTGAAGGCATTGCTAAACATAATTTAAATTGTTTTGTTTGTTTGTCAAGAGCTCCCTTTAATGCATCTAAATGCACCTATGACAGATAAAGTGAAATCTTAACCAGATCATTGTGAAGGGAAGAGAACAAAAGTACTATCTCTTCTTCATAACTGTAATGTCTGCTGCTTATTTAACCCTCAGGAGATCATGGATTAATGATCAAAATGTTGCATCTCATAAGGACAGTGGATGGTATGAGGAGAATCTGAGGTGTTCAGAAGACATCTTGAAAGACATTGTTCAATTTAATGCTATCTGCTCTTCCCTCTTTTCTTAGGATATGCCAGCAGGCTGCTGACATTCCACCTCTATGGGAAATGGGGACCAAATAGAGAAAATACAAGTCCATATGATCCTCTCTGTGCAGTGTCCAAATAGGCCCAGAGTGGCTATATGTCATTAGTGGCTTTACTTACAGGTAACTAAAGCTAATGGTCAATATTGCAGTTAGGCATTCATTCACAGGAAATGAAGTCTAGACCAGGCCACCCAGGGTGTGGTTATCAGCCTTACCATACCCTGCCATCAATTCAAATGCATGGAAACACCTTTGAACTTGGTATATCTTTTGTGGTCTCCTCTGTGACTCATTTTCTGAGATGAAAAACTTCTCTAGTTTTCATCATGCAAAGAAAAGGGTGGCAATGAAGGAAACAGCTCTAGTGCCTATCAATAAAAGCAGCATCTTTTGCTTTCAGCTTCTCTCTAGGTCATCATGTCTATCCAGTTCAACTTTCCCCTTTGTGAAATTATAATGGCTGAGATAGATGAGAAATAAATGCAATCAAGGTGGATGTTTTTTCTTTATTTACCAAAGAGTCCAGAGAGATCTCATCTCTGCCGTTATTCTCTTTTGAAGCTGACTTATCCATTCCCATCTTTCCATTAAGAAAAGTCCACATGGGGTGGGCTTGCAGGGCTTAACCACACAACAGGGGATCTGGCATAATCCTATTGGAGCTCCATTTATTTTCATAAGTGACGGGCCCCCCAGCTGCAACATTCAAAAATTTGTAATTGTAATGGAGAATGCAGCTGTCAGTCACAGTTTGCCCCTGAGCTTCAAGCTGTGTCCATGTGTGTGGGGGTGAGGAGATAGAAGATTGGATGTGACTAGTGCAGGTAAACAAACACTAGCAAAAAAAAGTCTTTTAACCTTAAAGACATTATCAGGGGAGAGATTAAATCAGGTGTCTGACTGTATTTGATCACGCTGCTCCAGAGACATCGTGCCTGGTGTGCCCCTGGATTTATCTTTTGGGTGTTATGTTTTTCATTGACAGGCAGTGACAGACAGACCAGCCAACTGCTCACAAATCTGAGCAGAAGATAAATGAGTCCCAAACCAAGGACTCTGTCTTATCGTTAGCCTGATTTGTTTTATCTCTTAGGTTCTTATCTCCTGTCCTTGGGCCTGTACCATTTGACCTAAAGCACAGGGTGTGTTAATTCAGGATGCCCTTTATTCTTTGAATAGATTATTTACTGCTGTCATGTTAGCTGTGTAAAGCTGGACAAATCAAAATAATGAAAAATGAAAAGTTTATGCTGCTGAGGAGAAGTATCTCAGTATCCACATGGAGCTAATAGTTTCCACTGTATTTGTCCTATTTTATTTGGTTCTAAGAAAGAGATGGCCTACTGTGGGTATTGCATTTTTAATTTAGTTTTTCTGGGTGTCCAAAAGAGGTGATCATTAAATGAAGTATATTTGGCATTGGAAGTGAGAATGGGTCAAACCCAGCATCTATCAGCATGCTAAAGACCCAAATGTGGTATTGTAATATAGTGGTTCTGCTGTGAATTTCCTGTCACAGTTCCGTTTCTCCATTTGAGAGTGAGGGATTTTCTCCTATCAAAACATACTTTAAATTTAAACGAAGTCCTGCATTCCAGTACCACGGGGAATAATTGAAAGTGGTTTCAACATGAAACTGTTTCTTGTGTTCTGGCCCTAATTAATTTAGAAATAATCTGAAGCAACATTTGGCCAACAAAAAATTAAAAAGAGTTAAAATCAAAAATGATTTATAATGTGAAGCAAACAGAATAAAATAAGGATTATAGATATAAAATGAAGAAGATTCCTCCCCCGCTTTACTTTATTTACAGTATATCTTAAATGTATGTTCTGCTTTTCCTCCTGAATTCAAGGCAACATCCATACTACTCTCTTCTCCAGTTCTTTTCAACAGCAGCATTGTGGGGTTTGTTTGTTTGTTTGTTTTATTCAGTTTGTTTAGCCACCCATCTCAAACCAGTGACTCTGGGAGACAGTGATTGGTTCAATGTCATCCATAAAGTTTCAGCAGCTGAGAATGGACTTGAACTTGGGTCTTCCTGGTCTTAACTGCTATATGACATTAACTTTCAGAAGTAAGAATCATTACTCAGGGAAATAGATTGCAGTGTAGTAAGTATCATTCAAAGTTATCCAGTGAAATTTCAGACCTATGTCATGTGCCTAGATATTATATATACTGAGATAATCTTGTTGCATATGCTTCACAATTTCATAAAAATAACTATGGGTCCACAGGCTTCTCAACCTGCAATCAAATGTCTCTGATCATTACCTGAAGTGAAGATGTCAGTTACTTGCTCTTTATTACAAGGCTGGATCAGAGAATTATTGTAGTTAACTTACTTTAACTTCTGGGGGATTTTATCTCATGATGGAAAGCAGAAACAGATGCTTCTATACTGGATGGGTGTAAGAAGTGCAAGAGTGTAAGGTTCTTGCTAGAAGTTACCTCTTTGGAAGAAGAGTAGGAGCAATCTGATCCAAATATCCATCCTGGAAATTCTGAAATAGAGTAGAAGAGGAAACATTCTTAGATCTCCCTCAGAATATGAGGAGTTCCTTCTCTGATTCTGAAAGGGGAGTTGAGCCACCCACTGCCTGGCTTCAAGGAGCATGAGCAACAGAAGGTACAGAGTCACTTGATGACAAAATGAAGATACTGTACATCTACATCAGAAACCAAAGGTGGAACTCTTCATGAGAATAGCTATGCAGATGATTAGGAAACCCCAATATTATTTGTATGAATGAAATCTGAACCTCAGATGGGCTTCTGAGATCTCAGTTTAAAAAATCCTCATTTTGAGGATGCTAGTTGCTAGAAAGGCATCTGTTTTGCCCTGGCAAAGCCTGCTATTATGTTGAATCTAGGATGCTGTGACCTTGCACTTTGCTTTAATCATATTATTTAGTGATCTGTGAAACTCAGACTGATTCCCAGTAGCCTCTTGTTCTGCTTTTACCTAATTCCAATACCCCACTAGCCAGCTAAGACCAGGACTGGTATAGGTCTGTCCACAGCTGGACAAAGAAATCATGTATACATCTATTTGGCAGATGTAATATATCATACATGTGAAACTAGACAAGTAATACATTTTACATATAAGACATTGTAATACATGGTAATGATGGGTATTCTCTCTCTTTCAAGCTGACCCATGCAGACAGAACATTATTTCTTTTGTATTTGGGGGTGGATTAGGCTTAGATAAGCAACAGCTGCAAACTTGTAATGAGCATCCCCTATATGCTTTAGGGGCCGGGAGACAGCGAATGGTGATGTGCTGATGATTAAGCAACTGCTTTTATGACACAACCCTCTATGTGGCTGAACATGCTTTTCTTGGTCCATCATTGGTCCAACATGGCTCTGAATGCCTGATTAAAAAATGCCTTTGCTTAACTATCATAAAATGATTGATGATCTGGTTAAATGCAGTTAAGAAAACTAAGAGGCTGATAGGAATTTGGGAGTATCCAGTTATTTGGAGTGGGTGGACAACTGGGAGGACTGGGAAGAGAGAAAAACACACTGAGACACTGGGAAAAAAATAGTCTGATTCAGTTGTTGACTATCTGGGGATGGAAATGGTGAAGGAGGAATAGGAATAAGAATCCCATTAGCATCTAGACTGCATGAGGCAATATGGTGTTACTGCAGTTTTCTTGGCAACATTTTGGGAAGTGCTTTGCCATTGTTTCCTTCCTGAGCTGAGAGAGTGACTGGCCCAAGGTCACCCAGCTGGCTTTGTGCCTAAGATGGAAGTAGAACTCATGGTCTCCTGGTTTCTAGCCTGATGCCTTAACCACTACACCAAACTTAAGTTGCACTCAGAAGCCAAATGGTGCTGCTCCCGAAGCAGCAGGTTCAGCTGAGTATATCAGGATATAACCATAATTGCCTGAGCCATTACATTTTACATCATTTGTAGCTTCCAGATGTTCTTCAAGAGCAGCCCCATACAAAACATATTAAAGTAGTCCAAACAGGAAGAGAGTACAGCATGAGTGACTGTGAGAAAGGCTTCCTGTCTAGATGCACAAGATGTAACTGAAAGCCCTCCTAGTCAAAGCTGTCACCTGTCTTCAAGTAGGATCTGTGAATCTAGCAGAACACCCAAATTGTGGACCATTTCTGAGCAGGGTAATACAATCCTATTCAGAGTGAAAAATAACATTTCCTTGGAATCATTAGGGCCACAAATGCAAAGCTACTCCATCTTGGAGAAATTCAGTCAGAGTTTGTTTTTCCCCACCCAGACTTTGATAGCTTCCAGGCACTGGTCAGCACTGCCAGTGCATCATCTGTTCTACCTGGGGATGAGACAAATAGCTTGGTATCATCAGTATATTGATTATGGCAAGTCCTGTGCTGGTACCTGACCCCCCCCCCCAAACAAGTGACTTCATGTTGATGTTAAAAAAGAATGGAGAGAACCCTGAAGAGAGAACCCTGAGAGAGAACCCTCCAGGCAGAACTTTCATCTCCTACCACCAACTGGAATCAACACTTCAGGAAACAGGAGATCCACTGCAAAACAGTGTTCTTCACTTCAATCCCTCAGAAATGGTTCAGAAGGATAGCACTGACTGATGGTATTGTTAGCTGCCAAGAGATCAAGGAGGACCAAGGGGATTCCATTTACCCAATCCCAGTCTCTTCAAAGACCACCCGCAAGCCCAACCAATGAAGTTTCCTTGCTTTGTCCCAGCCTGACCACCAAGGGTACAAATAATCCACTTTGTCTAGGGGTCTTTGCACCTGTAAGGCCACCACTTTCTCCACAACCCTTCCAAGAAAAGGAATCTTGGAGATGGTCTATAATTATCCAAGACAGCCAGATTGAGTGAAGACTTCTTGAGCAGAGGGCATACCACAGGATTCCTTCAGAGATGAGAGTAATACCTCCTCACTCAAAGAACTCTTGTCTCAAGAATTATAGAACAATAGAATGTAAGAGGTGGGTGGTACTTTAGAAATAACCTAGTTAAACTTTCTTCCCAATGCAGGAATCTAGTATTACAGGATGTTGTATCCCAACATCCAACCTGTTTAAACAGAATGGGAAGGAAGCTCCCATTGCAGCAGTGTCTCATTTAATCATAAATATAAGTTGGTGGATAGCTAGAAATCATTACCCAAAGTTGAGTGCTTAAAGGCAATGCTGTGCTAAAGCCACAGTGCTGACAATCTAGTGGAGGAGGAAGATATGTTAACGGGAACTGGAATGGATGTATGTAGGGTCTAGTTAAAATTATCAGCACAGTGTCTTGCAAGTCTGGTTAGAAACATTGTGCAAAGGCCTGGAAAATTATTTTTTTCCCCTTATTATTTGATCTGGCCTTAACTGTATAGTTCTATTCACTTAGCTATCAAAGAAGCAGGCTTTTCTTCTCATAAAGTTTTAAGCCGTACACTTTTCTGCAGTTATAAGACTCTCACACAAAAAAAAGTGTTAACTGTGAAACATATAAATAGTAATGAAGGTACATTTATGCTTTTTAATTAGAAATATGTATTTGCCTTGCCTTTTTCACACCAGACACTTTGAAATGAGCCAAAATAGCCGCTCTAGGAGAGAAAAAAAATGAGGGCGGGGAGAGGGGAAGTATGTTTTCTTATTGCTACTTTATCTAATTTTGTTTCTATAAGAGCAGTCAAAAATGTTGAGAAGAAGTGAAACCAACTGTTGGGCATAAGTCCAAGTAATTCACACAGAACCCCAAAGTAGTTTATAACTTTCTTTCAAGTTCTACAAATAAAAGGTGCTGGCATAAAAAGAATCACATTTTTCTTTGTAATAATCATACACTGGACTCCCTGGCAAGAATAAAAGTTCTAAAGTCTATGTTTTCCAAGATAGATGATCTCCCAGCTTCTTTAGAAGAAATAGCAAACTATGGTCCACAATCTTGAGATTTAAGATTCTAAGGATTTGATCTTTTCTTTTCCTTTTACCACAGTGCCTGAAGAAAAATCCAGATCTTTCACCATCATTTCCTTTGGCTTTTGACCAGGATGAACTTTTCTACAGTCACTTGAAATAAATGATGCTTAATATTCAAGTTACTATAGCTGAGATTAAGGTTGGCCCAAGACATATTGCTGTCTAGGATAAGAAAAAGATATCCCTCACCACTCTCACTGGAGATACAAGAGCTGACTAGACTACTATTTCAATACTTTTAATAGTAAAGCAAGTTTCTGGAGTTAAGGAAAGATGGTGGTAAACCTAGCTGTGTACTCCATTGCCTCTGCCCTCGATATCTGATATTCCATGCAGCCACCTAATTTTACATAATGCAGGATAGGAAATTTGTGGCCCATATTGCAGCTCCCTGAATTCTTCATCTTGGTCTTGTTGCCTGAGGCACAGGTTCCCCATCCTGCTGTAATGACAGGGTGGTTGGTGGCTGAGATACCTGTAGATACTTGATGGTTTGGGAAGTCACACAGGCATTTCTCCCCCTCTTTTCAGTAACAAGAAGCCAATACTATGAGACCTGTCACTAGACAAATACAAACTCAGAAGATGAGTTGTGTCATATTTTTTGTTCCCAGACATTTATAAATTCAAGTTGCAGAAGTGTACATAACTCTTAAGGTTCACCAAGTCAACTAATATTTAGATGTAATTAATTCGTGCCAAACTGCTAAGCTTTTCTTATAGAGCAGGGGTTGGATTTTCAGAAGTTATGGAACTGCAGCTCCTAGCATTCCTCATAACTGGTGATGTTGGCTGAGGATGTATTGAGTTACAGTTCAGGAACATCTGGGAAGGTTGTTTCCTCAGTACAATAGACTATACTTGTACAGTTTAGATACTCAGAGATTCATATACAATGTATGATCAGTGAGTTAAATTAAGCAGAGGGTTTTTTTAATATTTACAGGAGGAAGGGGAGGATTCCTCTTTTGCTTTGCCTATTCTGTTTTTTGAAATGCTAGTTTGAGATCAGTTTAAGATTAAATGTTTTTAAAAATTTGTGAACTGCCAGAGTCTTGCAGCATATTATAATAATAATAATAATAATAATAATAATAATAATAATAATAAGAAGAAGAAGAAGAAGAAGAAGAAGAAGAAGAAGAAGAAGAAGAAGAAGAAGAAGAAGTTATTATTATTGGTTGCACAGTCAGCCCGTTGTTTAGACTGGATTTGGCATTTTTATCCACCCATCGAGTCCTTCCCAAGGACCTGGGATAGGCAGATATTGTTTGATGGTGTTAAAGGTATCGTCACAGGATATAAAGGCTGTTCCAAGGTATATAAGCTGTTCCAAGTAAAGTTGCCTTTTGCAATTGACTGATTTTGAATGCCAGTAGTGTTCAAGTGGTGCTCCAGATGTTTTGGGATTGCACCTATGGTACCTATATCTATTGGTACTATCTTTGCTTTCTTTTGCCATAGTTGTTCTACTTCTATTTACAGGTCTTTATATTTTGTGATTTTCTCCAGTTCTTTCTCTTCTATTCTGCTGCCTCCAGGTATTGCAGTGTCCACTATCCAGACTTTTTTGTCTTTCTTATCAACAATTGTTAAGTTTGGGGTGTTGCGTGGCAGGTGCTTGTCTGTTTGAATTCTAAAGTCTATTATTATTATTATTATTATTATTATTATTATTATTATTATTATTATTATTATTTGTAAATGCATATATATAACCAATACACCATGAAATATCCTAAAGAACTATTGATTTAAATAGGATTAAGCATGTTCATTCAGCTAGGTTGTCATGCTGCAAGCTAATCTTCTATTTTGGGAGTTTAATTTACATACTCACAAGTTGAAAGACTGACAATTGAAGGCTGAACAATGTATCTCCCTCCTTGTTGTATATAAATTAATATGATACAATGTGAGTTTCTTTACTAAGCATCTTGCTAGATTTTAAAAAAGATTTTCACAACTGTAAAAATGTGTGTGTGTGTGTGTGTGTGTGTATGATCATAGAAAGTACATCTGATTTTGGTATCACAATAGTGGTGGGTAAAATCTATTCAGTCAGAACTAGGCATAGGATATTGAGCTGTTCCCTTTTTCTTAAAAAATAGCACAGATACTTTTCTTATTTCTAAACCTAATTCCAATTTCTTTTTAAATGCTGTTTGTATTTTGCTTTTGGCAAAATTCTCAGATGAGGGGGAACAAGAGATAGAGAAGTTGGAAGGGTAGTAAATAAAGGTGTGATTTCATGGCGCAATAGAAGCAGAGTTCTTATCCAGCTGACTTTATAAACTCAGGGAGAAGAACACTCAGTTTAGTTCATGTTATAAGCCAAAATGTTCCCAAGTTCAGTGATACCAGCAATCATGTAGGGATGCTGTTAATATGGAAGAAAAAAACTGAACATAATCCCAGCCAATAGATGTTTTACATTAATGTTAAGAGGCCTTTAAAAACAAAGCTAACTTATGCAAGGATACACAAAAGGACCTTTTAATGTGATGTGCCAGTCACAACCTCCCATGTCTGTTCTCTATCCCAGGATGACCAACTAACATAATAAGTGAACATATTTTCTTTTGAGAAACTCATGGAAAAAAAAACTTGGTGAGATAGTTTCTCTCTCTATGCGGATGACCACCGAGATCTGCCATGACACAGTCTTCTTCATCTATGCCTTCAGATCCACTTAAAAGAATCCAGTGTCTCTGTGCTAAATATGTTTTACAAATATCAACATGCTATATTGGCTTATTCAAAAGTGGTTACTATTTATTTCACTGAAAGTAGCTTCTCATTCAGACACTCTGGAATCTATGAAAAGAATCAGAGAATGAAAAGAATTTGAGGAAACATGAATAGATATGAAGTTTTACTGGTTATACCGAAAAAAAATGACTTATTTCAAAAATAATAGTTCAGCAAACAAACTATTTTTTCAGTGCCTTTTAGGTCTGTAATAACTCATACTTCATAAGTTTTATTGTTTACTATAAATTGTCTTTGTATATGAATCCTTACCCTTTGAAACAATTCTTTAAACCTAATTTTCTTATGATGTTTTAATGTTAAAAGTTCAGGAATTACCACATCAAAGACATAAATCTGGGCATTTTCAGGACAAATGGTGAAGAGAGGGCCTAAATGTTTATGTCAAAATGGGAAAATAATGACTATACCAAAGGAGTAACTAGGGGCATTATTAACTAGATCTTGCTTTCAGACAAACTGTATCTCTTCAGCTCATTAAGAAGGCCTAATTAATCTGTGGTCTCTTCCTTCCAAAATCCTTAATCACAGAGTGGAATCATATTTGAAATATTGCCCTCCAGTAAATGTTGGCATTTTCTTAACACATTTTTCTCATATGTATTTTAATAGCAGTAATTACAAACTACTCTAGCAACTTACAGAACTGTCTTACAGTTCTGGAAAAATTGTCACATTTCCCCCGGTACTTAATGAATAGCGACATTTATGTACAATGTATCTGGGCTTCATTTACAAAACACTTTCAATAAAATTAGTCTTCACTAGTAATTAATCACAACTTTGGAAGGCATTTGCCTCAAGGGGCTGACTGATCTCAGTCATTAACTCAAAGCCTTAATCCATAGTTTACATATCAGTCATGTATATTTTTTAAACACAACAAGACTGATATTTCAGAGTCTTAGATACTAAACTATTCACCGTTTCCTGTTCATTGTCAACCAGTCCTCCAGCAATTTATATTACAGATAGAAATCCTGGGTGGAGGCAGGGTAAAAATATCAAGAATGTGCTTGATTGAGGAATATCAACACATGTTTAACAGATGGAAAATAGGTACATATGTTATACTGATGGAGTGGAACTTCATGTTTGTAAACTCAAATAAATTTTTTAAGGAAGCTGAGATACTCAATATTTTGGAAAAAGGGGGAAAAAAAAGTGTGCCCTTCAAATTGGTTGAGGAAACTCAATGAAATGTACATATTTCCAAGAAAACAAAACACATGTAGGCAACTAATCATATTCCTGTAACTCTGGGTGGACCAGATGCTTTGCATGCAGATAATCATTCCTTATTTTATTAGATGTCAACCAGTGAGGTCCCTTCTTAGCCAGATGTTTCAGTTCAGTGGAAGCTATGCCCTCTATCACAATGTAACACCAGAAAATCTATATCTATGGTACACATACACAAATCAAACCATAACCATATACAGTAAATAAATAACTTACTTATTAAAGACAGACATGATGTCTCAGTTAATTTCTAAACTGAAATATGATTAAATCTACTAACCTGGAAATCATATCCACTAACCTTAAAATCTCATCGCAAGTATGAATGTTATGATTTTTGACAAAATATTATAACATTCAGCTTAGTTCTCCACCCAAATTTCCCCTCATTGCATTGCAAATTTATAAATCAGTGAGGAAATATTTTGTCATTTCCAGATGATCAGCTTTTCCCTTGACCAAGCCTGCTGATCTCATAATGGAAGAGCTTGTTCATAATATTTATAATCACCAGGGTTCAGTGGTAACCACCATGTCTACTGTTTGGTGCATTCAGAGTGTTGATAGAGAACCAGTAGCCAATCATATGTTAGGCTTCCTTACCAATAGATGAGCACAGAGGTAGTTTAGCCAGCTGTGTTTAGCCACCAGCCACTAGTGGGGTCTTCATCCCAACCCTCTTGTGCCAGAAATAAACATATTTTCCCTTCTGCAATAACAGTTTTTTTAAGATTTCAGATATTTTTCATGTGGGCAACACTCTAAGCTAATTATTCTGCCCCATATTTGGAATCCTCTATCACAGTACCACAATCTTAGGACTGGAATCTCCAATTCTCTCCAATGACTCTTAAGACCATGCAGTGTAACTCAGAACAGCAGAATGCTGTTTGCTTCCGAAGTGACATTTGCTATCTACAAACAAGAAATATCCATTTGCAACAAACTAGAGAGTTGATAGATCAGGGAACCAGGATCTAGCACAACGAAGCACTCAGCGATAGTATTCTCAGTTGCCAGGTAGGGACTCAGATTGATCTGTGAATGGATTTGCACCCCTGTCTGGAAATCTCCCATGTACAGCACACTCCTCTCTTTAGATAAACCCCTTTGCAGTTTATGAATAGAATGAGCAGGTTCAGTGAAGATATAATTTTCCTTCATAAATTACTTCTAAGGAAAAAAAAAATATCTTTTGAGTCACGATCCATTCCTGGGGACTTCATGGATCCATGATTGATTATAATTCTACTAGCAACAATACAGAAGTGGCTTCCTTCCTTCCTTCCTTCCTTCCTTCCTTCCTTCCTTCCTTCCTTCCTTCCTTCCTTCCTTCCTTCCTTCCTTCTTTCTTTTCTTTTCTTTTCTTTTCTTTTCTTTTCTTTTCTTTTCTTTTCTTTTCTTTTCTTTTCTTTTCTTTTCTTTTCCTTTTTTAAAAAATTTCCCCATCAACCCTAAGCCCTGGTAGCGTCCAGTTCAAGTCTGACTTTGTTTCATCATTTTATTTCTGGGAGCCCATTCTAGATCATGCAAGAAATACCAAGTGCACTCCTGGTGTTCTACACTTGATAATTATGCTGCAGCATAACATTTAGCATGTTTTCATCTTGATCTAGATCTTGAAAAGTACATTGTCCTGGAAATATTCATGTGGCACTAAAGGTGAGTATAAGTCTCATATATAAATGAAACAAAATGCAGGCATGATTTGTTGAACCATGATTTCTTAAGTAAAGTGCAAATGGTGCGGTTCATACAGCACACTAAGCCATATATATTTTAAAACTCGCACACACTAGTATGTTTCTTTGTAACACTGAAAAATAAAAACTTTATTTTAAAAACAGAAATGATTATTCTACTGAATCTATAGAATATTTGATCATAATTAGTACAATGTAATTATGCAGATTTGTATATTAATTAATATTAGCAAATTTATATTGATTCAATGCACATATTGTGTGTTGACTTAAATAATTATGTATATGTGTATGATTTCAAGATATTCTGTTTGACTGTCTATTTTATTGAGGAGAAACTGGAGGAAAAAGTGAAAAAAGGAATGTACTGATATACCAAAGAGCTGCTCCCAGAAGTCATTCATAAAACTCATTCTTGTTCTGGTGTCCAAGTCTTAGCTCTACATCAAATAACTTGTACTATCTTTTTAGCTGCAGATTTGTGGAGGAATCCATGGGGGTCTTAAAATTAAAGCCTCCTTTCTAAGAACTGCAGAAGCATTTAAAAGTAGAATGTTAAACCCTTCCAAGATAAAATGTAGCTTACGGTTCCCAACACACGGCTGTTTCGTAATCCAGTTTAACAGATATCTACACACACACATAAACCCCCACACACAATCTCCACCTCCTAAATGTTCAGTCTTTAGCCTGCTTGGTGCCACTGAATAATGTTTTTTCTCTGCTGAAGGATTTTTCATCCCTTTTGAATGGGCTGATTTAAAAAAAGAGATGTCAATTTCCCACATTGAGAAGAGAAAAATGAAAGGAAATGGTTAACCCAAACTAATCTGTTTGCTGTCATCTTTTAGTCTAATCTCACCCAATCTAAACTGATTTCCCCCCCTGAAATTAAGGAATCTGTGCTCTGCAGAAACTCATCATCTGTACTTCATGTTTAAGAATTTGTATCTGAAATCTGGTTTTCCAGCTTTGAATTCTGAAAAAGACTTTCAGGACAAAAAGGAATGCAGACTATGACTGAAATATGAGCTGGCTTTTATGGAGGCATTTGAGGAACTGGATAGCCAATCCAACTTATTCTGAGGGTCATCGTCCCAGTGTTACTGGGCTTGAGAAGGCTGACTCTATACATACCTAATACTGCATGAACTGCTGTAAACCCATAGGGATATCCCGTGCATTTTTCTCAGTATCAGCTGTAGTTCTGCTTACCTGACTTTGATTTCTTGATAAATCTGTCCTCCACCAATTTCATCTCTGTCTCTATTCTGCTTCTCTGGGAAATGTTGTGATAACTGAGAAATTCTTTGGCTGCACTGTTTCTTCATTTCTGAATGGTAGTTCAAATCTGGCTTTCAGATTCGATTTAATTGGCATTCCCCAGTGCAAATGAAACAGCTCAAACTTTACTCCTGAAATAAAGTAAGCATACAAAATAAAATGGTACTGTTTCCTGATTTGCTTTCTGTAGTCCAAATCTAATGGGAAGGGGAGAGGGAGAAAGAAGGGTTCTGTGATTGAAGAATAAGGAACCTATTAGAGTAATGGTCTTCTGCATCTTTCCTTTCTCTCTCTTTCTCTCTCATCAGCTGTAAATTGCTTAGGTTTAAGGAGGGTTAACCAATTGTTAAATGATCATATATAGAGTTATACCTTCCCCATCAGAAGAATTGCCAGCTTGGCCATTGCTGGTTGAAAACTCTGGGAATGGTAGTCCAACATCTCTAATGGGAAAGATTGGAACTGCTGTTACATTCCAGTGCTTCTAACATTTCCATCTAATCTTCTGTCATAACCATAGGTTGCCTGTAAATTCAGTTTCAGGCTGTTTGGAGTCAAACCCAATCTCAGCAGGCCATCTCAGTTTTCAAAGGAACTAATGTTCTAATAGAACCTGGCAGAAAATCAATGATGGTGCTCTGACCTACCTGTAATGGTATGTGAGAAAGACCTTGGGAGACTGGGCAAAGAGACACTGCCAAGGCAATGGTCAGATAAGAGGCAGCATAGCCCAAAGCTGGATAGTGGGTGGGGCAAGAGGCTCAGAAGAGACCCTCACTAGTTTCTTGGGCTATAAAGGAGATGGTGGGGGGAGAATTGCAGTTTCATACTTGCAACATTCTGTCAATGTAGCTTTACAATAAAGTAGAATTAGCTCATCTGGCTGTGATTCCTATTTGGTTTACTCCAAGAAACCAACATGACCTGACTCCCAATGGTGGTCTGGTTTCTGATTGGCAATCCAAAATACTGCTTCATGGTCCTATTACTCTCACACACAGTATTTTTTTCCCAAGGGGATAATTGGTTTGTTCTATAGTGATTAAGTTGGACTAGGACTGGGGAGACCCAGTTTCGAGTCCACTCTCAGCCGTGGAAAATCATTGGATGACTTTGGGTCATATAGTTCTCTCAGCCCAAATTAACTCATAAGGTTGTTCTTGTAAGGAAGATCAGAGGACGCAGTACTATATATACATTCCTAGAGGAAATGTGGGATATCAATCAAATAAAAATATATATACATATTCAGCAAAACTTTTATTATTCAATCAGTGTCATTAGGAAAACAGGGACATTTACTAGGTAGACTTCTGACCTCAGGGTTGGAATGTTTTGCTTGTCTGGGGAGAATGACTAGTGTTTTGCCCAATAAAACTATTTTTAATTGATCCTCTGCATTCTACAAAATTGTGCAAGAGGCAAGAAGAACCTACCTAATAACATCCAAGGAGGCCAAGGAGATCTAGTTCAAATCATCTTCCAAGCAATGAACTCTGCACCCATTCTGGAACCCAGGATCTTCTTCAAGCAGGTGATCTGTAATTACCCTTCCTTTCTATAATTACCCTTCCTTTATTCTTCCCCTTTTCCCAATAAACTCCTTTTTATATGTAGTGTTTTGGCTATATAGTTTTAAAGGGACATTCTTTTTCAAGCTTTTCACTTAAACAAGACCATACTGCCACCCCCTTGTATTTCAGGACAGGCACAGGATATATAAAATTCCTTTCATTTAGGTGCTGGTAGTCACATCCAAAGTTTCTTCCTTTCCATTTTTCTAGGACTGAACTGAAGGGAGAAATCCTGGGCAAAAGGATGAGGAACCTCCAGTTAGATAGACTATAAAGCATGTTAGAAGGATCAGCCCAACTCGTAGCAGCCAATTGCAAGTATGATTCCTGTTTCATTGAGAAACCCTTGGGCAAGGGAGTCCACCGGGGTGGTTTTAATTATCTCACTGCTCAGCTCATAAGAGAGACCAATTCTTGCATCCGAATTCTGAACAGAAGGCAGAGCGTGGGCAACAGTGTTGCAGCCAGGTTGGTAAGGCAGACACAAAACAAGGCAGAAGCAATCCTTAGAACCATTGTGTTTTCCCAGTTGAGGCCACACTAGAAAGCTAGATTGCCAGTTCTGTGGGAAGAATGGATGAGTATATAGAATATGTCTCAAGATGCAGATGTTATTTAACAGCAGGCCTAAGATACTTCTGAGGCCAGAAAAGAAATATACTAGTACAAGAGGCACCCCGTTATCAGCCCAGCTAACTAATGACGTGCTACGTGTCATGTATAAAGAATATATTAATGCTTGCGTAAATATTTTCCTAATGTCTGCTCAGCTAATGTCGCCTTGGCAAATAACCAGGGCATAGTAAATAACACTCACATTTCTGTTTATTTAAGGTTTATTTTCCCTTGTTGTGTTTTATTTGAGCCATCATGTTCAAGGGGCAGCTTGAGCGGGTGGGGAACCAGTTTCTTGTAAAAATCTTTGTTTTCTTTGCAGAAAATCAAAGCTGTTTATGTGACGTGATTTCACTGGCATGACAGTAGATTATTTTGGGTGACTCTAAAATGTTTCAACTGTAGCCAAGCAGTAGCAAAATTGAGGAGGAGGGGAAAAACTGCAGCAAGAAATAGACTTGTCTGTTATTTGGTTGGCCTGGTGTTATAAAGAAGTCATAAACATTTCCCACTCTGCTTTCTTGTTCATTAGGTTTCATCTTCATATCCCCTTTGAGCTATGCTATTACCTCAGTTTCCTTTAATCAGCTTACTCAAGATCTTCCATTAAACACATGATTTACCCCTCTGCTAAAGAAGAACTAAGTAAGAATCCTGCGTGATTTTATTTCCTCTTCCCAAGCTGAGAACAGAAATGAAACTCCACAGGACAATTCGATCCTCAGGTAAAGTAGAGGAAATCTAAAGTTACACTGCCTAGATTCAAAACAGGCGTGTGTCAAAGACATCTCTGGAAAGATGCAGCATAAAGCAAGCTTTGGTTTATATTCTTTGGGAAGGAGCCAAGCTGTTCCAGCCACTCTGGTCTGCACTGATGCTTTTCCAGTGAAAAATAATGGCATCAAAGTTCAAGAAAGTTTGCAGAGATGCCGTGGGATTTTGCAAGTTGAATGTTGAAAGTGTCAAAACTCATCATTTTGCGAAGAACTATGTATACCATGGGAACTTCATGTGGCTATGACAAGGGGGAGTAATTAGCCTTTTAAGATTAAAAATGTCAGAAAACAATATGCATCATTATAAAAAGGCCATTCTTTCTGTCTGAGATAAAGAATGGTATATTCTGCTAACAAAATGGAATACAGCCCAGTTACAACTATTTTGCAGAAACAATGTTGCTTATCAAGATTATGTAGGTGCTAGTTCAGAAGCTGGGAGCTATGCTTTCTTTCATATGATTTTGGGTAACCAAGGGCCACAGTTGATGATGAGATAACACAAAGTCCTAATGAAATTGGGTCAGGCTGGGATTTTCAGTGGGCTAGACCATGCGTGATTAGTTCTCTACTCTCCTAATCCCCCTATCCAACCACCTTTACCATTCTTCTTTGCATTACATTATCCTCTGCAGCTATTATTCTGGGTTGCCTCCAGCTTTCCAGGGCTAGATGTTACGTTTGTTTATAAAATTACATATGATATTATTAAAGCATCATGAATGACAAAAGATCCTGTCAACACTATCACCGTGGCTAGAATGGCAGTGCTTCTGGCATATATGAGACCCTTTCTTCCACGCCGGGAGCAGGAAAAATGTGGTCTGCCAGGAAGGGACACCGTGGAAGGCATAATTGTTTGATGCCAGTTGCTATGGCATTAAATATTAAGATATGGAAGGAGGCCCCTTCAAGGTTAGCTGTGCTTCCCTTCCTATTTTGTTGGTAGGCAGAATGGTATGTGTCATTCTGCAGAATGGGGTTATTCTATTCACTTCTTTGAGTAGCCGTTCAATTTCTCATGCCTTTCTCTATGCACAAAACCAGATCACAACTTTAAATGATAAGGTACAGCTTGGTAGTGGCTTTGGATGCTTTACTAAGGAGAAATATAACTGAAACAAATGACACTGCAATAATCCGGTCATGAAAAAAATGGTATTTAAATCCATTTATTGGATCAAAACTTGAAAAAGCAATCAATTGGCACTGAATTTATCTTGGTCACTTTGTATGTGGTTTACAGGTATTTGTATGGTTTAGATACTCCAAAGCCATTGATACACAACCATTTCATGCTTAATTTAGTTTCTTTCCATTTTGGCCCTTGCTATAACAAAAATAC
Organism: Python bivittatus; assembly: GCF_059951505.1. Classification (NCBI taxonomy): domain Eukaryota; kingdom Metazoa; phylum Chordata; class Lepidosauria; order Squamata; family Pythonidae; genus Python; species Python bivittatus. Next base: position 47,041,377 of record NW_028277098.1, on the reverse strand, counting down.
GAGATAGACTACATGTCTTGATTAAGAAGCAACTCAACCTATATAATTGTTATAGTGAACAAGATAGCACAATCATTAGGACCTGATCCTAAATTTGGGACTGAGAAATTTTCAGGTCTTCTGGTAGCACATACTGCATCTTTGAATATACAACTTATATATGAGTGGTTTCTGTTTAAGCCTTAAAACCAATGTATGCAAATTAGGGATGGAACCAGCAGACATGATTGTATTTTAATTGTTGATTCTGTATGTGACTTTTTGATGTATAGAGCTTAATACGATACTAATTATGGCAAAAATAAAATTCTCCTCAATTTTTAATGACCTTATTGTTACCTATTTCCTAAATCATGTCCTAAATCTTGTTCGATGGGTTCAGTGATAGGGCTAAGGCAGGGACATTATCTAGCTGGTCCAGTCTGCTTTAAGAGTACCAGTTGTTAAATTGTGAAACACAATACAACTAAGTCAAACATTCAGATTGTTCCTGCTCTGCCTGGAGAAGCTGGGTTATCCAGAAAAAACAGGAAGGACAGCCCAAAGCAAGTCTGGCATGGATAAGGTTTTGCATGCACAGGCAAAGTTAAACTTCTGAATGGATCATGCTTTGGAAACAGCCAGCTTGTCCAAGCAGAGTAGGGAAAAAATGACTGAGTTTATCTTACCTCTAAACATATTAAAAATATTGAGACTTACGTACCTAATAAATATTTTAACTTCCATTGAATCTTTTTAAATAGAATTTCAGTTCTAAGCAGAAGTGTGGCTAGTGAGCTGAAAATTGCACCTGCTCTCACCTAATTAAGCCGTTATAGTTGTTTTACTATCTGTGTGCCATATCAGCAATATTACAAAAAGTGTGTGGGGGGGGGATTAAATAAGGAGAAAATTCTCTCTAAGCACTCACCATCCAAATTCAACAGGATTTCAAGCGATTTCTCCTTTTGTTTTCAGTTCTTTGAGTAAAGCAACCAGGATCAAAATTTTCTAACACTTTATTTTTAAGAAATGCCATCCAGCTCTAAGGGAATTCTTCATATGGGTGATTTTTTTCAGCCAGTCTTACATTCTAAAACCTTTACATTTCTCAAGGATTTCTGTTGAACTTTCATTAAATTTTACTATTTAGAGCAGATACTTGAATTTGTGATATCAAGGTGTTGAAAGAAGTCAATCCTATTTGAAATGTTAGTGGTTTATGGCACCATAAAATTTAAGAAACCCTGTCTTAAATTGGTGTAACTTATTGGCATTGTGTTTTTTATCTTTGTTAGACAGAAATACATCTTTTTAAAGACACATGAATATGTCTTGATTATTAGCTGCTTTGATAATTCTCATTATGAAGGGCTAAGAGGATGAATTATTGCTGGAACCATTTGTTGCTTAATTTAGATAACATCCTTAAACAAAAATATTCAACTTGGCAGACGTTTGGGACATAATTTCTTATCAAGTCCAGGCAGCAAGGAATTGTGGTAATTGTAATACAAAACATCTGGGAGCACAGGATTGCCTATTGGTTGGCTAGGATATAGAATTATGGAGTTAAATGGGTCTATTTTGGTCATTGAGCCCAACCACCACCTAGTACAGGATTTCAAATTGAAGCATTCCTGATCATTTTCTATCCGAGAAAGGGAAGACTACTTTGTCCTTATATAACTGGTTCCACCATCAGGATGCTCTTTTGCCTAACATTAATGTGGAATCTGTCTCCCTGCATGTTAAGACCATTATTCTGTTTTCTTCACTAGCTTACAGTCACAATTATCCTTGAATGTGTAGTCCACAAATATTAGAATTGTGGCAATCGTAGCAATGCAGCTATAATTCACTGCAACGAGGCACTCTGTTCTATGGAGCTCATGCTATTCACCTCCTTGGGATGCTCCATTGTCACTCTGATTGCCACCTTTGTCACATCTAGAAGTCAGAACAAGCTTTTGAACATGTGTCTGTACATAACTTCTGGAACAGATTCTGAGAGGCTATGTTACTCTTTTGAAAGTCTGCATAGCTCTAACAAATGTTATTAAATGGAACAGAACACCTTCATTTATAGCTAACATTGCCCTACCTACATTAAACCTATAAAATAGGCCATGATGCCTGTTGGACTTGGCTGATATTTCAGCAAATTTGATGGCAGGTATACAATTCCCTTCATTCAGAAATTTGTTTGATGCTGATAGCCAAAGAATTCAATGGGGATGGCCTGCTGTCATCCATAGGGGCACAGATGCAGCACTGGCTGTGCATCACAAAACCCATCTGACTGGCTGCATTTTAATTCACAATGGGAAATTCCAAAACTTCATGCTATTTCTCAAGCTCACTAGACATTTCCATCATGATATAAAGGAGAAATTTAATTTTACCCTGTTGCAATAGGAGGTAGAGTGCATATATATCATCCTATTTTGGGGTTCCCTTAATAATCTGGATATTGATAGCAGTAGAGGAAAAACACAATATAGATAAAATCATTTTTAATTAATGAAAATCATGTGAGACATAGCAAGGTTTTAAAATGCTTTTTTAAGAAGTCTGTAACAATGTTCAGATTATTGTGGGGGGGAGGTAGAAGGCCTTTGATTGAGATCTGTAAGTCGTACAGTGAGTGTCCCATTCCCGAGTTAAGCCATATCCCCTATTGCCTTCTGAACAACAGGTAAGGAAGTAACTCCTCCGTAAGCAATTTGAGTATTTACTCATTATAATTTTCATGGATGGCAGGAACATGAGATTTCTAGTTTGTACCTTCTTATATTAATGGAGTTGATTTTAGCAGCGTTGATTCACAGTAAGGAAGAACCTTTTTGTAAAAAGTCTCAAAAGGATAGTTGCCAAATGAAATAAAATGAAAACTGGGGGAGACCGTAATAAAGCAATGACTCAACTTGAAACAGGAAAAAAAATTAATATCCAGTTCAGGATATAGCAATCACCCTCTGGCAACATTATTTGCCAAGTAATTATGAGTTCTTTTCCATTCCCTCCCTCCCCCCGCTATAATTTAAATATACTTACATCCTTTTTACTCAAAAGTTGTAAAATGAAAGCTTGACAGACTTGTTTTGTACTTCTCTTTGTGAAAGTGTTATGCTAAAAACTGATATCAGTATTCTCACAAATAAAGCAACGGTTGCAAATGTGCAAAGCACTTGGAGAAGGGAGAAAACACAGCAATATAGTTATCCTGTTATTTAGCCATGGTACTTTAAGTGATAGCAGAGATCAGCTCTTAGAGGGGAAAAAACAAAACAAAACAAAAACAAAAACTGGCTATCAAGATACAGCCCATAGGACGAAGTCCTAAATCCCACTAAAATCCCACTAAGGTCTAACTGTAGTATTGTACAGTATAGTCTTGGCTCCATAATAACTGGATCAATGAAGTGTGTTACTGAAACACCAATGATTCATATGTTACTGAAACAGCAGAAAGAAATAAGATGATCACTGAATCAGTCCTCGAGGGCTTAAATTTAACAGACCCAGTCATGGATAGAGTTAAACAAACTGTATCCAGTGAGTTGTATTATGGGAACACCTAAAACTAGTCAACTGATCTGTTTTTGCATATCTAGTCTATCAAGAAAGAAATCTGCAGGCAAAGAGGGCTGAAAAAAACAAGCTTGGGGACTTACTGCTAAAACCTGGCAACACAGAAGTCAACTCTCAAATAGTGATTGGCTGTAATGATCAAGCCACACCCATTGCTTCCTGCCTTGACTTATGGAGAAGGGTGAGTGACATCATAAGCTTTGCTGGTACTTTGGGGGTTCAGGTGCTCATGGAATATTAGGTACTTTTGGGTAGTTCCGGTGGTAATTTTTGACCCAATTTAGTGTGCTGCCAAACAATTGATAAGAAGATTTGACTAGGTTAATGCTTCACTGGATTAAGTATGTTGAGGAAACAAGGTCTGTTAATTACATCAAGGTCAGAACATTTAAATAATTGATGGGCTTTTTCTGATGGCTTCTTAGAGAGAAACCAATGTCTTCCAGAATAGAATGGCTAGAATGTTGACTACTTTGGGTGATCAGGATGGAGAATGTAGCTCTGATTGATTTTTGTGTCTAAGTCTAGTTCAGATTACTAGTAAGCAGTTACTTTTCAATTCCATAAATGATTAAAGAACCAAAGAATCCCTTCCATAAGAATCAGCCTATGCATTATGTTTTGGTGGAAAGGTTCTCCCTTCTGTCCTATCGCCAGAGGCTCATTTGGTTTGGATATAGAAGCTGTAATGAATATATGTACTTCTGATGAAGGAGAAGGGCAGGCACTAAAATGACCAAAGAGAGAGGGAGGACTCCCAAATGTCACCTTTACAGAACATGCCACTCAGTTAGTTCATAGACATTCCAGAAGTGCTCTTGAAAAAGGAGTACTTTTTCCAAAACACATACAGCCAAATAAAAATTTCTTTATTGGGGCTTGAAATTCCTCCTTCTCTTTTTTGTCCTATTCACTCCTGCATCATTTGTAGGGAAAGGGACTGCAATAGGTACACCTTTTCATGCTAACTAAACCACACAACCTTTTGAAGTACATTCTGATATGTTTTGTATCTAGTAACCCACAGAGAAAGCTTCTCAAAATCTGTACCTAACCTGTGGATTTCCCTGCCCAAGGAGGCTCATCTTACTCTCTACCTGATAGATTTTCATCACTTTGTGAAAGAATTCAGTTTTGACAGGTATCTGGCATGCCAAATTATACACTGTTATTTTGTGCTTATGGAAATTACTGTAACTTTTAGCTGTAGCAGCACTGCTGTCCCAGTGCCTTTTATAAATGTTTTAATACTTCCTTGATTTAAAAAAAAAAATTATGGAGGAGGTTTTTCTAAAACAGAAAAGTGATGGTGGGACATGTAAGTATACATATATTTGGGGGGGGGGGGACGACTTTGGAAATGTAGATTCCCAATACAGCATTATATTACTGCATGCTACTTTATACCATATACTAATCCTCACTGTATACTGTAATAACATAATATTATACTTCAGTTCTGCAGATTCATTTACCATCCTATATCTACAGTACATAGAAATCTTTGGATGGTGGGTAATTTAAAGTTATTTTATAATTATTAACAACAATAAATATATATCATAAGAACAAATGGTGCTGCTGAAATTGTAATTGCCTAGTTCAATATTCAGAGTTGCCCGACCTACAAAGCTGACCTGTATTTCCACACCAAGGGCCATTTCCACTCCTACCTGTACCCCCAATTTCCTGATTTAGAAGGTTAAATGAGAATGAGCATATAGACTTAGTAGTTCAGGTATCCCAAACCAATTGCCTTGTATTGACTTGCCCACAAGTCACTTAATGTTAACTTCTTAAAACTTTGTGAAGATTCCTGTTGATTGATGTGAAAGTACATGGACTTTTAAAATAGGCATGTAATTTACAAAACAATTCTGTGCTTCATGAACAAGCAAACTGCTGGAATTTCCAAGTGATGGCATTAAACTTAACTAGAGTTTCCAGGGATCAGTATAATGAATATTCACTGATGTGGCACCCTTGGTGCACATTGAACAATGTTACAAGTTGGGCATGATCTTCTACCAAATGCTAGAAAGTTCATAAATGCCAAAGAAATGCTGTGTTGAATAGGGAGGATCTTGCATATTACTAAATTAACAATTGCATGGTTGGATCAGACTGAAACTCTATTTTTCCAGGAAAGAGTTGTACTAAAGTGGTAGAATCTATATTTTATATGCACAAATCTCACGTTTAATTTCCAGACTCTCCTCAAGTGAACGCGTGGAAGGCAATTGCTGGTCAACGTAGATGAATTCAACAGAATGCTAGTCAGACTTGACGTGAGACAGTTTTCTATGTAGCTTTCAATTTCCATAGCGGATGAAAGCAGTAGCTGGAATGTGATAGTCTTCTTAATTGTCTGACGTATTTGATTGAGAAGCGTCTTGCCTCTAAGCACAGTTTATTATGGTCTATAGAACGTTACCTGCTAAAACAATATTCTCTTCATTGAGTTGGTATTACACAAAACACATCAAGTATAGTTGACAGCAGGATTGCATTGTGACATCAAGGATATATAGTCATCACTATCTGAATGGGACAGCAGCAAATACCATCCAGACAAGCATGCAAGAAGTACACAGCAATATCAAGCTGGATGCTATCATATTATTTTCTTATCTAGTCTTCTCAGTGTAGGAAAATATGTTCTGAAATTGCACACCAGTGTTTTCGGACTTTGGAGCTCACTACTCATGCAACTAATGGTGCATATTTGCCAGATAAATGACTAAAAGCTGTTCTGTACTTCTTTCTAGAGTTGGCACCAGAGGGCACTCTGCTGTAAGGACAAGCAGCAGTGAAGTGGCGAAGAATAATTTCCATGTTTTCATACCCTGAGAACATTTATGTGAGTGAAATTGCACAGCAATACAGTTCTAAGGTTTTACCTGTTTTTAGTGTATTAGCCACTCACCAATACAATTTATCTGCCTATTCCAGGGAAATAAATAAATAAATACTTGGTAAAAATTAGCAGGCAGATACCTTTTAATGGCAAGTACATGACTTTGCACTGCACTCTTAATGAAATTCACTGATTACCTGGCGAGTTAGTAACTGTATATCCAAGAAACGTTCAACGTTCACCTTTGACTCAACTAAAAATTGCTGACATCCCTGTGTAGTAGTTATGAAGTGAGAGTAAGAGCAGAGTCCCGCCCAGCCATGGAAGCTCACTGGGTGACTGTCAGTGAGATGTTCTCTCAGCCTACACATCATGGTTGTTGTGAGGAACAATAGTGAAGGGAGTGATATGTCCATCACCTTGAGCTTCTCTATGAAAGGTGGGTACCAGTCAAATAAATATGTAAAAAGCCAAAGAAGAGGTTTTCCCCTTTTGATACATATTTTTCAACTTTGATGCTGAAATCTTGTTTTTGGACTTTCAGCCAATTAATTTGGAGCTGTTTTCTAAAGTGTGTGTGTGTGTGTGAACATATGCTGCTTTTTAAAAAGTGAAGATCAGAGTAAGATGACCCTTTTTTACAGAGCCTTGTCATTTATAGAAGGCATCCAGCCTGAAGAACTGTCTATTCCAAAATCAGGTTAGTTATAAAGATCCGTACGAAAAGAAAGCACTTTAAATTATCCTTCAAAATTTAGGTCTGTGGACTTCATTCTTAGCAAGGACACAGGTCACCACATCATAGTCTTGCCAGAAGTGTGACATAAATTAAGTTCCTTCTAATAATTATTTCTAAATTTGGATGTACACATATAAATCAATACAGGTACATTTTACATAGTTTTATGTAATAAATGCTCTATAAATAAAAAAAGCTTTATTGATGCTTTTCTTCTTTTTGGCAATGTGTAAATGGCCACCCTAAATTAGAGAAATAATTTCATTTTCCCCTAATAAACTAGTTAGTTAATTAGTTGTAATATATTAAAAATTCTAAACCATTCCATTCTTACAGATAACAGGGCAGGATACGAAAAGATAAACTTGCAGATGTCTTGTGAAACATCTTGTTCTTCCAAAATGTTGTTTCAAAATCTGTAAAAGCTTACATTAATCACCAGTGACTCGATTCATTATTTTGGAGGTTGATTTGACTTGATTCAGTTCATGCTGTCTTGGAAACTCATATGAATTTAGCGGGATTTACTCCCACATAACCATGTAGAAGATTCCAGTTAGATTATAGAAATAATCTTTGTGTCAAATATTAGATTGTTTATGATCCAGAAAACAGTGGCCTTTGAATCCTTGCTTTGATCAGGTTTAACCACATTAATTCAGTAATTCTAAATAGCTATAAATACATTGAAAGGAATGGGACGCACATCATTGTTAAGGACATGAATAAAAAGCAATCAGTAGTTGAGACTTTTTTTTTTCTCCAAGTACTGGGTTTAATGGAACTGTGGAAGTGGTAAGTTATTTTGAATTTATTCTTTTAAAATAAATACAATTTTAGCATGAAGTAAACTTCATACACACACATAAGAAACCATTTGGGTGAATAAATACTTCTTCATTTGGCAGTTCAGAGATGTAGATTTTTTTCTTGATAATGGAAGGAAGATGTCCCTCTTCATAGTAATTTATATGTACCTTTGATACACAATTCCATGTATGGGAAAACCTTTAGTACTGGAGTGACTGAAAGAGGCAGTAGGTTAAAGGAGGCTTTGTGGGCTTCACAGGTGCATTTTCTAGCCAATGAAACAGGATATTCTGGTGGCCTAAACCAATAGAGCTTGTCTAATTTTCTTAAAGTAAATGTTTCTGGAAATCAGTGAATGAAGAACTGAACAGATGAAGTTTGTGAAGATTTTTCACATGTAAAATTAAGGAAGAATTTTATAGTTCTTTATTGTTCACTTTTACTAATAATAAACATGAACAAGCCACCACAGTTTGAATAATCTATCACCTGTGACTGGAAGAAACACATCCCAACTTTTAATAGATCTTAATCAAACACTGCAGTAATTTAATGAGGGATGAGGTAAATTCTCCACCACTTGGAACCTTTAAATCACTACTGGATGTCTTTTTAGATACACTTGACTTCCGCCCTAAAGTTGTTGGACTCCATTCAAGAATCACAGGGCGAAACACTAGGATATAGAAGGCCAAACATTCATTATTAGAAAGAACTCCCTGAAGTCCTAAAAATCAATTTGCCTCTGACACAGAAGTCACTCATATCAGAAATCCACCAAACAAGTTTCAATTCAGAGTCTCAAAATATGCAAATATGCAAATAAAATAAAATAGAAATTCCATGTCTGGAAAGCACTAAGCTAGTTTAAAAATTCCAAATTTTTCAAGAGAATAAAATATCAATTTGAACAATTTATTTAAACATGTGCTTATAATTTTGTATTGTGGAAAACCAAGAATATGTTAGGACCTGAGGCTATACTTAATGGGAATGGTCATAACCTTGCCTAGATAAAAAAGTTGACATGAGAGGGATATTAGCTTGTGATCATAACTTAGCCTTGAAGTGTGAGTATCCTTTGGCCTTAACTAATTAGACATAAAAGAAACTAATGCTGCATTGTTATCTTGCCAACCATGAATTATCAAGAAAAGCTCTCATGAGCAAATTGGAACAACCCTATTTGCATGTTCCTGATTATGCTTTTTTACACTGAAATGAAACCACTGTGAAAACTTCCTGGGAGCTGACTGTAGAAGAAATGCTCAGAGTGATTGTCTCAAACTTTGTATATTTACTTATAAGTCAGCCCACTGAATTCAATGAGATTTGTTTCTGCATATATAAGGATTTGTTTGTTTGCCTGTTTGTTACATAGGTTTATATGGCTTCCCAATCAATGTGCAACTCTGGGTAGCTAACATTCAATAAAATAACTACAATAATAATTAAAAATAAGTTAAAAGAACATTGGACACATGGAGCAAAGCTCAAGTCAACAAACAGTTGCTATACTAAATAGATCCACCTAGTATCCTGGCCCCAAGTGAAATACAAGATATTTTGAGGGTGAAATGGTCTAAAATCTGAATGTCCATTCTTTCCAAATATTCAGAACTCAGAATGAAAGCTATTCTGAAGGGGTTTGTTCAGAACAAAACTCATTGGCCTTGTTCCAAGCTTATGACAAAATAGGTCTATGTTAAACCACATTGTTTTAAGTGTTCTAAGAGTTGTGAGTCCCATGTTTTGCTTGATGTTTTCTAAATCATATTTGATTTGTCTGTGGTTTTAGTGTGTTGAGTTTTGGCAACATAACACTGAAAATAACCAAAATGGGTCCACTGATGCTGAAGAACTTAGATGTTTCCTTTGGAAGAGGCAATGCATTGTCAGTTCTGCTGATTTTTGAGAACTGTTCCCAGGCATGCCAGATTCATAACACAAAAAATGTGCAGTGCCCCATTGTGTATTGAGGAAAAGCTCCTCTCAAGCCTAGTATAGCCAGAAAGAAATGTTGTAGTAGTAATAGTAATGGTAATTGTTGTTATTCAAGGAGTCTGTTGAAGTAAATCCAACTGGCTATTGCCATTTTTCTGGCTGGGTTCATTGTGCTGTTGTGCTACAAATCATGTTTCAAACTTTTTCCCCATTGTTATGAGAACTGTAATGTTTTCCTTTTAAAAAATTGTCCCATTAGGCAATCTTTTTCTGGATTGGGTGATAGGCTACCAACCTAGGAAGGAAGGAAGGAAGGAAGGAAGGAAGGAAGGAAGGAAGGAAGGAAGGAAGGAAGGAAGGAAGGAAGGAAGTTTTGTTTCCATGGTTTCCTGTGGTCAATATTTTGAGTGCTTTTTTGGATGGAACACAGAACATATACAGAACATAACACAGCCATCATGAAACATTCCAATGGCATGTTCCAAATGAAGTTATTTGTTCTAACCTTGAACTAAAACATATTTTCCAATCGGAGCATATTTTATACATATATGTGCACAGAAATAGTCTATAATGCATCATATAGATTGCAATATATATTCCTTTGTTATAATGCTATGCTGTATCTTTGTGGTGGTTGTGACGTAAAATAAAGCTGACTGCTCTTGGCGTTCACACAAAACAATATGACTTACCAGCAAACTAGTTTTGCGTCAGCCATGTCAAATTCTGCTGTTAATTCCTAAAGTTAGAATGGAATTACCTGTCAAGGTAATAATGCATCTTAACAACTTTGACTTAGATACAACATGTAACAACTTGTGGTCTCACCAAGTGGGCTGGATATGTACTGTATTGGCAAAAACAATGAATATGTTGATACAGCCTCATGTATTGGGCACAGCTGCTAATTCCTGGAATGTTATTAATCTCATACACCCTTAGGGTAAATTTTAGTTTATTTAGAGCCACAGTATCAAAGCAAACAATAAAATCAGGCTTCTCTATCCCTTGGCTAGTCTACGTAGGCCGATATGAACACTAAAAAGCAATTATTTCATTGTACTGTATTGATATAAACAAAGGGATTATACCCCACTGTGCCAAAGGAAAAAAAAAAGTATTATTCTTTCTCAACACTAACTTCTATGAGTGAATATTCTGACCCTTTCTTGTCAATATTTTGATTTGCCACTGAACTAGACCTGGTTTAAATTCCAGCTGCAGATGTAGCAGCTCCCTTGTCTCAGCTGATGCTTTTCCAAAGGTCTAATCACATCACTTGTTTTACTGCTCTCCTCATCAAGGTCTGCTTCCACAAATGTCTTCACTGCAGAAGACAGCCAAGAAGCCTGTTGACAGGGGATTAACAGCTCCAGGATGCCATGTGCTTGACCGCACACCCAGCTTCCAAAACAGTTTAGCAAATGATCAGCAGAGCAATTTATTTTGTGGTTAAGTAACCCATTTCCATAAACAAGCTGCAAATGAAGTTCAAAACCTTGGCACTCACATTGGGGTTTTTTTATTATTATTTTTTTTATCCCGCCTTTATTATTTTTATAAATAACTCAAGGCAGTGAACATACCTGATACTCCTTCCTCCTCCTATTTTCACCACAACAACAACCCTGTGAGGTGAGTTGGGCTGAGAGAGAGGGGCTGGCCCAAAGTCACCCAGCTGGCTTTCAAAGCTAAGGCAGGACTAGAACTCACAGTCTCCTGATTTCTAGCCTGGTGCCTTAACTACCAGACCAAACTGGCTCTTTCCCTCTGTCCCTCTTTTTAATTGAATCATTCAGTTGAAGTTCGGAGGAATCTTTTGAGAGATGGCAGCTCTCTCCAGGTACTGGTTTAAAAAGAGGGAGATGGCATTGGAAACACAGCACCTGGTCCCACCCCTCTGCTCTCAGCCGCCATTTGTTAATGAGAAAGGTCTAGAAAGAGAAGGTAACCATGTTCTGCTAAATGCCATTACATCCTTATTATACATTTTTCTCATCAACACAGGGGAGTTGAGGCAGAGGACAGAGGGTGTAGGTCCAGAACACCTACTTCCATTAACTTGCCTGAACTGTTTTTAAGAACATTTGAAAGAAGATCTTGTACTTTTCTCTTTTAGTTTTTTTTATCACTGATGGAAACTTAGCCAATAGAGAAACCTTACAGCACAAATCTATACCATGTATGCTTTTAAAAAAAAGACGTGGAAGTTAATTGGTCTGTTTCCTAGGGCTATGTTTTCCAAGGTGGAGAATGCATTGTACTTGGAAATGTTTGCCTTGTGCAATTTCAATCTAAATCAGCATCATGCCCAGGCAAATCTTTCTGCATGAGAGGCCATCATTTTATTTCTAATGCATGTGCTTTCAGAGACAGCATCTCATGAGGCTGATTTAGCTAAGTTTTCCTATATTCTCAATTTTGAAACTGTCACAGAGCAGCCTTTTATGCTTTTCAGTGTCTCCTCTAATAGATGGCCATATTAAATTCACCAGTTATATAGAAATACAGAAACTGCCTTGTATTGAATCAGACTGTTAGTTCCTCTAATCCAATATTGTTGATATCCAAGCTATGGCCTGTATTGCTAAGTTACAGCTCTTGGCATAATATTTCATCAGTAACTTCTTTAGCTGTGTGCTCTGCTTGTAGGCTTCCTGACCTTACTAGAGAAAATGATGAATTAGAAGAACTTTTTAGACCAAGGCAACAAATATCTCAGTCCACTATAGATAAGTAAAAGGAATGACAGTTCATCAGTGTAGATACTGTAACTTATAATTCTGGCCTCAGGCTAGAAGAATCTAAAAATGCTTGGTGGATAGAAGTTGATATAGAGTTTATCATGTCATCTACATTTCACCACTCAGAATCCAGTTTTTATATTGGATGTCTGCTCCTGCAGCTAAATTAAATACAGTTCTTGGAGTTCTGGAAGTTCTTCAGTCTGATTAGATTGTAATTAAAAGTATGCGCGCACACACCTAACCCTTCTATAAGGATGTGTAAGGCATACAGTAGGCTCAGCATGGCTGCTGTAAAGGTTTTTCCTAGTCATCTATGCACATGTTGCAAGTTCTCAGTTGTTTTGCTTGGTTGGCAGTCCTATCAGAAGTGTTGTAGAGACCATATGGGAATGAATCACTGAATCTCCCTCTGACTCCAAAGTAGACAATGAGCATTCTGACATTCACTTAACAGAAGAGCTTTTGGTCCATGAGATGGTCATTACCTGGTCTCCTTAAGACCAAACTTAAGAGCTCCTTGTTATCTTATACCAAAAATGGATAACTTTTTCTAGGAGAAAGCCAGAGTTGACCTTGGACTGGCATGACCTCCCAGCTGGATTATTGCAATGCGCTCTATATGGGGCTACCCTTGAAGAGTATCCAGAAGCTATAGCTGGAGCAGAATGTGGCAGCGCGGACAGTTCTGAATGCCCCCAGGGGGGCCCATATAACACCGCTGTTATGCGAGCTGAATTGGTTGCCAGTTTGCTTCCGGGCCCAATTCAAGTTGTTGGTTATTACCTTTAAAGCCCTTCACAGCACAGGACCAGGTTATGTGAGGAGCCGTCTCACCCCTGTTATATCAGCCCGCCCCACTTGGTCCGGCAGAAGGGGCATGTTGCAGACCTCATCAGTCAAGAAATTTCAACTGGTGGGATCTAGGAAGAGGGCCTTTTCTGCCTTGGCCCCTGCTCTGTGGAACATCCTACCACCTGAGGTGCGGTGTGCCCCCACTCTCATGGCCTTCAGGAAGAGCGTGAAATCCTGGCTATGCAAGATGGCCTGAAGGCTGGATGGGGGCTTGCATCAGTGGAAGTGACTCGTGCGGTAATTGATTTTGCCCCACCCCATCATCTTGAATGTTTTTAGTTTTTATGTATAGGGTTTATTTTTATAGCTTGACTTTTTAATTATTATTAATTTTAATTAATGTGGTATTTATTTTAATTGTGAGCCATCCAGAGTCATCTGTTGGGGGAGATGGGCAGCATACAAATTGAATGAATGAATGAATGAATGAATGAATGAATGAATGAATGAATGAATGACAGGGGCCACATGCCAAAAGATACTGGGGGTTCAGGACAAAACATGAACATATTTTCATTTCTATTTAATTACAATTAAATACAATTATTGTGAAGACACACATATCCTTCTGTCCCATTAAAATTGCAGTTAGGTAACAATCTACAGAGGTTTTTGGGAGGCACAACCAAGGCTTTCAAGGCAGCAACTTTGATTGTTCAGCTGTATCTTACTCTGAACCTGCTAGCTGAAAGCAAAACCCAGGTCCAGATTGGATGGGTAGGAACTCTAGACTGGGGACACATAGAAATAAAGATACCTTGAAACGAGGTCAAGTCCTGGCAACACCATGAACACATCCAGGCATGATGGAAGTGGTTTGCCATTGTCTTCTTCTGAGGAAGTACATTTGTTAATAATTTCAGTTTCAAGCTCATTCTATCAAATTTAGAGGAAAAAATCCATAGTTCAGGCAAACTATGTTTGATATAAGTGTGTAATATATAATTAAGGAAGAGGGTGAACTTGTTTGCCTTGTATCAAGTTGCAGAGCTACCACAGAAAATCTGGATATCCCTGCCCCCCAGCTCCTTTCAAAACCACAAGTGTTGTCTCTAATCTCCTGATTTATAACATGTTAACTTCCATTGTCAGAAATGTGTCTTAAGGCACTCTGGATGTGTCAAGAAGATTTAATGCAGATAGTGGTTTATACAAAAAATGTGCTGTATAGATGAAGGGAAAGAAAAATCAAATAAACTTTCATAACTAAGGTACAGGATTCTAATGGTACTAGTCCAGATAAAGCAAGCAGGATGAGGGAACTTTTTAATATTTTCTTTTTGAGAAAAATGTCACGTTTTTAGAAAATATTATTGTAGTAGTACATTTGATCAATTTTGATGAGAATGAGCTCAAAAATGTACCTTATGGAGTCCATGTGCTTATTTGCTTCAGTGCATTAGACGTTACATTGTATTGTAAGGGAGAAGAAAGGCATGATCATTGAGTCATGGATCTGCTGGAACATAAGACATGTATGTAGACAGCAGTCCATCAGGGTCTGCCATCAAACATCAACTCACTGTCAAGGAGAGCCTCTATATTTCTACTATGAGAAAATTGAGGTTAATTAATCAGACCAATAAAAGTATTCTTCTTGTTTCCTGGATTTGCCTGGAGAGGGGGAGCAAATAACAAAACCCCACGATCATGATGCAAGGTCTGCTCCTTTTGTATGTGCATTGTGACATCACGCAGACAGAGAAAGGGATAGAGCTTGTGTTATGATGGTACAATGTTGCTTTTGTAATTTTGATGAAAACCTCCCATCCTGCAGATCTATGGGTTTCTTAGTGTTCATCATAAGTTCAAGGAGTGTTCCATGTACTGCTCCAGACCTAAAAAGGCTAAAGGCTCTCATTGGTATAAAGCTGAGCTGGTGGTCTTCAAGTAGCTCAGAGGTGAAGAACAACACTGAGATTTGTATGTTATGTTTATTTGTTTAAATATTTATTTATCTAATATATATTTGACCGCCCATCTCATCAAGGTGACATGTTAGCTGGGTGACTAACAGCAATTAAAGACAAAAGCAACAGCAACATAAAATGCATAACTGGCAGCCAAAGTAAAAAACAAACAAACAGTCAACAATTAAAACCACCATATCATGGACTCTAACTAACAATCTGACCCCCATGACCAGGAACTGAACTGTGTCTTTAGAGCTTTACAACAGGCTGGCCAATTTGTTCTCCAGAGGGTTGAAGTCCCAAAGGGCAGGTGCTAGAACAGAAAACACTTGCTTCCCGGGCCCTGCAAGTTGGCCCTCCTTAATTCATAAGACCTGTAGCGTACTTCTTCTGTCAGATCTGATGGGATGAGTAAAAATGATCAGGGAGAGGTGGTCCCTCAAATAATCCAGTCCCATGCCACGAAGGGTTTCTTAGATGACCACCAGCACCTTGAATTGTACCCAGTACAGCTTGCAGACCAAAGATGTAACATGCACACACCAAGGGGTGTTAATAACTGCCCATGCCTGCTGCATTTTGAACCAGCTGCAGTTTCCAAATGTTCTTCAAGGGCAGCCCCACACTGAAATAGTTCACTCAGGCAATGACTAAGACATGACTGAATGTGAAAAGAGCCTCTCGGTATAGGAAAGGGAGCAACTGGCACACAACAGAAGCAATGCAAAAGCCTTCCTAGCCATGGCTGCCTCCTGTTCCTCAAACAGGAGCCATGAGTTCAAAAGCTACAAGCATTATTCTGATTTATAAACCTGCCCAGAAGCTTTCTAAGTTTTGCATGTCATCACAAAATCAATCCCATTACAGCCCTTCTTTGGGACTTCAGGATTAATAGTGAGTTTGAACAAAGCTACTCAAAATGTATGGAGCTGTACGCAATAGCATAAAGCCCTCTATGTAGGTATACACCTTTTCTTATAAACAGAAGAAGCCTACACTTGTGCAAATTGCAAGGTATTTTAGAAAAAGATTGAGAATGTCATGTAACTGTCCTCTTTTCTGACATACGTTTTTCCAAGCTGTGCTTCTCTTGTAGTATTATGCTGTTTACACAAGTAGGTAACTTGTATGAGCTTTTATTTTGGTAAATAAACTAACTCCAACAATGTATGCAAATCTCTTGACAGAGATTTTCATAAGAACTTCATGATAAATTCAAAACCAAATTGGAAATGCAAATAAAACACATCACTTTTAACACTTGAGATTGGCCACCCCCAAATACTTATTTCTGTATTTTGATATTTCTAAGGATTCCTTGTGTGAGCAGTACTATTTCAACTTGGATATTTTTAATTTGATAAAAACCAGTACCTAATTCAGATAAAATATTCAAATTGCACCTACTGTATCTCTTGTACGTACTGTAATCATTAAGCAGCATAGCAGTCCATATGAATATCTGGGTTTATACACTCTGTGAAATACAATTTAGCCTCAATTATCCACAGAACCTGGGTAACTGACATATTCAGATAATTCTTTTAATATTTTAAAATGTTTAATTACTTTAATAAATGTAGATGTATCTTTAATTAATGTAGATATCACCCAAATATACAAAAAAAGACGATCCTGCAGATTTCATTAGGAAAAAACAATGTTTTTATCCATGAAAAGATCTACTGCAAATGTTTCCATTTGAATAAACATTTTGGAATAATTTTGGGATGTTTTCCATGTTTTAAAGTTTTATAAGTCTTCAGTGAAGTTAGCTGTTCCAGAACTGCCTCACACAAGTGCTATGTAAATTTCTGAATGAACCTGGATAGAAGTCTGGCCTTAAAGCTGTTATCTAATCTACATAGTATGAGACCTTCTAAGAACCATCTATGGTAATTATTTTTGTAATCCTTTATACGGCAACATAAAGAGGTTCACCACTGTATGGCATGGTAATCTTTGGCTTACAGGGTGTATTTGATTTGGTATGCTCCAAGCTGTTCTAGCATATGTATCTTATTATTGTGAGCGGTCAGCAAAAGATGATGAAGGAAGAAGTTCTTTAAATTTAATTTAAGTATGAGTAGGCTGTTTTGATTTCAAGAGTATAAGTCATGGTTTTTGGGATGTAATATGTGATATAAATATGTTACTGAATTATTTATATAGTTATGGTTTTATTCATCCACTAAAACATTTTTAAGATGTCTTTCATCAAATAAATGAAATGATCATATTGCATACAATATTGCAAACATTAACCTCCCCAAAAAATGTTGGACAGACTGATAAGTTGTCTAGATAAATAAGACGCTTTCCTGCAAAAGTGGCAGAAGAGTGAGTTGGTTATGTAATAATGGAAAAGTTAATAGTTAACATTGCAGTTTTATTTTTGCATATAACATAAAATCTAGAATCATTTGAATCCCAGTGACCATAGAATTACCTTTTTAGCTGATGCATATCTGATTTTCAATTCAAAACTACATGGATTTTGTTGTGGTTGTGAACCCATTCTTTCTCTCTTTATTTGTCAATGGGACATTTGGAATATAGATTGCTGGATAAACACTCTGACCCATTCGTTAAAGCCCTATCCACTGTCTTGCTCAAACCCTAGTGCATTTACTGAGCTGTTTTAATACAATGGACTTCAGTAAAAATATATTTGCTTAAATCCAAAATATACAGTTGAATGATATTGAAGAATGGGCTGTCAAACAGCTTGCTGTTACAGGAATTAAATATATAGTTTACTAAAGAATAATGTGTATTTGTACATATATATGTGAATCTGTATGCAAGCATAAACATTCAGATTATTGAGGCTGGTCCCTGCATCATCTTGTTTCAGTATAGTGATTGTAAAACTAGGCCAAATAAATATCGAAATACATGACATAAAACTCCTACACAGAGCTCTGTAATTCCAAATGTAAAGCATAACATACAACGGAACCTGGGGTCTGCGAATTCTGCCAGGTATAAGGATGTCCTTTTATATATGTTGGCTTCAATCCCATTATAGGTCAAAGACATGACATCCCAATAAACATTCATGGATCACTGGGAAATCATAGGGAAGTATGGACCTTCTTCATTTCACATTTCTCAACCAATTATTTATGGACTCTTCTCGTGCTTCAGGTCACGTACCCTGACCTCCTATTATGCAAAGCCCAATTCTATAAATATGTTGCTAGCTAATAGTATCTACTACTTATGGCCTGTGCTTGCAGATTAAATTACCCATGGTTTACTCAACTCAAATTTCAAGGATTACGCAACATACTAAATGATAAATGACCTAAATTGATTTAATAGTTTAGTTGATCAATTAAATAATCAGAATTGATCACAATTATAGCAGCATATACATCCAGTAAATAATGAAATAACCATCCTACATTATGCTAAAGTGTGGTGAACTATTTTGTAGTTCAGTGGGTTGTGTGAACATTGCCATTTTGATGACAGAGGTGCATAGCTCTCCTTAGGTTATGCAAATACTACATACAGTTTTTTGGATTTAAGCCAGAGCAACTTATTCTGTACTTTGATGTGTGGAAGAACAATCAACATACTCAGACAGGAATACTTTGTTTTATCTGAATATTCTTGAGCTAAATTTCCCTAAAATATACATACTATTTTTGCTCTTTGTCTAATTTACTTTTTCGTATGAATGTATTCTTAATAAACCTCGGTATCTCTGTTTAACATTACTTGTTTTGCCCTGGGTCCTTGATGTGTGTTGGCCTAGACTCATTTCACTTCAACATAAATCATAAATGATAAGGTGCAAACTTTTGAAAACCATCTCTGCAGGAGACATATTTGAATAGCAGCATGTATGGATTTTCTACATTAGTGTCCATTTCATCAACTGGAGAAGTGCTGTTGGCCTGATTGGCTCTGACAGCCGATGACCCATAGATTTACTGGAGTAAGAGAATGGTCCATTTCTCTGCTCTGTGCCACTTCCAAAAAAAGCTGTTCCAAGAAATCTAATAAGGAACAGATGCCTCTTCATGCAAGCCCACTATGTCTGCTTACGAAGCTCACTATCTATCCTAATGGGTATGAATGTTAATAGTGGTCTGGCATGTTTGCTTGGTAAATTGCTAGGCGGAAGTCTTGGGATAGAAAAAGTGAACTTGGGCTGATAGTTGTAATAACTGAGTTCAGAGTTGTCTCTGAGTCTTGTAGACAATGTCAGGGATCACATGGGAACAGAGCAATAGGGAAATTGGGGAGTTCAAGAAAAATGACCATATGTCCCAATTTTTTTTTTTTTAAAAAAAACATTTTGCTTAAACTCTACTCAGCTTTTCTGAGTTGACTCTCCCCATTCATCTTCTCTCACTTCATCAAGTCTTAGAATCATTAAATATACTTTTAAACTGGTTACTAAATTCTGGAGGAGCACATGGGGCTTTATGGTGATAGGTTGCAACCCATGCACCAGGAAGTAGCTGGACCAAGTTCTGACAAGGGTGAGACAGCAAAGCAAATAGATCAATGATTTCCATCAGCTTTTACTGCAGGAGGAAGGGGATAGTCTTCAAGATCCAGCAATGTTTTGTTTTTTTTAATTTTTTATTCTTTACAACAAACACAAAACATACATAAACAAACAAAAACATACAAAGGCATAAAAAAAAAAAATCTTCCATTTTATACCGTGTGTCAACCAGTTACCAAATCGTTGGTGCCCCTTTCATAATCTTCACTCATTTATGTAAATTCTCATATCATCTATTCAAAATATACTTGTATACTTATCAATTATCAATTATTAATCATTTGTAGCTAGTCTATAAAATCATTTATTACAAGAAATTTTAGCTTTCATTATAGGATTAATAATACATTTTTATCCATTGATTATATATGTATATATATATATAATAATTAATATCAAATTTCTATTATAA
The DNA here is from genome assembly GCF_059951505.1 of Python bivittatus. NCBI lineage: Eukaryota > Metazoa > Chordata > Lepidosauria > Squamata > Pythonidae > Python > Python bivittatus. The sequence continues at coordinate 47,020,999 of NW_028277098.1, read as the reverse complement.
AATTTCCTAATCCATTACATTACTATATTTTCTCATCTAACCATTAATAAAACAAATCCCGTGTCATATAAAATTGCTTATCTTCTTACTCTAATTTCAAATATCAATTTAACTCATCTCTGCACATTCCATAATTTTCAATAACTTCCTCCTGCATAGATACTTTTTCATTCTTCCAATTCTTAAAAGTTACAGTTCTAACCACTATCAAAACATACTTCATTCTTCACTACATGTTTCAACAAAAATATCTCTAATTTAAAATCTGTATGTTACTATGTCCAACCATATATAAATTTTAGTCTAATATCTTAAAACATTTAGAATCAAATACAATTCTTTACTATATATCTCAGTTTTATACCTTATTCAAACACTTGCATAGTTTTAAGTTCACCCTTTTCATTCAATATCTGTTTATTCCTTTTTCTATATTATTGGATAAGAGAAAGCAATAATAAATGTCCTTTCAAATATTCTGCTTTTTGAAGCTTCTGTCAGTTCCATCATTGTTGTATTCCCCTCATTTTTTCTTTAGGCATCTGGAGTAGTTTCTTTCAATATTGTTTTACTTCTTCTTTTTAAGTATTCTCTTAGTACAATTTTCCATTATAATCTTGTATAATCTTTTTCTCACCCTCATTACCAAGAACAAGTCTGTCCTCTTCATTTATCAATTGATTAACCCTTTTTGATTCTCAGTTTATAAGCCTCAAAATAGTTCTGTTTAGTGTTTCTGATTTCTTGTGCTATTTCTTCCTTTTCCATTGATCCCGTTTTATGTTTAATTAAGTCCATTTTAGCTTTGATGTCTTTTTTTTTTTTGCGGGAATTTCTGCAGCTCTTCTTCCAGTTTTTTATAGTCATCCTCGATAGTTTAAAAATCTTTTTCTGCATTGTGTTTCTCGTATAGTCTATTATCAAACCCCTTGTATAGACCTTCATTAAGTCAAAGGATTCTTTATCTTTGTTCTTGCCAAGAGAAAGAAAAAAAAAAGAGAAAAAAAGAAAAAAGAAGAGGAGGGAAAAGGCTAGGTCTCTTTAAAAGTCCAACTGGGGGGGGGGGGGGGAATAGAGAGCAAAGCAAAGCTTCTACCAGAAAGAAGAGCTACTGCCACTAAACAAGGCTCTTGTGACTAACTCAAACTTTCCATCTTGAATATTTTCAAAATCGCTTTCAACTCCGCTTTCTTATTTATAGTTATTCGGATGGCACCTGTACAAACATGCACATCCCACTATCTTTTTAGAAAGCCCAAAGTCCTTGAGTATACGTCACAATGAAAAGAAAAACACTATATCAAGCCTCTAGATGGCAGTGCAACTTTCTTTCATTTACTTTCTCTTAACTCCACTTTCCCCATTTCCAAAACAAAAAATATAGGTTTCTTCTAACAATAAAAAAAAATCTTAATCAAAAAAGAAGCTTGAGATAAAAGATTATTGAGTATTGAAAAGAAAAAGCCAGTCCAGTTAAAAATATATTTTTTTAAAAGAAAAACATCTTGCCAATTCCACTAAAAAGGGAAAGTTAAAAAACAAAGATTTTTTCCCCCTTTTTTTTTATAAGGCTCAATCTCGCCGCTTAATCCACTTTTCTTCACTTTTAAAAATCTCTTTAAGTTACTTAAGGTGTTCTCTAAGAATAGTTGAACAGTAAAGGTCCATCTCACCCGGTTGACACCCCTCTCCTTCTTCTTCCTTTGGAGCTGTCCCGGCTTTCGCAGTCATTAAATGGCTGCCTCTCTTCCGCCGGCTTCAAGAGCTTCTCCTGGGATTCATCTGGGACTTGCGGTGTCCCTGAGATCCGCAGGACGCACCCTTTGCAATCACCGTCTCTACGGGACGGCTTAGGTCCATCGGGACCATCTGGGGGGGGAGATATCGGCTGCGATCCTGGGAGCCCAGGATCGCCTGCCATATCGCCGCGACGCCAGCTCCGCCCCCCAAGATCCAGCAATGTTGAAGGAGTCTCCCAAGTTGAATCGGCTACTAAGAACCAATCATATCATTGAGGTTCTGCCCCAAGCCCACATAACAATGCCAACCTCACTGGATCGGTCCTGGGAATTCTGAAAGAGCTCTTTTAACTTTGCTGCATCTGTAATATTGTAAATGCACCTGTGATGCCTACACAGATAAAGTATTCATGAGTGTCTGTGGGGAGGGACACTGAGTAGTGGGCTGGGAGAAGGAAGTTACCTAGCCAATGAAAGAAAGGATAGTGGTTAAAGTAAGAAGGGAAAGGGAAGCTGAAAAAAGACATGCCAGCAACAAAGCAGGAGTTAAAGACATTCTTTGGAAGGGAATGTCTGAGTTATTCCACAGAGAAGCTGTTGTAGGGTCATTCTATAGTAAAGCACTTGAACTGAGAGATTGCCAGGCCTAGCCAAGGCTATAAAAGTGACTGAGGCATTTACCTTTCTTATGGGGCACCTCCAAAAGTGCTAGTGGCAGAACTGAATACAGAAAAGTAGCTGTGGCATAGCTGTTGTAAACTAGCCCATGTGTTTTTCATTCTTAGCAAAAGCTCCTGCTTCTTTTTGCAACATAGTTTTGGCAGTCTTTTGTCACTCGGAGTAAGATGATCTCATTCCATTGGGAAAACTGAATTTGCATTACTGTTGGGAGATTTCCTCCTGCAACTGTGTTCCAGCCCGTTACACCCACTCATGGTTGTGGTGTCCATGCTGGATCTGCCTTGAGGACTGCAGGTTGAATTATCTGTTGTTGCTGACCCTGCAGAGTTTAGAAAAGAAGAACAATGACATTTTGAGGAAAGAGGCCAATGGAGAGGCCTATGTGCCAAGTTCTGAAAAGAAAAACCTCAACCCTTTGGGTTTTTTCCCAGCCATGTTTATTCATTTCCCTTTAAAAATGACAACAACTTTTTGATTTTGATTACATCTAACTTCATAGTTTTTCTGCCCTGTAGATACTACATAGTATGATAATTACAAACCTAAAAATCTGTATTTTAGCCCACCCATCAAAAACCTTTAGTCCCGTATGCTTTGACCTAAAACAAAACCCTAGTAAGCTTTATTCTTGAAATATTAAGATGGCATGGCTCCACCTGTTGCCTTCACTCTACTCCACACTTTACTTTACTCCATACTCTTAAACTTTACTCCACACTCTTAAAAAAGAACTTTGCATCTTTTCCCTATTATCTCAATTAAGTTAACATGAATTACAAGTATCAGTAGTCTCCGTACTTGTGGAGGGTGCTGGGCTGAAAAGGTTGTCCTGTGAGGACAAATAAGAAAAAAATATCACAAACGTGATGTAATGTCACCATTGAATTTTGAAAGCACGGGATGGGGACTGATACGGTCTGCCAGTACTCCCCCTTGAGTTGCAGTTTATCACCATCTAGTGGTGGACTACAACTACAGACATTTGTATTGTCAGAATCCAGGATCAGGGAGTCCAAGTCTTCTGCTAGAATGAGTATGAATTAAATTGTGAGCAAGATGTTAAGCATTCTAGATACTTTCATCAGGCAAGATGTTGACAAAAGCAAGCAGGGGAGGGAGGGGAGACTGCAAAACTTCAGGTTAGATGATCAGAGTGTTAGAACTCAGCATTAGAAGAACCGAAATCTTCAGTCGGATTAAATGGATAAAACTGTTCTAAGTACCAGGCAGGTATACTCTGGACTCTGGGGAATCATCAAATTTATAGTGACTACTTTTCCCATTTTCAAAAATATCACATCCAGCTGATCAAAATCTGGAAAGAATCCAAGTAACTACTGGATTTTATATTATTTTTAAAAGGTGGGAAAAACAAGAAGCTGCAACACTTTATCCCCTTCTTAAGATTCTGTCCATGTTGCTTTCCAAAACTTCATCATTATCAACTTTTTCTTTTTTGCCCCTCAGTCACCTCTTCAAACCTGCTTTTTGTAACATTTTCTTACATGAAAATACCTGGTGATCTCAGAGTTTGTTCATAGTGGTTTTGGAGAGCTTACCTATTTGGGTTCAGAACATAAAGAAAGTACTGTATCTCTAAAAGAACTCTTTCTTAGCTATTATATACATTATCCATTCATGGAGTTTATTTCAAGATTAGAATAAATGCCTTTGCTCCTATATATTAAAAAAAATGTGTGAAAAGGCTTAGCTTAAGTTATCACATGTCCTCAACCCCAGAGCTGCTATTAAGCAGTCAAGAATATATTATTGGTGCTTGCTCTACTTAAGCTTCTGAGTCTGTCACAAATGGAGAGTAATGGTAATAGCTGAACCTATAACTGAATATATTTTTTTCCATCACAATGTTTACCTTTGGTCAATCTGCAAGCATTCAGCTGCTGCTAAAACTTCTAGGTTCTGCTATAAAATCATGCTACACCCTCCCAGGTTGAATAGGAAGCTATGTTAATGAAGAAATGATTAGAAACAGAAGGGTAACTTTGTTCTAATGTTCCCACTTTGGTTCTTAGCATAAACTCATAAACTATTCACTTCTCCCTTTGATTCTGCAAAATTCTTAGAACTTCTGAATCAGCTCATTAGATTCCCCTCTTCACCACAAAGGAACAATATACGAAAAAAAGTATTACATATTTAACTATATGCTATTTCATATTACAGCCATAAATATTGAACTTCCATAATTCTTTCATCTTACATTCCTCAGTCAGCTTCAAGCATTAGGTTTCAGTGATGTTAGATGCATTGGCTCAAGGCAGCAATATTTAAAGGGTGAGTCAGAATTAGGTGGGTGGCTGTCAGTCTCCCTGCAACAGATATCAGCAAATGGTAGAATAAGAGGCAGATCAGAATGCCAGACTGACACTCTTCGGCTCCAGGTGAAAAGCCCTGTATTGTAGACCTGTAATCTACAATATTCCATTTATAATTAAATATTTGGAAATGATTAGGAATGCAAAGCTATTCAAGGATACCCATTAAGACAGATAATCAACCTAAAATTAGTATGTGTTGCAAGCTTCTGAGCTTCTCAGAACTGGACATTTAATTTAATGTAGTACGGCTTTCATACCTAGTGGAATCTAACAAATAGAGAAAACAATTTAGAGTGCTTACTGTGCATGAGATGTGGCAATTAGACAAATTCATGGAGAATCAGACTATCAATGACTAAGTCATCAAAGTCACCTTCGCATATAAAGACAATACCCTCTCAAATACCCTTGGCTAGAGAAGAACAGCAATGGACAGAACTCTGGAATTTTGTGGGACAAAGGCATCTGACTGTCCACACTGGAAGACAAGCTGTCTAATATAATAGGACTCATTCATATTTTTTAAATAATTGTTGGCTGATCAATCCAGCATTCAGAAGATAAATGTCTCCAATACTTGAGCCAAGTTTTTCTTTTCATGTGAGCAAGTTCTTATGATTTCAGCAAGTAAATTCACAAAGAGGAAAATGTGCCATGAAATTGTATCATTTTGACTGAGTTATTATTGCCTGTTTTTGTTATTGGAACCTTCTGTTAAGAATCCTTCTGATAGATGCTATTAAGAAGAAAAAAAGAATGCTAGAAAGCCTTAATTAATCTGATGACCATTGGTTCCCATGCCCATCAATTTCTTCTTTTAATGAAAATGAACTTGTTTTTCATTTATAACAGAGCAGTGCTAATTTAGCACTAACTCATTTACTAATGTAGTCTGAGCAAATTTATTGGAAAATGAAAACTGGGGTAGAACTGTACAAATAATCTGGATTCCAGATTTTTTTGATTTCCAAGTTTATGTGTATGGGAAAGTATTTTCTTCCTGTCAGCTAGATGCTTACCTCCTACCCATTCTATATACAAATAAATTAACTCACTTAAATATTGTAACATGATAGAAAATGTTATGCTAGTATTTTAGTATAAAGATAATTTGATTTCAATGACCAGATTTTGCTTCTCAACTGTTAATAATCAAGATATGACTGCTTTCATGAACATTTCTTCTGTTGAAGTCTAGTTTCAGAATATTCAGCTCTATTGTGAGGAGTTTGGGTGTTCTTCATAACAAGATAATTCAAATCCATGTTTAACTTGATGACACTTTGACCAAAACTTACCTATGGTGACCATACTATCCAATAACAACTCTCTGAGCCACTGCTGTAATTCATTTCCTGGGGAAGTGTGTAAGATTCTTGGACATGTTGGAACCACTGATTACATAACGGATGCCTCCTCCAGGCTGGCTTATAAAGGTCTCTACAAATCTTGTCCTGCCAATGATAACTCAACTCATTAAAGCTTTCTTTTTGCAGGTAGCATTAAAGGATCCAGCCAGACCTGTTGCTATCATTCTATCCAGTCTATCACTCTTACTATCTTTGTTTTTGTCTTTTATCTTTTTTTCCTTTTATTGCTTTTATTGTAATTTCTTTGTTTTCATTGTTGTGAGCCACCCAGAGTCATTGGGAGTTGGGCAGTGTACACATTTATCATTGTTGTTGGTCGCAGAGACAGCCATATGTTTAGGCCTGATTTGGCATTTTTATCCACCTATTGAGTCCTTCCCAAGGACCTGGGATAGGCAGATATTGTTTGATAGTGTTAAAGGTATCATCGCAGAATATAAGCTGTTCCAAGTAAAGCTGCCTTTTGCAACTGACTGATGGTGATTTTGTCAATGCTGATGGTGTTCAAGTGGGGCTCCAGATGTTTTGGGATTGCACCCAAGGCACTATTGGTACTATCTTTGCTTTCTTTTGCCACAGTTGTTCTCTTTCAATTTGCAGGTCTTTGTATTTTGTGATTTTCTCCAGTTCTTTCTCTTCTATTCCACTGTCACCAGGTATTGCAATGTTCACTATCCAGACTTTTTTATCTTTTTTATCAACAATTGTTAAGTCTGGGGTGTTATGTGGCAGGTGCTTGGCTGTTTGAATTCTAAAGTCCCAGAGCACTTTAGCTTCTTCATTTTATATTACTTTGTATCACCTTTATCATCATCTATTGGTTAGGGTCCAATATTCCATATATAGCCAAACTGGTGGACAAGATAGTAATGTCTTAGATTAACTAATCCTTTTCAGACCAGGTTAAAACCTAGATTTAGCAGAGAGACAGATCTGGTTGTCCTGAAAGATAATCTATAATGGGAAAAAGACATGTAACCTTGTTCCATTTTCATACAAATGTCAGCTTAGCTTAGAGCAGAATCATAGGTTCTCTAGATACCACAACTCTCGACTTACTGAGCAACTGACTATGATACTGGGTTGCATAACTTGTAGACCTTAGACATCCTGAAGTGCTTTAAATAGATATGGACTTATACCTTCATTGTGACTGTAATCAAGAGTAATGCAATACACTGTTTCAGAAACTAAGCAGGGAAAATGTATTATTGGGCCAATCCACAGGGAGGATTAAAACAGGCAAGATGGTAGTTCCTGCATGGCAATATAAACCTCACCCATTTTGTATATCATATACATGGAGCAGGGCTTAGTCATGATTCTGCAACAACATCTTGCCTGCTTTGACATCCTAACCTCATCCATAGCTTGCAAACACCACTGACTGTACATGTTTATCAGTGATACGTTCAGGTCAGACAAAATAGAATACTTATTTGCTCAGTGTCAAAGAAACATGGAATTCACAGCATTTATTTATTTATTTATTTATTTATTTATTTCTAATTTAGTCACTGCCTATCTCACTCAAGAACGACTCAAGAGCGCCCATGTCACTCAAGAGCGATATTATTTATTTATTTACTTCCAGTTTGGTACTACCCAACTCCAGGCTGACTCTGGGTGATTCATATGTAAAAAGGACACAAATACAACAAAATAAATAGAAATTCAATCAGGAAATAAACTAAATAGCAAATCTAGGCAACTACATCAGAACATGTATGACATATGACAAACTTCATGTAGTACTGGCTTCAGTGCTTTGTCATAAAAGAAAAGGATTACACAAATTAATAGAAAAAAATAAGCCTATTGGATGTAGTATTGAAATGTATATTTATTAAATACCTGAAGAAGGACAGGACTTGCAATGTGCAAGATTCACATTGCCTGTTACATGCATTATACACACACATAAACACACACATTACCAGCCAGATAGAATATCAGTAGGAATGAAAGGAAAGTTTCTGTGTGTAAATATGAACGTGTGTAAGTCACTATTCAAAGAGAAGTGTCTCTTTCTCTCTCTGTTTTTAAAGAGATCATAGAAATATTCTTCCCAACTACAGACCTATATATCTATGAATATAATTAGTCAGCTATATGCCAGTTGGAAGTGTTGTGTCCAACACAAACAGAGAACATACTTGAGGATAAACAGGAGGGCTTCACAGCAGGAAGCTCTATGATGAAACTTTGCCTGATTCTGCATCAATTGGCTAAAAAGTATACATATAGCAACATCTCACAGCTGTTACTTTTATGGACTTCAGGGCAGCCTTTGACCAGATTTCAAAAGTCCTTTAAGGGAAAAAATGAAGAACTCTATTATTCAGAAGCAGTTGTGATATTCTTCTGCAAGTGCATTTGCTGTTGATATACAAATTGTATGATCCAACAAGACATAGAGTAAGATACAAAGGCTGGATAGTTTTCTCATTAATTCCAATGGCTAAGGGGGTGAACAAGTTTTTTTTTTTTTATCTTGGCCCCTTTTTTGTTTAATATTTATATAAACTTTCTCTTTAAACCTCTGCAGGTGATAGACTTACGTGTCCTGAAAATTGGTGGACCAACAGCTTCCTATTTTGTTGTATGCATATGACACTGCCATCTTGTCACAAACCCAAACTGGTTTCAGGCTCTTAAAGCCCTTGTTCAAAATTGCCAAGAACAGCAGCTAGCTGCTATCTTATTTTTATGATTATTCTAAAATCCATAGGTGGCATATAAACAGCTATGATCTAGAACTTGTCAAATGTATCTAGGAGTTGTTTTCCAAGCTTCCAAGAAGGAAAATAGTTCATGCTAACTATGCCTCCTCTGTGGCTCAAAAAAGTGCCAAAGTTATCTTAAGATTTCACTGAAACCACAGAGAGAATTTTATTCCAGCAGTTCTTAAACTTCTTGTCACAAAATCAGTCACACAATTATCATGTGGGGTGCAATTAGGATCTTATTTCAACTATAGCACCCATGAAAAAGTCCAACCAGAGTTTTAAAGATCATTTTTTTCAATCTCTTAAATGGATTCTTAATGTAATTCTAAAACTAGGTGTCAGGTTGCCCAAAATTGAAGCTAAAGTTCAGTTGGTTGTTTTGTAAGGTTTGCGATGGGTTATTTGCATTAATATCATTAATATCATCTGATAATATTAGACCTACATGGTGAAAGAACATAAACAAATTGCAATTGTGGTATGGCCTTTCATTTGATTATCTATTAACACTAGAATCAGAAAAGACTAAAGAGATTGTCAGATAGAAAAATTAGACATAGAATTTCAGACCAGTTCAAGCTGAACTTCAAAGATCTATTGACCCCTTAGAGAATTCCAAATATCTGCTCCAGCAGCTTACCTGAATTCTATTATGCATCCCAGATGGGTATTCTCTAGAGCTCCCTTCAATGTTCTACACTTAGCACTCATGGAATACAGATATCAGAAAACTCCAGGTCACTGAATGTTCTGCTCATGCAATTAAGGTGAGACTGAATCAACTAAGCATGTCTCCTTGCCCTTTCTTCTGCAGTGATACACACTTACGCAGCCTTGTATTTACCGAAATGTATCTCAACTACAGATGTGACACAAAATTGAACATTCAGCTCTGACAAATTTTTGTGCGAAAGTTGGGTTTTGTCTTGTGGAAAACCATAGGAAAAACTTTCATGAGTCCATGCAATTTCTAAATAATGAATAGCTGTTGGAGTTGCAAGGCTCTGATCTTGAATAGAGTTGACCTCCAAATGTACCTACCGACAAGTTAGGAGAATAAACATATTCTTGAATTTATCTGAAAGTTCTAACTTCAAAAGTTTTGCGCATAAACATCTCAAGGGATCCTGCAGGCAAAACAAGGGGAGAGAAACAATTATTACAAAATAACCCTGGCAATGTTGATATTTTATGTATTATAAAGGAAATGTAATGTTGTATCTTCTATGGTTTTCAAGCATGAAAAATGCATGCATGTATGAAAAATATCAAGGAATGCTAGAATAGACTTTGATGAGATATTCATGGCCAAGTTGAAGAGAAACATGGCTTAAATTAAAGCCATAGCATTTTTATTCCTTATCTCTAATTTAATCTTTTTCTCAAATTGGAAACAAAACCTAATTTGCTAATATGACTTTTTGTTTCATAGATTTTTTTCATTATCCAGAATTCCACACAGATTATTATTTTAGGCTCTGGGTTCTTAGCTTCTCTAACACCATCATAGCTCTCACTTTTACCGTATATAAGCTCTTAGTTTCACTGCTACATTTCAGTGTAGGGATTAGTAACATACTTTGCAAATATCAAGAGCTATGAAAATATACATCGGACAACTGCATCATAACAATATATCATCCTTCAGCAAATCTCCCAACAAGATGTTAAAAGTTCTTTGGTTCTTAGACAGGTCACACTGAGATACTGAAACTAAGCCAACTTCTCAGATATGAGCATAATGAGATATTGGAAACTGGAATTGAACCCACGTTGCCTGTCCATTTGTAGAATAAATCAGGCCATAAACCCAAGAGTCAAATAACAATGAACCTTAGGGGAAATTCAGAATCAAGTATCGCAGTCCAAGACATTTCCAATTACCTAAATTTTATCATTAAATGTATTTGTTTTGCATTTTAAAAATACCCTTATGACCTCTTTGGTCTGCATGCTTATCGCATATTGCATACTTGCAGATGTTTTGTTTAAGATAGTTTGCAATTGCTCCACCTGGCATTCTTCTGGGCATGTACTTTCCCTTTGTACTTCCCTTTGCTTTGCACACTTTGAAGCTCAGTTCAAAAACAAAAACTATGAATGGAAGCAGATCCAAATGGAAAAGCTGAGTCAAACTCTCTTCACAGGGCCTTTTTTCATAGATAAAGCTGTCCCCATGTTATCAGTCCCCTTCATGGATCACTGCCTTGTCGTGGCGAAGGGGCTTGCGTGACTCAGTGAAGCCATGAGCTATACCGTGCAGGGCCACCCAAGATGGACAGGTCATGACAGAGAGTTCTGACAAAATGTGGTCCACTGGAGAAGGAAATGGCAACCCACTCCAGTATCCTTGCCAAGAAAACCCCATGGACAATGTTAAAAGGCTAAAAGATATGATGCCGGAAGATGAGCCCCTCAGGTCGGAAGGTGTCCAATATGCTACTGGGGAAGAGCGGAGGGCATTTCCAAGTAGCTCCAGAAAGAGTGAAGCAGCTGGGCCAAAGCCGAAAGGACGTTCAGCTGTGGATGTATCTGGAAGCGAAAAGAAGGTCCGATACTGTAAAGAACAATATTGTATAGGTACCTCGAATGTAAGATCTATGAACCAAGGCAAGCTGGATGTGGTAAAACATGAGATGACAAGATTGAACATTGACATCTTGGGAATCAGCAAACTGAAATGGACAGGAATGGGTGAATTTAATTCGGGTGACCATTATATCTACTACTGTGGCCAAGAAACCCTTAGAAGAAATGGAGTTGCACTGATAGTCAATAAGAGAGTGGGAAAGGCAGTAATGGGGTACAACCTCAAAAACGACAGAACTCAGTGTGTATCCAAGGCAAACCATTCAATATCACAGTCATCCAAGTCTATGCCCCAATCACTGATGCTGAAGAAGCTGAAGTTGACCGCTTCTATGAAGACCTACAACACCTTCTAGAACTAGCACCAAAAAAAGATGTCCTTTTCATCATAGGGGATTGGAATGCTAAAGTAGGAAGTCAAGGAGTAATCGGAATAACAGGCAAGTTTGGCCTTGGAGTACAAAATGAAGCAGGGCAAAGGCTAACAGAGTTCTGTCAAGAGAACAAGCTAGTCATAGCAAACACTCTTTTCCAACAACACAAGAGATGACTCTACACATGGACATCACCAGATGGTCAATACCGAAACCAGATTGATTATATACTTTGCAGCCAAAGATGGAGAAGCTCTATACAGACAGCAAAAACAAGACCAGGAGCTGACTGTGGCTCAGATCATGAGCTTCTTACTGCAAAATTTAGGCTTAAATTGAAGAATGTAGGGAAAACCACTAGACCACTCAGGTATGACTTAGATCATATTCCTTGTGAGTACACAGTGAAGGTAATGAATAGATTTAGAGGATTAGATTTGGTAGACAGAGTGCCTGAAGAACTATGGACGGAGGTCCGTAACATTGTACAGGAGGCAGCAACTAAAACCATCCCAAAGAAAAAGAAATGCAAGAAAGCAAAATGGCTGTCTGATGAGGCTTTACAAATAGCTATGGAAAGAAGGAATGCGAAAAGCAAGGGTGAAAGGGAAAGATATAAGCAACTGAATGCAGATTTCCAGAGAATAGCAAGGAGAGATAAGAAGGCCTTCTTAAATGAACAATGCAAAGAAACTGAGGAAAACAACAGAATGGGGAAGACTAGAGATCTCTACAAGAAAATTGGAGATATGAAAGGAATGTTTAGTGCAAAGATGGGCATGATAAAGGACAAAAAAGGCAGGGACCTAACAGAAGCAGAAGAGATTAAGAAGAGGTGGCAAGAATACACAGAAGAACTATACAAGAAAGATCTTAATGTCCCTGATGCCCACGCTGGTGTGATACTGACCTTGAGCCAGACATCCTAGAGAGTGAAGTCAAGTGGGCCTTAGGAAGCATTGCTAACAACAACGCTAGTAGAGATGACAGTATTCCAGGTGAGTTATTTAAAATACTAAAAGACGATGGTGTTAAAGTGCTGCACTCAATATGCCAGCAAGTTTGGAAAACGCAACAGTGGCCACGGGATTGGAAAAGGTCAGTTTATGTTCCAATTCCAAAGAAGGGCAATGCCAAAGAATGCTCAAACTATCACACAATTGCACACATTTCGCATGCTAGCAAGGTTATGCTCAAAATCCTACAAGCTAGGCTTCAGCAATACATGAACCGAGAACTACTGGATGTACAAGCTGGGTTTCGAAGAGGCAGAGGAACTAGAGATCAAATCGCCAACATTCGCTGGATCATGGAGAAAACACGAGAGTTCCAGAAAAATATCTACTTCTGCTTCATTGACTATGCAAAAGCCTTTGATTGTGTCGATCACAACAAACTCTGGCAAATTCTTAAAGAGATGGGAGTACCAGACCACCTTACCTGTCTCCTGAGAAATCTGTATGCGGGCCAAGAAGCAACAGTTAGAACCAGTCATGGAACAACCGATTGGTTCAAAATAGGGAAAGGTGTACATCATGAGAAATGCCAGGCTGGAAGAATCACAAGCCGGAATTAAGATTGCAGGGAGAATCATCAACAGCCTCAGATATGCAGACGATACCACCCTAATGGCAGAAAGTGAAGAAGAACTAAAGAGCCTCTTGATGAGGGTGAAAGAGGAGAGTGCGAAAGCTGGCTTGAAACTCAACATTAAAAAAACTAAGATCATGGCATCTGGACCCATCAATTCCTGGCAAATAGAAGGGGTAGAAATGGAAGCAGTAACAGACTTCATTTATTTGGGCTCCAAGATCACCGCAGATGGAGATTGCAACCATGGAATTAAAAGACGCTTGCTCCTTGGGAGGAAAGCTATGGCAAGCCTAGATAGCATATTAAAAAGCAGAGACGTCACCTTGCCGACAAAGATCTGCATAGTCAAAGCTATGGTTTTTCCAGTAGTAATGTATGGCTGTGAGAGCTGGACCATAAAGAAGGCTGAGCGCCTTTGAACTGTGGTGCTGGAGAAGACTCTTAAGAGTCCCCTGGACTGCTAGGAGGTCAAACCAGTCAGCTGGCTTTTAAGAATTAATCTATAATTGTAAGGAAAATGACATTGCTGCTTTTCCTTATAGTGTTGCTCTTAAATGAAATCAACCCTGATTGCTCATTGGAAGGATCGATAATGAAGCTCAAGCTCAGATACTTTGGTCACCTAATGCGAAGAGAGATCTCTTTGGAGAAGACCCTGATGCTGGGAAAGATTGAAGGCAAAAGGAGAAGAGGACGGCAGAGGATGAGATGGTTAGATAGCATCACTGAAGCAATGAGCATGAAACTGAGCAAACTCAGGGAGGCAGTGAAGGACAGGAAGGCCTGGCACAATATGGTTCATGGGGTCACGAAGAGTCGGACACGACTTAACGACTAAACAACAACAACAATGTTATCAGTGTCCTTATTTTTTCAAATGCTTTCCATGTCAACATCTGGGCTTGTGATCTTAATATGACAATGAGTTTTAATCAGCTGGCTTTTAAGAATTAATCTATAATTGTAAGGAAAATGACATTGCTGCTTTTCCTTATAGTGTTGCTCTTTTTTTTTTCTAAATATCAACCATGTTCCATTGTTAGGCGATGATAGAGTATTATCAGTTTGGTTTTATTTTATCACACATAATAATTTATTAGATTTGTATCCCTCCCCAACTTGTTAAATTCTTTAAAATAAAATACCTACGATTAGTTTTTATAGGTATTTGTTATCAATAAATCAATGTAATATGCAGATGTTAAGAAATGAATAAAGTGGAATAAAGAATTAGAGGTTCCTGTGTTATGTAGACAATGGGAGAGTGTTTTAACTTCTATAGCAACAGTGTCAATGGACCTCAAATTATGACTTCTATAATAAAAAATAATATTTAGAATTTATTGGACTCTATTACATTTGTATAGAAAAGAATGGTCAAAAACAACATTTTGTTGGAGATGTAATAAGGATAATGCTTCTTTAAAACATGTTTCTACAATGACCTATACTTACCAAGTTTTGGGAGAAATTAGTGGAGTATATAAGGTGTAAGGTAAGTATATTAGGTGACAAAAGGTAAAATTTTCAGAGGATAATATTCTTTTAAATTATTAACTACTACAGGGAACTTGACAACTGGACAACATAAACCGGACAATGTAAATGGATTCTCCGTGCCCTTACTATGGCCAAAAGACTGATATTGAAGCATTGGAAAGATAAATGTATGGCCCCATTTACTCAATGGATTGGACCTGATTGTACTTGCCACTTATGCGCGGATTGCCTGTAGATGTAGGCTTTGTATGGACAAGTATAATGAAATATGGGACTCATTTATACAAAATACAACAGGTTAAAAAAAAAAGCCAATAGTCATATTAATGTGTTAGAAATAAATATGTACCTGAATAATATTTGCATTAGATAAGTATATATAGAATTGTAATTGTTATAATGACATACTGTATTAACATGTGGGGGTTTTTTCCTTGTTGTATTTCGTTTTGTCAAAGCACTTTCTATGTATTTTTTTTTTCCCTACTTCTCAATAATAAAAAATAAATTTTAAAAAATTGTATCTCTCCTGACTCTCAACTATTCTGGGTAGCTCTCAACAATCAAAGACATTACAAACAAGACAAGATAAAGATAAAAGATAGCAAGTGTGACAGTGTCTTACTGTTTGGGGTGTCTGTGCAGTACAATGGAAGGGGGGAAAACAAATGGCCACAAGGGCATTACGACAACATCCTACAAATGTCATGATTAATGTACTCATGATAGAAAGTTGGGATGGAAGTATGTAACGGTGGATTTGTGTAATGACATCATTGCACATGAATCATCATTTTGGCATCCTCAGGGTTTGCTGTAGACCTCCCTGTTTTAGAACCAATTTCATTTTTAATTGAACAGTGGGCTATGAATCTTAAGTAAACAAAAATTAGGTGAAGAATTACCAATCTCAGACCGAGATAAAGGTGACTGATATTTAATCAGAGTGCCTATGGAATAAATTGAGATTAAGTGGAGGAGTGTTTTTCTTTCAATATTTATAGTTATTTTATTTGATTGTTAAAGCTACATCCTGTCTTTCATCCAGGAATTCCAGGAAATGTATGAAACTGTAAGTTAAACGTAGCACCTTATTGGGAACAGCCATTAAATGCAGGGCTTTTACCATCCTGACCTCCTGGATGAAAGGAAATTTGATGAAGCTCTTAAAAGTTACGATGCCAATGATGGCAGGCTGCAAAGCTGGCCTCATCCCTTTTGCACAGGAGCATTTTACATGTTGACTAGGCTAGGCATAAAATATGAAGGTCAGCCATGCCCATCTTCAAGCATGAGGCTAGCAACAGAGGAGAGATGCAGAGTGACATCATTAATTCAATAACATTGCCAGAAAAAAATCTGAAGAGGCTGGGTTTTGTTTGATTTCTGAGCTGCTGCCTTTAATGAAGTGCCAGTCAGAGCTTTCTGTAGCAGTTGCAGGAGTATTAGTTTTGGCAAGAAACATGAAGGCCTAGTAGACTAGAAGGAGTCAGCAGCCAACAGAATAAAAAAGAAACAAGCAAGAATGCTGCTGCTAGGAAAGGAAAAGCCTAAGCTTTGGAAAGCGAGGGGAAGGAAGACTATCCAGCCACCATTGTTATAGTATCTCCATAGTAGCTGTGCAATGCAAACTGAGGCATAAACATGAACGCCCAAAATTAAGCCACACACAGATGATGCTTATCTACCACAAAGAGAAATGGATAGAGCAGGGAAAGAGAACGTTTTTCAGGGAATCTAAGGAAGTAATCCTGTGGACTTTCTTCTCATGTGATTTTTGTTTGTTTTTTAACTTTCAGCGACAAATCCATGCCAGGGCTATTCACAGGATATAGTCAAAAAGGTCAAGATGGTGGCCCTGATGGTGCACAATTGAAATTCTGCCTGTTTTTTATGGGCCGTGCACATTCAACACATATTTAAAAATGGGCAGAGCTTTGATTGCATTGTTGTAGCCACCATCTTGACCTTTTTGACCACAGTTGTGGACACCCCTGGAACCATCTTTGTGAATCTGCAGGGCTGCACAACGTGTGGTCCCCAGCTGATGAATGACAATTCCCATCATCTTTCACTTTTAACCATATTTGTTTGATCTCAAAGGCTTTGGCACAATAACATCTGGAAAGGTATATGTTTCCCATGTTAACTATATTTTTTCTTGAATATATTAATGTGGACAATTTTATATTATGTAGCCATTCTCCAGATAGGTGGACACCAACTCCCAGAATTTCCCAAACAGCTTGTCCTTTACTGAGAATTCTAAAAATCAAAATCCATGTATCTAAAGAAAGTAAAGTTTATTTGATGAACTTGACTTCTGATGACTTAATAGATGAAGAGATATAGAGTTAATACATATGGATAAATAAAAAATTTGCTGGATAAATTATAGGGCCAACATAAGGAACCAACATGCCCTATCTCAGTAGAACTTCTGACTTGACACATAGAGACTTGTATTGTTATTTCCAGATAAGGCTGCTATAGGTAGTCTAAATCAGAGTTTCTCAACCTTGGCAACTTTAAGTTGTGTGGACTTCAACTTTCAGAATTCCCCAGCCAGCATGGGAAATTCTGGGAGTTGAAGTCCACACATCTTAAAGTTGCCAAGGTTGAGAAACACTGGTCTAGATGACCCCATGTTCCATTTGTAAGCTTTGCTTGTTTCCTGTTTTCCCATCATTTTACTTCTTTTTTCTTAACATAGAAAATTCACAAAAGAGGAAATGAAATAGAGGATAATACGCACTCTGGAGACAGGGGCAGGAGCAGAGCTGGAGCTAGGTGCAGCACAGCTCGAGACCTCGGAGCTGGAGGCAGCGGAGTTGTGGTCAGTTGCTGGCAGCAGGGAGTTGGAATTGGATACCTTAAAGACAGATCTGTGGGTAGTCTGAGGTCATTGGTCTGGGGTCCAGTATCATCACTGTGCATATGACAACCAGTTATGAATCTCAACCCAAACCTTCCAGGTTATGGTGTCAATGTCCTGACCCAGTGTCTGGAGGCTGTTTGGGTCTGAGGAGGAACAAACTCAGGCTCAGTCCTGACAGGACTGAGTGACTGTGGTTACTTGGGCCCCCGGGATCTGGGGATTTGTCATCTTTGGTCTTGAATGGGCTTGTACTTCTCCATTCAAGACTGGTGTGCAACCTGTGGGTCTCTCAGCTCCTACTCAAAGAGCAGGGAGCAGCTGTGGCCAGGAAGGTCTTATTACAGATCTAATTGGTGCATCAGTTGCACCCGCTCCTAGAGTAGGAAGCTTTTCAGACAGCACGCACCTGATAGATGGATTACTGTAATGCATTCTACATGGGACTGCATTTGAAGACGATTTGCAAGCTACAGCTGGCCAGAATGCAGCAGCACAGGCAGTGACAGGCACACCATGTTATACCCATGTGTCACCAATGCTTTGCAAGCTGCACTAGTTGCCAGTTGGCTTCCAGGTGCAATTCAAGTGCTAGTTAATATTATGAAGCCATTCTTGGCATAGGGCCTGGTTATTTGAGGAACTGTCTATCTCCAATAGTTTCTGCCCATCCAGTAAAATTGGGCAGAGTAGGCATGCTTCAGGTCCCTTCAATTAAACACTACCACAGTCAGGACCTAGAATGTGTATCTTCTCTGTCACAATGCCTGACCTTTGGAATAGCATCCTTCTCAGATATTTGTATGGACCCCACCCTGCAGCTGGAGTGGCAGAAGGACTAATTAAACTGACCACTAAAAGCCTGCCTAAACATTTAAAAGTTCTGCAGAACTTCTCAAAAGTGTCCAGGCTCTGAATATATAGTCTGCTTAACTCTAAAGGTGTGGAATATCACAAAGAGGTGTCATGTATCTTCACACTACATATTTGCTGTCCATGTTGTATAGTAAGAAAGCAATTTTTATGTTTGTCCGTAACAGACTGATTTCTTTTGATCTGTCCTGGGGCAATCTCCTAGTAATTGTCCTGGTTCATACTAAGAAAGAAGCCTCAGTGAACACACCTCCACTTACTTCTGACAGAACCATACACCTCTGTAGTCAGTGCCATTTACTAAGGGGAAACTGATATTTTCCAGGAATTCCACCAGATATATCCAGAACCAGCTTGCAAATAAGTTTTTCAAATTTTGAAAAGTTACAGAGAGGTAGAAGTAATTGCAGGAATAAACATTTCTGAACATGGGAGATTTAGGAGATCAAGTGATGTTTATTTAGTGACTCATTTGGCAATGGCCAACTGTCCCTGAATTTCAGTAACAAGTACTTCTTGCCCTATAAGAAACCACATAAACTTTGTCTGCATGTGTGCAGAAGTGTGCTATTTCTTTATTCTGTTAAGTCTTGGACTCCATTTGAGCATATGAGCTCCTAGCAGGAATCTAATAGATGCAGGAAAATACGGTTGATGCCAAACTGGGGGTTTTCAATTATGTTTGGCAGTTTTCTGTTTTGAAGTATTTACTAATTACTCAGATGAAAATCATTCTCATATCAGAAGTTCAGGTTCAGGTTGATGGTTTTTACCTATGCTTTCCCAACTAATGTCCTTTTAAAAAACATCTATTTTAATAAATGAAAAAAATATTTTGAGTGAAATTAGGGCAGGCAATACTTTTTACAGACAACGGTCCTCACAGGAGGACTTACAGTATGACACATTTTTTTTCATGTACCCCAATTTATGTAACTACTAAGCATCATGCCCCTCTACAGCTGAATTGATATGTGTAGCTTTGCATCATTAATTATTAGTGATGCAATTGAACTTTCAGTTATCCAACTGGATGCGTAAATGCTGCCAATGCCATGGAACCAACTGGTGGTGTACATACTGGGGAGAGTCTTCTCTGTCATTATCCTCCCCCTCTGAAACAGTATTCCCTTCAAAGTTAGATTGGTCCCAGTCCTGTGAGGGTTTCAAAAAGCCACTGAAGAACTGGACTGTCCAGAGAACCTTTGAGGTTTTGGTGCTTCCTATAGTGGGGAAGTTGTTTTCTGATTACTATTCTTTGGTACTATAATCTGCAACGTGATATTGTCTTTTTAATCTGTTCTTGCATTTTATTTGTTTCATCAAACTTATAGACCACCTCAATCATGGTCCTAACCCTAGGTGACATTCAGAGTATAAATAATTAAGGTTAAGACAATAGATGAAAGAGAGAGAGAGAGAGAAATAATATCAATAATAATGAAGTTAGCAAACACCTACATCAGAGGAAACAATGGGACCAGCTATAAAATCATAGAAGATGGGACTGTAAGTTTCTCAGAGTTGTATATGATTGAGCAGCAAAGAAACCTCAATAAATAAATTTGTCTATTTTGTTTATTATTACAAGCTAAGACATTCATAATGCTTAATCCAGACAAGTACCCATAAGTTTATTGCCCTGCAGACATTCATTATTCTTCGGTTGGCAGGCTTATACAACACTGTGGTGTCAACTAGATACTTTTTAATCAGTATAAAATGAACGCCAAACCCCTTTTCAGTTCAGAACATAGAGAGGTGAAAATTGCTTTATACGTGGGAAGTCTGTGAATCCTATGACTCCAAGGATGCTTGCACTGGCACATAATCAAACATTTAAGAATCCAGCATATTGCCAAAGATGTTTCCAATTAAAGAACCTGTTCCATTCACTTTTTTGAGCAATTTCAGTTGGACGCATTTATGCTTAACCTTTTATCAGGTGTAAAATCTGTTTAAATACTGAAACTTGTTTGATCATCAAATTAAAGCAAAAAGAATGGTGGAGCAAATTCAGGAATGTGGGCTCTTGTTTCTTTTTTGCCCACCCACTAGCGTTAAAATCTTACGTCTGAAAAATGTTTGCCCACCACAGACATAATCGATTGATGCAATATCCTTGTTGTGATTGGGCATGGGTACATAAATTCGCAGAGATAACTGTCAACCTTTGATCGATAACTCTAACTTTAATCCTAATTCTCACAAAAACACAAGACAGCCAGAAATAAGTGGACATAATAGATTGGTGTCCAAAACTCACTGGTGGGTAAACCTTTTTGGCTGCCCCCACCCCCCAAAGTCTTTATTTATATACAGTGTATATCCTGGGTGATGTTTTCAGTTTTCACCAGGAGGCAGTGCATGACTCTTTTTTGTCTTTATTAGGAATTGTCAGATGTACATAGCCTTATTCTATGGGGTGCAAACCATCTATCAGATGCCTGCAGTTTAGATAACCATGTACAGTCCATTAACTATAGGAGATATCCATGTCCCAGCATTCATTGGTGTCACTGGAAGGGATATATTGAATCTATCAATATGATAAATACAGTCCACCTTCCCTTAAACTCTCAGAGATAGAGATAGAGACAGAGATACAGATGTTACTGTATATCATACCCCTGTGTCAGTAGAATTTATAACAAGACAGCCATTTTCTAAAGCACCAGCTAGACTCAGTGGCTGGCTTTCATGGAAGGCAAGCTCACTCCTATGGGAGCTCTCTGATAAGAAAGGTGTGAAGTCACAGTACACTGACTTAGTCACTAAGTCAAGCAGCAACCATACCTTGATAACAACCCAGGCAGAAATCACTAGGGTGTGTGGACTTGTTTGGGAAGCCTAGCCTGGAGCTCAAGTGGCCTCTTCTAGGGAAGCAATCTGAAATTGCCTCCCTGTGAGGGTTCTATGTTTTCCAAGGACTGGACACACCACAGCATAAAGGATAACTGTACAAAATACTTTATTGTAGCACACAGTTTTCCTATTGCCTCCACCCTCCTAGGCTTTGCAAGTTGATGTAGTCACATAAAGAAGACTTTGATGGTTAGTCCTTATAACAAATAAAAGTCTTAAAGTTTGTAAAGTGGCATACAGGTAGTCCTCAACTTACGGCCATAATAGGGACCAGAAAATTCATCATTAAGCAGTGCGGTCATTAAGTGAGGCATCATGAGACTGCACCCAATTTTATGACCTTTTTTGCCACTGTTGTTAAGTGAAACATCATATGACTGTGACTCTGTCACTAAGTGAAGTGGTCATAAAGTGAAATGTCACTGACTGCGCCTGACTTACAATGTCAGTTTGGTAGTTCCAGCTATGATAATTAAGCAAATCACCACAGGTTATTAAGTGCGGAGTCATGTGACTGCGACTTGCAACTTCTTGCTGGCTTCCCCATTAACTTTGCTTGTTGGAAGCTGGCTGTGAAGATTGAAAATGGTGATCATGTGACTGCAGGGCACTGTGACAGTTGTACATCATGCCAGTTGCCAAGCACCTGAATCGCAATTACAAGCCTGAAAACAAAGAAATAATGATCTGCTATTATAAATTAAGTCCAATGAGAAGTAGGATATCTGGAAAGAATGCACCAGTTCTGGAAAGAACAACATCCAGAATCAGAAATAACAGAATAGAGGCTAGCAGATCAACATCATTTTATAATATGAAATAAAGTATTCACAGATGTAGAACTGGAAGAACAACAAAGGTCTACCCAGGGCAAAGAAACCGAAGCCTTGCCAGCTCAGACTGTAGAGGCAAACCAGGGGGAGTTGGCAGTAGAGGAAGCCAGCATAGCTATTGAATCGTTTTCATTCCCAAACCAGGCACCCTCTCCTTTGCCTTCTCCACAGGAAGAACAAAGCCCTCTAACTAAAAAGCAAGAGGAATTGAAACAATGAATATCTGGGCATCTAGGACAGCAGAAAAACAACAGAATAAGGTTGCCTGAATTGAAGCTTGTTACAAAGAAACAGCTAGCACAAGTATTAAAAGAGGCCAATACTGTAATATCAAATATAAGCACCAGCTCACTGCAAGAAACAAACCAACTAATGTACAGCACGGCTGCAGTTATAACTGAACACCTTGGATGCAAAATCAACAAACAAGAAAAAAAACCAAACAATGCACCATCAAAATAGAAGATCAGGTTGGAAAATAAGATCAGCATGCTAAGGTCAGACGCAAGCAAGCTAGAACAGATGAAAGAAAAGAAGCTGAAGAACAAGAAAACCAAAGAATACCCGATCAAGAAATATCACCTAGAAACAAGGAAGATCAAGGAAGCACTGGAAGCACCAAATAACAGCCATAGCCAAGAAGATCAGCAAAGCCTGAATTGCACAGTATAGGCAAGAATTTCCAATTTCAGTCAGATCAGAAATGTTTCTACCTCTATATCAATGGAGAGACTGCAATGAACCAGTCAACACCTGACAAAGAAGAAACAGTGCAGTTCTGGGTGCAGCTATGGGACAACCCAAAGAAATACAAGAATGCAGCTTGGATAAAGGAGGTAGATAAGAATACAAAAGAAACTGAAATGAAAGAACTTGTAATAACAGCAGAAATGGCGGGGAAAGGGGCAAGGAAGATCAAAAATTAGTCAACACCAGGTGAAGATGAACTGCATGGTTTTTGGTTGAAACATCTGACTGTTCTACACCCATTCATTGCCAAGCAGTTTAACAACATACTGCAAGGAGGTGAAATTGAAGATTGATTAACATCTGGCAAACCTACCTGATAATGAAAGATCCAGCAAAAGGGGCAGCACTAGGCAGCTACAGGCCAATTACTGTTTGCCCACAACTTTCAAATTGCTAACTGATGTGGTAGCTGATGCAGTCCAACAGCATCTAATTGAAAACAAGCTCTTTCCATCTGAGCAGAAAGGAAACTGCCCAAACAGCAGAGGAACAAAAGATCAGCCCCTAATTGACAAGATGATTTTGGAAAACTACAAGAGAAGGAAGACCAACTTGAATGTAGCTTGAATTGATTACAAGAAGGCATTTGACTCCCTGACACATGACTGGATAATCAAGTGCCTAGAAACAGGAGTCAGTAGAAACATCAGAAGCTTTGCGCAAAGATCAATGGCACAATGGAAGGAATAGTTGCTGGTCAGTGGTGATAGACTAAGAGAGATTAACATCAAGAGAGGAATCTTTCAAGGAGACTCACATCACACTAATGTTTGTCACTGCATTGATTCCTCTGCCAACAATACTGAACAAGTCAGGCCATGGCTGTCAAATATCAAAAACATCTGCCAGGCTTTACATGGATGATCTGAAGATTTTAAAGATAAAGAGGCAAGGGAATTTGGCAGACATCAATCAGAATGATAGTATGATTTTTCCCAACAGTTTGGCTGGCTGATTAATATGAACCCACAAGGTACTTTTGTAGCTCCTGAAATTAGTGGAAATGCTACCATTATCTTTTATTTGTTTGTTTAAAATCCCTATACCATCCATTTCTATTTTTCTGGCTCTTGAAATATCCAGTTGAACAAATCATTACAAACCAGGAACATAAAAACTCAAAAGAAAAACTCTGTTAAATAAACATGAAACAGAATGAAAATCAGGTTCAGTATCATTTGAACTAAAAGTAGCTAACTATTTGATGGATTCTCAGCGTCCAGTTTAAAGAATCATCAGAAGCCTTCAGGTTGCTCACCTATTATTAATATCTGGACAGTTGGCTAAGCCAACATATTGTATCACTTTATAATAATCAATAGACAATAGAAATGCTAATTAAACTACTAACAAATGTTGCATAAATTGTCATCTTAAATTTGAAAGTTTCCAGTTAGGTAAAGCATCTCAACAATTCAGAGGAATAAGTATCTACAGATGTAGTATTTCTCAATGTAATTTTACACAGTCACAATCCTGCAAAATTTCATTTAAGTATGGTAGTTCCTATTCAAGCAAAATAAATAAGGAATTCATAATTATTTATTCCTAGAAAAAATTCTTAGAGGAATTCTTGGGATAGGCAATCTTGTCTTAAAGCTAAATTAAACATGATGTTAATCATGTGAACGTAAATCCCATGCATGCTTTTTTAAAAAAGAAACTGTTGTAAAGTGAAGTGAAGAAAAAGAGTTTAACTAATTAAAATGATTTCCTTATCAGCTTATCTTTTAAAAAATTCACATCCTTGACATTCAAGCAATGTTTGGTTTACCCCTACATAAACGGAACGTATACTGTTTTTACATGAGAAGAATTCCAGATGCAAATAATTTAGAAGGAGACTGAAAATCACTTTTGCTACTGAACTCCGAACACGACAGTTTAATAATATGTGATATGGCATGGCATTTAAAAAATACAAAAATAATCCCAGTGCAAGGTTTACAGTTAACACAATTTCCTTCTCACGTCATTGGCAGGGGCTGAGGTCCAGCAGTGAATTGATTTATTGGAAGTTCATGTTGCTCTTCCATTAAACCTCTCAGTGCCATTAACTGTGAGCTGTGAATAAAGACAGTCTCCCCCCCCCACACACAATGTGCATTCAGGTGCTAGTTTAAATCACTCTTGGGAAAGCAATGTATCCATCTCAAGCAGCAAAGAAAACAATGGCTTGGATAATGGTTGAGTAGAGATGCCTTTGGAGAGACAATACCACTGCAGGCACGAAAGTTGCTATGCTACAAAGGTCTATTTATGCAGGTGGGATACGTTCTTTCCATTGGAAACCATAAGTGTTCTTTACTATCCATTCTTCCCTCCCATTAGCATCCTGTTTAAATGCACAGAGGGGAAAGGGTGAGAAAATTTTGTTGGTGACATTGAATTTACTTTCACTTATCTGAAATATGATTGTGCGGCATACACAAAATAAAGCTCACAAAATCAGGTACTGTTTAAATTGAGTTTTCTGGTATTTTACCCTTCAGAAGTGAAATAATGTTGTGGTTTTAAAAAACAACAGTATTTCTCTTCCTTTGGATTGTGTATCTGCTATTGAACGTGGCACTCTGATGTTTAAGATTTAAAAAAAAACAAAAAACTTGCAGGCTTGGCGGGAAGAAGAAACCACTGCAGGGAAGGTCCAAGGGCTGGGTTGAATTCTTCCTGGCGGAGCTTCTGTACAGTCCTTGGAATTTCATTTGGAATAAATCTAGGCAATTTCCATTCCATAGTGTAGAACTACAAAGCAGGAGTAAAACATTAAGCAAAGCACCCTGCTTTTGATTTCTTGCCAGTAATATGAACAGAGAAGATGCACAACATAGAGAAACAAATGGATGAGTAGCTCCCAAAGGTTTTCTACTCATGGGCTACTTTTATGGGTCTGTGTGCTGTATTGACAACTTTTGACACATTCTCATCTGGCTGATTTGGTTCTTTGGAGCAGGGTTCCTCAACCTTGGCAACTTTAAGACGGGTGGACTTCAACTCCCAGAATTCCACAGCCAGCCCATGCTGGCTGGGGAATTCTGGGAGTTGAAGTCCACCCGTCTTAAAGTTGCCAAGGTTGAGGAACCGTGCTTTGGAGGAATTTAAGAAGTTTTGCCTACTACCTGCCCATCAGTTGTCTTAACCAGAAACCCGGGTTTAGAAGTAAGGTCTGATTGCTATATACATTTGTAGAATGTTGAGCTACCTAGCAAGATACAGATAAACAATACAGGTCATGATTAAAACTAAAGTGATTCACTAGCAAAATGTAGACTAAGGTCTTATGCTCGATGAAGTGTTATATTTATAATACCCTGTTACAAATAGTCAGAGATAAAGGGCATGAAGGCAACATGCATCAGGACCACTCATCCAACGTAACCTCCAAACCAGGACAGGTGACCCTGACTGGGTCTCATAGTCAACCACAGCCCCTCCAAAATGCATCCACTCAACCAGAGATGCCCACAAAATATGTAATGATAAAGGTACAGTATATCTGAGTTGCAACCTCCTCTTCCTCTCTATCACACATAATGATCCATTTAAATTAATAAGGGTTATGTTTAGCATTAAGCACACTCAAGAAAAAAAAAAGAATGCTTCTTTCATAATGGACAGAAGCTGTTAACCAAAGAAGATATTGGAAGGTTCTACTTTTCAACCAGGTAACCACCAACATTTTACAAGAGGAAAAATAAAAGCACAGGTAAAATCTAAAGGTGCAAGTAGAAAAGATTAATAAAGAATGAAAAGAGATACTGAAATTTCATTTAGCTGGATAGAATATAACCTAATGTGCATATTGGACAAAATCCACGTACAAGTAAAAACTCAAATCTAGCAGATAATTGGAGATTGGAAGAAGCGATCTGTCAAAGTTGGCCCCTGAGCACAACAAGGATATACGCAGGATATGAATCCTTACTGCAGAAACATATGGGCATGGATCACAAGTCCTACATATCTTAACCATCAGGCCTGTGGAAAATAAAACTCTTACAGAATTCTAAATCTAAATCAAGAATAAATCAAGAGAATCAAGAGAAAAGGCTTAAGTAAAACCACAAAGAACAAAAAGCTATAACCTTCTCTAGGAGCAAAAGTTGGAGAAGAAAAGTAGAAAAGTAATAATATTGTATAAAAAGAAGAATCAGGGCCGTTGGCAGAGGTAATACATAAAAACATGGACTGAGAAACTAAATACAAAACAGGGTTATCAAGCTGTAGCACCTTGACTTGCAACAGAGTCAGCAGAGGATTCATAAAGAGAGGCCAGAATCAGGGTGAGGAAATGAATATAGTCACATTCATCAGATATAGAGTAACCACTGGTAGCATCCTCAGGATGTTGCTGTTTTGGTTGTTCTGACGAAAGCAGCATTGTCTTTTCACACTTTTCAGTGTGTGTGTGATGTTGTGATGAATGAACAAAAGGGGCAGAACTCCAGCCATGATGTCACGATCCATCTGCATGAGGGCCAGAAAAAGGCAAGATGGCAACTGCAACTCTATGCTTGAAGTCACACTCTGTTTTATATAACAAAGGGGGCAGGGCGGGGCGAGGCTTCATTTGTACAATCATGGCTGCCATTTTGGCTTTTTTGACACCCCATGGACATCCCTGTCATGTACTACTTTTGTCAGTCTGCCACCCCATCCCCTTGTGGATGCTGCTAGTGGCCATTCAGATGGAAGATAGTGACCTTAAGAAAAGAGGAGTGATTGCTTTAATAACTAATGTCTTATGTTATTTATGTGCTTTTATTTTTTTCTTATTTTGTTTTAATTGTTAGCCACCCAGAGTCATGCACATGAGATGGGTGACCATATAAATTTATTAAATAAATAAATAAACTTAAATGCACCACCATCATTCACTCTTTCTCCTTCTTTATATATAAATGTTAGATGTATATTCATCAGACCTATACAAACTCTCCCTCCTCATTCTCTCTCTCTCACTCACACACACATTTTTCACTCTCAAACATATATAACTTTCTCTGTTTTCTCCCTCCCCTCCCTCTTCCCCTCTCCCCTATAAATGGTAGGTCACAGCAGCGACAGCTGTCCTGGTAGTAAACTTTTGAAAATTTGCATTTTACATAATTCTTTCCAGAATTCCACTGGGTTGGGAAGAATATAGAATTGTCAATAATCTGGAATGTTTTATTTAATCTCTCTCTCCACTGTCCTCAGAATATGATATCAAAGCTAGTAAAAGTGGAAAAGAATGGGTGAAAATTTTGCTTGCTTGATTTTTTTAAAAAATAAGAACTTCTAGTGTGTGAAAAAGCAAAATGCATAGATTTAACTACCTAAGTGCAAGGTTTGGAATAGTTAGCTCCTATTCAATCATGTTTTTGATGCTGGATTAGGCTCTTCATTCTTAACAGCTGAATAGCAAGCAATGTAATAGAGGTCCTTGGCTGCTACAGTGGGTGAAAATTTACCTTTCTTCGCTTCCCTGCTGTAGAAAATCTTAGCAGAACTCACAAATTTCATAAAAGGAAGCAGAAAGAACTTGAGATTAATAAAAATCGTATCTGGGAGAAATCAAAACTGACAGATTCAGTTTGTAACACAAATCCTCAGAACAAAATAGAAGGCAATGAAAATTCATTGGAGTTCAACTGGAAGCAGGTGGGAGTATGATTGGCTGCAGGGATCCATCCACTAGTTCTTTTGTGGCTATACAAGATCAGCAGTTTTGTTTCCTGCAGCTGGCACCTGTGGCTTCCAATCTCTTATGCTGGTATATTTGCCATTAAAAAAATCAAAAACAAAACCAGACATGATAACATTCTAATTGCCAGCTATTCAGAGCAACAACAATCCCCTCCACTTCTTGCTTCTGGGTTTCTCAAGGAGATTTGGTTGATCGGTTTAGGAAAATAAGATGCTAAAATACATGGTCCTTTCATCTGATCCAGGAGGTTCTTCTACCTATGTCTACCAAATTTGTCCTATAAAGAACTTTCAGACCATGGTGGGTGGTAGCAGCAAAAAATACTGCCAAAGAGAACAAGTAAATGGCACATTATGAATTAAACAAGATAAAACAACTTATCTTCCAACATAGAACATCTTTCCCAACCATGTGCATAATTATCAGAAAGTGCACATGAAACATAACAATTGAGCCAACCCCAGAAAGATTTGCATTTGGTTTACAGACACCACCTAAGAACTGGAAAAAAAAAATCTAGAAGAACACAATGGCAGAACCATTTCTTTACTGTTGCCAAGAAACCAACATGGAGTCAAACTTACCCAGAAGTCAAGGTTGACTCAAGAGAGATTTGAATTGACTTTTAGTGCTTAGAATGCATCAACGTTCCTTCACCCTGAGAAAAAGAGACAACTGTTCCTTGACATTTTAAAACTTCCAGCTTATGGTAATCAAGATGCCTTTTGCATGAGTGATAGCAGCATAGGACACATAACTTCATGCCAGGATGCTGGGCTTGTGTTCTCCACGCAGAATCCCTGCTTTGACATATGATGAGAGTCCCTGCTGACTTTTTGGAAATTTCCTCCAATACCAACAGCATCTGTTCATGCCAGATTGTTCCCTGGGCCTTCACTATATCACGTGAAATGAGCTTTGCAAATGGTGCTCCTCCCCTCCTGACATATGCTTCCTGTCCTCACCACATGGACTTCATCAGCTGCTTTCTCTTTCTTTACAACCTTCAGAATCCAAAAACTTGTCACTCTACAACCCCTGTGTTATTGGCAAGTCTTTGCTAGCCAAACCTGTAATGGCTTTTTATTAATGTAACTAAATATCTCCTCTCTCTCCCCAAATCACTTTCAATAGCCTATTTATTTGAATACTGATACTTAGGGAGATCATAATTACTGGAAGAAGTAAGGACTTAGTTGTTGATAACCATTATCCACTTGGTAGGAATCACTGGATCCAATTACCTTGGAGACTTATAAACCTTTGTGTGCCTCATGTAGATCACCATCATATGATTGTTAGGTAGGAAGAGCAGATTGGCCAAGTCCCTGTCTCTTGCTTTATTGCCTTCTTTATAGACTTGCTTCTTAGAACTCCAAATAGTCAAAGGGAAACAGAGAAATGTGTAGATACCCCCTCCCATCACCCTCAAGCTTTGCCATTCCCAGTATACTTTTTTTCCCCCAGGTCAGGTGGACATATTTCTAAACCACCAAGCTTCATTTAGCTGCCATTTACATGCTTTTGCACTGACTACAGGTCCATATGGAATCCATAAAGCATATTGGAAATAAATATGATTTTAGAGGTTCATAGAGCACTAGCTTCATATTTAAAATTAAAAGTTTTTTCCCCCATTAAGTGAGATAGAGCAAGAGGCTTAGTGAATATCAGCGGAGTTTTCTGCAGATATACTGTTGCCTACAAGAATTGGAGTAGTGTAGGATGGTAAAACTGACTTTATTTAATTGTTCACTTTGGAGGAGAGAAATCACAAAATGAGACTGTTTAGAAGATTAAGTGTGTCTTTATTTGTAGCATGAAGAGGCTGTGTAGGTATCCCATTTTCTGTTCTTTTAAAATTAAAACAGCTTAGGACTAACAGGTTCACGTAGTTACTTCTATAAGTATTAGGAGAAAGGCAAGACGATCTGT
Source organism: Python bivittatus (assembly GCF_059951505.1). NCBI lineage: Eukaryota > Metazoa > Chordata > Lepidosauria > Squamata > Pythonidae > Python > Python bivittatus. The sequence goes on along the minus strand of NW_028277098.1, from coordinate 46,990,265 downwards.
AATCATCATCATCACCTGAAAAATGGAAGACAATCCCATCTTGTCTTCCCCATAGAGAAGATAAGTACATCCAGGGCTCCTGAGCTTCCACAGATCTTTTAACTGAAGGTTGGGACACTAAAAAGACTTGGCCAGGGACTAGCATTTGAGTCATCATGGTTCTGCTGATAATGAAATGTCCAACTTCACTTCTCTCAGGATTTTCGGCAGAAATTTTTATACCCCTAAAAAGTGCCAGTTTTGAGTCCAAAGCTTAGTTTATATAGAAAAAATGTCTAAATATTATATACATGCCACAAATCTATTCTTTAATCTGATTCTAGTTTCTCCTTTTCAGATCTAGTGTAAGTGAATAACCCCTGAGTGCCTTTCCCAAACTAATGCTTTCAGTACATCTGGAAGGTACTAGGTTGGAGAAGGCTATATAAAACAACTGTTGTGTAACCCATTGACATAAGAATCCATTAGCTCTGATAGGAGTAACTGTGGCCAATCATTGGGAACACATTTCACAGCCGCTTAAGAGAGCTGTCCCAGCTCCCACCTGTGGCACGGTGCACATATCAAATATACAGAAAGCATTCAAAAGAGTTCATCTGAGTGTCCTTGTTCTCTGGAGTGAGGCCGTCGAAACTGGGGAATCAACTTTACCGTTTTAGTGCTGTAGACTGTGGAAGTCCTACTGCGAGGAAGCACAAACTTGGGCCTTAATTTGTGTCTTTTCAATATTAAGCAATAACTTTTCAGAAATATGCCTGACCCTTTGAACTTGCTGAGATTTTTTTTTTTTATGCTGATGAGTTTGAGTTTCTTCTCTCTGTTATTTTTAGGGCATAAATTATCCTAGAAATATCTACTGAGGAGCATTATATAAAATTTGTATTCTTGCTGTACCATATATTCAGATTTTGAAGAAGGTATGCTGAATATAAATGGCCAAACAAGGCCTCTGTGGTGTGATTCTTGTTAAAGTTATCCACCACTAAGCAAGATTGGAAGGTGAGGGGGGGAGAAACTACTTAGGAGATATGATTTTTATTAATTACAGAGGATAAGAATGAGGAAAACAACAATTATTCTAAACTTTATTCTTTCATTAACCCAAAGTAAAGTATGTAAAGGAACGGCTTTTTTTCTTTTTAAACTTTCCAGATTTTCCAATTACAAATATTTGTCGCAGGGACAGTAAATCTATAGCTTAGAAAAATAAACATGGTAGTAATTGCTTTTATCGCACAAGAAAATTAACTTCGTTTATCTTCAGGTAATTAATCATTGGCAAAATTTTATGACTGCTCCATTTGTAGCCTGGTTTGTAGAGGGTAGCATCACTAAAATATGATCTACAATGATAAGGTCTGCTAACAGGGATATTTTCTACCCTTCTGCTGCTCTTGTATAAGTGTCCACATGAATTATGTGAAATAATATCCAGGGTCAAAGAGTTACAGAACTGTTTAAAAGCTGCTACTTGAAGAAACAATAAATAATGAGAACAACACTTGACATCCTCATTTGTATTAGCCCCTCCAGGGGAATGATAACTTTTGCTGTAAGTATACACTTCCTCATAAGTCTGGGATTTTCAGCAGAACTTGAGAACATTACGTCAAATGAATGTTTAAGAAACATGCTCCACCCTTTGTAAAAATGCTCCTGGTTTTTACAAAGGGTGGAGCGATCACCCTTTTTGCTTGCATATGTTTAGGAAACTATGTCAGTTATACTACAGAGGGTAAAGACATTGTGCAGGCATTAATAGCAAAATCTGAAGGGACAAGTGGACTATCCCTGTTTTCTCAACAGTAAGTTCAATCTGAAGCAACCACTGCTCCATGGATAGGTTTTCTTCCAAAGGATGTAGGCATCATAAACCAGAATAGCTGCTGTTCCTGTGAAGGAAGCCAAATGCTCAAGGGAGCATCTCTCTTTATTCAGAGCAGAACATACCACCTGGGACTATGTTGACTGCCAACAATGGTCATGGTGACTCCTTTATGTATTGAATATTTACAAGTCCCAAATGACTAAGGTTAAAGAGAATGCCATATAAAAACATAGGACATATATGCATTTAACATTTAAGCAATTCCTGTCAAGTGCACAGGGAAGTTTAAGACTACCAATAGAAGCGAATATGTGTAGCTCAGGGTTGAACTGTGGAATTGTTGGGGTTCTCTGAGCTTGTTTTCTTGCAAATGTTTCATTACCCAGCTAGGTAACATCTTCAGTGCTAGTGCTGAAGATGTTACCTAGCTGGGTAATGAAATGTTTGCAAGAAAACAACCAAGCTCAGAGAACCCCAAGGACTCCATAGTTTAAGACTAAACCAACTGAAGAAAAAACATGTCCACTGAGGGCAGATCTACTTTTTCTACTTGGCCCATTGCAAGTATGGGCCACTCACTATTTCCTGACTACAGGAATTGAAGACTTTGTCCTCTTCCTTCCAGCCCTTGCAAATGAACTCTAGTTTGTTTTCCAGCTTTGATTAAAAACTGCTGTTCTCCAACCTGAGCAGATGGTCTTCAATGCTTCATTCTGTTCAAATAGCAGCCCCAGCTCTGACTGGCTGCAGTGCCTGTGCAACTCCACTCTTTTGGTGGTTGGTCACTGTTATGCAGCCATTTCATGCTGGACTGGTCAGCAGTTGCTTGCTTGCTTTAAAACAGCATACTGGCTGGGAAATTCTGGGAGCTGAGGTCCACACATTTTAAAGTTGCTGAAATTGACAAGTGCTGCTTTCAATAATCTTTGGGTTGATCCAATGATGGCCCATAAACCCTAGAAGCTAGGTGATTTGGGGCAACTCTCTTTCAGCCCTAGGATGAAAGTAATGACAAACTATTTCTGAAAATGTTGCCTAGAAAGTTGCGTGGACTTATCAGGAGTGAAGTCTGATTCAAAGGCAGGTAGGAAGGGCAGAAAAAGAGGGAGTGGGAGGGAGAAAAAAAAGACAAAAGGCAGAAGGTTATACACATACCAACACAATAATATATGCCATTAATATCCACATATGTATATATACACAAACCATAATCCACCTGTTAAAATTGTCAGTAATGTGACCAGGGCCAATACACACCCCCAAACCCCCCAAGTCCAGTAACAACAACCTATCCTATCCTTTACTAAAAACCATTGGAGTGGCAGCAACATCCCATAACCATGTTGTTCTGTATTAGCAGAAGATTCTATCCATAATAGTGAAGATGACATGGACAAAGGGTGGGATAAGACGACATTTCAAAAATCTCAACTTCATTCATCTGCACAACTTAATATAATTTTTTTTTGGAAATGGAGATTCAGATTGTATTGTCATTGACATGAAGTCAGCAATTATCACAGGATAACAAGATCAGTTTGAAGTTTTAGTCTTATACTGTTCTTCCCCTGTTTTCAAATAGCTTTTTGACTAATGTAAGTAGTAATGATCAACCTCAGTGAGGCTTAAGAGAAACTTTTGGTATAGTTGATTACCATTCATGAATCAGAATGATGCAAAGTATAATTGAGAGGTAGATCTAGAAGTTCTGCATTTAAGACCCAACATTTTTCTCAGATAAGTTTGGGATGGTCATATTGAAAGAAGACAAATATGTCCTTGAATTATGCATCCATGCATTCTTCTTGGCATCAGTATGGAAGCGGTATGCCATTGGCTTCTTCCATTATTTTTTTTCAATGTTCCAGTCTTGCCTGCAGCTCTAGAATTCCCAAGTGCTCCTCCATCCAAGACTAATCAGTACTGATCTCCTACTCAGGTTGGAGATCAGCCAGTTGCTAGGTGCTGCCAGGTGCTGACACTAAAGTTATTATAAAGACCTGTGCATGCTTTCCATCCTCCAATTTTAGTTTCCATATCCTTACACTGTTTTTAATGGCTTTCTAAAATCCCTACTCAGTGGAGAGCTCTTGAATGATCAAATATTTTCCTTGAGTCCTGGACAACCAGCTGCAAGCAACTTGAAAGATGAGGTGGGGCTTGTCCCTCAGTCAGATGAAAAATAGCCCTCAGGAGTCCATATTTTTTAAAACTGTTCTGTTGGTCAAGCAGTCTCTGCTTTTCTCAGCAACTTGTGTATAAATCTGATGAAGTAGGAAGTTGAACCACAGGTCATGGAAATCCAATCATTTTTCTTCCTTGTTTTTACTGCTCATTAAGGTGAGGTATAACTTTACCTCACAGGACACCCCTTTTACTTTTTATCTGGAATGATCCCTGACAAATGCTAAGCAGGTCACATATGGCCTCTGTCAACTATACTACAAACCTTTTGTGCCTTTTAATAAAAACAAGATGAATGTTTGCTTTGCTTTTCAAATTTGTCCCACCCATCTCTGTGATAAGTGGTGCCACCGATGAAATAACACTTTGTCAAGTAGGTTGTTTCTTTTTTCTATTCTGGATCTGCAGCTGTGGAACCAGGACTACACCGGCATCCGGGTAGTGACCACAGCCATCCGGTAGTCAGAGTTTCTTTATTCCATAGCAGTGATTACAAATGGGAGGGCCATTTTCACACTAAGCTTATTTGATGACAAATAGAACAGAATGAAAAAGGCTTAGCCTAATTTCCTACTAATTAGATTGGATATTTATTGAAACCAGTCTGCCAGTTGCAGTCCCCAAATCGTATCATTATCTTTAATTCAAAGGCCTAAAATATTGATGAAAGTGTCTTAAACATTAGAATTCTTTGGAGTAAATTTGATTGGTTAACCATCTGCCTCTTCCATTATACCAACCTCACTTCTTCTTTGGATCTGCTATTTTGTATTTTGGCTCTAAAGTTCTAAGATTTCTAGGAAAACTCAGCTACAGTAATCATCTAAAGTTATGAGTAAATTCAAATGGGTTTCAGAGGACTCTTTGAGGTTGATGGTTTAGTTTAGCTTTGCAACAAGCTGTAGCAGCAAGACTAAACCATCAGCTTGTTACAAAACTTGCTACAGGTGAAAGGTTAAAATCCTCTGGTTCTCTATACTCTTGCCTCAATTTCCTGCCTTGGCGTAGAAGTAGCTATTGTAGTCACCACCTGTCTTTCAGGTGATGTCTTTACCTGGCTCCACCCTTAACCCCAGCATGTGAGGAACCTGAATGCCTTATTGGCAAGCGTCTGAAAAATAAGGGTGATAAAAATGAAGTAAATTCTATAACTGATGAATTGCATTCATCAATCTGTAAATTGATGAATGCAACTAGAGAAATCAACCCATCCTTCTTTGGAGAAAGATCAATTTCACAAGTGCTAAACAAATTTCTTTTCTTTTTTTTTAAGAAAAGGAGGGGGGGAAAGAATGTAACCATTCATTTTGTTGTGTTCAGCAGGCACATGTAAAACAATCAATGTTGGAGGAAATAAACATATAAAATTACAGACAGCCTTTTAAAGAAATAATCCTCCATAGAAAGCTGCAAATATAAGCTTACATTACTGTATATAAGGATATCATCTTAGGGAAAATTATAAGACAGGATAGATCTGTTTCTGGTTTAAAGGAAACTCTCTTTAAAGATGTTCCAAGTTGCAAATAAACATACAAAGTACTGAATATGTATAAGGAATATGAATTATCAGAGACAAGCATAATGCCCAAGACAAATAGACAAATTAAAGGTCAAACTCAAATGCAGTACTTAGTTAAGGTTCCTGTATTGCTCTGGAGAATAGACTAGCCTTTAATACCTGGAAAAGACCGGCTTAAATTAGAGACTGACAATAAAACTTGGCTCTCTCTTTCTCTCCCCCAACCCCACCTTGACACATTTCCTCCTGGAGTTTTCACTTGGATGTTTTAAAAACAACAGATTTATTTCTATACACAAAAGGGAGGGCTTTGGCTAATCTTCCTACCTCAGGCTCCCAGCTATGCCTCCATGTGCTTTGGGTATGTCTCAGCCAGAGTTTGGGATCTAGCTGGGGGCCTGGCAGGCAAACAGGTTATTGAGAGTGAATGTGAGGATGGAACCTGCCTGCCAATTCATTACATAAGCTTTTAATCAAGAGTAAATCATGGTAACCCCTGTTGTGTACGGTACCCTTCACAGATAGCAGTAAAATATTATGATTTTCCACTAAATAAAACATAATTTAGAGCATTCTTGAAAACATCCACCTGAGATTCCCTCCCCCTCAGATTTCTTCAGCTGTGATTTGGGGCCACCAAATTAGGAATCTCTGAATATAATATGGAAATAAATGCCAAAGAAGCATATGTTTCCTTGAAGTATCTACCATATGCTGAAGAGGAAATTTCTTTTTTAGCTTGAAAGTTTGCAGTTTGAGTTAAAAAAGTCTTCCTCTTCAGTAGGATATAGGGAAAATCTGAAAGAAATCACTGCTGAATATGCTTTTCTCTCTTCGTATTGCTTCATCAAGCAATTAATGAGGAAGAACCATGCTGATGGATATAGCTGTACATGTCACATGACCTGCATGGCTTAACGTCTACATTGTTGTCTAACAAGGTTGTACATGTTGTATGTAGAGTTGGGGAGGGCTCCAACCTTATCCTTTGCCTCAGACAGGGAAATACAATGTTGTCTAATACAATGGGGTGCTGATTTATTTACTTAATGTTAACAGCTGCACCAGCATAACATTTTGCCTAGAGTCATGTAAAAGTGAGATGGGTGGCTACATAAATCAAATAAATAAATCCAATAAATCAATTTAAAAAATTCACAAATGTGAATCAATAGAATTCAGCATCTTATAAAGCAAGGGCATTGTTCATATTATATGCTTTGAGTTTATCCTGTTTACAATATTATCTTCCATAGTGTGATGTAGGTGAGTGACTACTGTTTGTTTTTATCAATAGTTTAAAAAATCATGCCATACAGAGGAAAAAAGCACTCCTTTATGGTCTTCAAATTATATGTTAGTTTTTCCAAAAAGACCATACTTTGCTGTACCAATTCTTTCATAGGCACCCTTTCCAATGTTTCCAATATCTTTACTATTGCTATTATGCAAGAAGTAAGAGCAATGAGGGATACCACTGAAATAAGATTCAGCTGTAAATCAGGTAGAATTTTGTATGTAGAGTTGGGGAGGGCCCCAACCTTATCCTTTACCTCAGACAGGGAAATAGCTTGAGAAAATAGATTTAGTAATCTATGGACCCCAAACACTTTAAGAACTCTACTAATCTTAACATGGCACAATATACAGTTCACTTAGACTAGCCTTCCTCAGTCAGCTGCCATGCAGATCCTTGAATTCCCATAGTTGGGGCCAGGTCCTGCCATTAGATGAAATAAAGCAGCCATTTCAGAGAGTGACCCCTTACCTGTGTCTTTCTTACCCATTGCCAGGCTACCTTATAAAACTCAGGGCATCATCTGAAGGACCTCCCTAAGGAATTTATCTCTTCAGCAGGACACACAGGAGAACTATGAAACAGCTTCCATATACTGTAAAAAAAAAAAAATGGTATTCCAGCTTCTTGGATAAGGGTACATGGAGGGAGTGTGCAGTCAGAGGGAGTGATGATGGTAGATTCCTTTCCCACCTCAGGTGGGGTGACTTCTTGGGCTCTCCTACCATAATCCTGACCAGGGGATTATTGAGACTGAGGATAACAGATTAGGAATACTAAGGTATGCCAACTAAAACCCACTAAATAGAAATGACATCATGCTCCCTATCATTGTAACTTTGTAACAAAGATATGGAAAATACATACATGTAATTGATGGCAAGGTATATCAGGTTAAGTTTGAAATGACATGCAAAATGAAAGTTTATATGCCATTTTACTGAAAAAGTCCTTAAGAGAAACCACCTCCAGTTTTCTCTACTTGCATTTCTGCATTGCTGTATAAGCTATGCTGCTGTAACTTGGAATTTCATGGCACTCCAGTAAAAGCAAACATGGTTCCATTCCATGTAAGCTTGCTTGGAGTCTCCCCACCGACCCCAGATCTGATGACAACTATGCCAGGCTGCTCCAGACTCATGCTTTATGGCTGCTTTGAAAAATCAAGCAAATTCAATATTATGAAACTGAAAACGAATGCTACCTTGAAAATTAAATCTCTTTAATGAAATAAAACATGTCCAAATATTGAAGAGACGCTACCTCATAGATATTTCAGGGCTTGTGGCAACCGTTCTAATGGCTAAATGAGACTGGGGGATGTCAGCGTCAACCAAGGTTTTAGACAATGAGGTAAATTCAATGTGAAATGTGGATTTTTACAAATGTATGCCAAAACACTCTATTCCACCAGTAATATTCAAAGGCTGGTGTTTCCTTTGCAAATAATGATGCTATTTCTGTGATTTACTGCACTAATCCATAACTAGGCCAGCTATAGTTTTCTGTTACAAATTAAGATTTGTCCCAGAATTTGCTCCCACTGAATTTTCCACATGGTGTGTATCATCTTGCTGCTGTCAGGGAAGCAATTCCATCTCAATCACACCCAAGTAACATTATGCACAGCTTTGGGCAATGTTGCATCCAGTGAGAATGATTGAGAATAAGATGTAGCCCTCACATGTTGGAAGTTCTTCTTGCTATAGTGTTTCCTAGAACAACATTCTGTAAGCTTGGGCCCTCCAGTGCCTATGCTGGTTAAGAATGGTAGGAAGACATTTTCTTGGGGAAAATTGCTTATTGTTAGATTTTAAACCTAAAATCTATAAAATAATTGCTGATAGGATTTTAATTCCATAAGAACTCCTGGGAAGGTTATTCATCACTAGCAATTAGGATGAACTGTGCAGAGCAGTATTGGGGAGAGGGACCCTTATGCTGAAGGGAGGGACGAGAGAGCAAATCTTTGACATTGTTCTTTCCCTGTGGAGTCCTCTTTCTCTCCTAAAGTGTGCTGTAGAGAAGCAAAAGAAATGAGACAGAGAACTATGGAGGGCAAGGAGAATTGATGAAGGTGGTCTCCCATTTTGTTTCTTCACTGGAAGAGTATTTGCTAGATCCTGGTGATGAAGCCCTTCCATTCATGGAATGGTCAGCTGGATCCAATCCATAGTAATCTACTTTCAGGCACAAATAGTACCCAATGCTCTTGTTAGGACTGAATCAAGCATGTAAAATCTGTAACCTGCATGTGGCATTTAGTATATTCCCTCTATTATGCTTGTAAAGGATTATATTGTAGTTCCCAATGTTTTAAGACAACATCCGAAGTCTTTGTCTTACGTGCACCTTTAAAACCAAGTTTAACAATATATGAGAACAGACTGTATACTGAAGGTTAGCCTATAGTAGTGTTTCTCAGTCTTAGCAACTTTAAGACATCTGGACTTCAACTCCCAGAATTCTTCAGCCAGCATGCTGGCTGGGGAATTCTGAAGGTTGAAGTCCATACATCTTAAAGTTGCCCAGGTTGGGAAACAGGGGTGTATAGGATTGCTAAAGAGATAGGACAGTGGTTAAAAGTGATAAGTGCTTCTCTAGTGGCCACCCTGCAGTTTGGATATTCTTCCCAGACAGCTGCAGGAACGTTTGCCTCTTGTCTCCATTAGGAATCTGTGCAAGGCCTGTATTTTATACCATCTCATAGTTGGTGGACGTTTTATAAAGGTTTTTTTTTAAAAAAAATACTTGGGCTTTGTTTATGTATTACATGGTTTTTCACTTACGACAGAGCAATCCAATTCTTGATCAAGGATGGTTCTATCGTTTTTTTCAGGGTTCTCATCTTCTTCCTGCCAGCATTCATGCAACAGGGGAATAATGAGAAAGGAAGAGGATGCCAGTCAGTTCAGCAAATCAGTCCTGGCTATCAATAGGCTAAATGATGCTGAAGCTAGATCCTCCTCCTATCAGTGGGAGTTCCACTGGTTACTTGACAGTTCTTGTTCTGCACATATGGGCATGCTTTCCATATGTGTTTTTATGTCATTTCGCAAGATCTTGGTACTATGAAACAAAGCTTGGCTAAACTTGTCTACTCAGCACATCTACTCAGAAGTACATTGATTCATTTTAAGAAGGATTATTCCTGGGCAAGTGAAAATAAGTTTGAAGCCTTAACCACCACTTTAGCATATAGAAATAAAGGAGAAAATGCAATGAAGTAAAAAAGAAAGTGACAAAATCATATTATAAAACATATGAAAATACAATCCAGTTTTAAACAAGACATTAAACCTTGAGCAGGTGAAATAATTCAGATCAGTTTTTCCATTATGTCAATAACAAGACAGCGTATAAGTAGAGAATGAACAAATATAATCAATCCAACATTGTAAATCCAGAGTGGCATCTTTCCATTGTAAAAGAGCAGCTCCTGATTCTCCTTCTCCTCCCACTTCTTGAAACTCCTAGCTCGGTAAATCCATAGTTCTTCACATATTATATACATTTTTTGTTTTAAATTCAAAATGTATCATTGTAGCTTTAAACCATATTTCAAGAGAATCAGTTGTTTCACCAGCAGGTAGACGATAATGCATTATATATACAGCTTGTGGTATTGATTTCATGAAAGTTTATTTCTTTGCAACATTTTTTGACAGGATTCTACATTTTGTTATATGCTATTAATAATATATGGTTTCACGTTCTGAGATCACTATAGTGTGAACAGCAAAAGGCAGGTGAACTGAATAACAGAAAAAATAAATAGAAGATAGAAAATCCCAGCATTAACAAAACCCATAAAAGTTGTATAAATATTGAACTTTGGATAATGAAAATGGGCTCCAGAGATGATTCCTAAAACTAAATACATACCTTCATCTTGCTTTCATGCTGCTGATGAATTCAACCAAGTGTTTTGTTGCTGCTGCTGCTGCTGTTATTATAATTGCAGTGTTCTCCATTTCCTTTGCTAAATAAATGCATAAAATAATTCTACAGGATGAGCAATATTAACTTTAAACATCTGAATCATTCTTATACATTACCCATTAGAGGATTTTCTGTTTGGCACTATTGACAAATAAATTGGTTTGTGCAGGATATAGAAAATGGACTGTAACTTACAGGCAAGGCAATCCCGTTTGCTTGGTTGGAGAGCTCTGAAATCAGCATTTTTGATGCTGCTGGGCTCCTACAGTCAGAAAAGAAGTAAGGGAGGAGAGTCACTAGCATTTTTTTCATCTCTTTCCCAACTTTCTTTTTTAAATGAATGTCTTCCTATTGAAACTAGTAAGTACATAAAGATCTCCTTGAGTCAAGCTTGATTCTAGTGACTACATGGACATGTCCATGAAGTTTTCCTAGTAACAGTACCAAAAGTATTTCTTACTTATTTCTTCCAGAATGTTTTTTCAACTTTCCATTGGGCCTATAGTTCTAGGGTTTCACTATTCAAGTATTAACTAGCAGGAAAATATAAATATATGTTAACTCCAGGGTTGGGGTAGATCACGCCATAATTTGGGGCATAGAATGTCATTAGATTTAGTGGTTCCACTTTCTGCACTGTCATACCCAGTGGACAATGTTCACATATTTTCATCACAGCTTTATGCTCTTAGATATCCTGATGTCGTAAAGATCCAGACTTGGAGACAGGGAAGCAGAAAGGTATTTTTGAGATCAGACCTCACTCTCCTATATTGGAGGGGAAAGTCCAAATAATCCTCAAGTCCCTGTGATCCCCTCACAGGAATTAGAGGTTGGTCACCTAATAAATTGTTATTTCATCATCTCTTGGAGAGGAAGCACATCTGTGTGGTAGAGCACATGATTTATAGTCAGAAGGCTTTCAGTTCAATCCCTAGTATCAATAGTTAAATGTTTTAATTGGTGGGAAATGTTACTGCCAGAATCCCTGGAAAACTCCTACCAGTCAGTGTCAGTCCTCAACTAAGTGAACAAATTATTTAATGCAGAAGTAGATAACTTCCTGCCTGTCACACAAAAATATTAGTGAAGTTTGGATACAGTACTAAAATCTAAGAAGACCATTTATGGACTAAGCAGTATCTCAGATTTATAGATAGAGTTGCTCCATTTATAAACAGAGGGGAAAATATAAAAATCATTTTGTTTCACTTAAAGAAGCAGATAGGATTTCTGTAAGCACACAGAATTTAATGTTCAAAAGATTAGTTGTTTGGCACGAGGGATCATTTCAAAATGATGACAATCAAAACAATGGGGTGTAATTTATAGTTATTTATACTTTGACCATGAATGCTAATTTAATTTGTAAGGAAGCCTTTAGATCTTTGGAAGAACAGAACCAACCTCAGTCTCTTTTTGGAACGTTACCACAAATACAGAAGATCTTGTGTTGCTGTGAATTTTCTTTTCTGGGAGAAAATGCCATTTTTGGTTCCATAAAAAAAAAATAAAAAAATCAGATAAAATACAGGAATAGAAACTCATAAGCAGAATATCAGTTATTTGAGGGGCAGGGGTTGTTCAGAACAGAAACAACTGTAGTTTATAGAATATGGAAGTTTGGACTACGACATCCAGAAGGATGCTCTTTTAGCAGCATATCAAGTATTCCATAACTCCAAATCTGAGATTCAGACACCCAGCATCACATAGATTTCTCCTTTGTGTATATGGGATCCTATACAGGCCATACTTCTGTCTGCAATCATTTTGTCCTACAGGGAATATTAATGCCATTCCTACTTCTATTTATTCTGTTCCCATTCCCATTCCAAACTACACAAATTAGGAGAACCTCTAAAAACATCCTTTTCACAAATCATTATAATAATTAAAAGCATTTAATTATACATTAAATGCAAGTTGAGATAACAAAACCAAAATAGATTTTCAGGTGTGCTCACATTTAAGTTGAAGGTGTTCTGTCTGAATGAAGAAAAGAGCATGAGCTAATATCTCCGTAAGACGAATAAAGTTTAAGGAAATTTAATAATGAAGCTGAGTTTTGAATCTGTGATGAACTTGTACAAAAACCCATCTTCCCTGTCTCTTCCAGAAGTTCAGCTCTTGGAGTATGTGAGAATACCTATCTTATTTATTTGATTTATTTATTTAATTTATTAATCAAATTTGTATGGCTGCCCATCTCACAAAGAGCAACTCTACCCCTTTTCTCTTTCAAAAAGTAACATGTACAGTATTCCCTCCTTCCATTTTTCTCCACAACAACAATCCTGTAAAGCAGATTTGACTGAGAGAGGGTGCCTTGCCCAAACTCACTCAGTGAGCTTCTGTGGGTACGGATGGATGAGAACCTGGGTCTTCCCACTCTTAGTAATAGTATATAATTTTATTAAAAGTTTTAAAAACAAAGGTAGAACCTAATACAAACTAATATAGAGTAAGAAAGAAAAAAGAAAAATAAAGAAGTCAAAGAGAGAGCTAAAAATGCAAGAAAGAAAAAAAAAGGAAAATAGAAAAAATATATAAATATATAATGAAGTGGCTTCTGTTCTTCTTTATAGCAGTTATAAGTACAATTATAAATTTACCTCTTCCTCTGAAATTACATCATGACTCTCTTCTTTCTATAATCAATTCTAATCATCAAAACCATAAATCATAAGTTCATTTTTTCTGTTTTCTGCAAAAAGTCCATAAGAGGTTTCTAATCAGCAATAAACGATATTGTCTTTTCTCTAATCAAACAAGTCAATTTGGCCATCTCAGCAAGTTCCATCATCTTCACCAACCATTCCTCCATTGTAGGTATTGCCAAATCTTTCCATCTTTGTGCATACAATAATCTTGCTACAGTTAACATGTACAAAAACAAAGTTCCATGACTTTTTTCCAACTGTTTGTCCATCAGTCCCAAGAGGAAGACTTCTGGTCTCAATTGTATATTATTCGTTAAAATCTTCTGAATCAGTGTATGTATTTGAATCCAAAATGTTCTAGCTTTTTTACACGTGTGCCAAGCATGATAAAATGACCCTTCTTGTTGTTCATATTTCCAACATAATATGTATAGCCTTTATGCATTCTAGACAATTTCTTTGGTATCATATCCCACTCTTAGTAATAGTAGCTTTGTTTATTGTACTATTTATTTATAACAAATTGTGGCACAAGTAAATCAACATTATATACAATATAAACCAAAATCACAATAGAACAATGTAATCAATGTAAGATATTTCCTAATAAAGTATAATAACCCATATAAACAATTCCTAATTCAGCAGTACTACAACTTTAATATAAATCTATACAGAATAATCAGAGAGAAGGTTTCTCTGGCTTCATAAAGATCCTGCAAAAAGAAGCATTGTAAGGGACTCTTAAACTTCAAGTGGGAGTTGATTCTGAACAGTAGAAGCTAAATGAGAAAAATCCCTAAAATGTGAGGTGGCGATTTTATCATGAAGAAAAACAAAAATTGAGCTTGGTTGACCTATCAAGCTGAAGGCACAGAAGCGTAAACTGTCATTTAAAAAACAAAAAACTGGGTCTTCCTATGTGCATGGCCTAAAGGTCAGCAGCAGCTATTTAAATGGATAATGTTCCCAAAGACCCAACCAATGTAGGAATTCATGAGAAGAACAGAGGGTTATATTGAGAGAAATCTAGGACCGCATGAATGACAGAATCCCGGGCATGAACCTGTGGGCGAAGAGCAGAGTTACTGTGAACCAGCTACTTAGATGTTTCTAAAATAACATATGAATGGATTTTTTAGCTACTTAAAAGATAAACTTTGCAAGTTCTTACAGTTTTATCAGTGAAAAGCTTCTCGTTGATAAGAAAGAACTCCATAATCCAACACCTTTAACTACTGCATTACATTGGCTTTCTCAGCATAGTTGTTCAAGGATTGGTTTAAACACTAATAGGCATCCACACCAATGTCTCTTACTACATGGCTCCTTGTTAGTGATGATGAGATAATGGGAGTAGTGAAGAAGATGAAGAGGAGAACAGAAAGGCCTATAGCTATATAAACAGCATCATGAGATGGTTTTGGCTGAAATATCTAAGGGCGTCCACCAAGTATCACGAATGACCATGTTTTGGACCAGTCTGTGTTCACCTTATTCTTTGCAATCTACATTCTACATTCAATTCATTATTCCATCTTGATAGCTGCTTTAGGACAGATTGTTTACTGTTCATTATAAAGAGATAAATGTCTCAGAGAATGCCTTCAGGTATTTTATTAAATATGAAACTGATAAATTATATGTGTTCACTCATTAAAATGTCAATTCTTTCTCTTGTTATGAATGAGATGAGCATATAAAGGGGTGATGGGCTGTTTTCTGTTTACCGGTGCTAGGTAAATTCGAGGACAATGCAAAAACAGCAGATAAGAATAGTTTTTGTTTGTTTCACTCAGTATTATTTCGTAGTCTGATAGTCGGAATTCCTACACATCATCTGTGGCCTTAACCTTTTAAAGGGAAATGCCAGAGATTGAATTAGGGATCTTCAGGATGCAAAGAATATACTTTGCCACAGAGCTAAAAATTTGCCTTAACATCCTGGTATGAAAAGAGAAGCTTTTCTGTATGGACTTTGCAAATCTGTATTAGGTGGGTTCTGAGTTTTCACAAATTGTTTTAAAGAAATGTGACATACATGCACACATATTTACATACATATGAATGGTTTCCCTACCATTCTGCCCCCACCCCCCAAGTATGGCAGTCAAAACTATATAGACATTACTGTGAGTACTGTTATTCTAACTGGGCAGATTTCTCCTGATGGGAGAGATGCTCTAGAAATCTTCCTGTAATATTGTAATTTCTGACTAGGATAACTTTAAAACATTAAAATAGCATTGCAGGTGTCCAGGAAATGGCTAACTTCTTGGCCAAGAACATGATGGTGACCCAGGGGCATATGCAGGGAGATTCAAAAAAAAAAAAAGTTAAGTTACAACCTCAGTCATCAGTTGTGGCCACTGTACTGACTTTTTGACCCCCCTCCATGAACATTTCTGTGGTGACCTTAAAACACTGCCCTAATATTAGAAAAAAAATCAAGCTGCAACTAAACACATAAACCACCACAACATGGGTGTCAGGAAAGGGTTAAAATTATGATCAAGGCTTCACCATTTTCATATGTGTGTGACATTGATATATGTACAAAAGGGGTGGGGCTAGGATTGTGACACTGCACCTGCTTTCTTACAGATTTTGTGACATATGCCCTCACCCCCACTCTATAGTCCTATACTTTCTTACCTGGAAGCACGTCCCATTTAAATCAATGGGATTTCTACAAATTTATCTGTTGGTTTTCGGTGAAAAACTCTAGCTTCCAATAGAAATGGACATTAGCAAAAGAATCTGAAAAGAAAATATAGTAGCTCTAGTATTTGTGAACTGTAGATCACAAATTCTTTTTACATAAGAGAGGTTACTTACAAAAAAAGAGAGAGAAAAAGTCTGCATTTAAGGTCTATACCTAACATGACATTCTTTGCAAAAATCATTTATTTTCCTCTCTACAGCATTGGTGTTGTATTTCTGCAACAGATTAGTACAGAATGCAAAAGGAAGACAGAAACCCCTGGAATGTGCTCTAAATTAAGAGTCAATGTGACAGAATCCAGAGCCCACTTAATAATCATGTAAATATGTTTTATATTTTCTCCAAATGTTTTAGATTTTGGCTACATTTGGAAACAGCTCTAGCTATTGGAAGAATATAGTGTTGAATTTTCAAAAATGACAATTCCAACTTTCATTGCTTTAAATAAATATATACAACTTACAGTCTAATACACATTGAAACAAATACCTGCTTTGGCAATGTATATAAGAAGGCTTGACAATGATTGTCTGTGCCATACAAAACTAAATATTAGAAGTCTTCAGAACCATACTTGCAACCTGAAACTTTATTTATTTAGAAGGAGTGGGCTACACAAGCAACTATCATAATTAAACAGGTTTAACATTAACCTGGAAGATGCTGAGTGAATGCATAGTAATAGTAATAAGTAGTAAGAAATGCTATCACAGTTACTGTATATCCAGTTATGGTAATTATGATGTAACTACTATACTTTGCTTTTTGAAAGAATTCTTGTCCATCTAAGTAGTCTAAATCCAGTACATACAAATACGGTAATATCAAAATGACATTAAAATTGATGACTAACAATTACACATCAACACATCTGGTGCTGATGCTCCCACCAATCAGTATCACTGATCTTCCCTGTTATGATATATGGATGCAAGGGATGGGCTTTGCATAAGAACCAGAGAAGAAAGAAGGACTCCTTTGAATTCTTGTGGGGGAGGAAGCTGATGCATTCCTTGGACAGTCAAGATGACCAACCACTCAGTACTAGAGGAAATCAAGCTTGGATTTTCATTGGATTCAAGGATTACGAAACATAAACTATCAGACTTTGGACACATCATGTGGGATGATGCATTTATAGAAAAGATGATAATTCTGGGCAAGATGGTTGGTAGGAGAAAAAGAAGCTACTAGTGCATGAGGCAGCCAGGACTACTGGAAGCTACAGGAATGCACCCGCAAGAATTGTGTTAATGCAGTGAGAAGCAGGACAGCTTGGAGAGATTTTTGTCTATAGAGTAATCAAGAATTAGCTGCAATTCAACAGAACAGAAGAACAAAAAACCCTCCCATGCATCTGATTCTGAAAACTTCATGTGATTCTCTGGCGGAACAATAGGACTACAAATGAGTTTATGGTCTGACAATGAATGAACATACATCTCCACCTAGAACATACAGTATGCACATGTTTTATCACTGCATGTAAAATCTGATGCGTATAATCATCATCTCCACAAAACCCCAGATAAAACATCATCCACCTCAAACTGGAGATAAACAAATGGTGGCTACCAAATATTAGGCCCTAATAACTGGTTATGAAGTGCATGAATTAATTTCATTAAGATCTGCATTATAACATGATGAAAGGTGATAAGAAAATTTTATATATAACAATACACCTGAAGATGCAGATCAAATAATGAGTGTGGCCATTTTTGGTTAAGAATTGACAAATTATAATTACTATATGACACATAGATCTATTCTTAGAGGTTTTGGGGGCTACATTCTTTATTTTCTATGTTCTGCTTGATTGTGTCTTTTCATCTTAGTTCTCCATTAGAACTGTTAGAAAGCAGTCCTCTGTTTGAAACTGTCACGTGCTTAAGTGGCTAAATAGTCTGATTCGAGGCTAAAATACCCTAAGAAGCACTTTTGCTGATCTTCACAAACTAAGCAGAGTTGGATCTTGCTTCGTATTTGGATGTGAGGCATCCTAAAAATTCCAGGGCTGTAGACTGGGAAGTTGAAAAAATGTCCAAGCAGAAGACAATAACAAACCATGTCCATATTGTGGCCAAGAGAATTACATGCATGTATCCATGAAGTCACAAAAGTCAGACTTGACGTGGAGGAGCCTTTACCAGAAGAAGGGCTAGCCAGAAGCTTGATGATAATCAACAATCAAAATTAGCATCTAGATAAATGAATAAGCACTTATCATATAGTCACCGTCTTCCCTACTATATTACTGTGTCTGTACGCCTCCCAGAGTCACCTTTTGTGAGATATATAAATTTGCTAAATAAGTACATAAAGTAAACAAATATTTTGTATTACAATAATTGCACTAATTCTTTTTGCAATTTGTAACATGCCTACTTATAAATTAGCATGTGCATTTTATACACTTTGGTGTCTTTTTTGGTCCCTTTTTCAGTACTGTAATGTATAATTGACTACCCATTTTCCTTTTGATTTAGTCTGAATACAGCCTACATTTCAAAGCTGTGGCATCCAGTCATGACTCATTTGCTACTAAAACAAAACTATGCATGTAAGTGGACAGTCCTGTGTTACCTTGACAGCATATTAAACATTGTGTGAAAGATGATTTCCTCTTTGTTGGAAAGAGAAAAGATAATCAATCATGGAGACACCAAAAATCTAATCAACCTCAAAAGCAGCTGGCAATTACCTAGGCAGTCTGTTACTGAATCCATCCACTCCCCTCTGTGCTGATTACAAAATGCTTGTTTGGTTATACTTGCACTCAAGTATGATTTATGAGGTTTAGGGCCAGGTTGGAGGGAGAGAGATGTTGATTGACTGCTCCAGGTTCATAAAATCAGTTTGGCTGAGACGAAAAGACAGCCACAGCATTAATCATGTTAGACATGGTTTTATACTAGGAGTAAACAAACACTTACTTAGATCCATACCTCTACAACTTATGTCCCTCAAGCCAAAGTTATGTGAGAGATCCATTACTGGATCTACTTAATTACATTCAAGGTAAATATTTCCCTTGCCTCCTAGGAATAACATGTTGTCCACAGAAACAGAACTTCACAATTTTTTGGCTAGTCTTTGCAGCCAGCTAAAATTGTGGAAGAATCAGTAATTTCTCTCCTCAAGTTCAGGGCAGGGATGAGTATAGTTAGATTATTCAAACATAGTGGGTCTTGAAAATCTGCTGCTTGAAGAGGATGACCAAAGCTGGCCATCTTTGTTAAAGCCATTCCTTTTGCCCAGTGTATCCAGAGGAAAAAATTCAAGATGGCAGCCACAAGGCTGCAATTGAAGTTGTGCCACTTTTTTATGTTTGACTTTACATTAAAAAACAGGCAGAGCTTCAGTCAGATCCTTGTGGGCATCACTGAATTTTTTACCATACCCTGCAGATACCCTGGCTTTTGCCCCATTCTTACCTCCATCTTTCCTTCTAAATTCACATGCCTGAAGTGGCAGTTCAGAGATTCAAGTAAGGAATAGAAATTAAAAAGTATTTCTTCAATGTTTCTTGTTGTAAATGAATTTGGGTGTAGAAATGTCCTGCTCTGAAAAAAAAAAAAAATCTGCAGTGGGAGATTGACCTTCCTTTCTAAAATGTAAGAGGTGTCTGAAAATCTTTTCTACCATTCTTAATTTTTTAAAAGCCCAACTCTATCTATCTATCTATCTATCTATCTATCTATCTATCTATCTATCTATCTATCTATCTATCTATCTATCAAATGTATATGCTGCCCATCTCCCCCAGAGGGGAATGAGTGATTGCAGCACTGACTTTTTCTTTGAAGAGCAGTGACTTCATCCCTAACTTCAGATACTGTAACCATTCTAGGAAACACAGGGAAAGAAGTTGCTATTTTTAAGGATCTCATTGCTGCTATAAGGATGCCAGGCTTTGTAAGATTAAAGAGAGATGGAAGAGGCCCCTCAGCCATCTTGTATATTTTAATCAGGGCAATCCCCAGCCATCCTATAAGCCTGATCTGTCAAATTTTTCAGCATATTTTTAATTTAAAAATCAGTAGAAAGAAAAGACAGGAAATCTGTCTTTTCTCCCCGACCTGCCAGTTAAATGAAGCAAAGCTACAGTTAGTCTGTTCATCACCAATTAGGAGTCATGATGCCTAAGAGTGTCTCCAGAGGTTGGAGCACCTGTTCTGTCACTCCAGAGAAGACTAGAAGCTCTTCACTACAGAACAGGTAAGCAGAAGGTCCAAGCTGATTTGTTTCCTGTTGCAAAAGGACTTAAAAAATCTGTAGTCAGTAGTCCACAGAAGCATTGCAAGCTTGCCACAGCCAAACATAATGTTACTTCTGTGGGCTGTGTTTGTGATGAAGAAAGATGCAGGCAAGGACTTGTCTCTGACTGTATTCAGAAGACAAACTGGAAGGTCCCCAAAGATCCACTGGAGACTACTGGAAATCAGTAACTAATATGTGGAATTAGGCCTACAGAATTGTTCAGATATTTTGTAATGTCACTCAGGAACAATGCAAATACCTTATCACATCTTGTTATCAATTTTATTTAAAAAGAAATCAATTTTTTTTTGGAAATTTTATTCATCAAAGACATTTGCTTTTCTTGCACAAGCTGACAGAAAGGGAACAACAATTTGGTGGATAACACCAGTCTATGGTTTGCTCTAATGCCCTTTGGCATGAAATCACTGGGCCTGTGAAACAATTTGTTTTCCCATTAACTGTGCCATTGATTCATACATTGAGATAGTGTTTAAGTCATGTTGTGGTTTCATGGTTTAAATTTAGCTTGTTGTCTGAACCAACTAATTTTGGCTTATTAAAACCATGGGTTAAACACACCATACTTTATTGTGGTAAAAGAATCCAGCCAATACTTTAGTAGCTTCCTATTAACTCAGTTCTGCACTAAAATTACTATTACACAATTAACAACTTAATCATATTCATTAAAAGCTTTTGAACATTGCTGAAATTCAAGTGGCTATTTATTTAACAAGGCGCTAATTTCAACACTTTCCCGGGGGGGGGGGTTGGTGAGTCTCCGGGAAAAAAAATGGAAAAAGAAAGAAAACAGGATTCTTTTCAGTAGGTCAGGTGTATGTTTCCATCACTTTGAAATCTGGAACAACAGTTGAAAACTCTTTATTTCAAATAGCACATTTAGCAGAGATAATTCAGTAAGTGGTTCCATTTGCTGTGACAACTTTAAAGATAACAACTTCAGAATTTTGACATTTTGTGTTTCCACAGTAAAACTTTGAAAGTAATTATGAATTGGATAATGCCTCCTGAAGGGCCATGTAGCCCATGTTATTATAGTTCCTGTTTCAGATATCAGAATTATATGGCATACTTTGTAAGCATTTTACCTTTTTTGTCATTTTGACTGACATATGAAAGCAGATTTATTAATAGTTATTGCTCAGAGTGCTGTTGACATCCAGTTATGATACACTGATTGTTCCATCTTATAATTTATTGAGAGGACTTTTGCAATAGTTTAATGGATTTTCTAAATACCTAGGACTCTCTGTATTATACAGTACAAACTGAAGAGAGGAAACAAAATATGTTGTGCTGTTTTGTGGCTGTATCATTGTTATAGTGGAAGTCTGAATCTTGTGGGATCAGGATACCTTTTTTCTAGAACATTTATAATTGATACAAGAGGTTCACATTTTTTTCTTAGGGTTCTTCTTCATGGCTGAGTTCTTTAACAGGCAGAAAATTATATGAGCAAAAAAATTTGCTGCCCCCATTGGCAATCCTTATTGTGCCACAGACTTGATGCTGGCAAATGATCCTGTCATTATTTACAGTATACAGGGGATATTAAAGATAGAGATTGGTGGATTCCTTAGGCTTAGCTTCCATCCTCTCACACTAAACGCCACCGGCTGGAGCAGAAATATCCACAAATCACTCTTTTTAATGTGGGATGGAGGAAGCAGTTTTGACAGGTTACTAGACTGGCGAGGATGGTGTGCATTAGTCAAAACTTGCTCTGATTTTATGCAAGGGTTTTACTCAGGAGCTTTCAAAGACAGCTTAGCTGTCACCTGATATCAGCTGATAGTTGAGCTTCTTTTCGACGGAGTTCATTGCGATTGTGGAAAAGCTCTAAACCCATGTTCAAAAGGAGCTGAACATGGGTTAAGCACTATTCCAGAAGAGTGGTAAGCCTGTGTTCAAAAGCAGATTGAACAGTAGTTGACAAGTGTGGGGAGCCTGTTCTCTCTTTCCCACTTTGTTATGAGGCCTATTGACACCATTGCTGGTCATGTGCTCTTCAGGCTGATCCAGGCTGATCCAGGGATTGGCTCAGAGATTTGTTGGGTACAGGGGAGAGCCCAGTTTGAAAGCAGGGGGTGCTTTCCTTTTGTAGGAACTCTCTCATCCTGTTTCCTGGCTCCTTTGCTCTTCCTCCTCCCTGCTAGGATTCAGGTACATGGTACCACTCCAACATTTCATTGCTCTTTTTAAAATAAATAAGAGGACAACTTTGTAATAACTTCAAAATGGTCATTCAGTTTTCTTTTTAAAAAATCACTACAAAAAATCCAGAGACCTTTTAGGACAAGGAGAGGACACAGGGCACTGTCTAGCTGCCAGTCTTGCACTGATCAGCTCATGAGTGTGATGGCCAGCACTTCAACAGTTTAGGGTATTGAGAGAATAATAGAAGTGAGGACAACTACATCTTCTTAATATATAAGAAGTTATAATGCTACAAATACATGGAAATCAGAGAGCTAGAATTCAAAGTTCATCCACTTTATTGTGTTTTGATCTTTTCTGTTTAATGTAATGTGATCCATTGAAAATGTTGCATTGGGCAACTAAGGAAATATCTACCAGTTGCAATTCTTTGTACAGACAGACTTAATTAAAAAGGTAAGGCAGTATATAGGTCAGACTAAGGATTTAATTTACTTTCCAATATTGAGTCTATGAAGGTTAGTGGTGTTGTGCAGTAACAGATGAAAATATACAGGTGATCGTAGGTGGGAGATGAAACAGTGGCTGTGTAGAAGTGCTGTGCAACACAGTAAATGCAAAGGAAAGGCATTCCACAAAAATGCCAAGAAAGTCTGTAGAACCAGTTCTGGTATAATTTGTTTTGCTGGTGGTAGAGAGTACAGAAAAGGCTAGAACAGCACAGTACAGATCAATAAAAATGCCCATCTTCTTTCTTTTTGGGCCCATTGCATAAATCTAGCAAGGCTTTAAATTTTTCAGATCTAATGTTGGATTTTTTTCCCAGGCTGAAGGACTGCTCTGTAGTAGTCATATCAGGAAAATGGAAAATGTAGTCATTATATTTGTCAAACATTTCTACAAACTGTAACATGGCACTTCATTACAGCCTTCAACTCATGAATTATCAAAATGAATCTTAGAAAAAAATTCAGTTCAAAACAGAATGTCTGTGTGTCTGTGTCTTTCTATACATTTTGCATATATCATTAGGAAAGATATTTTTCTAAAAGTTGGGAGCATATAAAATCCGTCTACTTTTTTTTTTATCATACAGAATTAACTGTATGAGATCATTCCTGTCTTACACAATCTATCAGAAGAGAGAAATTTTAAACTGTAAACATTGCTTTAAAGATAATGGCATCACTGAGCCATCTGTAATTTAACATGATATACCTTGCTTTAGTTTCAGGGTCTGTGCCAGATGCTTCACAGAAAAACTGATTTCTGGGGAAGGCTTTAGAAGCACTCAGAAACATAGCACTATGGAAACATCTCAGAAAGTATTTCAGGCACGTACCATCATCTCATTCTGCAGATCTTTTAAAATGATTATTTTGATTCAAATTAGCTTAATCTCATTGAAGTCAGTGATCCCAGCTTAACAATGGATATATGGAATGTCCCACCCATTTATGAAAGGTGGGGGAAGAATACCTGAGCAAACAGGTTACTGACATAGTCAGATGCAATTGCAGCAGAATTTAATTAAGCTCAATCCTCATCTTATTCTAACCAATTCTGGTTTTGATTCAGAAATGTTTTGCATTTCTAAGCTTTCTAGTAACACTTCAGATTACAGCACCTCTGGCTATATTGCTGGGTGCCAGCTGATGGTACCATGCAAATGTGGCTCGTCAAACTATGTAATCTTGATTGAGAGACAGTTAAAAAATCTGTAGCCAAAAAGTAGCACCAGAACTTCTGAAAAGGATAGAGGGAGAGAGAGAGAGAGAAAGCAACCACAGAGAATGTTTTGAAGGGTTTTTTTGTTTTGTTTTTGTTTTTTGGTAATAATATGAAACTTGATCAAATGGTCTGATTTACAAGATTCAGAACAATCAATAAGAAGATCACGGCATAAAAAACAACAACTTATGTGTGTTTATTTACACAGCGGCTGGTTTTGTAGTATATATTTCATTAAATATATTCCAAATGCATTTGGAACATATATTTCTTTTACAAATAACACGTATTTCTCTTTCTATGTACTTCTGGATCTTTTGGGTGGAATGGAAACTGCAGATGCAGGCATCATGGCTGGGATTGCAGCAAGGGACAAAATTTCAAAGACACTGGGCCATACTCTTGAGCGGGAGTATGGATCAGGGAATCATGCCAGCAATTTCTTTTCAGAAAACGGCTGAACTCAACGCCAGAACCAGTCAGGAAAGGAAATATGTAGTTTGGTTCTAAAGAGCTAGTACTAAGGAACAAGTCCATCTAGCTTCAGGGCAGCTGGCTTTGTTGCCCGCAATTCATTAAGAAAGATGATCACTTGTGTATTAGCTTTTCAGCCTAGTTCTGCATTTATTTCTTTATTTGAACATTTCAGGTAAGGTCACTTAAATTTGCAGGGGAAAAATAATAGTGATAATCCCAATTCCAAGATAAGGTTACAGTCAAGTTAAATTACTTTACAAATAAGAAGGAAGGAAGGAAGGAAGGAAGGAAGGAAGGAAGGAAGGAAGGAAGGAAGGAAGGAAGGAAGGAAGGAAGGAAGGAAGGAAGAGGTGAGAGGAACACAAAAAAGATAATGTGTAATTTGATCATAAGGGAATAAAATTAAAAAAACTTTGGGCTAGGCACTTGCAATGCAGCTTGGTTAGTATGGGTATTGACCATTTGTATTCAGGTTTTCTTGGGTCTATTCCTAGATGGAGAAGAACAATTAGGGAAACAACAAAGCATTACAGGTTAACTGTAAACTTATGATAGTAACCCTCTGAAAATTCAACTCTGGGGATTGGTGTGTACGAAAATTTGCTTTGAATCCATTACTCACAGGGTGAGTGTTACTTTATTAAATATCAGAATATTATGAGCTTTAAAAGTACATATAATTTATTTTATTATTTAATTTATATTCCACCCTTCTGCTTATTGCAACACTCAGACTGGCTTATGACAATAAGAATATAAATATAAAAAAGAAACAAAATTAATACAACTGAAGTGAAAACTAAAATCAGTCATTAAAATAATTAGTAATGAAAAGCTTGGATATGTTTCACCATCTTCTTAATTACTGTGAGAATGGAACCCAAACAGATCTTCTTAGTAAGTACATTTTATAGCCTGGGCGCCACACCAGAGATATTTGAGTTTCTGGCAGCAAACACATTTTCAGACAGGCTTCTGCTATTCTAAGTAACTGGGCCAATTCATAGCAGGATAAGTGGTTCTGTAGATATTTAGGTCCTAAGACGTTTAGAGCTTTAAGATCAAATCTTTAAATTTGGTGGCTAGTACAAATCTTTCATATGTACAGGTGTCAAGTAGTCAAGATGGGTAGTAACCAGGACTTGGATAATTATTACTCAGGAAGGGTCACAGTTGGCACACTAGTCATGCTGGGACTGGAAATAAATAAAATTGAATTTGACACCAGTCATAACTATGCAAACATATTTCTTGCCACAGACACCACCTTATACTCTACCAGCAGTTGGGGGTCAAGGAGTACTTCCAATTTGTAAACCTGCTTAGCTGCAGACTTAAGGGTTTTTTTTCCGTACCAAGCCTTGTTTTGATTTGTTTTCCCTCATTCAGCTCATTATCAAGAATAGTCAGCATTTTTTTTAACTGCTGAAAGAATACTTCACACTTCCTATTGCAAAGTATACACAATGCCTTCTGCAGAAAAATGTAATTAAACTGTGGGAATGTCATGACATCCACAATAACTTCATATTTCAAAAGTAAATCTGACACAGAATTTAACTCAACTTGAAAGCCATTTTTTAATATAATTCCATATACAGACTTGTACCACATCCAAAATTTGGATTTCTCTTAAGATAAAGTCTTCAATGGCTTGGATAGAAATTACTGTAATTCTTAATCTCATTTTATGATTTATATGACACCTATTATTACTATTGATATACATGTATTACTTGGAATTTAACAGTGATCTGCAGTTTTTAAAATGATATAACATACTCTGTTATTCAAAATGAATCAATAACATAATCAAATTTTAACCTAATTTTGTTATGCTTGGAAATTCCCCATTTATTCACACTGTGCTTTAATTTTTGTTTTTTGCCTTTTCCCCTTTGTGTCTTTTTCCCCCTCTTTTTCTTTTTCCTTTTCTTAAAAATGCTTAATAAAAATATAATAAAAAGAGGGAAAAAAGTTTAGGCCACAGTTTGTGGTACTGATTGCTTCCATGGATCAAGGTGGTAAGAAGTAGTAAAGCTGGATGTCATCAGCATACCCATGATATCCCACTCCAAAGCTCCACATGAACCTCCATCGGCTGTTTTATGAACCTCATAAAGAGTATAGGAGACAAAATAAAACCCTGTGGAATGCTATAGGTCAATGACCTACAGGAGGTGTTGAACACTAGTTCCCTACCACCACATTCTAAGCGTGTCTCAACAGGAAAAACCAGAATCAATGCAAAACCCTCAAGATCCAACCACACCAGGCACCTCAGAAGAATACCAGAGCCAATGGTACTGAAAGCCCCTGAACAGCAGGGTTGCTCTTCCCCACCTAGTTTCTGAAAGAGGAGATCTACCAATATAGGCAAAGAAGTATCAGTGCTATATTATTATCACATTATTACAATCTTTATTCCTGCACCAGGAGCCAGTAATACAACTTCAAATTCCCAAGAGATATATTTGCAAATTGGGCAAATAGCTGTTTTCAACAAATAAACTAACCTTATCTGTTGGACTAGAGTAATGGGAGCCAATGGCAGAATTCTTGGAGGATAGCTCTAGAATTCAATTGCCTCCTAACGTCAGTGGGACTCAACAAAACAGAACCTTGGCATCAAAGACTTTATACCAAATTTAATGGCAAAGGCCCAGATTCCAAAGATCTCCTGGTCCATAATTCCCCACAGAAAGTTCTTCATAACCAGTGTCAACACATATTTGAGTACAGAACCTTGAAAATGCACATGTATGGTTTATTTTCCTGCTGTTGATCACATTATATATTTTTCTTTCTCCTCTCATGCATAATTGCATTTGGACCATTCTAGTGCTTCCATTTTATTTATAACCCCATTTTTCCATCTGAACTAAATAATTCAAACAGTCCTTCTCACTTAGCCACCATTCTCCATGACAAAGATTATGGGTTCCCTCCAGCACCAAATTTCAGTTTTCTTTGTGATTGTACATAACATCTATGTTACTAGCACACTATACAAGCAATGTCACTGCACACAAAAAAAATAATCTTTAATCATGTTGCAACAGTTAGGTTATTATTAGTTTCTACTGAAATCAGCAAAAGCTTCTGCACAGGATTGTGATTATGAGTGGCACACTACTTTTCCACCCTTAAAACCACTCCTCATTAGTTTGAAATAGTCATTCAAATAGCCAAGTGCCATTCTCTTGTGGGGAACAAATTATAGTTTTGCAAGATTATTTGAAGAAAAAGAAATAAAAAAGAGACAGACAGGAAAACTTTGAGCCTGAAAAACTGA
Organism: Python bivittatus; assembly: GCF_059951505.1. Classification (NCBI taxonomy): domain Eukaryota; kingdom Metazoa; phylum Chordata; class Lepidosauria; order Squamata; family Pythonidae; genus Python; species Python bivittatus. The sequence continues at coordinate 46,962,157 of NW_028277098.1, read as the reverse complement.
ACACCCATTGTAGCTCCTATGCCAGATGCTGAAATTTACCTGAGACTCTATACTTAACATTTTTTAAGAAGGCAAGGACCACAGCACATGGACCATGCCAAAAACATGGGTGGAGCTAAGGATTTCTGCTTTTTTTTCTCTATATTTGGGAGGATATTTGGAGCTTGCATTTACTGTTAAATTATGTAAAGAGTTGGGGGGTGTTAAACTGCAGTTTTCACCTTTTTCTCCTCAAAATCAATGGAACCATGTTATTAATTTTTAGAAATTGTGATTGGAGGGGCTTCTTTGACTTGGTAGAAAAGGAGCCTGGGCACTTTTCTAGGCAGACCATCACTGACTTTGGATATGGCTTCCCAGCTTAGCTTTATTCTTGGATCAAGCCAGAATCAAAGTAGTGCACTGATAGAGCTTGTTCAAGATGCCTTCATATTTAGTCTACTTTAAAAGAGCTTAATTCTCCTTTACTCTTTTATCTTTTTGAGCACTCCCTGTCCCATCTGCTTGCTTGTGGGGGAACAACAGGTCAGGTTTCCTCCTGTTTCCCAGCAGAGAACAGAAGAAAAGAAGGCATTTTTCTCACTCACTGTTATTTTTAAGGTTCTTCCGCTACTTCCACTATGGGAAAAACAAAGCAGAACAACTTGCAAAAGCAAGGAAATCCTGTTCTGGGATCAAGTGCATTCTTCTTCTCAAACTGTTCCTTGAGATCTGCATGGCATCATTAGAAAAAATATGTTCTTCACTAGGCCAGTATTTGTTTCTATGCAAATAATGTTTCCTACTGAATTCATACTGGATGTCATTGGGCATTCAACTGTTCAATAAAATTGGACAGATTTTGAGACTGTAATCAGCAGTTTATATTAATTATATTAATTAACATATTAATTAAATTATTATTGTTAATTATATATAATTTATATTATATTAATTAGTTAGGTCATGTCTAGGTCACTGCATTGGAGTGCATTTGGGACCAGTTGAGTGGAGTTCCCCTTCGATTGTTTTTATTATGGTGCTGGTCACCATCTTATATTCTGCAATTCATATTCATATTTATATATTGTCAATGTTTTAATGTTAAGGGGATCTTTTTTTATTTATAGTTTGTTTTTATTGTTGTATACCAGAGTCATGTTGTTGAGTTGTGTGGCCTTATAAATCCAGCAATAAATAAATAAATAAATAAATAAATAAATAAATAAATAACTTCAGATTCTTCCCTATCTGCGTGTAATAACCAGAGGTATCCCCCTTGTACAGAGGTTATTGATTCTCATACATACACATGTATTCTTACATATTTAAGAAAGTTGTTGTGAGACTGTCTAGAGACACTTACTAGTAGAATGATAAACCACAACTAGGTATAGACTATTCCTATTGAAAAATGGAAAATGTTAAAAAAGATCAACTAACTCCATTTGGAAAATATATGAGCTGTCATGCAGTAAGGATTTTACTTACTATCTATTTTCTAAGAACCATATATGGCCTGATCAGAACTGTTAATTTTCAGCTAAGATGTGGAAATGTAGACAATATTGAACCCCATTAGGATAATGTGATTAAACTGTTTAAAATTCCATTACATGTACTCTGAGCTTTATCTATACACTATAGCTATAAATTGCACTTGGTAATTTCTAGAATTGAATCTAGTTTGAACCCACCTTCTTCAGCAGGCCAAATGAGATGATGCCAAGGGATATGTCTTTGAGGAGGGAAGCTCTATATTCTGATGTTATCTATTTCCTCCAAAAATAATTCCAAAAAGCTACTTCAAAATGTTGAGGTTCCCCATATATTCCCACTTGCTGGGCCACTGACTTCAATGAACTAAAAACCTGGGGGGAAATCTTTAGCACAGAATGCAATAAAAATACAGAAGTGGATTCTGTCCTCCAGGCCTTTTTAAGTCTTAACAAGTCTTTGTTCATCTTCTGCTGACAGAAGTCCTCTGCTGGGAAATGGACACAAGTTATATTTCATTCTGTATCTTTAAATTTGCAGACATTTTTGAAAAAATATGACATGGGGATGAGGAAACCTGTGAGTCATTGAACTTGCTAATCAATGCTTTAATAATGTCAACAAAAAGTCTGCCTAATCCACGTTCTGCTATGTTGGCTGGGACTTCCAAGGGTTGAAACCCAAAACATCCAAAAATCATCAGACTGGGGAAGATTGGACAACAATCGTGAGCCATTTATGCTCTGTAATCTACTTGTAGTTGAAGTCTGCATGTAGGCTCCTGCAGCATGTTCAGTTAACAGGAGGTTTTCCTTAAGTTTCTCTAATTATTGAACAGGACACCTTAGAATATTAACATATGTCCCCTTGTGTTTCTATTTAATAGGTAAACTATTCATATGTGTTCTTGCACTTTCTATCAAATATGAGAATATTACATGTGTGGGTGTGGGTATATATAAAGATGCCAGAAATAGCATAATGCTAGTTTTGAAAGGGCATCCCATTGATATACCTTGTTCTTTCTGTATGCTTTCAGTTCAACTCATGATAATCTCTTCTTTCGCATAACATAAAACAAGTCAACCTAATTTCCTCTATCCACCGTAGGAGGGAGTGCCAAGATATCTTTTACTCTAAGTGCACATCTGTTTGCCCACTAGAATCACTTGACTCAGGGGCATTCTCCAGACATAGACATCTGTGTTATGGAATTGCAGAAATGTAGGCCTGGAGGTGGAAGTAGAGAGAGAGCTGGTGGTCATCATGAGCAGCTCCCTACTTTGTAACATGACTCTCTCTAGAGAGAGTGGTGAGTTGTCCAGGAGGAAAAGGATCATGAATTTTTAATAGTTGTGTAGAAAAAGGAATGTCAGCTGTCCCAATTCTCTGCATGACTGGATTTCACCTGCTAAAATTTCCTTTTGCACAACATTAAATGGTAGTTTCCCTCTGTGAATCCATGAACTGGAACAATACATTTCTGCATTAGGATTGTGGTATAATCCAAGCAGTAAACAAACATATCAGCTACCAAACTAACAAGCCAGTTTTCCAGTGTTAGGTCTTAAAAGTACAAAAGAAAGTAGTTATTGAAAATCATACCTAGCAGAACACTGAAAGTCATAATGGTGGGCATGTTCTACTTTTGTCAACTGCAAGACACAATGTTTAGGCACAGTTCTTTATGATAACCAGATACCTGAAGGAGTCTTAGAAAGATGCAGAAGATGTATTACAGTACACAGGAGAAAATTGGATTGTATCTGGCCATAATGTTTGAAAGAATCTATGTGCATGTAAGCCTGAATTATAGTAAATATGTAGTGCTTTTGCTCCTACAAGGCAGACTACCTGATTTTGACAGATTCCTTCTGACTGATTACAGGATTCATGCCATAAATTATTCTGATCGGTCCTCCAGTCCACAGCACCAGTTTTCAAGAGTATTGTAAGTATGTTCACAACAAACAGTGGTAGTTAAAGAAATTAAATGTACCTTTTTGTACAACTGAAAGGATTTCACTGTTCAATAAAATGATCACCATAACTGCCAACAAAATTGGACGAGTACACACTCAGTACCTGCTATTTTTGATCCTTCTTCCAATCTATGTACATTCAGATTTCCTATAACTATAACATCTGCCCAGTTCCAATATTGCAAAATATTATGCAGCAGAGAATGGCAGATTAGTCAATCTGATCTAGCAGGAAATCTCTCCCTAAATGCTAGCATTGTGGCCAATTAAACTCTACCTTCCACCATTTATTTCACTACAGAATTATCAGAGATTCGATTCTTCAAATTAAGATTCCTTCATAATTATTTAAAATATAACCCTCCAATGCAGATCACTTATGAGGTAGCCAATAAAAATAATTCCTTTCATACAGTATCACTCCATAATTTCTCACCTGTGCCTTCCCTTGGCTGTGCCAACTGCAGGGAGAAGACAGCAATGAACCACTAACAAGATGGCTGTGGGTTTCTCTCTCTCCTGTTTGGGGTTGCAATGAATTGAAAAGGCTGTCTCTTCTCAGACTGATTCTTCTTGAAAGCCAGTCACATAGCACTGGGTTTCTGTTTATTTTCTCCTCCAGTGAAGGCCGCCTGATTTTAATTGTCGGATCTACTATATTAAATTGTGTTTGTGCAGCTGTCATCAGAAATGTACAGAACTCTGTTTGGGTATTTGCTCAAAAATATCCAGCGCCTCCTTCAAATAAATTTTTATTCACACAATGAGCCTCTATATTTTAGTGATCATACCAAGAAATGTTCTTATTCAACATGTATTTATCCATGCTGCTGGGTATTGTAAGGTTGAATTGCGTCCATTGGAAAGATTGGCTGTATCAAATGTAATACAGTATTTGTACTGTAAATTATTCAAGGCTTCTCCATCTTCAGAAGGAAGATTATGTTGTACTTAGTCTTACAATTAGCTTTTTATTAGGAAGCTTTAATAAGCGAATTGTGAAATGTCTCCCCCCGCCCCGCTCTTCCTCCTCAATTACTCCTCACGAAAATCAGTTCATGAGAAAACAGAGCACTTTCTAGAATAGGGATAGTACCACTGGCTCACAACCTAATTTCACCCTTCTCGTCTTCAGGACTCTGAGTAAGCTCCTCTCCCCAAGGCTCTCTTCTACAATTTGTGCCTCATATCCTCTTATCCCATAAAGGTATCTATTAGATACCATTCCCTTTTAGCAGACTTCCAAAGAGTAAAGTAAAGCTGATGTGTTTGTTTTTGCTATGTCATGTTTCAATGACTCCTTTTGGCATGTCCAGAAACTGGAAGAGGCTTCTGTACATATACTATGCATGTGCCAAAGTGTCTTCTGGTACTTCCAGTGACCTACCGGACATGGGAGATGAGCCTGCCTGAGATCAGCCTTGATGAGAACAGCATAACTGTTGCGCCTTAAGAAGGCAAATAGTGTTGACTCTAGTGCTGCACAAGCCGAACTGATAGATTATAATAGATAGAGCCCTGTTGCTAAAAGGTGAATTGTTCAGTAGCATCTCTGATTTGTCAGTTTTCAGCTTTTCTTCTGACAAATTTGTACTAAATACAGGACCAAGATTAAAGTTTTCACATTCTTTTCCCTGGCTTAGCCTCCATTCTTTCACAAAGAAATAAAAGGAACAGTAAAAGAGGTTGAAACTAATCAGAAGAAGCTAAAGTACAGACGTTAGAAAAGAATTGCTCCTTTTCCCTCCTCTGATAATGGGAGTAACACGATAATTCAATGAAGGAGAAGACCAGATTTTCACTAACTTGTATATAATAGGAGATTTCAGTTTAGGTCATTGAGGTACAGAAATGTTAATTAATTAATCATGTTCGGTGATGCTATCCAATTATTTTATTAATCTAGCATTTATTAAATTTGTATTCATATAATTACGAGATTAATTAGTAATTAATCTCGTAATTATATTTGTGAATTAATACATATCACCTGACCAGATTACATGGTCATTTCCAGAAATGTCCTCAGAAGAGCTCTACTCTTGAGACCCACGCAATGCTGTAACCACACCAGGCTTTTTGGAATCTTAAAAAAAAGTTAGAAGGGATTTTTCAGCCCCCTCACAGAGTTGCACAGTCAAGTTCAACCCATGTCCACCCTCAAGTCTGATTTGGTGAATTTCAGTAGAGTTTTAATTAAAACAATCAGACATAAATTTGCCATCTTGGAAATCTGAACTTGAACAAGAACAAGAAGATAAAATGGTCAGTTAATTCCCATGTTGGCTGTCGTTACTTACAGCTGCAAGTGTATATGCACACTTCATTGAATACAATCTGAATTAACATGCATGGGATAGCCTCTAGCTATAACTAAATAAAAACATTCTTTTTATAGGCCCCAAAATAACTAAATGTCCTTACAAGCCAAGATTTTTTCTATGTATTCAAGTTTCAGAGAGTGTAGTTCAGTTCTATGCTGTATATTTTAGAGGAGGGATAATAAATTATGTGGCAAAGAAATGGGATGGCTCTTGCTCAGATCATTTCGAGTTGCAAACCGCACGTATTTCTTGCTTTTCTCCTTCGAGATGGCAGACTTTTTGCCTCCATGAAACTGTAGGTGTGGGCAGAAGAGAGGTAGGGTCATAAAATGCTGTCTGTCAAGAGAATACAAGTCTGTGCACTGCATTATGTTAACAAACAACTCAGAATGTGCTGCTGAGATATTTCTCCTAGTACAATATGAGGGCAGAATGGACAGTAGTGCTCCTTTAACAAATATTGCTTTATGAAACATTAGCACCATCTGCTGGCAGAAAGAATAGGCTGCCTTCTGCACTGACTGAATGAAGGGGAAAGAAGAAATTACTAGACAGTACTTCATTATTCTGTCAGGTTTGAATGAATGAATGAATGAATGAATTAATTAATTAATGAAATTAATTAATTAATTAATTAATTAATGAAATTCTCAGTCAGCTTGCTTTAAAAGGGAAACAGCCCTCCTGAAAGTTTTCAAGAATCTTGATTCTCTCCCAAATTAATCCAACTCTTTGTGGGACATTTTTATTTATCTGAAACTCAGAAGAATCCCTAGACCTGAATATTTTGCCTAAATATAATGAACAATGAAGCCTCTGCTGTGAGCATGATAAATGCTGCTTCCAGGTATTTTCTATATTGATGGCTTAAAATTATGCTGTATGAGTAGGAAAAAAATTACAGGGAAAGATTACATTTGAGTTTTACAATCCTTGCTTAAAAATTCTAAACAAACCAAAATGAGGATTCCTAACTGATATTCCAGCAATGCTACTGGGCAATCTTGGCGAATTGTTTTATGGAGAAGACACATTTTTATTGCAGCCTGAATAAGCTTATCCTGAAACAGCAGAGCATGACTTGAAAACAGAAGAAATATGATGAAGTGCTACATAAAAAAGGTCAGTGGGAGACTGATATATGCCTCATGCATACTCAACACAATTCTCTTGTTTCCCACTCAACTTAGCAAACATAAATGTAATTATCTTTGCATTTTCATGTTGGCAAAGGTGTACTTCTTAAGTTTCTGCTTCTCATTCAGATATTAAAAGCAGAGGTGTCTCTGTCACAGATGGGAGATTTTACATACTTTGCAGAAATGTATTTCTAAGTATTCCATACATACACATTGTTTTCCCTATTACAAGAAAAAAATATAAGATACTGTGATTTTAAAATGTATTTGCTATAAATTTTAAAATTACCTTTGCTATTAGTTTTTCCTTTTTTCATCAACAATATCCTCATTCAAGCCATTCCTTAAAGAAAGGGAACAAAGAATTTGGATGAAATGCAACTGCTTGTTCTAGGACATACTTCTCTAGTATGTCCTAAATTCTCATATAATAATTTGTGTGCTTAAGATCAGCAATATATACATACATCATATTGCTGAAATAACTACTAACCAGTACATCAGTAAATATTGTTAGTAGAAAAGAGATACTATATGGGATTAAAAGTCAACATCCAGGAAATGTCTAGGATTTTTTTTTTAAAGGATTCTAGCATAAAAGCACAATATCATCAACGAAGACAAATGTTCCTATTAGAGAGTAGAGTAACAGAGAAAATAATGTATTATTTTGACCACTTGTTTGGCAAATAGCATTGCTGCACAAGCTGTCCTTCACCATCAGCTATGATGCACACACATAGACATACATACACACAGAGTAAAAAATAAGGAAAGCAACTGGGGAAAGCTGCTTGCCATACATCTCCTACTCTGTTTCTTGCAATGGGTCCTTGTGGATATCAGTCTCAGCCCTCTGCTTATTATGGTTCTGCCAGCAACCTTAAGCTAACAGCAACACAGAAAAATAAATAAGCACAGTGCTGCAAAATCATTCCAAAGCAGACTTTAAAAATGTTTTTAGGTCTCTTTGCAGTGCAAACAAAAGGTACCACAGGGGAGGAATATGAAATCTTACGCCTATTTGAAGCCAAGTGCTGACGCATCCATCCATCCCAAAAGTCTTCTAAGTCTGCAGTCCAATTGTCCCTTATTATGGTGTAAGATTCTCTGAACCCAATGGGACATACTTTTCATGAATAGCCATGTCTAGAATTGCAGAGTTAGGGTTTCGATTTCAATTCTACCCTGGCTTTGAGTTTCAGTAAGTTTATTGAACTACGAGTATGAGAAAATTTTAATCTTCTCTTAGGGCCAGGAACAGAAAGTACCATTAGGAGGATTGGGACTTCCAATCTCTGAAGTTGACAAGAACAAGACATATTATAGAGCTGCCAACACCAGACCTGCATCCCTTAAGAACCCAACTGGCCTTTTCCTCAGACACATTTGTGCTGCATTTAAAGATAAACATTTCTAGAATTCATTTTGAAAAGCGTGCATTGTTTTCTGAAGCTTTCCATTTCTTTAGTCCAAAACCATCTTGTGATATTTTGATGATTGAGGCAAAATGCCAGGTGGTGTCTCCCTTGTATATTTTCCATATTCAGAAACCAACCAGAGTGGTCTCAGGTTCTTGACAGAAATCGCCTTCCACCTCATCTGAGGGCAACCACATCTAGGTGAGAAGGCAAAGGCAGATGAGACTACCCACAATTCTATATTCAGCAGAAAAACAAAAACAAGGCTGCAGGAGAACTACAGCTGCGTTCCCCAAACATCTACAGAAAATGTCTCTGAGGAAGCTGCCTCATTTTATCTCAAAGTAGAGCTGCCTTGTAATACAACGTAATGTTTATTTTTTCAGTAAGAGTGGAATTGGAGAAATGAACAAATTAACTGAAAGTGATGATAAAATAAAGGAGTATAGTGCTTTGTACACAAGTTTGAAACAGGCAACAGCACAATGAAGAATTCTTAATGCGTTATTTCTAGTCATGTGTAAAACATGCCATGTGGGAACAATCCAGCTCTGGAACCCCATTCATCCCAGGAACACAACCAACCTATGGGGAAACTCTGGTCCACTTTGGTATAAGACCCAATATTTTGGGAATCCAAAATTTGAATGAAAGGATTTCCAAAGATCTTCTTGAGGCAAAATGGACCAATATGGATGATATTACCAAATGGATCTGGATAGAATCATCATTTTAAAGTGTTTTCCCTTCCCTTCCCTTCCCTTCCCTTCCCTTCCCTTCCCTTCCCTTCCCTTCCCTTCCCTTCCCTTCCCTTCCCTTCCCTTCTTCCCTTCCCTTCCCTTCTTCCCTTCCCTTCCCTTCCCTTCCCTTCCCTTCTTATCTCAGTGAGTTGGGGTTTGGATAGTTTGAAAGAACCTCAGTCCTTAGACTTGAGTCCAATTCTTTAATCAAGAAAACAGAGCAATCTCCTTGTGACCTAAAACTTCAATAAGGTGATATCAAATATCTGTTTTCTTAATCCAAGAGCTTTAAATAATGAGTCTTTAAGCTTGATTTTAGTGTTATTCTAGCTGTTATTGGCTGTGAAGAGCCACTCTTTTCTGAAAACTGAAGTCATAAAACAATGAAAACATAGAACACTGAGTTTCATTTTCTGAAACTATATCCCAATGTTCACACAATGTTCTTTATTTCTGGTGAACTAAGGAAAATAAAATACTCCAAGTCATTTCCAAGTCAAGGAAATAGATGTTGGTTTATTTCTTTTGGCCCAATTACACAGTAAAATCATTTTGAGGCATTTTGAGCCATATCAAGAAGCAACTGAGACTTGTTCTTTAATATTAGCATTTTAAGCAATTTGCAATTCATATAGAGTTCATCTGCACATCATTCCTTCAAGGTAGAATCAAAAACTGATTTAATTGCCTGGCTTTCAAGCACCAAAGCATATAATCATCTCTGTTCAGCCACCCAGGGAATAAGGTGAGCACAGCATTCTACAGAAATATGCTGCGAGTGAAATAGATCTCTAACTTTTATTGAAAACATTTCTATTTTTTCCAACACCCATATAGATATTTTGCTTAAGCAGCATTATTCAAATTTGCCTCAGTATTGCTTTCATTTGCAGGTTTTTTTGGTTTTTGGTTTTTTTTTTTGCAAAAGAGCCATTGGAGGTCATTTGAGTATGAATAATCATGAGAAAAGCAAATCTTCTGGACAGAACCAACAGGTTCCCATAAAGATTTTAGTCCTTTTGTTGTTTGTTTATTTATTTGCATACTTACCAAAATTTCTACATCCCTCCATTCCAACAGGCTCTAAATGGTATACAATCATCAGAAAAAGGAATTAAAACACTGTAATATTAGAGTAACAGTAAGTTACTGTTAATGCATATACTTGTTTGGAGGGAGGGAAAGTCATCTTTTATCTTTTTTCCTTCCTTCCTTCCTTCCTTCCTTCCTTCCTTCCTTCCTTCCTTCCTTCCTTCCTTCCTTCCTTCCTTCTCTTTTTCTTTTTTATTATGAAAAAAAAGGAAAGAGGAATTGAAACACCACAGCATTAATCATGTAAACTCAAAAAAGCAATAGCAGTACTATCCATGAGGGGTGGATCAGATCTTAGAGTCCCTTTTATGCTATCAAACACCCATGTTTTACAGCTCTGAGAAAATTCATCAGGGAAGGGGTGGTTCAGATGTTCCATAAAAGGGGGGCACCACTAAGAAGGTTCAGTTGTGGTATACAAAGTATGACATTAAGCAATAGGTTCTGGATTCTTCACTTTCAGTAAATAAAGGAGGAGAAACAATTGCTCAGAAAAGTCCAATGGTGGACAGTTCGTAGCCATTCAGCTGTGCAGGAGCATCTATGAGGTGGAGGGGTCAAAAAAGTCAAGATGGCAACTACAATTATGTGACTGAAGCCCCACCCCTTTTAAACCTGTTCTGCAGGGACAGGGCTTCCATCCTGTAGACTCAGTTGCTATCTTGATTTTTAATGTCCCCTGTGGGCACCTTTTGCAACTTCTGAAGCTTTTGTGCTCTTTCTTTGCTTTTCTCTCTCTCTCTCTTTTTACAGCTCTGGAGACCCTGGTGACCAAAAACTGAGAGCTATGTTTGTCACATACTTTTGTGAGAAACTCCCCAACCTATAAGGCAAGCCCTAAAATACATTTCATACACTTGAAAAGAAACCCAGAAAACAATGGGAAAAAACACCCTTCCCTGTTAGGTGATGCTGGCTACTTTTCCACCATTGTGCCCAGTGAACCTGGTCCTGCTGGCTGGAATTCCTGGGCCTGTAATTTATCAGAAGGAGCTACCCCTGCCTTTCTGGCACAGCTATGATATCTTTTATTAGAAGAAGTCAGGTTAATCTTTGAAAATCCCCAAATGTTAAGATTGGTTTTGTACAGAACTCCTGCACCTATCTGAAGTTTGGCAAGCTTCATCCTGTCAGAAAACACAACTCCGTTGGAAAGTTCCTCTAATTCTGCCAAGATGTTGACAGTTTCCCTTTTAAGAATCAAAATGAAGCGCACACTATTTGAACGCCTTGCAGGGCAAAGCTGTCTTGCACACAAAACTTCCACATTCAGTAATCTAAGATTGGCTGCTTTAATTCCGTCTAAAGAAACACCGTAAATAGTTATTTCATGCAATTTGGTCAAATAGACAATACATTAGAACTATTTGTCAGCTTTCCAGGAATCATCCAAGAGAAATTGCAAAGCTTTGGCTTTCTGCAGAGAAATGCTGATTAGGTCCACTAAAGAACTAGGAGGCTTCTGAAGCAGTTTGAACTGAATCAGAGATGATCTGAACTGCCAACATGGGCTCTGAACAGAATGTTGCGATCAGTTTACATGCCGGCTACAAACTTTAAAACTGAAGCACAGAGAAATGGAAACTTCCTTTAACCAGTTGACTTATGGCACAAGCTACAAATTTATGTGATGCAAGGACACAATCCAGAAGCGGGACTTTCTTCCAAAAAAATGCACACACAAGTGAAAATTATCTTGGACTCTAGAAACAAACTGGACTTTTTTTCAAGTGTTGTTCTTGATTTGCCATATAAAACAAACCTGGACAAATGTGTTGCCAGAAACTGCTTACTCAGAGAAGATGATCCGGCACCAAGACTCTTTTTTAAAACAAGACCTTTGTGTTTGCTGTAAATATTAGCAACCCAGAATGAGATGTGATCATTCTTATTGTCATTAACTATTCAGTTATCAAATGGGTTGCCCTAGTATTTGGCTGCCTGAGGAATTGTTTGTTGGAAGAGCCCTAGAGAAAACCACTCCTGTTTCTGTTTCTTCTTGCAGTTCACTAGCAGAAAAGGGATGGTAATTATATTTTCTCCATAAGGTAGATGGAAACTAAGAGAGAGTTTCAGTTCCAGTTCCTGTTGCTAGATGGCTTGATTCTCACTGCTTTTCCACTAGATTCCTTCTTTTCACGTAAGGATTTCATATGACTTAACTAGCAGATATTATTTGGATTCAAGTCCATTCAGCTTGGATGGTCTTTTAAATGTTGGCTTTTAATTTTTTTGAAAGGATCCTAGGCCTTCTCACACCAAGCAGATAAGAAGAATCTGATCATTGAATTTATGAGAAACTAGTCTGCTCTCACCATTACTGTGTTGAACCAGTGCACGAAGTCATTGCATTGACTGCTGTGTAAGAAAACAGAGCAAGCCTTATAGATACAAAGAAGGCTGTGGCTATAAGCTCAAACAAGCACACTTCCTGGGTAATTTTTAACCTGTTTATTTATTTGCATAATGATTATGTAACTTGCAAATGAGCTCCAGTTAAGATCTTACATCATTGCAGATCCAGACCAACACTTTTGGGCTTCACAACTTTAAAATAACAACTTCAGAAACTAATGCTGATCAGTCCATGATCTTTCTAAATGAGAGTGGAATGCTGGGGCTCAGTCTTTCAAGGAGGAGAATAACCAACTCAGAAGATCTGTTTTAGTTCACATTCCTAAACACTAACTACCCCTACCTACCCATGACACTGTTATGCCCTAGCAATTCGTACAGTAATATCATCCTTGTGCCCATGACATTGCTGTAATATCCATGATATCAATAAAATAGTGTTAAAAGTCATGAATGTGAGAAAGGCAGCTACATAAATTGAATAAATAAATAAATAAAGTTATGTGCAGGTATTAAAGTATGTTTTCCCCTTTATTGAAACACTATCCAGGGACAGCCCCAAAGTGCATAAAAACTTTAGGCTTTTTAATCCATTATCCTGGAGGTAACAGGTAGTTACTGGGAATAGAGACAATGAATGCAGCAGCATGGGCAGTTATGTGCCCTCCTCAGTCAGCACATGTTATACTTCTGCTCCACAAGCTGCATTGGTTGCCAGTATGCTTCCAGGTTCAAGTCAGGGTGCTGGTAATGACCTGTAAAGCCCTATATGGCATGGAACCAGGTTATCTGAGGGACTGCCTCTCCTTGGTTACATCTACCTGTCCCATCAGGTCCAGCAGGAGGGGCATATTACGGGTCCCGCCTATGAAGAAGTGTCATCTGGTGGGACCCAGGAAGAGATCCTTTTCTGCTGTGGCACCCACCCTTTGAAACATCATTCCCCCAGATCTTAGATTGGCCTGACTTTAGGAAAGCCCGAAGATATGATTCTGCCATCATACTTGAGGGTCTAGCAATGGTGGGGAGCTTTTACAATGGCTGTGTTGAGTTTGATGCAATGATGGATTTTGCTGTTGATCATGATCACCTGAATGCAGGTACTGATTGTTTTATATGTTTGTATATCTGTTTTAACTTGTTTTTATTGGGTAGTTCTTTTTAACTGTTGGGAGACAAACAGAATCACTTAGGTGAGATGGGTGGCCATACAAATCAAATCAAATCAGTAAACTCAGGACAACAAATTTAATGTTGCTGTTGTTTTCTCTGACTCAAGGATGGGTGGATAGTATTTTAACACAGTGGTGGGCATATGCCTTTAACTTATCCAAGAACGCCACTATATAGGGAAGATCCAGGGCTGTTTTAAGGAATTAAGAGATCCAATGCAATACCACATTTGGACCTTCCATCCCTATGGAGAGCTCTAGATTAACCATGGAAATGGATTCCAGAAAAATGAAAAAGTACAAATTTGTATTCAAATTGGAATACCCACAGAACCTGAATTAAAAATTAAATATGTACCTAGAAAGAAGATATTAGATATAAAGATCATTATGCAGTAACATTCTATTTAGCCCAGTCTACCCACTGGCTAACACCAAGTTGTATTAGTAAATGGGGAGACCAACTCAGTTGAAAACCATATTGGTTCAGTCTATCTGTGGACTAGCATGGAGGTATGTTAGCCCTTAGGAGATCTGCTCACCCAGAAGGCCCATCCACTCAAGGCAAACAGAAAAGACTCTCTCAGGGCAGACTGGTGGAGATACGCTCTTGCTTGTGCACAGCCCACTTCAATCTTTGAATGCCGCTGGTCGAATGCCGCTGCATAAACCAGCCTTGGAAAAGACTATCTATAGTTTTGAAAATAGAGTATTAAGGCTTTTGCAAAGAATGTTATTAGAGGGATGGTGCCTGGGTTGATACAAATATTTTGTTTCATGTGCATTAACCTGCATATAGTTAGATATGATTAGAGATAAAGGTCTCTTTTAGCCTTGAGATAAGGGGGTGCTTTCTAGCCTTCTGCTAACTCCCAAGCCATGACGGATATGTATCTGTGTCTGTTAAGAGTTTAACCTCACTTGGCAAGATAGTAATTGGTCCTTGCCATTTTTCATGCTACTGCTAAACTTGTGTGTTTTTGGTATAGAGAAGTATGCTGCCAAGAAATCTTGTAGCTGCTTATCCAAAGGTGGGATTTCTCTGTTGTCTCCTCAGTTAGGACATGTCCTCATGAATAAAGAGCTGAATGAAATTGTTTAAATTGCTCTAATTGCTTTTTTTTTTTTTGGTGGGTGACATGTCCTCAACCAGCATCATCTTTCTAGTGTGATAATTATGCTAGAGCCTGAAGCTATTAATTTGCCAGCTTTTCTGATTGACTTCAGTAGTTTTATACAAGTCAAGGCAAATTCCCTTGATAGTATTATAATTTCTTAAAGTTGTGTCAGTCTATTATGCGATCAGGGAGTCAAAATGTTCAGCTGTTGGTGTACCAGCAAAGTAAGTCAGATTGGACAATCTACAGTTATGTCCAAGATCCCTCAACATGCTTATTTTATCCATGTAGGTTATATTGTAATCATTAGAAAGAGGCTGTTGAAAGCAGTCATCCATTTTACACTGAAGCAATTACTTAAAGAATAGTTAGTTTTGGAGATGCTACAGCTTATATGAAATACCTAGGCAGCCAATTCTTTTACACTTTATGGTGTCAATATGTTGAAAAGCATTTTTAAATTCTGAGGACCTTTTTTCAAACTAACATTTGTCAGGGTAGAGCCAATGGAAGGGAGAGCTGGCAATTATGTCTTCATTTTAAGCAAACCCTGGATGCTCCTAATTAAAAAAAATGCATTAACACTGGGATGCATACAGAATGTATACATTTTAGAACTCAATAGGCAGACAGGAAAGCACAAGGAAATAAATCTACTATTGTGATATGCCAAAAAATTATTCTGCATTTTATTCCATTCCTCATCAACATCATAAAAAACTAAATTGTTTTCAAGGATTTTTTCAAAGTGACAGAAATTTTCTATGAATTTCTCATGGATAGAATGTGGCTTCCTTAAGCTTACCTTCATCTTAGAGCAGAAAAAGAATGAGCATTTTATTTTTCATTGTACAGTCACCTCTCAATTAATCTGCATCCAGACTGCTTCAATTAAATCTGAAAGGAAAACATAACGAGTGAAACTCTCCTTTAAGGTTATTTTCAAAAAACAGGCACAGCCAAGGAGGCAGGAGAGTGGTAGAAGAATGTTAAAAAGTAAAACCAAAACTATAGCACTCTGTCCTATTTTGCAATAAAATTTAAATAGCACACTGAAAGTAATTCCATAAAAAAAATTCTAAAGCATCCTGAGAACGAGGTGGCATCTTTGGCAGAAGAAGGAAACATTGGGGACATTTTCTTTAAGGAAAAAATTAATAAAGGAACCTGATGTGGGGATCTTTTGGTTTCGATTTGAAATTGCTTCGGATTTAAATGAATTCATTTCAACCTGATTCAAACTGGTGCCCAATTTAGTAGTTTGGTTTCAGATCAAGGCTGGGATTCTCACTTTAAATTGCTCTGCTTCTTGCTGCAGTGGCTGTTTCTGGAGAAAGCAAATGATAATTATACAACTGGAATCATGTTCCAGAGAAGGGACCAAGTATCATTTAGCACTTGCAAGCTTGAGATTTTAATGGAGCAGAATGGCTACGTCTCTGGTTTTAATTGGATTTCTAGCACTATCGTTTTTCTTTCCATGAGGAAAATGAGTCTCTTGTAGCGTAACATTGTTTACGTGCTGTTTCTTAAGATTGCATGATAATTGGTTGGGTTTATTGGAAGCCTTTCACATTTCCAACCCTCATTGTCAGCGTAAATTTATACACACGCACACACAATTCAATATCAGAGATTACATGGATTTTATTTAAATAATAATAATGACAGCACATTTTAATAATTTAGAATCATGAAAAGGGGATTAGTCAAAAGGGGATTCTGAATCATGGAAGTTTCAGATCATTAGTTATGATAGATGAATATTGCCTTCTGGATTACAGGCAGCATAGTTTAAATACCAGCTGCCTTAAATAGGAGGCTATTATCCTTCAGTCCTACTTCTGAGTGTCCTGAATGTACTGCGTGTAGAGAATTCTTGATCCAGCAAAGCTCTTCTTATGCCTGCATGTTACTATGTAATGCTTACAATGCAAATAAAACCATAAACTCAAGTATAACAGATTTTAACACTTGAAAAAGCCAAAAACCACAGACTCCACAAAAAGACTAGGAAATTGCTACAAATAAGGACACAAGTTAAAGTGTTGAGCTTCTTGCATTTGGTAATTCTGGGTAAAGTTAAAAAGCTGCCTATAAATGAACCACAAGTCAAAGGCACCATGTTTTTAAGTCCATTCAAGGGTAGGTTGGATTATCTTACATTAGACCATCATTAAGAATGTTTGAACCTGATTTTGCAGAGACTTGGGTTCCTTTTGCTTACTACCTGCACAGTCAAGAAGTGATTCATTAGAAATAACCAGAACAATGACTTGCTGTATTAAACTACTTTTGTGCCGCCTGATATACCTTAGGGTTATGGTTAGAGTTAGGGTTAGGGTTAATCAAAACCAATGTGTGGTGGCTGAAGAATTTGATTTGTCTAGAGAAACAAATTTCACAACCCTGCTTACCTATAGAACTTGCCTCTAAGATTGTGTATCCATGAGAGAAGAGGAGGGAAGGAAGGAGAAAAGGAAAAGAATATATGAGAGATATTAAATTGCTGTTCAGAGTTCCTTGAGGCTGAAAAAGTGAATGCATTAAATAACATGCACAGAGCTGCTCTCCCAGTCTTGTACTTTACCAGGAAGTGATTGTGACTGGAGTATTTCCTCATAAGCCTTACCGGAACCCTTTGTAGGAGAAACCAGATAAACAAGAACATACTTTTCTGACATCATGGTTTTATGAGTAGGCACATAAAATCAGTTTGGTAATAGTTACATATTTCAGTGGTTGGAACAGTGTGCAAATCCTCAGACCACTAGTACCAATTATTTATTTGTTCATTTGATAGAAAATATGTGCACATTGTTTCTCGTCAAATAATCCTCATCACAAATAATTCAAGTTCTGTACCACTTCCCTTCTTGGACAGTTCCATGATTTCATGTAATTCTGCTATGGGATAGGATTACTGGTGGGTAAAGAGATGCTCCTCCACCCCAAGACTTCTCTTGACATTCCTCTAAGCTTAGATAACTTAGTGATCTGCTGCTAGGTCTGGCAGCGTAAGCAAGAGAAGTAGGAAAAAGCAGCTTTTGGCACAGCAGGAGAGTCCTGATTCTCCCACTGCCATAAGCCCTGAAAGCCCTGAAAATCTGTGGCCAGAGACCAGAGGGAGGCACAGCTGCAGTGGCTTCCAGGGGCTAATAGGAGCAGGGCAGCCCTTTGCTTCTAACCTTACTTACTGATATGTAGTGCCATAGATAGACTGTGTGGCAAAGTTTGTGCCAGAAAGGCTTGAAAACACCACTTTAGAACTGAAGCAGAAGACAAGTTCAGGCTGCCTTCTTGATGGATCAGGGGTGAATTGAAGGTGACATCATCCAGTTATGTCTTCTAAATACGGTTGCTGATGTGTCTCCAAGATAACAGGTAACGCAGGTAATGCAGAAGAGGCCATAGGCAATGGAATCTTAATTATATCCCTAACCTTAACCCAATTAATATTAGAGAAAAGTGTATTGCAGGGATTCAGAGGAGCCAGGTAGGGTTCCTTGGAGTTTTACTTGCTTATAACGATGTTCCTTTGGATATTCTGACTGTTGATTTAGTTTTTCCATAACTCTGAGAGTACCTAAGAGATACTTTGTACGGGAATTTCCATTTAGTACAGAAATGTTCACATTCTCCAGAGTGATCTTGTAGGACATTGCTGAAATTAGAATGCTAGTCCATGCTTTATGAAGTAGGCCTTGAGTTTCCTGATCAAGGCCCTTCTCTCAATTTCTTTCAGGCAATTCATATGCCAATAATTGGAGCAGTAGTAGACTTTTTTTTTTCTTCCTAGTATTTTTCCCACATGTGTAAGGGCCTTTTTTTTTTTTGGATCATATAACAGGTATCATTCCTGTTCTGAGGAATTAAATGACTGAGACCATTTAATTTCTGTCTCTGATTATCTTTGCTTATATTCTCCCAGATCTGGGAATGTCAGAGAGGTTTCATGTCTACTTTTACTGCCTATCATTGTAGTCTTCCATATCTCACAGTGATCCATGTATTTCTCAGGTAGTAAGTTAGATGTACTCTGTGCTTGGTTTGGGCATAATTCTATTCCCAGGAGTATAGTCAGTTCATGATACCTCATCTTAGAATTTATAGGATTGCTATCTTTTCTTTGAACCTCACATCTCAGGTAGAAAATTCATCCTTCCATTGATATTTCTGATTATATATTATATCTCTTTGCTGCAGCCAACCCTCTAGGGTGGTTGCCTTATATTGCCTGAAGTACATCTTCCTATTTTGTATCATGTTACATTGTTTTAAGAATATTTCTGAATATTGCAAGATCTTGTACCATATTAGTGGACTCTGTGTTCCCATACATCTGGGAAGCATGCTCTGTTTTCAGTGTCTGCTGTCTTCAGTATTTCCCTGTGTATTATTTAATATTTATATCATAGGCCTGAAGTATCAGCATCATGCATTGCAATCTCTTACAAGCATTCAATAAGGGTTTCTTCCCTGTGGTTTGTCTTCTACCTGCATATCTACCATCTATCTAAACGTCAAGTGATGTAACCACTTCAATCAATACTGCTAGTAACTACATTTTTACCTGTGTGTATTGCCTTTAAATTTCCATCACTGCTCTACTAGTAAAAGCTGTTTGCTGCTGGTTCAGCATCGGTATTGCTATAATACCATTTTCTGAAATATCACACTACAGTACCAAGTGTTCTGCTGGATTGTAGTACTTTAATGTTGAGGCCTTATTGCTCAGTTTTTAAATGAATTAAATTAAATTAAATAAGGAGCCTGTTGATTCCTCATCCCTGTATGAATTGTATTTTTTTTCCTATTAAGCTTACTAAAAGAAAAAAAAAGTATTGAAATAGTTGTTCTTCCAAAACCTTTGTAGTTTTTGTTGGAAGCCAGATATTTACCCTCCTTTTTCATGCAGCTTCTCATATTTACAGATGGTCTACTAGGTTCCTGATTTTCAGAGTCCTTTAACTCAAACCTGTAAACCTGCTCTGTATATGTGTATTTATTTATTTAATTTATCTCCACCCATCTCCTCCTAATGGGGAACTCATAATGCCAGACTGTTGATTTTTTTGTTTGAACAATTCTGTGCATTTGCAAATTAATTGTTTTTTTAAAAAACAGAATTTTGATCTATCTATTCACCAGCATTTTCCTGTCATGCAATACCTAGTCCTAGCCTACACAGAGAATCTTTTAATTTCTCCAAAGCTCCATATGAATGCCAGAGTCATGACTGCTGTGATGTAAACATCTATCTCTTCCTCTTGGTATTGGATTAAAATACCAAGGCATCTGTCTACATCTCATCTTTTCCTGAAGTCATAGTACTCACTGAACCCTTCTGTCAGCTATTTTAGTTTATCAGGGTTCTGTGGCATTATTTTTACATGTACTTTATGGTCTTTCTCCCACAGTAGCTAGTAAAATTGTTTTACTATCACATTCTTCTCTTCATCAGTCATGAATACAAAGTCTTGCTTCCACTCCTATTTGTGTTGCAGACTATTTCTGCTGAGGTACAAGACTAGTAATGTGGATATTTTACTCCCTCCATGTTGCTTATTATCTACTTTAAGCATTATCAGGCCTCATCCTTGCTGTCTTCTTACTCTCTCTCTCTCTGTGTTTACAAATTGTACAAATCATATGTTCTGGTTTATAATGAACAGAACAACTTAAGAATAAATGGAATTATTTATTAAATAATAATTTTAGAGCAGTAGAGCAGGATCTACTGTTTTCTCCTTGGTCTTCAACAAATTGTCTCTTTCTCTTCATTTTCATCTTTTCTAATCCTGGCTTTGTTTCTGAGCTAACTACATTACGTATTATTATTCTAACAAAATGTACTGTTACTCTAATAAATCCCAAGTCACACAGAGAGCTAAATGGGGGTGGGGTGGGGGACTTTGGGGGGACACAATTCATAATAGAGTTGAGACAGAAATATATTTCAGTAGTGCTTTGGGTACCCACACAGGCTACAAAAAAACTTCTCTAAGGGCCATTTGTGGCCCTGGTCCACCAATTGCCAACACATCCTACAAATGTCATGAATTTGCTTTGAATTCTAAATCAACCTCAATTATTGTTGTCTGTTTACATGGAATCCCATTTACATTGAATGATTCAGTTTTAAAGGTGCTCCCTTACTCTTACTATTCTGAAATAAAATGCAGCTGAAAGTCTTAGGTGGAGCCCAGCTGACTGACAGTTATCAATGGCCAGTTTTTCTGGATGGGTGGTTTTGAAAGAAGTTGGCACTGTATAAGTAACTAAGCCAAGCCAAAGCAAATGTCACTCAGCCCAGGTATCAAGTTGGGAAACCCAGCTGAGAGAAGGAGGGTGTACTAGAAAGGAATGCACGTAACCTTGAATGTAAGGGAGGAGTCTCAAGCCAGCCTATTGCTTACTTCCACTTTGACATGTCCCAAAACTGAGATGATGCAAACAGGCATAATACTAAGAAGAAACCCAAACAAAGGATAGAAAACAGCTCAAGGTATTGTGCTACTCAGATTAAACTCAAAAAGAACGATCACGATCCTAGTGACAGTATGCAAAGGTTGGATTTTTCAATTGCTTGTTAAAGAGAGCGTGCAGTTCTTATGCTTCTGTTATGTTTAAGGATGGTACTAAGTTTTTGTCATTGTCACAAACTGGTAGAACCAGTTGCAAAGATTCCAGGGTTATGTTATGCTTTACTTGAGAGCATTCTTTGGGGAATGACACAGGCTTTCTTTAACAAAATCAATCTTTCTCCAATTTTATTTTGAAAGGACAGCTTGTGGACCATGAAACTCAAGCAACGTTGTTTCCTTTAGAGTCATTTCTACATCCTAAGGGTGTACAGGTAAGTTAGATGGGCTCTCTTGCAATCTGCTGTATCTCTGGTGACATGTGTGTTTGGAAGGGCAGAACAAGAAAAGCACAAAAGAAAGAGTAGAGCCTCATGCCTTTCTGTGATTTCTGACATTTCTAGAATTGGACTAAGCATTAACTTCAGAGGTGTCTTCAGGATATGATTAAAAAACAAACACCAAGATGGCAGCTGTGACAGTGCAATCAATGCTCCACCTGCTTTTTTATGTGTTGCTGCCATATTGACTTTTTTGAACAGAGCCTGCAGACACCCCTGATTAAATAAAGAATATGGACAGTTCTGGAGCGCACAGATTCATAATGCACCAAGAAGGCTATGAAACATCATTGGCTTAAAATATCAAACTCTAAATACTGCTAAGAGAACTCTGCTTCATTGAGTGAACAAATGCAGAGAAACCCCTGTGTAAGGTTTCCCCATGATAATGATTTAATCTTTATTTTTATATAAAACAGATTGGCTTTGATCACCAGAAAAATCACATACAAATATTTTCATTACTCTTTATGTACTGTTTATTTTTAAAGTAATTTTTATACTGGAATAAGCATTTTATAAGATCTTGTGTTCTTCAGTGAAGCAGGGTGGATATATGACAGGAGTGAACCCTGAACATCAGTGGGCTGATTTGAACAGATTTGGGATACACCTGAAGGGCTTCTGAAGCAGATTGAGGCCACATCTGAATCCTTTTTAACTTCGTTAGGGAGCTAGAATTTTTGTTTGTGATTCAGATACAAAGAGGGTATCTGAAAAATATTGTATCTTTCTCCCCAAGCTTTCCAAAGATGGAAGACGAATAAGGGAGAGGAGGGAATATACTTTTGTGACTGACTGCAAACTTTAGATGAGTTCTACAGTGCCATAATTTACATACTGAATCAATCTGATGTATTTTATATGATGAAAGTGATAACGTGGCTAAAAGTGATCTTAAGAAATTTCAGTAAAAATCTGAGAGATAGAGATAGAGATAGAGAGAGATGATAGATAGATGATAGATGTTCCCTAGATGTTATATATGTGCAGTAACATTCAAGGTTTCATGTTACAGATAAAGCTCTTCAAACCATCCTTTCCATTCAGATTGCATAATCATCAAGACTATGATCTCGTAACTGCACTGTTCTGTATCTGACTTTTACAATTTCTAGACTTGCTGAAGAGATTTAGAATGCTGACATTTCTATTAAACCCCATACCAGGAACTGACTCATAAGCAAGATTTTACCATTTTATTTTTTTTAAGTAATTTATTTTAGTCAACCTTGGAGGAACCATCTTAGAAACAAACAAATAATGCATGGTATACTCTGATCAAAGGTGCATTGGAAGAAAGACAAATATGGAACAACTTTCTTTTGTCTAGGTAAAGAAATGAGATAAGGGCTCTTTCCTTCACACAAATGCTAATCAGAAGGATTGCTGTTCAAAAAAATGTGGTTTCTTTTTAAGATTTCTGCAAGTTCATATATACACTTTTGATATGTAAGTTGCTGCCCTGCAATTTGGCTATAGATATAAGAAGGTAAGGTAAGTTAAGGGAAGAGAAGAGAAGAGAAGAGAAGAGAAGAGAAGAGAAGAGAAGAGAAGAGAGATAACAGTGTTTTTCAACCTTGGCAACTTTAAGACGGGTGGACTTTAACTCCCAGAATTCCCCAGTCAGCCATGCACTGGGGAAATCTACACACCTTAAAGTTGCTGAGGTTGAAAAACACTGGATAAGAAAAAAAAGAAAATAAACCTTTGCTTAATTTTCCTATACTCAGAATGGATTGTTGTGCAGATTGTGAAAGATTAAATGGAAATTGTCCCCAACGCATCTCAGATAGCCATTTACTCTGGGCACAGGAACACAAGAGAAAAGAAAACATGAATGTTTCACTGACCAGAGCAACATAATTCTGACTGAATATGAAACTTTCTTTTCTCTACTTTATACCCACAAGATGGTGCTGTGTTAATGCATACTGTTCTCTGCTGTACCATTGCTAAATAGTTATTTGAAGTTGTTTTATTGGGATGGGCACATTATAACTTACTCCTTTAATATTTATGCACTACAGTGCAAATTAAATCTCGCTGAGTTCAGTAAGACAATTTGACTTGGTGAGTTCAGGGAGGCTGGGGCAAATGCAAAGCAAAGTGACCCTGCCTGCCTGTGTGTTTGGAGACAGCTGGGAACAGCTGCCAAGGTAATTGCATAAGCCTGGGAAAGGATGGAGTTGTTTTAATGATTGGAAGAGAGATGCTTCATGTGCACCACTATAGGGGTGTGCAACTATTTGTATCCAAAGCAGAGTGTTTTGGAGGGGATGTTGGTTCAGCTGCTGTATGAACCCAGAAACAGGCTTGAGGAGGCACCCAAAGGTGCACAGAGTACACCACATCCCCTCCAAAATATCCTTTCTGTTTTGGATCTGACTTGCTGCACATCACCACACTACCATATGTTACGAAGCACCTCTTTCAAAGGATTTTCACAGTCCTGTACATGGTTATCCTCTTGAGCTGCAGGCAGGGGCTTTTTTCAGAATTCAAGAATAATTCATTTGTCAGCACCCTATCTTCCTTTCCAGTACACCCTATGCAATTTTTCTGCATTGTTTTTAGTGTGCTGAAGTCACTGGGCCTCTAAAGAGGGATGTGTGGGAGAACCCAAAATATGGAAATCACTTTTTGGCTTAATTGCCTTGAATGAAACAGGTTGATCTATTGGGTCATTTCAAGTATTTAACCATGCTTTGAATGGGTCTACTTCCATGGTTGGGGACCTCATTATTCCCTACTTTAAAAATATCCAGATTGTAAGTTCTCCAGCATTATTTCAGAGACTTAGGTTGTGCAACTGCTAAAACGTATTAGAAGTGCTAGCACATTATCACATAATGTGGGATGGAGTTCTGGGCAATTCCCCTAGTTCTTAAAAAAAGCTATGCAATTAATTCACATATTACAGTTATACAAGGTATATAACTCAGATCCATATCATGGGGTCAGTAAAGCTGAAGACTGTGAAATGCCAAGAACTGGTACAATTGGATAGATTACCTAGTTGTTTCATTAACACTTTTACTTTTTCAAATCTGTTAATATTTATTAAGGGAGAGTAATAAAGGAAAAGTGCCAAAGTCCATTGTGAATTGTTCGGGCAACAGCCAACACTTTTCAACAGTCATGAGCCAGACATCAGCACCAACTCAGCCACTCAATGACAAGCTTGAAGAAAAGAGTTTTGCTCTTGAAGTTCCTGACATTGTTGTTGTTGTCGTTTATTTCATCTTTGTCATAGCTGTAGGAATATGGGTAAGTCCCCTGAATGGCAATTTTGGCAATTAGGTAAGGTGTGTGTGTGTGCATGCGTGTGCCCTTTAAGTGGACAATACTATGCCCCTGCAGAAGATCACAGGCTCCCTGTTCCTGAGGGGTTTTTTTGCCCTGATAGCTGCATTAAGACAGGCTTCCTCTCTTTCTCTAACACAAGGCCCTAACTGGAAATAAATCATTCTTTTTGTAAAAGGGAGGCTTTTTATTCATGTATTTATTGCATAGACAATTGTTTAGTTTCACAGATGAGTTTATAGCCCTTTCTCCTAATGCCACATATACAAAGGTAGCAGAATATTCTCCACAGCGTTCTTTATTTTCACTGTGGCTCTACAATGTTATAGAAGCAATCACAGTAGTAACAGCATGTTTTGGAACAGTTGCTGGCCCTGGATGAGAACAGTAGAAGTTGCCCTACACCAAATCAGTCCGTTAATTCATTTAGCCCACTGTTGACGTTGACTAACAGCAGCTCTCAAGGCTTTTAGGCAAGGGCTATCAACCCTTATCTGGAAATGCTGGAGGATTGAACCTGGGGGCTTCTGCATGCAAAGAGTATATTCTGTTATTGAGAGACTGTCCTTGCCTTAATTTGAATCTGTCAGCCTAGCATTCTGCTTTCAGAGTATCGAGCAGCCATGCCCGTCTCTTTCATGTCCAACATCTGATAAATCCAAGACCTTCTGTCTCTAACTTTGCATTTAGTATAAATAACTTGAAGTGACTAAATCTTTAAAAAGCCATCTAAGTTAACTTATAGTAGCACGTTTATTAATTCCTTATATGAAGAATACATTGTGTGCCAGTCTTGAAGATAGTATCACTCTCAAGTTCACTGTGTTCTGGCAATAAACCTTGAATATTAGTGTCCAGAACAACAGAGAACAGGCATTGAAGTACACCTGCTTAGTGCTGAATACAATTGAGGTGATATAAAAGAGTCATAAATAAATCAGTATGTCAAGGTTTAAAGAAATGGGTGGGGCAGGAAAAACAAACATGGGATTCTGTTCCATATATTTCTCTCCATTTCTTCCTTGTATGGAATTTCATCCATGAATATTTTCCTATCTTCTATTTGCACTCCCTGTACCCTTTGAAAAACTTCTGGGGGTGGGGTTTATAAAGCAGGTGTGGGCCCTCGAGCAGCATATGATACCTGCATCCCATTTTTGTGATCTCCAGATCCCTCTTGTCTTTAGTACCAAAATAAACTTAACGGGGATTTAAAAAGGTACAAATTCTAACTCCAGGAGAAAAAAATAGAGTGACTATGTGTGCAACACGACGCTAGCTAGAGGAGACCACAATGAGGTCAAAAAGTCAATGTATTATGACTGCACATAAGAAAGGGGGGGGGCTTTTATTCCTTGGTTGCATCCACCATCTTTTTTTTAATAATAATTTTATTAAACATTACAGTTAAAAAGATAAAAACTAATACAAACTAAAAAAGGAAAGGAAAAAATAGAAAGTGCAGAAAAGAAAAGAAATAGAAAAGAAATAAAAAATAAGAATATATTAAAGAAAAATAAAAGAAATATATAAAGAAATGACTTCTGCCTTCATCACAAGTATAAATAATTTTAGTAACTTAACACCTTCTCTTAAAATACAGCAAATGATCTCTTCTTCCCATATCCCATCTCTTATCTATATACAAATCCTTACAGCCTCATCATTCAGTCCTGATCAGCAAAAGTCCATTAAGGGTTACCAGAGACTGTATGTAAAATGTATCTATTTTAACTTTGATCAAATAAATCAACTTTATATTCCTTCCTTTTACTTTTAACAATCTTGATCTTTAGTCCCTCCAAATAATTTCATAGAACTTGATTTCTTTTCATTTTTTCTTTGTCCCTTCTCACAAAATCTTTCCAAACTTTAACAAGCCCCTTTTGTAAATCCAGTATAGGACCTGGCCCACCTACTTTGCATCATTTGCTCCAGCAAAAAATTAAGTGCAACCTATCAGCAGAACATTATTTATCCTTTTTAAACAGGGGGTGATTGCCAAAACATCACTCCAAATAATCCAATGTGGTGTGATTTTCTCCTCCTCCTGGTATTCCACATTATGGAATGGTGCTTGTAGACTTTAACTATAGCAGTAAATGTAGCCCCAATGCCAACCACATTGCTCAGAGGGGCCCTAACTTTCCCAATAGAGACTTTTGTACACTGAGGGTAGAAGGAGAAGGGGTAGAATAAATACTACTTCTTTTTTTTAACAGTAATTTTTATTATAAAAAGATTTTACACAGGTTTAAAAAAAAGTACTGAAACATAAAGAGAAAAGTAGGGAAAAAGAAGAAGATACAAAAGAATAAAAGAAAAAGTGAAAGATAAAGAAAGAAAAAGAAGAAAAATATCTAAAGAAACTACTTCTGATCTTTGCAGCAGCTGCAAACATAATAATTACCATTTCCACCCACCCAAATTACATATCATAGCTCCTCTCTTCCCATAAACAAACCTTTTTAATCAATAAATCCTGAAATCACCAATTCATTTTTATCCATTTTTGACAAAAAATCCATAAAGGGTTTCCAGTCTTTAATAAAAGTAATTGCAGTTCCGTCTTTCTTCAATGAATGTCACATTGCTCAATTTTCTTAAAATCCAAGTTACCATTTTCCTTACTTCAGCTGTTTCACAATATTTTTTCTTTGTTTTTAGTCTTCTCTTCGGGCCAGTCGAGGAACAGTTGGAGGCTATTTCTTGGCTGGAAGATCCATGACATGGTGGCCTGTGAGTAAAAATGCTACCTTAGTTCCACATATTCTTGAAAATATCAAAACTCTTATTCTAAGAAAGGCTACCAAAAAAAAAAAAAAAAAAATTAGATGCCCACTATGGGTAGCAGAAAACTAACACTATGCTGACCTAATGGTCATCTGGATTTTTGCAACCCATATTTGGCAGCTCTAACTCTAAGTGCAAGAGATGGAGGCAGAATGAAAACCAGTCTTCCTACATATAACTGCCAGTGTAGTTTTAATTTTATTTTATACATCTAAATAGTAATGCCAGTCAATATCGGTAAATCCTGAAACAAAACAGAATAAACCTTCTTCATCAAATCCAATCAAATTCATAGGCTACCTCTTTCCAAAATTCAGATTCAGTCTTTAGAATAAATAAGGAAAATTAAATCTTCTTAAATTACTTTGTTTTTGCTAGCCAAAGAAGAGAAATAAGAATCTGCAAACAAAACACTGAGTTCTCAGGCCACAATATGGCCAATTCCATTTTACTTTAGCTTGCAAAATTTCATCACATTGTGTCCAGTTATGTTCAATTCCAAAACATAAGAGGTATCTGTAAATATATCTGTGCTTTAAAAATAAGTACCAAAGTTTATCTCAGCTTTTGCAAAAAGGTTCATCAATAGTATTGACTATTATCCACACATACTTCCAACAAACTGAAAAATCCAACTGTTTAAGATCCTTCTCCAAGAATACAACGTGCTGTATACTTTTGCAGTGACTAAAAAGGAAGGGGATGTTTAACAAGAGGGATTACAAGAGAGCAAGCAGGCACACAATGGGGAATACACATTGAAAGGAATGTGGTGGTGCCGGCAGCCCTGAGCATGCTACATAAATAGTGCCTGTGTATTTCCCATTGTGTACCTGCTTACTCTCTTGTAATCCCTTCCTCTCCAGTGAATGTAAATACAAATGTTAATTTCCTTCTTGCTAATTATCCCAGCACTGAAATGAGCATTCCAAAGGGTGGGGGAGTGGGAGAAAGGAAAACATAGTCACAGTCATGTGATTTCCCACTTAGTGATCACTTCACCTAGCGACAGAGTTGCTGGTCCCAATTGTGATCACTAAACGGGAGCTACCTGTATATAAAAATAATTTAATAAATAGTACTTTAATAGTACTACAAATAATAATAATAATAGATAATAGATAAACAAGGCCAGTAACAATACACAGCTGATAGAGACAACTCAAGCCCACTCTTGCTGGTGGCTGACCATCCAACCCTGGGTAATACTGTCTCGCCGCTAGTCACCTCACCCTCAGCACTAGGGACTGGTGTGGATCTCTACAGACCCCTCAAAAGATTAATTGACCCCAATCAACCTTCCATCATTTATCGACCACCTGTTGACCTTCAGACATTTACTGATCCCTCTTTTGACCCCCAGCCATTTATTGACCTCTTGGATAGTCCCATCAACCCTTGGGAGTCAATATTTACCACTTTAGGAAACCCTGCGTTATACTAATTCTAAAAAGAAGAAAGAAAGAAAGGTGACTTGGATATTAGCAGCTGCAGTAAATATGCAGCTAAGATACATTTGACCCTGCAAAGCATAGCCTTGTTGCAGTCTGGGTGGGAGAGAATTCAAAAAGGCAAGACAGCAGCTGTGACCGTGTCACAGTGTCAAGACACTGTGTGACACTGCCCCTTTTTAACATTTTAGGCTTCAATCACACTGTTGTGGTCACCATCTTGACCTTTTATAATCCTCTGCAAATGCTTCTGGTGGCAAAATAATTAGTATGGCAAGCACTGGGGGGAAAAATCAAACTTAAATGTATCGTCAGCCATGTAAGCCTATTTAAAATGCAATAAGACCAAGAAAAGACAATGAAAAATCTTCTTTATCTCAAGCAACATCATACCACCAGCAGTCAACTGAGGATTTAAATAGTTGGACTTCATATTTGTACACAAACTAATATACAATACCACCTGGGATTTTTAAAGTATTATTGACTATTAAAATATGAACACCAAGTCTTTGAAAAGAGAGTGGGGGTAAGGGGAAACTTAGTTTAGCCACAAGGAAATAATGGAGATTTATTTATTTATTTATTTATTTATTTATTTATTGTAATCTTGAAAATCCCTCAGTTCTCTT
Organism: Python bivittatus; assembly: GCF_059951505.1. Classification (NCBI taxonomy): domain Eukaryota; kingdom Metazoa; phylum Chordata; class Lepidosauria; order Squamata; family Pythonidae; genus Python; species Python bivittatus. The sequence continues at coordinate 46,932,231 of NW_028277098.1, read as the reverse complement.
ACTTGAAACAATGGCAAAGATAGCTTTTTTTCCCCCACTGTCTAGTAACTTCTTCATTTCTTGAGTGACTTTATAAGGATTGTAGGTTTGTGCACTAAACCACTTGGATTTAAATCTCCAAAATGATTCACTGGAAAGGTATAAACCTTTTGAAGGACACATTTTCTTTGGAGCAAAAAGGTAATATAACAGTAATTTAAAGACCCAGAGAAATAAGTGTCAGTGGAATAAATATCTTTTTCACCCTATCTCAAGAATACATAGCTGTAGATATTTTGAGTGTTTAACCGCAAGCTGAATGCAGCCTTGAACTTCAACTTTGGGTTATATTAATTGTAAATTCTATATACAATGTTTTCCCCATACATTCAACAGACACACAAACACATACATACACATACATAATGTTTTGATGTGCTTTGTGCCCCAGTGATATTTAAGCTATGGCTTATTGACAGTAGAAAATGTAAAAGGCTGACAAGAAGTCAGTTGTCCCCAACATCCTCCTTGCTAGGCTGAATTTTCTTGGGGAAAAGGCAAATTTCATGAGAATAGAGTCCCAGAAGAGATTTGTTGACTTCTTTTGTTGCAGCCCCCATCTTGACTTTTTTGACCCTCTCCCGACTACTTGGGTTCTACCCTAAAGAAGACCAAGTGGCACTTTCTGTTTCTAGTTCTTAAAAAGAAAAAAACAAGAGTTCATTGTGAAAGACGGATGTGATGCTGTACCTTCAAGAAGCAAGTTTAGTCATCTAACCTCTGACAGCCAACTTTCTTTTTGTTTGAACAAAGAACCAGATAGAGAACTCTCACAAGATTCATTGTGACCAGCCTCAACATACTTTTGTCTAAAATATTCACGCTTTTATTTTTAAACAACCTCAGTCATACCCAACAGCTTTAGGTAGCTTTCAATGCCTATGCATGCTTGCAGGCCTACACATGGACACTGACTGATTGATTGATTGATTGATTGTATTTATATAGCTGCCCTTCTCACAAAAGTGACATATATCAAGCCCATCCATATATATACATATATATATAATAATTTTGTGTGATTGAAAAGTTAACGTTTCTAGTATTTAGAACACTCTTATTTTCCCTTCCAAAGTGTAACTTCTTATGGTCTCTCCGTGATCCCCCCCCCCCACCTCTTTCCTTTTTGGAAGAGTCATATTTCTGCCTCTGCACTTTGGAGCCCTAAGCAAAGGCTAATGGAATGTGACCTGTTTCTCACCTTTGGGATAGTTAAAATATTAATACTGGATAAGACTAGAAACCTTTCCCAAAGTCAGCACTGACAACATCTCAGCTGGGATGTCTCTGATTAAAGAGACTGGCTGCTGCAACATCCATTTGTAACTTAAGGAAATAGAAAGGCTCCCTTCCCTAAGACACATATCCTTATTGTAGCAGGATTTAAACACACACACATATATACATACACACACAATGCCACAGTGGCCTTAAGTAATCAAACGTTTGTCATTTCTCTGGCAGCAGCTGAGCCTTGCTAATATCCTGGAACACTGAAGTAGTGAAAGTAGGATGTGGAACAATTCATCTTCAAGAAATCTTTCCTCTAGTTCTTAAAATGTTCATTTGCTAGGCATGCAGTTGGAGAACTAAAATCCTCAAGAAAATCTGCCTCTAATTCCAATGCAGAATTTGTTATAAGTATGGGAAGTGGCCTCCCATTCCTGAGATGGAAACCATCAAGGCAAAATGCAAAGAAGAATTACATCATGACTGAAAGCAAATGCCGTTCTTGCTAGCCTTCTGCAATCTGATCCCTGCAGATATTTTAGATTACTTCTCCGATGATGCAAAAGTGCACAACTTTTAGAAACCACACTTGATCACTGTGTATTGCAGTGTTTCTCAGCCTCAGCAACTTGAAAATGGGTGGACTTCAACTCCCAGAATTTCCCAGCCAGCCTGAGAAATGCTGGTGTAGTGTGTCAGGGGCCACTTTCCAAAAAGTAATGGGTAGGTCCAGAACAGAAAATAACTAATTTCATTTTTTATTAAACTCCTTCACACAATTGTTCTTCAGTCACTTATGTAGTCATTCTTCCTCTCTGTCTTATTAGTTGTGCAAAGCATTCAAATCAATATTTCGCAACTGTATGTACTATGATTGAAGGACCATTTCTCAGAAATAACTTGGGAAAACTCTTCCAGAGGACAGAACCACCTGAACGCTTTGAGGAGGGTGCTCAGCTCACACCAACACACATTGTGAAATGACCCTTGGAATACAATGCCTAGCTTTTTAAATATTACAATTTGAAAACAACTCTTGAAAGTCTCTAGAGATGCACTTAGCCTTTCAGATGTCACGTAATTATTCACTACATTGTCCAGGACTAAGGGGAGTTGATCTGGAGTTCAATATAGCTCAATAGAAACTATACTCCAAAACATCTGGAAACATCCAAATTGGACACTGCTGATTTACCTTAAGTCTAGTTCTAGAAAAATTGATTGCTCTGTTCACAAGATATGAGTAATAGCTAGCTTCTTAATGCACTCCTGGTGAACAGCAGCCAATGTCTGTTTCTGCCATGCCATGCCTCGGAGTTTCCTTGTGAAATCTGAATGGTGTGGTATGCTTTTGTTGGAAACCAATGTTGGACAAGACAAGTTTTTTCTAACAACAATTGGTTGTTTCATCCTATACTTATAAAAATCAGTCATAAAAACAGTTGTAGGGAGTGTGGCCTGACTGTTCTCACTGATAAAGGGGAGAAGTAAAAGAGGAATATCAGGAGGGTTAGGGTATGCAGGTGAGCGATTTGGTGGCTTCTAGATTGGCCATAGCTTTAGGCTCTCTCTCTCTTTCTGTTCTAATTTCTATGCTTGAGACATATTGCTTAATATTTTAGATAACAGTATGTTCAGTAACAGAAAACTTTTATTTTGAATGGTGGAGTATAATTTTAACATATTTTAAAATAAATAAAATCATAAAGAGAAAAAGAGACATAGGGAGAGAGGGGCCTCCAATGAAAGTAAACGGCTTTAAGCTGCCAATAGTGAGAAAGAGATGCCATAGAAGAATTCGGAGGCATTGCTCCCCAACAACCCCAAATGTACCTGATTCAATGGAATTCAAACAGAGCACAATAATTCTAACAGGACTGATAATTAACAATTTATATTTTTGATTCATCTGTAGGTTGGCATATATAGAAGCAAAGGCATTCACAGGAGAGGGCAAGGGTAGCAGATTATAAAATATGTCATCCCTCTGTATAAGGGGCCATTATCAATATTATACCCTAACATATCCTGCTTTTTGAGTTAAAGTCCTTCCCCTTCATAAATTTATGCTACCAACTGGGCAAGAGAACATTGATGGGACCCATAAAAGCAACTGGCTGCAATACAGGTAGTCTTTGTTTAGCAAGTGCCTCATACAGCAACCGTTCACAGTTACAACAGTGATGAAAAAGTAACTTTCCGACCAGTCCTCACATTTACGACCTTCACAGGTCTGTAAAGCAAAGGAAAGCTGAAGTAAGATATGTCATGGTTTCACTTAGCAACAGCTTCGCTTAACAACTGAGTTGCCGGTCCCAATTGTGGTTGCTAAGTGAGGACTACCTGTCATTTTATGGAAACCACTCATTGTCTTATTTATTGTTTGTTTATTAATTCTGTATACTCCTGTAATCCCAAGGGACTCTTGGCAGCTAGACACAAAATATCAGCATGACGATCAATGATGTAAAACAGTAAAATAACCCAAACAATCAAAGAAACATAAGATAGCATCATCTCAGTTATTCCCCAAATGGTCTCCAGAAAAGCTTCATCCTGACCAACTTCTGGGACGCTAAAAGGATTTGTGCTAAGCTAAGATCTGAGGAAGGTTATTCCACATGGTGGAGGCCATTAGCAAAAATCCTTGCTTTCAGGTCTAAGCTCCCCACTACCACCAGATGAAAGTGGGGAACCACCAGCAGCTGCTCCCATAACACATGGCCTGGATGGGGCAATTTCAGTTGGAGAAGGTGCTCATTAAGGTACTTGGAAGCCAACCCATATAAGAGTTCATAGGGTAAAATCAGCACTTTGACTTGCATCCAGAAACCATTTGGTAGCCCGTTTTGGGCCTGCAGGACTGGAATTACACAGCTATGGTGGCTCTCGCCATGCTGTAGCAACAGCATTTTCTGAGTGTCAAAGACAGTCCCAGGTAGAGTGCACTGCAGTAGTTTTGTCAAGTAGTGATATGGGGATGAGTAACCTTGACTATATATAGTATGTATTAATGATACATGCACTCAATAGAATGTTGTCTGAGTATGGAAAAAGAATTCCCTGCCTTCATGGATATGGCCGTACATTTTTCTCACTTATAAAAGTGGTTTGCAACTGCCTTCTTGGGGATTTTTTTCATCTTCCATGTCTAGCCTACCATGCTGGTATACCCTGAAAGTCTCCCATCCAAGTTTTAACCAGGCCTTATCCTGGTTAATCCAGACAAGGCAGAGAAGTGCTTGTATAACATAATAATATAAGAAAGCAGCTTGCTAGTAGGAGATGAGCAGAACAAAGTGGAAGCTGGATCAGACTCCCCCCCCCCCCAATATTCTTTAAAAGAACCTGATAGGGCAGTTTTTAATTTTAACATTCCAAATTATTTCATCCTATTTAACCATGCTCTTGTCAAAAACTAGGATATCTTATCTACTCTGTCTTGCACATTTATTTGTATTAATTATTGCTACTACGACTTACAAATACCAACCATAGCCACCATGCACAGATGATTGTGCATTTCATAACTTGCATTTATGTTTATCTCATTGTCATTACCAGTGCAATTAAAACAAATACCAAGGTGATTCCTGGCTCTTATCACCTACAGTTTACATTCTGTATATCTTTAACTACAACTAGCCACCTATTATGAGAGATCCTTCTGTACTGCTACTTAAACTATGTACTTTACTACTTTTCAAGGAAGTAGTGTCTTTGACAGCAGAACAAACTGAAGCTTCAACTACTCTGATTAAATATTTGCCCAAAGATCTCTTTTCATGGAACAGATACTGCAGCACTTCCAGATCCACAAAGTTTTTGGCTTGAGAATTTCCTGCTTCTTATAGGACCACCAGAAGTTTATGGAGCTAAGACAGCTATCATGTTAGGTCCCTTGGGATTCTGGTGAGCAGGGCCGATGGTATGTACAGGAATGGAGGTAGGGGGCCCTCATCTCACAAAAACACTGCATTCATGCAAATTTGACAAATTCTCAAATGGCTTCAGCAGGATCAATTTCTCCTTTTCAGATCTTAAGTGACTTGAAAAGTATGTTCCCTGGTTTTCTTGCTGGTCATGTGGCTTGCCTGTTGACTATCTGAAAAATGGCAGATCTGTTCCTAAATTATCACTCAGTGTGTTTGTTCTCAATATATTTGTACCATTTTTGCTCCAGTGTTATTTGATGATACTTTATTATTTTTGAATGTTTAATGGTGCCAGACGTTATACACTTTATATTTAGGAATCTGACCAATTTTAAAGCTAGCAGGAGATCAAAAATTCAATATGGTAGGCATGACCATGTGACTGAAGATCCATCCCTTTTTAATGTGTGTCACAGATAAAAGGGATAGGGCTTCTATTACACAGTCAGGCCTACCATATTGAAATTTTTACTCCCCACGCCCCCTCCACCCCCAGATGCCCAAATAGCTGGTTTAGCAATTCAATCATAAATCAGATGAATGGGGAACCATACTGTTGAATGTAGTCTTGGAATTCATCCTCTCTTTGGCCAGAGATAGCTACCCTGAAAGCATTTGAATGGCTTTGATCAATTTTCAAATGCCCATGCCAGATACGTGAACCGCATTTCAGATGTCCATACTGATTCCAGTTGTCTAGAGCAGTGGTCTCCAAAGTCAGGTGCACATAGTCCAGGGGATGCAGGAAGAAAATGTTAGAATGTTCTATTTACATTTAATTTTTATCTTTAAAAGTAGGAAATAAAGCTAGACTAATAGTGAACTGAATATTTATATAGATATATATATAGATATATAGATAGATATAGATACACACACACACACACACACTAAAAAATTGCTGTTGGTTCAGGCCCAGGAAGGCATGAGACCTGCTCAGGTTTATGAGTTTCCATGATCTTTCTACATCATAGTGAAAGCAGGTACTTTAATATAATTCCATTACTTTTACGAATGTGCTTCCCAGCTAGGCTAGCTGACTCTCTCTCTATGTATATATATTTGGGGGATATTTTTATAACATATATAATATATTAGTGCAGTAGTATGTGTATATAATTTATCAATAAACAAGCATACATGTATTTGGGATTCATGCTCAAAAATTTTTTACTGATGAGGGTGATCGATCCAGAAAGTTTGGAGTCCACTGGTTTACCTTATATACAATCTTCAGTATTATATATAGGAATGTCCAGGAATTGCTTTGTAGGTTCTTCTGGGAACAGATTTGAATAAATCAAGCCCAGCAGATCAATAGCGATACAAAATGCTTTGCACAAGCCAAGTTCAGTGGGCATTTGTCTTTCCCTTTAAAATCCTTACAGGCAGCAGGCAAAGATTTCACCAGCATTTTAAAATGTAATGAAATGGTGAGGTTGTATTTTATGTGCTGGGACAAACCAGGAAGTGCTTTAATTAAAGCAGACCCTCTTGGAAGAATTTCATGCTACTTTCAGTGTTTGGGGCATTGGAACAAAGGAAAGGAACAAAGGAAATCCTTCACCCAAACCAGCTTGTGCATTTAAAAGTATATATGGTCTTTACATCACCTATGCAGTCTGACAATTTGTCTAGTTTTTTTTTTTTAATTAAAGATCCTAAGAGAAGAAAAGACACTAGACCAAAGCTATGCTTCAAAAAATAACTGGAAAAGGGGGCAGTGAAACAGAACACCTGTCAGTTGGACTCCATGTTCCCATTTGTTTGTGTGTTTGTTTCATTTATGTCACACCTTTACCCTAGGACCTATGTAGGTGGGCAACCTAGCACTCCCTCCTCTATTCCCCCCCCCCCATAATTACGACCCTGTGAAGTATGTTGGACTGAAACCATGACTGCTAGTGATCTTCCATGGCCAAGGGTGGACTTGAACATACTGTAGGTCTCCCAGGTCCTACTCCAACCACTGCACTCCACTGCTGCTAGTTATGTCTTCCTTTTAAAAAGCACAATAAAAGATAATGCCTGCTTGGAATGAAACTCAGTCCATGGTGACTTCCTGGACACATCCAAGCAGTTTTCTTGGCAACATATGGAAGAGGTTTCCACTGCTTTCTTCTGATAGGCTTCTTCAACTTCTCATTCTAACCACAGCCCTTGGAATTCCTGATGGTCTCCCATCCAAGTATGGACTAATCTTAACTCTGCTTAATTTCTTGAAATCAGAAAGAGTCAGCTAGCCTAGCTGGGAAGCACATTCATAAAAGTAATGGAATTATATTAAAGTACCTGCTTTCACTATAATGTAGAAAGATCATGGAAACTCATAAACCTGAGCAGGTGTCATACCTCCCTGGGCCTGAACCAATAGCAATTTTTTTAGCAGCATGCTACTAACTCCAATCAAGGATCTGTTAGCAGCAGTAATGGCATTTATTTGTAATGGTAACTCAGAAGGTATATAAGAAAGTTGATGGCTGAGATATAACTTCTTCAAGCTTTATTTCTTTTATCCCTTCGTTCTTCAGTTTTCAGACTGCAAAATTGTTCCTTTCCTTGTTTCTCACTCTCACTCTCAGCCTCAATTTCCATTCCTTTCTGCCAGGGCCCCAGGGATTATAAATAAATTATTGGGGCTGCTACTCAGGGCACAGTACAGAATCATTGGACAATCACCTTTGGTCAAGAATGAGACAAAGCTGGTTCTGATTAGTTCTTTTTAACTCAGGTTTAATATGAATTACCACGGTATTATTTTTCAGTAGTCCACGCATTGGCAAAATGCCACACAAAAGAGCAAAATGATTACTTCCATCAGTGCCCTAAAACGTTGGGATGAGGTTATTCAGATTTTCTTTTAAAATGGAGAAAGTCCATCATGAGATGGACAGTCCTGGCTATATTCCTCTGTGTCTACTCACTACTGCAGGTGAGCCAATCCCTGTGCGTTTTCTGTTTCAGATTGGAGCATCTCTGATGTCAAGCAATGTGGGGAGTGGCCTATTTATTGGACTAGCAGGCACTGGAGCTGCGGGAGGACTGGCAGTTGGGGGCTTTGAGTGGAACGTAAGATGATGTTGCTTTTTACAAATGGGTGGGTTTGGGAGCTTCTGTGTGGGTTTGGTCAAATTATTGGGTTGCTAAGCAGCACGGTTGTAAGGTACAATGTCATGTGGCCACGCCAACTTTAAACAGCAGTTCTGGCAGTCTCAGTTGCTGTTGTTAGGTGAATCCCAAACCGTCGCTGCGTCCCGTGGTCACGTGATCAGCATTTGTGACCTCCTGCCAACTTCCCCATTGGCTTTGCTTGTCAGAAGCTGGCAGTGAAGGTTGCAGACAGGAATCATCTGACCATAGGACGCTGCAACATTGTAATTGCAAGCCAGTTGCTAAGTGCCAATTCACAATCACGCAACCATGGAGACGCTGCAACAGCCCCAACTACAAGACCCAATCATAAGTACTCATCATTCAGTGCCATCATAACTTCAAATGGTCACTGAGTGAGTGGATGTTAAATGAGGACTAGCTGTACTATAGTTTCACTGTCCATTTCAGTAAGTGTACATGCTAATGTTTAGAAGCAGTACAATATAATCCATTGTGTTATGTCACAAAATATGTACAAAAGGGGCAGAGCTTCCAGTGTGACAACACAATTAATGTATTTGAATGGAGAAGTAATGTCTTCTTTGGATTATTGTTTTTAGCAGATTGATATGGCCTGATTCATTCATTGCAGCAGAGTTTTAAAATATTCTAAAGATTTCTTTTGCACATTTGTACTTTTAAGTAACAGCATATGATTTAATTTTAATCAATTCCATGTGATTATAATGATTATATAATCTCTGTGGTAAGGAAAAATTGGCCCCATGTTGAAAATCCTGTGAAAAGAATTTACTGAGCATTCGAGAAAAGGGCTAGTTCTAAAGAAAAGGCAGCTTTCTACTGAATAGCCAGGAGTGAATTCTTCTTGAACTGGCATTTTAAAACATACTGAACATAAGCTCATGACAAATTCAGGTTAAATTGTGTTGCCCCGGCACAGGTCCCTACAAGATTGTGACCCTTGACCCCTGCCTTTGTAGCAACCCAAGTGATCTTAAAAGCCAACTTTGTCTTAGCATTGTTTGAAGGCCATGACTGTTCCATGCTTTGAGTAACGGATGTTGCTTGCAGTTGCAATGCTTCACTCATAGCACAGTCCTGAGGGATGTCTGAACTTCTCAGCTGCCCAAAAACTGCAGCTCAGATGAATTATTTCTCTTGGTGCTAAAGGTCACCAAATAATACATTTCCTCGCACAATAAAGGGCACCCTTACTAGAACAACAAAGAAGCAAGACTGGATTCCAGTAACTTATATGATAATGAATGAAAACGAGATCTCCAAAAGCCAACACAGTTCTGAGCTATCAGCAGCCTTTACCTTTAAATAGCAAAAAGAAAGATTTCCTCAAGTCAAACTCAGTTCTATGTGATTGCGTGGACCCTTCCATATAACTTGCCTAGCAGTAAAATGGAAGCCATTGCCATCTTCTGGAATGTTTTTCAACTTCCCAGTCCAGCTTACTGTCCTGGGATTTTCTGAGGCTCTCCTCTTCAAGAATTAGCCAGGTCCGAGCCTGCTTAGGTTTGAGAAACAAGCAAGGTTTTCTAGGCACTGCTACCTGCTTGCTTGGCATTAAAACTATCAGTACAAGCCACCAAGTTAAAGCCTCATCACTTTATCTATATCTTGAAAACCTGACAGAAATAAATTAAAAGTTCAAGAGAAGTGGTGCCTAAAAATCAACAGAAAAAGAAAATGGTTTTATTGCAAGTGAAATGAGTTTTTAAAAGTTTGAGTGAGTTCATTTTAATCTTAGATTTCCCAAGGCACTATACATCTACTTAATTAAGATCTTTTGACCTACCCTCAGTGCTTTTTATGTTCTAAGAGATGTGTATCTGCCATTCCTTCAAGGAATAATTTCTCTCATCTACTTACCGTCACTTATATTATTTGCTCTCATAATTTTTCTATCACTATTTTCTAGCAATAAATAATTATATACACTGTGTACATTTGCTGTATCTTTCTCTTTTCTTTCTGATAGGCCACCTGGGCATTGATAGTCCTTGGCTGGATCTTTGTACCAGTTTACATCTCTTCTGGAGTCATTACTATGCCAGAATATCTGAGGAAAAGATTTGGAGGGCAAAGAATTCAAATCTACTTATCTGTACTATCCCTCATTTTGTATATATTCACCAAAATATCAGTATGTATCTAAGAGAGAATTGTAGCCTTGGGACGAGTGTTTGACTAAGTACTCAAGGGTGTTTGCTTGGATAAGCCGTCCCACTATTCTCAATTACAGTTAATTGTTCTACTAGAGCATGTCCACATTGCCACTGCTTCCAAATCCCTCAAAAGAATTTTAAAGATGATTTGCTGCCCTTGGGACTCTGAGAACAGAGAGCAAAAATCACTGCCCCACTCTGAACTGCCCCAAGTCTTGCTGGAGTAAAAATCTGTTCACCTGCATTCCATCCAAAAGGCAATAAAATAAATTGCTTGCATAGCACCCATTGTGATCTACCTCCTTGTTCCCTCTTGCTGTATTCAACGGGTTGTATGCAACAGAAAAAAGGGAAAAATGGCTTCTATGAGGGAGAACTGAAAAGGCATCAAGCCACCTTTCTCCTTCAATGACTTGAAGCCCAACGGTCAGGAGGCATGGTGAGGCATGAGTTCCTGCAAAAAGGGAAATCAAAAAGTTGCCATTTCCCCCCAAAAGGCTAGTTTTACAGGGTTTCAAATACACTGCAACTGAGCCAGAAATAAATTAGAATTACAGGAATTAAGGAATTACAAAGAACCAGGGCTACTTTCCAACTGGTGGAATGTTCCTGTGTGGAAATGTCCTAGATGTATACTCTGGAATTAGTATCCCCATTATATCCTGTACCATTACCGATGCTAACTTTTAGGGCCCTTTCCAGCTTTCAAGGATACACTGAGCATTATACTCCACAATGGACTCCTTTCCTCAGAGAATGACGGTAGGCTAATGTGGCAAAAAACAATGGCAAACACAGGGCCATAAATGGGAATGCCACTGCCATTTTCTCATTAATGGCATGTCTTCTATGAGATGTTAGCCCAATGCATTGTGGGAAATTTAAATTATGTCTAGGTTTATATATTCCAACCTGACAGCCTCATGTAGTTAAAGATATAGCCAGGAAAATGAAATAAATTGTATCAGTGATGAGTCCAACAGCAGCCCAGATAGGTGCCAGTATCAAAAGTGACACTCTTTGTGGTTTTGGCATCTGCTTTACTTGCAGGAGTCTCTATAACAACTGAGCACAATTAATACAACTCTCTCTCTCTTTCTCTCTCTTTGCATTTGTTTCAGACGGATATTTTTTCTGGTGCACTTTTTATCCAAGTGTCCCTGGGTTGGAATCTCTATCTCTCTACTGTGATCTTGTTAGTAGTGACAGCTGTCTACACCATAGCTGGTAACTATGCTGTGTAATAATTATTTATTTAATTAACTTAATAACTTAACTATTATTTTGAATGTGAAAAGCAAGGAATTCTATTACATACCTCAGCAGTCTGGGAATCGACGCTTATAACATCCATTGATAGAATGAGGCTACCATGTACCATATAATCATGAAAGGAAGTAAAAGAAGTGTACAGAAATCTCAAATATTTGGCATTTGAAAATTGAACATTCACAGTGGCGTCACCGATTTGAGGATCAACCCCATGTGATCCTCAACTATAAGTTTTCTCAGGAATTTTATTTTTTAAGCAACTGAGCCATGAAAAGCTGCAGTTTGGACTGGACTTTGAAGATAGAGAAAAACATGCTAATCTCTTTTCCTCTGGGCTATTTTTCTTACTGAGGATATTCATGGTTTTCTCCCTTGGGACAAGACAATAACAGCAAAGGAACCATTTTGAGCGGGAAAGCAGGACCCCCCTTGTGTGGGTTACAGCTTCCTGCATCTGTAACTTTAGCTTAAATAACAGAACAAAATGAAAATGGCCACTTTACTGAAAGTCACAAATTTACTCCCAAACATGCACATTGTCTTTATGCAGCTACTTACAACAGATATTGCATTCATTTTATGTTGTTAAAATCTAGATACACTTTGCTATTAATAATTTCAAAGCATGTTTATTTTATTTATTCAGTAGAATTACTATGTTTCTCTGTGTGTTCTTTATTTTGTTTACAGCTGTTTGTACAGCAGTATAACAATACATACCACCTTGAGAGCTGATCCTGGTCAACACTACTTTATTTTCATGAAATGACCCAAGTATTCCATTCTATAAGAGCACTCTGTGAAAAGAAAATACATAAGTAGTGGCCCCAACTGGTATCTGGGTTCTGAAGTAGCCACCAGAGTACTTCATCACAATGCACCATTTTTCTTTCTTTCCCCCCCCCCCCCACCATGAAAGGTTATCATTATCATTATCCCAGAATGCAGGAGCATCCATGGGGTAGGAGGCCCAAAAATGTCAAAATGCGTCTGCATGACGCAAAAGGAACAGGACTACAATTGTGTGGTCATGGTTGACATCTTGACATTTTTTACTTTCTCCCATGCATATCCTTGCCTGAATAAGAGTAGATAAGAATGGGATAATGCAGCTGAAGAGATATTAGCTTCCTAGCATTCTTTTCATATCAAATTAAAATTGAACAAATGCACAAAGTTCTTTGTTATGAAACTAATACACATAACATATAACTAATGTCAATATGCTACTTTGATCGTAAATATTTAGAAGCATTTGTGGCTGAATCGGTCCTTTGTTTCTCTTTCTATAGGTGGTTTGACTGCAGTTATATACACAGATGCCCTACAGACTGTAATCATGGTACTTGGTGCTTTGGTTCTTATGTTCATAAGTAAGAGGAAGGAATTGTGTTGCTTACTTTTTTAGGCTATGCTCTGTGCAAACATATCTAAAATGAGAAATATAGATTTCTTGGGATTTCCTTTTGAGTAGGTCTTCATAGGATCGCAGTATGTGCAATGCTTACCTGTATATAATTTGTGTTTCTGTTTTAAACTATAACCATACTTTTAAAAGAGAGTGTATCAGCACCAAAAATCCCTCCTATTCAGAATGCCAGATAAGATTCAAGTTAACGCAACACTGAAGACAAATGCTTATATCTCAAAATGAGCTGGATCTTATGGTTGGAATAAAAACAATTTTTTTTTTTTAACAGAGAGAGGGATATGGACTAAAACATAGTTGTTTCTTCAGCCTGATTAATCTCATTGTCACACAATGACTTAAATGAGTATAAAATCCTATGTTATCCAAGCACTGATCAAACAAATGTGATGCTATAACGCTTCTAAATTTGAAACACTGTCATTATGAAATATTCATTCATCAGATCAGAATGCCTGGTCAGGAAAGAAATTATGCTCATGGCTCAGTTTTGCAGAGAATTACCAGCACGGTAGTAATTGTATCCAATAATCCAGAGACTCTAGCCATATAGTAATATTAATAATTATAATTTAAATAATATTAAAACAATATTAATTATTTTCTTAATAATGTTGCTATTATAATGTGTAAGTTTAAATACATGGTTTACCATGTGTTACATATCATATTGCAATGCTTACCTGTATATAATTTGTGTTTCTGTTTTAAACTATAACCATACTTTCAAAAGAGCATGTATCAGCACCAAAAATGCCTCCCATTTTTCAGAATGGCAGATAAGACTCAAGTTAATGCAACGTTGAAGACAAATGCTTATATCTCCCTTCCATCACCTCATTCCCTCATGTATGGGCTATTTATTAGAGAAAAACTAATCCCTCTTAACAAGCGCAGCTTCCAGTTTGGCTCTGAGAGAGTAAATCACTTGGAAGAAATGAATGAATGAATGAATGAATGAATGAATGAATGAATGAATGAATGAATGAATGAAATAGGCCATTTTTCTTTTCAGGCTTCGAGAAAGTTGGGTGGTATGAAGGACTGCAAGAAAAGTATAGTAAGGCAATACCCAACATCACTGTCCCAAACACAACTTGCCACCTGCCACGACAAGATGCTTTCCATATGATGAGGGATCCTATCACTGGGGATATTCCATGGCCTGGGCTCACATTCGGCCTCTCAGTACTTGCTCTCTGGTGCTGGTGCACTGATCAGGTAAAATAAATCTTTCTCCGCTTCCCCTTGAACTTTAGATTTATGACTCACTTCCACAGAAGGATGTTAAGAATGCTTCCTACTGAATAATACATATGGAAAACATTACGATGGAATCAAAAACCCATTTAATTTTTCAGTAAAGATGCCCGAGCAGGATGTGAGAACTCTCCTACCTTATGCTTGCAGCATCAAGAATAATTTGTACCACACAGATTTTAGCCACATGTTAGAAAAGAGGATAAAGCCTCCTGTTGCAGGGCAGGGAGAGAGAGAAACAATGAAATACACAATATAATTGTTGACCTTTGGGACTACCATAGTTAAAGGAACAAATTCACCTTTATAGCCATAGTCCAATCAACTATACATTACAGTGAAATCTTGATTTAATGGACCTTAGTGCAATGCATTTCATGTGCAAATTTCTATTGTATTTACATTGCCAAACACCATTTGTATAATGAAGTTATTATATAAATAATGTAAAACACACAACTGATGTCAATTCCACCTTGCCTGCTGCAGCCAGCAGAACAGTCAAATATATTGGTCAGAATGTTCAAATTCACAGTTGGGACAAATTCATTTATATCCAGTTAAATGTTACATTAAAATGTGTGTATTCCAACAGAATTAATTGTGTTTTTTTTAATATTTGTATGTTCTACGTATTTATTAGGCAGATACTTTCTCTTAATGTTAGAGGTTGCCTCTCACAAGTACTGGGAACTCTATAGAAATACCTAATTTTTACTGACTGGCAGGTTTTCCACCAGTTAAATTAAAACTGCTTCAAACAGTTCAATTTCTTTTCTCTGGCCAAAGAAATGTGAAAAAAACAATTCCCACCAAGTTTCTCTTTGCAGGTCATTGTGCAAAGGTCACTCTCAGCAAAGAGCCTCTCTCACGCAAAAGGTGGATCAGTATTGGGTGGATATTTGAAAATCTTCCCTATGTTTTTTATTGTCATGCCAGGAATGATTAGCAGAGCTCTTTTTCCAGGTAAGCTCCTTCCGAGTGTGGGAAAATCATGTGTGCCTTTAGACATCATTTTTCATTAACTGGCCAGCAATCAATAATGTAGAGAATCATATAGCCACATGGTGGAGCAAACATTACTAGGTGTTTAGTCATGGGAATATACAGTTTGGCTGAAAGCAGAAGAAAAGGTCCTGCTGGAGCAACCAAAGAGATGTTTTGTGGAAGCTTACATAGTTCCACATAAGGAATAGGCAACCTGTAACTTCTGGGTGCATCCAGTCCCCAGAGCACCCCGGAATTGCACTACTAAAATTTGGCCATAAAAGGCTATTTTCACCTATGCATTTTTATTTCTTCCTGGGAGATTTAGCATATCTATTCTGTATAAACTTTTCACAAACTCTCCACAATCATCATCTTCCAAATATTTTTGCCCTACTCTCTTCAATGCTCCCAGCTATGCCCTAGGAAGCTGAAAAACTGATGAACAGATGTTCTTCTGGTTGGAAGCCTTTCAGAGCAATGTTATAAGCATGCCCCATAAGCTTCTTATAAATTGCCATCTGTAGTTACTTTGTAGTCAGAAATATGAAAAGTTCATAACATTTGGGGTAAGGAATATAGAGTGAATGCCCTAAACACTGACTGTATAAAAGTCATTTGTCCTTTGGGCTTTTATTCTCCATAAGATCTGTGGAACTGAATTAGCATGCCTTTATTTCCTCGCTATAGATGAAGTGGGCTGTGTAGATCCAGCAATCTGTGAAAAAGTCTGTGGAGCTAAAGTGGGATGTTCCAACATTGCCTATCCTAAGCTGGTAATGGAACTCATGCCCGTTGGTGAGATAAGTTTCATTCAGTCCAAGAGGGAGGGGGCATTCTGAATCGGCTAGATTAGGACTCACTTGCTGATGGAAGCTAACTCAAGTTTCTTTTTGGTTTCTTAGGACTCCGTGGTCTCATGATTGCTGTGATCATGGCTGCCCTGATGAGCTCTCTTACCTCTATTTTCAATAGCAGCAGTACACTTTTTGCCATAGATATCTGGCAGCGGCTTTGCAAGAAGGCTACCGAACAGGAACTTATGATTGTTGGAAGGTAATTTTTCTCTTGCTACAGTTGTGTGCACTTACCTGAATGGCTAGGGCTATGGGAGTTGAAATTCAGCACTTCTGGAGGTAGCATATTTGCAAAGGTTAATTTGATGTGCTCAACTCCACATTATATGCTTCAGCATCTGGTTCGCTACTTCTGTTGCAGCTTCATGTATCAAACTGCCAAGCATTCTTTTCAGGGACTTCTGATAAAATGTTGTTGGAGCCCAAATAATTCTACAGTTGCAAAACAGCAATGGAACCCTTTCTCATAGAATCAAAAGTGTGCTAATATAAACCCCACTCCTAGCAAGGGCATTGTGCTCAGCTTTAAATAAGAGCTGAAGCAGCCCAAATAGAACCACCAAGCCCCTGATCCCAAAGCAGATGTCCATACCAACCACTGCCCTCCAGAACTGGTGCCTTCAAATCTCCATCCACAGTTCTTCAGTGTGGGCAATTAGCTATGTGCTTTTAAACATTCAAGGGATTGTCTTGCAGAAATCAAAGTGACTTCTGTATGTAAATTTTCATAGTCAAAGCAGATGCCCCATATCTATGGGATGTGAAGTAACCATTTTCAACAGTAGTTTTGCTTACATCTTTTAATAAAATCCTTCCCTTTTCACCTTTTTGATTCATGAAATACATGTTGTATCTGAAGCTTTAAAATGCATTTTTGTTTAGTTTCCCCAAAGCCTTTCTGTCAAGCAATGCAATGATTCTCTCCCCACCCTGCTTTCCAAGGAGTTCCATGAAAAGAGTTAGATTGTTCAAGTTGTGCAAAAGTAACCATCCTTTCTCCTCTTATCTCAGGGTGTTTGTTCTGATTCTCGTTGCCATTAGCATCCTTTGGATCCCCATCATCCAGACAGCCAATAGCGGTCAGCTCTTTGACTATATTCAGTCAATAACCAGTTACCTAGCGCCACCCATCACTGCTCTGTTTATCCTAGCAATCTTCTGCAGGAGGATCAATGAGCCAGTAAGTACAGAATCAATGAGAAGGTTCATATGAATAATAGTATCTTCCCAATGTCATCATTTCATAGTTTTTAAGGGCAGACAAGACCATTCATTACAATTATATTGACTCCTGAATGCAACATCTTTGGAACTTAGTCCCATTAGAGCACACTATCACTTTAAAAAGATTCTTAAGACTTTGATTACTGGTTTAACGAAAGATAGTGACAGGCTCAGGAAGGAATGGAAAGGAGGAGGAGAAAGAAATATTATAAAGAATTGCATTCTATTATTTTCCCCCAATGTTTAGAAAGTAATTCTTATTCTGAGACAGAATTTCCCTGCCTTTAATCTTCCAGCCATCAAATCTCCTTTGATTTGAGACTTCAAGAGAGCAGAGCCTTATATAATTATGTGGGAGATCTATCCACAGGAATCAAGTCCTATTTCACTAGTCTCTTTTCAATAAACTTAATAAATAGCTTTTCTTCTTAGAATTTTATATCCTTGTATCAGCAAGTCAAATTAAGGTAAGTTCCGTAATTCCACACAAGCCAGCTTCTGCTTAATTTGCTGTGAGAGTCAATAATCACAATGCAGTTATTCCATGATGCAACCCCCCTTCCAAATAACATGTCCTTTACTTTTTACAGAACAATAGCTGTGCATGCCCCAAACCCATGATGTTTAACAAAATTTCAGTAGAATAGAAAATAGAAAAATCATGTCAAATATTGACTACACAATAATACAAGCCCAATTGATGGAGAGTTGGTGGGAAAAAGTAAACTATTGTTTTATTTTTGGCAAAGAAGATGAATTACACAAAGAAACAACTAAAACAACAACAAAGTGAACCTGTGATCTGGATTCCAATAAAACATACTGTTGTACAATTTTTATTTTACCTTTAATTTATCATTATATCTCAGAAAGTTGGAATACCCCAGTGTTAGGTTACCAGATCTGGGGTGCAAAAATCTTGATAGCAGCCAAGAGGTATAGAAAACTCTAACATCTTGCTGCCATTCAGATTTTGCAACCCAGATCTGGTAAGTCTCTCAATAACTTATAGGTAAAATAATGTGTTGAATAAATGACTTAGAAAACTAAACTGAGATTTAATATAAGACATTCTACATTTAGGGCTATATCTAGGCTGCAAATTCTTACTAGATGACAGTAAAGAGATACAGCTACCATCCCATGATCTTCAGATTTTTGCAGTCCAGAGCTGGGAGCCCTGTTAGATTTATACATCACTGTTTGTTGTTGAGACAACAGAGGTTCTCATAAACAATATCTCTGTGTTACAATTTAAGCATTGTAAAATGTTTAATTTTAAATAAAAATATTTTAAACTATTCGTCCCCCAAAAATAAACATGCAAAGAAAATCTTGGATCTCATTCACTGTAAACTCAGTAATGAAGCCTACAAACAAATTGATGTTTCCAAGATTTATGTCAATAACATGATCTCTCCATATTTTTCCTAGGGAGCTTTCTGGGGCCTAATGTTTGGATTAGTAGTGGGTTTTATTAGGATGGTTATGGAATTTATCTACACAGCACCCTCATGTGGCGAGGAGGATCAAAGACCATCTGTGTTGAAAGATGTTCATTATCTGTACTTTGCTATTCTTCTGTTTGGGCTCACAGTTGGTGTTATAGTCTTCGTGAGCCTCTGCACACCACCAATTCCAGAAGAAAATGTAAGTGACATTCTAGGGTGAAATCTATTGTTACAAATCTATGTTTAGCCTCTGATTGCTTTGTTATCTTCAGAGGCATTGTGTTTTGAATAGTTATATTCTAGTAAACTCTTGCTCTACAAAGTTCTTCCTTGAAATTATCTTGCTTCCAAAGTATTATGGAATTAAAAATAGATATATTTCAAATGGAAATGGAGAACAGGCTTGTTTCCATGCTGTGAAGCAACTAATGCACATGCCATCAAGAAAAGAGGCAGACAGTGGGGAAGAAATTATATTACAACAGGCAGCTGAAGAAGGAATGTAATGGCTCTAATTGAACCCTCTTTCGTATTTCAGTAGAGACAGCATCAATCTTGTGAGCTAAAAAGATTAATATTGTTGGAGCTCTGGCATTTAGAAAGAGCATTTCATTCCAAACCAATCTCAATTACATTGTACAATCAA
The DNA here is from genome assembly GCF_059951505.1 of Python bivittatus. NCBI lineage: Eukaryota > Metazoa > Chordata > Lepidosauria > Squamata > Pythonidae > Python > Python bivittatus. Next base: position 46,912,610 of record NW_028277098.1, on the reverse strand, counting down.
AGTTTAGTAACAAAGAATTTTATTTCTTTTGCTGCTTAAAACAGACACAAAAAGTTTTATTTTGGCAAGTACCTAAACATATCATTTAAATATCACTGGTTTTGTGGAGTAAGTTTGTGCTTCATTAGATTTTTGTCGTCCATGTAGGAAGCTTTCATATCCTGCTGTAGGTGGAGCTACAGAATCTTCTGAATTCAAAACATGTGCCCCACAATTTTCATACAGTATTTCTAAATATAATATTGTATAAATAAAAGTTTAGATCATACTCTTGGTTGAAACCTGTGGGCATGTTTCTTGTGGTTTTCACAGTTCTTTCAACCAGGTCTACCCCTATGTGTTAGCTTTAAAGAAGAACAAGACAAAGAGAAGTAAAAATAATGTTGTACCACTTATGTTGGTGCTGAGGAACACCCAAATACTCTTTGCATAGGCAACCACAAGGTAGAGGGGGAGCAGACCACAGAAGAAATCTATGTTGCAACTGTAACACTAACTCTATCTCTTATGTGCTTGGGTGCAATCTCATGATGTAAGTATGACATTTCATCTTTTTGGTGTTGTCCTGATCAGTTGTATAATGCCTATTCAGGAAACTGTAGGGGATGTCATTATACAGGCAGGATATAACAGTAATCTGAGCTCCAGCCATGAATCTCTTTTAAAAAGAATAAATAGGTTTATTTTAGAGTTATAACATTTGTTGCACTTAAGCTGGTTTGAAATGTTTTGTAGCTTCTGCTGAAAAGCATGGGAGTGGGGGAGGGAAAGAAAGCAGAAAAGAAAACCAGTTGGTGTAGTGGCTAATGTCTTGAACTAGGAATTGAAAGACTGTGACTTGTAGTCCTCCCAGGGTTGTTGTGGTGAGGAAAATAGGAGGCTGGAACATTATGTACACTGCCTTGGGTTGTACAAAATACAGGCAGGATAATAAATAAAGTTTCAACCACTTGTTCTTGCTTGGATCCTTCTGTATTCTCCATCTCTACTGGACTCTAATCATATTGGCCAGAATATATATATATATATTCCTGAAAATATTCTTTAGGAAAGATGTGGATCATCAAATCAAAGCAATTTAGCACAATGTGACAAGAAGAATTAGCCTTGCCTGATGCTTATCTTGGTTGAAAATAATTTAAATAAAGCAATAAATCTTCTGAAGATTATACAGATTTTTGTGTCAACTGGAAATGTCTTCTACATTTTGTGCCTGAAATTCAAACTGTTTAAACTATTCTTCATTTATAAGGCACCTTTTGAGAGTTACTTGAGGGTCTGCACTATGAATATATTTTTACAGAAGCAGCTTTGGGAGGAAGCAACCTGAAGCACAGAATAAGCAGAAGAAGGATGTGTGGCCATTCAATAAAATAAAAAGAGTACAGTAATAATTAAAAAAAAATAAAACTGTAGAAAAGCCAAGAAAAAAGGATTTGGAAATAGCTTAGCTTTAGAAATAGTTTCCGGTGCATGTATCAAAGGAAAGCTTTATATAAATAAATATACACTCCAAAAAAATTACAAAGTTATATGCTGTTGAAAAGTCATACAGAACAGTATCAATCAGGCATGTTGTATTCTTCTCTAGCCTAGCAGTTTTGGTTAAAATTGAAGATACCTAATTCCAATTAGTGTGCCCTGCATTTAAACTTTAGACAGTGTTTGATTGGGGCCCATTTTTGCATAAAAATGTGGTATGTGCACCTTTTTCTAAGATACAATTTTACATTGATTTGATATTGGGAGATAGTAGATTCAGTGGGATTTATAACTCAATAGAATTATATAAGATTGTGCTTAAATGTCTGCAAAGCCAGTAGCAATATATCCTATCTGATGCATGTAAAGTGATAGTCACATAACTTTTTGTCCATCCTTGTTTAACCATCAGATTCAAACTGTTCTGTAACTTTTTTTTTCTTGTTTCTAATTTACAATTATCCAGCTTGCCGGATTAACGTGGTGGACTAGATACAGCGAAACACCTGAAAAACATATTGAGAGCTGCGCCCATCAAAATGTAGAAATTACTTCCCAAAAGGAGGAGACGGATTCAGTAATTTTGTCATCAGAGAATGTAGATTTAACAGACAAAGAACATGGAGGTGGGTAGTATTTCCTTCCTTCCTTCCTTCCTTCCTTCCTTCCTTCCTTCCTTCCTTCCTTCCTTCCTTCCTTCCTTCCTTCCTTCCTTCCTTCCTTCCTTTTACAAAATCTCAATACAGCAATTAAGATTAAAAAATATGAAATACAATCCAAAAAAAAAGCAAACAACAATAATAATCCTGACCACTCATCCCCACTAATTCATGAGACCACATCTTTTGAAGAATAATTAGTCTCTATTAGCCCTCTTAAAGAACCAGGTCTTCACAATTCTCCAGAATGCCAGTAAGGGTGAGGCAATTGCTATCTCCAGGGATAAACTCTACAGAGGGTCATCACTGAAAAGATTTACCACCCAGGGGCCCTAATGCTCACATTATCTTGGCATTGGGGCCCACAACAAGCCCACCCTCTTGGATCTCATGTTGTGTGTTCTTATACCTAGTGTTTATTTTCCAGAGTCTACTGGAGGCAAGAAATATGTTCTTTTAACACAACTGACTACAAATGAATGGAAAGCATATTCCAGCAATCTTTATTCCATCTGTTTAACATAGTGTCAGCCAATAAAATGTTGCAACAGCTTTTCCAGGTGCACTGTACAGCACACCTGGAAGGTACCAGATAGGGGAAGATGAATTATAGATTACACTGTGCTTTATAGGATACATATACTGTAGAGTTAATTTTTTTCCAGGTTGCAGGAAGCCATAAAGAAGGGCTACACTCAAGACAGGGCAAAGCCCAAATCCAGGGCAAATTATGGCAATTTGGGTGGCTCTTACTTGCCCTGTGCTGATTCAGAAACATCTGTAAAACTTCAGTCTTCTCCCTCCAAAAGTTCACCAGTACCTCAAATGGCAAGGCCATGGAATTTTGCCAAATGGGATGAAAAAATAAAGAAAATATTGACATTTGGCATGAATGAGAGGGGAAAGAGGAGGCACGTTGATTTCAGTGATCAACATATCTATTGTCAAATCTGTGACTTTTGGATGGGTAGTACAATCACAGTGAAAAAGCCTCACAGACATTGATGGGACATCATAGTAAACTTACTGGAGAGATTGAGAATGGTAGGGCAGAGGCCAATCTCAATCAAATTGCAAGGGCAAAGAATTACTAGGAGTTTTGGGAATACTGCAGCAGTGGCCTGAGCTATGGTCAAACAACATAAAACAAACATTCAAGTTTTAAGTGCCTATTTTGCTGGGCCCCATGTAAGTGTGCAATCAGTTTGGAAGAAACCAGAGTTGCTGAAGAGATAGCCATGGGGTATGAGAAATATTGTTGGCCCTTCTATATCCCTGTGCTAATGTCCAATCTGTTCCACCTCTCTTTAGAAATTTGGACTTCTTCCTCCATGGTTATATACTCTAGTGGACTTTTACAGTCTCAAGCTGAAGCCTCTATATAACAAATTCCCCTGAATTTTGGGGTGGGGGAAGTTGACCATTCCAAAAGGAAAGAATAACCGCATTGTAGTGACTGGACCCTAACCATTTTCTCAATCAGAGCACAGGGAGGAAAAAAACAAATGTCCCTGATAGTAATAGAGTTCTTTAATGATACAAGGATAATTTTTCAAGCCAGAACAGAACTATGTTTTCCTGAATCTGTTTCCAGAACAAAGACTGAATTAGGATGGAGTTATTTTGGTCCACCAGGGCAGGTTGGGCTATTTCCAGAGCAAACAGATCAGACATACTTGGCACAGCCCTATGCAATTGTATTAGAGGAATAGCAGAATGGCTTGTTAATGGTTTCTTCTCCAACTCGCAGGGTGAAAGCCTATATTTAGATTTGTTTTCAGAATAGGTGGTCAGCATCAGCTCTGGTGATATGCAAAGTTTTACCTGCCACAGCTGTTTCTTATACTTGCAATAAAATGGATTATCCTTCATGGATTATAGCATAAGTTTATGCATAATGTGCCATCCTTTGCATAATAAAATATGATTGGTGGAAACAATGTATAAAACTGTATCTGAACAATTTTATACCAAAAATAGACAAAGTGGGACTATAATATGTTTGGAACTTCTATGAAACAATATTATGAATGCGTCTTTAAAAAATAACCAATACTGCTACAAAATGGAGTCATCCATCTGTCTATGGGTGAGTAAAAAGGGAAGATATTTTTATTAATAAAGAGGGAAAACAGAAATCAAATCTGCCTGCCAGTTTCAAAATAATCCTACCAAAAATAAATGATCCAAGGGAGAAATGATTCAATCAAATATTAAATACCAATGTATTAAATGTCTACTACCTTGGTCTAAGAAATTGCTTTTTTGTCTGGGAAGTTGGAAAATTTTGGCAAGAACTATGAAATGGTTTCAGGCAAGATGAAAGAAATAACTTCAGATGTGGTTGGGAATAGAAAGAAAATATAGGGAGATTATAAATAGAAAGAAGTGGTAAGACACAGTTACTACTACAGATCCCTAGCCATGAACAATGGATTAAGGCTGTTCAGTGCTCTGGATATGATTCCAGAACGGTGCTTCAGACCACATAGAAGTGTATGTGCAGCACCAGTCAGTAACTGTGGAGTCCTTGGGGTTCTCTGAGCTTGGTTGTTTTCTTGCAGACGTTTCATTACCCATCTAGGTAACATCTTCAGTGCTGCACCGAATACGATAATAGATTGTCATGGAGTTTTTCTCCATGATGATTTATCCCTAACCTGGTCCTTCAAGTCTTCCAGTGGTAAACCCATTGCCAGTCTAACTGAGTCCACCCATCTTGTTGCTGGTCATCCTCTTCTTCTCTTTCCTTACACCTTTCCCAGCATTAGAGATTTCTCTAGAGAGTTAGGTCTTTGCATAATGCGTCCAAAGTAGGATAATTTATGCCTGGTCTTTTGTGCGTTGAATGAGAACTCTGGGTTAACCTGTTTGATAATCCATTTGTTTTCTTGACTGTCCATGGTATCCTTAGGAGTCTTCTTCAACAACAACATTCAAAAGCGTTAATACTCTTTCCATCTGGCTTCCTCAAAGTCTAACTTTTGTTTGTTAGAGTGTCACAGGGAATACCATTGCACTATTCGGATCTTTATAGAAATAGACATATCATGGCATATGCCAAGGCCTTCATGGCTGCTCCACTAAGTGCTAGTCTGCAGTGTATTTCTTGATTGCTGGTTCCTTTACGGTTGATAGTTGATCCTTAAAGGATGAAGCTATCCACCACTTCAGCATCTTCATTGTCAGTTTTAAGGCTGGTTGTTCTACCAGTTGTCATTAGTTTGGTCTTCCTTATGTTTAATTTTAGTACCATTTCTTTTATTGTGCTGCCTTTATTACTAGAGCCTTAAAATCCTTTGCATTTAGCAGAATAATGTCATCAGCATAGCATAGGTTATTGATGTTTCTTCCTCTAGTTTTAAAACCACATTTTCTTCTTTTAATCCTGCTTCCTTTTTCATGTATATTCAACATGTAGGTTGAATAAATAATGGGAGAGTGTACAGCCTTGTCTCACTCCTTTGCCACCCTGAAGCCAATTTTTAAATATTTTTAATTTTTTTTTATTACTAGATGTAATTCTATTCAAATGTAGTTTTATATTTTGTATACTGGGGATACATTAAATGGCTGGTGGTATATAAACATTTAAATAAAATAATAGTTTTCCTATCCCCACTCTAGTTCTTGCTGATCTAAGTTGGGCAAGTATCTACCCTCTACTTATGATAAGTGACTTTTCATTCATGAAATTGTGCACTTAGAATTCCTTGACCCAAAATTTAGCGTCTGAGAACTAAAGTACGTTTATGCACACTTTAAATTCCAATTGCTTGAAGTACATAAATTGAGAGAGGTAAGCTAAGGTAAGAAGGAAGTATCTTAATTATAATCAGCAGTTCTTCATTTTGGGAGCATTCAAAAGAATTAAATTTGATAGCTACTAAGGAATGACAAGAAGGAAACCAGACTTCATAATCTGAAGGTCTGGTGGGTACTTTGATTCACATTTGAAGCAGCTGGTCGAACTAAAGTTGTTAATTATTTGTCACCTTTGTTTGGACATGAGCCATCTCATCCGTCCTCACATCTGAGTATCAACAATTATCTTGATTATTAGGTTATTAGCACCAATTGTAAAAGAAAAGTAACATCTTTTCATGCAAAAATATAATTGTGTTTTATTACAGTTACCACAATTTATCACAAGGAGAGAGAGACTTTGTGTGGGTGTGTTTATCCAATTTTATTTTCTCAGAGAGTTCTGAAAGCTCAGTTGAATTTCCATTCTTCTAGTAGCTTAACGGGTCAAATTTTTGTAAATCCCCTCCCCCCATCACAAGATCTTAAACTGTCTCATGGCCATCCATGGGGAAGAGGGAAATTTCATAATCTGCAAGATAGCAGGCATGGTGTTGCAAACAAAGTCCTGCCCCTTTTGGATGTGCATGCTACAAAGGGGTGGAGCTTCTATCACGATGCCATGCCTGCTAATTTGCACATTTTGACACACACATTCCTCAGTGGATGCTGCTGATCTCTTGTTTATACAGCTTTTGAAGGTAGAGGAACTTGATTCTTAGAAATGTGAGCAAAGCTGACAATTAAGTTATAATATCCATACTAGACAGCCATTTTGGTGTAGTAGTTAGAGGCACTGGAGCAGAAACCAGGAGACTGTGAGTTCTAGTCCTGTCCTAGGCACAAAGCCAGCTGGGTGACCTTCTCTCTCAGCCCTAGTAAGCAGGCAAGGGCAAACCCCTTCTGAAAATGTTGCCAAGAAAACTGCACAGATTTGTCCAGGCAGTCACCAGAAGTTAAGACTGACTAGAAGGCAGGAAAAATAATGCCCATACTGAAATATGAGGCTTTTTCATGACAAAATGATACTTGAGAGTTTGAGCCACAAATCATTAGGGATGCCCCAGAAGTAGGATACCATTGAGGGATATGAGAGTTTCCTTTAAACACAATTTTATACCAGTCCATGACTCAGAGAAAAGTTGCCTCTTTATTTCTTTGGGCAACACCTTTCCTTTCCTTTCCTTTCCTTTCCTTTCCTTTCCTTTCCTTTCCTTTCCTTTCCTTTCCTTTCCTTTCCTTTCCTTTCCTTTCCTTTCCTTTCCTTTCCTTTCCTTTCCTTTCCTTTCCTTCCTTTCCTTTCCTTTCCTTTCCTTTCCTTCATAGCAGGGCTTTTAGGCAGGAAATGTGTGGGACAAATAATGTAGTTAGATGCAAGAGAGATCAAGGCTTCTAAGTATTTAGCAGTTGTGTAAAAGGGAGACTTTTGATATGTAGCAATGAGAAGAACTGCATTTGATCAACTTTCTTCTTTTAAACAGTTCTGGAAAGAGATGGGAGCTGTCTTTGTTTCTCATCTGCCCACCCCAAGAGGGATGCAGATCTTCAGCCGATGAGGCTTTTCTTGGCAGGCAGACACTGTTAAAAGGACAGGAGTCGAGAGACACACAGAGATGGAGAACACACAACAGTTCTAGTCCCCTGTGACTGTGCAAAGACAGCATGCATGGAAAATTACAGACCCTCATAATTGGTTAACACAAAGTTAATGCTCTGTAAGCATTTGCAGCTGAGACTAATCAGAATGTAAATACAATTAATTTGCTGGAGAGAATTTGCTGAAGGCAGACTGAATGACAACAATCCAGGATTTAGCTGCAGTTTATAGCTAAGTGTTATTTCAGAACTAGAGTTCTCCTTGTATGCACTATGTATGATAAGGCTGAAGTTTAGGACTGGGAAGGGTGCTGGTGTTTTTTGTTGAATACGGCATTCCTCCAGGAAAGATCCAGTCAAGGCAGTATGCTCTTGGTGGAGGGTTCAGTCCAGTGATGGACAGGACAGAAATTAAAAGGAGCCTTTTTTCTCTTCCTATGGCTACATTTCTCCCCCTCCTTCTTCCTTCTCTTCTGTAGGCTGCTGGAGTAGGTACATAACACTGTTATTGAGGGGTGGTCAACTTTTGGTAGTTGGGGCACATAATTTTTTCTGTGGCAAGATGAAGCCCGCAGTGGGCCATTATGAAGTGGGTAAGTTACATCAGATATGAGCCATCAGCATTTTTTCTGTTTGCTAGATGTGGATGTGGAGTTTGATGAGGAGGGTTCTAACTGGTTTTGAAATAAATCTATCTATCTATCTATCTATCTATCTATCTATCTATCTATCTATCTATCTATCTATCTAATTTGCAAGGCTGCCCAACTCTATAAAGACTGGGCTGCATATACCTATTAAAAACAGGTTGGAAAATCCAAACCAAAAAAGAACCAAGAGCAAGAGGAGCAAAAACAAGCATAACCCGTTTAGCATAAAGCATTCCCACAAGGGTTCCTTGCCCAACCTAGCCCAAGGCCTCAGGGAAAAGCCAGGTCTTAAGGGCCCATTTAAATAAGGCCCATTTTAGGGCTTCCACTATAGTTTGTTAGAGAAGACTTTAAGGGACATAAATCTTAAGTTTGAGAGCAATGCCCAACCTTGGATCCTCAGGTTAATTATCTCAGGTTTAGCAGAGGTGTGGCTACTTGTAGATGGCTTTGCAAATGAGGGGAAGGTCTGCTGCTCAGCTCCAATTTAGAGACAACCAAAATTAGAGTACACAGGATTCATAGCATGAGGGCAGCTGGAGGTAATTGATACAGTGATCCCATTGCACTACAACCCACAGGGATGTCACCTTAATGGCTTAGTTGTCTCAGTAAACACTGAATTTCACCTTGATGAAGAAAGATGGAAAGATTGATGACATTTTTAGAAGCTCTGTCAGTTTCAGGAAGCCAGACTTGAATCACTTAAGTAAAACATATAACTTCATCTGCTCGTATCATCCTTTGCTGTTCTATACTGTTTCTCAAGTATATGTCACGTGCTTGTTCCAGTGTGTCTATAAGCACTATATAGAAGAAAACAATTCATACTAATTCATTCTCATTCTTTTCTTACAGAAGCGAAGCATCCTTTCTGGAAGAAGTTATATTTCTGGTTCTGTGGAATTTCTCTCAATCCCAAACCCACTTTAACAAAAGAAGAGGAAACAGCCATTCAGACGAAGCTTACCAGTATCAAGGAAGAACCAGTGTGGAAAGCTGTTTGCGATGCCAATGCAATTGTTCTTTTAGCTATCAACATCTTCTTATGGGGTTACTTTGGATGAGCCAAGTAAGCTCCTAGAGAAACTCAAAAGATTAAGCTTGGTTTAGAAGAATCAAGCAGCATTAACTGATGAAAATGGACATACCTTGAAAAAATAAATTATAAACTGTTGTTTAGACCAGGGTTCCTCAACCTTGGCAACTTTAAGACGGGTGTACTTCAACTCCCAGAATTCCACAGCCAGCCTTGCTGGCTGTGGAATTCTGGAAGTTGAAATCCACCCGTCTTAAAGTTGCCAAGGTTGAGGAACCCTGGTTTAGACCACTAAATGGACCACTAGTAAAGATTTGCAACCCAAGGCCACATACAGCTTCTGGTCTTTGGCCTAATTTCATCTGGCCTTTCACCTAATTTCAGAAGTTTTTTGCAAACACACAATTCAGAGTTGTAGAAAAAGCAACCTGTCCCTTTTTTGGCAGCTTGTAGTTTTAATTTTTAGTTTTCAAACTCCATATTTCTGTTGGTTAAATAAGAAACAGTCTTGACTTACCTCAAAGAGTTATTGTAAAATGAGATAAACATCAAATAAATACCAAAGGTGCTCTTATAGATATTTCTTGTCAATATATAATACTTTTCTCTAAGCCCTTTTGGCATGAATAAACCTCTCCTTTAAGAAATAAAGAGTGGTATAAAGGCAATATTTACATGAATTGCCTTGGAGCAACAAAACCTCACATGAAAAATTCTCAAAAAGAACTACAGTAATGCAGTTGAAGGAATACGTACTGACATATTTTCCAGTCTAGAGTTCACTCCAGCAGATATGAGGAAATTGTTCTGTCCATGAAAGGTTCTTCTGCAATAACATTGCTATTATTTAAACATATTGTTGCTGCTAAAGTAGTGACACAAATGCAAAAAGGTTGCAGAACTTTAATTTCTGTCTTCACTGCACAGCTTTGGGTTCTCATTTCTGACCTGGGCAGCTCTTGATTTAATCTCCAGAATAACCACATCAGTCCTCAACCACTCCTCTTGTGGTCAGTGCACACCCAGAATTTGAATTGTGGTATAACTTCATAATGATGAAAATGTGAACAAATACTATATGAATCTGAAGACTTGTAAAATCTTCTAAAAATCTAGTCTTATGAGGAAATGGAGAATGGATTACAAGATGATGTTTACATGGTCATCTGAATGCAACTGTCTTTCTGTATCCAATCAGATATGGGTTATTTTTCTAGTTCAACTCTTCACTGGCATACAGTATCTAGTGTCAAGTCTGTTGGTCTTTAATGGATTGGATTCATGCTGTCGAGCCATAGTAATAGCAGTATTCTTCTAGGGAACATTGAACCCTGCCTCTGATTCTATCCCCATATCAAAAGATGCTTTCAATATTTATCAGTTTAACAGCACAGATTGCCTTCAGCCTCCTGCTGCATGCAGGCGTATGTGGATCACAACACCTGACTTTTTTCCATGTTAGTACTTCTCACAAAATGAGTTATCAACACTATAGGAGACATATATGTTGCAAGCAACTGTAATACTTTGAATTATAACTGATACCCAAATCCATAGGCAGCAGACATTTTTAATGAACTCAATATATACTTCGTTAGTAATCTTTACTGCTAGGGTTATGTCGATCAGCAAACGATTATCATTCATTTTCCTGATAAATCTATCAAGGTCATTCATTGCTGCTCCAGAAAAAAAGGTTATTCTTTTAAACCAAGATTAATGTCTTGCTGTTTTTTTGTCAGGCTGACTGAGCAAAATGAAATGAAATTAACAATAAACCTCTTACTACACTAATTTACTAGGAAAATATTTTAAAATGTCATTGTGTTATATTTCATTCAAAACAGTTGCTTCATTAGGCACCTTTTTAGTACATGTAAGCAGCACAAATTTACAAAAAATTAAGGAAAAGGAACAAGAAGTTTGTACATTGCTGTTCATCTTTTATTTTAAATGCACAGAAAATTAATGATGACTTGCTCACCAATTAAGGCACTTATCACTAAAACACTGCAATCTATTTTGTCCAGTACTCAAAAATGTGTTCAACGCTCATCCAAATATAAAAAACTGTGCTGTTAAGAGACCATTTATATAACTGATAAGCGTCTCTGTCCTTTTTAGAATCCTCAACTTTATTCAGAGGTTATACTGATGATCAGCTATGCTATATATTCATGAGTATTTGGGAACATTTTGTGACATAGTAACCCAGCACTAAAGGCTCTATGGCAGCCAAGAGTTTTGGTACAGAGATTCTCCATAAAGCCAGGTAAACTCTTATCTTCTCCTGTAAATTCAGGGAGAAAGGAGAGACCAGTTGAAGTCAGGAGTATACACACGTCAGTTACAGTTACTGAGAATTTAGCAAAAGAAGAGTACAAGTACAGTAAGTCTGTAGGCTGGCGTTTCTCAACCTTGGCAACTTTAAGATGTGTGGATTCAACTCCCAGAATTCCCCAGCCAGCATGGCTAGCTGGGGAACTCTGGAAGTTGAAGTCCAGACATCTTAAAGTTGCTAAGGTTGAAAAACTCTGCTCTAGACCAAAGGGAGCAACACAGTACTAAAAGTTCAAGACATCAGGAGAAAGTGAGTAGGAGTACAGGCTACCATATCTGGGCTGGAAAAATCTGGACAACTACCAATTGGTAACAAACAGTTATAATGTTTTATTTATTACTAGATTTATATCCCACCTTTATTTGTGCCATTCAAAGTGGGGTACATAATGCTCCAACCTCCTATTTTGCCCACAGCAACAACCTGTGAGGTAGGTTAGGCTGAAAAAGTATGACTGACCCAAAGTCACCCAGCCAATTTTCATACCTAATGGAGGATTCAAACTCATGGTGCTCCAGTTTCTACTCTGCCACCTTAACCGCTACACCAAACTGGCTCTGATAATATTCATGGTCTCTTTGGTGCCATCTAGTGGTCATACAGACTTTTTGGCAGAGAGATGATAGATCTAGTACAGGTAAGAATGAACGTTCAAAGTTGTAGGTACTAGGTGCAGTTCTGGCTGTCATAGAAGTTCTTTTGAGCATCCTGACTAGTCTGTTAAATAGTTCTTTTATGCTCTAAGCTCAACCAATGTTCATTAGGACTTCCAAAGAATTCCCACCATTGCTTTCAGGAAACTTAGCCTTACAGTCTGACATATTTGCATACAGTCTCTAATTCTCATCATGGTAGCAGCAACAGTCTCAAAGAGCTTTAGAGGATCAGAATCCAGGAGCTATGGAGGTGAAAGAGCTGAGATTTTTCTCCAAGTTCCATGCAAGGGAGAATTTAATGTATGCTCTGGTAAACTGGAGAAATTTTGGAAGGCTTGAAGCAAAAAAGCTGAGGGGAAGTCCTGAAGTACCAATAGAGGTGAATATGTGTTAGCTCAGGGTTGAACTGTGGAGTCCTTGGGGTTCTCTGAGCTTGGTTCTTTTCTTGCAAACATTTCATTACCTGGGTAGGTAACACCTTCAGTGCAAACCCCATCCCATTTTAGCACTGAAGGTGTTACCTAGCCGGGTAATGAAACGTTTGCAAGAAAAGAACCAAGCTCAGAGAACCCCAAGGACTCCAAGTCCTGAAGTAGAAAATCCTGCCCATGCTTATTTCTATTTCATGTAACTTGATGATTTAAGATTCATACATTTCAGAATCATGGCACAATCAGGCTTCTAAACCTTTACCTACAGGTTTTAAAGATGTGTGCTACTTTTAAGTAAGTTCTGCTGTGACACTGAAACTGAGAGCTGATTCCTCCAGAAATTTCCCAAGCAGAATTTCGTTTGACTCCTACCGAATTTATTCTCATCAAACCCGTGGCTAAACATCCCACCAGAAAGAAGAGCTTGATGGAGAAATTGCTGTCCCTCCTGAGTATCCAATTAAAAAAAAAAAAGAATGAATACCCATCTCTAATTGTGAACTTTTTACAACCTTTACTTACCTAATTAAGAAACAACATACAGACACAAGAACACACAGGAATTATAGGAATGTTAACAACACTAAGCTATTTAATGAACAGGCTCCTCTGAGATACAATACAAAACAAAGCACAGGACAGAGTAAAACCAAACCAACTCTCCCTGACTCCAGCCACTTTGCAAATATGCTCATGGTAATTCTCTCTGTCAATGTCACATGTAGCTGGCTGTGTGCTTTCACCTTCATGGGTCAGATCTTCACTCCACTTTTCTCTTCTCCTTCTCTCTCTGGCTACCCAAATCTCAAATCCACTGTGAGAGCTCCTTGTTGGTAAAACATGTCAATTGCCACATAACCACACTGGCTGAGCTGCATGATGCTCTGAATTTTTTTGCATAAAGCTTGTGCCTTCTCTTCTTTTCCTCTTGTTCATGAGTAATCTTTCTGTCAGCAGAGAGCATATGTGCTCCCTACCCTGCTCCCCTACCCCTACCCCTACCCTTCCTTTCTTCCTCTTGCTCCTTCTTCTCCCTTGCAGTATACCAATTTGGGGTCTTATATAAGTTTCTGAGCTAGCTGTTCACCTCCTACCCTCAACTAGCTTCCTTTTCCTCCTTTCTATTCCCATGTTCACTATCTGACCTTTAGGGGCTAGGCCTAGTTAAACTATACCCTTGAGCCAGCAGGTCTAGGGAGAGCTGACTTACCTCTTTCCAAAATCTCTTCCTCTATTTAGCTACCATCTCCAAGTATTCTATTTCCTGCATCCTGCAATGTATGTACGTAGCTTAACAACTTTAAACATTTCTCCTTTGCATCAACTTTACTACAAACCACTGGATCTTAGTATGCTTCCCCTACATTACACATTTCTAGTGAGAAACACAGGTGTGCATAAAACAGTTGCTTTTGCTTTGAGCATTACGATGTTCATAAAAGCATTCTTTCCAGATTGCCACAGCCACAGAACAAAACATAAATTCTGTGCAGTTTTCCCAAGAGCTGTATAACCGTGACAAAATTGCACAAAATGGGTAAGGCATGTACAGAGCAATGAAAGAACTAGTGACTCTTTGACAAAAGAGTAGCATTGTGCTGCTAAAGTGCACTTCATCACAAAAGGTTGGAAGGAAGGTAAATAACTGTGGAATTGTCACATTACAAGTCTCATTGTCCATTAAAACAAACCAGCCAATCCTGACATTTGTATAAATGGAAGAATTTCCCTCAGACGTATGTGTAATTTGTCTGAGCAATCTGCTATTAGACTTAGGGATGTTTTCCACTGGTTATTTATTTTATCACAATGATCAGATATAGTGTAAAATTAGGAGAATGCATCAGATTGAATCCAGAATTCTTCAACAATTTGGAAAATAATCAATGCCTTCCCATATTTCCAATGCAGAGAAATATAAATCATTTCACTCTCTCTCCCTTTCTTCCTCCATCAGTTGGAAGATGACAGTTCACAAGATGTTCCATAAGACATAAAAGTACAAGAAAGGTTTGAACTTCTTGAATATTTAATTCCAACTCTGAAGGGTAAGGAACAGAATGCCTAGCACTATTTTTAAGAATAGATTCCTACAATATTTATTTTCTGTTAAGTGCAATAAAAAGTGAGAAAGACCAAAATGTATTCTTCCACAAAACACTTAATGTAGGGAGGAACATACTTTCTTTACATTCTGCCCCAGATGTGTACGTGACACACAACTACTTTAAAATATTTGTTTTCCCTATCAATAGTTTAAAATATGAGTTGCAAGTAACAGTTCCACAACAGCAACAAAAAAAATCTCTGTCCACTTAACATGTGGGACTTGTTCTTTCCTCTGTCAGTTAAATGGTTTACATCTGATGGAAGAAGAAACATTCTGCTGGAAGCTCTGACAAGTAGCAGTTTCAATTTTTTATTAACCTATAGCCACTGTCTCTGAAGACTTGCAGACAGCCATGAGTAAGATTACTGTTATAATTTCTTTGAGTCCTCAGGGCTAAAAAGTTTGGAGAACTTTAAAGGTTATTCTGAAAAAAAAAAAGACAATTGAAGAAGCTTTGGTTTACTTTAATCTGAGAAAAGGAAGGAAGGAAGGAAGGAAGGAAGGAAGGAAGGAAGGAAGGAAGGAAGGAAGGAAGGAAGGAAGGAAGGAAGGAAGGAAGGAAGGAAGGAAGGAAGGAAGGAAGGGAAGGGAAGGGAAGGGAAGGGAAGGGAAGGGAAGGGAAGGGAAGGGAAGGGAAGGGAAGGGAATCTCAGTTTTCAGTTTGGTTCATACTGAAACAGTACTGCCTATTTTTTCTGTTTGCTTCCTGTCACTGATTTTCAGTGAACTTCTTGCTTATATACCATACATATTTTCCAAATCTGATTCCTGTGGTTTATGTAAATGCAGCTTATGCTCAACATGCACATCAGTGTGTCCCAACACCTTCACTAGAAGGTGCAGAATGGATAATTCTTATATACATCTCAAAGTGGGGTAAACATGTATCAGAAACAATGCATACAGTATTATTATTAAAGCAAGTTCTAAAGGCCTAAAAACTCAGATAGTCATCCTATGTTGCTGGATGGACTTTGTGGTACTCGAACAAAGAAAAGAAAATAGAGTCCTAAAGAAAGATAGAACTTATTTTATCAATGGTAGTTTAGATTCCAAACCACCCCATCTCAGACATATGGACCAATGGGGACGAGTGCACTAGATGAATGTGACACTGGAATCAGAAACACCTGAAGCATGGCATCCAGTCTTCAAAATTAGGGGATTGTCTAGAAACCTTGTTCTTTTCTCCTGCAACAATTCATACCACTTTCCTTTAGACAGCTTTGTGAAGGCAACGGCATTTTTCCAGCAGATGGAATCTAATCAAGGACATGATAACAAAGAAGCATTCTCCAACAGTGTCAATGTCCATAAGGAAAACTTCAGCTTTCACAAAGACAAAGGATTACTGTCTTTTCTCCATATACAGGGGCATGGCAATTTATACTCTGTGAAACTTTCCAAACTCTACTAGAACCCCCAGCCATGGTATCTGATGCTAATGCAGGAATAGTTATCCACTGTATACAGTCTACACATGGGATCATTAAGAAAGAAACTCTGATGTGTACATTAAGCCAATGATTTGATTGGTCAAATTAACATAGCCTCTTTAGACTGCAAGTCCCAGACTATCTTCCAGCATTTGGAGGTTTTTTTAAAAATTATTTTTATTTTATCTCTGACAAGTTTCCCAAAATAGAATAATGGGATATAGTGTAGTTGAGCTGCATTGCTGCCAAGATGCTTCCTACACAAATGCCAGGGAGAGAAGCTAAATGTACTCTGAGCATATGGTGCTCTGCTGACAGAGCTAAGAAACCAGTTCTGCATGAGCAGCAAGGAACATCTTGAAGCGTGCAAGACATATGTGTTTTAGGTAAAAGACTGAAGTGTTTCATAATAAAAAAGGACAAAGTGAACTACAAGTGCTATATAAAATTTTAATTAAAAACTGGTTTCACCCTTCAACATGACTAGGCAATATGCTTCACAGATGGATTTCACATTTTAATGATTACCCATACCCAAAAAGTAGATGAGACAAATAAAGACTTTAAAAAAAATCAGAGGCTAAGATGTATGTAAACATTAGATGATTGTGTGGAAAATGAGGCAAGGAAGAAAAGCAATTTCTGGCAAATGTTTACTTTTGGAAAGCCAAGAAAATACATTTATACAATTCCAGCCTTTGAATACTTTCATCCTTCATGAAATCTTCCCTAGCTACCCTCTACTGAAGACTAACATGAGTTGGCCTACAACCAACCTAACCCTAACCCTAACTACTTTTTATGAAGGTCAACATGCTAGTAAGTTTTGATCCTTGCACTTACAATTGAACAACCATCTTTATCTGTCTTTCTTTGCTGAGCTACAGTTCTCAGAGGCTTCCATAAGCCAGACCTCTGATGAGGGATACCGTATTTCATCAGTATCTGGAAAGCCACCAGTTTGCCATCCTTGGGCTACATGAATGCTTAATGCTTCAGAGAAAGCAATAAATGGATGATGTCTTTAAATGTGACTTTGTACGCAGACACACTTTATGAACATCAGAAGAGCAGGTCAAATAAAATAATTGCTTCGATTTCCATGCCCGTTATATATGGGTATATTCATTAAGCTTTGCATGCAGGTACTATATGTGAACAAGTACATGCATTAACCCTGGATATAGTAGATGCACATTCCACATTCCTTTTATTATTGTAGCATATAATCACTAAAATAATTATTATTAGTGGACTGCATGCTTTGGACTAAAAGGCAACTTTG
The DNA here is from genome assembly GCF_059951505.1 of Python bivittatus. Lineage (NCBI taxonomy): Eukaryota > Metazoa > Chordata > Lepidosauria > Squamata > Pythonidae > Python > Python bivittatus. The sequence continues at coordinate 46,895,121 of NW_028277098.1, read as the reverse complement.
CAAAACTTTGACTTTGTACATTATGGCTTATAGCTGAAAACTCTCCTTTTTGTCAGTAAGATTTCAGTGCATGTTTCTGCTTTAGTAGACAACCTCACACTTTGTCTCCATTAAGGATTTTAATTGAAGGCCAATGTTCAAGTACATTTATTTTTGTCCAATCCATTTTAATAGTTCTCTGTAAATCTTCCATGTGGACATTATTAAATTCCTTTTGTTACTTGTAACATAAATCAACTTTAGCAAATCTTTACAATCTAATGAATTTATAATTGCTAGAGAAGCACCACTGTACTTTAATGTAGGTCACACAGACATTCAGAAATACAGGAGCTCCGCAAACTTAAGAATTACTTTATCTAGGGTTCAAATGTTCTCTACCATATAATCATCAGTGAATACAGTGTTTCATGTTATATATTATTTCAGAGACTGGCAAGCAAGCAATTGAACTTGTTGATCCTGATTTTAAAAAGCCCAAGAAAAATTAAAATAAATATGTTTTAATACAAAGAATAGCACATATTGTTAGTACAGCATAGCAGAGTCTATGTATGGATACGTATGTTCACACAGGCTGTTACATTTACATAACACATTTAAACTGGTTTTTTTCGAGATCAGATTTTTGAGGTTGGATTTTAAGCCTGCTACAAAAGAAAAGTCTGACTTCCGAGAAATCTTTGGAGGTCAAAAAGCTACTCAGTGCTGCTTGTGATAAGTAGAACTGAACTTCCATCCAGTTGCTTTTTTCCTTTTTAGACAAAGAGAAAAGCTTTAGAATAACCCTAGAGAAGGACTCCTGAAACAGATGTGATCCTTACAGTGGCACCATACTTTCACTGGGTGTGTCCAAATGAATGAATTGGATCTGCCCGACAGTATAACTACTACACACAAAGCCTTCTGCAGGAATATTCTGATGGATTACTCAGCAATATGCAATGGATATACATTCTCTTATGAGTTACAGACCTTATTTTCATTCTCTATCCAAACCAGTCACTGATGTGGTTGGAATTTCAGCATATGGTGTCGTTAGTTCTGACATTCATGGCTTTGTGAGAGCTGAACAGCAGCACAGCTCACTGTGTTTGGACACATTTCATTATTCATTGCTACCCAATCATTCCAACGCAGAGCTCTTAAACACAATGGTACAAATAAAATTTTGAAAGGCACTGGAAACACACAGAGGGGCTGAATGGAACTCAGGAGTGTGATATACTGAACATCATCAAGTCATTTTAAAAGATTTCACTTTTTTCAGGTGTGCGGGAACAAGACTGGCTATTTGAGCCCTAAATCAGAAAAAGTTGAGAAGAGTACAAACAAAAAGCTCCCAAGCCATAAATATGAGCCTTGCTGGGTCTCTGCAGACTCTGACCGATTTAACATTTGGCTCCATCAGACAAGGAACAGCAGCTGTTTAATTCTGACAGCTACATGATTAAAAACCAATAAACCCGGAAGGCCACAGTGCTTCTTTTTTTTTAGGTGCTGGGCTTCTTAAAAACAGTGGCTTTTTTAATGTAGTGATAGATCACTTCTATGACAAAAACTGTCAAAATGTCACAAACAATAATTTTTGTTATTGTTGTAACCCTGAATGGAACAGAGACATTGTTCCCTGCTTTTATTTACAAAGTCAAAAGCACGCGCACACGCACACACACAAACCTGTTAAACAGGTTAAAAGCCTTCCTGCTGTCAAAATTAACCTTCTTATTTGGCCATATTAGGGAAGGGAGGGGCAGGGAGCAGGGGAGGACCCTAAAACAATGAAAAGAAAAAAATTAAAGAAAATCACACAAAAATTATAAAGCAGACTTCTTTTCCATGAGGGGCCCACCCCCAAGATTTTTGAACACCAATTCCTATTGATGGCAATTGTAGTTTAACACATTAGAGGACACATGGAGGGTTAGGTAATATGGGGATTCTGGGAAAGGGCTATGCCTGCTTTTAAAATGATTCAGAAGCGTTATGGAATGCCTGTGAGCTCAAGGACAACATTTTTGCTGTTCATTAAAGCAGCTGGTTTTCAGGCTTCTGTGAGCCTGAGGTTGGCGAGGTGAGGAGATGCTGCTCCTTTAATACAGGTAGTCCTCATTTAGTGATTGCCTCATACAGTAACTGTTTGCAGTTATCTTGGTGATGAAAATGCAACCAGTCCTCGCATTTATGACCTTTGCAGGTCTGTAAAGCAAAGGAAAGCTAAAGTAAGATCATAAGCACAGTCTCGGTTTCACTTAATGACCACTTTGCTTAATGACCAACTTGCCAGTCCCAATTGTGGTCACTAAATGAGGACTACCTGTAATTGCATTAATTTTAATAGATCAAGTCCTGAAAGCAGCTTTACTGTACTTGTTTTCTGGCTCACAAAGAAACCTGAAGAAAGGCAGACTGCTTTAATAAGCAGCAGAGAGGTGCTGCAGTTAGGGTTGCACAAAGTCCAAAATACATCTTTCAAATCATTTTTTAAATATGCACAGCCTTATCTAGAGCAGTAGATTCATATCTGTTTTCAGAATGGGCAAAAAAATTATAGAATAAAACTATAGTGAATATCCCTGATCAATCAGTTCCAGCTGACAGAATGCAATTAATTAATGCAAGCAATAGAATATGTCACTGGTACAATGTTGTTTTCATTTTGCCAGAGGGAATTCATCCATATTTCAGGACCAAGCTAATCCACTGCAATGAGAAGGTATCTGTGAAAATGCACTTGAGCATACATGGACCTTTGGATAACGTATTGGCACTAATACCTGCATAGCATTTTTGAAATTCTGTGGTCGTATCCTTAAACATGATGATGAAGATGATGATTTATTAAATTGAAATGCCATCCAACTCCCAGAGACTCTGAGCAGTTTACAATTGTTAAAAATATTTAAGACCAAAAAAAAAAAAAATACAAAAACCACAAAAGCAGCACAAGATAAAAGAAGAACCATGGCAAAGAAAACAAACCTGGGGGGAACAAAAAGGAAGAAAGGGGTGTTAGTCTTCCTTGCCAAAGTCTGGGCAAAGAGCCAGGTCTTTAGGACTCTTCGAAATACCAATAGGGTTGGAGCTGTTCAAATTTGGCGGGGGGGGGGGGGAATGAAGATGATGATAGATAGGCAGATAGATGATTGATATGAGACAGAGAGAGAGAGAGAGCGCTGTATATCAGCCCAACTGAAACTGCATTGGTTCAGTAAAAGAATAGATCCTAACAAAACAGGAGAAAAGACAAAGTTCATTGGTGGAATTAAAGGTGTTAGGCAGAATTTGTTCCCGATACAGGAAACAGTTCCCGTTAAATGAAGGCTGGTCGGTTCCTCTCTCAGAAACACAAGGTGATTTACTACCTAGTTCCAAACAGCTGCTTTAAATAATAATTTGCAATGCAAATTTTAGTAACAATGCACCACAATGGATTTGTATATGTAAAATATAATTCATACATAACAAACGAAAGTTAGAGAATGTTAACTACAGAACACAATGAAATCAAAACAGAAAAGTATCTTAATAATAAATGGCTGGCATATATATATACTAGTAAAATAATTGACGAATAAACAGAGAATCTGATTCAAAATGAAAGGTGGACAACAGTAAGAGGAAACAGGGGACAGAGACGTCATTGCTTATATATGGCAACAAAATGCCTGCATTTATTTATAAGATGTACATTCCACCTATTGATTAAACCACAATAAAGACGCAATTTAAATTCTAGAGAAAGGATCAGAATGTTTGGAATGAATAAGTAAGGAGAGGAAATAACTTGGAAGTAGAAGTAAGACTTGATTGAAAGAATGAGGTCTAGTTGGAAGGAGAAGAAATTAAAAAAGCACACTGGCTACAAACGTCGGATCTCCTTGGCCCTGCCAGGCCCTTCAGATTACTGCTCACTAACAAAGAGTAGAAAATAAAGTGCGACAAAAAAATATAGGGCACAGATCCCTAGTGGGAAGTTTCCTTTGATTTAGAAGGTAGGTATGTCAACACCCAGTTCCTCTAGCACTGTCCTCCATACTGGAATATATATGGAAAAAGCAAATGACAATAATATTTTGCAGACAAATCTGTCTTTCTGTAACTTTCCAAAATTATTATCGTGGCAGTCTACATTTGCTTCTTTCAGCTTTTTGGTTGAAGGTCAGCAGCAGCACATATGTATCTCTAGCTGGAAACTACAGTTTCATCTAGCTGCTGATCAGTGACTTCTGAAGCTTCTTCTCAGTATATAACTCAAATTATATACAACAAGCCATTTATCAAGTGGTAACTTACCAACTGACCTATTCACTTTCTACTGTTTTGCTCCTTTGTGTTTCTGGCTGGGTGCTTACCAGGTGCTCAAAGCCTCCATTCCTTGCAGGTACTGTATATTGTAAGGTGGTCTACTTACAAAGCAATACCACGATAATCTTTTAATTGGTAAATCCTTATTCACCTTCTATTTATGACATTATTGGGTATATATCCAAAAACTGTTCTGCTTCATGAAAAGCAACTGACTTACCACTCAAAGGCAGGCAGATTTAGAATTTTTAAAGTACTAACATATTCAAAATCTTTGAGACTTCCATTTCATGTGTTTTGATTGATAAATACTCCCTGTCAATACTTCATTAGCTGCATACAGCTCATTAAAATAGTTTAACCAACCCACCACGTTCTTATTACATTTTTATATTTTTTATTTCCTTCTATTGCATTTTATACCAATAACAATGGCAGGAATGTTACAACAGCATTGTTGTTGAAAGGAAGGAAATGCTCTGTAAATCCTAGCTCTCTCTTCATTATCCTTATTCCCCTGAAACAAGCAGCTCTTTAAAGATGCAAAACAAAGCTGGTGGGATTATGACATTCCCCCATCTCTGGCACACTGCTTTGTGGATGGGAAAAGATAAGGAACAAGGGTAGAAAAGTGCTATTTAAAATCCTACTTGGGAACGTAGACATTTGCATTTGATAGAAGGGATTTAAACTGCATCGCAAGGCGAGGTGCACAAAATAATTACTGTTTATTTCTATATTGATTCATTGCTTCTAACATCAGTTACCACACGCTGCTGTCAAGGAAAAGGCAGGGTCACAGCAAGTTGTTTGCCAACTAACAGAAGATTAGCCAACAGAGAATTAAAGTGATTTAAAAGTGATTCCTTATCCATGAGTGGATAGCAGGATTTTTACCTGTTTTTCACATCTGAAATACTCCTTAACAAGCCCAATTGATCACATTATAGTTGAAAACATTCACAGCCACTTCACTTTGCTGGGAAAATGTGAAGTGGCTGAGCATCCACGCATTTACAGAGACTGCTGGGACATTCATTTAAGCAAGGCTGGAAACAGACAGACCAGTTTTAACTATTTGGAAAGAGATGCTTCATTCACATTCCTGTCTCTGCTGAAGAACCTCTTCAGAAAAATTGGCACAGTCTTAATGGATGAAACTGGAACAGCTTCAACCCAGAGTTACCAACTTTTGCTACCGTTAACATTGGGCTCAGTTTTAATACAATGAGATTTATCATACTATAGCTGGATAACACAAGGAAGGAATGAGGCTGGATATGTATCAGTCCTGCAAGAAGCAGCAGCTTTATGTATTATGGCAGTGTTTCTCAACCTCAGCAACTCAGTGTGGACTTCAATTCCCACAATTCCCCAGCCAGCATGCTGAGATTGAGAAACACTGCATTATACGGTAGAAGATTGGGCTGTGCAGATCTTTGTGGAGGCCCTTCATTTCAGTGAAGGGCAGAGTAAAACACAACCCTTCGCTGGCTTCACTTTGCTTGCTCTAGTACTTGTGATCGTTTTTAAAAGCTTTTAAGTATATGCCTCTTCTAGTTCTTGAAAGTGCCTCCAGAGGAGGTAACGATGAAATATGAACTGCATCAGCTCTTCATCTGAACACAACACAGTGCATTGCTTTTGCACTGCAGAGAACTTCAAAGTGGTGAATTAAAGCTGCTTCAGACAGGTTTAGTCCCTACAGCATTTTCCATAATGAATATATCAAAATAGAATAGGAGACTTGTTCCAGAAGGTTTAGGAGCACTTTGTTCTCCTTTTTATCTTATCTTTACCACGCTGTGTAGAGTGCAAGCCTAAAAGCAATGGTACTTTCAGAATTGGATACACATATGCAGTATACACAGACTGCATTGAGACAGCAATCAAAACCACCTTTACTTGGAAGTAAGCCACACTGAATCCCATGGGACTTATTTATGAGTAAATGATGCCTATAATAATAGCCAACAACTCTTCAGTTCCTCTGCCATGTCAGTGGAATGGTGCTTGGGAAATCAGGGCACTTACCTGGGGGCAAACTACTGAATATTTATTCAAGTTAGGAACCATGTAAGAGAAAACCCACCATTTCTCTTGCTTTATGGAGAGATCTGTGACTGTGCCAGCAACAGCCGTTACAAAGCTGACGGCTTGTTCTCAATGTTATACTTGACAGAAAACATCACCCTTCCTGCAATATTTGGATGCTGGGTGCACAGGAGGTCATAGGATTTCATTCTTCCACTTCCATTTGCTCTCCTACACTGAGTTGTAAGCACTCAATAAAGTTTTGAGAAAAAAGTGCCCTGGTCTACAGGGAAAGGGGGGCGGGGAAGGCAGGCAGGCAGGCAGGCAGGCAGGAAGGAAGGAAGGAAGGAAGGAAAGCATGGAGTCTTAAAGAGATGAAAAGTGGATTATTAAATCACTATACTTTCAAACCTTTTGGTATGAGAAGGTGGAGCAACCTAATAAACTGGCAGCTTTTCATCTCTTATTTATACTCATAAAATGAAATCAGTTTTTTTCCCCCTAGTTATGGATGTCATAATGGAACATGGCAAAAGTACGGTGCAGTATCTGTTAAAATCATAGAAAATAAATAACCACTGATAAATAAATAACCTATTTGCTATCCATTTTTCCTCTAGATTCATCCAAATAGAACATTTATTTTCTCCTGGATTCATCTACCTTTTCAGTCAGCATTTAAACTGTCAATGGTTATCTAAACAAGCTATACATTTTTAAAGGACTTTCTTATAGCGCTTACCCAGGAGGGCTTGTGTCACCTGAAACAGGGCTGCAGGGCGGCTATCTGCAGACACAATAACAGTGGAGAAGTAATGATGCTTCGCTGCCCTTATCACTACTAAGTAGGCATGAATAGCAGCTCTAACCCATGTTCAGTCGAGTTCGTCCCTCATCGAGTGCCAGCAATACTCTAGACGTCTCTTCTCTCACCATCTTTGGTACCGAATGGAGTAGCACTGCCCCAGACAGACCCTGTCTGCAATCTGGGGGTCCTCCTGGACTCACGACTCCTGCTCGAAGAGCAGGTGGCAGTTGTGGCTAGGAAGGCCTTTGCCCAGCTTCATGTTGTGCACCAGTTGTGCCCATTCCTAGGTCAGAGGGACCTAATCACTGTCACTCATGCCCTAGTCACCTTCCGTTTGAATTTCTGTAATGCACTCTACATGGGGCTGTCCTTGAAGAGTATCCGGAAGCTTCAGCTGGTGCAATATGCAGTGGTGTGGGCAGTTATGTGTGCCCCTATGATTGCTAGTTTGCTTCTGGGTCCAATTCAAGATGCTGATTTTTTTAAAGCCCTTTATGGCATGGGGCCGGGTTACCTGAGGGACCGCCTCTCACCGATTACATCTGCCCGTCCCATCAGGTCTGGCAAGAAGGCATGTTGCAGGTCCCGTCTGCCAGAGAATCACATTTGGGAGGTCCCAGGAGGCGGGCCTTCTCTGCCGTGGCACCTGCCTTGTAGAATCTTCTCCCCCCAGAAGTGAAATTAGCTCCATCCCTCTTAACATTCTGCAAGTCTCTCAAGACCTGGCTATGTGATCAGGCCTGGGGCTCCCAGGGGACCAGGGAGATTTTGCAATGGCTCCCTTCTTAATTTTATCCCCTCCTGTTTTGTGTGCTTTTATAGTTTTTTATTTGTAATTGTTTTTTATGTATTTATTCTTTTTAATTGTTGTACACCGCCCAGAGTCATTTAATGCGAGATGGACAGCTATATAAATATGATTGATAGATAGATAGATAGATAGATAGATAGATAGATAGATAGATAGATAGATAGATAGATAGATAGATAACCTATTTGCTATCCATGGCAATGGTTGAGTCTTTCAAACCTATAAATTCTTAGAAGCCTTTAGCTATGTAACATTCCAATAATGTAACACTGTCTGGACTGCATTACTTCTTGTATGTATACTGCTGGCTGAGAACTACTGAATTTCTTTGTATTACCACACAATTTAAAGGAAGGCATATGTTACAAAGAATGGGACCCTTTGGCAATTTTATAGAATACAGTTGTCAGGACGTTGCCTCATGCCAACTTAGCTGTCATTTCACACCAATATATTTTTATTTATCCAGGTATTTGAATCACTTTCTGATGTTTTATTTTGCTTTACTGAAGTTTTGTGCATCACATATATTATAACTGACACTTTATGGTTTTCATTACATACCACCTTGAAAATGTCACTAATGGGAAGACCTAAAATTCTCTAAATAAATGGATCATTATCTGTCCAAATTTATGTTGGCATCCTTATAGAAACATCTTTTTAAAAAATTTATGGGATAAATGCAGTAGTAGAAAATGGGGGCAGATAGTAACATTGTATGAGTACTTTGTGCTTTTTTAGACTCTGGAAAAAAACATATCTGAAACTACCTTTGAGAGTCTATTTTTATGTGCTTCGAGAGCAAATATTCCAAAAATACAAAATACATTTTTTTCCTGGCTTTAAATTTTTTAATCCCTGATGAAACTGGGCAGCCTGTCCTGATTTGTTCATGTGGGATATACTCAGTGGAAGGCTAAAAAGGTTTCTTCTCAGGGGAAGTTTCAAAATGGCTGGTGAACATTTGGTGGCCTTTAGCAGAGAGATGGCAGCTTTGCCAATACAGTTCTGCCAAGACATCCTTTAAGCTTGCAAGAACAGAATCCAAATTTGTTCAGACTAAAGCAAAGAGTATGCAAAATGGTGATATTTAGGTGGATATGATGCACCAGGATGCCTGAATTGTCTTCTTTATATACTTAAACAATGCACTGGCATCTCTAGTAACATTGGACTCTCAAGGGAAATTTGGGAACAAGTATAATGAGAAAGAGAGTTTCAGCAGGTCTTGGAGGTCATCTAGTGTAATCCTTTGTTAAATACAGGATCTGCAATAATATATATTATATATACATATACCTACATACATGTAAGTATGCATGTATATGTATATGTACATGTGTATATGTGTATACACACACACACACACATATATACACACACACATCAGCTCAAACCAATCCACTTCAGATTGGTACATAGATCGTTCTCAAGTTTCCAGGCTTGGACTGAGAGACAGCGACTGGATAGTGTAATGATTAGAGCACCACCCTTTGATGTAGGAGACCGGGGTTCAAATCGTGGCTGGTACCTACCTTACCAGTAGAGGTCCTTGGGCAAAGACCACCTAATGCTTCACCTGCCTATCTCAGATTTGACAGTGACACGAACTAAGAGATTTATGCCGGCTTGGACGTCGCCCGGATTAACAAGGTCCACACTAGATGTTGGGAAACCAGGACAATCTGATGATAAGTGGGCTACTGGAACAAACCATACATGGACAAGGGAACTTGGAATGGATAGAATGCTACTACATCAGTAGACCTAATGACAGGAGATATATGAAACTTGTTAGGGAACTACGGATGAACAGAAGACCTAAATCCACATTGAGAAACAGCTGGTTATCCAATGCTTCAACATAGTGAAGAGGAAGCTGCTCTCACAACTTGAGATAGACTAACAACACATTCCATTCCAGAAGAACAACTAGATGTGCAGCCAAAACCTGAAGCTGGAATGTCACTGCCCCCATTACAGAGCACAGCAGCTGATATGAGGCATAAGATCATGGATAAACTAACTATAGTCAACCCTTGAGACCAATTACCAAGAATCAGTGGAGAAGTACCATCAGATAGTATGCTAGAAGATGCCAATAGAGCTCTCATGACAATCCCTACTACCACCATAACTCAAACCAATGAACTGGTATCCGCTACAGCTGCTGTAATCCTTGAGATGCTTGGCTACACGATTAAGAACAGCAGTACATACCCTCCTGGAAAATGAGGTTTGAGGTTAAGATCAAGGCAACTTGGGGAGAAGTTAGTCAGCTGATGGAACTACAGAAGGGTGTGGAGATTAAAAGGATAAGATTTAGTTACTGGGAAAATACAAGGGCCTGACTCCATCTGAAGCCCTAGAGACCGCTAAACAAAGGCTCACAGCACTGACTACCAGGCTAAGGAGTTGGATAGAGAAGCAGACACCATGAAGATAAATGCCCTGTTCTCCAAAGAACCATCCAAGGTGTACTCCCAACTGCAGTGCAACAACACATTAACAGCAGAGCCACCAACAGCAGAAACTGAACAGTACTGGAAGAACTTATGGGAGAAAGAGAAGACACATAACACCAGGTGAAAAGTGGCTGCAGGATCTGAGAGTAGACCACAGCAATCTCCCAGAACAGGAACCAGTCACCATCACAATAGCAGACATCCAACAGCGGGTCAAGAACATGAAGAGCTAGACAGTACCTGGCCATGATCCACATCTACTGGCTAAAGAAACTAACAGCAGTGCATGAACGCCTAACAGCATAGATGAACCAGCTGCTAGCAACAGGCTTCCACCCACTGGCTAACACAAGGAAGGACAGTGCTGATCATGAAAGACCCCAGAAGGGAACAGCACCATCCAACTACCAGCCAATAACCTGCCTCCCCACAATATATAGTCCTATCAGGCATCATAGCCATCAAGCTACAGGACCATATGGGCCAGTACATGGGCACAGTTCAGAAGGGCATTGGGAACAACACAGAGGCTAAAAACACCAGTTGCTCATGGATAGAGCAGTCGCCCAAGATTCAATGTTTAGACAGACCAATCTGAGTACAGTCTGATTGACTACAGGAAAGCCTACAACTCAATGCCACACACATGGATCTGTGAATGCCTGGCTAAGTTATACAAAGTCAAATAGGACACTAAGGACCTTCCTCAAGAACTCAATGGGACTGTGGAAGACAACACTGGAAGTCAACTCAAGACAGCTCACACAAGTGGCCATCAAGTGTGGCATATACCAAGGTGATATACTGTCCCCGCTGCTGTTCTGTGTAGGCTTAAACCCCTCAGCTACACAAGCACAAGGACTGGATACAGATACAAGTTCAAGAGTGGAACTACCATCAGCCACCTCCTCTACATGGATGACATCAAACTGTATGCTAAGAGTGAACGAGACATCAACTCGATAATCCACCTGACACAGAGCTACAGTGAGGACATTGGGATGTCATTCAGATTAGAGAAGTGTGGCCAGACGGTAGTAAAGAAAGGGAAGATAGCTAAGACTGATGGGTGGAACTACCAGCGGGCCACATTGCAGACATACACACCAGCTACAAGCACCTTGGTATCCCACAGTCACATGGCAACCACAATGAGGCGGCAAGGAAGACAACAACATCCAAGTACCACCGAAGGATAAGAAAGGTCCTGAAGAGCCAGCTCAATGGGAAGAACAAGATCCATGCCATCAACATGTATGCCCTGCCAGTCATCAGATACCCTGCTGAACTGGCCGAAGGAGGACATAGAGATTGCCAATGTGGAGACCTCACAATGTATGGAGGTTTCCATCCCAAGTCCAACACCCAGAGACTGTACACCAGCTGCAAAGAGGGCAAGCGGGGACTGGAGAACGCTTAAGGCAGCAGCAGACATAGGAGGAAGTCCAAGCAGGCACAGTGCCATGGCAAGACAAAACCTGCATGGGATGTACCATTGACAGATAGCTCAGGTGGCTGACATTGGGAACTCCTACCAGTGGCTGGAAAGGGCTGGACTAAAAGACAGCACTGAGGTACTGATTATAGCAGCACAAGAATAGGCACTAAGCACCGGATCCATAGGAGCAAGGGTCTATTATACTAGACAGGACCCAAGGTGCAGACTGTGCAGAGAAGCCTCAGAGACAGTCCAACACATAGTAGCAGGGTGTAAGATGCAGGCAGGAACAGATGCACTGAACAGCACACCAAGTAGCTGGCATTGTGTACAGGAACATCTGCAGAGTGTATGGGCTAGACCCTCCAGATGGGAGATTCCACAGAAGGTCATGGAGAATAACAGTGCTAAGATCCTGTGGGACTTCCATGTCCAGATACAAAGGCAGGTACTGGCCAATCAACCAGACATCGTGGTAGTAGACAAGGACCAGAAGACAGTGGTGGTGATAGATGTAGTGGTACCAAGTGACAGCAACATCAGGAAGGAGTATGAGAAGCTGGAGACGTACCAGGGCCTGAAGGAGGAACTAGAGAGGATGTGGAAGTAAAGGCCAAAGTGTTCCCAGTGGTGGTAGAGGTACTTGGGGCTGTGACTCCTAAGCCAGGAGAGTGGCTGCAACAGATCCCAAGAACAACATCAGAGCTCTCTGTTCAAAAGAGTACAGTGCTAGGAACAGCTAAGATACTGTGCAGAACCCTCAAACTCCCAGGCCTCTGGTAGAGGACCTGATATTGAGGAAGACACATACCACCCATGGGGGTGAGAGGGGAATTTTTATTACAAAAAAAAAAAAACAGTCCAAATCAATCCACCGCAGATTGGTACATAGATGGTTCTCAACTTTCCAGGTTTGGACTGAGAGAGTGACTATCCCAAGTCACCCAGCTGGCTTTTGTGCCTAAAGGGGGACTAGAACCTTGCTTTCTCCACTCCAAGTCCAAAACCTGAACCAGTCTGCCACATTGTCTCTCATTCGTACACATAGACATACACACGCATATGTGTATGTGTGGGAGGGACGGAAGCTTTGTGGGAATGGCACTGGGCCAGCCTATTGCATGATGTACAGATCAATGGTGGACAACCACAATCCTCAATTTGGACACCAATTGACCTGAACAGATTTGAAAAACCAAATACTCAGCAGATGATGCAACTCAGTTCAAAGGTGTTAACTGGAAATGACTTGCAGTGAGTTGAAGCAGTTGGAAAGCAGCTGAAGAGGCCTTCATCCTGCAGTGAATTGATCAGGGCTGAGAATGATGCAGACCCTTTTTTCATTCACATTTAGAAGAAATAGCTGTATAGACCGCATTTTGAGGCAGTATGTGTATAAATTCCTCCACACCTGCACTTAGAAAAAGTTACTTAGCAAGCTTTGCGGATTGCATCCTTCTATCAGTCTCACCTGTGAAGATTTTATCTGCATTCCTATTTGTGACAATGAAGATAAAGAGGTCAACACCAACTACCTAATCTAATCCCTGCCAATGGGAGGGTAACAACAGCTGCACTGTTCTCATGAACATATTCTTAGCAAAGGGTCAGAATTCCCAAATTATTGACCAGATATGTCATCGGATCAACCCCAGGTGTGGGCTGCTAGAAATGATGCCTTGTCTTTGGCAGTGGGCCAGTTATCCAAATTCCCAAGTTATGGGCCAGAGATGTCATCAGACTATCCCCAGGTGGTGTCTGGTAAGGACCCAGGTTTACTTACAAATGTGTCTGGCAGAGGGTCCACTGCCTGGAGTTATGAACAAGTTCCTGATGAGATGTGCTTACCAAGCCATCTCCAGGTGTTATTTTTTTATACTCCATCTCTATTATGAAAAGTATAAAAATGTGACAAAAGCCCCAAGCGGAGTTTAAGCCTCAATGAAGAACCTAAGCCCTAAGAGCACAACTACTGGTTCCAGGATGTCTGTCTGGCAAGTCAAATGGATCCCTCCCTCCCTCCTTTCTCTGTAACTCTCTTAATATTTATTCAGTACAATCTTTTTGGCATTTCACCTTAGTTTGAGCCTATTGTCTCTGAATCCTAAAGAACCTGTTATCTCCTGGCTGGCAACCCTCCCCCCACCCCCACTTTGCCTTTTTTACACTTTGGAAGCAGTGTCTTCCTGGGTCCCTGAGGCAGCCCTGCTTGGCTGGGTTTCACAGCCTAGAAGAGCCAGCTGGCTTCACTTTATTAGCTGGATCCTGAATCAGACCAAGAAATGGTACAGTATACCAACACCCCTTTTTTGAACTGGCCTCCAAGAGAAACACGGCCTCAGAAACCAAGGAGTACACTAAGCAAGGAGCTACTGAGATGGACCTCCATCTTTCTGCCCTTCCAACTGCTACAGAACCCAACACTGACCACTGAGGACCAGATATAGGTGTGCACAAGAGCTAAGCATGGAAAAGAAGTTACTCCTTTCCCTTCTCTCTCTCCCTCTTCAATTCAGAAATATTGTATTTTATTCTCATTCCCAAGCAAAGGGGTGCTTGTGCAAAAAAGTAGTTCTGCTTAGCACATGTGTCTGTGTACATGAACATTGCATGTTGTAAATTCCTCTCCCTCTGCTGTGGCAGGAAGCTTCCAAAATTCTGGCTTTCTTTGTGGTGGCAACATTTTTTTTTTGTCCTTCTGTAGCTGAACACTAAAGTAAAACAAATCACTTAGAATCATCAACTTGGAAGGGACCTTAGTGGTCATGTCCCTGCTCAGTGCAGGATCTGACAGATCATGATCCAGCCTCTGCTTAAAGACCTCCAGTGGAGAAATCAACATTTCATGTGGCAGCCTTTTTCACAGGCTGATAGCTCGTACAATCAGGAAGTTCCTCCTGATATCAAGCCTGAAACTCCTTCTTGTAACTGTAACTTACTGGTTCCTGTCCTGTCCTCTGGAACAATGGAGATTATATTCACTGCCTCATTTGTGTGACAACCCTTCAGATATTTGGAAATTGCTATCATATTTCCCCTCATTTGTTTTTTCTGCAAATCAAATTATCAAAATCCTTTGTTCTCATAGGCTTGATTTCTAGACATCACACTACTTTGGTAGTCCTCCTCCAAACTCTCTCCAGTTCCTCATTGTTGTTTTTGAACTGTGGAACTTCTTGAAACCTCCACCATTTCTCCTGCCACTCTCTGAACCCCTGCTTCAATCTTTTCTTCGTTTAACTGAATAGACTCCTATGAACTCCTTTCCTTTCTCTCACTGAACTGAGTTATTTGCTAAATTCTCAGAGATTGCCAGCTGCTTATTAGACTACCTTGTATATCATTAGCCTCAAATATTATATAATATATAGTGTTAATTAGTTATTAATTATAGTTTCATTTTTTTCACTTCTGGAAAGTTTAATAACTTCCAGTGTTATGGTCCTGGAAAAGTTGGTGCTATGGCCCCAGTTCATAATCTTCTCATCACCACTCACATACATGAAGCAAAAAGAAAAATACAGTGGCATGAATCAGAGAGATGATGATGATGGTGATGTTTTTCAGCAGCAGAGTATTAGAAACACAATCCCAGAAGCAACAGGGAAGGAACTGGTGTGTTTGTGCCTAGTGCAAGTGCAGAATCATGGACAGATGTGTTAAACTTTCCCTTAACTGAAACCTGGATGTTTGAGAATGAGAAACTAAAACTGCTGACATGCCTATAAATCCCATAACCAAACAATATATTCTAATAAAAATCCTCCAGATTTTATTTTCCTATTGAGAATCCCAGTCTCAAAATTTCACATACTTATGTAAAAACAGTTCAGTTAAAAAATAGAATACATTCATTAGACAAATATTCTTCATCATTAAAAAATACTGATCTTCTATACTGTTCTTTTTCACCTATAGCACTTTTCAGGGATTTATTTTTATTTATTCTTTGAAAGTGAGCTGGAAGCTTTTCTGTACATGTTTCGATAGATTTTTTCCAGGCTGTCTTCAAAGATGGCTCTGTGGGGCTTGTTTTTATACTCCGCAACTTGACTGGTCCAATATTCACCATTATCCAAATGAACCATAACGTTTGGCTGGATGGATGAACTGGCAAACCCCACACGCACGCACCAAAAAAAAAAAAAAAAAAAAAGCAAAACATTACCTTTCTAAACTCAGAAAAGCGTAACAGGCATTTATCATTTATTACACTTTACATAATTTGCATTGCGTGTTAATTACTCATAAAAAAGGGTAAGTGCATGAATGCTGATTACAAAGTTTTGCTTATATAAAATACTGTTTAGAAAAAGACACATAATGCTAAAAATATAATGCACTGTCTGCCACTCTGGAATATTCTGCACAGTGATGGTGATCTCTTTTCAGGAATATGTATGGTAGTATTACTTTCTGTGTGCACCTGCATTTGAATCTACCTGATTAGAGCTTCTGATTATCAGTGAGCTTATCACTTCAGTATCAGATTATGCCTGAAGATTACACATTGCACCACTTTTTTCACACTTCAAATATCATGGGAGCCTCCTCTCTGAATGTTTATTTTTTTACATAAAAGACTGAACTGCTGGGACGCAGCTCCAAAAGCATCAACACTTTGCACCTTTTGTGCTACTAAAGCCACTAGGAGCAGAGGTAACAAACTCCCTCTTTCTTTTTCTCTTTGTCCTTGCTCTGCTTTGGATGACTCTTAGCACCTCGCTGTCAATCTGCTTCCCACAGGAATTGTACTTCCTTCTCTTTTCCTTAGTGTGAAGAAGATAGAAAGCTCAGAGATGCAGGTTGGAGGAATGTAGCCCTGGCCTTGGGAATGGAGGAGGAACGTTAAGGAGAGACTTTCAGAAAAGATTAGTTAGTCCTGAGAAAGATGAAAATATGAGAAAGAAACTCAAAATAGCCTTGCCTTGATTCTATTTGGTATAAGGTGAGGCAAAGAGAAACTCTGAGAGGCTTTCAAGATTCTGTTATTCTATCCTACAACAGTAAAGAGTTTTTTTGTGAAAACCTTGCCATCCCTGTGGCTTGACTTTGCCAACTTCAAAGGTCTGACACATGTACATAATAGCATGCAACTTCTTTAATAAACTGTACTTGCCCTTAGGCATCTGTCTCTGGAAACTTTGAATAGCCTTGATTCCATTCATACACATATGCTCTTCTAAACACAAATCCCTGTAAATGAACTGGATTCCAATCAGAATTTTGATACTTTTATCTTATGTGAACAACTTGGGATCAGGACAATCACTAAGGAGATTCTGCTGGGTGTGCATGACCAGCAGAATGCCATCTTACAGTTACTCGTGAATCTGGTCTGTGGTGGAGCCTGCTCCTGAAATGCTCTCTCAACATTTGTGAAATGCTTGCTATTATGTTATTTAAATACCTATTGAAGTTCTGTGTCTTCATCTTCCTTATGTGAATATTATGGATAGGGATTTTTTAAAAATTTCCTTCCCTTTTTATGAAGATATTTTATATCACTTTATTATATTGTAATACTCTTTATTTGCAGACCAAGATAGAAATTGGGGTTGAAGTGTAAGACTCAAAGAGAAGAAGTAAAACTAGCATGTGTGTGACTTAAATGTATCCAGAAACAGCATTCTGTGCCTTTCCCTTTCAAATAAAGGGTTTGATCACTCTCCTCTCAGAGGAATCAGCATTTTTAGAATAGCTTTTACCAGTCAAGTATTAATCAAGAGAACAGTTTGTTGATTACACCCTAAACATATCTGCATGTGCCAAATTCTGAGTTTTTCACTCAGAAATTCTGAAACAAGCAACTTCAAACTAACCATAATAATCTGGATTCACCAAGAGACTACTATTCAAAGTCTGCTTCTAACAAATCCAGGCTCTTTCACTTAAAGCCAACCACAACAGCCTAAGACTTACTTATAAAGAGTGGCAGTGATTTTTGTTGATTTCAGATCAGCATACTGACAAGGTCACTTTCATGCAGGGCAATTACCCATCCTTTCCTCATAAGAAATCCAACAATGGAATGGACAGATCTACATCCATGTTGGAAAAAGTGCTATCTTAACTGAAAACTATCCTGACAAGCTAAAGTGAAGTGATCTGGGGATTACAAGCACAAATTGTATTAAGAGCAGGATAATGGCACTCACCCCACTTTCAAAAATACCTGTCATGAACCTGTCACATCCTTTTGTTCCATATCCTTTAGAGTTTCACAAGTTCCTTTCAAAGTCACTTTCACACTAAATATTTCAGCATCACAGATCTTCTGTGTAGTCCCAGTGGTTTTCAATAATGTATTTTAGTGTGAACATTTGGTCAGCAAAACTACTTTCTCCTTTGAACTCTACCGTGGCATGCTATTTATGAGGACATCTTCAGACTTGAAACTGTCAGAATATCCTTGAGCCTCCTTATTTCCCAACACGCTTCACTGGTCTAGAGAATGGGACAAACCCATCAATGTCTGACCCTACTTGAATATTAACATTTCAAAGTCAATTATCCTCAATGATGTTGTATCACTAAGAGTTGCAGATTTTTTATTCATGTCTTGCACCTTCCACACTGACTCCATCACAGAATATACACATATGGGTTACAGAAAAGCGGGGAGAGATGAATTGAGAATATATGAGTGGTTGGTATTACCAAAATATGAGTTGGGTTCTCAGTTAAAAGGAGAAACTATAGTACAATGTACAAACTTTGCATGCAGAAAATCCCAAGTTCAATTCCTGGTATATATAAGCAGGAGAGGAAAAGCTCCAGCCTGAAATTCTGAATGTCACTGCTAATCGTTGTAACTGGTACTAATTGAAATAGCCTAACAGTCTGAGTTAGTATAATCTGTTATGTTCCTATATGGCACTGAAATGGTACAGTGTTTCTTCTTCCAGTGTCGCCAATACACTGTGAAAAGTCTTACCTCATAGAGGGAGTGGCTCTTACTTATACACGCAATGACATAATACTCAGGAGTGTTAGTTCCTATATAAAGATGAGCTGCAAACACAGGCACATAATTCTGGGCATTATCATGCTATCCCAGTTATCCCGCTGACATGGAAAGCAGATACAATGGCTGTTATGTCATTAAAGTAATGTAAGGCAGGAGGAGGCAGAAGACAAAGAGAGACAGAAAGTTGCATCTACTGAAATCAACAGAAGTTACAGTAACTGTACCTAACTTTGGGTTGAACCATGGTTCAAACATAGTAAATATCAAGCACAAATGTCTGAATGTAATTAGTGCGAAAAGTTATATAAATTTAGTTACTAACAGCTATAGTATCTACATAATAAATATTAACCACATAAGGTCTAAAGTTACTTCAGAGAGAATATGGGGCTGGACTGACAACTGAGAAAAAAACAAAAACAAAAAACAGACTAATGGAAAGTGGGGACCATAAGTGGGGAAGCATAATGGGAAGAGACCTTACCTGCTCTGAACATTACTGATTAAAGAATCTGTACGTGAAACACCTCTTTTTTTGCAATCTCCTGTCCTACTGGAGTCTCTTATCTTAGCAAATTCTTCCTTTGACAACCAAGTCTCATCCTAAAAAATCAAGATTAAAAAACAATAATTTTATTTGACTATCAAACATATTACTTACCTTTTAAAAAGTATTTTAACGATTCTTAAGCTTAAGCCTTCCCCCAGCAATATAGGGATAATAACATTGACTTTTATAGGATTATTCTAATGGTTACTAATATAATATATGTGAACATTAATAAAAATCTACATATATTTTTAATAATTAGAAATTATTTATTATTCTATATCAGAAATCCACAAAGACTATTGCAGATTAGTCTCTGTGGCTATAAATTTAGTTTTGGTCTTTTCCCTAGATGCCAAACAAGTGAAAGGCACCTGTGAATAATTCATAGAAAAGGAACTATTTCTATTTTCTTCTAATCAAACACTGAAAAAAAAGTAGAGCCCCTCACTACATGCCTGGTTGTCAATTTTTTGACCACCTCCCTTCCACGGAAAGCTAGATTCTTCCCCAGCTTCTTTACCAAAGAAATATTGAAAAGAGGATAAGATAAGGTTATACAAATCTCAGCAATGGGATTGTGTTCCCCCTTTCAAATCTGAATGGTCTTCCAGGTTCCTACAGTGGACACACTCTCAGTCTCTTATTCATGGCTTCTATGTGAACTGATAAGGAGCCTGGTCGCTTAATTGATAACAAAGGGACATCCAACTGCCTTAGAATGTGATTCGCCCCTCAGTTCTAAACATGCCATTACACTGGTACGTGGACATACCAAAACTTGCAATTTCCTTTTTCTCTCAAGTCTGGCACAAAGTAAGAAAGCATCATGCTCCGTCCCCGAATTATTTACCTATGTCAATGAATAAATGGCTTATTGTATATGTATGTAGTACTGTAAATTGAATTAGTAGACAGAACTGCATTTTTATTCTCCTATAGCCCTGCTAGGCCAGATAAGCTTGAATGGTGCTTTGGGAAGGGGAAGATATTTCCTGAAAAGCTGTCTCATGCCACAGAGGAAGCCCTGATGGCTTTCTCTTAGCAGTTATGGTGGGGATGTGATGTCCTTAGCATCCAGAAAGAGGAAACAGGAAAGACTGAAAGAGCTAGCAAACTGAATAGGGAACCTCTGTGTGCTATATTCAGCTGAAGGCCTGGCACTTGCATGAAACTTTTAGTAAGTCTTTTTCCATAAAACCTGAGGAAGGAAAAAGGATGCCAACTGATTTTCAAACTTACAAATGTTAGCCTTTGCCTTGCACTGTGTGTTCTTAAAATATTTTTCACTCGCTTATGGATCTCATCCCCATTTAGTGATGTGTTCAAACCTGTATGAAACCTATAATTAGAAAAAAAATAAAAATAACAAGTCATGTCACTTTATATGAATGTTTTAAATTATAAGCATGGGCTACTATTTAGAAATGGATACAAGATCACATTATTCTCTCTTTTATAGATTCACATGAAAGATAAGGCTATCAGTAGTTATTTGTTATACAGATAGTCCTTGACTTACAACCACAATTGGACCAGAACTTCCATCACTAAGTGATGTGGTCATTGAGTGAGTTACCCTGATTTTATGACCTTTTTGCCACGGTCATTAAGCAAATCACCACAGTTGTAAAGTGAATCATGTGGTCATTAAGCGAATCTGACTTCCCCCACTGACTTTGCTTGTCAGAAGCCCCCTGAGAAGGTTGCAAATGGAAATCACATGACCCCAAGACACTGGAACCATCGTAAATGTCAGTTGCCAAGTGCCCGAATTTTGATCATGTGCCCGTGGGGACACTGCCATGGTTGTAAGTGCGAGGACCTGTCACTTTTTCAGTGCCATCATAACTCTGAACAGTCGTTACACAAATGGTTGTAAGTTGAGGACTACCTGTAATAGCCAACTATTATTTTTAGAAAGAAAGATGGTATGCCTTTTAATATCAGTTGGAGGGGATCACAAACAGGTGAGTGCAACTGCACTTTTTAAAGGCACCTGCTTGGCCACTGTGGAAATAGAATGCTGGACTAGTCTTGGTCTGACTAGTCTTGGTTCTTCTAATGGCCATAATTCATTCTAAAGATAAGACATACTTAATTCTGGTAGTATGTAGCATATATTCAATACAATATTTTTTACAACTATAAAAGCTTACAAGAGGTGGTTACACTCACTCCCTTCTTGGTCACTATAGTATCAGAAAAGTACTGTACCAGGCAGCAATAAAAATAAGTTAGTTGATATACCAAAAAAGCAGAGATGAGCAAATCGTCCTAATATTCAAAAAGGAAGGAAGACCATTCAGAAAAATACAGACCAGTTATATGCAAGCATTTAGAAAAGAACACTACCACTATCAGACACCATCATGAGTTTGTCAGTAATAAACTGTCAGCTGATCTTATCTTTTTATGATAGAGTAATTAGTTTAGTTAGACTACAAAATGTTGTGGAGATACTGTTGTTTGACCTCAGTAAAGCATCCAGCACAGTATCTTGTTATATGTTTGTGTCAGTCCGTCAAGGTAGACCAGATCAGGAAACAGACTCCACAAGGCCTACCGGAATTCTTTATTGATGCAGAGCATATTAACAAAATCTTGAAAACTTGACAGAATTTCTCTCTGCCCTTATACCAAAAAGAATCAAGATGGGGTAATCCTGAGTTTCTTTTTCACTCCCTCTTCCCTTCTAGGGCTAAGCTGGTGTCCATCTAATGGCTGCTGAATTCCTTCATCAAGGCTGTCTCCATACTCCTGTACACCTTATGGCCAAGATAGATAAATGCAAGTTACTATGGTCTACTGGATTTGTAACTGGCTGAATTTCACTCAAAAGTTGCTAGAAATTTATTCTGCATTGTTCAGGAAAGATGTACTGATGAGGTTTTCCAAGAGTAGTCCTCAGCCCTGTACCATTCAACTTTACATATGACCTAGAGGATGGAACTGAAGTGATATTAAACCTGTGATGACACTAAATTAGTGGGATGGATTGACCAACACCTTAAGAGAACAAGTTGATAGTTCAAATTTATTTTGACAGGTTGCTATTCAACAGTGACAAATATAAGGACCTATATTGTGGTGGGAAAGATCGTATGCGTAGATACAGTATTGGGAAGCTCTATTCTGTTTGAAACCAAAGACAGAATAAGGACCAATGGATTAATTTTTTAAAAAGGAGATGCAAGATGAATATTAGGCAACATTTTCTGATGCTAAAAGTTGTTTAGCAGTGAAATAATCTGCTGAGAATAGTGTGGATCCACCTTGCTGGAGGTTTTAATAAAAAGAGAGACAGAGAGAGTCACATGTCAGGGATGGTTTAGAGGACTCTTGCAACAGAGTTTAAGTAGATGACTTATAAGATCCCTTCCACCTTATACATGCTGCAGTTCTATGATAGGTACATGATTTAAGCAGACTTAATTTTCTAATGTGTGATACAAAAATCCTCTTCTATAAAATGTTTATTTTTTACTGAAATGACAGAAAAGTCCACTAGTGTGTGCTAAAGCATAAGAAATGTTTACTGATCACTTTGTTCTCAATCTTTTAAACTGAAATGAGCATTAATAAGTATTATTTAAATTAACTTTCTTTTAAATAAATATATTTACTTATAATATTAATGAAAATATTTATATTGATAGTAATAATATATTTATAATAGATATATTATAATTATACTATACTATAAAACGATCTTAGTTCCTTTTTAAATATATAATTTTAGATACAACTAGAAATACAGTGGGGCAAAAAAGTATTTAGTCAGCCACCAATTGTGCAAGTTCTCCCTCTTAAAAAGATGAGAGAGGCCTGTAATTTTCATCATAGGTATACCTCAACTATGAGAGACAAAATGGGGGGAAAAATCCAGAAAATCACATTGTCTGATTTTTAAAGAATTTATTTGCAAATCATGGTGGAAAATAAGCATTTGGTGAATATCAAAAGTTCATCTCAATACTTTGTTATATATCCTTTGTTGGCAATGACAGAGGTCAAACGTTTTCTGTAAGTCTTCACAAGGTTTTCACACACTGGTGCTGGTATTTTGGCCCATTCCTCCATGCAGATCTCCTCTAGAGCAGTGATGTTTTGGGGCTGTCGCTGGGCAACACGGACTTTCAACTCCCTCCAAAGGTTTTCCATGGGGTTGAGATCTGGAGACTGGCTAGGCCACTCCAGGACCTTGAAATGCTTCTTACGAAGCCACTCCTTCGTTGCCCGGGAGGTGTGTTTGGGATCATTGTCATGCTGAAAGACCCAGCCACGTTTCATCTTCAATGCCCTTGCTGATGGAAGGAGGTGTTCACTCAAAATCGCACGATACATGGCCCCATTCATTCTTTCCTTTACACGGATCAGTCATCCTGCTCCCTTTGCAGAAAAACAGCCCCAAAGCATGATGTTTCCACCCCTATGCTTCACAGTAGGTATGGTGTTCTTTGGATGCAACTCAGCATTCTCTCTCCTCCAAACACGACGAGTTTTTAGACCAAAACGTTCTACTTTGGTTTCATCTGACCATATGACATTCTCCCAATCCTCTTCTGGATCATCCAAATGCTCTCTAGCAAACTTCAGACGGGCCCGGACATGTACTGGCTTAAGCAGGGGGACACATCTGGCACTGCAGGATTTGAGTCCCTGGCGGCATAGTGTGTTACTGATGGTAGCCTTTGTTACTTTGGTCCCAGCTCTCTGGAGGTCATTCACTAGGTCCCCCCGTGTGGTTCTGGGATTTTTGCTCACCATTCTTGTGATCATTTTGACCCCACAGGGTGAGATCTTGCATGGAGCCCCAGATCAAGGGAGATTATCAGTGGTCTTGTATGTCTTCCATTTTCTAATTATTGCTCCCACAGTTGATTTCTTCACACCAAGCTGCTTGCCTATTGCAGATTCAGTCTTCCCAGCCTGGTGCAGGTCTACAATTTTGTTTCTGGTGTCCTTCAACAGCTCTTTGGTCTTGGCCCTAGTGGAGTTTGGAGTGTGACTGTTTGAGGTTGTGGACAGGTGTCTTTTATACTGATAACAAGGTCAAACAGGTGCCATTACTACAGGTAACGAGTGGAGGACAGAGGAGCCTCTTAAAGAAGTAGTTACAGGTCTGTGAGAGCCAGACATCTTGCTTGTTTGTAGGTGACCAAATACTTATTTTCCACCATGATTTGCAAATAAATTCTTTAAAAATCAGACAATGTGATTTTCTGGATTTTTTCCCCCCATTTTGTCTCTCATAGTTGAGGTATACCTACGATGAAAATTACAGGCCTCTCTCATCTTTTTAAGTGGGAGAACTTGCACAATTGGTGGCTGACTAAATACTTTTTTGCCCCCCTGTACTAATCAACCCTTTAAATCATTACAGTGGCAGTTATACCATGCCCAAGTCACCATACAAAAAAATCTATATCTTATAACACTCATAATCTAATGTTATGATATTCTTAAAGGCTATAGGAGGTATTCTCTGAAGCTTATATTCAAACTGTATTTTTAAAATTATAAATAAAAGGTATTTCCCATAATACAAAGACTCCAACAACAGTTGATAATCACTGTCTAGACTATAGAAACAGGATTAAGACATCACCATTTCCTTCCAGTGCTGCCAGAATATATTATTTTACTGATTTTATTCTAACAAAACAAAACAAACCTCCAGAACTATATTCTTTGTCATATTTCCAATTTTCTTTGGTATCAGCAAACATTTTACAGTTGTATTAGTTTAAATTGTTTACTGATTCCTATAAAGTATATAAACATTTTGTATAGGTAGTCCTTATTTAGTGACTGCCTTGTTTAGTGACCATTCACAGTTACGATGGTGATGAAAAAGTAATTTTGTGAGCAGTCCTCACATTTATGACCTTTGCAGGTCTGTAAAGCAAAATAAAGTTGAAGATAGCAAAATCGTGATGTTTCACTTAGTGACTGCTTTGCTTAACAACTGAACTGCCAGCCCCAATTGTGGTCACTAAATGAGGACTACCTGTATATAGAGCATGGCCACCTAGAATAAGTCATATCAATGGAAGATTGCTCATAATTCATTTCAAAGATGCTGTACTGACAGCAATCAACATTATGAACTATTTTCTCTGATAATGTAACTAAAAACACTTATTGTCCTTTTTTTATAGAAAGGATTTTTTTAAAATGATGCAAATTTAAATGCATATTTTGCCCCCAAAAAGTAAGAAAAAAATCCAGAAATCTTGTGTATCTAAACTTAACTCTTCCATATTTGTAAATACAAAATGGGGAATTATATGGCATAATTTTATGTCTACCTACTCACATGTTAATTCTATTTCACTTCAATGGATTTTATTCCCAAGTAAGTATTGCTACATAAATAGACACAAAGCATGAAGAAATTTCAAGCAAATGCTAGCATTGCTTATTAGCACAAAATGTTCATATATTTAATATTGGCAAAATTATTAAAAATATATTCTGCAAAACACTGTGGCTCTTTATTTATACCTTTCCCTTCCAAAAAGCCTCACAAGTTCAATCATATATCTATGGCTTCCATGAAGAATTTATCAGTTTCAAATGCAGAGGATTTGTGCTGAGAGAGGAAAAAAAATCCACATACAAGGACAAACTACCATAGGGGGAAAAATCAATATAGTACAGGAGCAGATGCACGTCTACAGTAGAGCGCAAGCAACTATTATGGAGTCTGGTGAAAAGAAATTGCTCTATAGCTAAAAATAAATTGCTCTATGACTGAAAAAACTAAAATGAATTTTTGAAAACTCAACAGTGCAACAAGCTTGCATTTAACACATTAAGACAGCAATCCTATACACAAATGTAAGTTCCAATGAACTCAGCAGGGCTTACAATTCTGCAGCCAAAAAAGACTGAACTATAAAGGAGCTAATAAAAAGGTGGTGGTGGTGGTGGTGGTGGTGGTGGCGGCAGTTATATGGGAGTTCACCCAGAGTACTTTTAAAGTTAAGAAATTATCTATGAATTAGTCTAATATTAGCACATCTGAAGTTAACACCATACTATGTAAAAATGGATAACATGTAACAAAAACAGATTATATCAACTCGTTGTTATATAAAATGCTTATTTTCTGCTGAATATAGGCCTTACATGTTATGCTCTTGGTGTGAAAACACAAGTGAAAAAAAGATTTCTTATGGGTGCTTCTGGCAAGAGAACAAACCAACCATTTTCATGCACACCTGCAGTTTTGCTTTACCATTGGGAAGGAAATGGTTGCCTTGTCCATTTTTTTTTCTCCTTTAAGTGACTAAAGTTGGTAGGTGGGGAATAAAGGAATATATTTTCCCTAAAATCCCTCTCATCCAGTGGGTTAACTACTGTGAAAACAGGTTACATAAAAAATATTTATCAACCTGAAGACTTATACTGAAAAGTCACAAATGTTTTCAGTAGTAGGTCTCCCCATCAGCTATTTATTCAGAAAGTACTATTAAACATCAAGGTGAATGGCTAACTTCAATAAAATAAATGCAAGTGCCCTAAGATAATTGAGAACAATAAAGAAAACAAGATTTCAGCTTAACTGTTCTATGCCTTTCAACCACTTTTCAGTAGGAATAAATTGACTCACTATCTTTCTTCTAAAAGCCAGGCCATCACTCACTCCTTTGAGCTCCTTACCTTTACTAACAGCTAACAACTTATTTGATTCAAGACATATTTGTACTTGCTTATCAAGTATATTTGGAAGCACAGTATCAGTCCTTGCTTCTAAGGAAAAGATATATGGTAACTTACAATTTGGAGAATTACCTCATTTACATGAAATACTATATGATATACACTTTTTTAGACAGAGTAAAATTGTAAGAGCAAAGTTATGAGGCCTAAATAACTTCTCAAAATGGCTATGAATGATCCAAGAAGAACATTAATCCATCCAATATGATCAACATATGGATGTAAAGCATCTAGTGCAATCTCATTTTGTGAAGGAACAAGAATTTTCCAAGTTTCTTACAATCCCAATATGACACAGGATGTGTAATGGGAAGGAAGGAAAACCAAACAGAGAGAGGTAAATTCTAAATCACATATGGATCATAGTATTGAATATACCAAAATATTTTATACTGATATTTTACACTAAAACCCTTTATTTATGTTGTTTTCTTTTTTAATAAATATCCAGATTTGAATAGGAAATCCATAGCAGAGAAGGAGCTAAAGCTCTGCTCAGCTTATAGAGACAATAAGCAAAGTAGCTGCAAGGCCAGCAAACAGTTCCCTCTTTCTGGGTGTGTCTATAAGCAATAAAAGGGCTTTATAGCCAACAAATCCAAGCCTTGTTAGCGCTAACATCCTTTCGGCCTTAACCCTGTTTCCACCGTCATTACTATCAGAGCACCAATGGTAGAACAGCAGGCAAAGTAGATAATTCTGCAAACAAAACTAGGATGATTAAGAATGAAATGAGAATGAAGTGCACTCCATTATATCCCTGCTGAGACATGCTCCTAGAAAAAGAGGATGCCTGCTCACAGTTGCACATAAAACATTTCAGAAAGTTGAATAGTGAATTCCAAATTGTTCACTAAAAATATTTATTTTTCCAATGTGGTTTTCTTGGTCAAAAGGATTCCCAGGCAAAATGACTGTAAACCTGAGTTTCGTTCAAGTTAACTGAGTTTTATGAAGCTCAGAATACATATTGCAAGCTTTTGCTAAAGTCAGTGGATTATTCTGCTGGGATACATTATTTGGAGTGCCTGACATTATAAAAGGAGAAAATGTATTTACTTATTTATTTAATCAATTTATAATCCACTTCAGTCACTGAAGCAACTCTAGGCAATGTACAGGAGTCCTTGGCTTACGTCCATTCATTCAGTGACTGTTCAAAGTTATGGTGGCGCTGGAAAAAAATGGACGTATGACCAGTCCTTGAGGTTCTGGCCACTGCAGCACCCCTGCGGTCATGTGATTGTGAACCAGGTGCTCGGATGCCTGGCTTGTGATTATGATAGTGCAGGGAACCACAGTCATGTGATTGCCATTTGCAACGTTTCCTGTCAGCTTCCCATAAGCAAAGTCAAGCTGGCAGGGAAGGGAAGGTTGCAAGTCATTCTGGTAAGTTGCTCCCGCCTGCAGCAAACACCCTCTGCCTGTATGCAACCTCCACCAGCCTTCCCCAAGCCTCCCTCGATTCATGTGCAGCCTGCAGTGGGCCTCCCAAGCCCTCACCAGCCTACCTCGACTTGCACATGGCCTGAGCTGGGCCTCCCAAGTCCTCCCCCGGCCTCTCCCACAGCAACCCCATGCTCTTTACCTGAGAGGCAGGTGAAACATTAGGGGGGTTTTGCCCAAGGACCCCTACTGGTAGGTACCAGCTGGGACTTAAACCCCAGTCTCCCGTGTCAAAGGGTGGCACTCTAACCACTATGCTATATATATATATATATATATTACACGCATTGGTCAAAGACTACAATAAAGGTTTACCTACCTTCCTACCATTCAACTCATTCAGAAACTATTTCTCATTTGTACAGTTTTTAAGTATTCAATGGCACACCTGGAAAAAAATAGCTTCTGTAGTTAAATGTGCTTCATGTTTTGAGGTTTTATATAAATGGAAGCTACCAGATTCAAGAGTGATTTCAAATAAGATCATTATATATGTTCTGATAAATATCTTAGAGTACTCTGAACATGAAGTAGGTGAGACCACCTGATCCACATATTAAGAAATTACAGTATTTCCAAAAAAATCTCTGAATGTCTACTGTTTTGACTTCTAGTAGACAAGATCAAATCTTGAACTACATCAGACCAGAAGTAAAGATGAGTAACTGTGATGAGCTGTACCTATCTTACTCTACAGGCCAGCCTAGTAGTTTTGTCAACTACCAAATAAAGTTACATAATACTGAGTGAATCAGTTCCCTAGAAATTACTGTAATTAATAAACAAATAAATGAATATATGGAAAAAAGTAACATTACTTCATAGCTATGTAGCTTCTTAAGAATCTTTGGCACCCTTCTTTTAAAAACACACTGAGCGTTGTCACAGATATATGAATAACAACTTTAACTCAGAGAATCCATCTTAAATCTCTGTTGGGAGATATCTTTGCTGGAAGATGACTATACAAGGTATTTTTCTTCACTAATCTTTCTTTTAAACTTTTAGACAAATGCGGTTGCTGGGCAATAGTCAAAGCAGAAAGTAGCAAAGCAGAAAGTAGCCAGGAGCAGGATGGAAAAGGGAGGTCCTGCAGCAGTCCAGTTGGAGCCCAGCATGTTGCAGCCCCTCTGAAGACTCCTCTCAGTGCCATAGGATGAATAGTTGATTCACCACTCCTGCTTGTTCAGCTTCAGCCAACCCTAGCAGTGGGCTAGTACTGAAATGAAGGCTCTATTGTAAGGACGTGATTTCAACAAATGGTAAGTATAACTGCTCCTCAAGAAATCCTCCCTGGATCCTACTATACTGGACAATTTTCATCCAGTCTCCCACCTTCCCTTTTTGGGGAAGGTGGTTAAGAAAGTGGTGGCATCACAGCTCCAAAGGGTTCTGGAGGAAACGGATTATCTGGACCCTTTTCAGTCAGGTTTCAGGCCCAGTTATGGAATGGAAATGGCATTGGTTGCACTTATGGATGATCTCTGGCAGGCAGCGGGATGGTGGAAGTGCAACCAACCTTGCTCTCCTTGATCTCTCAGCAGCTTTCGATACTGTTGACCACAGTATCCTTTTGGGACGGCTCAGGGAATTGGGGGTGGGCGGCACGGTTTTGTGCTGGTTTACCTCCTTTCTCCAGGGCCGATCCCAATCAGTGGTGATGGGGGCGAGAGGTCCCACCCCCGGCCCCTCCTTTGTGGGGTGCCGCAGGGTTCGGTTCTCTCTCCACTCCTTTTTAACATGTACATGAAATTGCAGGGCGAGATCATCCATCATAATGGGATGAGGTATCATCAATATGCTGATGATACTCTATACATCTCCGTCACAGGTGAGGTAAGTGATGCCATGACCACCCTTTCGCGGTGCTTGGAGGCTGTAAGGGTCTGGATGGGGAACAACAGGCTTCAGCTGAACCCTGGTAAGACGGAGTGGCTGTGAGTTAATGGCTCCTTTGTATCCGGGACTTTGTCATCTTTGGTGCTGGATGGAGTAGCACTGCCTCAGACAGACCCAGTGTGTAATCTGGGGGTCCTCCTAGACTTACAGTTCCTGCTCAAAGAGCAGGTGGCAGCCATGGCAAGAAAGGCCTTTGCACAACTTCCGATTGTGCATCAGTTATACCCTTTCCTGGATCGGGATGCCCTTTGAACAGTCACTCATGCCCTTGTTATCTCCCATATAGACTACTGCAATGCGCTCTACATGGGGCTAACCTTGAAGAGTATCCGGAAGCTACAGCTGGTCCAGAATGCAGCCATGTGGGCTATTTTGGGAGCACCAAGAAGGGCCCATGTAACGTCATTGTTCTGTGAGCTGCACTGGGTACCAGTTTGCTTCCGGATCCAATTCAAGATGTTGGTTATCACCTTCAAAGCCCTACATGGCATGAGACCAGGTTACCTAAGGGACCGCCTCTTCCCCATGACTTCAACCCGTCCCACCCGATCACACAGAGAGGGCATGCTTCAGACCCCCTTGGTAAAAGAACTCCGATTAGTGGGGTCCAGAAGGCAGCCCTCCTCTGCTCTAGCCCCCACTCTTTGGAATATTCTGCCCCCAGAAGTGAGATTGGCCCACTCACTCCTGGCCTTCCAGAGGGCTTTGAAGACCTGGTTCTGCCACTTGGCCTGGGGTGAGGAGGGAATACATCAAGCATGGGGATGGCTAGCCCCATAGAGGCCTGCTGTCTTCAGTCCCAGATCCATCATCTTCTTGGACTTTCTCCTTCTTTTTTGGTAATGTTTTTTATAATTTTTTTATGTTTTATGTATTTATATATATTTATTAATGCTTTGTGTGAGCCTCCCAGAGTCCCCCACTGGGGGGAGAGAGAAATTTAATAAATAAATAAATAAATCCTTGGAGCCAGAGTAAGGAGGTTATGTGGATGAGCCCTATGATTATGCAGTGTGTCTCTTCAAATCAGGAAAATTAGCTCAAATAATATAGTATTTATTATACTGTATTATTTATATTTTTCCAATGACAAAAATGTTTAGTAATCCAATCTCCTAAAACAGGAGTAGTAGCCGGTGTCCTGGGGATCACTAGAATTCCATCAGCCTTGTTTTTGAACCCTGACCCCACAGTTACTCAAGATCATGTTACTAAATTTCAGTGAAAAATCAGACTTCTGGCAAACAATTCTTTAGCACTTATGAATAGGAAAAGGGGTAAATTGGCGCGTTACTCCGTAAGGCTTAACAAACTTATTTTGCATTAAAAAAAATAATTCTGTCTCAAACCCTGAATAACAGGTTAAAAACTGCCTTCCAATCCTTTACAGAAGAAACCATAATCATGTCACTGGCCAGAAAAAAATAAAAAATAAAGGGAACAGAACTGTGAGGAAACAACCAAGTAAAAAGGACTGAAAAGCTTTGATAACCACATGTATCTCAAGGCCCTAAAAACAAAGATAAGTCACCAGCAGAGCAGGAAGGGTAGAAAAGGATATTGAAGAATGGATCTGAAAGCCAAATGAATTTCAATCTGCCTTTGTAGCCATGTGACAGCAATCTGTCCACACCATGTCCCATAATCAAGAAAAACAAGAACACACACTAAGTGCCCAAACTCAAGGACAGTTATTAAATTAAATACATTAATTTTAATTACATTAAAACAAAATAATTTCTTAAATTACAATCAAAAGGGCTAGAATTATGACTTTATAAGACAGAGTTCCCCAGTATCTAGTTTCACAATCATAGATTCTTCTCCCCTTTACTGTCTCTGCAGACTTCAAGTGTCTTGCCACCTTTTCTCTGATCAAAATCAATGTGCCAAATGACAGCCAACCAAAATAGTATTCAAAGCCAAGATGGAACAGGTAACAGAGGTATCTCGCATTATAATTAACCATGAGAAAATTCTGTAATAATACTAATAATTTAGTGATCAGGGAAATGCAAAATGGGAAAAGGGTGAAATAGGAGTCAACATACGAATTTTCCCCCTACCCCCATCCATAAAGCATTAGTCTAATTTTAAAATAGGTCTGCATCCATCAGCAAAGACATTTCCAATCTCTCCTAAACTGGAAATAACTCATGAACTTAATTTCATGTCAGAAAGAATGTGATTTGTAGTCTTCCCTGTCTCTCAATTCATTTGGGAGCAGAGAAAAAAATATAGTTCTTATGCTCCCTTGCAGGAAGTATGCATTGTGTGAATGGTCCAGGACATCAGACTAGTTAGAAAGCAGTACTGTCATTATCATTTGTTACAATACAGAGTATCTGGCACACTAAGAATGGATTGCAGAATTAATTTCTGATTCATTTCTCATTCTAAAATATGATGAATGCATCCTGTGTTTTACCAAAAATATGTTGGTACTAAGAGGCAAACTCCATTCCTAACTCCTAGAGACACAGTACAAATAATTTAGTAGTAATAATATAATTCTGAATAAAATTTTAAAAATTGACAATTTATATCCATTGAAGCTTTCTATATTTCATCTCTTTCACTTCTAATAATTGGAATCATAGCCCTATCTTTCTTTTGTTTTAAACAATTAGCCAAAATTTTACCCGGTCTTTCACCATTCTCCCAATATCCCTGTCGTAAACATGTTAGCATAAAGTATGTCTGGTGTGATATTATAGTATTTAATTCATATTTCTGCTTCTGTATTTCTCTATACAAAGTAGTAGATGGGTTTCTAACCATCTGTGCCCATAAATGTTTCAATTCATGTTTCAAATTATTTTCCCTTTTATTTTTAATCTTATTTTTATATGATGCATAATCAACAATTTGACCTCAGATATAAGATTTATATACTTCCCATTCAAAAATTCAGGCACTTGATGTTCTTGAATTCAAATCAAAATATTGCAAAGTCTCTACCCCCATTTGTTGTACAGTGCCATACCAGATTTTAAACATGGCCAATATTCTTCAAAAGGAAGACACTGATCAAAGTACATACCAGTTCATACACTGAAATTTCAGTATAAACAAGATAGCACACTATTTTAAATTTCCAAAAATATGTGGCATTACCTTTCTCTAAGAGATGAGCGATTTAACACAGGAGTTGAAGAATATTTCTGCAATGATGGAGGTGCTGAATGCATCAACAGATTTGAATGAACCTGCCTACCACTCATTTTTGTGATCAAGTGCTCATTGTAGCTGTCATGAAAAGAATCAAAGTCTTTCTCACGATGTGACCCAATAACCTGTTAGAAACACAAAAATAACCAAATGACCTTTGCAGAAGATATAATAGATTTAATGTCTTGGTTACATGTGATAGTTTATTGCTGACAATGAAATAAATACATTTCATAATTTATTAGGATGACCATGGAAGCAGAAATAAGAAAACATAGGAGATTCAGTCCTTTCCATTGCCAATACTCTCTTTTCTGTCAAAAACACATAATTTGACATTTTTACCACAGATTTTAAATTTCTGGTGTTTATGTGAAAGGTGTTAAATTTAATTATTTTATACAAAAAGTTTTTAACGGCACCAATTAAAAAAAGAGATGGCATGGCACAGAAGTGGAGAAATGTTGCTCCATCTTCAATTTAAAGGCTTATTGACTAAGTTACTAAAGTTACAAAATATTCATGTTTGAGAAACATGATAGAAACATTAAGAACTAGCTTTCATGTATTATTTTAATGAAAACTGAATCAGTTGGACAAGTTGGGTTCAACTCCCAGTAACTGTATGGACAAAAGCTTGCAATCTGGAACTACCTTTAGTAATAACTCATAGCTGTTCCAAGGATGCTCCAGTAATATGTGGTTCCATCAGTTCCCATTCACTTTATCCACTGCCTTCCCCTTCTATTTACCAAGTTTAGCACAGATAATAATATTTTCTATTCCATTTTCTGCTGGCATCACATGCACAAAATATGTGACTTTCTGTTTCCTGATCATCCAGAAGGCAGTCTTTATTTGGTCCAGGACAAACTGACTAGTTCATCTTGTAGTCTATGATATTCCAAATAAGTGTGTCAAAATCCATAACTTGAAGGTATCTATCTTCCTTCTCTTGCTTTTTTATATAGGGAAGATTTTTTTCTTCACTGTGAAAGTTTTTTAATCATTTGTTCGTTTCTATTAATATTTAGTGTTTTAATTCATGACATCTATATCATCTAATATTTGTATTTACATAACCTTATAAACATTTTTGAAAACAGCACTTAAAAACTCTAATTATAGATACTAATATTAGGAACTGAAAATAGTATGAGTGTAATTTCATCATTTTATAAAAATAGTTTTAAAAAGAAAATACAGAAGTAGCAGATGAAAACCTCTATCATGAAAACAGCCTCCCAGAATGTGACCTTTCAGTAAGCATTCAAATAGCAGCAGAAAAAAGAGTTAGATGGCTATCCCAAAACAGAGATCTTTCTGTCTGTTACCTTAAGTTGTAATATTTATTTAAATATTTCTTCTATTTTTATGGCTATCTACTTGCCAAGTAGTTGGATATATTTCCTTATTTTCCTTTTTAGGCAGCAAGAAAATAAGACATGGGAAGAGATATTTCTTGGAATATCTGTATCTCAAAGTTTAATCTTAAACACTTGAATCGTGAACACTCTGAATTAAATACAGATACAGATCTGCAGTCAGCTGCTACTTCTAAAGTCCTATTTTACAATACCATCACAAAGATAAAAAATATGATTTTCAAGGTACTGGCTGGGTTGCTGAATGTATTAAGCTATAATGTATTTTGTTTGGTTTTGGATTAGTGTGATATTTGAACCCAGCCATTGTGGTTTGTAAGCCATAGTTTACAAGTGGAGTTTACAATAATAATGTTGTCTGGGAGTTGTGGAAACTTAGTGCTGAAGGCAAAAAAAATATCATCAGCTATTAATGCTTTTCCTTGCTCTCTTCCTCCCATACACTCCTCTACCAATTGTACCTAAATCCTCCTTTCTCCTAACGTTACAGTGTCATTGATTCTTATCTCCTGTTGACTGGGAGGGCAGAAAGACTTGCTTGGAACCTGTACTTAAGTATTCTGTGACTGTTAAGCAAATATTCTGATTACTTAGGGAAGAAGAAATTTTTGTCCCAAAGGGAAGATATGTGCCTCCTGCTCAAAAAAATAGTATTTGATAGCTGATCCTGAGCCTTCTCCACAACTCCTGAAATATATAGCTATAATTATGTATAAATCAGACTACTGTAACTTGTTCAACAAACTACAGTTAAAACAAACTATGAGTCAAAATGATATGTGAGCCATCACAAGATGCAAGATAGAACTGTGGTGGGTGAATACTTCCATGGAATCATGTAAGTAGCAGTTATTGTACTGCAGGAATTTACCTAAGGCTCATTAAGGAACATCAGTAAGATTCATGTTCAGTATAGATGATTTAGTTGCTAACAACCAGCAATCAAAACAACAGCTGCTTCTTTATAAAGACATAAGTAACTGTCCATTATAAATGTATGTAATATTTATTATGGATACATCTGGGAAGGTCCTTGATTATTGAAGTATTTAGTAAAATGGACAAATTTCAGGAAGGCCAATTTCAACAAGCTTAGAGTAGCTCTAGATGGGATTCCATGGAAAGGAATCCTCTGAGCAAAAGGAATGCAGGGGGGGCTGAGACCTTCTCAAAAGTAAAATACTAGAAATAGAATCACATACTATTCCAATGACAGAAAAAATGGACAGCTTATAAACTCTTGCAGATTATACAGGCTTTTAACTGGTCTAAAACACGTATAAGAAATGGAATGTACCAAGGAGGTATCAACAGAAATGAAGTTGGAAACACTAAAGCCTCAAAGGAACTATGGCTTTGCAAGGAAAGCTAAAAGCAACAAAAAGGGCATTTTTTTTTTGGATGTTCTGGGCAGCAGTGCATACAAAAAAGATCTGCATTGGTCTGATCACACCTAAAATATTGTGTCTATGAGGGCCCTTTAAACTTGAGCATGGCCATGGAGAGGGCCAAGATCATAAAAGGCCCAGAAGAAAATCTTATGAATAATGGTTGGAAGCTCTGGGCACGTTTAGCCTGCAAAAGACTGTGCAGAAACATGATAGATGTCCTGAAGTATTTAAAAGGTGGTCAAGAAGGAGAAAAGGCACAATTATTCAGAGTTGCTCTAGAAGACAGGCAAGAAACGATGGGTTTTTATTACAATGAAGTAGATTTTAGCTGGACATAAGGAAAATGTTTCTAAAGATACAAAGCTGTTCAATAATGACTATCTCAGAAGGTAGTAGCCTCTGTTCCACAGGATATGTTTAAACAAAGGCTTGAGTCCACTTATTGGGAATGATAAAGTAATGGATTCCTGAACTGGGTAGGGGGGTTGGCTATGATTTCCAAGTTCAATTCTTTTGATACGTTTGACAGATACGCATTTCAGATGCTCAGTCAGGAAATACAGATGTCCTCTAGGTTTGTGAGTTGGTCATATCTTAACTCTGTAACCTGTAAACTAGTCATTAATAACACAGTGACAATATTGTGTAGGAAATCAAATGGTCACAAGAGATTAAATCAATTTTAGTTAATAAAGTATTCTATGTTTCTTAACTTACTTTAGTATTTTTGGGTCTGTAACTGCCCAGAAGACTAGGATCTTAAAAAGAAAAAAAGTAAACATTAATAAAGTTAAAGCATTTTTATTTATAAATATAAGACATTAGTAGTAGACTATTCAGTTATAAAGTCATTTTTCCAAAAATACAGCATTTTGAAAAGGTACAATCATTTAAACAGCATTATCTTTAAATAATGACTGAGTACACTGGCTTGTTTGAATATCACAGTGTTAATTATAACAAAGCATATAAATGAGTATTTAGATAGTGAGATAATTTACATTTGTGACTTAATTATTCAAACCAATACAAGGACCTCTGACTCTAAGTGAATGCTTCTGCAACATAAACAGCTTTTAGACAAAATATATCTGCTTAAATGGACCCTTTTTCCCAAAAAAAACCATATTTTTTCTTTTTTGACTTCTACTCTTAAAACAGGCTATCATCACAAGGCACTTAAGAACTCAGGCACTCAAGAGACCTCAGGGACTTCCTCCCATCTATCCCCAGCTATAATCACCTATATATGCCTTCCCACTCCAACTTCCAAGAGGAGGTTGCCCAAAATTGTGTTTTGATGTGTATGGGACCCATGGCAGGCAGCTGGCAAGCAAGATGTATGCGCTTCTTTTCTGAATCCATTTGGCTCCTCCTCCTGCAGCAACTGAATACAACCCCCACCCATTCTTAGTTCCTGTTCAGCTCCCATAGCTCCTGAATGGATTTCTTGGATGCTGTCAGGCAGGAGATCTAAGCAAGGTGAATAGAGCTCTGCAATTACCTGGACTCAAATAAGGCAGCATTCTGGGTTT
Organism: Python bivittatus; assembly: GCF_059951505.1. Lineage (NCBI taxonomy): Eukaryota > Metazoa > Chordata > Lepidosauria > Squamata > Pythonidae > Python > Python bivittatus. The sequence continues at coordinate 46,857,176 of NW_028277098.1, read as the reverse complement.
GTATAATTAAATTGCAAAGGTAAATTATTCTACTACTGAAAACCAGGATCTTTGGGATAGCTGTTAGGTACAATTCTATTCCACCTAGAATCCCATTAATTGCACACGTACCACCAGCTAAAAACCACTGACTTATAGAGACATGCTTTGATCAACAGAAGGCAATTCTAAAACTAAGATTCTAGCATGTATCCTTTTATAGGATACATGAATGTGCATTTTAGTATTCAGTCTTCCCTTTCAATATTTTAGTTCTGAGTGATGCATTCTTCAGAAAACCTGTCTACAGGAATAAATAGGAAAAATGTTTCTTTTTTCTGAACAGTGCTTTCCTGTATACTGGTCAAGTGCCCTATTCTCCAAATGGAGGAAAGACTGATAGTCATATTCTTTCCTTCTGTTCCAGTTCTTTTAGCTAGAGATCTTCTGCCTTGGTAACTTTCTTCTTATCACTTTTCTACATGCAAGGTCTCCTGAGGAGTCAAAGTAGAATCCTGCCCTTCTTTCACCTCCTGATTTCCAAAGCAATGTCTAGTTGCAGCCCATCCAGATGGCATGCAGCCCATTCAGGAACTGTTGTTCTTGAATTACATCATTTCCAAGCACCAGTTCTTCAGAACAGGAGCAAGCAGGAGGTAGCAACGTAAGGAAGTCAGTTCCACAAGACATGTCCATCCAGTTGATAAGGGTCAGCACAAGCAATTCAAATCTAATTCTAATTATTAGAAATGGCTTGATTATATCTATCTCCCTCCCTCCTGCCTTCTCTTGAGCAAAATATCAGCCCCCACAGAAGCAGATACCCATAACAAGTATATAAAAATATAAAAACAATGATTTGATTTAAATGCATTAGTTTGTGGTGATCTTTTAACATTATTGAGCACAGCACAGTTGACAAAAATCCTACTTTTATCTTACATTATAAAATGAGACCAGATCTATACATAACATGTATGAACAAGAATCAAATTATTTAAAGAAATTTACTGCTTCTTTTCTACACTGCAGTACTTTTTTTCTGTTCTACTAGGCATCACTGAAAGTCTGTGGTCTACATTCCAGCTCTTTTGTGACATGAAAAAGAACTATGACATGGACTCCTCCCTCCCATATCACTGTAATGTGGAAAGAAATGCTGAACATCTTCCACATCTCCAAAAACAATGGGGGGAAAATTTCTGGGATACTTGTACAGATAAAATGGAAATGATTTGGTATACAACAGAGTCTAAGACACTTTATAAACAAGATGTGGATAATGTGGAAAGGCTTTACTGTCGAGTAGAATAGTTCATTTAGGGAAATTATTTTTCACCCCAAGGACTATTTACAATGAAAGCTTCCTCTTATGTGATGTTTAGCTCTCAGACTACTGAAGGTTTTATAACCAAAATCATATATTAATTGATTGCTAGAAACTATGCACTCCATTCATATCTAAATTATACACAAATAGCAACAGAAACAAACAAAAATACTTCTAGGACACATAATGGTTTAATTGCAAAGTAAGTCAGAGAAGAAGCAGATGCTGTGAGAAAACACTATATAAAAACACAGCTTTCCTTGAATGGGTAACAGGAATTACTGGAAGTAACAGAATATATAATCCAGGGCATATAAATGGGAAATAAGAAATAATACACTGACTGAACTTTCTAAAAGTAGTGCAAGTTTATTTTATAAGAAAACAGAGCTGTGTTTTTTATGTCAACTGAGTGACACAAGTCACAAAATTCCCACAATAAGAAATTGAATGCAATGACTTTTTAAAATTTCTTCTAAGAAATTGCTTCCAATTAAAAGGGTTTGCACTAGCAGTTTTAAGGGCACTTAGAATTGCAGTATTCTTTAAAACATGTTATGTCAGTTAAAATGTAAGAAATCAGACACTTTGCTTCTGAACCAGAAATTTCAATGAACTAGATAAAGCAAAAACATAATTAAGGCCATTGAAATAGGTACCCACTGTAATGTATTTGCATTTAAATCTATAACTGTACACATCTTTTGTACATTAACATAATACTTGCCGTAGGCTGCTTCATCTTTATTTTCCTTAGGACGACACCATGTATGAACATCAGGTGAGGGAGTCAACTGTTCAACCTAAAATGAAGTAATTATTAAAACTTCTTAATATAGGTAGTCCTTGCTTAATGACCCTAATTAGGACAGGCAACTCTGCCGCTAAGCGGTCGCTAAGTGGGAAATCATGTGACCATGACCGTGTTTTCTCGCTGGAAAGAGACAACTCAGTTTCACACCTTTGGCTTTTGTTTGCCTCCTAACCACTACCCCGCCCTTTGGAATGCTCGAGTGCCTGCTTACTGTCTTGTACTCATTGAAAGGAATGCAATTGTGCCACAGGGCAGGGCTGGGAGCCATGGGTGCACTATGCAAACAGCTTACAGTGCTCTGTAAGTACTAAGGGGGGGAGGGTCAAAGATTGCCTACAGAAATTGTGTGCTTCCCACCCCCATTTGCAGAGCAGAGAGATTGGGAAGAGATTTCAAGAGAGTAAGCCATTTGCTCTTCTACGCATTGAGAGCAACATGATTGCATTGGCAGTGGGAAAGGGTCAGGAAAAGGAGAGACTGCCTACAGAAATCACTTGCTTTTTTTTTTCCCATCCCCCATCACAGAGCAGAGATATTGGAGAGGAAAAGATTTCAACAGAGTATTGTAAGCTGTTTGCATAGCGCATCCACGGCTGCCAGCCTGGGCTGCTGGTACGATCGTATTGCTTTCGATGCGTAGAAGAACAAACAGCTTACTATCCTGCAATCTCATTCTCTCCAATCAATCTACTCTGCAAGGGGCAAAAAGGGAAAAGGGAAAAGGGAAAAGGGAAAAGGGAAAAGGGAAAAGGGAAAAGGGAAAAGGGAAAAGGGAAAAGGAAGGAAGGAAGGAAGGAAGGAAGGAAGGAAGGAAGGAAGGAAGGAAGGAAGGAAGGAAGGAAGGAAGGAACCAACCAACCAACCAACCAACCAACCAACCAACCAACCAACCAACCAACCAACCAACCAACCACAGGTCAGGCACAGGACAACGTGTACCAACTATAATGGCAATTGCATGACTGAGGGCCTTTGCGAAGATCATAAACGGTCATAAATGAGCCATAAAATTATTTTTTCAGCACCATCGTGACTTCAAATGGTTGCTGAAGAAATTGTCAGTAAGTGAAGACTACCTGTATAGTGTAATGGATGGATAGGATCATGCTCCCTCAGACAGAGCTGGTCTGCAATGTTGGGTTCCTCCTGGACTTACTGCTCTTGCTTGAACAGCTACTGGGAGCCACGATCAAGAGAGCCGTTGCACATCTACATCTGGTACACCAGCTGCAGCCTGCCCTTTTGTGCACAATCACTTATGCCTGTGTCACATTGCAGCTGAATTATTGCAATTTGTTCTACATGAGACTACTCTTGAAGGCCACTGGGAGGCTTCAGGTACCGCAGCATACAAAAGCCTGAGTAGTTTGCTTATTTATTGGGATTTATATGCTATTCCAATCCAGAAAGACTCTGACTGGCATATATTTCTTTCTTTCAGTAAGAAGATTAAAATAAAATAGTATCACAAAAAGTTATTTAATACTAGCAAAGAAAATTACAAAGAAAATTATGACCACAAAGGAAGAATAAACATTCAGACATGACCAAAACTGGTGCTCCCAATTCATACTAGATCCCCTTCTAGGGCTCTTTTTAAAAGCCATGTTTTTAGTTTTCCTAAAGCTCAGCAGGGTGGGGCTAGTTTGATCTTGGGAGGTAAACGATTCCTTAGAAGAATTCTGTAAATGAGAAGGTTTGATTCTTTAGTCCCTGAAGATGACAGTACCAAAACAGAGGGTCTTGGGACTCTACCACTGCCACTCAGGGAGAACCACTGTAACACAGTGCCTTCCACTCCCATCCACCATACCCAGTGCAGAAGGATACCATGGTCAACGTTATTGAAAGTTGCTGAGAGGTTCAGCAGGTTCAGTAGGATTGTACTTTTCCTATACTAGGCCTGCCAAAGATCATTTAACATGGCAACTAATATGAATTTTGTTTCATACCTAGACCTGAATCCTGCTGGATAGGGATCCAGGTAATTTACCTAATTCAAGATTTTCTGTAGCTATATCTATTTATTTATATTTCAAATTTGTCACCACCCATCTCACCGTATCTCAACTACTCAACAACCTTCCCTAAAAAGGAAAGGTTAGAGACAGAATAGCCAAGTTGAGCAATAGCTTCTTGAGGAGGGCACATTTCCACCTCTTTCAAAATGGGATTAAATGCCTTAAAGATGTTTTATCTTCCAGATGCTGTGCAATTCTTTACAATGGCCCAGCAACCAATCCTTCAGCCTGGATTTCCCAACAGAGAACTGATAACTTCAAACGTACTGCGATGGCATAGATTTGAATTTGAACTCTTACTCATGTTCCAACACACTTATTTTTCTTACACCACCAGGACTCTAGGTATCTCATTTCCATTCAGATTTATTGGAAACAATAAAGAAATGGCTTGCCACTGCTTTCTTTCAAGACATTTTTCTGACATATCAGTCTAACCAGTCCTGGTGATCTCCCATTCAAGTACTCACCAGGTCTGATCCTGCTTAGCTTTTTGAGATCAACCAAAGAACTCTAATTCTACTTAATTTTTCCTCTAGACCAAGTGATTGGGAGAGAACTAGCAGCCACCAAGAGGTAAAATTAATTAAAAGCTTTTTTTTAAGTAACTGGAAGAGTAAGATTTGACCTATGCTTAAACTGTTACTGTTAGAAGATACATACACGACGAATTACAAATGGGGGTTTGTCTGTTTCTTTCCTGAAATCAAAAGGCCCTAGGTCTAAGTGAGCCAGGCGCTGTCTGACTTGCAGAAGCTCGCACATTCGCCTTTTTGTATAAGGAGAAGGGGATCGAGAAAGAGATGCTATTGTGGGTTGCTCATAACTCTTCGTTGCTGAACAAGGCCTGTTTCTCTCAGGTGAGGCTGTGTTCTTCTTTGAAGATCTGATCTGTCGCATTCCTTCTGTAGATGAATGAAACAGCCCATCTAAATTATCCTGAATTAAAGGAAGAAATTATTAAGACTAAAAAGCTTCAAAGTATTTGCTCTCACTACTGAACATATCACAGCCAATAATTATCTTGCCTGATATCTCCATAATTAATGGATAACTCTGAGTTCACATATTTTCCCCTAAATTTAAAGCTCAAACAATCCTTCTCAATCTATTAAAAAAAAAAAAAGGGGGGGAGAGACAAGGAAAAAAAGCCAAGGGGCAATAATTTTGTTAGGCTGACATTTTTTTCTAACCATATTGCCTGATGAAGAGTTCTTGGAAACTTGACAGTTTTTAACTGTTTTGTAAAACTTCAACCAGCTTGATAAGTTATTATCTTAGCTCCTGAATGAAAGGCAGCATATAAATCTAACAAACATTTTTTCCCTGTATGTTGCCTACTATCTAACACCACTGTCTCAGCTGCCCTACGTGTATAGTATAATGACCCATAAGTTGTAACATCCATTTTCCATGGTCTGAAAGAACAGCAAATTTACCTCAAGTAGCTGAAAAATGAATAGTAAAAAGCCGAAGTTATTTTTTTCTACCACCAGTACTTATTGATTACACCCAGAATTACACAGAGTGAAGGGAACATTTATCACAGGAATAACATTTCATCTTGCTTACATCAGTACAGTAAAATTATGCAGTTGATTGTCTAACACCTTTTAACTATTTTAACTGTTTTAATAAGCATGCAAGATTTTACTCAGCAATCTTTCACTTTCAAACAATCTTTTCAATTCAAACAACCTTTTGATTAAGAATGAAATTTACAGGAAGCTTCATAAGAGGTGTTTCAACAAAACAAACCACCTAAAAATAACACTTTGTTATATTTATAATATTAAATCTAGAAATTGTTTGCCATTTAAATTATACTAACCTGCTTCTGAGCTTTTGCTGAACTTAACAGGCTTTCCGAAATAACACAAGTTGTGTAAAACTTCAATTTTGGTGCAATTCCCTAGGAGAGAGACAATAATAGAACATCAAGCTCCAACTGAATAGATAAATGATAACAAAGAAGTAAATGTCATATACTGTAACAAACTATTCCTAATTTTAATAATTTCCTTTGTTAATTTCAGCCTGTAATAAAAATAATTAGAACAGACAGAACAGCAATGGTAAATGTCAAGAAGATAACATTTACATTGCTGACAATTCAATTACTTGTGATTATATTGCTTTTCTACAACAATTACAGTCTGACGTTTATTTCAACTTGTTGCTTTGTCAAAAGCATTTCTCAGGAATGTTCATGGCATATTACATAGTACTAATTAAAAGCCAAGCCATTCTGTTCAGCCTTCATTTACATCACTTCTAAACTTCTTGAGTTATATACTAGAGAAACTGGGATATCTTTTCTGTCAAATAATTTACAATTTTTTCCATATTTATATTCCGCATATTAGTCCTGGTCAAAAGACATTGCTTACAACATTCTTCCCACCTTCCTAAAGCAAACAACCAACCCCTCAGTAGAATGGCATGCAGTAAGAGGTGTTGCACTTCCCTTCCTGAACTTGGGCACAGTATCTTTACTCAGAGCTTATTTAAGTAAGGAGTAAAATTTTAGGTTTCATACAAAGTAGAGTCCAATAAAGTACAAATCAAAACATTTCTGATCCATGAACATCAGCAGATAGGTAATATTAGAAAATATGTATATGAAGGAAAGTCTTGTCTTCCTGATCTATACCTAATCATATGGCTTATTCATCAAGCCCACTATTATTTACTCTGAACAGCACCAGATTTCTGGGGTCTTAAGAGAATTATTTTATCTTGTTAATGATCCTTTTGACCAGAGATGCTAGGTTTTGAATTTCAGATTTTTCAATGGAAAAACCATATCTGGTTATAAGCTATGATACATCTCTTTGCTCTTTACAGTGTGTGACAGTAAAAACAAAGGAGAAATACAGATGCAAAAGTACATCCCCAACTCACTGATTTAGCAACACATACCAAATTAATTTCCTGTGAGCAAGCAGAAGGAAGTTTATTCTCAATGAGAAAAAAAAAAACAGTTTTCCAACAGAGAACAGGAAAAATAAATCATATCTTAGCCTGCTAGGCCATAATGGTTTGCATTTCCAATTTTCAAGATGTTCTTTGACTTCCCTTTTCTACAACTCTGAGATTCCCTGATAATCTCCCATCCAAGCACTGTCTAGGATTGACCCTGATAAGCTTGAGTTCAGACAAGTTACATTATGAATAAATAATTAAAAAATTGTTCTAAATTATTAATTACTAAGTAATCAGTCAAATAAAACCCAAATATAGCTCAACAGTTGATTTTTGTGTTCTTGTAACATATTATATGAATGTGTACTTACTGTAAAACCATAGGCCTTTTTCATTAAAACCTCACGAACTGAACTTTGTTGTTGATGGATAAACTTAGGAGCAGGAAAAAGGAAATCTCTTGTATTTTCTTCATATCTGGCTAGAATTTCTCCCACTGAAAGTAAGTTATATATTTTAATTGAAAAGCAGTAACTACACATTCATACATACATACACACGTAGAGAGATGCAAGCATGGAAGCGTACATAAAGAGACCATGATACAACAAAGCTAAGAATTTTTAGATTCCCTTGATCTTAATAAAACATACATATAGAATCTTGTCCTTGCCTGCTAATGCCACAGAGTAATATCCATTAGATCAGAAAAGCCTATAATAGTACTAATCCAATATGGGAACCAAAAAACTATCTTAAGAAATTTGTTATGCTGATATCCAAAGCTAATAATAAATATAGCTTTCTTTTGTGGAAGTGAAATATTAAACATATTATTTTGATCTTGGAATTCACCAACAATAAAACTTTCTAATCTAGAAATTAATGAAAATTAGGGTTGATTCGTAAAAATTATGGCTTTTTGAAATGCAATATGTGTCTTTAAATAAATAAATATTTGTTTGCATAACCATACATTTTTTCCTAACTAATGATTCCTTCCTAAGAAGGAAAACAAAATTATTGACAAGAGCTAACATTATCAACCCAAATCTGAAGTTCAACAGTTTTGTATATATGTTTGTGCATCAACTCAGAAAATCCTACTTGAAAATTATGGATCCAAATTTTTGTACAACAGGAAATCTGGAAGGACTGTAAAGGGGTTTCCGGTTTTTTTCTTTTTTTAAAATAATTGCTTAATTCTTTTAAGGAGCCAAGATAATCAGAAAGAAAAGAACAGAAGGTAGTATTGCTATTGCCCAGTTTCTACTGATACCATGAAGGGCTCTGATGGTCAAAGAACTTTAGCAGGTATTCCAAGAACATAAAAAATTTTCAATGGGAAAAAATATTTTGAATGATACTCAAGCTTGGACTGAAAGGAAAATGCTTAGTGGGGTTTTTGTTTGTTACTATTTCTACTCCATTTCACTAACTGGAAGTCAAAACTGAATAACTGCAGAACCAATTATCTTAATACTGCAAAGACAAAAATTGGTTATAACTACTGACCACTACACTTTGATCAGCATTTCTTCTTAGGCCCTACATTCAAATATGTTGTTCACATATAAACTTTGTACATATATCTGAAAAAATGCAGGATACTGATCGCAATACATACATAGATTCTGCACTAAAGAATCAACACATGACATTTTGGGAAGCTGGGGGAATATTATGTATAGCTGGTATCTATCAATGGACAAAAGTCTTACCCTAAAAAACATTTTCTGAAGAACTATATTCTTTGGAATAAATTAATTATCCACAGAAATTTACCTTAGAACTGTGCTGATTTATGAAGATATTGATACTATACCTGGCGGGACAGTTTGTATTAATTCAAGCACTGATGCATCAGCTAGAAAAAGGGGGAAATTATAATCAGAAATAATTTTGATAACAAATTTTAAAAAACAATTAGAATATCTCTAACTTGAACAAAAACAATTTGTACAATTTTACTGCATTTGTTATTAGCATGGGCAGCTATTAGTTTCTGGAAAAAAGAGAGATGGCACAGTTTAGCTTCTAACCATCAAGATTCCCGTAAATTGGATTTACTGACCAGAAAATGAATCAGATAATCTAAATGCCAGTTTACTGTTACTCTTGAAGTAAAATCCTTTAGTTTTTTACCAGGAGGATTGTTAAGAGGAATATTCTTTGTCCAATTGTTGGTTTTTCTACCCCACATTAGGTAGAGATGAAGAAAACCCAAAGTATGTATTTTCCAGTAACCTATGAAATAATATTGAAAGCTGCAGGTATCAGGCTAGGTTAGAAACTGGAAACACAACTGATATTTGATCTATGGAACAGAGTCCTCTCTCTCTTTATTACAAAATAGGCCCCTGTCTTGTTAAGACTAAAGTATGAGACAATGCAGAATCATAATTCCCTTGAAGTTGGAGAATGTTCAGTGCTGAGTGGACCTCAAGCATTTTGATCAGTAGGTAGATGTATACCATATTCTAAATAATAATATACCTTTTTTCAGCACTATTCAGTAAGAACATGTAACTAATTTCTGAGTTTAGCTGCTTTTAATACATAAATCTGGCAGATGTCAGGTGGTGGATGAATGCTTTTGCTTTCAAACTTTTATTTTCAACTCAAACCAGGTCTAATAATCTCTTATTTACTTTGACTGTAGTCTTGCACACCACTATCTGGAAACTTAGTGGAACTTACTTCTGAGGGAGTAGGATGCATAGCTAAGTATTTAATTAGTATATCTGTACCCAGTATTTTGGTCATAAGGGAACTCAAGGCAATTTACATGGAATCTGCAGAAAGTCTTTTATTTTAACACTAACCAGATTCAGACCTATTTAGGTTCAAACAGGTTGGCTATTTTATATGCCCTTAGTTGAAAAACAAACTGATGAGCACCTTAACAAATGAAAAATAATGAACCTGAATGTATTATAATTGACACTCTGTCTTAAATCTTATTCTCTTTTCAATCATCCTTTTTGTACCCTATAATAGTTAATACTGTGGAAATGGGAAGGGGGCCTATGACAAACCTCTAAAAATATGTATGCTTCAGTTATTTAAAAGTAGCAGATGCTCCTAGAAAATATACCAAATAGTTCTACATATAGTCATCTAAAACATCAATGAGGTGTTCCAATGAAAACAAACATTTTTCTTATTTTTTTAATAGCTTAATTTGAATTTCAATTATTTTAGAGAAAATTTCTAGTGCATTAGATACTATGATTGAGCATCTTCTGAAATCTCCAATTGGTTTTTGATGTTGTATATTTTAAAATAATTTGTACATGGAATAAAAAGTAATCAAAAAACAAAAATCCAAAAACCTACTTTCAAAAAGTTCAACAAGATCTCCTGGGTCAACTACATCAGTATATACCTAAAATGAAAGTTTTAGAAAATGAAATGGAACAATTCTGCTAAAACAATCCTGAGGACATTGACAAACATGATCACTATAATAATCTAGAGTAGCAAGATGAAAGTTCTTTCAGGGAATAAAACAATCAAACAACATCATCAACCTCTCACTGCAACAGAATCCTCTTTCTAAGAAACAGCTGTTTTCTCTGTTGACTTCTGATCTGTTTTGGTATTGTTTTTGGGTCTTAAATTAAAAATTATCATAAATAATAGGTGCAAGTCTCATACTTTCAACATGGAAAAAAACCCCCTCCTTGTTAGAAAGTGAGTAATTTTATTTCACTCTAGTAAAGGAAGGAACATCACTTATGTTTATTCAGTCAGAGAGTTAAGAGTGCATTCAATACAAGTCTACTCAGAAGTAAGTCCTGCTAAGTTCAAGAATATGTACTTCCAGGCCAACATAACCAACTGGGAATTAGTCCCAATAAATTGAGTATGACTTGTTCAGTGGAGACATGTTTAAGATTCGATAATTAAAGTTTGATCTTATGTAGTATGAACCCAGAAAGCAAGGCAGGAAGGTCTGTTAAGACCATGGTGTGGTTATGATGTCAGGATTTGCAATTCTGTGCCTGTGCTGAAAAAGTGAAGGGATACTTTATTTACTACAGTGTCATCATCAAATGAAGCAGCACACTGAATCAATTAATACACTAACAAAGGATGGAATATGCAAGTTTGAAAAAAAATGTAAGTTTTTTAGAACTATCTTGAAATAACTTGCACTTTAAAATGCACAGTTTTGATCCAAACACAAGCACTAAGTTCCCATGTGGATGAGTTTCCCTGCTGACTGATACTGAAGACATCCATTTATGCATAATAGCTATAGCTACACAGATTTACCATGTTGATGATAATTCTTATGCAGACAAAAATATGCTTTGCAATGTAAAGAACCACGAATCAAGACTGTCAGAAAAATACCGTTACTTAGTAAATATAAAGAATAATGTACAGAGTGTCTATAAAGCCATATCTGTAAAGATTGCTATGTGTATCTTCACAGAATTTTCCTCTCGTTTTTTAGCAGTTCTTTCCAATAGTTCACATACTATAGTTCACTCATACCATTCAGGGACTAAACTGTCCTATTAACCAAGTGACTGTAAAGATGAATTGATATTTCTATAAATAGAATATATGTAATCAGTATCTATGTTCTTCAACAATTCACAGTCAGCATTTCTTCCATAAACAATACCCTGAGCTATTAAAAAACAAAAATACCTTGAAAATAAAAAAATACAAGCAAAACCTATAATACTTATATAAATATTTAATACTTGCATAAGCATTAATTCAAAAATAAACTAATGTGCTTAAGTCAGCTGAAAATGAAATATTAGAGAAATATGTCTAAGAATGTGTTGAAGAAACTGCTGGAAGATTAATTATATTTTAAATGTTAGTCATGATATTATAAGTACCTACTTTTTCAAACATTAATTTCTCATCAAATATCAGGGGAAATATTGCACGAACACATGAAGTTTTCTTATGCTGTCCAAAAATACAGGCACTGATGTAGACATCATCTCTGGATTTCAGTGCAACACCTGGGCATGTTACCTAAAAGAGCAATTATCCATAATAGTTAACTACAACTAATGTTAACAGCATAACATTTAAAGCCCTGCAGTCCACTTCATGAAATGTACAGTAAATATAGTGAGCATTAGGAAAGCAATAGTGATGACAATACAAACATCCTGGGTACCTGTAAACTGACACAGTGTGTTAAACACATGTAACTACAATCCAAGCCTCAGGAAATTGAACTTTTTAATAAATTGCAATTGGTTTTATGCAGTCTATGGCATCATCCTTTAAGCATTCCTTGCTCAAGAATAGCTACTTTAAAGTCAAAGGCAATAGTATGGGGGAAGCTGAAATCTCCCACTGTTTGCAGAATACTGCTATTTCTGATATCAGACTTGTGTTCATTTATTCTTTTGGGCCAAAACTGGTCTGCTTGTACTATTGTTTTCAAATGACAGTATATATCTTAGTAGAAGGTGAGTGGATGAATAAATGCTTGATATCATGGGTAACATTAACAACCTTGTAACACTAATTTCCAGAGTAAATGTGGGAAGTCAGTATCTGGACATCTTGTAGAAGCTGATAGCTATATTATATTCTTTATATGTGTCTTGCTGTTTCTAGGAGTAACTCAGGGGGCGGAGGGGTTGTTTGTTACCAAGGATAGATTTGCTACCTAAGAACTAAGAAATGAAAAGATCATTCTCCCAAGATCATTGATAATACTATTGGATGGTTTTAGATGAAAACAATCATGTCTATTAGAATAACAAATAAGAAATGCTAAGAATTCTATTGGAAAATTGCTATTAAGATGTTTGGTCTAAATGTTAAAAAAAACAAACCAACAACTGGAAAATATGGTAAAATAAACAAACTTTGGAAGCAATAAAAATTGTCATTATAGTACTTGGAAATAATAAAGAGACAAAGACAGCTTTGCAAATCTTCTTGGGTTCTTCATGCAAGAACTTGGGTTTAAAAAAAACCAAGTGCAGATTTTTTTTAATAGCTATATTCTGGATAAAAAAATGATAAGAATATTTTATGATATTATATTAGGAAGATCTAAATAAGATAGTTCACGTAAGTGATACACAGGTAGTCCTCGTTTAGCAACCACAATTGGGACCGGCAACTTGGTCATTAAGAGAAGCGGTCAGTAAGTGCTTACAAACTTACTTCAGCTTTCCTTTGCTTTACAGACATACAAAAGTCACAAATGTGAGGACTGGTTATAAAGTTACTTTTTCATTTCTGTTGTAACTACAAACGGTCACTAAATGAGTCAGTCACTAAATGAGGACTACCTGTACATCAAAACCAGATGTACTAGATGGAAGAATTATAAGAAAGGGGTAATTTGTTATCTAAGAATAGTTGAAGATGGCATAAAACCTAAATATCCCATAATTGTTAAATTCATGTTTAATTAAAATAAGATTGAAGTAAGAGTTTTTGCAATACACAGCAAGGAGCTCACAAAGTTATAGATTGCACATGAAGTCAAATCTATATACTGCACTGAGCAAGGGTGCAAAAAAAAAAAATCCTTGAGATACATGTGGACTTCCAAAACCCCTTCTTTAGCCATAGGATGGACAAGATGAAAAAGAATAGTCCTCTCTAGCACTGGGAAATGTGATTGAGGGATATTTAGAAGCAAAATGGTTCTCTCAAGCCATGCAGAGGCTTAGAACCCCCATTAAAACCCTGAATCCATTCCCCAAAAGCCTGGTCCCAGTTCACTCACAATGATTAAATAACATAAGTGTTGCACTATGACACAAGCTCCGTGATGATAGAATGTCATGATGTTGAACACAAGTATGAAATGAAAAAAGCTTACATCACAATGCACAACACAGCTCTCATCATTTTTATGAAAGCTGTGGATCTTGCAGATGCAGAAATCCACCCACTTTTGGAGCCTGATTCTTTGTGTACTGTATTAAATTTGGTGTGACCCTTAAGATGAAAGAAGCTATGCAGCACTGCTTTAATCTATGGTTTGTTTCTTGAATAAGCCAGCCCACTATGTCAAACCAAACAAATCACATTATGGCTTACTTACCCATCCATCCTGGGAGAAACGATGGGTGCTTCCCCACTTTTGTAAAAGAAGGGGAGCTGAGACCTGGAGACATTGTTTTTCTGTAATGGCATCTGTGTTTTGAAATAGCTCCCACTTGAAGCTAGATTAACCCCCCTCCTTGGTAGTCTTCTGGAAATGCTGAAGATGGGAATTAAGTTGGGATTATCTATCAAAGATTATTACTTAGGTTTATTGTTTGTTGCTCTGCTTGAAATGGAATTATATTGTTTTAATATGGCATATGCTTACATTACCATAAACATTCCAATTTCTGAAAGTATGATTTACCGTTATGTGTCACTGTTATGTGTTGTAAACCACTGAGAGATCTTGACAGTTATGAAGGTATGCAATAAAAAAAAAGAAAAAGAAACACTACAATTTGTGAACCACGAAATCTCTAATATTTGCAGATTATTTTGTGTATCAGTTTAGCCTTCTGACCTATTAGAGGGACAGACAGACATTGTAGCATAAAAAAACTTTTACCAAAAAGAAAATAAGTACCCCCACCTTACCAAAGAGGAGAGAAACCAATCATAGTACCAATTTCAGGAACAGCAGTGGTTAAGTCACTGAAGTTAGTATGTACTGATTTTATAATTCAAACCAGGTGCAAATATAAACCATCAGGACAGTGTTCCTCAAAGTGTGGTCTGAGGACCCCCAGGGGTCCCCAAGATCCTCTCAGGGGTCTGGGAAATCAAAATTATTTTCCAGCCTATGTTGAAAAATAATACAATATTAAAATCCCATCAAACAATTGTGAGAAGCAGTAGTGGCAGCAAATGCGCCAATTTTAATTTTTAATACAGTAAATATTGATAAATATAACTCATACAAACAAAAGCTCTTTTGGGGTCCTCCATAATTTTTAAAAGTAGGGTCGGGAGAGGAAAATGTTTAAGAAACACTGCATTAGGAGGATATGATTTCTAAGCCATATCTGGGCAGCATAAAAGAAGAACAATTAGGTCAAAAATCAACATTAAAATAAAACAATGAACAACTTTTTAAAAAACTGCAAAGGTAGAAAATGTTTAGTCATTCTGGAATGATTTTATGAGGAAACACTGCTTTTTAGTGTTTTATTTTGTGCACCTGAATTGCAACAAGATTCAAGAACTGATCTATAATATACACTTGTAGAATTCAATGGCTTTCAAATGTACGCTTGAATCTTTCATGCTTGGTCCTTCCTACCCAGCCCCCTGCCCTGTACCTTCAAGTCATTGTTGATTCCTAACAGCTGCCTGGACTAGTCCCTGCAGTTTTCTTGACAAGGTTTCAGAAGTGGCTTGTCACTGCCATCTTCCTAGGGCTGAGAGAAAATGACTGGCCCCAGGTCACCTAGCTGGCTTTGTGCCTAAGGCAGAACTAGAACTCACAATCTTCCAGTTTCCAGCCTGGTGCCTTAACCACTACACCAAACTGGGTCTCTTGGTCCTTCCATGTAATCTTAATTCTAGCTGATTACATGAAAATTGTTATTTTAGGAAAATAAAATATTTCATCTTTCATATGTGTGCTGGTGTTACATCAAGCAACAGTATCTATTTGATTATGTCTGTGCATGGAAGCTAAACAGGATAGGCTTGGTTAGAATTTGGATTGAAACATTCAGGAAATCCGAAGGCTGTAGGCTAAGCTGGGAAATTGAAAAAACTTCCTGGACAAAGGCAACGGCATCACTTCTGTAATATGCCAAGAAAACCACATGGATATATCCATGCAGTCAGCAGAAGCTGAGCTAGATTC
Organism: Python bivittatus; assembly: GCF_059951505.1. Lineage (NCBI taxonomy): Eukaryota > Metazoa > Chordata > Lepidosauria > Squamata > Pythonidae > Python > Python bivittatus. The sequence goes on along the minus strand of NW_028277098.1, from coordinate 46,841,274 downwards.
AAAAGAGATTTTACTCCCCCCTCACCCCCAAATATGGATACATTTAAGAAACAGAAATCTTTCTCCTTTAGAAAGTGATAATGCACTCAGTGGAGGTATGAGAATCTGATTTGATATAGTGAAGGCAAAGAATGCTACAACCTACTAAACTGAATAGTATTGTGTTTCATGTGAAGATTAAAAAAATAGATACTGTAACAAGTAACTTATAGTGAAATCATAGTCCAGTGTAGATATAATGGGTTAAATGAATACAGGATTCATTGCAATATACACTACATACAGGATTCTCCTTCTCATCCTGAAACTCATAAAAGAGAAGAGAAATACAGGCTTTCAAACATAGAAATGAAAATACTTCTAAGTATTTGAACAGCACTGAATTTAACCAACTGACATTCTTCATAAGGAGGGATATAGAGTGCAAAGAAGGCAAACAACTGTGTTTTAAGACTGTAACTGGCCAGGAACAAGAAAGATGCCCGGATACAGTCTAACTGTTAGTTCACCACTGAGGAAAGGGGAACTGAAAACAGAGAGCCGATTTTCTAAATGCAGCTACATACTAACAGGGATGCCAGATCTGGGCTGTAAAAACCCAGGTGTCCCCTGAATGGCTAGTGGGCATCCTGATTTTTGCAGATACTCTATGGAGAATCATGAGGTTAAGAGCATCATTCTCTCTGGAAGAATCCTCAGCTGCTGAGTGCCGGGGGAGAGAGAGTAAAAACAGGCACTCCCGGGATCTGCCCACTACGAAGCCGCCACCTCCTCCACCGGCCTTCAGATGAAAGCGCTGCTCTTGAAAGAGGGGCGAAGCCTCGGGTCGGCGTCTCCGCAACAAGAACGGCAACCCTCCAGCCTTCCCCACATCGCCTCGTCGAGCTCCCCGCTTTCTCGAAGTTCCCCCCAACCCCGCTCACCAGGCCCCGACACAAAAACGCCCGTAGAGATATAGCGCCTCTCAACAGCGAGCAGGGCCCTCCAAGGCGCCTTTAGGAGCTCCGCCCCGGCCCCCCAGGCCTCCTCACCGTGCGGATATGCAGCTCCAGAACGCAAACGAAACCTTTGCAGGGCGCCATAGGGCTCCTTTTGTCTCTCAGCCGCCAGAAGAGCAGGGCAGGCTGAAGAGAGACGGGGGCGGGCGGGACCCTGTTCCGGCCCTTCACAGTACACGTTGCCCGTCTAGGCCCGGAGCGCGCCCGACAGCCTCTGTTTCCATAGCGCCGGAACGCTAATGGGGCCCCTGAGGGTAGGAGCGAGAAGGCGTGGCTAACGTATCCACGGCGGGTTGGGAGGGCAAAGAAAGCTGAAGAGGACCAAGCTGCCGTCACTTCCGGTTCCAATAGCGGGCGTTATCATCCCCTATTGACCGGATAAGAATAGGAAAACTTTTCTGTTTGTATGTTTTCAATTTGGCAGATGAGGAAGGAGGAGGAGAACAAGGATCTTCTCGTTTTGTTATACTGGACGAAATGTAAATTTCTAAGATTGTCCAAAATTATAAAAGAAGGTCTTATCTGGTTACCGTTCCTGTGATTCCCCTTAAAATAAGTGGGCTTTTTTTAATGTCAGCCTTCTAATTAATTAATAGAGCAATCCATGGAAAGGTTTTAACTTACAACTGATGCTTAATACTGATACCATTTTAAGATATTAAGTGATGGAATGCTGTAGTGCATTTTACAAAGTAGAAGTCAATGTTGTCAGAAGAAGAGGCTATCGTTAACACTTTTTCCCACCTTATCTTTTAATTATCAGAGCAGACCGTAAATGTCCTCAAAGATAAACACATGGATTGCTTTCATTTAGAAAACAAACTCTGCTGAATATAGTTGAAACTAAACTAACTAGAATCCAGTTAAATGCCAGGGTGTAGTTGGAAACCTTACCTTTATTCCTTTAAATCCAGGTGAAATATACTTAATCATTATGTTGAAGTTTCAGTGCATACAACATGTTGGGATCATCTAATTTCCTTTTTTTCTAGAGCATTATAGTAGGCCAGGGACACTGACAAAAATAGTTGGCACCAAGAAATAGAACTAGATGTTTGGCATCAAGAAATAGAACTAGTTTCTTTTTGGCTAGTGAATGGGGTCAACATGACACATGGGAAACCCCTTAAACCCCTGGCCCTCAAAGTTCCTGGAAGCCCACATGAGAAGTAGTGGAGATGGAGGTAGGACTTAATTGTGGATGAGGTGCCTGATCTGGTGTATATAACCAACACCTGAGTAGGACTGGGGGGAAGAAGGTCTTGGAGATGTACCTACCCAAACTTTAGGTTTGGCATCAGCCTAGAATTCAGTGGAGGGAGTGGCTATTTTCACCCATAAGTCATTGAGTGCTCTCAGAGGTGCTGTGCCACAAATACCTGGATATCAGACACTTTGTTAGCTTTTAGGGAACAGTTAGGATTGTTCCTATAGTACTGCCCTCCTGCTGCACAACATCCTCCCTGCCTGACCTGCTTGATTCCAGTGCCAGGTTGACATGGAACATGGACTAACATCCTCAGCGATTTCAACTTGCCACCAGATGATGTTGTATCCAGGCAGCTCAGGAGTTTATGGCCACTATGGCAACTATGGACCTGTCCCAAGTTATCAGAGGCCTGATGTATACTAGTGGTTATACTTAAATCTGGGTCAAGGTTACCTGGTCCTTGATGGGGAGAGACAAGTCACAGGAACATCTACAGAGCCACTGTGAAAAATACTTTAGCTTTCTGGCAGATAAAGTAGTTCAAATCCACTCAGAATTGGATTCTGATTGGACTAGTCCAGTGGAGGTACCTGGGGGACAATCGTGAAGGGTAACTGTGACTCCGGATGAAGTGAACAGGGTCCTACAAACTCTGAGCTCAACCAGTTTTGCTGGGAGCTCAGTAGCAGCTAGAAGAGGAACAAGCACACTGAAGCAGCACCTTATCTCAACTATTGTAGGAATATAAGGAAAAGTCTTAAAAGTTGTATTCCATTTTACAGACTTTACAGACTTTACATATTTATACAGTCTTTATGCATTTTATAGACTTTTGCTTGAACTAAGTATTAAAGGACTGTGTATCACCTTGCAAGTCCTAGATGGGTGAAAAGCAGTAGCCTGTGGTTGGGGGAAGGTGTGTGCTGCAATAAAGCATTTTGTACAGGTTTGCTATGCTGTGGTGTTTCCAGCCCTTTGAAAGCAAAGAACCCTCACATGAACAATGCAGATTAAAGTGGAATGATTATGTCCTGTGATTTGGAAGGTGTACTTTTGTAGATGCAGTCTGAAATTACATGTGTCTTTTTTACAGCCAAATCACACTACTGTACTGAGTTATATATAGTCTACGATCAAGTACTATTCTCAAATCTTTTTCCGAAGCATTATTATTAAGTCAGGTCTTGTGTATTAGTTCTATGCTCAGTGATACTTACTTGAGTACTGATAGCTCACTACATCAAATGTTTAATATGACATATTAAAAAAAAAATATGGATACCCATTTTAATTAGATGACATGGCGGAGAGTAACATTATTTCAATTTGTTAAACTGCATCTTTATTATTTGTATTTTAGTTTGATTCTACCTAACTCCTAATGCCTTCCAGTGAAAGTAAAAATCTGCAAGGCTTGATGGACAATTTGTCTTATGTGGAATGGCGTTTCATCTGTTCATCCCTGATTAATTAATTACCAGATTAATAGTACATTTCACAGTAACCAAATTACAGTTTGTACAAATGGGTTTAGTCAAGAGAAGAAGCCAAAAATTTTAAAATGCAACAATCCAACAGACAGGCAGAATGTTATTTAAAAAGAGAAATTATAACTGGATCTAGAAGGAGCAAAATTAATCAAATTATTGAAGTGTAATGAAACAGGGCTGATAGAATGATACTGTAGATTATAGATGAGATTAGAGAATGAAGATTACCTGGGCTTCCAGGTGAGGACCTATGGCAGGTTAGATGTCCCTGTGAGCATCTCCACAAGCGGGGACAGCACCGTGGTGAAATTGGCGGCCAGGCAGCAGTTTCTGGCTGACGAAATTCTCTCCAGAGAAGGAGAGATTGGGGGATAGCCCACTTCTCTGGATAGCTGCTCCTAGCAAGGAGACCATGGGAATTTAGTTTCTTGTGGGTCGATTGTGAGTTGAGCAGCTTGGAGCCAAGGGAATAACAACATGCCCCAAATCACTGTGCAGCCCTTAAGGACACATGACCCACAAAAGCCTCACTTTCTTAAACACTGTAATGGTATGTGGGAAAGACCTTGAGAGAGAGGGCGAAGAGATGCTGCCTAGGGTCAGATAAGAGATTGCATAGCCTGCAATTGGATAGTGGGTAGAGCAAGAGGCTCAGAAGGGACCTTCCCTAGTTTCTCAGGCTGTAAAGGAGACAGTGGGATAATTGTATTGTCAGACTTGCAAGATTCTGTTAATGTAGCTTTATAATAAAATAGAATTAGCTTATCTGTTTGTGTTTCCTGTCTACCTTGTAAGGCTGACAAACACTTTAGGATATAATTAATTTACAACTTAAGAGAGATATTCTGAATGGCAGGAAAGAACAAAGACACTCGGTGGGCTGCCTTATTTTTGGAATTAAGAGGAAAAAAATACTATCTTAAAGGATTTTAATTTAAAAGCAAAAAGCTTAACAAGATTGTGATTCAAGAAAGTTTTAAATGGATAAAGGGGACAGTAATGTTAGAAAACAGAAGACTAATTTTTTTTCTGTTGAAAATACCTTTGAAAATAGTAAAATTAGACATACAGATGGACCTTTGTGGGACTGTTGATTGTTTATTACTAAGAAAAGTAGATAATTGGTGGATTTTACAAAATAAGAAGGGTAATATGAGCCAGACTGTGTGACTGTAACTAAGGACAGCTAATTGGGACTAAAGTGTTAAAGACAAAGGAAAGCAAAAGAGAGGAAAAAGAGACAGAGAGGGAGAGAGAGACAGAGAGACAGAGAAGCCTGCCTGTTATTTTCATTCTAGTAATTGACATACTTTCACTTTATCATAATGGCAACCACAAGAAAAGTAGCAAAAATACGAGAAGAAAGAAGAGGTTCACTAGAACAGCTTACAGATAAGGGCATTACACCAGATTTATTGTAGAAACTGTTTGAGGAATTTGGCAAGAAGATGATTGTAACAGTTGCCAATAGTTTGGATGCTTTTAAAAAAGAAATGGAGGAAGGATTTGCAGAGATAAAAAAGAATATGAAAGAAGAAGTTAAGAAGCCCTACAGAAGAATCTGTAGGATAATTGGCTGGAGATGTAAAACAAATTAATGACAAAATGGAAGTTTTGGAAAGTAAGGCAGAAATTGTAAATAGAGAGATGGAGAAAGATTTGGACAATTTGGCATTACTGGAACTGAGAGAAAAAGAGTTTTGTTTAAGATTTAGAGCAATTCCAGAAGACCATGAAGAAGAAAGATATCAGAGAAAAGATTAAGTCTCTGTCTAACTTTTTGGATTGGGATGAAGATGACACTGAGACAGAGATTGATAAGGTTTATAGGATCAATGCATGATTTGAAAAATTAAGAAATGTTCCAAGGGACGTCCTCGTGCATTTTGTCAGGAAGAAGACTAGAGATCAAGTTCTGCAGCAGCATTTTTATACTAGATTTAAGATTGATAATACAGATGCAATTGTATTTAAGAGTCACCTGTGATGAGATGGGTGGCTATATAAATTGGAGAAAGAGAGAGAGAGAGAGAGAGAGAGAGTCCAATTAGAATATTATGTAAGAGAAAGAGTATTTTTTTCTGACAAGCTTAAACAGAAGAAGATTCCATTTAGATGGGATAAGTTGAAAGGAGTGATTTTTACTTTTAAATAGAAAAGATTCAGACTGAACACTGTGCAGAAAGCAAGAGATTTTGGGGGGAAATTTAAAGAAAAATTGGAGAAAATGCAAATGGAAGTGACAGTGACAGATGTGACTGAACAAATGCAACAACAGATACAAGACACTGAAGATGATACCACATTGGGTGCTACAGGTATTGACGTTTCTAAAATTTTGGCATAACTATAGATTATAAATGCTTAACATGGAATATAAATGGAGCAAATACTCCTCAAAAGAGGAAAAAAATCATTATTTGAAAAAGTTAAAACAAGATGTGATTTGTTTATAAGAAATGCATATTAGGAAAAAAGATATAAAATACTTGAGTCACAAAAATTTGGATGAAGAATTTATTTCACCAGGAATGAAAAAAAGAAATGGAGTTGTTTTGTATATAAATTCTCAACTATATCCAAAACTTATATTGACTGATGATCACAGCAGATATTTTGGGGTGGAAGTTGATCTACAGAGGGCTAAGATTTTGATATTGGGAATTTATACTCCAAATGAAAATAAAACAGCAATTTATAAAGGACTTAGGGATAATTTATTGGACTTTCACTGTGTGAAAATTGGTGTTTCCTGGAAGATTGAAATGGGGTGGTTTCCCTACAAAAAGATTGAACTTCTAAGAAAAATATCAAAAATATTCGAGGCAAATTACCATTTTTTTTTAATTTACTGGATAATTTGGAGCTTGTTGATGTATGGAGATATAAAAATGCTGACTCAAAAGAATATAATTTTTCTGAAAGGCATAGATCTTTTTCAATAATAGGTATGATTTGGATCTCTAAGACTTTGGCTATTAACATTCATGAAGTAGAGACATTACCAAAGACTTTCTCAGACCACAATCCAGTGATTTTAACTTTTAAAAGAAAAAATGGCTCTTTTAGGTGGAGGTTGAATGAAAGATTGTTACAGAAGGAAATGGTAGTAGAGGATTGCAAAAAGAAGTTAAAAGAATTGTTTGAGAATCTTAATAAAGGCACAGAAATAAGAACAGTTTGGGATGCAAGCAAAGCTTTTGTAAGATTATATTTTATACAACGTGGTAGTGAATTTAAAAAGAAAAGGAAAGAGAAAGTACAAGTAATTATGGATGAGATTAAAAAAAGGAAGAAGAATGTTAAAAAATCCCCAGGGAGGACAACTATTCCCCACCAAATTAAGCTTCTGCAGAGGCAACTATCTATGTTAACAGTGAGAGAGATGGAAATAAAGATGAACTATGCAAAACAAAGAAATTTTGAATTTGTAAATGAACTGGGGAAATGGTTGGCATATAAATTGCAAAAAGAAAAAGTTATACTAAAGTTATAAGAAGGAAATACTGTAATAACAGATAATGCAAATATGTGAAAAATGTTTCATCAGTATTATTGCACTATATATAAAAGTCAAGAAATTTCCTCAGAAAAAGTGGATGAATATTTACATAAACAGAATTTACCAAAGATTACAGACCAAGACAATTTTTTAATGGACCTATAACGATAACAGAAGTGTGTGAAGCTATTAAAAAGACTAAACGGGAAAGGTACAGTACCTGGTCCAGATGGTTTGCCAGCCTCTTATAAATGTTTTGAGCATGAATTTTTACAACCTTTACAACAAATGATGAACATTATTTTACAGAATGGAAAGATTCCTGATAGCTGAAAAGGGATAATAATAGCTTTAACACCTAAAGCGGCCCAAGACCTGACTTTAGAAGAAGAAATTTTCAACCAATATCTTTATTGAATAAAGACTCTAAATTGTTTACACAATTCTGGCTGAAAGATTAAAAATAATTTTATCAGGACTTTATTCAGGAGGTTCAATGTAGGTTTTTACCTAAAAGACAATTACAAGATAATATTAGAAATATTTTGGATATTCTGGAGTATTTGGAACAACACAATGAAAAACAAGCTGCATTGATCTTAGATGCAGAGAAGGCCTTTGATAATTTGAACTGGATTTTCTTGTTTAGGGTTCTGGAACATATGAACCTTGAAGATAATTTTATTAAACAGGTAAGATCAATTTATACTTCACAGAAAGCACAAATAATTGTTAATGGAGAACTAACAAAACTTTAGTTACTTTAGTTACTTTAACATATAAGGTAAAACTGCCCATGCCTTAGAATATACTAATAGCACTTTGATCATATAGAAATAATACCCATGTAGCCTTTCACAGCTCTATAGCATGTTATATATTCATTACATATTTTAGTTGAAGAGATGGTACGACCTGTATTAGATTTTCTATATATAATAACTATTTTGAGAAGTGATCTATGGAAGTCTTTTCATTTTCAGGAAAGTCAAGCTACCATGACTTCTGGCAATACAGTTGATTGATACTGTAACTATCAATACCATAAAATTAGAACAAAGGACTATTGGGTGGATAATCACATATTCTGAAATACATTAATGAAAGATATTGTTTGTAAGCCATTGTCACTCATTTACATGACTGCCTTGTGTTTATGTCAGGTACATAATATAATATAATGGGGAAGTGGGGGGAAGAAGAGAACATCTTCAGTATTTTGTTTATCTCTTATTTAGATATATAAGGGCTTTTTAAAGTCTGAAAATATACGTGGAGCAGAAACTAAAAGCTAGCAGAAGATTGATTATAATATGACATTTTTCTGTAATATTGTTGTGGTGACTCATAAGGGAGTATTTTATGTTGAAATAATGACAACTCAGAAAGATCTGTCCCTGTAGTCCACCTTCTATTTGGCATGACAGTTTCCTAACTTTTATCACTTAGGAGTGTATAGCAATGAGTAATTTACTTGTCAAACTATTAAAGAAAAAATGCCATTTTACAATAATCCTGGTTGCCCATAAAAGTTGCCTACAGAAATCTATTATGAAATGATCAATGATTAATGACAGGAGTCCTTTTCTACAAAGACTAAATCAGAAGTGTGCAAACAGAGGATCCAAAGCAGCAAGTTGCCATCCAGAGTCTGTCCAAAGGTTTATTGATTTGTAATTTTTCATAGGCAATAAAGGAGAATGTGTGTGGAATAATTATATTGACTGTATTTAATTGATTAATTTAGGCCAGTGTACTCGTATTTGAATTTAAATTCAAGGAAATCTTGAATTTTTGTTTCTGTTCTGATCCAAATAAATGATTTGTTGTGCACCCTGTTTGCTTTTCAGAGTGTGCTCCCCAATATGCTTACAAAGACCTTATTTAATCCTTAACTTGAAAAACGTATCCATGCCTCTTACATTAAATGAATTTTGGTTTGACTTTTCAGTATCTTCATATAAGAAATATGTTTAGTGTCTGTAGAAAAGTTGGATTTTTATATTAAGAAGACTTGAAAGTCTTGGAGTAAGGATAAAAAGTTCAGTGAAGGTGTCAATGTAATGTGTATCTGTTGTAAAAAGGCCAATGGGGTGTTAGGGATAATAAGAAATGATATTAAAAAAAAAAGATGCCAATATCACAATGTCCTTATATAAATCAATGGTGTGACTGCATTTGGAATATTTTGCGCAGTTCTGGTCGCTACAGCTCAAAAAGGATATAGTGGAGTTAGAGAAGGTTCAGAAGAGGGCAACTAAGATGATCAAAAGGCTGGAGCAGCTTCTCTAGGAAGTAATGTAACATTTGGGGTTTTTTAGTCTAGAAAGGAGACAAATGAGAGGTGTCATGATTGAGGTGTATAAAATTACATATGGTGTGGATAAAGTGGACAAGGAGAAACTATTTTCCCCTTCCCAAAATACTAGAACCAGATTCAATAAAATTGAATCCTGGAATAACCAGGATAGACAAAATATTTTTTTACACAACACATAATTCAACTTTGGAATTCAGTACCACAAGATGTGGTGCTGGCTTCCAGCTCAGCTGGCTTCCAAAAATTGTTGGACAAATTCATGAAACTCATGAGGATCAATGGATATAGCCTTGATGGGAGTATGACTACCTCTGAAGGCCATCTGCTTAGAGACTAGTGGTTGGTCGCTGTAAGAACAGACTGCTGGATTAGATGGGCCAGGAGTCTGATCCAACAGGGCACTGCTTATGTTCTTATATTCTTAAGACTCTAGGCAGATTATTGCAATATGCATTAGTGCACTTTCATCATGGAAACATACAACTCTCTTTGTAAAAAAGTAAAGGGGACATTCAAGGAAACCATTAAGACATTGGTTAACTTTGTTCGGAATCTCTGATAACTCCAATCCTTAGGACTAGCATATTATATTAAATAATAATAATAATAATACCATCAAACAACAACAGCTGCCTATCCCAGGTCCTTGAGAAGGATTTGATAGGTGGATAAAAATTCCAAATCCAGTCTAAACATCTGGCTGACTGTGCGACCGACCATAATAATAATAATAATAATACAGAAGCTGTGACCTAAATCTAGGGATGAATGATGTTACTTCAGCTACAGCAGACAGAGAAATTTTGTCTGTAACATCTAGATATTATCATGTTACATACATGGCTTTTCTGGCAACTTATACAGAAACTCTTATCTACCAAAGTTACCCCACAATAAATCAATTCATCTTTATGGCAGGGAAACCTCATATTTGAGTTTCCTGACAAGCATGCAGGGTTTCTTTTCAGAAAAAAAAAAAGCTGCTTCACTGTATTTCTCAGTAGATTTTTGGAAAGGCCAGTGAGATACAGAATGAAGTATATAACTGGGATGTATTTCAGTATAAAAAGGTAAATTATATTTTGGGTTGGAAATACTCTGAAAATTGACGTTGAGGTAAATCGCAAAGGAAAGTAATTAACATTAACCAAATTGGGTAGAATAAGATTTATGTGATAAATATGAGCTGTGGAGCTGGAAGATCTCATCTGTACCTTGACTCAGAAAAGATACTATAGGTAGGATTACCACACACTGATGTTTTCCTAGATATGTCCTACTTTCATGTCCTTAAAACTCTGTTTTGTTGTGATTTTTAAATATACAAAAAAAATCTGGGATTCTGTTAACTGATTTATTGGTGCCTGCCTTAGTCCAGTCTGCTTAAGTGGATTCACCTTATAAAAAATTATGGAAGGCAGTCTCTTACGTTAGGAACTCAAAGAAATTTCAGAGTTGTCTGTATGCAAATATTTCCAGTATGGCTGACATTTGAAAACTATTTCTTTCACTCACACTTGACTGAGAAGTTATGGATGGTTTTGTGAGAATTATAACTTTCCCTCCCTCCCTCCCTCCCTCCCTCCCTCTTTCTCTTTCTTTCTTTCTTTCTTTCTTTCTTTCTTTCTTTCTTTCTTTCTTTCTTTCTTTCTTTCTTTCTTTCTTTCTTTCTTTCTTTCTCTCTCTCTCTCTCTCTCTTTCTTTCTTTCTTTCTTTCTTTCTTTCTTTCTTTCTTTCTTTCTTTCTTTCTTTCTTTCTTTCTCAAATTTAGTCACCACCTATCTCACTCAGTTATCATCATAGTTGTGAGGCATCCCAATATACAAGGATCTTAACCGTTCAAGGCCCTTCTGAACAGCTTTGTTTTAACAGCCTTCTGAAATTCTGGGAAAGAGGGTAACACCCAGGTCACCAGGGGATAGTATTCCAGAGACTTGTTGCCACAACTGAAAAACACTGATTTCTACCTCTACCCAGTAAGCGAGCCCTGGATGTAAGTGCCCAATTGCTAACCTTATAGGTCAAACTCAGCATTTTGCATTGTAGCAGGATGCCTATTAGCAACCAGTGTAGAGGTAGCAATACTGGTGTTATGTGTAAGTGGTAGTTTTCATCCACCAATAAGTGGGCTGCTGCAGCTGGTACCAGATAGTCTTCAGAGGTAGTCCCACGAAGACCACCCTACAATAATCTATACAACAGCTGACAAGGGGGTGAGTTACCGTTGTCAGGACTTCTTTCCAAGAAGGGCAGCTACTGGTATACAAGCCAAAACTGGACAAAGCCCCACCCACTTCCAATGACCTCCATGTGTTTATTTAGCATTAACCATAAGTCCGAAGGGCAAATGATAGCCCATACAGAATCATCACTAGAGCAGACAGAGTGCCAGATGGTTTCTGGACGAACAGCAATTTAGTCTTAAAAACTGATTTTAAAAAATAATTAACAGGAACTATCAACTGATTCATACCAAGGAAAATCTTGATTCCTTTCCTAAAAGTAGAGTAGTGGTGGAGCGTAACTTGCAAGGGACTGCATTCCATTACATGGAAGTGATATAAGTGAAGGCCCTCTTGAATATAGTTAAACTAGTTTTGCAATGACAAAATAACCAGTCAATATCTCCAGCTTAAACGAGACCCAGTTTGGTGTAGCAGTTAAGGCACCAGCCTATAAACCAGGAGACCGTGAGTTCTCGTTCTGCCTTAGTCATGAAACCGGCTGGGTGATCTTGGGCCAATTGCTCTCTTTCAGCCCTAGGAAGCAGGCAATGGCAAACTATTTCTGAAAAGCCTTGCCAAGAAAACTGCAGGGACTAGTCCAGGCAGTTGCCAGGAGTCAAATGCTCACTCAAAGGCACCCCCCCCTAAACAAATCTCCAGCTTAAATATTATTTATGACAGATTTTAATCTTACCCTATGCTTATAAGCAAGATGTCTTAGGCAAGCTTATTCCAAGATAAATCAAGAATGGTAATGCTACAAACAGCCCATCAGAAGTGAGGCTGCCTTGCACTGAAAAAAAAATATGAATGTACTTTTGTTTTAAATTGTAATATCTAGTTGATTATTGTTACTATTTAGTAACACAGTTTTTCTTCATATAATGATTTGTCTTTCCTGCAGATTTTCTACCAAAACCAAGTTTAGTCCAAAATAATTCTTTTACTCACATTATAAAAATATGGAAACAGTGGGGCTGTAATGTAAAGGCAGGCGGACCTTTTACAATAGCGTCATGAACGATGCTGTTATAATTAATGATACTTCAAGAAGATTTATAGGCCTCAGACAGAGATAAAACAGAAATATCTTTGCTTCTTTGCCTCCCATCATTTTATGCTCAATAAAATTTTATGTGAAGTAAGTCAAATGAAAAATGTAAGCTCTTAATCTTTTCCTCAATTCCCATATATTACTTGATGAACACTTTTGTAGAATAAATTGGAGCTTTTTTATTTCTTATGTATGTGCTATTTTGTATTTGAAAGCAGGAAAAAAGAAGCTATCAGACTGGCTAAGGCAAACCCAAGTATAATGACACTGAAACAAGCACTGGGTTACAGGCTTTTTGATTTTTGGGGAAAAAAATCTTGTCTGTAATTATTCTTATTCAACTGTCAAGTAATTGCTTTGTTTTCCATGTAGTGGACTGTTTTGTTCTGAGTATCAGACATCACACAGTCAAGTCGTACCATCAAAAACCACCAATGAAAAAGAATCAAGAACAAAAGTAGGAGAAAAAAATAGGAAATTACTGGGAATAATGCCTGTGAAATGGTACTGGTTTCATGAAGAGACATTATTTTATTTGCTTATTTATGAATAGTAAATCTTTTGAATTTATGATGATTTCTGAGGAAGGTTATAATGTAACTGCCCAGGCCTTTGCTATATCTGCCTTTGCTATAGGCTGACTCTGAATGAATACTAATGGCTTTAGTGATTAGTTAGCACAGTAAACCTCAAAACCTGGTTAAAGAGCTATGTGCAATGGAGGTAAAATGGGAATGTATGTGCTTGTAAACTAAGCTTTTTGCTTAACATGTCATGCAAACACTATTGTGGTCTATTGAGTTCAGGATAGCTATTTCTACTTTGGTGATGGTTGCTATATGAAAGCCAGTTAAGGCATCAGGCTACAGGAGACTGTGAGTTCCAGTCCTGCTTTAGGCACAAAGCCAGCTGCATGACTTTGGACCAGTCATTCTCTTTTAGCCCTAGGAAGGAGGCAATGGCAAACCACTTCTGAAAAACTTTGCCAAGAAAACTGCAGGGACTTGTCCAGGTAGTTGCCAGGAGTCAACACTGACCTGAAGGCACACACACAAATGGTTGCTATGGAAAGGTGGCATTAAACAGACATAATTAAAATGGTTAAGGGAAGAAGCTATCTTTGTGCATATTGGTAATGGTCAGACAGGAAAATAAATTTTAGATTGGTCATGAAATCAACAAACTAGATTGGGAATTACAGTAAAAGATCTGTGAAGAACTCAAGTGGCCAAAAGTTCCGGCCAAGTTGTTTCTTTAAAGAAAAGGACAGTTGCTGATTGATAGAGACTGTTGATGATTGGCTGAAAGGAACACAGATCAGAGAGAAGCATTTTGAGAGAAGCCTACTGGAATATGATCTAGAGCAGTGTTTTTCAAACTTGGCAATTTTAAGATGTGTGGACTTCAACTCTCAGAATTCCCCAGCCAGCAATTCAGTTCTGGGAATTGAGATCCACACATCTTAAAGTTGCCAAGTTTGAAAAACACTGATCTAGAGATAAGAGCTGATGGCTCAAAGAATGAGGAAGCCTCACCAAGGTTGTAGCAAAGCTGCAGGCAAGCAACAGAGACTAGCACCCACTCAAATACAGAAGAAAGGTGGCAAAAACTTTGGCAAGGACACTTGAAAATGAATAAACTTAGAAGCTGGAAACAGCAGGAAATGTGGGAGGCAGAGAAAGACTGCTGTATAGCATCTGTTACTGTTTATAAGGAATTGGCTGGGATGGAATTTAAAGGATTCTAGGTGAGAGGGTGAGCCAGTTTGGTGTAATGGTTAAGGGGTCTGGATTAGAAGCCTGGAAACTATGAGTTCTAGTCCTGGCTTAGACACAAAAGCCAGTTAGGTGACTTTGGGCCAGGCACACTCATCCCTAAGAAGAAGGGTCTGGCAAGCCACTTCAAAAAATGTTGCCCCAAAAACTGCATTGACTTCTTCCTGCAGTCGCTGTTCATTTCCTCCCTTTCCAATTTTCCTCACTCTCCAAAACCTCTCAACATCATCGCAACAGCCAATCCTTGGTGTCAATCCCAGACATGCTGCCACTGACTTTTCTAAGCAAGCTCTTACATCTTTCCAATGTGGCTCTGGGAGCAGCCAACTTCTCGTGCTTCCTCTTTTTCAGCAGAAAGAAGACACACAAATGGCAACAGCACCAGTGGATGGTCCCAACCACAGCAGCCAAAGAATTCAGGTAAACCACAGGATTCTCTTCACAATGTCCACACTCACTTCCTTTGCCTAGAATGGCTTGTCAATGGAATACCACTGTTAGCTGCCAGCAGTCTTGTTCTCTGCTTACTCTCAGCTGCTCCATTCCTAGTATCAAACCCACCAGCATATTTAGCCATTTGGACTTCACAAGCACAGCAGTCCCCAGCTCTTCCAGGACTCCCTGCCACTTCTTTCTTTGACCTTCCATCTTCATTCTCCAACTGACCAACATATAAGACCTCTGTGTCTGTGATTCACCATTCCCACCTCATTGCACTAGAGGACACCCTTTTGTTTACTTCTCTTACTCTCACTTCTGTCTCCTGAAGAACTAACACTTCTTTGGCGCCATCTGAAAAAAAAAAAGTCACCTGTAGAACCAGCCTTGCCATTGAATGCTGGCTAATGAAGTTTTGAGCTTGCATCCCTTAAGTCTCTAGCTGACTAGTACTGCTCTGCACTGCATGATTCTCAAGCGCTATGAACAAATTTTGACCTCTGATGCATTTCAGTCTTCTGTAATTCAGCACTTAAACAAATTAACTGCAGTTTGCATCAGAGAAAAGTTATTGGAACATGACAGATTTTGCCATGCCAGGGTATCGCAGGATTTCATTTTCTTCCGTTTTTTTTTTCTTTTTTTATTTAACAATCTCAGTTGCACAAAATCTTTGTTTAAAAAAAGATTATGAGGAAACACCTAAACAACTCTAACTACCACCTCATAAATAGGATTCTGCTTATCTCCCAGAAAAATTAATATATCTCAAACTGCTGCTTTGCAGTTTCTCACCCTCCTTTTGTTGAAACTAATGAGTCACGATTAGAGTAATGCTTTTTTGTGACTTCAAAACCATTTTGCTTAATGAGGTACTAAGTCTTTATAATTAGGCCCAGAAGGAACTGGGACATAGCCCCTTAAGAGCAATAATTATTTAGGTTATTTATGGTAATAAAATGTAGAAAATAGGAATGCTTCCTCAGAATGTGGCTATTTATTCTTTTACATATTACATATTGCCTAACAGGCAATTACCCTATTAATGCAACGTTTGTTGCTAAAGACATTAATTGAAATGTAAATTAAATGTAAATTGGCTAATTAAATTGATATGTAATGAACTTGTCATGCAGGCCTCTGAGATCAGATACATTTGGCTAATAAACAAGTATTACTGAAGTACAATTGAAGTACAATTGTGCCACTAGAGTTAAAATTATATAAGCCTGCCTTTACATGCACCCTCAATATTCAGTGGTTTGTGCTGAATAGATACAATGGTAATATTTTATTCTTTGTTCAGATGACTCTTTGTGAACAGCAAACTCCTGCATAATTTCAACCAAATAGTTCCTTATCTCTCTAGTTGTTGGAAAACTTGTTCTTTGTTTTATGTTTTATGTCTGGGCCTACTATGCAGGAGTCCAGAAAACTCTGAGTCTTTATGAAGGAATGTTCTATAGCTGTTAGCAGAATAATAATAAAAAGCATATAGCTCTTTAGTGCTTTACGTATGGCTGAATTAACACATCACACAAGTCATAATACAATTTGCTTCTTTTTGCTGTAGTTATGTGACCTCATGGCTTAGAGAAGGTGGTTTCTCTTGCTGTGCTAAGCTGCAATGAATTTTGTTTGGTCCCAGGTGAATATTCTGTGTGAATCCAACCACTGTGGTTTATAAACTTCATTTTTGGCTTAGCCATATGTATGAACCAGGACATAATAACTTGTACAACAAATCATAACTTTAAAATCCTGGGTTAACATGGTGATGCACATAACTGTCTCCTCTGATTTGCAGCAACTAAGTAGAATCACGAGCAGACATCTTTCCCACCCAATTACTGCCTGCTCCTTCAAATATAAGGGTGGGCCTGTAGATATTGTTATACAACCCTATCTGAATGGCCTAGGAGTCAGTCATTACCTCTGCGCAGAACAAAATAAGAAAAAAAGAATTTAGTAACAGAGGTAGGACAGCAATATTGGAGACATTGGCATTATAAAGAAGAAGGTGACTTTGGATAGGTGAAAAGTACTCTACTAACAAAAAGGTGCTTAGTTGCAAAGCCACCCATCGTGCTTCTTCAATATTCTGGGATCACTTTTTCATTTCTTTCTGCTCCCCAGGGAGAAATGTTTCCAAAGCTGACAAGCCACTGCTGCTTTAAAAACAAACTCTCAAATTAGAAGAAGCATGATTTGAAACCTGATCTGTAGCTGACTGCATCTCTGTTAATGGGCCTAACATGTATGCAGTCTAGTCATTTTGCTTTTCCTATATCATATCTTTCAACAGAGTAATTTTCTAGACAGAAATGCACAGAGGATCTTGGTTTAATAGGTTTAACTGAAGCACAACTATCTGGAAATGGCAGCATTATCTATAATAAAGTAATTCCTTCCATTTGATCTCCTATTTTAGGCTGGACTGGTGAATGCTTGGAAAATTACCTCATCACAGGGCCTCATGTAGGTCATCTACTCCAAAGTTGCCCATCATTTTTGCATTAATTTTTACATTACCGGAAATGTTTAACAATTTTTTTTTCTTTTATATCCTGCATGACTGCATTTTATGTGACCCCATTTTTTTTTAATTAGGGAAACAACCACTTGTATTTTGGAGGTTCAGATATCTGAATGCATTTAGAATGAGACTGATGTAGAAAAGCAACAATCTACACTTATTTGTACAGCTACTTTATGTTTGTACCTAGATACCAATAAGGTGCTCACAATATGGAAGTTTCTTCAGACCTCAGTTATGAGAGATATACTAAGAGAGAGAGAGATACTAGTAAGAGTAAGCAATCACACAACTTTGTAGGGAGGAGCCTGAAACAGAGTTGTAAAATGATGAGACACATACAGCACTCTGAAACATTCAGAGTACTTCCTATAAATTTAGGTAGAGTCAAACTTTGCTTTGCTTGGCCCCAAATCTCAGAATGATCAAGACAAACCCTCAAAACATGTATTTTTAACTGCCAATCTAGAAAACAAAACTGGGGAAAGGAACAGTAATAAGAATGGAGAAAAGAAGAGCAGTCTGAGATGGAGGTAACAGCAATGGGCCTAGAACCCTCATGTAAGTCATCTCCTCACTTCCATATAGCACATTTCAGGAGAATTTTTTCTCCCTCCAGAGTAGGACCATCAGAGCTAGGCTGCAAAAAATTGGAAGATCAATGAAAGACAGCAAAGAGATACAGAATAAACTATTTGCTGCTATCTAGTGGTTCTCTGGATTTTTATAGTACCAGTCTAGTAAGCCCTGCTTCAGAGTATCATTTGATTTGTAATCAAAATAATTTAGCAGGAAATCATGCATTTATTACAATAAAGAAGGCCACTAATTTACTCTTCTCTCTGCAACTATTATCTCTTATCTTTTACCCTCCTCAAGGTAATTTTTCTTCCCTTGGGTAAAAAGGGGGTCTCAGAGAGAGCATGGGGTACAGATGAGGGGAGTGCTCTAAAAGTCCAACTCAAAGTAAGCTCAGTCTACTTTCTGGTTCAAGAAATAATTAGGGGAGTGGTTGTATTTTGATTCACTCCCCCCATCATTTTAGATACTCATTCCAACCTTACATATGTTAACTTGATCATGTTATTCTACAGAAATTACAGATGGAAGGGAAGAGATATAGACTCTCACCTAAGGCTAATTTGTACATTTGTGACTGAGATGAGATTTAAGTTGGAGACATTCTGATTGGTAATTCAATGTTTAACTTCTTCACGTGGCTCAAAGTGATCTGAAAATCATCAGCTTCAGTTGAGACTGAATTCAGATATTCCATACCAAAGCATACCTGAACATATTACTTATGACGGTTAACAGTATAATGTCATAGGAAAAAGCAGAGGAAGAAAGATCAACACATATCAGAGTAAAGCTCCATGAATAGGTTATTACTCAATGCTGTAATGCAAGGGCATATCAGTCAGCTGCATTTTGCCTTGGAAGCCATGGGGATCAGTGGCTATCAGCCTTGATGGCAGTGTGAACAGATTGCTAGACTAGATGGGCCAGGGGTCCAATCCAGCAAGGCGTTGCTTTGTTCTTATGTCTATTTTTGCCCAGATCCACTTATTTGATGGTGTTCAGATCCATTTGCTGCATGGAAACTCAGTTTCACATAAGAATATCAACTGCATATAAGAGACCTTTCCATTTGCTTCAGTAAAGGGAAAATTTCTTTGCACACGAAGAAGTGAATGCAATGAGTTGTTCCCTCTATTGACGAAAATGGAAAGTGTGCTATTGGACACTCGAGTGTGTTTTAGAAACAAGCAGAGGCCTTCATTTCAAGGTAAACAGTGATTAAATACACTGATAATCAGTTTCTGTACCTATCTCCACCTGCTGGGTCCAATTATACACTGCACCCCAAATATTTCTTTGATACCTATAATGCTCAGCCACAAAAGCCCATGGTCCTTAAAACTGCAGAGACTTGCAAATTTCCTTCCAGCCACTTCATCTCTGTTAGCTGTTGGGAAATTGACTGCTGGTTTTCCTCATGCCATCAGCACTGGGAAACCAGAATCTGGCCCCAACTAGCTAGAATGAGAGGGTGATCAATGACTCATCGGAAAAATGTTCTAGCAGATAATTAGAAGAATCGTCACGGGATGGGAGATTCTCTTGCCTGACAGAAATGGTGTTGGGCACTTTGCTTGAAGGTTTAGGGTTGGTTTCTTAGAACCATAACTGTTTAATGTTCATAAAGCATCTTCCCACACTGTTGTAGCCTATGACAAACCACCACACAGTAATCACCAGGAGCATTATTTTTTCCTATCTAAATTCATACAATTTCATCCATCTCCGTTGCGTTAATGAAGATACCAACAGCACTAATCCAGGATTAGGAAGGCAGTAACAAAGTATAGTCCTGATGGAATTGTGACATGCTACTATTTATGATGGTTATAGCACACAAAGCCCAGGTTCACATAATATGTTAGGTTAAAACATGGCTGGCTAGTTTGTAGCTCAGTGTGCTGAGTGGACCCAGAAAATTGGTTAATTCATAGCATGGGGTTAAAATTTAATTACTAGGGAGCCTGATTTTTGGACAATTTTCTAGCCTGTTCTGTATATTGGGATTGGGAGGAGTCTCAGGAAAGCCATGGTTTGAATCAAGAATTTGGCTGTTGCTAAGGCTATCTATGTCGCCCTGAAACCTTATCCCATGGTCCCTTATAAGGATTTCCTCCAGATTTGAGAAAGTAAAATGTTTCAGGTCTACTTTTCCAGAACTGGATAATGGAGTCTTCCCAGTGCCTCCCTTACTAGAACAAGGTAGCTGTTTTCTACAAACTGCATAAAATGTAGATTATGATATTACCACAAGGGAGGTCAAACCTCCACAAACCTCCTTTAAGGAAAAAGGTAAAATTTCTTCTTAGTTCCAGTGGAGTCATGATGGCTACTTCTACTTTTGAGGTTTCAAACTGGCCCAGAATTAATCCAAAGGGGAATTATCCCTTCCAGACCACCAACTTTGCCACTGGAGTTGATCTGAAGCTGCAACATGATGAATACTTCTGGCAAAGCCGGGGTGCCCCACAAAGGAATCTGGCGACTATCTCTCTCTACATCTAGCACAATGGCATAAATGGGGGCTTTACTAAGGGTGACCCTGGTTTATTCTTCTCACTCTCTTCTTTCAACTGTAACATCCTTTGTTCTAGTGAGATGACCACCACATAGCAATACTCATACATGTGAGACAACGTGGTAGGTTAAAATGCTGTTTAGTTTAGAGCTGATTTATTTCATTTCTATTGGGGGCACGTTGACTTCTACATTGCAACATTTTTCAGTTTTTGCAAAGGTAAAGTCAATAATCTTAGTTAAGAAATCCATCATGCTTTTGCAGTATCATTAATTAAACCTGCCTCATCATTCCCTGTGGTCTCTGAAGGTGAGGCCACTGTGCATTTGCTTCTATCTAGGCATTAAATAAAGCATAGCAGAAAGGCAGCTTCTGATCTCAATTTTATTCTAGTTTTTCTGTTTCCTCCAGGTGTTCCTGAATGGTTAACATCCAAAGTTTGAAAGTTAAAAAGTGATGAACACAGCAAAAGGCTAAGAGCTTATTAAAAATAATTCTATTACTATATCATCCATAAATAAGAAATAAAAATGAAAAGGCAGGAAGAAAAGACATGTCTATGATTAATCAGTCTTAAAATGGTCCTTGCTCACTTCCTGTATTTCTTACCACCTACAGCTTTTAAGTATGCAAACAAGTAGCAAGGATATTGCTTTTATTAATCAGAAAGATGAAATTCAACAAATATTAGTATTTAATTTGGGTTTTACATACAAAGTGTAGCATAAATCATAATGTTATTGAACTATATTAAACCAAGCATTAACAATACGGGTTTCTATTCAATTGGCTAGAGTATTGACATATTAGCTATGTCTGAAAATCTTCAATGATTCCTGGTGTGATTTACCAGTTGATTAATCAGATTCAAAATGCATTTCCAATGAGAGAGTCTCTGGAAGTTTCAGCGTTCATGAAAGGATTGCAATGAATCTATGGTTTCTTTACTCAGGGAATATACATTTAAGGTCTATTCTATACAGGAAAAATAGTCTTCATTAAGCAGGTACCATTGTATTATCAATTGTACTTATTCTTATGTTGAAACAGTGAGTAGGAGTGACCCTAAAACTATGCACAAGTTCACCTGAATTGAATAAGTTTGTTTATGCAGTCCATTTATCTAGACACAAGCCAAAAATAAGAAAAATGGTTAAAAGAAGAATGAATTGTATTGTCATATTCATCCAATTGAACCAGAATGAACAAATGCTACAAAGGCATTTTCTCTTTCTCTTCCATATTTTTACCACAATTAAGCAATCAAAATAAAATATTGATACTAGGTACTGCTTATTCAGTCACCATTGTATCACGGGTAATTGCCCCTTACTATTCTGTTCCTGAGTTGGCAATGTTATGACATTCTTCCAGCCTAGTTTTCATGACTCTTCAATTGGCAACAATTTTTAAGAGATTTATATGTGGTTTGGGAGAGGCTTAGTTTGTCATGTATTTATTTTGTCTTGAAGCTGCCTCTTGATACATTAATATATCAGAGTTCTTTATTCAACTGATATGTTATCTTCTACTACAAACCATTTGAGATGAAAATTCAGAGTTGCGATTAAAACATTAAAATGTAACAAAAACAAATCAGTATAAAAGAAAGAACAGCATCCACCAGAGTACAGTACAACTGAGAACAGCAGTGTCAGCTCAGATGCGAAAAGCTTATCTGAATAAAAATGTTTCCCTACTGGTGGAAGGATTATCAAAGATGGAATTAGTCTAGCCTCTATTTACATTTTGTAAAACAGTTCAAGAATCTCCACCATCTGTTTACAACAAGAAAAGATGGGATGAGTATGCAGGCAATAGAGGCACAGAACTCTTGTGTATTGTCTACTTTATCCCTAAACGATTCACAACAAAAGAACAGCAGTTACTATAGCTTTACCATGGGAATGGGTATACTCATTATTCTACATAAGCATAATTCCCTTGGGCATCTAAGAAGGGAAACTGCTTTGCTTGAACTAGTTTGAGAGCAAAACAGGATATGAAATTATGGTTTTTAGCTGTTTTTATGTTTTTTTCCAGTTTTGTACATCACCCAGAGTCCATTGGAATTGAGCTGCCATACATTTAAATAATAAGAACAATAATAATAACAACCCCCAGTGAGCCACTACCTTGATGTGGTTGTGGGCTTGAGTGCTCTGAGGAGGATGAGAGCTGTGTCACAAGTTCAGCCATACTGGACTGGTCTCACAGAGGAGCCAGACAAAGAGTGCCTCTCCCATAAACAATATGGTGAGACATAATTTACAGAAACTTACACCAGTTCGGTCATCACACAGGTCAACAAGGACTGCACTAGGTGTTCTGATTACTGGACATCTGGTGACAAGTGGGCTACAGGACTCAGGACTGTTGGCTGGGCAACCAGGGCCACTAGCTGCACAACTACTGGAAGAAAGGTTGCTTACCGGTTGCAAAGCTTTGTGCAAAGATCAATGTCACAATGGAAGACACAGTCGCTGGTCAACGCTGATAGACTGGGAGAGGTTAACATCAAGAGAGGAATCTTTCAAGGAAACTCACTATCACCACTAATGTTTGTCATTGCATTGATTCCTCTGGCAACAATACTAAACAAGTCAGGCCATGGCTATCAAACATCACAAACAACTGTCAGGCTATCCCACCTCCTTTACATGGACAATCTGAAGCTGTATGGAAAAACACCATCTGAAGTAGAATCGCTGCTCAACATTGTCCAAATATACAGCCAAGATATTGCAATGGAGTTTGGACTGGATGAATGTGCCACCCTTACCATCAACAGGGGAAAAATAGTGAAAACTGATGGAATCAAGATGCCCTATGGAAATAACATCAAAAATCTGGATGAAGATCACTACAAATACCTGGGCATCCTTCAGGTTGACAACAGCAAGCACACTGAAGCCAAGAAGATTAGTAGTGAATACATCAGAAGAGTGAAGAAGATCTTAAGGTCCAAACTCAGTGGCGGAAATACCATCAAGGCAATTAACACCTAGGCAATTCCTGTCATTAATTACACAGCTTGAATACTTGATTCAAGCAGAACTAGAAGCCCTGGATAGGAAGACCAGAAAAATAATAACAATGAATCATGACCTTCATCCATGCAGCGACGTTGACAGACTCTACTTACCAAGGAGCATAGGTGGGCATGGAATGTTGCAAGTACACCAGACAGTTGAAGAAGAAAAAAGGGCATTGGAAGAATATCTGAAGGACAGTGAAGAAGATGCACTGTAGCTAGTACACCATGAAGGCTTATTAAATACTGAAGAGACCAAACTGGTCTACAAGAAAGACCAAATGAAATATAGAAAAGAGATATGGCAAGGCAAAGTATTACATGGCCAGTACACAAAAAAACTAGCAGGCAAAGCAAATAGCAAGACCTGGCAATGGCTAAGAGCAGGAAAGTTAAAGAAAGAGACAGAGGGGCTAATTCTGGCTGCAGAAGACCAAGCTTTAAGAACAAATGCATATAAAACCAGAAATGACAGCAACAGACAGCAAATGCTGCCTCTGCAAAGAAGCTTAAGAAACAGTGGACCACCTAGTTAGCTGCTGCAAGAAGATCGCACAGACTGACTACAAACAATGGCATGACAAAGTAGCAAAAATGGTGCGTTGGGATATCTGCAAGAAATACCATTTGCTGCCAGCAAGAACTGGTGGGACTACAAAACAGACAAAGTAATAGAAAATGAAGACGCTAAAGTGCTCTGGGACTTTAGAAATCAAACAGACAAGCACCTGCCCCATAACATCCCAGACTTAACAACTGTTGATAAGAAAGACAAAAAAGTCTGGATAGTGGACATTGCAATACCTGGAGACAGCAGAGTAGAAGAGAAAGAACTGGAGAAAATCACAAAATACAGACACCTGCAGATAGAAGTAGAATGACTGTGGCAAATGAAAGCAAAAATAATACCAATAGTAATAGGTGATTTGTAATAGGTGCACTTGAACACCATCAGCATTGACAAAATCACCATCAGTCAATTGCAAAAGGCAGCTTTACTTGGAACAGCTTACATCCTGCGACGATATCTTTAATATTATTAAACAACAACCTCTGCCTATCCCAGTTCCTTGGGAAGGCTCAGTAGGTGGATAAAAATGCCAAATCCAGTCTAAACATCTGGCTGACTGTGATGATGATGATGATGATGATGATGATGATGATGATAATAATAATAATAAATCTTGATTTATTCTTATTAAAGAGGTCCAGGTTCCTGTAGCTTATTCTCTTATTCATTGTTGTCTGAAGCTTAATGGAAAACTATGGCTTTCCAGTGTCTGAACTGATCTAGGAAAGGGGTAGTAGGAGAAACAGAGATAACACTCTTCAAAAAACCAGCAACAGCTGGTAAGGAAAACAACTTCAACTACTTCTTCCTCCTCTTCTTCCTCTTCTTGTCTCTGAACTTCCAGTGCTCGCTCTCTCTCTCTCCTTTTCTCTCTCTCTCTCTCTCTCTCTGTATCTATATTTCCTTTTTAAGTTATATCAGTTCACTGTGGTTTCCTGCATATGAACTATTCAATTACTTCAATGCTTTTCTGTTTGCAATAGCATGGAACAGTGATAGCTGGAAGAATTCACCTGTCTTCTTGAGATTGCATGCCTGGTAATTTTAAACTCTGTTCATTTTACCCATTCCAGAAAATGTCATAAAATTGTTATAGAAATCTTCTTCTTCTCCTCTGTAGAATCTTCACCCAGGAATTTTATATACAGTATTGGCATAAATAGACAAAACTGAAAATTGCATTGCTGTCCCCTCATGAAGGAGACAGCTTATTCCTGTTTCTAGAACAGGTTTGCAACTTGGTGTTAAAGGTGTTTTTGATGGTTTAGCAGAAAGTAACAACCATAACAACAACCATAACAATAATAATTGCAACTGTGGCCTCCCCACCACCACCACAGTACCTAATCTTTGACAGGAAAAGTTTAATTCAACTAAAACTATCTGTGTTGAAGTTTTGAAGTAGGATTTTCTGGTCAGGACAGAAGGATGTATGCAAAACAAAATAATTTTCTTCTTGTTTTGAAAAATGGATGGAGTCACTTGATTGTTACTCAGTTTTAGTAATATGTTGTTCCACAGCAGCATAATTAGAATTTCAGGGTAGAGAGGATCATATATGAAACTTGTGTATTCCTGTGCATCAAGACAGGGAGTTCTGTTCCTAAAATTTGATAAAATCTGTGTTGCTTTTTCATATACATTTTTATTGATCAGGCTTACATAGCCTCTTAGGTATGTAATTTCATCACCCAAACAAGACACTACCAAGGACTAGCAGTCTACTCCAGTATAAATTTTATTTTCAAAAAAATAAACCTTTAATAGTGCTATATGTGCAGAAGTCTAACTACTTTACTCATATTTGTTGTTGTGAACTGATTCATCAGCCCAGTAGGGTAGCTTCCACCAGAAAACTAAAAGATGTAGGGGGAAAAAATTGTTTTTCATTTCTATTCTATTTGTGGAACTTACTGGCTTTTCATGCAGAGCTTCATCCATAAGAAACAAGTGCACAGTAAGGGTAAATGGCAGTTGACTGCACCAATGAGTAGACTGGGGGTCTCTAAGCATTTTGCATTATTTGGTATATTTGGAATATTAAGAGCACATTGGGGGCACTTTAACAAATGGTAACTATGAAGGAGACCTGTGTATTCACAGAACCTATTCTGAGATACTAGTTTTCCAGAAGACAAGCTGGGGAGACTGTTGTTCAGTATCCCACAGCTTATTTTTATCTTTGTTCCATTCTATGAAATAGAAATAACTCCTAACAAAATACTGATACACGTCATTTGTCCTTAACAATGTCTATACATTTCACCCTGGATAGAGAAGCATTCTTGGAAATAAAGAAAATCTTTAACATACATACATGCACACACAAACACGATGTAAAAAACAAAACAAAAATCTACACTGATTACTTAGATTGTTTTTTCCTATTTTGCAGTGGACACAAGTCAATTTTACTGTTCCCCTCCCCCCCCCAGTATGTTTTCTAAGTTCATCCACTAAAAGGGAAAGATCATGCACTCACATATCTGCTTCATGTAAGATGCACTAGTGACATTAAAAGCTGATTCTTGTTCTTAGAATTATTGAGATCTGGCTGAAATTAAGTCTTGCTGGATTTTTGGAAAATCACTAAATTGTCAAATCTGTTTGGAAGATTTTTTGCTTTTAATTTCTGGAAGGTTTTTGAGATAAGCGCTGCCATTCAAATATGAAACCAAATTCCTTTCAGCATTAAATAAAATTCTAAATTTACTATCACCAAAGCTTCTGTTTCTATTAAGCATACCTATGCCTAATACATGTTAAATAAAGGATTTGGATTTTGGCAAGATGTCAGGAAAAAAGAGACTGAGGATCTCATCCAGACTGTATCAAGGAGGGAGGTGGTGGCAGCTAACAGCTTGAGGAAGAGGAACTAATGGAATCTGGTTTAACCATGCTAAACTAACAATGCTTTAAGCAATTATATATGTATTGGGAGGCAGGGCAATGGAAGATTTGTCACCATTTCCATTCAAAATGTAGTTGAAGCCAAAGAAAAGAAAATCTGTGAAAATGCCAGTAAATTATTTTGTCTTTTAAAACTGTGAACCACTAAAGAAATATAGGTGGTAAGCAAAATTAAGAATTTAATACAATCAAGCTTTCATTCAATTTTTTATTCAGAGCTGCAAAACAAATCCCCAGGCTTTACCTGGCCTATTTTGTAACAGAAATCTATTCAAAAACTACAACTTTTGCAAACATTTGGTTTCAATAAAATTTTTGAATTGCTATTCTCCATCCTACAAATCAAGTAAAAATTTGCTTCTGAAGCCTTACAGAACCCAACACTAGACACTAAACTCAACTAAGAACAATTAATTAACCAGATATCTAATTCCCTCTCTATCTGCTTTTAACTGTTTTTATTATTAAACCATCTATGTTAGTGATTACTCAGCCTATAGAACTGGAAAAATATAATGCTTACTTTATACATTCTAGGACTCATCCTTCCTTGAAATTGTATACAATTTAACCCTCTGCCTTGAAATTCTAATAGTATGGAATTTATATTGGTTTTCCACAAAGTTTTCATATTTCTTGTTTTCTACCTTTTGCAGGCTATTGCTCTTCTTAGACGTATGGTCCTATCCAACTATAGCATGGACAATGGATTATGTAGTTATTCTTAAATAGATAAGGACATACACCCAACTGAATATTGCACATCAGGTCCCCTTGTTCTGATTGCCAGATCTGTGTGCATAACCCTAATAAAAATGTATCCATCTGTCAAATAGCTGCTCAGATGAGAAAGCAGTGAAGGAGACAAGATTTTGGCTCCCTGGCCCCTTTACCCCATGAAATAACCAACTGATTGCCTTCTGATAGAGCTATGCAATTACAGAGTTGAACTGAGCTGAAGTTTTATTTAGTAAAATAAATACAAGGGTCAAACATACCGAACCATACTTTTCTTTCACTTAAATGGTTCACATTTCACTTATTCTGATGCTCTCCTATAATGTTATTATATTTCTGCTTTCATACTAAGATTAATTTATATAAAGGATAAAGAGACACTAACACATGCATTATTTATTATGCTGTTGAATATGTATAGCTGGGTTTGCCTTAGTCAACAAATTCAGTTCCTTTTACAACAGTCTTCTCCAACCTGATGCCCTTCAGATGCATTTGGACTAACCTACCAGAATTCTCTAGCCAACATGGCCAAATTCCTGAAATTGCAGTCACAGTGTATCCTGAGGATGGAGAGAATTATTTTAGAATGTCTTAAGAGAGCTACAAGTATGAATAAAGTCTTGCCACACACATCCAATTTCAATTTAACAAAAACTAATAAAAAAATAAGAGAAACCCATTTCAAAGGGTTGTTCAAATTACAATATCTAAACATTAATTTGCACAGTACTGCATCCATGTACATTAAACATTTTAACCTGTAACCCTTGCAAATGATACTTAGGTTTAAAAACCATAAATGTAGAAATCATGCAGCATCATGGAAAACTACCCCTAGTTTCTTTGGGATTCATTCCATTATACAGCTTGGTGCTTCAAAATATGGTAGGGTGAAATTTTCTATTTGCATTTTTATGTTAAGTATTCCATGTGGCTGAATAAGAATGAATTTTTTATATTTACTGGCTTGTTTTTGAAAGATAAGACTTGTGATAAATCAGTGAATAATACAGTCAAGAGTAACATTTGTAAGAAAAACGTTTTGCCTCCCTCTCATAAAAATAATTGGCTGGAAGGAAGGAGGACCATAACCATCCATTTCAAACCTAGAAAGTGCTGATCTAACTTGTTTCTTCCATTTCCTCAGAAGGGTGTTTCTCTTTAGTGATTTATGATGAGTGAGTGTGTTCCTTAAGAGTTGTATAGCTTCTCTTCTCTGGCTTGTGGGCAGCTTGATAGTTCCCTTGGATCTGATGGTAGGAACATCTGTAGGGATTTGCTTTTTCTTGCCTGTCAATAGAGAAAGTACACAAGGTAGATGAGTAATCTGAATGATGTCAAGGCTATATTACATTAGATGACCTATGGTAATCCTTGGGCAGAGCTAAGCTGTTTGTCAACCAAAAATGTTATTTGTCACAAAACCCTCAAAATAATCTTTCAATTTCATAATTAATGAACACACACTAAATACCTGAAAATTATTCAGGACATCATCAGTCTGCCACTGATTGGGTTTCTAATTGGGCAGAAAGAATCTTATATGCTCACAGCTAGATGTGAAGCTCTTACTAATACAGTAAATCTTCAGCACAACAGACCCCAATTTGGTGGACTTCAGATACAATGGACAAAAATTTATCCTGGACATCACCCCAAAGTCCATTATATCTGAAGTAGTCCACAGACCCATGAAAATGATGCAAATGGACTCAAATGATGTAATTTAAATATTTATGGCTATAGTGGACATTCAGATTTAACACATACTCTCTTACTGAATGGTCTGTTAAACAAAGAGTTTACTGTTTGCAGAAACAGAGAGGAGGAGCTTGTTACCTATCTCCTATGCAATGACCCCATGATCTGAACACTTTACAGTCATTCTATTATTAGTCTGGCATATAGCACAGTGAAAAAATGGTACTAAAATTAAATATAAAGAAGACCAAACTAATGATAACAGGTAGAACAATCAGCCTTAGAACTGACGATGAAGATACCGAAGTGGAGGATACCTTTTGCCTTTTAGGATCAACCATCAACAGTAAAGGAACAAGCAGTTAAGAAATATGCTGCAGACTAGCACTTTGTACAGCAGCAATGAAGGCCTTGGAGAAGATATTCAAATGCTGTAATGTATCTATACCTACAAAGATTAGAATTGTGCAAGCCATGATATTCCCTGTGACACTCTATGGAAGCAGAAGTTGGACTTTAAGGAAGCAGGATAGGAAGAGTATTGACATCTTTGAACTTTGGTGTTGGAGAAGACTCCTGAGAATACCTTGGACAGCCAAGAAAACAAACTGATGTACCATTGAACAAATCAACCCAGAGTTCTTACTCAAGGCAAAAATGACCCAGCTCAAATTATCCTACTTCAGTCCTACTCAGCTCTCTGGAAAAGGCTGTAATGCTGGGAAAAGCAGAAGGAAAGAGAAAATGAGGACAGCCAGCAGCAAGGTGGATGGACTCAGTTACAGCGGCAATAGGAGACTTGAAAGAACAGGTTAGGGATAGATCATCATGGACAATCTATGTGGTTGCTAGGAGTCGAAAATGACTTGATGGCACATAATCAATCAATAATATAGTTTGATTCATAACCTTCCAGTAAATGATAAAGTGCTATGCATTCTGTAACTGAGTGGGTATGCCTACTATCACATACCTCCTTGCCCATGACCAAAGGAAGTTTGTGGATTCATAGGACAGAGCCATGTCAGCCATGTCAACAGAATTTGAATGATCTAAGCCCTGCTCACATTGGTTCTAACTGGAGGAATTAAAAACATGTTTGTAACGTTCCCTATTTAGTTACTTTGCTGATGTTACAAAATACCATAACATTCACATGTTGTGGTATTAAACATTTCAGAAGAAGTGATGCACAATCTCCTAATCCCAGTTAACAGGAGAACCTATGCTGCAATTGGTATTCATCAACTTTTCCATAGATAGTTGGAAATGAGCAGATGGGAACAGTAAGTATTATTTACTCTGACTGGAGAACAACCATGGAAACTTTTCATAACATTTCCTTGCACATTTTTAGAAGATTAACCCCACTCTACTGACCACATGGAGAGCTCAGACTGGGAGATCTCTTAAGCGGGAGGTTTGAAGGGGCCTTAAACTCATGTTCCTATAGGAACCAGTTATCTATAATCTGGAATCTTGCTTTATGTGGGTCTTGGATGAAATGTACAGATGTAGTCATGTTTAAGCAGATGCAAGTACAACTTCTTTTCAGACTGTCCATGCCTGAAAGCATGGAATTTGGAAAAAGGAAGGGACTTGGCTACCTAGAAGTAGGCCTCATTCTCTTCCCAGTTTGAGATGCCTACACTTTCAGGTAAATGTGGCCTATTTCTAGGTGTTTTTTTTTATTTTTTAAATCAGACTATTTTGTCACCAGTTGTGGTCAATATTTTTATGAAAGTTTTTGAGCAGTTAGCTTTAAGCTGAAGTGTTGGCTTAAATACAATGTGTATGTGCCTTTGAGTCAGTGTTGACTCCTGGTGATGCCTGGACCAGTCCCTGCAGTTTTCTGGGCAAGATTTCAGAAGTGGTTTGCCATTGCCTCCTCTCTATGGCTGAGAGAGAGTAACTGATCCAAGGTCACCCAGCTGGCTTCGTGCCTAAGGTGGAACTGGAACTTACGGGCTCCCAGTTTCTAGCCTGGTGCCTTTAAACACTACACCAAACTGGCTCTTTAAATACACTGTGTGGATGATACTTTCATTGCCTGGGACTAGAAAAGAGGAGCTGATGAATTATAGATGCTGCTATTTAATGAACAACACAACCATGAAATGTACGAAGGTGTCAGAGGGTGAGAAAAAGGGACAGGAACTTTATACATACACATATTGTTCTCTGAATTATTGTGTTTATTATTGTGCTTTTAGGTAGATAATTAGCATGTGCTTCCAATAAATAAAGTAGGTTTGGGTTAACAAACTGTGCAGATAGAATTCTACACAGACAATTCCAAATGGAGCTCTTTAGAGACTTTTATCTGTTTCCCTCCATGAACTCATGCAACTTCTCTCAGTTCCTTCATTTCTGGGGTCCTCGTAGCCTGGTGGGGGAACAGAAAGAGGGAAAAATAAGTATTTCTTGGGCTTCTTGGATTTAAGCATCCTTGATCAGCTATTTTCTCTGATGTCCTCCAAAAGCTAC
This sequence comes from Python bivittatus, assembly GCF_059951505.1. Lineage (NCBI taxonomy): Eukaryota > Metazoa > Chordata > Lepidosauria > Squamata > Pythonidae > Python > Python bivittatus. The sequence continues at coordinate 46,809,182 of NW_028277098.1, read as the reverse complement.
AGTCCTTTCCACCAGCCAGTGTGCTCAGCAGACCTCTCTTGGCTCTCCTTGCTCCTGCTAAGTCTTCAGCTGCAGGTTATTCTTCCACTGTTCCTTGATACTCATAGTATCTCCAGGCCACACCATACAAAAACAACTCCAGCAACGTCCAACAAACTCCTCTCTCATTGTTTAACACCCCTACCTTTAATATATTTTAGGCTACAAGACATGCCTGCATTCAGGTGTTTCATTAGGTATGGTTTCATAGTATTTACATGACACTGAGCCTGGTTTTGGCACACAGGAAAAAAAAACTTTAATCTTAAAACTATCAATGTAATCTACTCTGCCACACATGGAAGCTGGGAATAATAGTACTTTGCTATTATTAGAATGTTCTATTGGTAATAAAGTATATAGAAAGAAAAAGACACATATACTCAGTGCCACATCATGTTATCTTCCTTCCTAAGAAAAAGATCTGTTAAAATATTAGGCCACTAATGAATACTGTAGAGCTGACAAATGATGCAATTGGCAACCCCCCACCTCCCAAAAAACTAACAGCTTACAATGCCTTTCTAATTAATGAATATATAATAAAGACCGTAACCATGTACACACACACATCCACAGAAACATCACAGTTTGTATTATGCTTAAGTATAAACAGATGATAAAGAATATTACTTCTAATGTTATCAGCAGTATGCCTTTATTTCATGTATGACAATATGAAAAAAATACTAGAAAAAATGTATAGGAGCAAAATTTAGGATGGTGCACAAGACATAACACCTGCTACCTTCTAATAAGTATAAACACCCAAAGCTAAAAACTAAGGGAATATATAAAATAAATGTGCAAGTGTGGGGACAGTTACATCAGGGAAACTGGATGCTCCATAAAATGCAGAAATAATATTAAAGGAACATTAGGTTTAAAAGCATAGGACAGTCAGCTTTGGTTGAACTCTATTGACAAGGGACAAGACATAAAACTTTGAGAATATCAGCATCCTGGCATGATATAACAGATGTTTTCCCAGAATTATTAGAGAAGCAATAGAAATTTATAAACATCCAAATAATTTTAAAAGGGAGGAAAGTTATCACTTACATGGCATTTAGTGATGACTGATTATGCATATTCTGCTCTGTTGAACACAGGCAGGATATAAAGATGTGACATCTGTTGCCAAGTTCGGTTTTAGATATGCTCTGCAGAAGCTAGCAACCTGGCTAGTGAAATACCAGCACATATTCACTGTCTCACATGGCATCGTTCAGAAGTCATTTCACCAATAGAATGCTTTTATGTGAAACAGAAACCCATTCTAACTATTAAATCAGTTCTTGTTTATTTGTCCACCATACTTCTAAACCACTCAATAACTTCAGCTCTCTGGGTAGTGCACAAATCAGATAGAAAGATACTATACAATAGAGCAATTATGGAAACACTGATGTGGAAAATAATGCAGTAGTCAAGCTCAACAACAGCAGTAATAAGAGCATGTAAAATCACTGGACAGTAATACTCTAGAAGTATTCCAGCAGCACAAGAAAGGATTTTTCAGAATGTGCAGGAGAAAGAAAAGATCTTTACCCAGCACTGAACAGTGCATGTACTAGGGGTCCACTAAGTTACTCTTGGGACTGCATTCTATAAGTGGGAAACAAGAACAAGGACAATTTGCTAACCCTGCATCAGATTCCAAAAAGATGCAGCACTCCCAAGACTGCTTTACAATTTCATGTAGGTTCACTCACAAACTTACTCTTATAATTGTTTGCCCTTCATACTGATAATGCAAAAATCTTTTCCTTGCTCCCCCTAGCTCAGGATTCCTCAACCTTGGCAACTTTAAGACGGGTGGACTTCAACTTCCAGAATTTCCCAGCCAGCTTTAAGTCCACCCGTCTTAAAGTTGCCAAGGTTAAGGAACCCTGCCCTAGCTGATAAGTCACAACTGACATAGTGAGAGAGTCCTGTTGAGAGTGAAAAGAAAATCTTTCTTTAATTTGACATGGACATTTGTGCCCCGTGAAAGAAGGAAGGTATAGGCAGTCAATCAGTTTTGCTCTGTGTCTCTGTATGAGTGTATGTGAAAGAGGGTGAGAGACAGGGATTATGTTTTGCTGGAGGTGGAGTTTTGCATTGTGTTTAAAGATGAGGGGAGGACAGATTTTTGGAATTCCTCCCTTTCTTAAATAAGGAAATATTTTGTGGCCAAGGCTTCAAGGAGGGACAGACTGTAATCAAAGCAGCCTTTTGGTGTTCTCTTGCTGAAGAGCCCATGGGAATGAGAATTTAGGGACTCTGTCCCTCCCCTATGCAAATGTTAAAAGTCTGTGTGAAAAACCTCAGCCCAGTCTTAACAAGACATATTAACTCAGTTCCAGAGTTTACCATCAATGAAACATGAGCCAATCATTTCTGACCATTAACAAGCAATCAGTTTAAAACAGGATGGACAGCCAGCATCCATAATTCCTAATTATGTCAAATGCCTTTCCCTGAGAGTCCCAAAATTAATTAAGCAGAGCTCTGTAGGAGGGTTCTTGTTTCTGAGAATGTCTGGCAGTTTAAAGTATTAAATACACACAGGCACACAAATCAGGTAGCAAAACAGCTACTGACAGGCAGCTGAAAAAAAGCATGAGCCACAGAAGTGAATTTTACATGTTCAGAAACTAGTAGCCAGGGTAAGTAAACAAGTGGGATCAGGCAGCCAGGAGAGAATCAGAATGATGTAGTCGTTAAGATATTCAGCTAGGATTGAGGAGACCCAGATTCAGCTCCATTTTTAATCATGGAAGCTTAGCCTAACTTATCCAATAGGTTTGCTTTAAAAAAAATTGGGACTTCTGTGTAGGCTATCTTGAACTTCTGGAGAAAAGGCAGCATATAAATCTAACAATGAAATAAACTGTATGCTGATGTTCTCTGAAATTAGGACTTTTTAGGACATAGCATGCTAAGACAATAAATAACAATCAGTCCTCCATGCATTTATGAAAAAGGTAGACTGGAGAAAAGAATCAGTGAGTTAGATATAATCTGTAGAACTACTTCTCCTTTCCTCAGGACTGTATATCTTTTACTGCAGGGGTGGGCAGCCTTCGCCAATCTTGGGGAATTCTAGGGATTGCACAGTTGAGATGGGCAACCACATGTGGCTGTCCACTACTGAAAAATACCCTGTGACCTGGCACAGCTGTCGATAGAGGTGCTCTGCTTAAATGCAGGAGCAGGAGGGATCAACAATAGATTCCAATGGTCCTGTTGCATACTCTGGGAAACAACTGAAATGCTAATTGAGTCCCCATTTCAAATGTGCCATAGATCCAAGGCGGGAACCAAAATTGCAGACAAGCATCTGGCTCCAGAATGACAAAAGTTGTGTCAGATTCATAAAATTGAATTATATGCACTGTATTCTTGAGAATTTATTTGCTATCATCAAGATGGAAGAGAACACTATTGTTTACTTAACATAATTAAGGAAGTGGCTGAGGACTGAACCAAGATTTTTTTCTCACCCATCTCATTCACTGGAGAACTGAATCCCTTTCCAGCAGTGCCGATTCTTTACTGCAAATCCATCTAGTTGCAAGTATTTTCAATGTATGACACTAAAGAAAATATTTAAAATTTCCAGAATTTGTGAGTCAGAAATTCTGGAGATTTCATAATTTCATAGGGGAGCCTGATATTATAGAACAGCAGTAAGATTAGCTATGAGCAAAATGTATTGCTATACATATGCACATCATTGCAACTTTCTTTTGATACATTCACACACTTGCACGAGTCACCATTGCAAGAGATTCCTGTTTCCCATCAGATTATGATGGAAATTCAATGTCATAAAATTTTCTGCAGAAAGCAAACTTAACTCTGCCTTCTTTTCAAATTCAGTTCCAGAATAGATGGCAACTGGTTGAAATCCAATGAAATACTGAGCTGGTGTTCAGCAACATCTGGAGGATCAGGCATAGTCCATCTGTGATTGATCTCTTCTTGGCCCACTCTAACATTCATTAGGGCTACTAGATCTGGGTTGCAAAAATCCAGATGGCCATTAGATAGAAAACCAATCCTTCACTGCCATCTAGTGGTTGTCAAGACTTTTGCAGTCCAGATTGGATAGCCCTAGTTTCCATTACAACACATCCCCAGAATATGACCATCTGTAAGAAGGATTACTTTAAGGCAACATAGATAGCACTAGAAACAGAAATTATGAAGTATTTGAAACGGAAAGATGCATCGCAAAGTCATTTAACCAATACCTAAATCTATACTATCATTTATTTCCTGTGAAATTAAGGCAAATAGGATGGTTCTAATGTAGACAACTGTGTGTGGAATGAACACAGTGCCTGGTACTTCTAGAAGAAAGCAGTTAACCCTCCAACTTTTCCTTCCCCCCTGGCTCTGCAAAAAGGCACATTCTACATTTAAGCATTTGCCATGCAGGTCTGTACTCAAAATGTGGGGCTACATTGTTCCAGCCAACATTTTGATTGCTAAGCATTTGACAGGGTAATTATTGTAATCTGGTATTTTGGTGAGCCCTGCTGGAGGCTGTCCAAGCAATGTAAATCTTTCTGAATTCTGTAAATGGATCTTTTTCATTTAGCCCACGCAAATGTGTCACAGTTTAATGCTGAAAGGATTTTTTTCCCTATCTTCAGCAGCAGCTACAAGCACTGAGATCTGCATTTAAAATGTGCAGACACACGTAGTAATAAAACTGGCAGATTATAATTATCAATTGACAAGGGGGAAAACAAAAATTAATTTCTGAGGCAAAACATATAATTTGCCTTTAAACTGTAATAGCTATTCCATTTCTTATGCAATTTACTGCTGTACAAAATCAGACTTAAGTTGCCTGGGATTTCAGCATTCTCTCCTCTGCCTTAAACTATTCCAAGGTCTTCAGGGATCACTCCAAGAATAAAGGGCATTATTCTGAAATGATTCTCACTATCCCAATTGCTCCCCTGTTTTTCAATCCTAGAATACTTGTATTTACTGCCTAAAAAGAGTTTTGCTACCTAATTGTGGCCTTTATTTTCCTTTTACACCCCTAAATCAGTTTTTCTGGAGGATGCCTCAGGAAGATAAATGTCAATGCACAGTATGTGGAAATGCAAAGATAATGACAACAGTGATTACTGTTATTTATTTTTATAGTATTGCTCTTCTCCAAAGCTTCATACAAATAAGAAAGAACAATAAAACAGTCTGATATAAAACAAGACAGTAGAAAGAATAAAAAACACAGCAATGGTGGTGGTGGGGAATTATTTTTAAAAAGGCAGCATGATTCCAGAGTACTTTTACCATGTAAATGCCTAAGTGAAAAAGCTTGCCCTCAATTTTCATTTGGAATTGGAGAGCATGTGGGCCAGCCCTACCTCCTCTGGAGAGATGATTGATAGTACAGTTGACAATAGGGCAGTCATGTTTCAAAAATGATTCAAACGAAATGTTCTGGACTTCATGTGAAACATGCATGCCTTTTTTCAGGCTTCCACACAGGCCTGAAACAAAGATGCTGCTGATTTAATGAATCAAATAATTAAAACAGAATGGCTTTAATGTGACTCTTAACGCAGCTGCATCTTTTGTCAGGCTTCCATGAACATTGGAAAAAAGGCAAGCTGCTTTAATAAGACTGTGCTTATGTGAAGGTTGAAGTACTGTCTCTGAATCATTTTTGAAGCACACGTAGTGTTCTTAAATGATGATACAATGCTATTCAAGTACACAAAAACACTAGCTTTGTTGATTTCCCAGGATTGCAGCTTACGAGCACTTTTCTAATACATGCATACAGACATCCATATGCTCTCATTCTCATGCTTAAGCATCACTGAAAGTGGCTAAAATCTGGTAAAAGAAAAAGAAAAATGAGCAGATGCAGGGGCAATAGGTAAAATGGAGTGCAAAGGAATACAGCTAGTGGAGTTGTGATACAACAACATCACACAAGTAGTGGCAACAGGGATTTTCAGTGGTGATTGTGTCTGGGGAGAAATAATTGGTAGGGTAGATTTACTGTTCCCAGTTAGAGGTATTATATCAGCTGTCTGTTTCCTCCACCCAAAAAAAGAAAGAAAAAAAAAAGTCCAAAGAAAACATCAAATTAATTAAAAGTCACTTTAATGAATTTTTAACAATTGATAACACAACAAGATGATAACTGAGCAAAATCAGGTCACCTTTATGGTAATCCATAATGCTGTCGGATAGTAAATAAAAAATTCAAAATCAAGTTTGAAAGCCTGATTTTTCAAACTTATTTTTGAGGATGGGTTTTATAATCATACAGAAACAGCATATATCTTACTGGCTTAATTTCCCCAGCTTCAACTATCAAACATGATAGGAATGCCCTCATGTTTCTCCTTCAAAAATATTGAGAGTCTGACATTGTGAAGTTAAGGAAAAAGGTAGGATATACAGTGGTACCTCGGGTTACGAACGCCTCTGTTAACGAACTTTTCAGGTTACGACCAGCTCCGGCTGCAAAAATTTACCTCAGTTTGCGAACTCCGCCTTGGGGTACGAACAGGATACACAGCCATTTTCCCTCCCGTGACACGGTCCGCAGCCATTTTTCCGCCCCTGACACGTGGTCCACGGCCATTTTCCGCCCCTGACACGTGGTCTGCGGCCATTTTTCCGCCCCTGACATGTGGTCCACGGCCATTTTCCGCCCCTGACATGTGGTCCGCGGCCATTTTCCGCCCCTGACATGTGGTCCGCAGGCATTTTTCTGCCCCTGACACGTGGTCCGCGGGCATTTTTCCGCCCCTGACATGTGGTCCGTGGCCATTTTCCGCCCCTGACACGTGGTCCGCGGCCATTTTCCGCCCCTGACATGTGGTCCGCAGGCATTTTTCTGCCCCTGACACGTGGTCCGCGGGCATTTTTCCGCCCCTGACATGTGGTCCGTGGCCATTTTCCGCCCCTGACACGTGGTCCGCGGCCATTTTTCGCCCCTGACATGTGGTCCGCAGGCATTTTTCTGCCCCTGACACGTGGTCCGCGGGCATTTTTCCGCCCCTGACACGTGGTCCACGGCCATTTTTCTGCCCCTGACATGTAGTCCGTGGCCATTTTCCACCCCTGACACGTGGTCGTAGGGAGGGGGACTCTCCCTCCAAGCAATAGCTGCCTCCCTGTCCTCCACGCCAGAACGGATTAATGGTAATTACATTGAACCTTATGGGGAAATTTGCTTCAGGTTGCGACCAATTCGGGGTGCGACCAGAGTCATGGAACGAATTAAGTTCGTAAACCGAGGTTCCACTGTATATAAGATATTTTCCAAATAATTTGCTGGTGTAGAATTTATGTAATCCTCAGCGTGAGAAAGGCTGTCATGGTGGTGGTGATGGTGGTTAGGAGATTTTTTGGATGTCTGTATCTTACACCTGCTAAGAAGTACAAAATATATACAATCTGAATACAATTCCTGTAAAAGGTAAATGGTAGCATTGAAACCAGAGAACCTGTTTGGTGTAGTGGTTAAGGCACCAGGCTAGAAAATAGGAGACTGTCACTTCTAGTCCTGCCTTAGGCACAAAGCCAGCTGGGGAATTTTGAGCCATTCTCTCTCTCCCAGCCCTAGAAAGGAGGCAATGGTAAACCACTTCTGAAGTCTTGCCAGAAAAACTGCAGGGACTTGTCCAGGCAATCGCCAGGAGTCAAAGGCACAAACGCATGCACACACACGCACACACAAAACACTGAAACCAGAAAAAAAGTACAAACATGAGAAAGGCTGATTGTGATTATTGGCTGAGCAAATATAAAGGCTTCTCCTTGAACTTTATGACATCTCCGTGTAGATGACCTGATGACATATGCAATCCTGAAGCTTCAACCAATACTACATTTTTAATATGAAAAGGCAGATCCATAAAATGCTTGATATCACCTTCCCCATTCTTAAGACTTTTTTTTTCTTGAACAGACCTGGTTCTCAGGTCACAACCATAATTCTCAACGATATTTTTCATATAAACAATTAACATGGAAATCCACAGAAAATAAATGATAAAGAGACAAGGAATCAAACAAGTGGGTATCTGGGAACCTTAAAAGTTATATCTGAAGACCCTATTATTTAGAGCAAGAAAAAAATGTTGATTCTAGCTAAAAAAATCAACAAGGTTAAAAATATTTCTAAAATTTCATAAACTAAAAAATTTCAGACACAAGGAAACTAGTGGAATAAGAGACTATAGGAACGGGAGAACTTTGTAGATCTTAGATAACCTAGCTAGGCACACTATTGTAACTTTGTAATCAAGATTAATAATAAAAAATGTTAAAAATTAAAAGCAGACAAACAGCTTTCTAAAACTTACCATGTAGTTGAAATTGGTACTAAAGGCCTCTCTGAAATGACATGTAGTCTGTAATAATCCAAAAAAGTTCGGGCCACATTCCGTCCTAATTTCATATCTGTCAGAGTTCAGTTAAGGATAATTCTTTTTATATGATTTTCAAAACCCAGAAGTAACTGTTAAGATAAATCACTACGATATGGGACATAAACGGTTTGTAGATGAATAATGCAACAAAGGTGAAATCTTCAGAGATGAGCGCATTAATTATTAGAAGCCACAGAAGAGCTATGGAGTATCATCTTTATTCACAGAGATTGTTGTTAAACAGGACAGAAGATTCCCATGTAATTTACTACTCATTCATATGATTTGGGCCCTTTCTGCTTGAGTGACCTACAGCAGGATTCCTCAACCTTGGCGACTTGAAGATGTGTGGACTTCAACTCCCAGAATTCCCCAGCCAGTGCTGGCTGGGGAATTCTGGGAGTTGAAGTCCACACATCTTCAAGTTGCCAAGGTTGAGGAACCCTGACCTACAGGAATGGATTGGTTTTCCAGATGCTGCTGTTAACCTCCAAGAAGTAGCTTAAGCTTGCTCTGCTTTCCCTGTTTCTGTATTGCTATAACATCTATAGCAACATTTAAAGGTACAAGCATTCAAAGAACTACTCTTGTTAGGAAGCAGTGTTTCTGTGGGTTCAAATCTGATAGGTTTGCTCTGAGCAGGGAAGAGTTCATTTTCAAGTATTCCAAGACTATATTTTGCATGGGTTGATGATATGGCTCCTTTGTATAAATCACTGAATTTAATGTCCCATCCTCTAAATCACACTGGCTCAGGGCTAAACTAGAAGATATACACATTGTGTATCACTTTGTTCCACTTTGGGGTTTATTTACTTCATTATAAATGTATGGGACTTAATTGTACTGTGTTCAGGGAAACTAAGTCTTTCTCTGAGTCTTTCTAACAAAACCAAAATTGAGCATAAATGGAATTAAGACAGAACAAGAGCCACCAGTGGAGGTTATGTTGGTGCAATAATTCAAGGAGAGTGATTTTTTTAAGGAGACTGCATGGGGAGGCATGTGTAGTAGACCTAATCAAAAGTGGCCCATGTATACTTATAACTAAACAACTAAAACCAGAGGTTGGAAGAGAACAATATATATTGTAGTTTGCATGCCATGTAATTTAGCTCACAGGGCTAAATGAAGGTGCAAACAAATATCAGAACTGGTGGCAGTTAGAAATATAGTGAAACCATTAAGTGAATTAAAAGTTTGGGTTTTTTTTATGAAACAGAACACACAAACATTCTACTGATTTTTCTGCATCTAGAAACTGTAACAATTATTTATAATTTTGTGTGCACTTCTTCTTTGTGAATACAAACATATTTCTGTCAGTTCTTAATCTGTTTGTGAGTCATACAAAAATTAATATCGGTAATTACCTAACACAATTTCTATCATTAGAAATATAACATTTCAGGGTTCCCAGACATCATGTATAAAGATATCAAGTTCTAAATAAATTTTTCATTACTGTTCACCTACTTATTACAGAGTTAGGATAACAAAACAAATTTAAGATGAAATGTTCACATTCTGCAGATGGGGGAAATAAGAAATCATCTAACAATTCAGCTCTGTGGCTAAAAGCTTAATTGTTATACACAGAAATTGACCTAAGATGTGTGCAAATGATTTAAAATTTAATTGTAGAAATGATCTGAAGCATATGCAGACTTAAATGTCGATTGGCTTTAAAGTCCAGAAGCCTAAGCAATGAGATGGGTCTCAGAAGCAGAGAATGCTTTTTGATAGGATCAAATTTTATTGCAAGAATTTTCAAATTTTGAAGTGCTTAGCCTGAAATTGTCATTAAGGGGTGAGGAGGCAAATGTTGCCTGGACTGTGGGAATTCAGACTATGAGTGGTCTGAACCTAATATTAGACACTCTCTACCAAAGTAAATAGGAAGTTATCTCACTCAATACAAGAAACAATATGCAAGCCGGTTTGTTTTGTTCTATGCAGAAGAATTCAATTCTATCAGTCCTCTGCCTACAATCTCAAGTGGCCCAGTCCAGATTTGCCACCTAACTTACTGATTGTGGGAACAAGGATTTAGGGTCCTGAAGATAACTATGCTTGCATTTAAAATTGAGGAAAATTAATTAGAAAGAAAACCACAGTGATCACTTCAGGTAATGTTTGACACCAGCTCCTAATCAGCATAGTTTGTCATCAATACTTTGCACTGAGTTCAAAAATGAAATAGATGTTAATGGAAAATAGCACTAGTTTATATTGAGATACAAAGTATAGCATTTGCCAATTTATCAGTCAGTTTGTTGATGGCCAGTGTGCAAGTATCCACTGTCAGATCTGTTCCAGCTAGGTTAGGCTTAAGAGGCAGTAGTCATTAATCAAGGGTCAAATTAAATTAACATAGACTCAAGTAGGAAGCATGAAGACACAAATAGGTTTGTGGAATGCTTAAAAAATGGGACAAGCACAGGCTGTGGCAGGTTATAAAGGAAATGTAGAGTTAACAGACTTCAGCACTCCATCTTAAGATTGCTACAAATAGCACATTTTCTGACTTACTTTCATTCTGCTATTGCTTAATAACATCCTTCATGTCATACAACTTTTCTAATCATTCTCCTCTTTTCTTTCTGTTAAGCTCCACTAGCAAACTTCTGTTTACTCTCCTTGCTCACTTAATCCCTGAAATCAGGGTGCCTTATATTCTTCTTATTGTCTCTGCTTACTGATCAGGAAGCCATCATTCCTTCACAATAGGCAATCAGCAGCTCTCAGAACACATTTTTTGCTATCAGGAGATTATGCTTCTACAGCTGAACATACAGTCCATACACACACACATACACAGCTTCTCTGGTCACTCTCTTTTCCCAGTCTTTCATCCTGTTGTATTCTGCTGGCAAACTTCTGCTAGCTTCCCCTGTCCACTTGCTCAGTAGATTTCAAGTTTTTTCACACAACCACCTGCCTTTTTTCCATGGGCTTTCTCGCTATAAAAGCTACTTAACTATGGATTGGGGGGGGGGGGTTGTACAAAGCTACTCCTGAGAATGGGGCTTGTACCTTGCCACAGAGTGGGAGGGAAGAAGTCCTGAGAATTAGGAGACCAGATAAGACCAGATGATCTAATACCCTGGAAGGTAGAAGCAATGTTCAAAATCATCTCGATAATCCTGAAATAGAGAATCTCCTGATGATGTTTCTAACAAGCTCATGTGAAATTCTTCACAATTGTCCTATGGTATGCATATATTTATCTCTTTGTTACATGTTACTCCTTCGCTATCTTCACTGAGCCTCTGCTTCTTTTGTTTGCCTGTTTATTTGTTATCCTTTCATTTTGAAAAAAATGCCTTTTTTTGTTGTTTTTAGCATCCTTTACCAAGCTTAACTTATCCTAAGCTTTAGCTTTCCTGACCTAATCTTAAGAAATCTGGACTGTTTGTAGTCTTCGTTGGTGACTTACCTTTTTTCCATCTCCTGTATGTGTCCTTCTTGATTTTCAGTTCTCACTAAGCTTTTTGTGAAGGCACATTAGTTTCTTCTGTTGCCTCCTATATTTTTCCTCATTGGCAGTGTTTGCAATCATGCTTTTAGAATCTCATTGTTTTTAAGAACTCCCATCCATCTTAAATTCCTTTTTCTATTAGCTTCTCCAGTGTTGGATTCCAATTTAACACAGTTCTAATTTCATTATAATCTGCTTTTTTGAAATCCACATGCATTTGATTATACTTGGCTTTATTTCCTTTAAAATCCAGAATTCCAGCCTTAGGTGGTCATTTGCTCCAGTGTTTCACTTCTTCATCTATTTTATTATGCTTTTGCCCCAGTGTTCTACCACGACATCTAACTTGGTTAACATTAAGTCAAAAATAGTTGATCTTTTTATACTTTCCTTTATTCACCAAAGGAGAAAATTGTCATCAAGGCAAATCAGGAGTTTCCCAGAAAGACCATGCTCAGTAGGAATAATTAATGCCCTCCCCAACTATATGCAGTTTTGAAAGATCTGCATTTTTTTAAAAAATCATAATCTATATCTTTGCCTTGATTGGGTAATCCAATATACCACTGGTCCAATATACCACTTTTTTAAAAAAATCAGATGTATCAGTTATCTTTGTTGGATTTATAGAACTACATTATGAGATTATTTTCTGAAACTTGTCTCTGATGTTGGCATTCAGTTTCCACATCCACTGTTTCTCCATAGTTGAAGTGGAAAGCTATCTTGTGTTTCCACATACAGTACGAACATTTATTTCTCATTTTAAGAATAGTTTCATTAGACATTGTCAATCATTTGGACTGAAATGGAATAAACAAGTCTTTTTATAACTATATGAATGCAGCTCTTCTGGAATTTTATTTATTTATTCTAAAATTTATATCCTGCCTTTCCATGCAATACATTCTCAAGTGAGCTTATAATACTGTTTTCAAACTACGACAATATTATCAGTTAAACTACAGTATGGACGAAACATTCAAATGCAGATCATTGTCTTGTGAAAACTGCTCCATTCCAGTTGCTTTCTGTCATATGGGAGAAAAGATATAAGTGGATAAAAAAAAACACAACTGCTTGGAATGAATGATTTTGTTAAAAAAAAATACTACAAGTAAAGAAAACTAAGACCTCTTCCTTGCACAGAGGGCTGCATCAAATTTCATATCTTCTTTGGTTGTGGTATGTATGAGCTATTTAAATTCTACATGGCATTTGGATTTTCTTTGATTCAGTTTCAGGTTTCTTATTTAACTCCTCATCCAGCTTCTTCTCATGCTCTTGTTTGATTTTCCTGCGTGCAAGGAAATCATTACATGTATTGTTGAAGGCTTTCACGGCCGGCATACGATGGCTGGTGTGGGTCTTCCGGACTATGTGGCCGTGGTCTTGAAATTTTGTTTCCTAACGTTTCGCCAGCACCTGTGACCGGCATCTTCAGAGTGCAGGAGCACAGACAGGAGCAGTTCTCTCTGTGCCCAGGGTGATGTGACCCTTTTGTGGGTATTTATAGAGATCTGAGGGGGGGGGGACCTTAATTGGGTCCTACAAGCGAATGGCTACTCCAAGAATGAAATAAAAAGAGCCATCAAACCAAGAAAACAACATGCGACTGAAGAAGAAAAACAGCCACCCACCAACAAAGTATTTCTGCCCTACATCAAAGGGGTCACAGACCACATGGGAAAACTGATGGAAAAACACAATTTCCAAACAATCTTCAGACCCACCAGAAAAGTACAAGAAGTGCTAAAATCAGCAAAAGACAAAAGGGATCCCCTCACCGCCTCAGGAGTATACCGCATACCATGCAGTTGCGGGCAAGTATACATTGGGACCACAAAACGCAGCATCCATACCAGGATAAAAGAACACGAAAGACACTGCAGACTACAGCAACCAGAAAAATCTGCAGTAGCTGAACATGCTCTCAAGCACACTGGACACAAAATCCTATTTGAAAACACAGAGATACTGGACGACACCAACAGCCACTATACCAGGCTATACCAGGAAGCCATTGGGATTCACAAACACCAGCATAGCTTCAATAAAAAAGAGGAGAGTCTAAAAATCAACAAAACCTGGCTACCAATCCTGAAAAATACAGCCTGCAAAAGGTCAACGAACTCAGCTCAACCACCAGGACATGTGAACAGTTCACACAATGAACCTGCTAATCACCCCCAGCAGCCCCTCGTTAACAATTCAATAGAAGAAAAAACCCTGCCTAATCCCCAGGAAGATACACACAGATGCTGACACCAAACAAGCAGCCACTCAGTAACCCAACCCCACCCACACACCCCCAATCCCCCTTCCCCCTCAGATCTCTATAAATACCCACAAAAGGGTCACATCACCCTGGGCACAGAGAGAACTGCTCCTGTCTGTGCTCCTGCACTCTGAAGATGCCGGTCACAGGTGCTGGCGAAACGTTAGGAAACAAAACTTCAAGACCACGGCCACACAGCCCGGAAGACCCACACCAGCCAAATCATTACATGTCTGTTGGATCATCTAATGGCTGAATTCTTAATCTGCACAGACTCCAAATAGCAACATTGTAAACTCCTGATGCAAGATTATTGCAGATTTTTTCTAACTGCTGGGCTCCAGATGTTTAGATTTAATCTCCTATAATTCCTGGCCACATACCCCAAACCAAGAAATGATGGGAGTTGAAGTCCAGTATCTTTGGAGGAAACCAGTTTGGGGAAAGATGGTTAGCAACATTTAATTTGCCAGACTGGTGCATTTGTTACCAAAAACTAGGAACAGTTTTGCTAATTCACTAATAATTTCTTTTAGTTGGCTATTAATTTTTTTCTTTTCTCATCTGAGCCCTTTCTCTGGACAAGTGATGTGTGACCCTCCAATATTGCTGGGTTGCAAGGCCTCTCATCCCTCACCATTAGCTATGCAGTTTAGGATGGATTGGAACTGGAGTTCCAAAACATCTGGAGAGTTATGACTTGGCCATCCCTGCCTCTGTCACTTCCCTTGTTCTCAGGAGTACCCACCTGAGAGAAGGTAGGACAAATAGCAACACATGCTTGATCAGGAATCATCAGGAGTACTTATGAATTTCTACCAAATGTTGGGACACAATTACGTAAGTGGGGCATTTGTATGATGAAGTCACCAGAGTTTTATTATTCTGGCATCAGTGCAGTTTGCTGCATCTGTGCAGTTTGCTGCACACATTGCTGTTTTCTCTCTGACTCTTTCCAAGATTAATTCAGCTTCTAAAAAATTCAGATTTCAGTTCACTTGTCTTCATATGGCATATAGTTTTATATTAAATAGTAATTTACACAGTTCCCAAATTCATGTTTATTTAAGACCATTAAATATTTGATTGATTGACTGACTGATTGATCGATTGATCAATTATGTGCCATCACATCATTTTCAACTCTTAGCAACCACATAGATAGACTTTCTCCAGGATGATCCGTCCCCAACCTGGTCCTTCAGGTCTTCCAACATTGAACCCATTGCCACTGTAACTGGCCCATCCACCTTGCTGCTGTTTATCCTCTTCTTCTCTTTCCTTCCACTTAAATGTTTAGTCTGGTTTTTGGTACAGAATGTGTAGCTTTTCAAATGTTACCAGGCTTAATTGTGAAATAAAATACTTTACACAATGCAGCCCAAACTACGATAGAAGTAAAAATGGTTGTTCCCCTATGGCTTGTTTGCTAGTGTTTCCTAAAATTGCGTTCTTCATATACCTGTTCACAGAGCACTTTAATTCCTAGTATCATTATAACTCTCATGGTAACTATTGGCTTAATGTTATACTACCATCTTTCCTAACGAAAAATAAATAGAATAGTTGGAAAAACAACAATTGCAACAAATTATTCTCTGCTAGTGAACTTCTCAGCTAGTGTGTTTCTTTAAGATTCTCTGAAGAAATACAAAGAGGGATAGAACCAAAACTCTAGGACAATCTATCATCCTTGTAAAGCTGTCAAGTGTCCACTTTTACCCATCCCAAGGCTCAAACAAGGGCACATAGAATCATGACCCTTTTTAAAGTCCAAAGCAAATTGCCCTAATAGTTTTAATTTCTTATGACTTATTCTTTCAGTTTCCGTAGTACTCCCACCATCCTAGTGAAACACTTTGGGGAGTCATTCAATACCACTTTTTGCTACAGATTTGTTGCTTGTGTTTAGTGTTAATCTATTCACAACTATTCCTTGTAATTGCAGCTTCAAGAACCACACAGAGAGCCTTCTTCTGGCAATAAAAAACTCAATTTGGAAACGTGTTGGCATGATGAGTCTTTAGGGGACACAATAAGCACTGCAGTTTTAATAGCTCACTGATCATTTAATAATGTCACTGTGACAGGGGCCAGTGGCATTATGTTCCGTGGTTCCATTCATTTTGCCTGTTAGAATGCAGGGCCATTCTGCTTCCAAGGCTAGGGCTGACTTTCCATCTCACCCACCCCATCTCTGCTTTACAAAGCAATCACAGTTATTGGAAACAATTAGACTCTTTTCAAATCCTCATTCTCATTTTCTTAAGATCATTTCTCTGTCGCAGCAAGGGAGGTGTCTATAGTAATAAGGGTTTGACAAGGGCAAAACCAGTTAGCAGCTCTGTTCAATATTTGATAAATCCTATGGGGGTTTCTATCAAATGGATTGAACCTTAGTTTTATGTCTCCTCTAAAGGACAGCACCTCCATCATCTTAAGGTGCTATTGGCTGGAATTTCTCCAAGTCTCTCTCCTGAGAGGATTAAGAACTATGACTCCTGGGCTGAGGTTATCATTTGACAGAGCCACGTGCTTCTTTGTTTTATGCAAGCAGTTAACTTATGAAAAGAGAGAAGGGAGAACAGGGAGAAAGAGGCATGCCCAGAAAGAGGAAATATGAAGCACAGCTGTTCCATTAAACAAACCAGCTTTGTTGGAAAGTCACTTCAGGAATTAGGGAGTTTGTCAAAATTTCTTCTCGTATGTATGTGTGTGTGTGTATTTCTTAATATGTAAAAAAAAAAAGTCTCTCTCTCTCTCTCTCTCTCTGGAGCTCTGGAAGCTTCTCCTAAATGGACCATTTGTTAGTTTCACTATTTGAGCACATTAGATCATTTTATTCATACTCCACCACATTCTTCTTTACACAATGTAGTTTACATCCTGAAAGGCAAACAGCTCTCCCCACTGGAAGTTATCTGTATATTTTCTCAGCTTCACAGTGCATCTAATAGTAATTACATTATTTTTGTTTTATGGTTCATATACATACACAGAGACAGTGTCACATAAGGAATTATAATGAGAGTGATGATCATCATCATCCTCATCATACAAAAGGACATAGCATGAGACAATAATGTATGGAAACAAAGAGAAATGCTAGTACCAGAAGCATCTGGGGTGAGTGTTGAAAAAGTCAAGATGTGGGGTAGAACTACACAACTGAAGTCATGCTCCTTTTTACAGTCCTCATTTAGCTACCACAGTTGGGACGGGCAACTTGGTCATTAAGCGAAGCAGTTGCTAAGTGAAACTGCAACTGTGCTTATGATCTTACTGCAGCTTTCCTTTGCTTTACAGACCTGCAAAGGTCATAAATGTGAGGATTGTTCATAAAGTTACTTTTTCATCACCGTCGTAACTGCAAAAGGTCACTAAATGAGGCAGCCGCTAAACAAGGACTACCTGTATGTCATTTGCACATAAAAAGGAGAGGGACTTCAATCACATGGTCTTGCCTGCCATCATGATCTACCAGCAGAGGTTCCTGGCCTGTACTATAAGCCTGAGAAGGAAGGCAGCCACTAATGTCAGCCTCTTAAAGATGAAATAACTTTCAAAAAATTAGCTGACAGTCAATCATGCCACCACTCAATACTTAAGGCCACCATCTTGGAAATATTCAAGTAAATATAGACTCATATCATATGTGCAAATGTCAAGTTAAAGGATTGAGAAATTAATAATCATAGTAAAACAAATATTTTGGCAATCCCAAAACAACCCCTGAAAATCTGAGGCAATGTTCAGATTACCTGCCTGAATGTGAGACATTAGTACAAAGAAATAGTGAGGAATTACCCCCCCCTCCTCAAAATACTGCTTGACCTACTGAGCTGAGGTAGAACAAATCAACAATAGAAAAGGTAGATTTTGGGAAGATCTCAGGCTCAGGGCCAAATAAATAAACTTTTCAATATTTCATTGTACCAGATCATGCTCTTATGGGATCCCAATGATGGGAAGGGTCTCAGAGCTCTTGAACTCTGTGTAGAATCAGGATCCTCCAATTTATTGAATAGAATGTAGATTGATAACCTGAGGCTCCAGGGACATGTGGTTTTAAAAATCTCGATTAAGCTCCTTCTGACCCCAGTTACTGACAATCATTGGTGTGGTTTTTTTCTATTTTGTGGCAGAAAACATTGAATGTAGAGGTTCAGTCATTAAAATAAACTTAACACGGTTTTAACATGCTCCTCCTTGCAACTGATCTCCAATCTAAGAAAAACTAGAAACTACAAAATCTTGGTCCTACTTATATAAATTGGATGGCCTCATCCATTCTGTATCAGTCTGCAATTACAAGAAAATACTACAGTTATTTTAACTCTTTAGTTTGAAGCTAAAACAAGTAGGAAGAGACATAGTAGAAGTCTTTTCCCACTCTCATAATATCAGAACTCATTCATCCATTGAAAATATATGAGGAGAGATTCAGGACTAATAGAAAGAGATACTACTTTATACAACATATAGTTAACCTATGGAAGTCATTGCCATATGGCATATCAGCAGGAGATGTCTGTCACCCTCCTATCCATGCTTTTGAATGTATTTAACCACTCTGTGTCACAGAATGCTCAGTTATATGGGTGGCTAATCATAGCCCTTTGTTCTGATCCAGCTCGTCTTATTTTCCACTCTGACTACCAATAGGATTCCCACCCTTCAATAGTTGCTCATTCATTGTCTTCTTGGAAATTTGATTTTAGCCTTCTGGAGGGCTGTGAAGACCTGGATCTCCCCCAAGCATTGAGCAAGGTTGGGGGGATGAGCTGTAAGGATGCTTGGTCTGGCACCTGGGGGGAAGGGTATGTTTTTAACTATATTTTATGGATTGTTGTGAGCCGCCTAGGGTCATTGTATGAGATAGGCAGCCATATAAGTCCTGCAAATAAGTAAGTAAGTAAGTTTGATGTGCAACTGTCCTAGTCCATTTAAACTGTTGCCCAGCTCTTGTAAAACTCTTCTGAAGCACTTTCTTCAATCAAGGTGAGATCAGATGAAGCGGACTGGAAACCAATTTTTTTGTGAAGAACCAGCAGGTTCTCTAACATGATAACATTCCACTGCCAATAAAGGATGGCAGTCTCTGGCATCTACCTTCGAAAACAGCTGTCAGTCCCTTAGTAATATTTACACTCTAGTGTGCTATGAGTTCAATGCAGCCCACAGCAATTTAAAGTTCAAGGTTATAGTATGTAACAGCAGATTCAAAGTTTTCTTTCTTTCTTTCTTTCTTTCTTTCTTTCTTTCTTTCTTTCTTTCTTTCTTTCTTTCTCTCTCTCTCTCTCTCTCTCTCTCTCTCTCTCTTTCTTTCCCTCCCTCCCTCCCTCCCTCCCTCCCTCCCTCCCTCCTTCCTTCCTTCCTTCCTTCCTTCCTTCCTTCCTTCCTTCCTTCCTTCCTTCCTTCCTTCCTTCCTTCCTTCCTTCCAGAAAGCTTTCCTTCAGGTTATTTACGGCATGATGGGCTATTTAAGCCAGAGAGGAGTGTATATTGATTGAACATTTTCAATTAAAACAAGCACTATTTTTAAAGGATTTCAGGTTTTGTCAGAGAGCATAAAATAACTCAAGAGGCTGAAGCTATGGCAATTCAGTTGTTGTAAATAAGGGGCAAAGGAAGTAAGCACATTTTATTTTAAAAAAGAAATTTGGAATTAGATTTTCAAAAACAAAACTCCTATCCTTGTCTTTTTGCAACATTCATGTTATTGCCTGCTTTATTACTTCTGGAGTCTAGTACTGAACATGTAGAATGAGGAATTGTTTGGTGGATTAGAAGTCCCCCCCCCCCCAAATCTGTTTTTGGCAAAAGGAGAATATATCCTTTCTCAAAGAGATCTAGATGCATCACCCCTCTATCATCAATAGATGTACTATGGAAAAATGCCCCTTGCCTATCTATGGAGCAAGGTTGGCTTTAAGTAACTAACCATTCTAATGTGGGGATTGGCAACAAAAATGGAGAGCGTAATCTTTCTCTTAATTTGAATGCTGGTTACAATCAAGCATCGCAAGTAATGTCAGTTCAGATTTAAGAACATTTATTGTGTATACTCAGCTCCACTACTGAGTTAAATGTAGTGATTTTCTATGCTGTAGAACAATGGGAGTCAGCTGAAAATTCCAGTAAATATCATGGTTCTAAATAATCAGTTGAAAAAAAAAATTAAGAAGGAGAAACTTCATAGAATCTTTTTTTAATAACGCCAATGAAACCATACTGGAAAATCAGATCTGAATATCTGGTTTTGGAAAGAGGGCGGGGGAGTACCAGAAAAAGATAATAGTATTCACAAGACAATGTGGGATGAAAAAAGAACAAATGGAGAAAGAAGAGAGTTATTGGGAAATAAGGGAATGAATCAAAAACACACACAAACATGTATTATTAAAAAAAAGAAGTAAAATGAGGTAAAGAAAGGATGCAAAATATGGCTTGTGGAATTCTTAGCAGCAGTGGCCAAGGAAACATCTATATTTTATTCCATGAAACAAAATAATGTGTTGCATCTTTGTGTATTTTTGCATGGATATGTGTGTACTAGGAAGGACAGGATGAGCTGCATAGGCTCTGGGTCATGTGACCAGCAAGGAGTGAGGCTTAGACTAAGACAGGAAGCAACATTCTGATCTGCAACCCCTACTGCCTCTCACAGAGGCAGCGCATTTTCTGCCATGTTTTTCTCCACAGCCCCAAGATGAATCTGGCCATTTTCAAATGCAATCTTTCCTTTGCTGGATCCTCCCCCACACCATATCAGTCTGTTCTGGCAGTTTTTGGAGAATAAGTCTGTTAGGGGACAAATAGAATCCCAAGCCTCTTTATAGAATTTGTTTCCAACTTTCCATTAGATTGGAAAGAATAAAAAGGACGCATATGTGCCTAAGATTAACTTATATGCAGAGATGCAGCCTTGGACTGTGATCATTTCTATATTTCTATCATCTTCATAGTATCACCAACCCACTGAAATATTATAAAGTCTACCCATGTTATTGTTAATTTGGCACAAAAATGGTTGAATGACTCTAGAAGACACCATAAAGCACTAGTGCAGAATGACTCATAATTTAAATAAAAACTTCTTTATATGTGTAGTCCCCAATTTAAGAATGAGTTCCATTCCCAAGGTCTGTCCTTAAGTCGAATTTGTATATAAGCTGGAACAGTATTATTATATAATACTGTATAAGTAGTATTGTGTAATGAACTCAAACCATTGTGTATTTAACTTGAATCGTTATTTAATTCAAATTTTGTTACAATAAGCTCCGTTCTTAACTATGGGTCATCTGTAACCCAGGCGTTCTTAACCCAGGGACTATCTGTACACTGTGATACAAATTCTTTAACACTTATCTAAAGCAAGGATAGAGAACATGTGGCTTTTCAAATGCTGCTAAATTCCAATGTCCTGCAGTACTGAAAGTTTATATCGAAGAGCACTGTGTCCACCATTAGATATGGTCTGTATATGCAGCAAAATTAATAGATATGTTCCTTAAAATGTAAAAAATTGTTCTACTTCAGATTGCTGATGGGATTTAATAGAGGAAAAAAATAACCTCCATGTAAATAACAGGATATTATGAGAAAAGGTTCTGGGGTCAGCTCTGCTCCCAGTTGTTCTAGAATTAAGTCTGCAAGAAGTTTATTATATAAGATGACATTAAAATGTAAAAAATGGTTACAACTTGTTAGTACTGCAGCTAACTTATTCCCACCTATTTGTGCTACATTTTTTGACTATGTGGGGTAATGCGGAAATATGTGAGCTTAAATCCTCTTTTTTTCTACCAAAAGGCCATCACCACTGTGGTAACAGTATTTTTATAATACACACAGATGAGGGGACATTTTGCCCCCTCATCAGTTAATATGCCACATCAAGTTATATTGTTAAGATGTTTTGCTAGCTACTCAAGTTGGATGATCAGACTCCAAAGAAACTTAATTTGATTACCATTCTAGCTGTTGATGTTGAAATATTCTAAAGAGACTGATTTGTTCTAGATGTTGTTTTATCCTAAAGTGTGATCATTTTTCTTTTTTGAGCAAGGATACGAAGACTAAAGAAAGTTAGTATTGTTTAGGGCTGAGTTAAGGCAGGTTAGTACCTTACAGAATTAATTTCCGGTAGAAGAGCTGTTTCTTCTGAACATCTTTTGGGTAAACTAAAAGACATCCATATTTTCTTGTGAAAATGATGCACTAGAAATGGTTGGAGTAGAATAAACTGATTCTGACCAGAAGCAGCAACACTGCTAACTGCAGTTCTTGTAAGCCCTTAAGTTTCCGGCTTCAGCTGTAATTCAGTCCCTGGGCTTTTATCAAGTGAGACATCTAAGGAACTGAGGACAAACAAAAAATATGGCACAATCAGAACTACAATTTAAACAAAAGAAAGAAAGCAGGGATTGAAAGCAAATAGTAATTATCTATATTCACATATGTCTACAGAAGAATATGGGACTATGGGGTCATCCACCCCGCTGCTTATCATGGCGCAAAGATGCCCCATTTACCATTTGCTGAGACTATACCCTCACAGTGAAGTCTCCATCTTGAAAGCAGCATGCTTCTTAGGCAGGATGAAACAAGTCCAAGCTGTTCCAGTCTGAAAATTGTATTTTTGCTGGGAAGATGGAAGAAGACTTCCCATCCAGACAATCCATGGCATATGGAGGATGTGGCTTAAGGTGATGTGATCAGAGGGAATTATTCATTCAGCTACAAGTCTGCCGTGGGACAGCCCCTGTGCATTCTGCAGATCTGACTGTTAGGAAGATCAAAAATCTGGCTTCTGCAATCACTTCTGTTTTTAAAAAAATACTTTAAATGGATTGGTTAATTGGCTGACTTAGAGAGTGTAAAGCTTTGAAACTGACTAGCCCCTTCCTAACTTAGTATAAGCTATGGAGTTTCTGCACCCTTCAAACCAGGGAATTCCCTTTTCAGTCACTGCCAATCAGCTGACCTCCCTTCAAGTTGAGAAAGGCTGAACTATTGTACATACTTGTGGCTCTTCTTGAATTGCTTCAGAGTAAGAGAGGAAAATGCTATTATACCACAGCTACAGATGACTTAACCCTGCCTTACTCATTGATTGTCAACAATGTGAAGGTAACATCATGGGTTTATGAGAGAAAAAAGATGTTGATGGCATGCTTGTTAGGTTAGGTACAAGTGGGAAAGGCCCTTCACCAAATGTTCTAAATGTACATTATTTTTATACTTTTTGGGGGAAAAAGGGCTTTGCATTCATATGGCCATTTTACTCAAACTTCCTTTCCCTTCCTGGCTAGCTTCCAAAGAATTGTGTTTATAGCTGAATTTCTTGCTATAGAGGGATGCTCAGTCCCAGGAATTACATGGATTCATATATGAAGGACAGTCATTAGTTTGTTCACTTGCAGGTCACCAAAGGGAATCATTGGTTGGCAAATTTCTCAGTATTTCTTGCCAGGTCTTATGCATGCCAAGATAGGAGTAAAAGGACAACATCTCAATACTAATATGACTAATTTTATCCAGTAGTAAGGCTTGGCACAAGATGGGTACCTGAATTGGTGATGTGGACCTAGAATGGTATATGTATAGATATGAGAGAAAGTGAACAAAAGAAAGGATTGAACAAAAACTGAAAAGGATTGAAGAGCACTGAAATTTCCCAGAATTGTTATATAATGTAGTCTGCAGTAGTGTTGTTATGCACATGGCCCAACTTTAGTGAAAGTCTTCAGTGGGAACAGTCAAGAGATGCCACCTTTATTTGAATATGAAAACAGAAGGCAAAGATTGTCTACAAAAACTGCAGCATCCCTTTGTCTCTGATTTTGGGTAAATTTATAACCCCAGAAAAGGATGTATAAACAAGATAGCATTTGAATCACATTGACTAAAATTTAGTACAAGTCCTTAATTATAGAAGTTCTAAAAGAAGAGTAAGTGTAAGTCAAAGGCATTTCAGTGAACAGTTGAGGTTAAATTGAACAGGAGAAAAGCAAAAGATAGAAAGTAAATGGAAATTGTTCAAAGGTAATTGAATGTATGTCTGAGCATTTATGTGTGCCAGCTAGCAATAAATACTGCTTGCAGCAAAGCAAACCAATATGGGCAAATAAAGAAAGTGCAGAAAGCAATCAAGGAGAAAGAAGAAGCATAAGCAAGCTGAACTAAAGTACCATTTTGGGCCAGAACAGGAGAGGAGAATAAAACCCAGAGTGGAGACAGTGAGTTTGTGCTGCTCTAGCTAATGTGGAATTATGGTCATTGCAGGCAAGACAAATGATCCAATTTTCCATTTTACAGTCAAACCTACCTAAATACATTTGTGACTGTGCGTGGATGGGCAGGAAGCCTGGCAAAGTGAGGGAAAAGCTACCAACTTATCTGACAAGCATTCCATATCACTAAGATGATCTGCTGCTAGAAAATGTGAGTTCCCATTGGGCCAGAGGAGCTACAAAGATATTTCATGGGCTCTTTACAATAAATATTTTCAGTGGTACCTGATTCTAGAATCATAGAATATAAGAGTTGGAAGGAATATTGGAGAACATCTAGCCCAATCCCCTTCCCACTGCATGAATCCATCAATACAGCATCTCCAAAAGATTACCATTCTTTCTGTTTAAAGAAGACCTCCAGTTAAGCAGAGTCCATCATCTCCTGAGACAGTTTGTTCATTCTTGTTTTTTGTCCTGACTTCTGGAACAATTCTAAGCAATTTCTGTAAACATAACAGCCCTTCAAATACTTGAAGACAGCTTCTTTTCTGCAGAATAAATATATCTGACACTTCAAACTTTCCTCATACGTTTTCCTTCCAAGTACTTTATTTTGGTTTTTCTCCTCTAGACATACTCTATTTTCTCAATATTCTTCCTAAAATACAGTGCCCAGAACTGGACACAATATTCTAGGTGCAATCTGACCAATAAAAAATAAAGAAGAATAATTAATTATCTAGATCTTGACATTATACTTCTGCTGATGTAGCCTAAGATCGCATTTGCTTTTTTGCAGTGGCATCACACTGTTGGCTCACATTAGCTTGTCATTCATCAAGACACCCTACTGCAGGTATTGTACATTGTAATTGGTGTTCTGTGGTCTTGAAATTTTTAAGAAAGAGTAATGCATTTGATCGTGTTCTTGGTTAAAAATATTATCAACTACATGGAGAGGATAGAACAACTGAGGAGGTACATATGGGTGTGTAGGGAGGAAAGACTTTCCTTCCTGAAATGGTACAAAATCCATCTTTCTAGATTTATGACATTTCCACAGACTTGTCCTCTTTTGTGAAATGTCTGCTTCTGAGGTAAAATTGTCACTGAAAAGTAACAGTAGAGGTTGCTGTTTTGTTATTACCAGCATGGGTTGCATTTCATCACCAGGTGATTAACTCCCAATCACATGGCTGGCTTGGTCACCAATTTGGGACAGTTTGATAATTTCAGCAGGGAATGAAGACCCTCTTTGTCTCCTTTCTCTTGCCTTCCAATCTCTCACTTAGAAAGCAGGCCGTGAATCTGAGGAGAACCCTGCTAGGACCTGGATATTGCTTATCAAGGCTAAAGATTCTGCCCTAGCAGGTGCTGATATAAAATGCAGCCCCCTTGTCTTGTCTCTCCTTCTCCACTTCTGCTTCAGCCCCAGCACAAAACCAGTCACCTTGGCTAGAAAACAGACTGCTTCAATCACAATCACTCTTCAATCACCAGGCTGTCTCTTTTTCAGCTCCTGTCCTTGATTTTGTATATTTACAGCCCATCTGTCAATTTCAAATGCACTTCTCATTCACAATAAGAATTAATCTTTCTCTCCCTCTACACTCACCTCCTTTGCCTCACATTTGCAGTTGAGTTCTCTATGAATTGGTTTCCTTTCTCTCATTAAAATTTCCCCGACTTAGAAAGTGATTCACATACCCTACACTGAGGTAGATCATGGGCTGTATTGTTATTTAGTTGCTCCTTATGCTGTTTTCTGTGCTTTCAACCAGATTTATCCATTTTTAAACAGAAGCAGAATGTTAAATACCACTGATTATGTGTGTCATCTCCATTTCTGCTCTTTCAAAAAGAAATCTGTATGGAAAGCAAGTAGAATCCTTGTTTTGGAACACTGGGGCATTGGTAATATATATTAGAGAGGTTCTCCATCCCTGGTGTGTTCAGCATCTTTCTTCACTGGCCAGGTTGCTGGGTCTCCTAAAAATTATATTTGAGCAGTAGTAGGGTGGAGAATAAATTCTTTTTGTTTGCACTGAATATGAACTCACTTAAATCACATTCTCCTGAACCAATTTATGAACTGAAAGGCAATGATTATTTGATAGTCATATTTTCCTGTTTTTTTTAAATACATATATGTTGAAAGACTAGACAAATGTGACAGGTCAGTGAACATAATATCCAAAAACACATGCTATTGGGAGGAAACGATTTTAAAATGTAGCTAGTTGGAAAAGTGTGCACAAAAATTTGTATCCTATAATATGCACAAAAACGTGTCTACATGTTTATGGAAGTTTTTTAAAAAAAAAAAAAAAGTCGTATAGAAATATTCAAAATAAAGATGCTGAAAAATCAGCAAAATGAATCCATGATACAAGTTTGGGGAAGAAGCAAATTCATGAATCTATTTTTCCTCAGACTGACATGAACATTCACAGGCTAAGTCACTGTTTCTTACCAGTTCTAATTTTCTAATAAAGGCATATTTCTGCATATAACTGTGACTCCCTGGTTCTCTCAGCATGCTTTAAGTCTCTTGTAAATGGCAACTGTGTTGTATTATATAATTTCTTGTATTTCAAGGAAGCTGATGTTTATTATGGCAGGACTTAATTTGTGGCAGTTCAACCTGAGATGTTGGGGGTGAGAGTTTTCAGGGGTCTGAGGTGTTGATGTATGACTCATTAATCATTTCTTGACTTAGTTAATTGTGTTGTGTGAACAGGACTTCTGTAACCAGGACCTTGTTGTTCTTTCACATTCTTTTCCAGATTTATATAGAGCTTTAAAAATCTTCAAGATCTGTGTATGCACTACATAGAAAGCAGTAACCATATCAAACAATCAACTCTATTATCTTTAAAAAAAAAATCAAACCTATTTCCTGTTCTTGCCCTGAAGTCCAGGGTACTTATACTATAATAGATACACAGAGTGAGACTGTGCAATGCTTTGGATTCAATTCCAAAAAAGTGTTTCAGAGCATGCAGGGACATGAACATAGCACCTGTCTGCAATTTGGTAAAGCAGCCATGTCCTTTGCCAGGATCAAGGAGAACCTGCAGCCATGTGATCCCTGGAAAAGCCATGGCTGCTTGAAAGAGATGTAAATAAGTGCTATGTTGAGAAGCCCCTTTGTGCACTGCCAAATGACTCAATTATTCATTTGTCAGTTATCTTTTTATTAGGCTGAAAGGCTGACTTTTGTTTCCCCCAGCATTTTATTTTATTTTGTTTTTTGCTGCCTGGCAAACAAAGAAACAAATATGGTAGCAAAATGAGTCAGCACCATGGACAGGTTTGGGGAATATATGTATTCCTTATCCTTCTGCTACTTTTTCTGCCTGCTCCCAGTGTATCCATGGAGGCCGTGAAAACCAAACATAATATAAAGATGGAATTCCTAGAGTACCCTATTTTTGTGGGGCTTCTCTAGGATTTCTGTCACGGAAGTGTAGTTATATGAACCCCTCTATCAGCCATGTATGTTGACAACATGGCTGACCAGAGGGGAATCTGTTTAACTCCCTAGCCTTGGAGAAGTTTAGTACTAGACCTAACCTATTTAGGTTTAGTTGGCTGGGTCAACTGATCCAGTTTTCCTGTTGCATGATTCATTAACTCTATCATGGTACAGTTAAACATGTCATGAGAACAGGGCCAACATGTTCCATATAATAACCCAACCCTCTAACTATATTCATGCTTTATTAACTGTATTCAATACATCTGAATATAAAGATGATAAAGAAACAAAGGGAGTTAAAATGCATCCTAAGGCACGCTGCCATTTACTGGTGTTTATATTAAACATTGCCTCTTTTGTCTTGTTCTTCTGCCAACATTAATGCCTAGCTAATGATGCAGATTGCAACTCCTGTGACAGAAGATAATTGCATAGGCATGGTTCCTTGAATTTACAATCTCTGCCAGCACAGTAAAGAAGAGAGCAGAAGGGACCAGAAATAAGCTAAGCACCAAGTGAAACCCCCCAAAACTTCAGCTTGATGCTTATTTGTGTATATGACTTATGAATTTGCCAATGGATGCAAACAAATTAATGTGATAGCAACACTAATCTAAACAAACTGTCAGGAAAAAATTCTTGACCAGATTCAAACCGGCTGACACTGCAATAATTATTCATAGCCTGGGTTTGCAACCATGCTAGATTAAGCTGAAATGGAGTGGCAGTTTGTAGTCCAGCACTGTCTTTTTATTTTGCATGAAATAAAATTATTAACATACATTGTTTGAGCATTGCACATATGTTACGTGAATGCAACTATTATATTTTATTTATTTGTGTTTAGTGTGTTGTATGAATACAGCTACAGTCAGAAGAGTAATGGATTTAGGACTAGTGTAATATAGTGCTTGAAGTAGTAGATTTTGATTAAGAGACTTTTAATTGAAATCTATCTGATTTACAAAATTGAAACCAGGAACGTAGGACATGCCTATCCTAACTCAAAGTTTGTTCTATATTTTCATCTTTGGAGAAGCAGCAGGTGGTTTTCCTGATGGTTTCATGAAATAATATAAGCTGGGGCCAAAGGTGCTTGTCTTTGGTGGTAGCACCTATTCTGTGGAACAACCTCCCACCAAGAAGCTAGATTAGCCCCTCCTTGGTAGCTTTGCAGATGTTGATGAAAATGAAGCTTTGGAGGACGGCATTTGCAGACTATATTGGGATTATGTTATCTATGCTTATAGTTTATATTTATTGTTCATTATTCCATTTTAAATTGAGTTAATTATTTAATGATGTTATATGCTTATTAACATGGACATTTCAATCTTTGGAGTTACTGTATCCTATTCTTATATAGGAGTCCTTGGAATTTACTGTATGGTGTTGATAAATACAAGTAAATGGTGAAAACAGGATAGCTCTCTACATGTACACCATCCAAATGGGAGTCTGAAATAGGTGAAACTGGATTTTTATTCCAGAAACTACCGGCTGTCAGCTTGCTAGTGAAGAACAATGCATTTTGTGGATAAACTGTGGAATTGATAGAAATCTGATCTCTCTGCCCTGTCTCTTATGCAATGTTTCTTCCGCATATGACAGATCTTATAACAGAATGTACAAATTAGTAACAATAACAACATAATAGAAATAAAAAACTGCAATTGGGTGTCAATGAACATAATCAGATGAGATTTTTGAAAGGATAGTTATAGTATATTATAGGAAAGCCATACCTATGATAGGCAGAGGTATCTATGAGGGCAAATTTCTCCAAGTTCAGACTTAGAACTTGAACCTGTTTTATTAAAAACTGAACTGGAGGAAAATTGCCAACTTATTGTATTTCCCTCAATCGCCATTAGCTCTTGCCATTACCATTAGTTTTTACAGTTAGTTTCCTCAAAGCATTCCTTACTTTCTTCCTCTGATAAGCAGCAACAACGAGAAGAACAGTAATACGTATGCAGGAAGATGAGGCAGGTTTTCTTCTTTCCCCCATTCTCCTTTGTTGTTCTATAATGTTAGCATTTCTTCATTAATCCTACATGAGCTTGGGAAAGCCTGCCCATCCTCTAAGAATAACTGGTCATAGATGGTTTCTCCCACACCACACAAAAAAGTATGCACACCACTGTTACACTTCCAGTGAGCTAATTGAGAGCCAGTTTGGTGTACCAGTTAAGGCATCAGGCTAGAAACTGGGAGACTGTGAATTCTAGTCCTGCCTTAGGCACAAAGCCAGCTGGGTGACCTTGGGCCACTCACTCTCTCTCAGACCAGGAAGCAGGCAATGGCAAACTACTTCCAAAAAAACTTGCCAAGAAAACCACAGGGACTTGTCCAGGCAGTTGCCAGGAGTAAAAAAACTGACTTGAAGGCAATTTTTCCCCCCTGTGACATAGAAAGCACAGAGCTATCAGATAAATGTGTGAATTTATGCCCATAAATATGTACGCTGTCTACAATATATAGCAGATTTCTGTATCAAGTGGTAAACACAGCTGTTCCCGGAGGATGTCAATGTATGTGTGAACTCACAGACATTAGGCATTAGTTGTGAGCTGCAAAGCTGGTTTTAGTAATGCATCATCTAATGGATAGTATATTTGCTTGTTTTTGTAGCAAATATCCCTTCTTTATGCCCTTAAAAAAAACAAACTACTACTACTACCCTGAGGGAATGGGAGGATGGAAGAGAAACAATTTACCTTAATGACATGGTTTGCTTAAGAATTAAGTGTTGATGAAAGCTGAAAGCTAAAGCTTATTTTTTAATTCACAGACCAGCTGCAGCACAGCATGAGAAGAGAGGGGGTTAGCTGTTTCATTTGCTATAACACCTTTTTCTGGGTATAGTGATGACTATACTCTTCAGTAATTCAGTTTAATTGAAATTCCATGCTTTTTAAATTCTAAGTCTTATATTGATCAACATATGTCAACTGTGGAAAATTGCACTAAATTGTGTTATGTTTATGGGGAGCGGTCAACTGTTCACTGGTGTTTGGAGCTAGCTTCTACCTACATAAGATTGGACCAGGATTAATACTGAATCTAGAATTGGATTTTCTTATCGTAAAAAACATGCAGAAAAGAAAAGTGGACCTGAAAGACAGCTAGATCATAAAAGCTGAGATAATCAATTTATTGCCAGAACAGCACTTTTTAAAAAGCAAGTATTTTATAATGGCAACTGAATTTCTTGGTGATGACATTGGAAGATCAGGACTGGATTGCACTCAATTATGCAATAATTAGAATAATTTCAACATGAAGCCATTGGGACTCAGAGTCACTTCAGTTATGATTAATTTTTTTTGTGGATATATTTTTCATAAGAAAAACTGCATGCAACAATGTTATACATGGAAAACATACTGTCAGAAAGATACTACCAACCCTAAGAAGACACTAGTAAAGTTAACAAGGGGAATTAAAAAAACAACAACTAATAGACAAGAAGTATTACAGAAAATGAAAGATTTTCTAAAATAAAAGACCACAGATTTTGACAAAAGAAATGGAAGAGGACAATTAGGGGTAATAATGATACATTAATAAATTGAGGACAATATCAGTGTAAATTTTAAGACCAGCAGATACTCATTGTTTACATAAAATACAAGACATAGCTAGAGAAGTGGTAGGAAGAAAAATGAATTAAATATGTCCGGGGGGGGGGTGTTGTATGGCTACCCCGCTTTCACTATGGAGAATATATAATGGCACTGAGGAAAATAGTAGCAGCAGAAGATGAAATTCTAGGCCTTACGGACATTTTTTGCATTCTGGGATGGTATTCTTTCAAGAGTTCTTAAAGAACTATAATGTGAAACAGCTAATTGCATGTCAAAATTAAGTAATCAAGATCTATTTCCATACAGAGGATGAAAAAGCAGTACATGTGTGTTTTAGTACAATGGGGAGGGGAGATTATTAAGCATATGGAAGGACAAACGTTGCTGAATATGCAATGAGATCATTTCTGAAAAGGTAAATCCTTTTTTACTTTTACAGTTCTTTGGGCATTATCAATGAATAGGTAGATAGGAATGGTGTAATCTGACTTTGCAAATTTATATTTTTAAAAAGCTTTTAACAAGTTTGTCACCAAGAGTTTGGTGAGAGATGGTTTCTGGGTACAAACAGAACTTTCATCAGGCTCAGCAGGGTCTTTAACTGGGCAAGCCAATCCATTAGCTAATAAACTTCTGTATTAGCCAGTGGATAGATTCCTGAGGGAACCTTTGGTGGGCCACAGGTCTACTCATAGGCTAGCAGAGCTCCATGCTACCCAACAGGTAGATCTGGTTGCCAGAGTCATTTTCCTAAGTAGGATTTCACTTTGATGTGATTTTTGAATCCAATATTTTTCCTCTAGATAAATCTTTAATTTTTAATTCAGGCTCTGTGGGCATCCTTCTTAAGTTGTTCATAAACAATCTAAATTTATGTATGAGAAATGAATGAATGAATGAATGAATGAATGAATGAATGAATGAATGAATGAATGAATGCTAGGCTGGCTAGTTGTGTTATCCAATTGTGAGGCAATCACTTCTAGGGTTTTTTTTGTTTTTTGTTTTTTGTTTGTTTGTGCCTTCCAGTCAGTCTTGACTCCTGGAAACTGCCTGGACAAGTCTCTGCAGTTTTCCTGGCAAGATTTCAGAAGTGGTTTGCTATTACTTACTTCCCAGGGCCAAGAAAAATTGACTGGCCCAAGGTCACCCAGCTGGCTTTGTGCCTAAGGCAAAGGTAGAACTCACAGCCTCCTGGTTTCTAGCCTGATGCCTTAACCACTACCCCACCATCTTCTTCTAGCTAAGAGCCAGCAAAGAAAGAAATTACAAGTAAAAGCAGCCAGGCTGTGCTCAATTAATGTTAAAAACCAAGCATGTACTGTAGCACCAGGGACAACTCAGTGGGAAGATGTTTTATTGGTGTGATTGGGCCAAAAAAGAGATCTCCACCTTAAATCAGTTAATTTCTTATAGTTGTTTTAAAGATTTTAAGAGATTGTGTTTTGAATATGATTTACTTACAACATTCACTTAGTAATATATTCAACTTGAAAAATGTATGGTCCGGATGCTTTCTAACAGATACAGTGTTTGAATGGAAACCAACAATTTAATTTTATAAGAAATTAAAAAGTAAAATAAAATGTAGTATTAGTTATGAATCTAAACTGTGATACAAAGAACTGGAATATCCAATGTTGGAGAAACAATGTGTCCAGATGTTAAGAAATTCTTAATTTTAAGAATGAAATTAATTCATCAGAAAATATTTTGTGTTAATTGAACCCCTCAAAGACTGTTAAAGGAGGGATGGAGATTAGATTTTTTGTGCTGGTGTTGCAAGAAATGTGAAGGCTTTTAAACTCATATGAGTCTTACCCAGCTGTAGCTTCCTTTTGGTTTCAAGTCATTATATATGCTAATACAATTTTGAAAATAAATATTATCATGAAAGACCTTAATGTAATATTGAATTATATTTATAAAATATGGAATTTGTCATCTCATGAAGAGCTTTGGTTCCACTGTGCCTGGGGTATGGTGAAGAGGATAATTTTATGTAAGTGGGATGAAACTTATTCTTCTGATATCAAGGAATACCCTCAAGGCACGAGCCTGTTACCCATTTTTGAAAAATCTTTGTATTCTAAAATGAGAAGGGAAAGCAATATGTTTCTATAAGAGAAATCAGGCAAACCCATACATTTCAGTAGCTAGACATGGAATGACTCCAGACATTCTCAGAGCACATGTCTGGAACTTGAGTTTACAATATCTAAGCCTGTTAGATCTGTTGAAAGTCCACCATCTGCCACCTGCAGCTTGACTTGCAAGAAAGAAGCTGTAACTGTCCCACTTCCAAACTTCAAATGATCTACTGATAAAGAAATGGCTAGTGTTAATGATACTATCAGTGCACTAATATTCTTGCAGTGAAAATATACCTGAATTTACACTACTCTGACCTACCATGAACAATGTGTAGTAATACAGACTTGCTTTGTCAGGGCAAGTCAAGTGCATGATTCACTAGCTAAAAAGAAATGCTGAAAGTTCTCCCAAACACCTTCATTTCTTAAGCCAAATCCTATCCATTCTACCCTAGTTCAACTACAGCAACAACCCATATTTCATTATCAATATGGCTTGTTGCTATAGCTCACTCCCTAGCCTTTTCAGATGAGCATTCTCACTTGCCAAATGATTACACTGCAGGTTTACTTTGACTCTTTAACTGAAGTGCCTCTCATGTAACACTGAGTGATAGGTGCTTCTGTGTCCCAAAGCATTCAA
This sequence comes from Python bivittatus, assembly GCF_059951505.1. NCBI lineage: Eukaryota > Metazoa > Chordata > Lepidosauria > Squamata > Pythonidae > Python > Python bivittatus. The sequence continues at coordinate 46,774,928 of NW_028277098.1, read as the reverse complement.
AAACATCTCTGAAAACACACACATCTGCACGCACAGGCATTGCTTAATTGACGCTCTTTTCACAGATCCTTCAAGTCACCTGTAATATCAAGTCATTTAAGTAATATTTTCACTACCTATTTCCTGAGCTAGCTAGCAATCAGTCCTCCCACACAATGAAAGAAAATGTGTTTGGAGGGTGGGAAGCTTTAGAAAAATGGCACAAAAACTGTCAGTTTCCTCCAATGGCAGACAACCTGCCAGTTTTGCTGAATTATGTTCACTGACACATAGTTGGCAATAATGTTTACAGGCAAAAAGCTCCAAACTCTGACAGCAAAGTATTTTTTCTATAAATCAATACAATGAAAGAGATCAGTCTAAGGTAGAGACAGAAATAGTATTACCCTATACATGGTTCCTCAGATATAAGCATCATTAAGTTACATTAGTTACTCCCAGGGCAGTGTACCTTAGCCTATATAAATGCATTTTCTGCCCATATCTTTCCTGTTACATCTTTTTTTTAAAAAACTCATAAAAGAAAGGGGAAAACATAAATGAATGATACTACTTTTTGTTCCCTAACAACTATTACATATAGGCAAAAATAGCTTTAATTTAGCCATATCTTATAGTATTCATAGGACCATTTATGAAAGGAAACACACAATAAAATTCCCCAAATATCCAGGAGCACGTGATTAAAAATAAACATTCTAATTGTCCACATAGGTGCAGCCAGTGAAGAAGCCATACATATTTGCTGGATGTGGGGAGATACTTCCAGAATCTGGGATCTAACACACAAAAGGTCATTTTTGCATTCTTACTTTATCAGTATCAAGTTCAGAATTTTTGCTCTATCTGACGTATGAATGATAAAACATCCCTTTGGGTAGAAGCCATTTGTAGTATACCTAGATGTAGGAATTTGCAAATTTTAGAAACGCCAACGCATATTCCAAAACATGAAAGATAAATTAATTTGGCATTAACTAGTAAAACTTTCCCAGTTCATTCTCTTACTTTATAAATCTAATGGATGTTAAAATGGGGGGAGGGGGGTGTTGAACAAATAGCGTCAAGTTCAACCTCTTGCTGAACACCTAGCAGTGTTAATAATAAATAAATGTTAATGAAAGGAAATAAAGAAGGGGGGAAAAAAAGACTTGTGAAGCTTAAATGCACATAGAAGCAATTGTGCAGTCATGTGCAAATAGCAGACCCATGCACTCAACAAATTTCATATGATCTGGAAAGCCAAAAAACTTTCAGCCTCAGTGGACAGTAACCATGGTAGAATGAGCCTAACTTGCATCTGACTTTGATTCTATTTTTGTTTCTCATGGTTTTTAATACACTTGCCACCATTTCCATTCAATATTCTCAGGTTTCCATAATCACTAGTAATCACTCTAGCAGAAAGTAATATCCATAACAAATCAGCCGAGAGATGCAAACTGAGAAGAAAATACCATAGCTTTTTTTTACATAAAACAAAGGCGAGACACGAGTCTTGAATACTGCTGTGAATAGTTGGCACATGTTCACTTTGTTCCATCCTTTGATTCAGTCTTTGAATATATAAAGTGAGTTCAAGAGTGTCATGGAATAATCAACAGATTAATCAGGATCTCATCTTCAGAAATATTTGTAATACCTTCAAGGGACATGTAGATGCTTGGACAACATAGGGCATCTTCATGTAATGGCTTTGCATCAATTTGGATCAACTTCAGAACTATGCAATTGGGCACACTGGGTGGTTCTGAGAGCTGAGTCTCCCCCCATCCCCCATCCCCCAGTTCCACTGTGGTTTATTTAAAACTGAAGGAAGCTTGTGTTCTGTTTACAATGCTGTGGTTCTGTAGAACTTTAGTGAAGTCAGTTTCTAATAAATAGGACTTTTACTCACCCCACCTCCTCATGTAAAAAAAAATAAAAATGAATGAATGGGGAATGATGAGCTACAGAGCAGTTACCAACCACTGTAAATATTGATAATGGGAACTACTGCACAGCATGAGATGAAAACGTCCATTGTCTAGTAATTGTTTACAATCACAGATGTCTATTATTTATCTGGTAGTGACCAACACTACCTATAATCAGGACTTACAAAGACATACTCCTTATATTTTGCACTTCAGCTTTCCTTAACCCCAGCCAGGACAGGCAATGGCAGGGACTGTAGAACTTGTCATCTGCAGGGTATCAGATTGCTTACCCCTGCTCTAAAGCATATACTGATTGGTGTCATTTGTACTAGTAAAGCTGAAAATTTACAAGGTTCTGATGAGATGGAAACTTCTTGACTTCAGAACTATTTATTTCAGTTTTGATCCACCTGCTGTGCAGCTATAACAGAAACTTTGTTTCAGGCACATCTTTCATCCTCTAGCTTCCCCCAGCCCAACACACACAATGCAAATGATATTGGCATGGCTGCATTCTGTCTACAACAATCTGAAGACAGGAATGTTTCACAGATCTCTGCTGGAGAGCACACTGAAACAGGTACCATCAACTCCTATGCAGATGATCACCGAGGTGACTTTAGAAAGAATACTGTCATCAACAAACCACAACAGTGCCCACAGAAACAGGAAGAGGGAAGCATTTGAAAATACCAGAGAAAACTAACCCCATGCTCTTGCCAAATGCCTAATAATTTTGGCTTTCCAAAATATAAAGTTGGATTATTCTGCTCAAGTATCAAAACAAGTAATTAACACAGCTAATTAATGTCATGAACAGCAGTCAAAAGAATGGTATTTTAAATTCTGGATTTCAAAGCTTTGCTAATTGTGGGCCAATGCTGCTAAGCACAGGGAGGGTGAAACTGGTTGCACATTGCAGTACAATTTTATAGTGTACCATCAATTAGCAGCATCACAGGGAATGCTCATTTGCATGATTCATTTGTCTAATCTGTACAAAAAGAGAAGGAAAGGAGAGGGAGAGAAATCACACTCCTTAATGTATGCAGTATCAATTTTTTCAAATAATTTAAAACATGGCTGGAAATGATTGTGGAAAACAAATTATCCATCTTGAAAGTGCACTGACATCCAGTGTTTATTTTCCTTCTCGGACTTATTCAAAAGGCAAAAGCAGGAGAACATGAAATAGGGCACAACAGTAACACAAAATTGCAGGACAAGACTAAAACCTTTCTTGAGAGCCTAATAGCGCCGTTTTCAGAAGGAACATGATTTGCTTGTTACTCATCTTGATATGTCTTGTACACCATTCCTATAGTGTACATGTCCAAGAGCATCCACAGTGGATGTAAAGATAATGAAGATATAGTCTTGGATTTTTTCCCAATGAGAGGGGGAGCATCCTTAGAGATATTGCCTGTTTGAATATGCTTATTTACAACTGTTACACATACTAAAATGTATTTAGCTGTTTCCAACAGGAAGATCCTTCATTTATCTTCTGAAAAATGTCAAGACCAGAAGTAAAATTCAGCAAATGGTCCCATTCCTGCCAGAGAAGAACAACACCAATCTCCTAGCCTGGAGCTCAAGGTCTGTAGCAAATCCCTTAGTTCAACAACGTACTCAGTCCTAATTTCAGAGAATCATTATTTCCAACTAGTGACATGTGTGTATGAAAGTATTATGAACCCAAATCCCCAACATGGACTTTGCCTTTTTTCATTTAGTTGCATACTGTAATGTGGTAACATTTTCATTGAGCTATTCACCACATATACCTTTCCCTGACAGTAGTCATCAGCTCTAATTTAAGGAATGTATCTGAAGGAGAGGGGGAGAAGTGTATCACAGTAGACATCCCTTTATTCTTCCATACAACTGCCATTGCCATTTTAATGTCCTTTTGTCCAGAGTGGAGCAGATACACTGTTTTGTTCGTTTTAATTACTCTAAATAATTTAGTGGTTTTAACTACTTCACTTCACAACCTTTACATCAAATCATTTGTGAACCCTTAACAATAATTGGTTCTCCTAATACAGATCACCAGGAGTCTCACTGTTTCTTTTCCCTCTGTCAATTATTCCTACCATCTGCTCTGTCTTGTTTTTTAATGTAGTACAAATCCATACAGGAGCTTTCTTGTTATCCCATGGTTGCTACTTTCATTCAGTCAGCAATCTTCAGTGAGAGGAGTTTGTCAAGAACTTTTGAAAGACAAAGCAAATAAAGTTGATCAGATCACTATGACCTAAGTGCTTGGTAAAATACAATCTAATTTACAGAAGTCATGTTATCCATTTATCCTTAAACAGAGGCTTAGTTAACTGGCCTGTAATTCACAGGCTCCAGCCATATGTATTCCAGTTTTCTGGTATAGAAGAAGATCTTAAATATATTATATATATTTTCATTAAAAGTTCAGCTATTCCATATTTGGATGCTTTAAGAATTTCCAGATACACTCTATTAGAATCCAGAAATCTGTTTGTTTTCCCAGTTCCAAAAAGATTATAATTTCTCCTCTGTCATCTCTATTTGATACAGTTCCTAAAACATCCATTTTGAAAATACCAGGTTATTTCTGCCAAACATCTCCTAAACTGAAGATAGATCTAAAAATTCATCTGCTTACTCTGCAACCAACTGACCAACTGCTTCCTAAGCAAATTCTTCTTCTGATGTATTTTTTTTTTAATTGTTGGTTTCAATATTGTTAGTGCTAGGCTTTTCATTCCCCGTCCCTCAAATATCTCCTACTGGACAGTATCTCCTGTGTCTGCATCCACTTTGTGCAATTTTGTATTTCTTGAAAGCATTCATCTCTTTTCTATTGCATCATTCCCGTCATTAGATTTTTCAGTTTCTGTTTCATCCTCACTTCCATTCTTAACTCTTTTCTCACTTACATCTCCCTTCCAGCAATATATTAATTCATCTTCTCCTTACCCTTAGTTAGCTTTCCATTCCATTCTCTGTGTTTTTGTATTGATAAACACCTCTTGAAGGCAACAAGACAGTTTTTGAACTTTATCCATTATAAATTCCTTCTTTCCTAATAAGTATCCTTATTACACTACTCTGATACACATCAGATCTCCAAATCTCTATCCTTCTTCTAAATAAAAAGTTCTGCCTGACTACCCAGTCTCTTCAATCTTCACTTAAGACATTGTCTCCTTTTCAAAATCTGATTAAGTGCTGGATTTTAATCAACATTTTCTCTCTTTATAATTTTGATTACAGTGCTGTGTTTCTGTGCAGATACTATTTCAAGCTGGAAAAGACTATGGAGGTTTCTGAAGCTCTACCTCAAAAGCCCCAAAGTTTCAAGTCTCAGTTCATTAATTGTGACTAGTATCCTTTAGTAAATCCATATTTTCCTTGCTGTCTCTCATCTTCTTCCCATAGCAAAATTTGGATGTTATGTTTTTAGGTTGGAAGTTGTCATTTGCTTCCTTATGACACTGTAAATATAAAGTGGTCATTGGTGATACTAACAACTAATAGAATAATTACTATTACCACTATGACTAATCATAGTAATAATTCTAATTAAAATAAATCTATCATGATCATCTATCACAAAACAATGGTGAAAAACTTAACATGCAACTTAGAGTAGTTTCCTTTGAATTCTTGAAACTATTATTACTTTTAAAGCATAAAGCTGTAATGAAGATCTATAGACTCAATCTCCTGAAGTCCCAGTTTGAATCCCTGCCTTCTTTTTATTAAGCTCTGTCTGCTTTTGCCCACTCCATCATCCTTAGTATTAAAAAGAACATAAGTTGCTTTCTTCATCCTTTATAAAAAGATTTTCATATCAGGTAGCAGATTTTGACAAAGTGCCTAAATAACAGGCATCTATTTTAAAAGGTGTGCTTTATATGGCACTGCTATCAGTTTTTATAGTAAAAAAAAAATGTGTATGTAAAGGTCAGATTATAATCAGCACGAGGAATCAGAAGGCCTGATAATCATCTTGTTTATTATGCATCTGAAAGACTTTAATGATGTTGCTCTTCTCCAGAACCTGGAATTCAGCATGCTGTACCTGCTGAAATCAAATGATTAGTCCAAAATGACATCTATTTATACCATGTGTCCAGGTTACTCTTTAAATACAAAACTGGTTAGCTTCCAAAGAATCAGTGAAATGCTATCTCAATCATTCATAGTTTTTATTATAATTTATTTACTTCAGTCCAGTGATTTATATTTTTACAGATTTTCCACTCAAATTACATTTTATGTAAGGGCCAAAATACACATTTCTTTGGAGAAATTGCTAATAATTGTGTCTTTAAAAAAAAAAAGCTGAAAAGGGAGTACATGGAACAAGAGTTAGAACGTATTTCATGAGGGAGAGGGGGGGGGCGGAGGTAGGTAGAAGAGCTTTTAAGCTTCTGCCCACTACTGTGGTCCCAATCTAGATTAGGGTGTTTGCACTAGCCATTTACACTACTTACGAAATGATCCACTGAAACTAATGGAGAGCTTTTTCTCTAGGACAACTTATTAAAATTAGAACTGCTCTAAGTTTCAGATTCATTTTGGATCTGGCAGAAAAGACAACAGTCATCCACCCTGCTCCACATGATCTACCAGACGAGGAGCTTTACATAAAGTTTGGATCAATCTCTATTGTATCGTAATCAATACTATAAAGTCATGCTATACTATTCATTACACTTACATTACATTTTAATAAACCAGTCTAAAAAAAACCAAGTCATATAACCCATATTGTAGATATTGGCTATTATTAATCAGCATTTTAATGACCCATAATTACATCCATTTATGGCTCCCAATAGGTAAAGCAATAATTAAAGGTCCAGCCAAATAACCATAAGAAATAATGAGTATCTTCTCAGAGCTAAAATTAATTGTATATCACTAACTTATTAGGCTAAAGCTTCTCATTTACAAGGTCATACATGCAAAAATACTAGTTAAAGATAGACACTGTGCCCCAGGAGAAATTTAACAGTGAAGAAACCAGTTTAGCTGAGATAATGCTGCTTACTTTTGGCTCACTTATATTAAATTCTCAAGTTGGCATAGGTTGTATCTTTACATAATAGTTCATTATTTTTACTTTTTAAAAAGTAGCTGATGATCATACATCCAGCTACTATATTTGTATACAAATATATATTTTTTTATTTCTTACTTATCTTGATAGGTTTACAGTGGTACCTCAGGTTACGAACTTAATCCGTTCCGTGACTCTGGTCGCAACCCGAATTGGTCGCAACCTGAAGCAAATTTCCCCATAAGGTTCAATGTAAATATGGTTAATCCGTTCTGCCCTCCAAATTTGGTCGCAGTCCGAAGCAAATTTCCCCATAAGGTTCAATGTAAATACGGTTAATCCGTTCTGAAACATATGCATTTTATTTTTAAACCAAAAAAACATTAAAAAAAGTAAAGTACAGCACAATATGAAGAGGGAGAATGGGGTGGGGAGGCAGTTATTGTTTGGAGGGAGAGTCCCCCTCCAAAAGGACATCGGGGAGATCTCCTTCAGGGGTTTCCTCTCTTCTTTGCCTCTTAGCTGCAGGCTCAGTTCTGGGGAAAAACCTGTCTAAAGTCAGTTGTTTTTTCCTGTGCTGCATAACCCTCCGGAAATGAAATTGCCATGCTGACAAGCACACCAAAAACCTTCCAAAATGCCACAAAACACACCACAAGGCTCACCGAATGTCTCCTTGCTACTGCGATCTCGCCCACAGGAAGCCACAACCGCATGGCAGCAGGGAAAATGGCCGCGGATCCGGTTCGTAACCCAAGGCGGAGTTCGCAAACCGAGGTAATTTTTTGCGGCCGGAGCTGGTCGTAACCCGAAAAGTTCGTTAACAGAGGCGTTCGTAACCCAAGGTACCACTGTATTTTATGGTTGGTCGCACAGTCAACCAGATGTTTAGACTGGATTTGGCATTTTTATATTCCTATTGAGTCCTTCCCAAGGATCTGGGATAGGAAGATGATGTTGTCTGACGGAGTTAAAGGTATCGTCACAGGATATAACTGCTCCAAGTAAAGCTGCCTTTTGCAATTGACTGATGGTGATTTTGTCAATGCTTCAAGGGGTGCTCCAGACATTTTGGGATTGCACCTAAGGTGCCTATAATTATGGATACTATCTTTGCTTTCTTTTGCCATTTGTTCTACTTCTATTTGCAGGTCTTTATATTTTGTGATTTTCTCCAGTTCTTTCTCTTCTCTTCTGCTGTCTCCAGGTATTGCAGTATCCACTACCCAGACTATTTTGTCTTTCTTATCAACAGTTGTTAAGTCTGGGGTGCTGTGTGGCAGGTGCTTGTCTGTTTGAATTCTAAAGTCCCAGAGCATTTTAACTTCTTCATTTTCTATTACTTTGTCTGTTTTGTGGTCCCACCGTTCTTGCTTGCAGGCAAATAGTATATTCTGCAGATATTCCAATGTACCATTGTTGCTACTTTGTCATGCTGTTGTTTGTAGTCAGTCTGTGTGATCTTGCAGCAGCTAACTAGGTGGTCCTTTGTTTCTTCAGCTTCTTTGCAGAGACAGCATTTGCTGTTTGTTGCTGTCTTCTCAATTCTGACTTTATATGCATTTGTTCTTAAGGCTTGATCTTGTGCAGCCAGAATTAGCCCCTCTGTTTCTTTCTTCAACTTTTTTGCTCTTAGCCATTGCCAGGTCTTATTGGTCTCTGCTTTGCCTGCTAGTTTTTTTGTGTACTGGCCATGTAATCCTTTGCTTTGCCATGTCTCTTTTCTATTCTTCATTTGGTCTTTCTTATAGGCCAGTTTGGTCTCTTTGGTATTCATGGTGTACTAGCTTTTGTCTACCTAGCTTCAGTGCATCTTCACTGTCATTCAGATTTTATTCCAATGCCCTTTTTTCTTCTTCCACTGTCTGGTGTACTTGCAACATTCCATGCCCACCTATGCTCCTTGGTAAGTAGAGTCTGTCAGTGTTGCTGCATGGATGATTCATTGTCATTATTTTTCTGGTCTTCCTATCCAGGGCTTTCAGTTCATCTTGAGTCCAGTCCACTATTCCAGCTGTTTATCTCATGACTAGAATTGCTCTGGTATTAATCACCTTGATGGTATTTCCGCCACTGAGTTTGGACTTTAAATCTTCTTCGCTCTTCTGATGTATTCACTACTAACCTTCTTCTTGACTTCAATGTGTTTGATGTTGTCAGCTTGAAGGATGCCCAGGTATTTGTAGTGATCTTCTTCATCCAGACTCTTGATGTTATTTCCATTGGGCATCTTGATTCCTTCAGTTTTCACTATGTTTCCCCTGTTGATGGTAAGGGTGGCACATTTGTCCAGTCCAAACTCCATTGCAATACCTTGGCTGTATATTTGGACCGTGCTGAATAGCAATTCCATTTCAGATGGTGTTTTTCCATACAGCTTCAGATTGTCTAGGTAAAGGAGGTGGGATAACCTGACAGTTGTTTTTGATGTTTGGTAGCCATGGCCTGACTTGTTCAGTATTGTTGACACAGGAATCAATGCAATGACAAACAGTAGTGGTGATAGTGAGTCTCCTTGAAAGATTCCTCTCTTGAAGTTAACCTCTCCCAGTCTATCATTATTGGCCAGCAACTGTGTCTTCCATTGTGCCATTGATCTTTGCACAAAGCTTCCGATGTGTCTACTGACTCCTGTTATGTCTAAGCACTTGATTATCCAGTCATGTGGCAGGGAATCAAATGCCTTCTTGTAAGTAATCCAAGCTACATTCAGGTTGGTCTTCCTTCTCTTACAGTTTTCCAAAATCATCTTGTCAATTAGGAGCTGGGTTTTGTTTTTTGTTTTTTTGGTCCCTCTGCTGTTTGGGCGGTTTCCTTCTTGCTCAGATGTAAAGAGCTTGTTTTCAACTAGGTGCTGTTTGATTGCATCAACTACCACACCAGTTAGCAATCTGAAAGTTGTTGGTAAGCAGGTAATTGGCCTGTAGTTGCCTGGTGCTGCCCATTTTGTTGGATCTTTCATTATCAGGTAGGTTTTGCCAGATGTTAATTAATCTTCAATTTCACCTCCTTGCAGTATGTTGTTAAACTGCTTGGCAATGAGTGGGTACAGACCAGTCAGATGTTTCAACCAAAAGCCATGCAGTTCATCTTCAGCTGGTGCTGAACAATTCTTGATCTTCCTTGCCCTTTTCCACCATTTCTGCTGTTACAAGTTCTTTCATTTCAGTTTCTTTTGTATTCTTATCTACCTCCTTTATCCAAGCTGCATTCTTGTTTTATTTCTTTGGGTTGTCCCATGTCTGTGCCCAGAACTGCACTGTTTCTTCTTTGTCAGGTGTTGACTGGTTCATTGCAGTCTCTCCACTGATGGATTGGTAGAAACATTTCTGATTCGACTGAAATTGGAGATTCTGCTTGTAGTGCACAATTTGAGATTCATATCTGCTGATCATTTTGGCTATGACTGTTTGCTACTTTATTATTTCCAGAGCTTCCTTGATCTTCCTTGTTTCTAGGTGATATTTCTTGATCAGGTATTATTTGGTCTTTTTGTTCTTCAGCTTCTTTTCTTCCATCTATTCTAGCTTGCTTGCGTCTGACCTTAGCATGCTGATCTTATTTTCCAACCTGATCTTCCATTTTGGTGGTGCACTGTTTGGCTTTTTTTCTTTTTTGTTGATTTTGCATCCAAGGTATTCAGTATAATGCAGCCGTGCAGTACATCAGTTGGTTCGTTTCTTACAGTGAGCTGGTGCTTATATTTGATATTACAGTATTGGCATCGTTTAATACCTGTGCTGGCTTTTTTTTTTTTTTGTAACAAGTTCAATGCAGGTAACCTTATTCTGTTGCTTTTGTGCTGTTCTAGGTGCTCAGTTATTCTTTGTTTCAATTCGTTGTTTTTTTTTTAATTCAAGGGCTTTGTGCTTTCTGAGGAGAAGGGTCTACTGGCAAGGAGGAGCTTCTTCCGACAAGGCTTCGATTTCTTTATCCTGGGTATACCTTTGCAGTGCTTCCAATTCTACTTCTGTGAATACCTTATTTCATTTATAAGTCAATGTTGATCTGCTAGCCTCTATTCTGTTATTTCTGATACTGTATGTTGTTCTTTCCAGAACTGGTGCATTCTTTCCAGATATCCTCTTCTTGTTGGACTTGATTTGTAATAGCAAATCATTATTTCTTTGTTTTCAATCTTTATATATTTGTGATGGGTAAACAAGTTTTCTTCCAGTAGTTACGTTTATATTATTATTATTATTATTATCATTATTATTATTATTATTATTATTATTAAAAACAAAGGTGCATTTTCAAAAAAGATAATATCAATAAATGGACAGAGAATTACTGAAGTTGTACAATTAATGCTCAATGTAACATTAATAGAAGATAAGATATATCTAGCAAAGTACATTGAATTGTTTCTATAATAGAAAAAGAAATATATTTTTAGCTTAATGCCAAAGTCTCCACTATATTATTATTTATAACTGCTAAAAAAAGAAAAAAGAAAAGAAAAACACCCCTAAAATTAATATAGGATAAGTATTTAATTTCTGACTTCCCTCTTCTTTGTACTCCAACTGATTTGCAGTACCTATTAGTATAAACTTTAGAAACCATACTCTAAGTGTTTGTATTTACCTTGCTGTGTAATTTATAATATATATGATATTCCTGGTTAAATTTAGATAAACTTCTGTTATGTATACTGTATGTATTGTTAATTTCGCCATTGCTGCATATTCTCCAAGTTTAAGTTCCCAATCAGATATTATCAATACTATGTCATTTTTCCAGTTTTGCAAAGTTTGTCCTCACATGTCCTATAAACATGTATCTTAATAAATTATGTATGTGTTATTGAAATGTACTGGAATTATACCCAATTTAAAAATTGTAGTTTCAGACATACAAATATTTTCACTATGAGTCAGATGCAGTAACTAAATCCTTGCAACTAGGTCAAACGGTTACCTGTGCTGACTCCTACTAGATGCAGGAGTGCAAGAGACAAGAACATATACACACCAGCATTTCTAATGCTTACTCTGTTTTGCAATGTAATCACAATAAAGTAACAAACACCTCAACAGGTATTAGTGTTATATATGTTTTATATTTATTTCACAGGTTAGGCTGCTTAACCTTCAGCTACATAAGCTCACTGAGTGATTTTGGGCCAGTCTCTTTCAACTCAACCTATCACTTCATTAGAGGAAGAGAAGTAGGGTGCGCATGACACTGACTCCTGAATGAAAGCTGCAATATATTTCTATATAATTAATAAGCAGCCAAGGAATTAGGTTATTCTTGATCTCTGCTTTATTTACATATTATAAAATAGAAATGTTTCTTCCCATTACATAAGGAATAGCCTCAGTTACATAAGACTGCACAAAATTATTCTCCTTTCACCCTTATCAGCTACATCTTATAACCTTCTGACAATGCACCACATCAGTATTAAGAAAAAGGCACAAGGTATGGAAAATTGTATATATTGTGTGGTTTCCTCCCATAGACTGGCAGAGAAAAGATTCCTCATAGTATGATGAATGCACAGTAGTTTTTCTTTTGCACCAGTGAGAGGTTCATCAGAAGATGGCTGGCTTTCAGCCAGCTCAACCCCTTCCCCCAGGGCCTTCTGAAGCAATAACTATTAATATGTTACTCGCCATTTGTCTGATGCATTTCCTTGCTCCACATCCATCTTTGGAGAGCTGACTTTCATTAACACTTCAAAAATAATTTAAGCTTTTCACTGTGAAGGTTAGAAACTTTTCACAGCTCAGAGTTAATAGCTCTGCTGTTTATATGCTATAATGTCTCGATAACCTTTTCAAACTCACAGTGGCCAGCAGCTGAGACCTGTTCTTGCTATTTTTGTTCCCAGAAAGTAACAGGATAACTGTAGTGACTTTCTGCCTCTCAATGGGCATTTCTCCTCTTCAGGGTCTGTCTGTCTGTCCGTCTCCCTCCCTCCCTCCCTCCCTCCCTCCCTCCCTCCCTCCCTCCCTCCTTTCTTTCTTTCTTTCTTTCTTTCTTTCTTTCTTTCTTTCTTTCTTTCTTTCTTTCTTTCTTTCTTTCTTTCTTTCTTTCTTTCTTTCTTTCTTCATATTCAGGTTAACAGAAAAGGCCTCACCTTTTCTTATGCACTGAAAGGCAACCTGTATTTTCCAAGAGAAATCCACTAGTCCAAATGAGTTAAAGAAAAACCTGGCTCCATTCTACTGATGATCTGGGGCAGGGGGAGGAAGGAAGAAAATCTCATGATCTGTGTGGCTGTGTATGTGCATGTATATGTAGCATGAGGGCTCTTTTCATTTGTGGGAAGGCAGAGTTTGTCTTAAGGGGTTGGAAGGCAGGCTACATTTACAACACACACAACACAAACCTTTTAATAGGAGACTAGGGGGTCAAAGCTGGCTTGACACCATCTTATGTTTTGTAAGTGTACCTGCACAATAGAAAACCATGCTAAGGCATGAGATTTTAGATAGTACACATAGATTGTGCAAACAAGATAACATACGTACATATTGAGGTAGACAATATCCCTCAAATACGGAACCTGTTTCCCTTCATAGTTCCTGATCATCTGTTGTCCTTCTCAAAATGTCCTCTGAACAATGTTATTGTTCATCTTCACCTAAAGTTTTTCAGTCTAGCACACAAACCCTTTCCACTTATGTTGAGCTTGCTGTGACCACTTCAGTGCTGTACAGTCACTGCTGTATATTTCAAATCAAATCAATGGGCTCACAGGTAATTATGAAGCTTCTCAAGGGCATAGATAATGGCAGAGCATTCTTTCTCTAATACTGATCAATGAGACTCCCTCTTTGATATTCTTACACAGGAACACCACCAAATAAGGAGTTTGGTCTGTGCCTGTTTGTATTAACACAGCTTCAGAAGCAGCAGTGGTCAATGTGAATGAACTGTTTGTCAAAGTCTGGAGCTTGTAGGACAGAGCAACTACTAATGGCTGCTTCCAGTTGCTCAAATGTAACCTAACATTCTTCAGACCATAACAATACATTGAGTTTGTTCTTCCAGTTTAGATCCAACAGGGCTGCTTTAATTTGGCTGTACTTGGGCACATACCTCTGGTAATTCCCAACTTGCTCCAATAATTATTGTACCTGTCTTTTCTTTGTAGGTAAAGCTATTCCTGTGCAACCCATATGTTTGCTTCCAGAGGTGATATAGTCTCATGGACTGCCTAATGTCCCCCATAGACTACTAGGTTGGCATTTCTTGGCCTTGATAGTGAATTCAGCCTCCTTATGTGTCAGCTCAACAGTTCCAGATGTTCAAAGTACTGCTCTCAAATGGTTGAAAAGATGTTGTCATATAAATATGCCATGACAAAGTCATTTAAATGTCTCAGCAACTCATTTGTTAGTCTTTGGAAGGTTGTAATAAGATTCTGAAGATCAGACAGGATTATGTTAAATTCAAACAACTCATGGTACATAATAAATGCTGGCTTATGTTCATCTTGTTTTGTCAAGGACACCTGCCAGTATAATTTGCTCAGGTCATGTATGTAAACATGCCCGTCTTCTTCTAGCTGTTCCTACAGGTTATCAGTGCAAGGTATGGGGAACTGGTCTGCCTCAGTTTTCTTATTTAATTTGTTCTCATCCACACAAATATGGATTTTTTTTCCCCAGGCTCAGGGACCAGGATGATCAGGGAAGCCCATACACTCTTACAGGATTACCCTCACTGCCTGCATCTCTTTGATTTCCTTTTTAGTGGCCTAATATTGCCCTGGGGCTGCCAAGTAATCCCTTCAACACGTTGACTGACTCCCCTGGGTCTACAGTCATAATGGCTAGCTTAATAAGTCCTGGCTACACTGTGAACAGTACAGCATATTTCTGGCAAAACAGGCGAGTGGTCTCCTTTTGTTTATCAGGGTAGGAGCCTATGAAATTTCTTCTACCTACTCCTCTAATGAACTCCCAAAGAGGTACCATCTGAAACTTGCATGATTTCTACCAGATCCCAGGAGATGTTTAATTTCATTTATTCTTTGGAGTGGAGGGGCTGAGGATGTTCCCATGGTATAGTTTACATTTGAGCCTGGTTCCTAGAACCTCTGTACTTCTGTGTCTCACCTTCTCTTTTACATGTTAAGGACCCTTCGAGGCAACTTGGCTTGGTGTGCACCAATCTGAGGACCAATACCTCACCTTCTGACTCAAAGTTGCATTCCCTGGCATGCAAATTATACCAGTCCTTCTGTTCAGCTTGGATGTCTCTCAGATATTTCTCAGAAAAGGACTTTCTCAGAGTGAAAAAGTCTCTCTCAGAGTGTTCTGTAGCTGCTGTGCAAAGTCCAAGATGTTTACTCCTGAAGGATTTTCTTCTCCCTCCCAATGATAACAAATCATTTGTCTGGTGATGGCACGGGACTGATGTGAGTAGCTCATTTTCATCTGTGATACTATGGACAATAGTTGGATATTGATAGGTGAGACCTTGGGGGAAATAGAAATGTGTCAATGGTACCTTGACATTGATAAGTGAGAAACGCTTGGTGGAGAGTGTGGCTCCAGTATTTCTGTAGCCATTACTGGATTCCCATCCACTATTACAACTTCTCTTTTCATGAATGGAATGATATCCACCCTAAATTTAAATAAATCTTTACTGGGAGGTTCCTTTGGTCCATGGCTTTTAGACTTAATCTGTTTACTACAGGTGGCACTTTAAAACAATCTTTCTTGAGACAATTCTATTTCTTCTCTATGTTTGAAGCATTTGAAGGCAGGTCAGTCATAAAGTTTGCCCCTTGGTGTAGTTTGCATGGCACTGCACATGATGTGGTTGGTGCTGGATGTTTAGTAGTCCTTGTATTAACCCTGACTGGCCATGTTTCCTTCTTCCTCAAGACTAACTTTGGGGTGGTACCGTTGACATATTTCTATTCCTCCCGAGGTCTGGAATCGGCCATCTTTCCACTGCTTCTATGGTATAGGGTCACATTAAAAAGACTTTATTATAGATCTATAGCTCACACTATACTGATTCCTACAGTAATTAAAATGTAGGACATTTTGGCAGATTAGAAATAGTCATGAAGAGTTAACAGATCAGTTAAAAAAGATGAAAATGTAAAAGAAATGCAATACTCCAGAGATGGTATAGCTCTTTGCAAAATGTCCGGAATGACACTTGAAAGACATTTTATATTCTGTATTATTACAGATTATAAGAAATTCTAGAGAGAAACTATATATCTGCTTGAATACAACCTAAAGTATGGAATTGAGGCTGATATTACACATAATTTCCTAACTTGTACAGCCAAGTAAGATCATAAGACAAAGAGACTTTAGGATAACACAAGAAATAAGACAAGAAAGTCAAACTCAGAATTCAAATTCCTGCTTAGATGTATTACCTATTTATAGAATCTTCTTCTTGAAAAGATCTTCTTTCTTTTCTTTACTGCTATTTATCAGAAGCTGTTGGGAAGATGGAAGTCCAGTTCCTTACCCAGCCTCTTTAAATACACGTCTCCCAAGTTCTACCCTTTATCCTAAAATGACCAAATGGTTTATAGCTCCAGGAGAGAGAGAGAGGGAAAGGGAGAGGGAGAGGGGGAGAGGGAGAGAGATGTATACCAGACCAAGAACCTCTTTCCCTTTATGGGGATATGTACTGACAACCTGGCATAAGGAGCCAGGCTAAATTCACAACATATGTAAATAAAATTTGCATTTTGTGAATATAAATCTAGGAATATTCTTTTCCCTAAGTCCAAAGGTGAAAAAGTAAAGACAGTTTAACTTCATCTGTATCTTGGCTTGCTTTTGATATCTGATCACTCTTTATGATTATTTGTAATCTGCAAAAATATCCTACATCTTAATTACTGCAGGAATTGGTATAGTGTGTGCTATGTATAAAACCTAGTACTCATTAAAGAGAGCTACTCAGACATACAAATGCCCAGCTGATAGGCAAATAATCACTCAGCCAGGTAACCCACGAGGATATCTATACATTTTCCACTCCACAAATTTGGCTTGAAAATTGGCCCAGTTCTTAAGCATTCCCACCTTCCAAGCAATCAACTGAGCGTAATTTACCTGACTGCTGTGGCTTGACTTCAGCACTATTAAGTCCATCAAATACATTAACACTTCCCTGAAATTTCCCTTCATTGAACCAGACAAAAGTATTGCCTCTTTCATCATGCCTTATCCCAAGCTCAATATCAAAGCTACAAATCCTTATTTTGAGCACTACAAGTGTCCTGGGTTCAGGAATCAGTAATTCTTGGTATTATTTCTGCTCTGTCTTGATGCCTAAATCCTGCTTCCAGAGCCAGAGTCCTCCTCATACTTTTCCTGAATCACACTGTTGCTTCATTTTCTGGCACTCTTCAAACAGAGCTGTACTTTAATACATTGAAGTCCAATATATCTGGGGAGAGGTCTGGGGAAGCCTGGCCTAAATATTTTAATTTGCCTTTCATACACAGAGAGAAATCTTTGCCTTATGGCAAAGCACCCACTGAGTCCAAACCCTGATTCCATACTGTGCATGCTGCTATCAGCCTAATTTACTATTCCTGTTGGGGATAATGGATTTTCAGATAGGAAAACATCTTATTAGAATTACTCAATACATGATTACCACAGCAAGACTTTATGCACAATTTTGGAAAACCCAGACACTACCAACAATACAAGAATGGTTGTTAAAACTGATGGAAATGGCAGAAAATGATAAACTGACTTGCTTATTAAAAGAAAACTCAAATAACTATTACCTTAAAGAATGGAAACCATTGATGGACTATTTGCAAAATGCAGGTGGGGTGAAGCTTACATGGGGATTTGAAGATTAGATTATAAATGTAATGGGATATGTTTTGACAAAGAATTACTCCTACTTAATGTATTAAAAACTAGCAGTTATGATAGTCTTATTATTCCTAAGACCAGAGATAGATTGGAAGTTATCTATTTTTCATATCTTTTTTCTTTTTCTTTTACTTTATCTCACTTTTTCCTTTTCTTTATAATTTGTATTTTCAATTTTCTTTTTCATTTCTAACTTTTAACTTTGTAATTTTAAAATTTCAATAAAATATTACTAATTTACCAATCCTTTACAAAAAATATTGATGCCTGGTGGGAATCTATGTTTTGTGCATCAGTTGCTAGTTTTCAAGATAGAGACTGTGGTTGTTAAGCAAGGGATTTCATGCATTCATGTATTTGATATGACAGATTTTCTTGAACTAAGTACAACCATTTAGCTACCTTTTAAACCTATTTTTATACCAAATAGATGTGGCGCTAGAGAATGGAGATTGGGAGAGGAAGAAGGGGGAAAAAAGAAATAAAAGTTTGTTTTAAAGCTATAAAAAGGCTGTCTAAAATGTGATCTAAGAGTTCATGCACCCAAAATAGAAATGCTTCTTTGCCACCATTAATTTTCTACTTGTAAATTAGTAATACAATGATTATTACATACATATCTGCTAGTCTCCAGTGCTCTTTCTCTCTGCCCTCCAAGGATATTGATTTTTGCAGCACTTTCCCTGGAAGTTCTCATCACTTAGGGAAGTGTTAGGGTAAATCAGTGGAATATTAAAAACAACAGGACACTTGGCAGTAATATATATGTAATTAAAGCTCAGCATCAAGAAGTGAATTATAACTGGAATTCCAAGTTAATATACAAGGAGAACCACGCTTCACTTTGGTTAGATCTGTTGGTAATAGTAAGGGAACCAAACCCAGGTGGACCAATACTTTGGAGCAATTTGTCTTTCTCTTGCTGTTATGCATGATATCTCTTTGATGGTAAGGAAAAAGCAATGTTTGTTCCAATAAGCATAATGAAAAGAATTGGTTGTGAAATAATCCCCTCTTGCAGGCAGGGTTCAGATGAGCAGCTTTAGGATCAGTTCCAATGCTTAAGACTGAACAATTCCATAATATAATCTACATCCTATTCCAAATGCCACTTCCTTTTTTAGAGTCAGGTTTTACAGGGCAGTTTAGTTAAATTTCCTAGGCAGCAATGAGCAATGAGCAATGGCAAAATAAGAATGGTTTTTGATTGGGCTAAGGATCAGAAGGCAAACGAAATGACCAATGTTGTTAAATTAAGTCAGCAAATGTGACTTTCCTGCTGTTTTAGTTTAGGCAAATGAATTTAGGAGATAGAAATTTTAGGCACTCTAAATATGCTGGCCAGGCACAGAAAATGCAGCTAAAAAGCAACTAGCAGTTTATAGCTACTCCAGAAATGGGTCAGCATATGGCAATATGAAAATTAAAGTCAACAAATGCAAAGCAGCATTCATAGTTGTGTGATCCTGGAGTCCCTGCTAGGCCTAATTTATATAAATGGCACTGAGAAGCTGACTGCAAACCAGTTAAGTCTGCTGACAACATGAAATTGGGCATCAGAACAAATGCAGCAAGGAAGAAAACAAAAACAAGTGGGTGGAGGGAGAGAGAAAGAGAGGAAAGAAAATTCAGCAAAGAAATGCTAAAACCTTATTCACCCAGCTGTGCCGTCTGGCTGATGTACAGCAAATGACGCTTAATGTTGACAAATACCAAAGCGATAGATTTTTAAAACAAAACAAAACAAAAAAGAAAACAGAATAGGACTTGCCTAGGATCTCGGCAGGAATATACTCTACATTGCAACATCCAGAAAGATAAAATTAAATAAGCCCTGTATGATCATAGCACAACTTAGAAATTTATTTTCACATTAAAAAAAAAAAAGAATGAAAGAAAGAAAGAAGAGCTTCAGAAGTACCTTTTATCAATTATCCTTTTTCTGGGTATGTCTTGTTGGTTTAAAGACTTGGAAAACACCCCTAGCCTAAAACATTAAGAATTATTTGGATTTACGCTTCATACACAGTTCATTCTTAATTCATTACAGAACTGGAAGCAAGCAAAGGTGGCATAGATATAGGCTCCCTTTATGGCAATATTATAATATACTGTACCTTCTGTTCTGCTGACTACTTGGCCTATGGTGGATGTTTCCCTAATACTAAAAGAGGTATGAATAGGCAGAGAATACTAAGAGATCAATTTGTGTAGGATCAATTGTCTGCTGGATGATTGATGGATATGCATCAAATACACAGCTGTTCATTTCCATATTGTAGCTTGACAATGCCTATGTTTATGTTTCATGGTTATCTTACGTTTCTGATGTCCATTCCAACTTTTCAGATTAACAATATGGTCTAAGCATGAAAAGGCAAAAGAATTATCCCCCAGATCTGACCAGAAAGTTATAGCACTAAATTTGTAGGCCTTTTGTAATTGGGAAAAATGGGAAGAAGACAAAGTTCAAGGTAGATAGTTCAAGTAGCATTTCACTTCTGAGAAATCTGTCATAGCTCAACTTCATTCCCACATGGAGTCATTGGGGTCATTGGGGTCATGTGAAAAAGAAGTTGTATCTGTAATATATGATGCATGATGGTACATTCGGTGGCCACAGGCAGGACCCAAGGTTTTCTGTGAACCTCCTACTCAGCTTTCTCAGCTGTAGTAAGTAAGATTGGATATAATCAGAATTAAAAGTTTCAAGACTACAAAAGTTGGGAGAAGATGGGGAGGGGAGGGAGAAAATCAACATATAGTTTTTGAAGCTGTTTTCACTATGGTCATTTTAACTTTCTATTTTGCCCATTTTTCCCCTTCTAGCCATATATGACAACTGGCATATTCCATATGACATATAGAAAGCCCTCAAGCAAAAAGGATCATGCCACAACACATTAAAAGAACTTTCACACAATGTAAGTATGGAAGATCTTAGTGAACTGTTAACTGCTCCTAATTTAACTGAGTAGTAAAATGTTCTAAGAGCAATGCTTTGTATCAGAGCACACTGGAAACTTAGAGCTAAGTTCATCCATATGGGAGAAGGAGAGCTCTGGAGAAGAGGGCATTCAATGTTTCGACAGAAGGAAGTTGGATCCATAGACTGTTCTGGTGCCTTATAATGCTTGGTTTATTTAAAACTGTACATATAGAGCATAAGTATAAACAAAAGGCATATGGATTCATGACAAGCAACATATCATATCTATATATGATTTCATTCATTCATTGCTTCATATTGCTTTATTTGATCTCCAAAGCACACTCATTCATTTCTGTCCTTCCTTTAGCTGAATTGGAAAGCTGTTCTATCTACTTAAGCCTGCAGTGGCTCTCACATTCCAGAAATTCCACAGCGGTCTCTTCAACTCAAAATGTAAAACAATAAAGATCTCCACTATTTTCTAACCATTGTCTTCACTGGGAATGTATCTATCTAGGACATTATCAAGCAATTTCCCTTGACAAAAATATGACCACCCAACAACCACAGCAGTATTAAAAAAATAAAGGGTACAGGATATAGCAAATATAAAATCAAAAACTGCTCAATAGAAATGGAATGCAAGACTGTATCTGTCAATTCATTTTTCAATTTAGGAATATCTTCATTAACAATTCACTAATTCTATAACTTCTACAAAGGCCAGGTGCATCTGTTCACACCAGTATTACTGAATTACTAAATGAAAAGTCCCATGCCATTGAAAAGATCTGCCACTGTGAAAAGAAAAGTAATAAAAAGAGCTAGAAGCAAATGTACTGTATCAGATTGAATACCAGTGCTTGACCCTTTAAAAAACAAATCTACTCAAGCTGTCAGATTTTCTCAATGCATTAAACTATTTGAAATACAAATACAGAAATCTCGGGAGGCCATTTTAATTTAGTGTTAAACTCTAATTTTTCCAATGATCCTATTCAAGAAACAATTAGCCACTGGCTTGCAAAACATCTTAACATAAAAAAAAAACCAGAGGAGAGCAGATGGTGAATTGCCACACGAAAACTTAATGGAAAAATATCTATGTAGCATAGATGGATTTCTAACTGCTGTAGGAAAAAAATCTAGCTTCATTTCTTCAGCTTTATGCAAATTATACAGTGAAATTGAAAGGTAATTAAAACTGGGGTGTGTAAAATTTTCTCATTTAGTTTGTGCATATTTTCAACATGCTGAATTATAGCATTGCACGTTTGGGACAATTATTTTCATCAGAGTAGGATTTTTCATATTGTTCTATCACATCATTGCTGCAAAAGTTATCTGTAGCTTGCCTTAAATATGCATTTGGAAAATACAACCCTGCTGATTATACATTCTTCTTCATTCTGTACAATTGTTCAATACTTTGTGCAAGTCATCATTTTTTCTATACGTGAGAACCTGAAAAAAACTGTTTGGAAGCTTATTTCTCTATTCCGTGCACTTGTCTGCAAGCACAAAATGGACTTTTAACCTTAGATGGCAATTAAGATGAGGTTTGGTATCCATAATTATAACAAATCAGGTGCTTAGGAAATATTTTTCATCACCCGATTATGAAGGTTTAACAACCACTGACAGTGAACAGCACTGAGAGGTAGGAAATATATCATTTTCTCACAGAATAAAGAGAGAGAGAGAGAGAGAGATATGACAATGGAATTAAAAGTCAACATATCATTCATTGCAATAATTGTACAAATTATAATTTATTTTGGAGGGGCAAATTCTTCATTATATGTGCAAGTCAAAATGTCAGCAAAATTCAAGTGAATGTTAGCTTCTGCTTATTATACCAACAAACTTAAAATGGTTTTTGTGATAATTGGACATATTAATTTGCAACATAAAAGCATACATTGTTGAGATTAGCCCCAACCCTATCCAAGACTCTAGAGAGCCAAAATAGATGGTACTAGTGATCTGACTTCATTTAATGCAAATCTTTGTATTCTTTGCCTGAATCCAGATAGAACTGCATGTCCCAGAAAATAGTATGGGAAAGAGACCCTTAATAAGGTTTTAGACTTGGGTCAATTCCATATAATTTTTGTACATAAATCTATCTTGTGATGTGAAGCAGATCCTTCAAGAGATAGACCTTTTTCATAAGCCCAGTATCCCCCTAATTTTCAAAAAAATGTTACATGAAATGTGTGTGTGCACTGGTCTTGGTGTATAAAGATAATATTATGGCAGTACATATTCCATATGAAAATCCTCGGATCTGTGTTTCCCTACTGACACTATAAAAGCCATGTATAAAGCAAAAGTACAGCTTTACAATGACTATTGTCTTAATCATGGCAATCAAAAAGAGCTGTGATATTCATAGGAATCATTGAAATTCCTCGTGGAATATAGATGAACATATAACTCTGGTTCACAATTGCATAGTATTTCCTCCATGTACAGAGGGACAATTATGTGAGTTGTCAGAAAACAATTGTAGAGTGGGCAAGCTTTTTGTTTCTCATAGTTTTTACATACCTGAATGTTAGTAGAGAATGTCTTATTCTCTTAAGCATGGAGCTCCAAGAAATAACAGTACAGGTAGTCCCCAGGTTAAAAGCGCCCAGTTTAAGGATGACCCATAGTTAAGAATGGAGCCTATTGTAGGAAAATTCGAGTTAAATATACAGTGATTCGAGTTAAATACACAATGGCTCGAATTCATTACACAATGCTACTTATACACTACTATACAATAATACTGTTCCGGATTACATACAAATTTGACTTAAGGATATATCTTGGGAACGGAACTCATTCTTAAACTTGGGACTGTCTGTATATGCTACCCATACAAAGTAGTTTAGCAGATAAAGTTTTTGGAAAAGATGAAGGCTAGACTGCTGCAGTGACTAAGGCAAAGGATAGCAGGGGAAACCACAAGTCATTTGGGCTGAAATTTCTGAATAATCAGAGTCTATTGTGAACTAGACGATCTTTCTTGTGAAGATTTCCTCTGTATGAAAACCTTCTTCTTTTTTTCAAGGTCTAAGCAGTTAATTGCATAATGTGTCCTGAAAATCTGCAGAAGTGTCCATACTGACAATGAGACATACAAAGAGGTATGAGCCAAAATCAGCTCAAATAAGGAAAGGTTCACTGATTTAAGTGAAGGTGCAACTAGCTCTGTCAGAAATGCAAAAATATAATGCTGAGGCAAGCCACAAATTGACCCGGAAGATTGATTTCATGGCCTCAGAGAAAGAACATTAACTGTTTATGGCTTGAGTTTGAAAGTGTATTTTGCTCTGAGCCTTTGCTACTCTTTAGATCCAAACTCTTTGCATTAAAGGTCATCAAGATCAGCCAGTATATGATCCATGTTAGGAAGCTGTCAGAGGGAAATTCAGAAACAAATCACTCAGCAACAGTAACATTAGTTCCAGATAGTTTAACAAGCCTTGGGTGCTTTGAAACAAGAGCTGCTCTTTATGTTTTGGGGAAATATGATGGAGTGTCACCAAACATTTTTCTGGAAGATCTGGGCAAAGGCCTGTAATTACCTATGTGTCTAAAATAAATAAAATAAAATAAAATAAAAATACTGCTATGAATGCATACCTTACCTTCAAGTGATGCGAAATTTCAAGAATTCTAACATGTATTGATAGTGCAATTTTCTTAATTAGTGATTAGAGACTTATATAATTTCTGCCAGATCTTCATCATTAGATTTGTAGGATGTAACAACATTTCTTTCAAAGTCAGTTTTCCCTCCCCTTTTCTGATCCAGTAGCGTATATATTGCTTCCCTGCTACTTACACAGACCTTATTCCTTTGTACCTATCCCTTAACTATTAGGAAAAAGAAAAATCCATCTTCAGTATTCATCATCTCTACCTCCTTAGGACAATCCATTTTCAGCTGAAACACAGCAGCAGAATGTTATCAAGGAACAACTGGTAGATGTCTTTGTCAGATTTTAAGTTGCAATATCCAGGCCTAATACCACAAAACTCAGAGTGTAAAAAATCAAAGAATTTAAAGATATGGTATGGGATCACTTTGACTAATATCCAAACACCTAAAAGTTCTAAATGGAAATGAAGAATTAGGTGACCAGAGTAATTATATTTTGAAGACATAGCAAAAAACATGTGCAACTTTAGAACTTATTTACACTGGACTTAATATTGAACATTAGCCTCTTTCCCTCAGATGTTGCTGGTATCCTAGGTTCCACACCACTCTGTTCATTACTATGGGGGTGGTAGCTGAAGCAGTTTGAGAGTACATATATCCTCAAACAGGTAGCAATGGAGATACATATCCTTGTAAGTGCCAGAATCATACACAAGTTTAAGACCCACATCTTGAACAATTCATAAGAGCTTTTCCAGTGCTTACATATATTTACTGCAGTCCTCAATGATATTCAGCTGTTTAATATACATTAATATACATATATAACTTTCCTGGGATTCAAAGCTAACATTTTTTCATAAACCCAAATGACTTTTCCATAGCCTTACAGCTCTAAATAATCATATGGCTGGAAGGAGGTAGATAGAATTCTTAGAAACTAGGGAACTCCAAAAGAAAAATGTATGATTATGATTGTGATTATTAGTAAATTGTGATAAGAAGATGCCTGTGTGTATGTATGAATCCCTTCAACTCCTCCTATGTTGCCTCATCATGGTGGGGTTGGGGGGGGGGCATTTCTGGAACAGATGAGAGAAATATACCAGGATACATACTGGGACTGTATGCCAAGAGTATATACTTCTACAATGGCACCCAAGATATGAAGATCATCTCAGCTGCCCAGTTAAAGCAAGCAGGCACCTATATCAGAAGCAGCAATATAAGAAGATGCTGGAGGAGGAGGATTACTTTACTGGACCTGGCAAATACATACAGGTAGTGCCTGGGTTACAATGACTCATTCTGCAACCATTCAAAGTTATGATGGCACTCAATGAGGGGGATTTACAATCAGTCTGCAAAGTTGCAGTCTTTGCAGCATCCCCACAGTCAAGAGGGAATAGCCATTTTGCTCAAATGGTGGTTGATGGCTTTCTATACTTCCTTTTCTAATCACATTTGGAAAGTGCTTATTAACTACTTTTCAGCTATTAGAAATCTTTAGATCAACAAGTCTGAAAACACCAGATACATCTGCCTTCAATCCTTAATGAAATAAAATTTTAAGTAGAAGCTTAAGAACTTTAAAAAAATGAAATAAACAGCAAAAAGTTAATTAAGACTCTGGTTTTAGAAAGTTATAAATGGTTGAAGGATCCAGATAAATTTGTAATAAGATTTTGGAATTCATTATGAAGAATCCTTCCCTGTGGGAAAATCAATTTGTTTTTAAAATAAAAGAGATAAACATTTTCAAAAACTGGACACTAAAGAGAACTAAAGATTTTAATTAAAGGAGAAGAGTACATAAACCTGATTAACAGCCACAGAATATAATTTTGTATCTGTTAATTTTGCAGAGTATGCAACATATTAAAACATTGGAAATACTGAAGGATACTTTTGAAAAATGGAATCAGAAGTTAATATCAGCAATGTCAATAGCAATGTTTGCTTCTATGGATAGACTGTGTCCAAAATTTTGGAAGAAATGGCAGAAGAGGAACAAGTTTTATTTGACAAGATAAAGATGGCATTGAAAGTGGATCTACAAATGCCCCCCAAAAGAGGGAAAAAAATCATTATTTGAAAAAATTAAAGCAATACATTAGAAGATCAGTATGGTTTTAAAACTGGAGGAAGCAACATCAATAATCTGCACTGTGCTGAGGACACTACTCTACTGGTTGAAAATGAAAATGATCTGAAAATTCTAGTACTGGAAATCAAATAGCACACTGAAAAAATGGGACTATTTTTTTTTTAAAAAGACCAAACTAATGGCAATGGGTACAGCTACAGCCCTAGAATTGACAAAAAAAGTGGTGGGCACTTTCTACCTTTTGGGATGGACAATCAGTAATAAAGGAATCAGCCATCAAGAAAAATGCTGCAGACTAGTACTTGGCAGGGTAGCAACGAAGGCTTTGGAAAAGATATTCAGATTCTGTGATGTATCGATACCTAAAAATATTGGAATTGTGCAGGCAATGGTTTTTCCTGTGACACTCTACAGAAGTGAAAGTTGGATTTTAAGGAACCAAGATAGAAATAGTATGGACATTTTTGAACCTTGATGTTGGAGAAGACTCCTGAGCTTACCATGGATAGCCAAGAAAACAAGCGAATAGATAATAGAACACATCAATCCAGAGTCCTCACTTGAGGCACAAATGACCAGGACAGGACGGCAAGCAGTAAAGTGGATGGGCTTAGTTATAGTGGCGATGTGTCACCATTGAAAGACCTGAAGGGCCCAGCTGGGGACAGATCATCCTGGAGGAGGTCTATTTGAGGGGTTGCTAAGAGTCTTGATAGTACATTATGTGTGTTTGTCTGTATATGTGTGCATATATCAATTTCTGATTCCACCTGAGCACTACCAAACTACCAAATTATTTATTCTCTATAAATATGCCACCCAAATCCATGGGACCCTTAAGAAACAAAAGCTGAAACCATACAGCACATATGCAGATTCCAGCAGGAGCTGCCCTGTATTTGTGTCCTTTTCCCCACTGCAGTTTCTCAGTATAGAGGAATTTGCAAATGGTATCACACTG
The DNA here is from genome assembly GCF_059951505.1 of Python bivittatus. Lineage (NCBI taxonomy): Eukaryota > Metazoa > Chordata > Lepidosauria > Squamata > Pythonidae > Python > Python bivittatus. The sequence continues at coordinate 46,747,463 of NW_028277098.1, read as the reverse complement.
TTTCCTAGTTAACATAGTCCAGGCAGCTGCTATTTTTTTCAGCTGGATAGGGAGTCAATTAATTTTACAAGAGAACTGTTTTGGTTTCTGCAGCGCTTTCCTCTTTTGTCTAGTTCATTTTCTCCTGTGATGTCTAGCCTGGTTCTCTGGTTCCCGATGGGGTTAATTGACAGACTGAGCAAGTGAAAAGGAATGCCCAAATCTGACTGAATCCTTTTAAAAGAGATTTACTCATGAAAGGGTTATATTTTCATATTATACCATCTATGGCACTTACATTACATTACAAATGGAATTATTTCTTCATCTACTAAGATGTAGATGGCAGAGGGAACAGCCTTGAGGGACAGGAGGAAGAGCTGCTACCAAGGCAATGGTCAGATAAAAAGGGCCTGACCCTGGGCCAAGAAAGTAACATGAGTAAATGTCTCAGACAAGCCCCTCCTTAGTTCACATGAAGAAAAAGGAGGGAAGGGGGAAGTGCATTCAGACTTGCAAAATTCTGTTACTATAGCTTTACAATAAAAGTAGTACTGACCTACACGGCATTGGTTTCCTAGTCTGATTATCCTGAAGGGCTGACCGAAGCTATCTCATAGAACTCATCAAAGATGTTCTTTATCTCCTTTTATTTTTAACTTAATATTGGACCTTTTGTCCTACTTTATTAGCTAAATGGAGAACCTTTTGGATCTAATAGTGGCTGGACACAAAGCATTATTATATGCCAATGATACATTATGTGTTATTGATAATTATGCATCAATACATACATACCAAAAAAGTATTGATCTTGCAAAACTATTTTGTAATTGATCAGGTCATTTAATTAACCTGACTATAAGCCTGAATGTTTCTATGCTAATGTGTTACACTTAGAGCTTCTAGAGGCAGAATCCAGCACTTTTGTCAAAATGATAAAAGCAGTGTCACACCATTGCAACAGAACTTGCACCCTTTTCATAGATGCGTGCAATGTTATGAGGCACATAAACAGAGAAGGAGCCTGCCTTGCATCAGCAAGATGACACGTTCATCATTTGCACCTTTTGTCCACCACTAGAGATGCTGGGTTTCAAGAGTTATTTGAATACTTGTTGTTGCTGGCATTATTTTCAGTAATTGGGAATAGTCGTCCAAGGAAACGCTCTGCATTTGCGGCTGTAAATTTATCATTTTTTAAAAAATCATAGATAAAAATTGACATAAATAGATGGTTAAAGTCTCATTGAATTTATGGAGAAAATTAAATTGTGAAAATGAATATTACTTCAGAATTGATACTTACTTACCCAGGCTCCTATATCAAAATGTAAAATCAGTACGTGATATTAAATTATATAGCAAAGCTTTGGAATCTGACTGTTTATCACAAAGTAGGGTTGTACCGAGATGGGGGGGTGGCTAAAAGAATTATACCGAGAAATTGGAAATGTGATATTATTCTAGATGTTAAGAAATGGCTTTTGGAAATATGTGACATATCCATCTTGGAAAAGGCAATATTTTCTATTAATCAAATGATGAAGCTATACGCACTAATTTGGCAGAGATTTTATGACATTTTACAATAATATTTTGCATTGATTATTTATTTATTTATTTATTAATTAATTAAATTTGTCCCCTGCCCATCTCCCCCCAATGACGGACTTTGGGTGGCTCACAACATGTTAAAATAATAAATAAATATACGATTAAAACCTATAACAATACACATTCACAAAAATAAAAGGGAAAAAATCCAGGAGGCTGATGGTTCAAGGCAGCAACGCCAGGCCACTAAGGGACTAGCCAACCCCACAGTTGATGATCCCCCTCCTTGCCCCAGGCCAGATGGCAGAGCCAGGTCTTCAAATCCCTCCAAAAGGTCAGGAGTGAGGGGGCCAATCTCACCTCCAGGGAAAAGATATTCCAAAGGGCAGGGGCTACCGCAGAGAAGGCCCGTCTTCTGGACCCCTCTAGTTGGAGTTCTTTTGCCTAAGGGGTCCAGAGCATGTCCTCTCTGTGTGATCAGGTGGGATGGGATGAACTCATGGGGGAGAAGCGGTCCCTCAGGTAACCTGGTCCCATGCCATGTAGGGCTTTAAAGGTGATAACCAACACCTTGAATTGGACCCGGAAGCAAACCGGTACCCAATGCAGCTTGCAAAGCAGTGGTGTTATATGGGTCCTTCTTCGGGCCCCAAAAATAGCTCGTGCAGCTACATTCTGGAACAGCCGAAGCTTCCAGATACTCTTCAAGGGTAGCCCCATGTACAGCGCATTGCAGTTGTCTATCTGGGAGACAACAAGGGCATGAGTGACCGTTCGAAGGGCATCCTGATTCAGGAAAGGGCATAACTGGTGCACAACCCAAAGTTGTGCAAAAACCCTCCTTTGAGCAGGAGCCGTGAGTCCAGGAGTACCCCCAGATTATGCACTGGGTCTGTCTGGGGCAGTGCTACCCCATCCAGCACCAATGATAACAAAGTCCCGGATATAGAGGAGCCATTAACTCACAGCCACTCCATCTTACCAGTGTTCAGCTGAAGCCTGTTGTTCCCCACCCAGACCCTTACGCGAGAGGGCAGTCACGCATCACTTACCTCACCAGGGATTGTATTATAAATTGTATTATAATACAATTTATTAATATCCTTATCTACCAGCAGTACCTTGGAAGATATTATTTATGTATGAATGGTTTTAATTGTATTTTTATTGTATTTGAATTAATATTTTCCCTTGTTTTTACTGTAAACTGCCCAGAGTCGCTTCCTAGTGAGATGTGTGATGACCAAATTTGAAATATAAATAAATAAATTAGTAAACCAGTGACTATTGATAAGTATAATATATAAGTAGTTTTTTTTCCCTTAGTTTATTTGGTTTTTCTATCTTTTTCTTTTCTTTTTTCTTTTGGTTTCCATTTTTTGGTTTAAGGACTGCTTCATTTAATTGTGTTTCTTTTAGTGTATGCTGATGTTTTGTCTATATTTTGTATTTTAAAAATTAAAATTAATAAATATTTAAAAAAATAAAATCAGAAGAAGAGACTGATAGAATATGGACTATTGCCCTGTTTTGTGTTTATATCCATAGGTTTATTAATATAATATTATAATGTTCAATATGGTTTAAGTATGTGAATGTACCCCAAACTTGGAACTTACCACTATTTGAAGAACTATGGATTCATCAAGCATGGAGCACAGCAAAAAAGATTATTGTTCAGTGGTAAAAGACAACCTGACTCCAGATTTACAGTCTTGGATTAGCAATATATGTTTACTTTGTTTATGAATAGGCTCTCTATTAATGCAACGGGAAATTTTATTAATACTATTCTGTGTGGTCAAAGTTGAATGATGTGTTTAAACATAAGAGTGAATAATTTCATATATGTAATACAATATGCTTTTGTTGGTTCCTTTTTTTCTTTTTTGCTTACTTTGTTTTCTTTTCTTTTTCTTTTTCTCCAATTTTCCTTCTCTGTATATGTTTGTACACTAAAGCAATTTTTTTCTTTTTAATAAATGATATATTGCCAGCTCAACATGTATAGTTTTAGCTCTTATTGTCATTTGCAGTTCTGTCTGTCCATCCATCCATGCGTCCATCCATCCATCCACCAATAATTCTTGCCGTAAGAGAATACTGGCAGTGTATTGAGGTAATGCTGCTCCAAAGCCAGACTGGCCCTACCATTAAGCAATATAAATCAGATGCTGGGATATGGCAGCAAGATGTTGGAGGAAAATGCTTTTTAACACAGTATGCCTTAATCTCTCTCCTCCAAGTTATCCTGCTGCCTTTCAATATCCTGGGGGATTCTTTCCCTTCAAAATAAATGAAGAAATAATCAACTACCAGGCTGTTCAGCTTTTGCACATCAAATGGGAATGGGAATTTTTTTTTTTTCCTTCAGCCTAGGAAGCTGTATTGCTCTAAATTTCAGGAAGTTTAATTTCTTATTAGTTTTGGCAGTTCTTATTTTATTATAATTTATTAAAATTATACCCTGCTTTTCTATTTACATGGGCACTCAGAGTATTTATGATAATTAAACAAAGTACAGAATATAAAACATGGCAGTTAAATGGATGCTATTAAATCAAAGCCAAAAGCAATGCCATTTAAATCATTATGTTATTTTCATCACATAGGTCACATCTCTGTCACAGTTTTTCGCTCTCCTTTAATGCTCCAAGAAGTGGTGGAGATGAGATGTCAATTGAGGTTGTAGAAGACAATGAGGAGGAGCTAAGTTTTCCTCTTCAGCTGTCATCCTGATGGGTGAATCCATTGGCAGTGATTTGTGGGGGGGAAGGGAGGGGAAAATCGGACCACCACATTTTGGATTAAATGGGGAAACTTCTCTTTTCAGAGAATTTTTTTTTTTTCGTTTTGTTTTGAAATGAGAGAGAGATCTCTTTTGCATTTAACTGATCAAACAACTAAGCAATTTAACAATGCGAACAGGACCAGGCTGAATTTATTAGATATGATTGCAATGACCATACTGGTAAACTTACACAATTATTTATTTTCATGGTTCCTGAAGAAATACAAAGTAGTTCAACTTGAAAACAATATGACTTGTTTACCTATTCAGTTGTATGCATTCATTGGGATAATTTGAGGAGAGTGACAGAGGAAGAAAACAAAACAAAAAATGTTTGCCAGAAGTACTGGGTACTTCTTTCAAATCAGGTGAAGATCATATCACTACATGACTATTATACACAAGCATGTGGCACCGCAACTGGGAAATAGCCCCAGTAACACTGGTATTTGCAACCCTACTAAAGACACCATTTGGGAGAAGCAACACAGAAATCTTTTCATAAGAGAAATGAATCCATTCCAGATGAAGGTAAAGATTAACCCTCTGCTCAATTTTCACCTAGTATGGCTCAGCAATGTTGTTTTCAGGACTACCCCAAAAATAGCTTCCTGATCCCCCTTGTTTTGTGACTTCTTGTTCCTACTTTAAGTTGGTACTCGCTCAGCCCTTTTTGTGGGACGCTTTTATATTAAAGTGGGACTATGTAAAGGTATGTGGGAATAACCTTGGGAGACAGGAAGAAGAGATGCAGCCAAGGGATAAAAGGCAAGTTAGCCCACAGCACAAATGTGGACAGGGCAAGTGGCTCAGAAGGGATCCTCACTAGTTTCTTGGGCTGTAAAGGGGACGGGGGGAGAAATGTACCTTCAGACTTGCAAGATTCTGTTAATATAATCTTACAGTAAAGTAGAATTAGCTCATCTGGCCATGCTTCCTATCTGGCCTACCTCACAAGGCTGACAGGCTATTAGAGCCTCACAAAACTAATGTGTTGCCACCATTCTTTAACACATTAGTCTGAATTTGCCTCTTTTATTACATCTTTGCTCTTCTCTATTTCGTTGTTGTCCTGGATAGCAGAGTTTCATTTGTCCTTTTAAATTTTCAGGAAGTGCATGTTCTGCTCCAATAAGTTTCTTTTATTAAAAATCACATTAACAGAGGCAGCCTCTAAAAAGAAAAGTCTCCCATTAATTTGCAAAATATGTTTGTTGAGTTCACTTGGTCTTATATCTGCCCAAAATTTCTGTTGTAGAATTCTGATTTTTGCTTCATCCATTTGTATGGGGAGAAGTTGAAACTGTGGGAGACAGGTCTGGTATGTATACCTCCCTCTCTTTCACACAAGAAACTCTTTTCAAGTTGTGTAAATGCTTGCTGGTGCAGGTCTGATTTGCATAATTCTACACAGGAGGGTCTCCTTTTCCATTATATCTGTAGTAGTGGCTTGTATACCCAGGAAGACCCAGCTTCTAGTCTAGCCATGAAAGCTCACTGGGTGACTTTGGGCCAGTCACTTTCTCTTAGCCCAACCAACCTCACAGGCACTGGTGACCCCAGAGGGATGTCAAAACAGACAAGATGCTGCATCTGCCATCTTGCCCACTTTGACACACATGCCCCCTGAATGCTGATGCACACAGATTTAGGAGGAGGGGGTACTATGTATGCTGACCTGAGCTCAGCATACATGAAAGACATAATAAAAATCTAATAAATGAATAAATACAACCAACATCCTCTTTCATTAACCATCTTGCAGAGAAAATATGTGATGAGGCTTGCTGAAGGCATGGCAAAGAAGCATTCAGCACATCCAGTGCGGTAATATTTAAAAAGAGGCTCATGTTTCTGAAAACACTGAAAGCACAATTAGCACATAACCAGTTAAAATGATCAACTATTGATGGAGGAGGATTAAATGAATTGCCTATTAACATAAAGCACAGCATAGCAACCCCACCACAATTGTGTCACTGAACTGAGTACATCCATCTAGAAATGAAAAGGAATGATTTATTGATGATGCTGTTTGACTATTTATATGGTCCCATTGGCATAACATCAGCTACAAAGGGCAACAGAACCGATCCCAAGAGAATTAGTCTACTTAATTGTACCAAAACCCTTTGTTGGCAGATCAGCACTGTAAAGAAAACTGGGTCACTTTTCTTTCTCCTGTCAATTTAAAATCCATAGCAATCTGCATTCTCTTAATTCTGTCTTTTATAGTTCAAGGCCAGGGTGCAGATTATTTATTTAAACTTTCAGTGCTGTGTGTTAGGCTGGACCAAGGGACAGTGGTTTTTCCAAATGTTTTCCAGTTGGAACACCAATATCTCAGATTCGCATCTGATGTAGGGTATTCAGGGCAGGGCATGAAAACAAAAAAACAGGGCATCACTCAGTAAAAATTGCAGGAAGTTGCATAGTTGATCACATTTTCAAGAAAGCGATCTGATACACATCATCAGCTAAACAGCCTTGTCCTTTCCTGTGAAACCATTATGTTTAGATTCTAAATTATCCAACTACATCATGTTTTGTGCTGCAATGTTTGGGCAATATATGGCTTACTCTTTGCAGATTTTTGCTGTATTTTTTCCTACTCCATGGCAAACACCACAGGTATCAGTATCTTGTGTGACCATAGACAAAAACTCCCACCAACCTTCAAATTTTTAGAGCTGTAAACAAAATCTTCAACCACTCTCAGAGTACTGGAAGAACAACAGCTGTAGTGAAATCAGTGAATATTTTGGGGTGATTTACAACAGATTTGGTATCAAACAAATGTGGTACCTGGAAACTATCCTAAGGGGAATGCTAATAGAGTTTCTGAATCTGTTTAAAAACTCTGTGTTGATTACTGCTTTGACAATAAATAATCCCACAAGGGAGTAACTGAACAGATTGCCGCACTGGAGAATTGTGAAAATATGAAAATAGAGAAGGTGGGGCATTTCCACAAATGAAGGACAGAATGCACTAGAAATGGATGACAATCCAAACTATATTCCCTTTAGGATACAAGACAACAAATATCTGTATTATGTACTGTAAAGATGTAAGGTTTAGCCAGAATTAAATTTCAACGGTTGTCACACCAAGGCAGTAATCCTTCAATAAAGTTTGAAGATCTGTGGATTTTTCATGAGTTATTGAATTTCTCTGTGGAACTGAGCTCTCTGATCAGTTGATAGGCCAAGCCACTCTGTAGCCACCATCACCAAGATGTTTTCAGATCCCCCTTGCTTTCACTGCCATCTTGCCATGCCTGAGATCAGTGCCCTTCTCCTATTATCTATGACTCATGGCTCAGAAATGATATTTCTTTCCACATGCTACACTCCTCCCAAGCTGGCCCTAGTTGGAAGAGACGCAAGCCAAGAGTTTATTGTAATCTTGTCATGGGCTGCTGAACATCCTCCTCTGATTTATTTGTAAACAAATCTGAACTGCACTCAAGCATAATTCTAGAATAGCAATAAACAGGAATCTGCTTTCTCAATCGAAACTGAATCATAGTCTCCATTTATGCAAATAAGAGAGGCATTCCAACTTTATATTTATTCTCCAAAGAGGAAAATATAATAAGAACTTGGCTGCTCTGTGAAACTTTTTGTTCAAGTGATTTTAAGTACTTTTAATAGATTTTAAGTAATATCCAGAGTGGAGGATAGAATCAAGTCTGTATAAATCTGTCAGTCTTCACTGACAAAGGAAAACGGAAAAAGATTTATTGGGCTTTTGATATGTCAGAAGGTGATTTGATTAGGAACTGATTAATTTGTTTCTATCCATATGCTTCTTTCTAAGTCCCTACATATAGAAATGGTTGTTCTACTCTGCGGTTACAAAATGTTACTACACACACACACACACACAGAGTATAATCTGCCATTTGTCCAGCAAGACAATCAAGGCAGCTAACAAGAGGTGAATGGAAAGGGGAATCATAAGATACATTGTAAAATATTGATTACAAACTTAGCTTTTGAAAGTTCCTGGTTTCAATATGAAAAAATCCTACTGGAAACCAAGCTTTGTTTCCTATAATACACGTACAACTGTTTCAACTATTTCCTACTTTGGCAAAGGAATCCAAGACTGTCCATATATTACCCCTTGGAAAACTGTTCCCTACTTTCAAACTAAGCACCTCACTCCCAGCTATAATCAAGAACATGATGAAATGTCCATTGAATATTGAATATGAAAGATAATATGACCAAGATTGTAAGTGTACCCTTCTTTTATTAAATATTTATTTGGAACCTTTTGTATATCTACATCCACTGCTGTTAACCTTGAACTCACATTGCCAAGAACCTTCATAATTCTGTTGACGTGTTGATCACTCCTGAGATAAAGGTCTGTGTATTCTTCACTGATTCTTCTAACCTCACCGATCATTGATAAGCCCATTAAAAATCTGTTGTGAAATGCTTCATGCATGTAAGAGGGATTGTTTGTCAAGCAGACTGCAATAAGTGTCACAGGAAAAGGGCAATCGTGCACCAATTTATCCTCTTCAGATAAATATAAGTTGCAGAGGTATAGAAGTATCCAGCGCAAAGTACCTGGAAGGATAGCTTTACTTTTGCTGATGGGAGATGTGTCCCTTTGCTTGTTACATTTGATAAGAATGATTTTATCCTCATCAGTGTATACCTGATTGCAGCAATTTTACTCATAATATGAAAGGCAATGTCAAATACTCAGCTTCCTGCCCTGTACAGAGGGCTGACTCTTCTCAAGAGGATTAGCAAGAAGAATAATGCTATATCATCATGATGCTCCAGCCAGCATTTCTAATTATGCTTATTGAGATTAGATTGATGGGTCTCCTTTTTTCCTTCTTGCATCTATTGTCACACCTTTATACTTGCTTCCTCTTATGTTAAAGGAAACTAAAAGCTTAAAGTGATGTGAAACATGGGAAACCCTGATGATTGGCAAACTGCAGCTCCTGGAAAAAGCCACTGGACCAGGCATAAATCATCAGGTGGAGGGGGGAAGAAGAGTTCAGAGAAGAGCAGGAAGAAAGTGAAGGGATGGGGGGGGGTCCAGAAAAGAGAATGTTAAGGATGCAGTGGCTCATGCATAATGACTGATCCTACAGCAGCCTTTTGAGCTAGTTAATGCTTGATGAGGAGGTAGCCTATAGAGAAGAATGGAGCAGAGAGGAATGTCATTCATCTGTTTATAGCAGAAAGATTAATTGTTGCTTTCAGTACTGACAAAAAAAAGGGGAGGGGAAGCATCCTTAGTCTATTAAAACTATCAAATGAACAAGAATGCCCCCCCCCAACATGGCTATTACCTGCAGTTTCATGATAATCACTGATCATCATCACCACCCAACTAAAGCTATAAAGGCAAACATGAAACAGTGGTTTGACTTTTATTTCACAATAACAAAAGAAATGTAAAATTACTGCTGCTAAGAGTACTTCTATATATAAAAAAGAAAAGAAAACCATTTCCTTTGTGCCACAGGAGGGCACTTTAACTACAGAAAAAATGCTAGCTAGGCTGTTTAGGAATAACCCAGAAATGAAGGTGAAGGAGGAAAAGGAAGACTCTTCAGTTATCTTCAGGGTTAGGGTGATAGAGATTGACTACAGGAGTACAAAAAGATGTACTAAGCCAGCAATTCACAGTAGAATTTCTATTTCTCCATTCACTTTGAAAATATCTGCATCTGGAGTTATAGCTACATTTACATCAAGCTACCATTCAGCTATACATTTACACACACCCATACAAGAGACATGGAAATTATTTGGAGAGACTGCATGCATGCACACACAATCACACATACACACATGCATTAAAACATTAGGAAATGGTGAGGATTTTAAGGTGAACTTACTTAATTTGCACTTTGCAAACTAAAATGTATTTACCTGGGCTGCAGTTCTGTAACCATAATACATACAGAAGAATGGACATATTTCGGAAGTTTATATTCAAACATGCTTATAGCATACACAGGTGAATGATATTGGGGAAACTATTTTTGTATACAAGAGAAAGTGGGGGGACATTAGTATACTTTTACATATTTTTTAAGGCATATTGATGGGAAAGGGAACAAAACGAATTAGAAAATTGTAAGAGAGAGAGAGAGACTGATTTGTCAATCTTGCATAATCATACACCGTGTTTCTTTTCAAATGCAAATTTTGAGCCATAACAATATCCGTGCCATTGGATCCAAATCCATCTTCTAGATCAGTGTTGTCCAAACTTGGCCACTTTAAGATGAGTGTTTGATCTTTTTTGATCTGTTTCCCCAGATGCTGGCTGGGGAATTCTGGGAGTTGAAGTCCACTCATCTTAAAGTGGCCAAGTTTGGACAACACTGATCTAGATCGTGCCTATATAACTTATGATCTGCCAATGCGTTAGCCTACCTGATGGTACACCAAGGATTTGTCAGTTCATCTGGAATTGCTGGAACAGAAAGCAAAGCTTGCAAAGCAATTGGCTGATCAATATACATAGGCTATTGGGGCCTGCCTTTGGTTTGGCCGGTTGCAAATTTCTTGGACCTCACCTAGTAGGAGCTCTTAAACTCATTTACAAATGCTTGCATTCTACCTAGAGGGGCAAGTATTTAAGCTATTCTTGCGACACACTCCACAAACATTACTAGGTCAAGATATTTTATGGGGGTAAAAGACTTAGATGTACTTGGATTTGCCATTTCCCTTGGAATTCCCCTTCAATAAACCCTGGCCCAAGGTTTTTTGCCTGTTTCCCAGAGCTCCACGTGAGCATTAGGATGCAGTGAATGTTTCTCACCAAATCTACGTCACCTGCAGTTTGGAAATGATTCAGAAGACTCTTTAAGTTTGTCCAGCTGAAATGTTTAAAGGTAGCAGGCAGATAAATAAGCCAGGCACGGACAAAGTGGGGCTGAAGGTGCATTTCTCAGACAGAGCTGGCAGCTGCCTTGGCTTATTGGCAGGCCATTTATCATGTCAAGAAAAATATTGATGGTTTTCAAGATTCACAACTGCTCTGGCCCTGGGCTGAAGAAATGCTGTCTTCCAGGAAAGCTCTGAAAATGGAACCACACCATGGAGTTATGCCTCCACAGAAAAGGACAAGGCAAAAAAGTGGGATGAATCTTAGTGTGAAAGGCAGGCCATAGAGGGATAACATGGTGTCTGCTACAGCAGTTTCCTTGTTCTCTGGTGTGCATTTCTAATTACAGCATTTGGAAAAAATAATCTCAGTTGACTGGAAGTATATTTTGCCAAAACATATAGCTTTTGGATACACCATCCTTGTCTACCAAATTGTTTCTTTCATGGTAGAGAAAAGTGGAGGGATCACCTAGTGTCCTACTTTCTACCTCTGTTCTCCTGCTGTTATGTACTTAAAAGGGTTAAAGCTGGAATAACCAAAGGCCACTATCTTGCTAATTATCCACAGAATTGTTTCCAGGGGCTTTGGAAAGTTCTATGCCTTTTGATAGATAGATACATAATGTAAATTCTTACTGTTGTTCACAGTCATTCTCTCCCTATTGTTTGTCTTTTGTCACTTTTTGGGGGAGGATGTTTGCTGATGAAAAACAAACATCAAGCTATATGCTAGGGTGCTGGGTGCAAATTAAACTGGAAATTATCCAAATAATCCTTCCTTCCTTCCTTCTTATACTGGGGTGCACTTTTAATGGAGTTGAAGCTCCAAAATATTTAAAGGAAGGGACATTTATTATATCCCTTTCTTTAACTTTTCCTCCTCTCTATCTTTCCTTTTAACATTTATTTTTTCTACTACCAACAGCACCAAAATTCATTTAAACATTGTAGGGTGGTGGTATAGGAATGATGGCTCACACAATAAGTACCTCTTCTGAAACATTATTGGAATCTAAGATCATACCTCTCAAAAATATCCTAGCCACTTCTCTTCTCAACTTCCAAAGGGAGATAATATATAGGTAGAACCATTTCAAGACAAGCCTGCTTTGGAAAGCTGGAGATACATGCTAAGTCCATATGAGGATGTCATTTAGCGCATTAGTGTAATCACTAATTACATTTCTTACGTTTCAATTGTCCTAAGAAACAAGATAGTTGTAACATAATTCTTCTTCTTAGTGCTATATTAGTCAGAAAATCTGCCAGAAATACTGAATTCACCAGAAGTATTATTTGCTATGCTAAAGATGAATTCAGTTTGGTTCTTAACTTCTCAGATCACTCTGTGAAAAATGTAGGGCAAGAGGGAGAAAAAATATTATACCTAGCAAGATGCTATCATTAATTAAAGTCTCAGGAGAGCAGAAAAGCAAAAGCAAAAAAGAAAAGCATTATTGCTAAATAAAATCAATATAGCCTACACTCCCTTGTGACACATATACAGAATACAAATCTTTGGAATCTGGATAACTGAAATGATATTTGCTCTACTGCTATTACAAGCAGCCTCACCTATATCTATAACATTGGCTAGAGTAGGTATTGCTCAGAGACAAGTGATCAACAGAATTTAGTATATAACAATTAACATTACAATCATTTTACAACAGTTAAGATTGGTGCAATCCAATTACAATGCAATGATCATTAAACAATACCAGATCACTGGGATCTTACCAGTGATGGCTTTCTAGGTTATTCCTGTTATAAAATTAATAAATCAGACATATGGAAGCTAGTAATATTCCGTATAGTTTGGAACAATTGCTATCTGTTTGGGTCAATGGCAGGGATAATGAGAGTTGGGAGGACCGGGGGTTTCCATCTTTGCCATAGTAGAGCATTTACTGATCCATATAGAAATAGAAGAGAACAGAAGCAGAAGCAGAAGAGAACTGTCAGAAGATGTCAGCCCCACCAGGTAGACCAGTCCAAGAATCAACTCCATAGGAAGCTAAGACTACTTTAATTGAGAATGACTATAATAACAGAATCTTGCAAGTCTGATTGTGCTGTGCCTCCTCCCATTCTTATACCTATGTGAATTAGGGAAGTGTCTGTATGAGCTGCTTATGCATACTTTCTGTTGTTTTGGGCTTAAGCTATGTTTTTCTCCTTGTCACTTTGGTAATTTATCTGACCAATCTCTGTCAAGGTTATCTTCCTTACTCTCTACAGAAAATATGAAACTAGGTGTAGAGGAATTTAGCCATGGCCTTGAGAAGAAGGTGGGAGAAGTGAAACAGTTCCTCAGCCCTGAGAAAACAGAAAGCATGATAAAGAGACTCAGAACAGCCCCTCCTTGACCTTGTTGTCCTTAAAAAGGAGCAGTTAAGATTTTGAACAGGTTTTCAAGATTCTGTTAACATATCTTAAAACAATAAAGTAACATTCTTGGAATCCCAGCAGTGCCTGTTTCTTGACCTGGACTATTTTGAAGGGCTGACATGAGCACAAAGGAAATATCTGATAAAGATTAGAACACTGGACTAGGACTGGGAAGATTCAAGTTCAAGTCTCCACTCAATGGGTTTCATGAACTCTCAGCCTAAGCTACGTGAAAGGTTGGGATGATGGAGAGGGAATAATACTGTATGTAACTGCTTTGAGCTCCTAAAGAAAAGTAGAGTATAAAAGCAACAAATCAGCCATTCACAACAAATGGAAAATGCAATAAGAATATCCATTATGATAGTATGCATACTTAGGATAAAAAGTAAAATGTGTAGTAATAGTAGTGGTCAGATTATCAGTATTAACAAAATTCCATTTTAAGATTAACAATATATTTATTGGCAACCCTAGGAAGAAATTTCCAAAATTTCCCTTCATGTAATTAAAATACAACTAATCCTAAATTTATTTGCACTCCTCCCTCCTTCCCTCCCTCCCTCCCTCCCTTATCTTATACCTGAAGGGGAAAACAACAGGCCACTTACCCTTTTTTGGTGAGTGGACACCATACTCTCTGCTTTGAGCCAAGTTTACTGAAACTGCACAGGGGGAGAATACAAGGTTCTGCCCACTTGGCAAGGGCAGGGAAGCAACTTATATACTAATGCCACAAGCTTGGTGACATAATGATGTCCCATAGTGACAGCACCCCTCCCTTGGTGCTCTCAAAGTCCCTTTTGCCTTACCTAATAGTAGCAGGCGCAATGTCAGCAAGACTCAGCACTTCTAGAGCTCACTTCCTTGCTGAGCCACAGCATGTCACTTCCCCAGATTAAGGCAAAGGCCCTGAAGCCGGATAGGGAAGCCAGCACAAGACAGGTTCAAGAGGGTTTCAATAGAAGCAAGGCTCAGCTTAAGTACATTTACCCAGAAATTACCCTCCACATTCCAGATTAGAGAAACAAGAGTTAAAAGAGTAAACATAACAAAACATAACAAATGAATTTCTCTGACATTATATCATACTAAGGAACAACGCATCTGAAACCAATGTAAGTCAATATTACCTTATTGCAAGGGGGAAACCAATAATAATTTATTTATTTATCTATCATATTTATATGCCACCCATGTCACAGAAACGATTCTGGGTGGCATACAATAAAACCATTAAAAAACAGTAATTACAGAAAAAATCCCTCTAAAATTAAAATATAAATATTATTATCATAAAAAAAATCTAAAAAGGGATAGGGAGTGCATAGATGTTACCCACAATGTAGCCACTTCATTAAATCCCCACTTTCCGTGAGACCTCCAAGCCTGCTGACATAACCAAGTTTTAAGGGACTTCTGGAAGGACATAAAGGAGGGGGCCAGTCTCATCTGGGGAGGGGCTGATGATGTTCCATAGGGCCGGTGCCATGGCAAAAAAGGCCCATCTCCTGGGTTCCGTCAAACGTAGTTCCTTAGCAGATGGGCCCCGGAGCATGCCTCTTCTGCAAGACCTGATAGGACAGGTGGAAGTAATTGGGAAGAGGCAGTCCCTCAGATAACCCAGCCCCATGTCATGAAGCGCTTTAAAGGTCAGAACCAGCACCTTGATTTGTATCCAGAAGCAAACTGGCAGCCAATGCAGCTCATGGAGCAGAGGTGCAATGTGTGCCATTCTAGGGGCACACATAACTGCCCACGCTGCTGCATTTTGCACCAACTGAAACTTCCAGATATTCTTTATTATGCCCCCAAAGACCTTCTGGAATAACCAGATATTTCATAAATCTTAAGAGGATTGATGCCAATCAAATTCTCAGGGAATGCTCTTCCAAAGAATGGAGGAAGCAATAGAGAAGAACCTCCCTTGTATCACTCTGACAAGCATTCTCTGTCTTGGGACCTGAAGGGAACATTCCCTCCCAGACCTTATTAGATGGGCAGTATCACATATGCCATGTAGGTGACACCTTTAAAGGTTGACAAGCAGCCCCTTGAATTGCACCTCAGAAGCTAACTGGTAACGAATGCAGCTTCTGCAGCTCTTGTATTTGCAGAATGAGAATCACCCATAACTACCTGAGTCAGTACATTCTGGACCAGCTATAGCTTCTAATGGCATTCAAGGGCAGACCCATGTAGAGTGTGTTGCAATAATTCAACAAAGAGGTGACTAAAGCATGAGGGCCTCCTGATCCAGAAATTGTCATAACTGAGACACAATATGGAGTTGTGCAATGGCCCTCTTGGCCAAGGCTGCCACTTGCTTCTCAAGCAGGAGCTATGAATCCAGGACCTCCAGAATTCACACCAGTTTGGCATGGAGGAACTTGATGCTATCTACAACCAAAGATATCCCTGGCTTCTCTTGGCTACTGAATTCAGAGCCATTCTGTTCTTCTCAGGCTGAGCCTCAGTCCGTTCCTCCCTATCCATTATTACCCTTTAATCCATAAATGTGCACTCTCATTTACAATATGCACACTCATTTTCTGCTTTAACATTCAAAATGATGAAATGTAGCAGAACACACACCTCCAAACCCCAAGCAAACAAAAAGGAGTGACATGCACAATTTCTTTATTAACATTTTGTACCCCACATATCAGTCAAAATATAAATTTCTTCCCTTTTTTATTTACACTTCAAAAAGTTTCAGAGGGGTGGCTCCTCTTTCAGCCAGCTGCCTAGCTAAATCTTCAATCTGACATGGTTATCCTGCCATTGTTATTAACACAGTCAATTTCTGTAGACTGTACTATCTTTAAAGACCTGCATGGAACTCATTGCCTTTTAGATGAGCATTGCCCTTTCATTTACACTAAAGGGTAAAGGGTGTTACTAATAGGAATTTAACATTTACTAAAGAATTATTTTAGCTGTAGGTTTAACAGCAATTTTATTATTCTTTCAACACCCTTACCTATCAGTTCCATCTGCTTAGTTACCTTCTAATTTGTTTCCATATAAAAGGAACAAAAGGAAATATATATATAGAAAAAGAAAATTGTTTTTCTTGTTTCAGAAAGAGAAAATCAAACACTTTATTAAGGTTTCTTCTTAAATGTTTCTTCTCAAAGCAATGTTAAAATATCAAGTACGTCCATTTATATATCCATTTCCAATGCATGGAAGGATTTCACTACCTGCTTATTTCCTGTGAATGACAAAGCACACCTACAGCTAGAAACTTGAAGGGATTTCTCAAGTAAATTAGTAAGTTTCACAAAGGAATCTATATCTATATCTATATCTTATCTATATCTATATCTCTGTCTATATTTCTATCTGTATTCATTCAGTACAATCCCTGAACCAGACAAAAATCTCATCCCCTTTTCTACGATAAGAATAATAAATATATATTAGTGTGTGTGTGTACACACACACACACACACATTCTCCTGTTATGGTTTAAATTGTGTATACACAGACACGTTCTCCTGTTATGGTTTAAAAGTCATATAAAGATATAGTACTGTCAGCAGACCTGTTTGCCATCCTAGAGGGTCAAGACAAGAGCAAGTTTCTTGCAAAATCCTTGATTCAAGTGGCAGATGAAGAGACATGGCCTGGTGCCAGCTGTGGTTCCAGGGTTGGGAACAGCTGGGTCCAATCCCTTGCCATAAGAAAAGATCTCTTTATAGCAAGACAAAGGACAAAGGCTGCAGAAGTTTTCCAAAGCAAGAGCTGGGGCCAATATCTTATTCTGAGGATCCTTCTTCAGAGCAAGGCACTATGGCCAAAGTAGCTGTGGAGACCAGCTGGGCTGTATATGCAGTCTCTGTGGCTCTCCATAATGCCCCAGCCTGAAGATGGATCTTTCAGAACAAGATATTGATTAGTGAGACTGCCCATTCTACCACAACTAATGCATCAGCAAAAACAAGCAAACAGTAAAGAGGTGGGAGGGATAACACTTGTGTAATTTCTCACTCCATGAGGGAGGACATTTTATGCCAGTTCTGAGTTACAACATTTACAATGAATCCATATTTAAATGAATGATTCTTATTCCAATTAATTTGCATTCTGCAGCAGTAGCAAACAGGAGTTTGTCAGCTTTATTCCCCCATTCCCCTGGCATTCAATCTTGGTCAGAGCCCATGGATGGTAGACAGAAGTTGTTAAGGAATTGTGACTATTCACTTGATATACTTGGTTCACTTGATGTACTTAATTGGGTCAAGGAGAGGTAGTGTGCCATGAGAATACCCAATTCAGTCGATTAACCTAAAGGGAGATAAAGTTAGCTGCACACATTCTCAAAGTTGCTTGGGACTAAACTAACTCCCTTTCTCCTAAGCAGCTATATAAGCCAAATAGGAATTGATTGTCCTGCCCTACCTCCAAGGCAGAGGTGACATCCTAGAGCAGTCCCAAATAACAGCTTCTCTAGGCACTCCGTCTCCTTCATTTTTAGTTCCTCCCTGACCATGGCTATATGGGAAATTGAAAAAAAGGGGTAGAATGGTTTTGAGGTAGATAAGCTCACCCCCCCCCACCCCCCCGCAGCTCCAGACAGTGCTACCAACTAGATTTGTCCCCCTTTTGGATTTGGTCTGAGAGATTAAAAAAAAAGACAGGCTGTGACAGCCTCTCAGCCTTTTAATGACAGCTAGGAGGACCAAGAAAATGCCCAGTTGACCTTGTCATTTCTGACTATATGCTGCCAGCTCATCAGAGGTAACCAAGATAGCTGATTTCATGAACAGTGTTCTGCAAACATGACTGTCATACTAGAGTTCAGGGAAAGTTAGAATGTTTCTTCTTAGGGAGAAAGAAGAATAGAACATTACAGACAAGTAGGACATCTTTCTCAGCATTAATATGTGGAATATTAAGTTTATATTTTCCACATCTACCTGTTTAAACCAGCTTGTGATAGTTTTGGAATAGCAGATCAGCTATGTTTATGGAAATCAAACTGCAGCCTCAGCCATTCTGAACATCATCACAAAATATAATAATTCCTATCTACATTTTATTTTCTGCTCTGGCTGGCTGATAGCAATAATGTATGAAGCAAGAGTGATGTAGTTACATCTGCATAAGTTGATCCTGCATAGACATAAAGAGGCCAATCCACCCTCACCCCCCGAAGGGAAAAAAAATATGAGAGAGAGAGAGAGAGAGAGAGAGAGAGAGAGAGAATACATACCCAAGAGAAGAATAGCCTTCCTGGAATACTCATTAGCATTTTCTTACATAGACTAAAATTGTTTCTTAGCAACTTTGACCAAGGCTCAGAAGAGATTTAAGAGATAACAAATTTACCACTTGTCACACAATGTGGTGTACATTTAGATTATTCTGCTCATATGAAGAATGAGCAGATGGGGGATAAATTTGTTTCCACAACATATTGTCCCAAAGGGTATAAGAACAGGGAGATATGTATATATAAGAATAACTTAAGGCAGTTCCTAATAGGACGATTTCCTGCCTCCTTTCTCTATCTCCTTCTCTTTAATTCACATGTGTCCTGAAAAGTCTGTCAGTAGGTTTGGGGATCCACCTTGCATAATTAGGCACAAAGGGTTGATGGGGAAGAGAAGAGTCAGGCAGAGTAAAGAAGAGATCTTCCTGGTTTGGTAGATGAGCCTTGACAAACCCTCCCAGAAAGGCCTTTTAGAGATGAAGTTCACTTCAGGAGAAAGGTTTGCATGAGAAACTTCATTTAATAACTTTCCTAAGACACTGTCGCTACATTAATCCATTTCCTAGGACAGTCATTACAAACACTAATTATTAAGCGTTTGGTTTACCTTCAGTTTCCAGATCGTGTCAGAGCAAGGAGAAACTTCTTTAAAGGATACATGTTTCTTCTGAATATGGGACTGTAGAAGTAGTTCCCCCAACTATGTAACTGTAAAATGAGACTTCCAGGGTATAGCAGTAAGAAGTGTCATCCAGCAAGCCACCAAGGAAGCGACGCCCCGTGCCTGCCTTGACAGCATCTCGATTGAAGGAAGTGCTTGACTGTAAGGAAAAAGATGAGAGCAGATGTAACAGGATTTCTGCATTGAGAGGTTCCCCAACACCCAGGAAGTTATTTCCCTAAACTCCACATGCCACATCACATTTCTGACAACTGCTGACTTGCTTAAGTGCCAAGAATTTCACAAACTGCTCTCAGGTAATATATACTGACAGAGATCTAGCATGAAATGCATTACATCTTCTATGTATATAGACTTTTTATTAGTTCCTTTGTTTTCACTCTTCTCAATTCCCTTTCATAAACTCCAGATAAGTCATTGATTTTGTGGTACAACTGTGAGCCCATCTGACTGGCACTGCAGTTTTTTTTTTCTTAAGGTTATATGATGCATCTTAAAAAATAAACAAATAAACTGAAACCAGTATCCTTGCAAGAATGTTGATAGAGCTGCATGCAAACATTTTACTTAGAAAAGTAAAGAATAATTTGTAGGAGGAGATTTTCATTGGGAACGTAGCCACTGGGAGAAGGCTAAGCCATACTCTACTCTAACATTACAGCCCTAATCCAATATGCACTTCTCTGGACATGCGATCACGGAAATGCATCACCTCACTAAATGAGGCTTTAAGATTGGAATCTAAGGAGAGAATTTACTGAAATATTAAAATTATAATTATTAAAATTGTTGACGCTTTCTATATTGTTCATAGGCTTTCCCATACTTATGAAAAGAGTCAAGTTTAATTTTTTTATTAGGTCTATGTATACAGAAGCAACTGTATTATACTGTGAAGAAGTAACAATACTGAGGTTGAGGAAACTCTTTCTAGACTGCAGGTGAACTACTGACAATGCAACAAAAGACTTCTCTTCCCATCACATCTCCATGAGGCCAAATATCTTTTCAGACAAGACCATATGCTGCTTCGCTCCATGAGGTAGCACAGTTGTCAGGAATCAGAGCCTGAGAAAACAAGGATACAGATATATATATATATATATATTTAGCACAAAACTTCTCCTCTCTCTTTGAATTAGGCCTTCAGAGGAACGGATACATATCCATACATGGCAGACCTTGATAAGTGAAGGTATGCAGGGAAACGGCAATTCAGAAATACCTGCTGGGTTTCTAGCATTCTATTAGTTTCAAAGTTTCTCATCTGAAAACCCATAGAGTCTTACAGGTTAATTCAAAGTAGATGAAATTCTGTTTCCTATTAGCTGTAGTAATATTCCCACCAACTTGAGCTAAGGAGTTCTACAGCACTATCAAAGATATTGATTATCTGGCTCTGCAGGGGAATTCTGCTATTTTATTATGAAAGGAGAGAAAACTAGTGAAACCTGAGAAGAAGTGAAGAATAAATTGTAAAAGAACAAAGGAAGGGAAACAAGCGAATAGGAAATGATAAATAGAAGTGATATGGGAAAGAAAAACATGACAACAAAGGCATTGCTAGCAATATTCTTTCTCTTTTTCATTTGATTTTTTCTTTTCTTTTCTTTTTTACATGTATTGATTGTATTTTGCAGAGATGTTTACATATTTAGTGCTTTGTACTGTATATTACTGAAAGAAAAATAAAAAATATAAATTAAAAATTTTCTACAGTAGCAATATTTAAAGTATACCATAATATCTTCAGGGTAAAGCTTTTGGATGGCTTTTGGCTTTTCAATTAAGAGCTGAACATTTCACTTCAACAATGAATAAGGTTTAGACAAAAACTAAATGTGACTTTTTAAAAAAAGTAACTTAATTTAGCATAATTATATAATTATTCCTTACACAGACTGTTTATTTTTTTAATGCAATTTGTCTACCACTTTAATCCAAACAAATCCTAGGAGATATACTGATAGTTAATAATTTCCCTTTTCTGTCATTAAAACTTACAGTGTGGCAGTGACTTTTAGAGGAGCTTGGGGAGGTTGAAATGTTGAATCTTGGACTTTGTCAAAACTTCAGAAAAACAAAGTTTGATTGGAACATTAAGAAGAAATTGTCCTTTTCTGACACTGAACTTTATCCGATCAGTTTGGGGGGAAAAACTACAGGGGCAATCATAAATTGTGTCACATATTCAGATACGTGTGTATGTAGGAGAGAAATTCAACATTGTGGCAACCTGAAGTTAGGTCACTGGTTAAAATAGGGAGAATATCTGCATAGGAAGATAGATTGAGGAAGAGAATAAAAAGGGGATATTTTCAAGTTTGAAGTCTGTACTTTTATTGTTGTTGCTAAAATGGACACATTCGTAATCAAGCTGCATTTTGTAAGCTGATTGTTTTTCTTCGCCCCTCCTTTCTACTGCCTCAGTCAGCTAACAACAGATTGATAATCAGTAAATTCGAGTCAGAACTAAGTACTTCTGCATGCTGCACCTAACTATCTTAGGAAATTCACTGTCTTTAAAAGGCCTAATGCCTGCAAGTGTTCCAGGAGAAAGAATTGCTAAGTTGGGGCATCACAACTGAATTCCCCAGTTGCCACCAACCAACTCAGGTTGAGTGGCTATCAGAGGAAGAAATCAATTGATGGCCACAGCCAGTGGAAGGCGGTACAGGTGTTCCTGGGCCATGATACAGGGTTTTATAGCTGAGCACCAACATTTTGAAATGAGCTGTGAAATGGACAAGGAACTAATGGATGACTGATCCCAGATAATGGGGGAATTAGCCTTAAATCAATATCATACATTTCTATTTTAATCGTGTAATCATGACATTCCTTCAGAAGATGAGAAAACAGAAGTTTGCTGAGCAACCTTTCATAACCTATTAGCTAATTTACTAATGCCATTTGTGGAGATTTAAGTTCTGGCTGGCATTATAGGACTCATGATTATTTAATAGTAAACATATTTGCACTATGAGAGGCAGCTTCATCTGATAACTATGATTCTATACTTAGTTCAGATATCAAAGCTGTGCTATGGGGAGAATATAATAACTGAGACATTTTGCACATTAGCCCAAATTTAGGAAATTAAAAAAAAAATCTGAAATGTTTTCATTTAACGGAAAGACTCTCCTCCCCTCAAAAAGAATGAAGGGCTCTAGTACCTTCATAGACTTATAGTAACGAACTAATGAAATTACTTTGGAAAGAGAAAATCATAAATAGTTGAATTCAAAGTTGTGCAAATAGTGTGTTGAGAGGTTGGAAAAGAACATTTACCTTTCGGGGAAGAACTTGGAGAAAAAATCCATAGAATTAGAAGGGACATCTGGGCCATTTGGTATAGTTTCAAGTGTTTATTACTTGAATATTTCTTCCTCTTTCTCTGAACTTTATATACAGCTTTGTAACAGTAACTAAGCTAACACACCCAAACTTCTGCTCTTTTATTTATGTTTATTTACAATATCTTTCATTGAATTAAAATGCCATCCTTACATAGAAGTATTCAGAGTTAGAAATGATTGCCTCCTTTTTCTAAGGAAAAAAGAAGATTCAGGTTTACAAAGGCCTTTTTTAGACAGAATGGTTGAAAACCTAATTCTCAGCAATAAACAGATGAGCTGAAACCTAGTTAGCACCTATGTTCCATATTGCAATAGTCTGTTGTTTATCAGACTAAGGACACAGCTAATAAATTAGTTAGGAATGGCTGAATTTCTTCTGATATGTTAAACTGTGTTGAATATTTGTGGGTTAATTGTGTTTCTGTATTGCCTAATAATACAGAATAGTAAGTTTTATAATATTTTTATGTTTTTTCTTCTGTGCTGGTTCTCTTTCTTATAATACAGTTACTACCATTACTGTTGTTAATAAAGTAATATTGTAAATATTACTTTAATATTTAAAATAAATATTGTTTTACTTTAGTATTTAAAATTGTACACCACTGAATATTCCATGCCTATTTTCTCTCTCATGTTGTTGCTATACATTAAATTATGTTCTCATACATAAGCTCACAAGTAGAGGTTTGATTTCCCCCCTCTTAATAAATGCTGTTTCATTTACCCCATGAGTTGCACAAATGTTATATAATGAGCTACCAATTCTGAATCTTCAGTGGGTCGAGTTAGTTAAAAACTGATTGGGGATGTAGAAATAGAACCAGAAAATCTGTAGCTGTGTAGAGGAAGCCAATTCTGGCCCAGGACAATCCCAGACAGAATGTTTATTTTTCAACTGCAATTTGTGTGAGTGTCATGGTTGAAAAAACTATGCCTTCCTTCATGGGAAGCATTATAAGGCAGCAGCAGGGCATAAATTTAAGGAGCACAACAGGAGTGGGTAGCCATTGTACAATCATCAATGAGAATAAACTCCTCACACATGAAATCCATTCTGCTATAGAGCTGTGCTAATTTTGAGTCTAATTAAACATTAAAAAATCTTCAGGAGGGTAGTTCTTAAACAAATTTGCCTAAATTTGGTCTTTAGTTGATCTTCAAAAATCCCCTTGAATCTACGCTTACTGCTAGCAAGCAAAATCCAGAGAAGTGACAACAGCACTGGTGAATCCTATTCTGCCACCAATATGTTAGTAGCAGAAGGCTTGGTGCAAGCATCCTGCCTTAAAAAATATTCATTAATTATTAATGGAATATGAGTATTGGACATCAAAGGGGAGCTATTATGCATGCTAAATGGTGTTATAAATGTAGGTGTGGAGGGGAATTCATTTCACATTTTTCTCAGTGCTTTTTGTCCCCCGTAACTCACTCAGACTTGGCAAATATTTTAAGCAAGAATAATCTTTTCAAAGATGTTATCAATGGTTAATGTAATAGAACATTGTCTTGATGTTGCTTCCTGGTCAGTCCTAGCCGCAGCTTATTTTCTTGAGAAAAAGCAAAATGCAAACTTGCTTCTCATTAAATGATTGGGTAGATGATCCCTATTTGGATCAAAGAACGAGAGTATATAATAGACAATATTATCCTGGCCAGATAATATTGCAAGGAGAATGCCAGAAAGCAAACCTAGAATTTAAGACAAACCTAACTGATCAATCAAACCATATAGGAACTCTACTACAATTGTGCCTACTTTTCTGTGCATTAGAACCACAAACAGTTTGCAATCCTGGAAACAAAACAAAAACAAAAAACAAAAAATTAATTGATCCCTTGATCCCCTCACTTTTTGGGAAATACATATCTAAGCATGGCAAGGAAACTCATCCTAATTTCCTCAACTCTATTGTGTAAAATTTGTTGTTGCTTTTTGCAAATTGGTATTAAATGAACCCACAAGAGGCAAACAATTTTCTCTATTACTCTTTGATAAGAGGGAATCTTCTAGCGAGTATTACTGCCAGTAGACAAATGGTCTTCTTTGTTGATTGCTTTGCTTCCAATATGCAGACTCAGCTGCTTTTTTTAATTCTTTCTTTCAGTGAAGCAAAAGGCACAAAGGCCTTTTAGCTTCCTTTTTTCCTTAGGCCCTCAAATCTTTACCATAGGTGATTACAATGTGGGCAGTGATTGGAATAATACAAAATTAAATACAAATCACCAGTTGGAATATCAGCTAGTAATGCTTACTGTCTCACATCATCATAAAGGTAAAGTACCAAGGGACATGAAATTCATGGTGGGGGAGAAAATTACTATTGTTTAATACAATTGGGAAGAAATACAGTACAATATACAAAATGAAAATTGCTTGCATCAAGACATGTTTTTGTGCATGTAGAAGAACTGCCTTGTTATATCAAGCCAAAGATCCATTTAATCCATTGTGCTATTTTCAGACTTGCCATCTTATGCTTCTAGTAAGGTGCAGGTAAAGGTATTAGCATTCCCCAGTTGTTTGTCCCAGGCATCTGCTATTCAAAGATAATATTTAACACTTTTGAATATGGCAGTTCATTTAGCTTAAAGCTGAACCTTAATTCCTTAGGAAATATTTCTTTCTGAGAAAAGGTCAGAGATTTTTCTATGTTTTGCCTGCCTACGAAAAAATTCTGAAAATCATACAAGATTGCAGTCCAGTGAAATCAATGGATTGCAAGGTGGTGATTTGGGGAGATCTAAGCATAACTTCATTTTATTATGTGAAATGTTATTCAGGGCACAGAAGGCACACAACTAACCAATAAGAAAAAGGGACACAGCTTTATGTGGACATAACTGACTGCACGGATAGATAGCTTAGGCTCTATCCCTTTCCTGTTATGCCTCCAGACAAAGCAGTGATCTCAGAAGCAGATGCAGCATAGGTGTAAAAACAACCTTCTGAAAGTCAGGCATTGAAGTGTGATGTATGTTTGAATGTTTTCTACTTTATTCATGCACAGTAGACATAAGATGCCAACTGAGGTGGCCCAGGAAAGATGCAGATAGGAAAATACCATTTGACATTGCCCAGCAATAGTTAGAATAACTAAAGAATAAATTGAATTCATCATCATCATCATCATCATCATCATCATCATCATCATCATCAAGGCTGCCCCAAAACATTTTGCTGTCTGAATTATGGATCAGAAATAATTTTATTTGGTTCACATATATCACCAGTTGAAACCAATACTACAAGAACGTAGTACTAACATCAGTGTATATCATACAAACAGAGCAATGCATGAACAACATTACAGGTAGTCCTCGTTTAGCAACCATAATTGGGTCTGGCAACTCAGTCGTTAAGCAAAGCAGTCATCAAGTGAAACCACAACTGTGCTTACAATCTTACTTCAGTTTTGCTTTGCTTTACAGATCTGTGAAGGTCATAAATGCAGGCACTGGTCGGAGAATTACTTTTTCACCACCATCATAACTGCAAATGGTTGCTAAACAAGGCAGGTGCTAAATGAGGACTACCTGATACTTGCTGGATCGGACTGGGCTTCTTGTTCACATTCACTTGGGGCCTTTCTACCTTAAGGCCATTTCTATGGAGAAAATGATGGGCAAGACAGACTGTCCAGTTGGCAGCAAGCTGCCTTATTCTACCTCCATGTAAAAGATGGATCAGAATAACATTTAGGAAAATAGACTATAGTTTAAGTTACCACAGTTTACAGCTACAAAAAGCCCTGGTTGCTAAGCTTCAGAAATTGGGAACAGGACTTTTTTCTCCTATGATCTTATTACAGGTCATTCTAAAAGTTGTAGTCCAAAGAGATCTGAAGGGTTCTAAGTTAGGTAAACCTACCATAGAGCCTTCATTAACAGCTTCAGCAGTGACTCTGCAACATATACAGTACAGCTTGGAAGTATAGTAGATATTTTCCACCATTCTCCCCCAAAACCCTTCCAAAATCACCCTACCTTTAAAGTAGTTACTGTATAAGTGGTCTTTATGTAACAGGTTATTATTATTAACAGTTAAATTACTGGTTATTATGTGATAATTTTCATATAATCATCATATAAGCCTATGTCTCTTCTTGCAAAAAAGCTGAATCTAAATATTAAAATATTTGACTAATTTCCAGTTCATGTTAGATTTCTAAAGCTTTGTGACTAGCCCCTATTTATTACAATTAAAAAGATCTTTGATAAAAAAGGCATGCAGTAAAAGAAAGGTTGCTTACAAAGGAGAAGTCTTCAGCATTCTGACAGAGTAGCTTCGGGAAGATAACCTGTCTGTGAAATCTTTCTTCATCTTCAAAAATGTTCCCGTACATAAAGCCATTCATCATAGTGGAGTGAGCATGGATGTCGATATAGAATTCCAGGGTAACTTTCTGTATAGAAAATACATAAGATAAATTGAAGATATGTTTCAACAAGGAAACTAGCTATAAAAGTGGCAATGTCATTTCTGAAACTCAAAACATGTAGCCATTCCCAGGGGTGTCCATGAGGAGAGTCAAAAGAGTGGCAGTCACAACTGTACAATAGAAGCCCTGCTTCTTTTATGTATATCACACATGTAACACATGTAAGAAAGGGCCGCCATTTTTACTTTTTTTTACCTCCCTCTTGTGGAACCTCCTGAAATTTCTACTACCTGTGCTGCAGTATAGGGCACTTTTCTGCTTTCACATTGTCTTTTCCAAAAGGCTATATCTATTTCTAAAATTGACAGTCCTGTGAATAAACTTTACTTTGAGATGTTTCCACTCTTGAATGGGATTTTGCTACCCTTTATGCTAGAAACAGCCATGCACTGGCCTGACTTTCAGGAGAGCTGGAGGATCTGTAGGATCAAGATTCCTGATTATGTGGATTATAAATGTGTCCAACTGAAGACAATTACAATTTCCTTTCAGACCTTCCTGTTTCACATGAGAAAACTGAGATGGGGGTGATGGTATGGGGCAGGATATGGCATGGACCTCCCCATTCTCTCAATGACTAGACATCTGAATGCTTAAAAAGGACTCACAATCAAATTCCATCTCTTTGATAAACACAGAACAGTAGAGCTCATTCATTATCTACTCTGTCAATACCAAGGAACTATAAATAATCTAACAAGTTAGTTCATGTTAATTCACATCATAATCTTTTAGTGAAGTGTCACTTCAAATATTTTCTTCTTAATTATTTGCAGTGTCTTGTTTATGTACAGTAGGTGTTCTTTTGCATCAGGAAGTCTTGCAGAAATTCCTCAAGTCATAGTAACATTTCTTTGAAGCAAAACATTTCTGAATATCAGCACAGAGAGGGAGTTTGACGGATGCACAGGGGGAAAATTTCTCAAAGCATTTTGATGTAGTAAGCTACCCTAAAAGATTCTGAAGCCCTTAGGAATCCTTATGATTAACAGACAGAGCATATGTATGCCAATATCACTGTCTACAACAGTAAAATGAAAAAGCACCTTAAAATCAATACACACCAAACATAAAGTATATATATTTGAGTCACTTCTCAGGTAAAAATTACTCTTGCAATAAAAACCACAGTATTATTCCCTGATGCCTAACAGAATAATAAAAAAAAAGTCTTAGCTATTTTATTTTATGAACCTTAGAACATTTGGTTTTGAGCAAATAATTATGCTGCGTATTTCCACTACTTTTGATTATTATGCTGTCTATTTCCACCTCTTCTATTTTGTGACTTCTGTCAAGGGATGCCTTAAATGTTATTCTTCAGCATACTTAAACAGTATTCTTTAAAGAAAATTCTAGAACCCATACAAAATGAGGAGATAAAGTATATCCTTTAATTGGAATTAGCCATTAAATGAAGAAATATTATATGAAGAGCATTATATGAAGAAAAATATGGTAAAAGCCATCATTTATTTTGTCGGTAACTGGATAACATTCCTGTCCATCTCAGGAAAAGGCGTTTACTTAATGCAAGTCTCATAAAGTATAATAAGTCAACAACTGGTCCCACACTTTGTTCTTCCTTAAATTCCACCCCAAAATGCCAAGCAAGGTGATGAAGTTTGAGGTTATTTCAGCTTGGCGGATATCAGATGATTTTCTATGCCATATCCATTTTCAGTGACAAATAGGCTGCTTTAAAAAAAAATTAAAAATGAGCCACTTAATTAGATGAAACAGCTGCATTTATTTACATCCTGAAACCTGGAAATATTCCCAATGGAATTTTTCCCCAACAGCTAAGAAAGACATTTGTCTCCTCAATTAAACATTCCTATTAGTATAAAGCATATTTTTACTTGGAAACTGAAATTGTAGCAGAAGTCAGTGAAGACAGTGGAAACAGACCAACTATCAACTAATTCTTTGTTCTTCTTTTCATGCCTCAGTAGCCCAACCCCACTCAACAACACATTCAAATTTGGTTTAGTAATTACTTCTGAGAGGTATAGTTGCCAGGCAGTATTGCCTATTAGGAAAATGGTATTTATACTTTTATGTCTGTGCTTTGTTTTCTGAGTCACATTTGATAATGATTATTAAAGAAAAGGAAATATGCTTCCCATTCATCCAGCAATGGAGTCATTGTTAATGTACCACAAATATTTGGAGCAGAAAGATTCTCTTTGTCCAGAACTACAAAGGCATTCTACTGGCCTTCTAATAGCCAATGGCAGCAGACTTATTCTGCTATTATGATTCAGCTTTTCATTTCAAATTGCTGGCATTCATTGTATCCCAGGTATGGCTTTGGAGGCTATTTTGGAGCTGGGCAGGTTGAATTAAGGTGCGTACTGTATTTTTCAAAGTTAATGTCCTTGCTTTATATTACAATCCTTTTTTAGTTAGACAGCTTGCAATAATGGAAATTTGTCTAAAATACAGGGAACCCATGATGCAGAAGGAAATAAAGACTACAGCAATTGTACTACAAAGTCCCATGGGATGTTTGCTACTCTTGCCTGTTGATGAAGTTAAATGTGGATATTAATCTCTGGTTCAAAGACTTTCACAGTGGAGGAAAAATGAGATACAAATAAGACTAGTTTATCTCGAACCCTGACAAATGATAACTACATCTCACTAGAGTAATTAAGGTCCAGGTAAGCATGAACATAGAAGAGAACAAAACACAATGGTGATTTTACTGTTTTATTTAGATACAACAACAGTATGCTAGAGGTAACTGTATGTTGGAAAGATAAAATAAATGTTAGATGCACTATTTTCCTATTTTGAACTTTCATATATTTTATTCAGGTATTTGGCCTAATTGTTTCTGGGGAAATGCCAGCCTCTCACCTATTTGCCTTTACTCCCTTACTTTACTTCTATAAGGTGAAATTGGAAATGGGAATCTATTCACAATTCCATAAATGATACCAGCAGCCTTGGCACAATTGGAAATTCAATTTTTTCAGGGCAGACCAGATTGGGTACTAGAAGGGAGGGTGTTCTGGCCTGGCTGAGGATTACAAGGCATCTAACTATGGCTGAATAATTGTAGAGAGCAGAAGAATGACAATAAGATCTTGCTTTGGTTCAACAAAATACACCCAGGACCATGGACAGCTCATTGCAGGATACATCCTGGATCTCCAATGTCTGGAATATACATCTGGAATGCAGAGGATTAACTAATACTTTCCATCATGCCTGCCAGTCTCCATGACCCAACTGATATTTTTTCATTGTTTTTGCTGTTATGCTTTTGTTTTAGAAAAGTGGGAAGGCAACAAGTTGCAAACAAAGCAAAGCACTAGCCTCAAGTATAATTTTTACCTCCAAGAGTCTCTAGAAACTGACCTCCAAAGGCATTCTTTAAACAAAAAAAGGGTGAGTAGCCATCATCCAGTGCTTTGTTGGAAGCACATCCATCTGCTTACAAGAAAAGGCAAAAGTAAGCTAAGAGTAGTAGGCAGCACTCTGGAGGGCTAGAGGTGGTTGCAGCAAGCAGTCTCTCTAGTTAAGTGTTCCTCAACCTTGGGAACTTTAAGATGTGTGGACTTCAACTCCCAGAATTCTACAGCCAATGTGGCTAGCTGGAGAATTCTGGGAGTTGAAGTCCACACATCTTAAAGTTCCCAAGGCTGAGAAACTGCTCTAGTTCAAGCATTAATGAGTGTTTTGGACTGGCCACATCTTCCATGGCGACATGTTACCAACATTCCAAATGTGCCCCCTGTTCTAAAAAGATGAGGATCTTTATGCTCGGTTAACCCTCAGCAAGAAAGCTGTTCTTCCAGAACCTGATGGCTTGTGAAAGTTTTCAAAGTCAGATTTTTCTTTACTTTTTGCCTGTTGCAGGTTCTAAAAACTTTTTTTAAGTCTCAAACCCCTAGAAGGCTGAGAAGCTGAAGCGGCCTGAGCTATCAGATCTAGGAGGGTGACCTTAGACTGGTGTAGCTCAAAAGGGGTGCTGTGGACTTACTCTGAACTGGGGCAAATGTGGGGTTCATATTCAGTATTTTTCACTGATCTCCTACAGCATGACATTAGGAGCTTGTATGAATACTCATATCTTTTATTTAGCACTCATGAAAGCAAACTGAATGCCCAGTTAGACTTTTTCACATGTAATTCATACCAGCAACCACAAAATTTCAAATCAAAGTTCCCTTGAGCTTGTCTGTTTTAAGTCTATACTTGAATGCAATAAGGACTGGAGAATCTGACATGTATTATTGAAACAGACTGACAACATATAATGATGTCACAGAACAAGACTTCTGATATTCATGCATTTTCTCATGCAATATACATGATATGAATGGAAAGTATGTTCCTTCTTATATTTACAATTCATAGCTCAATACCTCTAGAACATAATTCATTAGAAAAGAATATATGTAGCTCAGGGTTGAACTGTGGCGTCCTTGGGGTTCTCTGAGCTTGGTTGTTTTCTTGCAGATGTTTCATTACCCGGCTAGGTAATTTCTTCAATGCTAGAATGGAGTGGGGAATGGAGAGCAAACCCCACTCCCTTCTAGCACTGAAGATGTTACCTAGCCAGGTAATGAAACATCTGCAAGAAAACAACCAAGCTCAGAGAACCCCAAGGACTCCACATAATTCATTACAAGGCAAAGGAAAACTGATATTAGTGGCTAGTGTTCTTACAGCTACTGTTGATATCCCAGCATAATTATGATTCTTAGGCACAGATATTTCTTTAAAAAAATCAATAAAGCTATAGAACAAAAAGGGATAAATGTGCATTAGCACCAAACATAAGCCACTGGAGAGGAAAGCAGTGTAAGAAAAAACGTAGTTCTGTCAACCAGCTTTCATTTCAATATAGACTTCATTAATTCTCTGCTATAATAGTAAGTTAAGAAAGAATTGAAGAACTTTTGCTGAAAAATTCTGCAAAAAACAAAAACAAAAAACAAAAAAAACAGAAGGCACTGTCAGTCCCACTTCATATTTTGGAGCATTTCATTCATGGAGTTAATTCCATTGTTCATTTGACCTTATTTTCTCCATCTACAGACTTTCAGTGGTAAACATGATTTACACTGTACATTTCTTTTTAAAGTATATTTTTCTATGTGCTATTGTAGATTGCAGTGCTCAATCTTCCTGGTCCTTGAAGCCCTGGCTATCAGAGAACATGATTCTTGAATGCTGCCCAGAAATGACTATAAAAATGTAATCCGTTGCCTACCACTTATACTAAGCAACTTCCATCTACATGCAAATAAGAAGGAATAGCAGACAAGGAATATTGTTGCCCTCTTCAGGCTGACATAAGGCTGCATATCACAATCAGCAAGTCTGACATGTTGAGCGGAAAACATACAGTGATAGGAAATTGTCATATAAATGCCATATGCCAAGTTGCTTTGTTGGCTAGAGATTAGAAATAGAATAAATCTACACTGTGATTCTGGGTTACAGTGATAAGGGCAAACTAGTTTCTCGGGGGAAACTAGAAATTACATCCAAATATATGTAATGAATCTTCGGCATGTCTGTTTATTTTAAATAAACAATAAAACCTCAGGAGTTGCGGTTCTGAGTGGAGAAGAAATGTGGGTGGATGTTTCAACCAGCCTTTCTCATCCAGGCGCTGTCCAGATATTTTGGGACTCCAGCCCCTGCATTCTGAGAGATGTAATGAGGAATGCAGGCTTAGGGTATTCTCTGAGTAGGGTTATTTACCTGGTAAATATTCTTGTTTCATCTTTTAAGGTAATATTTTTCTTCCAATATGGAATCATGTTATATTTATCATAATTTTGTTATTGTTTTTAGAAATCCTATTATACTGCTCACAAAATGCAAGGAACTGAACTCCTACTCCAAGATAGGGATACGCATTAAATGGCTTTCTTTCTTTTAAAAATCATTTGCATACTGTTTGCCTTTCTAACCAAAACAACTTCTGAAGAACTAGTACCTAAGAAGATATTTTAGTGTGATCAGTTTAATTTCCTCACTGTTTAGTCTTTGAAATGATTAAGGCTGAATTCCTTTTTCCCCTTCTATTTCCTGTGATCTCTGGTTTGAAACATTCATGAGGAACTCTTCAAGGTAAATTTTGAAATACATGCTTTTGGATTATTCTTTTAGCATTTACAGCTTATGAAAGCTATGATGGGGGAAGAAAGGACTTTGATATCTTTTAAAAAATGCTGACCTTCTACAAATATTGTGAGTCCTCAGCAGGGCTGGCCCTTCCACACAGCAAGATGAAGTGACCTGATTCAGGCAGAGTCTCAGCTGAAAATAGGAATTGGTACAAGGCTTCATTCTTGTAAAGAACAGCCAGTTCAGAGTCCTGTGGGGCTTCTTCTTCCCAACTGAAAGTCTCATAAAATAAACACAATATCTAATTGTGTAGTTTATAATCCTACAGAACAGATGAATGAAGGGAGATAGGATAACATATCCAAATATCTGAAGGGTTGTCACATAGAAGAGGGAGTGGACTTTCTTGTCATTGCACCAGGGAGCAGGAGCATGGGTTAAAACTACACAGAAGTCAATTCAGGCTAGATATAAGGGGGGCTTATACACTTACAGTTAGCAAGTGGAACAGGCTGTCACATGAAACAGTAAGTTCCCTTTTGCTGGAGGTCTTCTAACAAAGGCTGGATGGTCATCTGTCAGAGGTGCTCTAGTGGATCCTGCACTGAGCAAGCATTGGATTAGATGACCTCTAACATACCTTCAAACTCCATGATTCTGTGACAATTCTTATTCTCTGAAATACTAGGACACTCTCTTTCCCCTTATCATGATTTTGTTTTAAATACCAACATTTTTAACTCAAGCTGATAAAGGCTCAAGATTGAGAATCAGATGTCGGTTTAAACATCTGCAAAGAGGTCCTGCAATTGATTAAGAAACCACAAATGCTTTTTAAAGCATTATTTTTATCCATCTTTCTTGCCCAATGCTCACTCAATCACGTCATCATAAAGTTGGAGATAGTTCCCTTGCATCTTTCTAGGGCTCCCTGAAGGTTGAGAAAAATGTTTCTTTGATCTTTGTATTTATCAGAAATGAGACAAGAGGTTTTCCCAGTGTTTTGAGTCTGATCCCATCATCATTACTTTCAAAGAACTAATGCCTGTGTGGGTGCTGTTTTATTGCAGAAACAGGTTTGGATAGTTGTTTTATCGCAACTTCCTCCCCAAAGATTTCAATTCTTCATCCCATCAAAATCCAGCTTCTGTCTATGTCTCTGAATACTTGTTTCCAAAGCTCACCATTAGTTGTTGTTCATTATCAACATAAACATCTTTCAGCATACTCTGTGGATGTGTCTTGATGTCGATGTTTTGCAGAGAGAGTGATAACAACAACAACAACAACAACTAGTCAACACCCAACAAAGAAGAAACAGTGCAGTACTGGGCACAGCTATGGGACAACCCAAAGAAATACAAGAATGCAGCTTGGATAAAGGAGGTAGATAAGAATACAAAAGAAACTGAAATGAAAGAACTTGTAATAACAGCAGAAATCGTGGAAAAGGGCAAGGAAGATCAAGAATTGTTCAGCACTAGCTGAAGATGAACTGCATGGCTTTTGGTTGAAACATCTGACTGGTCTGCACCCACTCATTGCCAAGCAGTTTAACAACATTCTGCAAGGAGGTGAAATTGAAGATTGATTAACATCTGGCAAACCTACCTGATAATGAAAGTTCCAGCAAAAGGGGCAGCACTAGGCAGCTACAGGCCAATTACCTGCTTACCAACAACTTTCAGACTGCTAACTGGTGTGGTAGCTGATACAATCAAACAGCACCTAGTTGAAAACAAGCTCTTTACATCTGAGCAGGAAGGAAACCACCCAAACAGCAGAGGGAGCAAAAAAAAAAAAAAATAACCAGCTCCTAATTGACAAGATGATTTTGGAACACTGTAAGAGAAGGAAGACCAACTTGAATGTAGCTTGGATTACTTACAAGAAGGCATTTGATTCCCTGCCACATGACTGGATAATCAAGTGCTTAGACATAACAGTAGACACATCAGAAACTTTGTGCAAAGATCAATGGCACAATGGAAGACACAGTTGCTGGCCAATAGTGATAGACTGGGAAAGATTAACATCAAGAGAGGAATCTTTCAAGGAGACTCACTATCACCACTACTGTTTGTTATTGCATTGATTACTCTGGTAACAATACCGAACAAGTCAGGACATGGCTACCAAACATCAAAAACAACTGTCAGGTTATCCCACCTCCTTTACCTAGACAATCTGAAGCTGTATGGAAAAACACCATCTGAAATGGAATTGCTATTCAGCACGGTCCAAATATACAGCCAAGGTATTGCAATGGAGTTTGGACTGGACAAATGTGCCACCCTTACCATCAACAGGGGAAACATAGTGAAAACTGAAGGAATCAAGATGCCCAATGGAAATAACATCAAGAGTTTGGATGAAGAAGATCACTACAAATACCTGGGCATCCTTCAAACTGACAACATCAAACACATTGAAGTCAAGAAGAAGGTTAGTAGTGAATACATCAGAAGAGTGAAGAAGATTTAAAGTCCAAACTCAGTGGTGGAAATACCATCAAGGTGATTAATACCAGAGCAATTCTAGTCATGAGATAAACAGCTGGAATAGTGGACTGGACTCAAGATGAACTGAAAGCCCTGGATAGGAAGACCAAAAAAATAATGACAATGAATCATGCCCTTCACCCATGCAGCAACACTGACAGACTCTATTTACCAAGGAGCATAGGTGGGCATGGAATGTTGCAAGTACACCAGACAGTGGAAGAAGAAAAAAGGACATTGGAATAAAATCTGAATGACAGTGAAGATGCACTGAAGCTAGGTGGACAAAAGCTAGTACACCATGAATACCAAAGAGACCAAACTGGCCTATAAGAAAGACCAAATGAAGAATAGAAAAGAGACATGGCAAGGCAAAGGATTACATGGCCAGTACACAAAAAAACTAGCAGGCAAAGCAGAGAACAATAAGATCTGGCAATGGCTAAGACCAGGAAAGTTGAAGAAAGGGACAGAGGGGCTAATTCTGGCTGCACAAGACCAAGCTTTAAGAACAAATGCATATAAAGCCAGAAATGACAGCAATAGACAGCAAATTCCACCTCTGCAAAGAAGCTGAAGAAACAGTGGACCACCTAGTCAGCTGCTGTAAGAAGATCACACAGATTAATTACAAACAATGGCATTACAAAATAGCAACAATGCTACTTGGAATACCTTCAAGAAATACCATTTGTGGGACCACAAAACAGACAAAGTAATAGAAAATGAAGAAGCTAAAGTGCTCTGGGACTTTAGAATTCAAACAGACAAGCACCTGCCACACAACATCCCAGACTTAACAACTGTTGATAAGAAAGACAAAATAGTCTGGATAGTGGATACTGCAATACCTGGAGACAGCAGAAGAGAAGAGAAAGAACTGGAGAAAATCACATAATATAAAGACCTGCAGATAGAAGTAGAATGACTATGGCAAAAGAAAACAAAGTTCGTACCAATAGTTATAGGTACCTTAGGTGCAATCCCAAAACATCTGGAGCACCACTTGAATACCACTGGCATTGACAAAATCACCATCAGTCAATTGCAAAAGGCAGCTTTACTTGGAACAGCTTACATCCTGCGACGATATCTTTAATATTATTAAACAACAACCTCTGCCTATCCCAGTTCCTTGGGAAGGCTCAGTAGGTGGATAAAAATGCCAAATCCAGACTAAACATCTGGCTGACTGTGCAGCCAACCATAATAATAAATTAAATTTACTTTCACCTCTTTAGTAAGGTTTCTGCAAGGATAATTTTCTTGAATTAAAAAAGTTACTGTCCTTATTACAAGGAATAAGACAAAATAAGGTTTGTTTTCCATGCATATGTAGATAGGTAGTTATGTGTTTATGTGGGTATATTTGAGAAGACTGTTGTCAAACTATAAAATTCAATTAAATTTTAAAAACTGTCTGTTGCTCAAGGACATTTACAAAGAGTGTGAATTTACTGACATAAAATTAGAAAACTATATTGGTTCACATTGCCAAAAGCGTATCCCCATTTTAGAATTCTTATAATACAAATTGGATGGATGTTATAAATACACATATTGTATATATGCACATAACAGGGACTTGCTCAGAGTTTTGTTGCATTGTTTAGCATAGAATTTAACATTACTCCACACTTCCTTGCAAAGCCTGGTATATCACAATGGTTCAATCATAGTGTAGTTTGGTTTAGACTCAGTATGGATGAGTCTAGGTACCCTTGTTTGTAAATCACGGATTTTGCTTCTTGTGCAAATCCAATCCATGGTTTATTCAAACCGTAGATGAATGGGATGTGTGAACCTGGTCAATCTTTGATGATATTTTGCATTCTGGCTTCATACAATTCATTAATGTATGAAATAAAACACAGCCTCATGATATAACAGGATATCGGTATAGGTAAAAAAACAAAGTGGAACAAGCCTAGTTTTGTAGCGCTTGTAATATCTTCTTCCATAATGCAGGCTCAGCTTTACCAGCAAGCAAAGAGATGACTGCTTAGGCAACTAGATTAGAATGCCATGCAAAATAAACAGATTGTTATTGATTTAATATATTGTCATAGTTTTATCAACAGAAAAGGCAAGTGTTGGGGTTTCGTGTCTTCACTGCCAAGGTAACTTAACAAGGACCAATTTGTTCTTCTACCCCAAGGAGAAAAGCATATTTTGCTGATTTTAAAGAAGTTTTACGGTAACCCTGTTGATTTGATTTTGTTATGGAATTAGAATAGATTTTAAACTAGATGAACAACTTTGATGTATTTGTGCAAAAAGGAAATAGCCAAAACATGGGTCATAAGTTTTTTTTGGTTCCTTTAAACTCTGGAATGTAGATCAAGTAATGCTAAGAATTTCTTTTTATGCTGTTCCTTACATGTGATGATTATGACTGATATATAAAGTTCCAGGACTGCAAATTGTCAGCTGAGCCAAGATGAAATATATGAAGCAGAGAACATGTTCTCTCTATTTAGCTTAGTATGGGAAGGGATGATTTTTCCAAATGGCTCCTCTTTTCTTAGCCAAAAGTTGCTTTTAAAGTGAACAAAATAACACAAGGCAAGAACAATTACAATGTAGAAAATATATCAATATCAGCAAGAAATAGATTTGAATCTTTCATTGTTTCAGCTTTGAGTTTCCCCCCCCTCTTTTTTTTTTTTTTTGTAATCAGACATTCTAGTCAGACGTGAAAAGTCAAAATTTACATTTAAATTGAGGTAATTTAGACTACCTACCACCCTCACTTCCGAACACAAAATGTTAGCTCTTCAATTCAAGTGGAAGAATCACACAAGTTTTCTGGGCTGAAATCTTTCATTAAGAATATAAGGTTCAAACTGGTAAGTATAACAGAAATCTTAAAGGTTCAAGGTCAACTTGAGTATCTTGTCCCTAATTTGTTTCATTAGCCAGAATGCTCAGGTGGAAATAGGTGAATCTATTTCTATCCATGTCATTTCCACACATGTTCACTGATGATCTGTTACATTTTTT
The DNA here is from genome assembly GCF_059951505.1 of Python bivittatus. NCBI lineage: Eukaryota > Metazoa > Chordata > Lepidosauria > Squamata > Pythonidae > Python > Python bivittatus. The sequence continues at coordinate 46,708,554 of NW_028277098.1, read as the reverse complement.
CCCATTAATCTGATTTTTTTCCCTTGGAAAAACAAAATCCTCTTTATCTACATATTTAGCATGTAAGAATGCATAGTTTTCTTTCACATATATTAACATGTGCATACACCCCTCCCCAAACAATGTATGATTAAATGATGCATTGAAACCATGTCACAACATTCAGAGGAATGTAAAATATGATGTGGAATGAAGTTTCCCTCTTGCTCACTCTAGTTGGAGGTACAGGGCAGGTAATTTCATATGGGAGTTTGCCAAAATTGGATTCTTGAAATGCATACCAAATGAAAACTTCCCAAACCATGTCATCGTGAACATTTACTAAAGCATGCCATCCTGAGTAAACCTGCTTTTGAATGATAGCATACAATTTTAAAAAATAATAATAATACAAGCAAATAAAAGATTACATAGCACTCATGTGAGAATTTTCTTCAGGTGGATAAAGAGGCAACCCACAGTAGCACTGAGGTTCTAACTTTTCCTCCCCAGCTACTGTATAATTCTCTGAGAGTCTGACTGGGGCAGTAGTTGAAGCACAGGGTTAAGAGCAGGGAAAACTGAATTCTAATTCTTCAGGTGTGAAAGCCATCTGAGTGACTTTGGGGTTAGGGCTCAATCCTGGGAAGAAAGCAATGGCAAACCACTTCTTGAAATATTGCCAAGGAAAGTGCATGGACTTGACCATGGAATCACTAAAGGCACCAAAAATAAAAATAAAAAATCCCCTAGTTTTGGCTTTCTGAGCATTCCTATCAAATGTGAGCACTAGAATAGCACAGGTTAATGCCCTTCATTTATGAGTGTGCCTTAGAGTCCGTGTTGACTCCTGGTAACTGCTTGGACAAGTCCCTGCAGTTTTCTTGGTAAGATTTCAGAAGTGGTTTGCCATTACCTCCTTCCAGGGGCTGAAAGAGAGTAACTGGCCCAAGGTCATCCAGCTGGCTTTGTGCCTAAGGCAGGCCTAGAACTCATGGTCTCCCAGTTTCTAGCCTAATCTCTAAACCACTACACCAAACTGGCTCTCTGCCCTTTATCTTTACAATAAAAGCAAAAGATGCTGGGAGGAAGAGAAAAAGAGAAGGCAAGTTATATAACCCTTCTTCCCCCTCCTTTTTCAGGAAACTGTAGGAGGAAGGACTAGGCTGTGGCTGGATGCAAAGCATATTTTGAGGTTGGCAGAGAAGCAGGATGGAGCCAACCCAATATGGAGCCAAATTTTTGAAGCAGAAAGGAGGTTCCCATTGAATTTCTTTCATTCCACCACTATCATTAGTGATAATAAGTGGCAATTCCAGAGCAAGTTTGCAAATGCTGAGTAGAAATATGGGTTTTCCACCCTTTAAACCCCAGGTAAAAATAGTCACACAAGTCAATTATCACTCTGACAACTCCATGCATTCCTTGCATCCTTTCCTTTTTTTGGTATATAAAAAAAATTGAAGCTGATTCCTAACCGCAGGTGCCAAGAAAGTGAAGCTGTCAGTTGGCTGCTGGTTTTATTACACCATCTAAACCTTGTTTTTCTTTGTGTGTTATTAACAAGACATTTTTACCAACCCTTCCAGGTGCCTGCAACCTTCACAGAACAAACATAGCCAATAGACAGGCAAAGAGTGGCAGGCTTCCCAGAACTGCACCTTCAGCTGGAAAACAAGAACAGGGTAATCACATGTTTTGACTTTTGAAAGATGCAACTAATTGAAGAACCTCCTACTGCCTTCCAGTGAGTAGGGAACAGAATGAATGAAATCCAATGCTCTAGGTAGCTAGGGTTAGAAAAGCAGCATGCTTTTGTTTGGGATAAACTCATTTTTTGCTCCATTTTTGTTTATATTCTGTATTCTTTCTCCAAACATTCAACTTTCAAATGATTATTATTTCACAGCCAGCAAACTGGGTTTAGAAAAGTTCTTTTCTACCATGGAGTGGGGTGGAGAGCACCTAATTGAAAAATTGCACATGAATTGATCTGCCTTTTATTCCTTTGCCGAAGCTTTCTGCTTCTCCCATGTCTTAGTTAGTTTATAGGAAATCAGCCATTAGTCCTCCAAGAAAATGACACGAAGGAGCAGTCACAAAGTGAACCAGCATTTTTGTTATTCCGCTTTTGTTGTTTAGTCCCTATTCCACAAGAACTTAAGGGTTTGTTTTGGTACACAAAGAAGCTGGAGGATGGATTAATCCTCCCCAATTGCTCATCAGTCACTGCCTCCATCCCCAGATGGGGCTATTATGAATCTCTTTTTTTATATCAGTAAAGACAAAAAGTGCTTGCTAACTACCATAAAAATTACTGGCATCCTTGTCAAGCAGGAAGGGAGAGGATTGCAAACTACACCAAAATAGGTTTGCAGCATCTATGATCTGTGGGAAAGTCTCATAACCATCACTAAGCCTAAGCATAGCTCAACATATTGTGGGAATGTGCTCTTTGTGTGCTTTTATAAAACGGCACAGCAGAAATGCTATTCATTTGGGAGGTTTGCCCTCTTTACAAGGCATAGACCTAGGCTTGCAGCATGTAATGGGATGGGAAGGGCATCTCATAGGACTCAATATGACTTTCACTTACAATTAAATCTTATATTCATCCCTAAGGTATTGATTGAAGATTATGTGCCATCAAGATGTTGTCAACTCCTAACAACCACAGATACAGTATACTTTCACAATGACAGTCTGTCCCCAACCTGGTCTTTCAGGTCTTCCTACAGTGCACTCACTGCCACTGTAACTGAGTCCATCTACCTTGCTGCTGGTCAGCCTCTTCTTCTCTTTCCTTCCATCTTTCCCAGCATTAGAGATTTCTTCAGAGAGCTGGGTCTTTGCATAATGTATCCAAAGTAAGATAATTTGAGTCTGTTCATTTGTGCCTCAAGTGAGAACTCTGGGTTGATTTGATCAATGATCCATTTGTCTATTTTCTTGGCTGTCCACAGTATTCTCAGGAGTTTTCTCCAACACCAAAGTTCAAAAGTGTCAATACTCTCCCTATCGTTCTTCTTCAAAGTCCAACTTTCATTTTCATAGAGTGTCACAGGGAATACCTTGGCTTGCATGATTCTGATCGTTGTAGGTACAGACACATTGCACCATTTGAACATCTTTTCCAAGGCCTTCATGGAAATGCTGTACAAAGTGCTAGTCTGCAGCATATTTCTTGACTACTTGTTTCTTTACTGTTGATGGTTGATCCTAAAAGGCAGAAGCTATGCACCATTCAGTGTCTTCTTTGTAATTTCTAAAGCTCATTGTTCTCATTATTTTTTATTTTTATTTATTTATTATTACATTTGTATGCAGCCCATTATTTTGGTCTTCTTTATATTTAATTTTAGTCCCATTTTTTTTTACTGTGCCCTTTGACTTTTATTATTAGGGCTTGCAGATCCTTTGCCTTTTTGACTATTGGAGTAGTGTCATCAGCACAGCACAGGGTATTAATGTTTCTTCCTCCAGTTTTATAACCATGCTCATCTTCTGCCAAACCCTAAAGTAAATAATACAATTTTTTCTAGACAATACCTGAAGCTGGAGGAAGTGGGACAGAGAGAGCCAAATGGAATGTTTATGTTTCTTGGATGCAACCTAGTCAACCTTGGATGTTCTCAAAAAGCTAAGCAGGGTTGGAATTGATTAGTATGTGGATGGGAGGCCACCAAGAAATAACAGGGCTGTAGGTTGACTGGAAAATCAGAACACCATCCTGGAAGAAGTTTCTGTAAAAGCATTTCCATTGTTTTGCAAAGGAAACTACATGGACATGAAGTTACCAGGAGTCAAGTTCAACTTAAAGGAGGCATCCCCTTTTATTATAACAATACCCAAAGTGCAGAAAAGAAAAAAATCATTCAAAACTTTGCATGCTTACTTTGTCAAGTTGGTGATAACTTGCATTACTGAGAAAGGACATTGCTGTAGGCAGTTCCACAAAAAGTGTCTGTGTGATCAGAAACAGGACAAGGGGTGCAGAAGGTATGCTGCATCATCAGATGATATGTGGGAATGACCTTGGGAGAAAGAGGGAAGAGCTGCAGCCAGGGCAATAGTTGGGTAAGAGGCAGCTTAGCCTGCAGCAGGAATGTGGGTGTGGCAAACATCTCAGAAGGGACCCTCTCTAGTTTCTTGGGCTGTAAAGGCAAAGGGAGAAATGTACTTTCAGACTTGCAAGATTCTGTTAATGTAACCTTGCAGTAAAGTAGAGCTAGGACTTCTGGTTGTGCTTCTTGTCTGGATCACCTCATAAGGCTGATACATGTTACCTTACTGTGCTGTTTAATTAAATGGCCTGGTCTAGTAATATCTGTAAACCATTTTTGTTGCAAGAATCATACTTCTTCCACCAGTATGCCTAGGGACCCACAAGGCCTAAAGCCAATTCTTACTAGGACAATGAGATAGCTTGCATTGTGGAGTGGGGAGTGGGGGTGGGGAGGAGGCAGGAAGAAACAAGCAAGCAAATCTATCAGTAAAATAAATATTTTAACTGAAGACAGTGCTTTGCATTCCAGATTGTCAGGCAATACTTCTTGTCTTTCCTGTTCATCTGGCATTTCCTAGACTATAAAATTCCAAATCTGAAAGATCCTTAGAATTGCACAGGGAACACAAGCGTCTGAGTGGTATATAAATATCATTCAGAAGAACGTTCTACATTAAGGCTGGAGATTTCTATTTCTCACAGCCATATATGTGTATTCTGCATGGTAAAACAAAGGACAGTATTGTATATCATGCCAGATATATCCATAGTAAAGAGTCTACTTCTATTAAAAATGAGGTCCTGCCAGAAATTTAAGTTATCAGACCTCAGAATGAATGAATGAATGAATGAATGAATGAATGAATGAATGTGTGTGTGTGTGCGTGTGTGCGTGCACGTGTGCGCATGCGCAAATACCGGTAATCCTCATTTAGTGACCACAATTGGGACTGGCAACTCAGTCATTAAGTGAAACTGTGACTGTCCTAACTGAAACTGTGACTGTGCTTATGATTTTACTTCAGCTTTCCTCTGCATTACAGACCTGTGAAGATTGTAAATGCGAGGATTGTTTGCAAAGTTACTTTTTCATCACCATCGTAACTGCAAGAGGTCACTGATCAAGGAAGTCACTAAACAAGAACTACCTGTACACAGACACACACGTATACACATACATATTCATTCTTATCCCTCAATATTATTACTATCTGAAATGAATTGGCAAACAAATTCCTATCTACTTAGCTCTTTTCAAAATGTGTTTATGCCTTGGTGTTTATGACCCAGTGTTTAATACTTCTGATTAAATAAACTTACATCACCCTTAAAACTAGACTAGAGTCAAGTTCATGAAGGTACTGTGGATACTCAAACTGAACTTGTACACAGAGCTGATCCCTCACCCCTCTGGAAAGCTGGATGACATTAAAGTGTGGGGTTTATGAGTACAGACTAGATGGCTACCCTCAAGGACTCCCTCAAGCAATAAGAATAATGTAGATGGCTAGGCTCCAAGAAGTCAAATGTTGAAGTGCATCATCTTCCATGAGTGTGCCACATCTCTGAAAAGAATAATTTCATTTCTATATTCACTATGAAGTATATATACGTGCAAATTCAATATGCTTTTATATGAGGGCTACCAATCAACCAGCCAATGGTTCAGCATTGAATGAATTCCTCAATGACTTGGGTTTGCTGTGACTTTTTTGTTCTCTTTTAGTCATCCCGTGCTAGAGAGAAACTCAGCAGATAGCTTTCTGTAAACTTGTACTCTGTGTTTTATGCTTCAGAGGTGCCATGAGAATACTTTGGCTAGAGAATCCATTTTCTTCAAGAAAGGCAGCAAAAACAAGAACTTTGAAGACTGCCAGAAAGCAGAAGGTCCCAAATGGTAAGATGAGGGTAGTACCTCATTGTTTTTTATAGTCTCCTCCACTAATTAAATCTTTAAAAAGTTGTGTTTATGGAACTATGGATATATCAATTGTCTACTTGACTTCCAAGTCACTATTCCTCAGCCAGACTGCCTGATCTGAAAATGTGTCTGTATCCTGAAATGTGTCTGTTCCCTGAAATGTCCTGAAGACAGAGCACCTTAATTTGACTAGCTTTAATTAAGTCAAATAATGAGGAACATTTTTTCATTTCCCAGAGCTAACCTATTAATTCCTTTGGTCCATCCCTTCTTGAGTCCAGCTGCGAAGCTACAACCATTGACTTTTCATAATCCTTATCTGTGAGTTTGGGCACTCAGAACATTCTTCTATACAAACTTGTGTTGCTATATCATTGTGGGCTTCGAGTCTACCCTTAGTTTTGTTTGAAGTTCATTAACTCGCAGTCCATTCCCAATATTTTTTTTTCTTTACCTAGCTCATATTTTAAAGAACTAATTTATATTTTCTTGAAATATTTGATGTCCTAATTCTCCCAGAAAACTCTGTGTGGCCTCTTATACCCAGGTAGATTCTAATTCCCTGGTGAGCCACTGCTGCACCCAGACCTGTTCCAGATAAATGTAGCTACCAGCTCCCTACATTTCTACTCTGCTACCTTGCGAGCACTGGACTGAGCCCAATGGTGCAGGTCAGGGAACACTTGCACTGAGGCTACTATGTCAAGTACTGCATACCTAGCCATACTTTTGCTCATTTTGCTTAGTTGTCCTTTATTGCCACCTTTCCTCTGTTCTCTTGTATATCTCTCTGTTTGTTATTCCCTTGGAGTAGTCCAGGCCTAGACAATGCTTTTATGCTCACCACTTCAAATATTATTTATGAAAACAGCTAAGGGCAAAGATTAGTCTGGTCCCTCGGTAAATTTCCAAATACCAGAATCAGTATCAGAATGTGAGTTTTTCTTTTCATTCTGCTTATTCAGAACTAAGATAATTAATAACTATTTCTTTCTCCTTTTCTTCCTTTTTCATCATTACTACCATGTGGTTCACCATTCTTCACCATCACCCAAGCTCCCTAATTTGCTTTGTTATATTCATCGTGCCTTCCTTACTCTTAAACACCTCATTCCCCTACCAGAGCCCTTCTCTGTCTCTGAGTTGAGGCTGTTCCAACTAAAGTAATAATCTATGTGTTACAAACTGAACCGGTACACAGAGTTGATCCCTCACCCCTCTGGCAAGCTGGATGACATTAAAGCATGGGGCTTATTAGTACAGACAACATGGCTGCCCTCAAGGAGCCGCTCAAGCAATGAGAATAATGTAGATGGCTAGTCTCCAAGAAGACAAATGGCAGTGCTGCCACAAAGGAAGAGGTGAATGAGGGGAGTGGCAGATCCTGGGGAGAGTGGCAGATCCTCCTATCACTCAAATTATGAGTCTTCTTGGATTGTCCCTGTGGTTTCCCTCTTTTGTTGAAGTGTATCATTTTCTATGAGTGTGCCACATCTCTGAAAAGGATCATTTCATTCCTATATTCACTATGAAGCATATACACATGCAAATTCAAATTTGCTTTTATATGAGGACTACCAGTCAACCAGCCAATGGTTCAGGATTCTTTGCAAGCATTCCCAATAAAAACTCAAGTTGAAGCTATGGGGCACTTTGACATCCCCCAGCCCCATCCCAACAGATCCATCATCACTCTGATCGGAGCCTTTAATAGCCAGCTTTTTGCAAGTTGCTGCCCCTTGCCTATTCCAAGGCCAGCATTCCAAGGAAATAGCAAACTTTCCAGGTTAAATTGACCAGATGGGCTAGTGCATGCAGGAGATTATGCACCATAGGAACTATCTTCCTCCTGAGCAGCACAAGTTAAATAAGTCAGTCCCTGCAAGCATTTCCAGAGACTTCCAAATGTATATGACTCTTAATTTTCATTGTAAATATATATTTATTGTCAAACTGGGGAAAACACATGCATACAATCCCACCATTACTTATTCTTATTCCTTCTGGCATAAGCAATATTATGCAGAACACAGAAAAGGAATAAGAATAAGTAAACCAAAGATATAAAGTATGAGATAAGAAAATGAAACATTGCTAAAACTAATTCAATCTTCCTTATGTCATGGCCAATAAGTTACTAATCTCTGCAACCCATCATGGAAAGAATACAAAGTCAGCATGAATTGCTTATGTCTATATAATCACTCTAGAATTAAATAAGCAGTTGGTTGTTTATTAGCAGCTAAAATTGTGCCATTGCGAGAGCAGTTCAACAATGGAAGCAACTGCTTTTAAAAATGATGAGTTCTTCAACACAGCTTAATCTGTAGAAGATGCTTTAGACTGAATTCTTGCATACATTAATGGGTTGGCCTCTTCTATGTTTCTTGACAACTAGGACTATGCCATTGGGGCAAAGTTTATTTTCTTCTACTCCCTCACCTTCAATTTTGCTTGCTTTGATCTTTAAAGGCTTATAGGATGCTTCGAAACAAAATTTGTATTCTTCAATTATCATATTTGATCAACAGAAGTTTAAAGGGAGGGAAGTCCAAGCATCGTCCCATTTCATCAGTAGCTTTCCCATATTTTCTCATCACTCCCTTTTTAAAATCAGCTAAAGAAAAAGAAAGAAAATGGAACAGCTGCACATTGCATTGACTGACAATGTTGGTAGAAACCATCTGCTTGGAAGCACCCAGAGAAAACAAATGGGGGAGAACTTTGATAGGAAGCATAATAAAATAAAGCAGTTATAATTTCATATTATAAAAATAACTCACTTGAAATGCACACACACAAATTACATATTTAACAGTATGAGAAGAGGAAATTTCCCCAAATTAGATTGATGAAAGCCTTTTTAAAAAGTCTTCCCACCAGATTCATTTTTTCTTGGGCAATGGATAATCTTAAATCTTTCAAATTCTGTTTAGTTTATTTTAAAACAAGCTGTAAACTCAGGAGCAAGAGGTTAATGCATAAAAAAAAAAAAAGTTGCCTGGAAACATAAAATCTCCCAAGTACCATTCCAATCTACCATAAACTTAAGATGGACAACACTTGTCCTTGAGATTAAGTTCAATAAAGGTATTACGTATTTCTTTCACAGTCAAAGCCTATAGGTTTATTGCAGATAAACCTATAGAGTCACGGCAGCAATGGTATGAAAGAGATTGGTCAAAATAATAACATCTGAAATTGAAAAAATAAACATTTTATAATAAGCAGTTCATTCCACAAATTCAACTAAAGTTTGGAATGAAAATATTTATCACACACCCAGCAGATCATGGGGTGATCTGATTCTCTTTTCATCTTTACATCAATCTCTCTCTTATATTGATGCTCTTACCCAAAATTATTCTTACCTTCCATCCTACTTCAGCTTCTACTTCCCTGAATCTTTGGGAACAGCCATAGCTGCTCCAAATTACTGAAGTCATATTCTACATGTTTAACTTGATTACATAATTAACACTTTGCACCATATATTGAATCATAAACTAACAAAATTATCTGAGTTTGTACAACCCATTAAGCCAAGGGGGGAAAAAAAAGCAAAGCAAAGACTAACCACATTTACCAAATTGCATATGGTGTGAATGTATCTGCTAGGCTTTTACCTGACTTGGTTAAGCACGATGTGTGAACCAGTTGGCTTGTGAAATGGGCTCATGAGTAAAAAACAGTTACAAGAAAATACAGACCTTGGGAGAAACCTTGATTTCAGAATTCCCCATTTTTCTTTGCAATTGCCAGTCAAATAGCCTTGGTGAACTCATAGTGAGGCAAACACTGTCTTTCAATGTATCACCCAACTTCCCAGCCATGCAAGCTTTACTTGTGAGTAATAACCATAACCGGGGGGAAAGAAAAACAGATAAAGGGTTCTCCCTACAGAGAATTACAGAGATGACTTCTGAGAAGAAATGTGGTAGTTACCGAAAACATGATTTAAGACCAGGAAAAGACAAGAATATTAGGACAAAACTTAGGCTGACTCCACCTTAACTTTCTTTGGTATAAGACAGAGGGAGGGAAAGCTTCTCAGGCTTTTAATATTTTGTTACTATATCAATAAAGTAGAGTTTCAGTATTTCTTGTGAAGTCTATTTCTTGACCTGGCTTACCTCAAATGGCTGACATTCACACAGAGGGAATCTCACAGAGGGGAAGGAAATTGAAATGGATTAAGAAGATGGCAGATGAATGATTGGGGGGGGGGGGGAGTTGGAGAGGGAGAAAAAGTAGGTTGATGATTAGAAAGCAAGCTCAAATTAGGTAGTCTCAAGGTGCTGATATAACTTCTAAGTGACTCAAGATCTCTGATACAAAATTGGCATTGGTGTCACTATACAAGCAGGACGATGCAGCATGGAATCTGTCTACCTTATGCAGATGTCCAGAAGATGAAGAAGATTTGAAGACACAAGAAAGAAGATCCAGGTTTTGCTGGTGGTGAGAGGTAGCTTGCTAATTTCTAGCTAGAATCCTTGATTTCCTCCCACCCCCTACTTTTTGCAGAACGTAGTAGTCTATTATATAATCCATCCTGAGAGCTCACAATGCACTAATACCAATACATCTTATTTGTTCCTCATTAGTCTTATGATTTCAGAATGGGAATAGTGGCACCCAGTTTCATTTTAGCAGCCCTAAACACCCAAAGAATGTACCCCAAAGATTCTGATAATCATTTTAGTGGTACAATTTTTCACTTGATAAGTTCAAGTACAGCTTATTAAGCCTCCTGTAGACTTAATTTGCCTATTTTGCTAAGAAAAAAAGTTCTCAAAATAAAAAAGGCCTATAACATTGCCCCTATACTTCCTAGTATCATCACAGTGTCACTGTTGCCCACCTTGCCTCAGAAATTAAGCATCCAGTGTTGTTACAGCACAGTCCTCTAAAGCTAGGTCCATCTTATTTAGGCTGGAAAAATCTGGACAGCCTGAAAGAGATGCAGAAAATCCTGTTTGCAGTCATCTGGTAGTCATCTAGGTTTTTGCAGCCCAGATTCTGCATCCTTATTCAAAGCCGTTTGAGTTACTACATACATATATTACTCAGGTTAACCAGTTTTTTTGTGCATGTACAAGCAAACTCACATGCACATTCAGCACCACTTTTGCAGCTTGCTTGCTTCTCCCATGTTATAGAACTCTTTGCAACATTTTCGAAGCAGAAGCATTCAGCATCCTTTCCCAACAATCTATAGAACAATTTTAATGGCACAGGAGTTTTGAGACAGTCTGATGTTATTTAGCAGACAACTTGTTCTTATAAGAATCATGTTTTTCCCTGTTCTAAACCTATCGCCTTGCCTGTACCCTTATGCCAAATCTTGCTGGCTTTTTATTTTGTTCCATCTTCCACCCAGTTTGTCAATTGATCTTTCAACAGTCTTCTGGCTTTTTCCTTCACGTTCATTCTTATCTTTGTCAATTCTGCATCTGATCTCACCCAGCTCTGATCACACACTCACTGCCACAATCAGCTTACAACAAATACCAATTTGTTGGTAAAATTCGGCTAGTCATATGGAATCAGTTGTCAGGGTAAGCACATGATAAATGTTATCTTCTGTACACGTTTTAAAAAGAGCTACTGTGGCAGTCTGCTGCTTTTATTAGTAGCTAGCTACCCTTGTCAGTGTTACTGATGCATTATAAAGCTGTGCATTTTATTTGCTTAAAGTGTAAAAAGATTCATGTGCACCCAGATTCAAGCCCTAGTTCCATGAGTACAAAACATAAATGGGAGTTCAGAAAGGGTCCCCCCTCCACAAACTCCACAACTACTGCCTTCTTCGCTAACTTTGTGAAATATATTGATTCTTTCCAGTTTCCTCTGACCTTCCATTGCATTCCCTTGGCTCTGTATTTTGGAAAACATTTTTTTTCTGTTTTTTATCTAGAAGATTAAAATGTAAGACTTTAGTGAGCTTCATTGCCTTATTTCCAAAATCTGTGGCGTAGAATTTTACATAACTCTTTGCTTCTTTTTACACCATTATTATTGTTAATCTGATAGAGGGAGAAGGGCAAAATACAACATTACTTATATATATTTTGATATACGTAAATTCAGGGGATTGTTTATATGATTAGTAAGAAGAGGCAGTAGAGTGAAAGAGAAATCCAAATGCACAGATGATAAAAAAAAGTCTTTCTTTGCCATTGTACAAATGTGCATTTTTCACACGACAGTGATAAGGAAATGTTCCCAAATAACTTTTATAAGTCAAGTTCTTACAAAGCAGAGAACAATTAGAGAAAAAGTGCTGCAGCATTTCAGTTCACTTCAGATTTTCCTTCAATAAAAAGGCCAAGAGGGGACAATCAGTTGGAAAGTACCAACATTCCCTCTTCCATTGGCATTCTGGATAAGATCTCCAGGAACAGGGCAATGGAAAGGATCAATTGATTTACTAGTTGGGTATTTGACACTGTGCATGTTAACTTAAGCCTGTCTGATTGAATGAAGATGGAAGCATGATTGGCACTTGTACAAGCTGACCATGTGAAATGTTATCTTAAAAGGCCACAGAATTAATCAAGCAATACCTTTTATTGGACCAAATGGTTTTGTGAGCTTTCAGCACAGCTACATAAATCCTGATGAGTTTCAAAAGACGGGGACATTGCTGGTGTGCTATTGAGAGCAGAAGCTTAAAAAACCTAAACAGATTGTATATATTCCATATTCCTTGTTTAGAAACCAGTTTTTGTACACCATACTTATGGTGCATGTCATGTGTGCAAGTCTTAAACCACACATTGAAAAGGCTAAGCAAATGCCATACGATGCATGTCACTTTGTCATTTCTTCAGTAATACCAATAGTTAGGGGGAAGGGGGACAGACAAGCCCTTAATTCAATCTTTCCTCTCCCCTCTCTCTCTTAGCAGTATCAATCTTGCTTGAGCTCAGAAACTAAGCATGACCAGTACCGGTGGCCATGACAATGAAACTGAAGTTCCATCTATTTTTTTATATTTTTATTCAAATATAAAAAAAGAGGCAGAGCTTTTCATCCTGACCTTTTTTAACCACATTCTGCAAATACTCCTGCCTCTAAAGAAGCTTTGTCTATGAAGTATGGAATACTCCATATCAATGTTTGTCAACCTTGGCCACCTGAAGATGTGTGGACTTCAACTCCCAGAATTCCCCAGCCAGCATGAGGAATTCTGGGAGTTGAAGTCCACACATCTTCAAGTGGCCAAAGTTGAGAAACACTGCTCCATATAATTTGACTTCTCTTAGGTGTTACATTTGTAATCTCACATTTCCATGTCAACGTGACACACATTTCAGTGTGTTACAGAGAGTCTGGCAAGAAACATCCAATGCTTCAAAACAGAGGAAATGTAAGGACAGGTAATCTAAGACAAGGATCTAGTGAATACAATTTTAGTCACTGATACTTTTTTTAAAAATGTAAGTCTTGCTACTTTGGAATATGTAACAGTAGAAGTGTAGTGAGCGTTAAACATGAATTACTTCTTCCTATAGAACCAAATGCTCAGAAGTGATCCAAAGGGTAAACTGTCCTTGTTAAAATTTTTATCCTGAAACCATAATTGTTACCGAAAAAGCATTCTTGATGCCAATATCCTTTTTTTTTTTCTTGTCCTGCATCACTAAGGAAGGACATTCTACAACTATCCTAGGCAGTTTATTCCAGTGCTGAATAGGTCAGGAAACTCTCTATGAAGCCAAATATTAAAACAATAGCCATGCAGCTTTTTAAACCAGAACAATCTGTACAACTCATATATCATCAAAGTTTTATACAGTACATTAAAATGGAAAAATCTAAATCCAACAAATTTGCGATGGAATAGTGTAACGTAGCGATTTGACTTGACTCACTCATTTTTCAAGCACTATCTCAAAGATTTAATTAAGACAATTTGAAAAGAGAAAATAGGAGCTTAATCTAATTGCTTGAAATGGCCACCAGCCTAATTGTAAATGGTCCATGTCCACTCTTTTCTTCTAAGGTATCCTTTATTTTACAATCTGTACTGCCAACATCAGTAGCAGATAATTAGACATTTACATTAGGGGGGGAAAACCCTCTTGGAGATATTCATGCACCATGCTCTTGAGTACTGCAAACCTAAATACATGTGTTTTTCAAATGCCATTTTTCCATACTCTATTAATTTAAGAGGCTAAACCGCAAGCAAATCATCATGAAACAATCCAATTTACAGTTACAACTTGAACATTTAGATTTATATGAAAAAGAAAGTCCACTAGTTCATGAAGTTACAACTACTGAAAAGATTTCTAAATGAGTTTAATCAATAATGAAACCTTTACAGAAGGAAAAAAAATCTAAAACACAGAACTGTGGTCCATTAATCACTGCAAACTAAAAAAAACCTAGCAGATTGGATTCAGATTTATTTAGTTATGTTTACAGTAGATCTACTGAAACTAATGGGAGAAGTTAGTAACGACTAACTTAACTGCAACTCATTTCAAAGGTCCACTCTAAACATAAATAAATCGTAACCTAATCAAAACAATTAAAATATGTAATCAAATTAAACCACTCATCTTATTACTATTTATTTAACTTCCAGGTATCTAAAGGAAAAAAGGTTAGTGCTAAAATTATAGTTTTGCTAAAAATTGTGTGAAAGAAAACCCTGCTCTATGTGGTTCCTACCGTCCAACTACACTTCAGTCATTTTATATCCTGAAAGATACCAGGTTTGCCAGACCATGCTCCAAAGAAATTCTATCCAGCAAATTGAGGGTGAGGCAAATCAGGAATTTAAACAGAACCTATTATTGCCAATTTAAGTTAGATAAATATTTTGTCTTTCCTCTAAGAATTCAAGGGGGCATATATGGCACTCCCTTCTCCACATTTTCCCCACAGCTTTGTGAGGTAGATTGACCTCAGAGATCATGATTGGCCCAAAGAAACACAGTGAGGTTTTATGGATGACAGTGGATTGGAGCTGGACCTCCCCAGTCTTAGTTTTGTACTCCAAGTGCTGCATGATCCCTCTAACATTCTGGTCACAACTGCAGATGCTCCAGATAGACAGACTGTACCAGGTCTCTAACCTGAGGTTGAGTGGAGGAACAGGAACCAAACTGCTCATGCCAAGAGAAGCAGCATAACATTGTTTGATTAAACCAGCACAACTTCTGTTAACTGAAGGATTATAACCTACTTTGTGTTGCATGCATGTTTATGTTTATATTGTATTACTGTGACTGTGCTGCGAGCTGCTAAATTTGGAAGGAAGGAAGGAAGGAAGGAAGGAAGGAAGGAAGGAAGGAAGGAAGGAAGGAAGGAAGGAAGGAAGGAAGGAAGGAAGGCAGGCAGGCAGGCAGGCAGGCAGGCAGGCTGGCTGGCCGGCTGGCCAACATTTCTGTCCCCTCCCAAACTTGGTTGGCTATAAAAGGATTAACCTTTTATACCACTGGATTATGTAAAGAAACAATCATGGACTATGATGAGATGTCACAAACCTCTTTGCTGTAAGCAGTCTGCAATTCAGACCAATGAGGAAATGCCATCAGTTAGTACTGCCAAGATATATTCAGAACTTTAGAAGGTTAAGAAGTTGCCCCTATCCCTGGTGATAAACATGAAATAACAAATTAAGCAATGAACAATTTGCTGCTTAAGTGCTTACATTGCAATCCTTAAGAGTTGGGCCATCACACACAGCTTGCCCCTTCATGAATGTTAAAGGCCACCTAGGTAAAGGAAATGTATGTTGTCTCATAAGGTGTTGGGATCATAGGGATGGTGAACTTTATTATTTTTCTCTAAGAAATGAAGGCAAAACAAAGCACCATCTAAGAGAATCTCCTGCCAAGGAATGACGGCAGAGATCTCTTCCCTTCTCTTTGCTCTTTCCCCATGCAATTAATTATGAATGGAATTGGTTAGCCCCTTGGGGGCTAAGCCAGGTTCACGTTTAATCACAGCAGCAACGTATCCATCTGAAAATGGAACCTCTGAAATGCAGCTCCTTTTAAGAATTGTTTGTAGGCTTCGGTTACTTTCATGCAGCAGCATCTTTCTTTCCGTAGTTCTGTTTTGAAGCTGTTACCATTCCATTAGAGTAATGTAATGAACAGGGCCTCAAATCATTCATCTGGTTTTTGGCGAAGTCTTCTACTTTCTACTACATCCAGTAATGCACAAGATGTTAAATATGCATCTTATGTGGACTAATATATCTGTTCACCCTCTAAGCCACAGGGGCAGCTCTTCCCCAGTTACAAGCCTATATTTTATCTCCTCCTTCTCCTAGTATTTCCAAATGGCTGCCCACATTGGCTGTATTGGCCACAGGGCAAAGCAAGATGTGACTCATTCTTTTCCCTTCCACAGCTCCTTGCCATCTTGCTCATTCCACACATACCTACCCATGACACAGCAGGAGTTGCAACACATCTATGCAAAGGACAAGCAGAAGAGTGAAATGACCATTCTTTTAAGGAATGAATCAACATGCACATTAACAAACTCCCAATATGCTGTAAACATTAAATACGTTAGACCCAAAACCTTCTGCACCATACAAGAGTGCTTTCACCATTATCTATTCACAGCAGCTCTTCTTCTCCTGAGGCTCATAAACACAGAGAGACAGAGCCAGGTGTTTTGGGGGGGAGCAGGGTGGAGGAAATGCTCTAGTTGAAATTCAACTCACAGCGAAAGCAATTTCCGAGTGTGCAAAGTGCTGTCAGCAAGTCTGATGTTTGTGTATGAAATATAGACAATATGACTGGCCCATCGGCAGCCACTGTCAGCCTGATGGATGGAGCTTGAAAAAGGGTAAAGCGGCTGCCATTAGGGCCCAGTCTATCAGTCTCTTGAAGGAGATTCAGGGGCTTAATAGGGGGGAAACTCTTTACTAATCGGACAAAATTTCCAGCTGCGATCACCAAGAAAATAAAAGGGATGGGGGTGAAAGACCTGAGCTGGAAACATAATACAGGGAGGGGAAAAGCCAAACCCTTTCTATTCTCATCCCATCTCTCTTTCTGTTTCCAGTTTCCTTAAACAATCCTGAGGTATACCAGGGCATATTTCTGTACTTGACTGACCGTGGGGACTCTCCCCACCAATGTTTTTGTTCCTTTGAGAAAAATAAAGGTGTTGTAAATATATTTTGTAATGTGATAGAGCAACATGCTTATCCCTGTGGTTGCTGAGTGAATGGGCCTTTTCACCCAATGCCATGTGCTAATAATCAAGTGTTGGTAATATCTTCTTACTGCTGAACCCATGTATTATTTGGGCTTTCCTTGAGCCAATGCTACGTCTGCCATGACACTACTGTAGCGATGAACAGGTGAACAGATTGGAGATTGTAGAAGACTGCATTTCTCTTTCCCTAGAAGAATACCAGGGCCAAGAGGACAAACAATTACTGACCAGAGAGTAAGAAGCTGCATACAGGTGGCTTTTCTTCTTCATGACAGAAAGAATTCTGCTTCAGCCACCATTAGATCATTATGTTTAAGTGCAGTTAGGGACATCAAGATCAATCTGTTAACAGCCAATGGACTAAGAAGACCATAAGACCAGTATGTTGAGAGTAGCTTGACCCCAAGTGGATGCGCGTGCCTATTAATAATTCTCCCACAGGGTTTTAGTCATCACCAAGTAGATCCTCTTCTCTTCTCTTCTCTTCTCTTCTCTTCTCTTCTCTTCTCTTCTCTTCTCTTCTCTTCTCTTCTCTTCTCTTCTCTTCTCTTCTCTTCTCTTCTCTCTCCCTCTCCCTCTCCCTCTCCCTCTCTCTCTTTTGAGGGGTGGTGGTGGTAGGGAATAGGTGATCTGTTTTGTCATTCTAAAAGCAAAGTCTTGTCTTTTTGTCTTGTTTTTTATTCAGGTATGGTCCCTGCCATTCATGCCAAACATTGAATTTTATACTATTTGTTTATCTCCTGAAAATCAGTAGGTAAAAAGAAAGAGACATCAAAAATCATCTGCAAACACATGAAAAGAAGTGCACAGCTTTGAAAAATCCTTCAACAAATATGCAGAACATCTCTCCTTGACCAAGCTGTTCAGTGGAAAAGAACAATAGCACAATTGTGATAGAGATATAAAATGGTCTCAATCTTTCAATAATTTAGCGAATAACATCCAGGATACCAAACTAAGAGGCTGGCTACCACTGCAATACAACAATTGATTGATCAATGCTTCTTATTGATGCCAATCTATCATAGAGTTGAGAGTTTCCAGACAACCACCTAATGCTGTTATTTACATCTTGCAAACATGGGTTAAATGGAAATTGATTACTTGTGGGGTGTTCATATGTTCTTTTTGTTATTCTGACATTCATAACTGTTTTGTCTGCTTCCATAGTGAGGAATTTATTTATCTATTTAAAAGATTTAGAACATAACTCTGGACAGCTCACAACAATAATAAAACCCCAAAATAGCAAAAACAATGAAAACAGAAAAACCAAGAAAACCAGGTACCTAACCCATTGCATTAATGCATCAGTCTATACAATCCTTATGCTCCAACCTTACCCTATCCCAGTGTCTGGGGGGAAAACCAGCCGTTTATGGCTTTCTAGGAAGCTAAAAGAGTGGGGGCCTGCTGAATCCCAGGGGCTGCAATGGAAAAGGCACATTTCCTAGGTCCCACTAGTTGACACTAGATGACAACACTTAAGGGATGGGGTGTGGAGCATGCCCACCTTATCTAGCCTAGTGGAACAAGCAAGTACCCTCAGGGAAAGGCAGTTCCACAAATAACCTGGTCCCATGCCATGTAGAGCTTTAAAGATAATAACTAGCAGCTTGAATTGCACTCAGAAAGAAACTGGGAACCAGTGCAGCTTGCGCACCAACAGTGTAATATGGGCAAACTGAGGGGCAACCAACACTGTAGAAGCTGCTATAGAACAGACCAGTTGTAACTTCTGGGTAGTCTTCAAGGGCAGAGCCATGTACAGCACATTGCAATAACCCAACCAAGAAGTGACTAAGGCATGAGTGACCATGGCCTCCCAATCCAGGAAAGAGCACAATTGATGCACAAGATGTATGTGTGCAAAGGCCCACCTCACCTTAGCTTCCACCTGCTCCTTGAACAGAAACTGTGAGTCCAGGAGGACCCCCAAATTGCACACCAACTTTGTCCAGGGAGGGGCTACTCCACCAAGAGTCAAAAATAATATTCACACCCAGTGGGGCCAAAAACCCAAAGCCACTACATCTTGGTAAGATTAAGTTAGAGCCAGTTCCTCCCCATCCAGACTTTCATAGCCTCCAGGGCCTAGATCATTACCAACACAGCATCACCTGTCTGGCCAGGGGTGGCGACGTATTGATGATACTGCACCCCATGCCTTTGAGTGACCTTACCCAGCGGTTTCACATAGATGTTAAAGAGGAGCAATGAGAGACCAAACCCTGAGGTACCCACATTGTAAGGGCCTAGGGATAGACCTCTCCCTCTGCAACACCTACAGAACCAGTTGTGGAGAAAAGAGGAGACCACTGCAAAACAATGCCTTCCACTCCTTAATCCTGAAGCCAGTCCAGAAGGATACCATGATTAATGATATTGAAAGCTACCAAGAGATCCAGGAGGACCAGACAGTCACCACCTCCAGCTTGAGCCCTCCAGAGGTCATCCACAAGTGCAACTAATGCTGACTCCATAATATAGCCCAGCCTCAACACAGGCTGAAAAGGATCCAGGACCCTATGCATTTGAGAGCGTTTCATCCAGGGCCCTACACCAACCATTCTTTCAACAACCTTCTCCAGAACATTCCCCAACAACCACCCCCTCCTGCAAAAAGGCATTAACCACTGCTTGGACACAACCACATGCCACCTCCCAAGGGGCCTTGATCAGCAAGGAGGGGCATGGGTCCAGAACACAGCTGGGTAAGCTCACAGCCACAAGGACCCTCAAGATCAACCAACTCCTTCCAAATAAATGAGCTCAGTCATATCTCAGTCACTTCCAAAGGACTTGCCCAGCTGGCATCCAACTCTGAGCAACATCTTCACATGGCAAGATGTTTGCTGTCTACCAAACTGACCAAACAATAATGTCTTTGATACCAATTTACAGGTACCTTCATCTGAACACAGATGAGCCCCAGAGATTATAGCATGCCCCTCCACAGCAAGACAAGATCTTGCTAATGGATTGTCTTATTTATTTATTTTATTTATTCATCAAATTTATATAGCTTGCTTTCTTCTCAATTGCAGTAATTTATTTAGCTACACAAGTCCTTTGGGAGCAAGCCAAATGATCAGATGACCTCTGAAGGAGAAGCAAATGAGAGTTTGACAGGATGAATTCCTCGGACATGTCATCACAGAAGGGCAGTCTCCAGGAAAGGAGAAACATTTTGCTATTTCTGGACATTTAATTCATGCCAGGAGTAGGGCAGGTTATGAGGAGAATCCCAATTTTCTGAGGCAGGATAAGTTATATGTTACAGCAAAATTATCATTCAAAAGACCTCTGTCTCCTTTGTGGATAATATAGATTGTTAAGCTTGATCCTTTGATATCTAGAGGTTGGTTGCTGAAATTGCCAAAATGCTGATGAATGCAAAATGTACAAAGCTGAAATTACAAAGACTTCCTGGAAAATGTTTCATCTTCTGTATTCTTTACTGTAATTATCTCCACATTTCTACATGGGAAATCAAATATATGAACAAGAAAATAAATAAGCATCACACACTGGAAACAAACTTAGGGCTGCCATATCTGAGCTGCAAAACTCTGGCTGAGTCCCAGATGTTAGCTCTTTACTGCCACCTGGTGATCATTTGGGTTTCTGCAGTCCTGATATGGTAACCATAGGCAAAATTCAACTACAAACAGCATGCTCATTTGAAAATTTTACTACAGAAGATACTCCAAATCAAGACAGAGAATGCATTATTTTTAAAGATAGCAGGGGAGATATTTTGGAGATGCAGGGATAATTTAAAACAGAATATGATTTTTTGATAAGGCTGCCAAAATGAAAAGCTCATGGAAAAAAATAAGTTCATTTGCATACAGACAGAGCTGTCAGCCAAGTGGCTGCCAGAAAGAATGATAACAATTCATCTGGTAACAGCTCCCTTGTTAAGAAAATAACAGCATCCGGGGGCATTATTTGTTCACCACTAGAGATTCCCTGAACAGATTTTTGATGGGAAAACATAACTTTTTCCTTCCTTTTTCAGTTATCTCTAACAGTTATAATCCTTTCCTTTCAACTAAGAAAGATATAAGGCTTCTTCACTCTATTTTCCAGTTTTGTGCAGGCAACTAAAGTGAGGAAATCTGCAGGGAGAAAGATTCACCAGTATCTGTGCTTGATGTTCTACAGAAAGTTATTTATTCTGGCAAACTCCAAAACTGCAACAGTGGCCCTCCTGCCACTGCCTTTCACTTGTTCCTAGCCCCTATTTTGAAAGGCAGGTTTGAAGGCACCAAAGATAGCTCCAGGATTATATCCTATCTATTTTATTTAAGTAAAATTTTCTGTCAGGCAGTATCTCCTCTAGCGGTATACAGAATTAAAAACAAAAAACAAAAAACTACAGAATAAAGTAGCAAAAACACATTAAACGCCCCAGTATAATGCACTGTCAGATGAACATAAGTTCATTGAATACTTCGATTTCATTGTAATGGGCATAAGAACATTCTTAGCATATGCTGAAAAATAATGCACAGTCAGGGCATACTTTATTTCAAAGTGTCCCAGGTGTCAGAACGTGGGTGCCATAACTCAAAATCCTTCTTTCTCATGGATTTCAAAAGAATACATACAGAATGTTGGAAAACCTTAAGGGCCTTTGAGGAGAATTACAGAGGTCAGGGAGATCTATGAGGGGTTAGACAATCTCTTGGGGATCCTGGTCCCAAGTAACTTAAGGCTTTAGTGATTAACATCAGCACCTTAAAGCTGGTAAACTGACAGCTAGATTTGTTTTTTAACAATGAAGTTATGTTGCACTGGCTGGATGAACCACATAAAAAACACTGCTGTTTAGATTTTCTGCCTCAACAGCTTTTGGATCACACATAAGGACAACTCCCATTACAATAATCAGATTATGAAACTATCAGTGCATGGATGAGGGAGGTTAGGCTATTCCAGTCAAGGAATGGCTGCAGTTGACACATTAACATATTGTTATGCTCTTTAACAATACAAATGGTTCCTACAGAGGAGATGATGCTGACCATAGTAAAGGTTAGGGCAAGTAATCTTTTTTTTTTGGTGGTGGGGGCACACGGAATCCTGTCAATTTGTCTCTCTCTCCACAGATACACACAGATGTATCTACAGACCAAAAAGGGTGTGGTTGGTGATTAGTGATGACACTAGTGGTATGAGACAAAAACTTTAAAGATACAGGTAGTCCTTGTTTAGTGACTGCTTTGTGTAGTGACCATTCACAGTTACAGCACTGATGAAAATGTAGCTTTGCAATCACTTCATTTAATGACCAGGTTGCTAGTCCCAATTGTGGTTGCTAAATGAGGACTACCTGTAGTTTTGAGGAGGTTAAACTTTTTAGGATGAAAATAAAAACAAAAAAATGTGCCACCACAAATCTGGCATTTTGGTACTGAATTATGGCAGCATGATTTTAAGTGTTGCCAATAAAGGTCTGGAGATGGCATGTAGCCCATGGCTGTGGGTTACTCATTCTTGTTATTGGTCTGTGCTACCTGTATAAGATATAAACAATGTATAAACAATGCTGTTCCTTCATGGTTTTTCATGTCCTGAATAATAAACAATGTGATCTGACTGATAGTAACCAATACCAGTCCATCTCAATTTGCTGATGCCTAAGATGTCAATTTGTAGTCATTTCATATTTCACCATGTTCATGTTTACTTATATTCCATATTCCCACTGTAATTCTGACTTTGCAACTTTGGATTTTCTTTTCCTGTATGGCAACATCAGCAGCTAGATGTCCTGAAGACTTTAATCTAGCCACATCACAACCACCATTAGTAAGACCCTCAGCAAATCCTCAGTAGCATGTTGAGTGCCATCTAACTAGAGGCCCCCATTATCTGGTACTACATTGTTATATGGTATTGTTACATGTTATATTTTCTATCCATGTGGTTTTCTTAGTAAAACTACAGGAGTGGTTTACCATTGCCTTCTCCCACAAAGTTTGAGCTGAATTCTTTGCCATTGTCACTAAAGTGATCATCTGCCTCCAGCATCTTCCTACTGTATATTGCTGGTGCCCAATATGGATGTCTGCTTGCTTTAGCTGGGCAAGTGGGATGACCTTCACACCTTGGGTGACCTTCCTGGGAATATACATTCTTGGCACACATTCCCAGTGTTCTTGGTTCATCCCTCCCAGGAACACCCTCCAGCACCAAGATGAGACAGCACAGCAGGACTTGGAGGGGACATAGTGAGATAACTGAAGGATATTTTAAGTTTTATTATTCCTATTATTACGTTTATATTGGCTGTTTTTTTTTAATTTGAATATAGAATGTTTGTGTATATTGAGACTGTTTAGAATCATTTAACATCCAGGATATAAGAACATATATGCATTATTAAATAAGTCCATGTAGATGTAGTGACTTAAACCCCTATGTCTGATCATCTGAAGAGGGTAATGACTATAAATGAGGAAGTATGAGACTTCTTGGAATAACGCACTTCTCAAATGTTATCTTGCAGCTCAAACAGCATTCAGGAAATATTTGCAGTTTTCCACTGACTCCTATTTGTTAAGCAGACAGTGAGTTGGGAAAGAATGAAGCAGAATAATAAAATTTATCTCCAGTTCCCCAATCACATTTACCATGGCACATTTACCGTGGCTATGAAAATGAAATCGAATATTAATTAGATGTCTTCAGAGGGCAAATATTTTCTTCTACACAACTTTTGGATACATTATAGAAGTGCGTTATTCCAAGTTTCTACATCTTAGAGGTTTTAGATCCTTCCCCCAAATCTCAAAATTAGAGCATGATGTCATCAAATGTCAGAACTTCTATATTTTAAGAATACCAGTATGCAAAACTACTTCTCCATACAAACACATATATCTTAGCTTAATATGTGCCTTTGTTTCTAAGCTTGTTCCCTAGGAAAATCTTGATTTTCATGAGTCCTGAAATTTGTTTCAGCTTCTCCCAAAATTCTTTCAATGTATTGTGTGAATAGAAACTCAAATACAATTTATCTGTAGTTACACAGTAAGTAGCATTTGATATGAATTTTGAAATCCAGCTAAGATATTCTGCAGAACTTATTAGATCTTCACTTTCTTCAAAATTCTACAAATATCTTTTCAAAGCAAAAGCTTAAAGCTACTACAAGTTAGAGATTGGTTGCATTAATGAGCCAGATTTATAAAGAATTGGTTGATCATTACATCTGAATACCATAATGAAGAATGCTTCGGGAAAAATATGTCACAAGACATGTCAGCATATTTTGTCAGATCATTTTTTGTGTAAGTATATTTTTAGGATGTTTTATTTATCACCATTTTTACATGTGGTAAGAAGTCATAAACAATATTTATTTATTTATCATATTTATACAGGCGTCCATCTCACACAAGGTGACTCTGGGCGGCATACAACAATTAAAAAAATAAATACACAAAAACAACTACATATAAAAAACTGTAAAAACACACAAAACAGGAGGGGTTAAAATTAATAAGGGAGCCATTGTAAAATCTTCCCGGTCCCCTGGAAGCCCCAGGCTTGATCACATAACCAGGTCCTGACAGACTTACGGAATGTTAAGAGGGATGGGGCTAATCTCACTTCTGGGGGGAGAAGATTCCACAAGGAGGGTGCCACAGCAGAGAAGGCCCGCCTCCTGGGACCTCCCAAATGTGATTCTCTAGCAGACAGGATAAGCAAAATATAGAGTGACAATTAATTTAAAAGCAAACATGCTATTATGATAGTAGCAAAATACTGTGCTTCTTCCTATCTTTATTTTTTTAAAAAATAACAAAATTTGTTCTGTCTCAAACACATAAAAGGAAATGTGGAAAATAGGTAAATAAGTTGCCAGCAAAATGTATGTATTTATCAGATTTCTGCCTGCTACTAATAGATGGGAAAGCACTAAAGATTTGCTAGTTTTTCCCCAGATAATCATAGCTATGTCCAGAGTTGATAAAACTTTGTCAAAACAGTGGCTGTGAAAAACATATTTGTAGCTCTGTGGCTTTAGTAATTCATTTCACTCTATCAGTAACTTTTAGAACTAAAAATGTATGAGCAGTATTTAATAAAAGTTGGTGTGACGGTAGAAAATATCTTTGCAAGATGTTATGTGTCAAAAAGCAATCACGTTATATGGTGTGATTGATTAATATGAAGAAACAGCTTGAAGGCAAGGTATTCATCTTCTTTTTATGACAACACTAATACATTTGTTTCACTCTTTAAATTAATTTTCTAATAGTAAGAAAGGTCAAAAACGAACTCAAGCAATATGAGCCTTTTTGTCATGTTTAATGAATTACCTAAAACAGGTCTGTCAGATCAGAAGGGATAACATTTTGAGTAACAAATGTTCATACTTATTAGCTGGTCAAAGTTAATTCTTTCCAGGAAGTGATATATCTGGAAGGCATGTATCCAATGATTTGATTCCCCACTTTCTTCACTTATTTGCAGTTTGGCCTTTTTACAAACAGATTTCTGGGGTGTGTTTTAGGAGGTTGACATCAATTAGACGGAATGAGACCAAACGTATCATATTAGTAATGTGGCTTTAATGGTTTGCAGATGAAAATCTAATTTGACAGACAAAACCTTGGAAACAAGATAAGGGGGAGTTAAATTTTTCCATTTGAAGATAGAACAGCAGCTCTCAGTGTCCTTCTATATTCTTCAGATGTTCAGATGAGACTGAGAGATTCTGCTTCATCCTAATCCAGAGTCAGATAATTTAGATGACTAGGGAAGGGATGTTCTGAACCCAAACTCATTCACATTCAGTCCAGGCTTTATGGTTCAAACAAAATGTCCATAATCTATCCAAGTAAGACAATATAGTAAATATTACAGTATTGGGGTGAAACGATTATTCCTTTCTAGTTTTAGATGTTCATAGTTGAGCAGAGCATGGTTCTTGTCAGTGTCTTTTTGTGTGTGTGAGTCAGTTTTTGATTCCTGATGACTGCCTGTACAAGTCTCTCCAGTTTTCTTGGCAAGGTTTTTTCAGAAGTGGTTTGCCATTGCCTCCTTCCTAGGGCTGAGAGAGAATGACTTGTCCAAGGTCACTCCATTAGCTTCATGCCTAAAGTGGGACTAGAACTCACAGTCTCCCAGTTTCTAGCCTGATGCCTTCACCACTACACCAAACTGGTGCAGTGTCTTAGACTAAGATTTTTGCCTGTTTCCCTTTTTTTCTTCCTTTTGCCTTTGTAGGAAGCTTCCAATCAAGCTTCCACATTTTGGGGAGACATAACTTATCTTTTATTGTTAGAGTTACACAGAAAAGAAGCATGAAGCCCCTGTCTTTCCCACAAATGCATTCACCCTTTTCTTAGACTTTCCAAAACTAAGAAGTTCTCTTCAGAAAACGAAGGTAAGAGTACTTAGCAACTCATAAGTGCCTGGAAGGATAAATTAATCATGGGAACATGATCAGTTTATAGTCTATAAAAATAGTGTTACTTTGTTGAACTTTTGAGGAAACTGTCCTGGATAATTTTCTAATCTTTCTCTTTTACTAACCTTTCTCTCTCTCTCTTTAAAAGGGGTTAAAGTAAAGAAAATAATGATTTAAGAATACAAGAAAAAGAGAGGTCACCCCAACTTGGTGAAATTATTCCAAATCTATTGCTCAGTAATGAGATAACTAAAGGTCAGGCTCTGTGATGGGAATTCCTCGTGACCTTTTAATGTAACATCCATCATTGGCATTACACAGAATCTGCCATTTATCATACAGAACAAAGAGCAAACTTAACTCCCTCCCGTAGCTTTAGCATAAAATTCCAACAGTTATTCAGGTGTTGACTGAAGTTTCACATGCCCATTACATTGTTGTAGGGCCTACTGTTGAACATTCATGATGCTACTACATAGTGAAAGCACTTAGGATTAAAAGAGGCAGGCAATAACATGTAGTGAGTTACACAAGAACAAGTATGAATGTGTCAAAACCACACATGCTAAATAAAGTCTCCTTTGAGTTGAACACATCTTCTAGTCACTTCATGGGTACATCTGTGCAATTTTCCTAATAACGCTATGCAAAAGGCTGGCCATCTTCTTCTTCCAGGATATGCTTTTGACTTCCCAGCCTAGCCCAAAGCTCTGGTATTTCCTAGTCATCTCCCATTCAAATATTAAACAGCTCTGATGCTTACTCACTTTTTGAGATCATCCAAGGTGACATAAATTACGTCCTCATGATGATGTGGAAATATTCTTTAAAAAAAACACACTGGCTTTCAACCTGAACTGAAATAACCCAAGTGCTGACAGGATCTGCAGTGAAACTGTACCAATATTTAGCTAAACACAGTTATAGCTTTCAGCATGATGGGACTTCCTCTGTCTTTACAAGGGAATTGGGATCAAGGGGAATAGAATGGGCACCTATGTTTGTTCCCTACATTTTGGATATTTGATCACCTGAAGAAGGCTATGTTACCACCAACAAGTATCTGGAAAATTGGTGGTATCTTCTGCCATTCCCATTCTTCCCCAGGACCTTCTTATTTTTGCTTCTTACAATCCCATCAATTGAGAAGGTAGAAACAGGTTTTGTTATTAGTAGCAGTGACTTTAAATGATTCGTCAAGGGCTATTCCATTCAGAATCAAAATACAAGTAGATCCTTTGAATTGCTTACCAGCAGAGAGGAATTCATTAATTTGTTTAATGACTGGACCACCCACTAACTACAATTCTGTAAAGTATATTATTAATAGAGCATACTTTGAGATTTATGGAATGACACTGTGCATATCTAGTCACCAAGCTTCTCTTCCACAAAATATGTTTTCAGATTTGCTTTATAACCTAGTCAAGAAATCCACCAATGAGAATTTGGGTTAATAGGCAATGTAAAAACAGAAAAGAGGTGGACAAGAAGGTGCAGAGCAACCCCTATTCATAGGAAACTTTCACTTCTCGTGAAAGGTTCATAAACTCTCTAGCACAGTCTTGCCAACCAGATGCCCTCTAGATACATTGGGACAACTTCCAGAATTGTCTGCTGGGAACAAGTCCAGAGGACATTAGAGGGAGAAGTCTTGCTCCCTTTGAAGCTAAACATTCACTTAATCGTTTTAGATTAGAAAAAAACACACACACACACACACAATTTATCAAGGATTTATATATTCAGGTTCTTAGGGGCAGCTACCCAATTCCTGTTACTGAAAATATCATGGAGGAAATTTAGAAACCTACTGGGATGTTCAAGCTAGAACAATATGTGAGCTATACAGTCTATGCCAAGATTTCTTTTAAATGTGATAATGGAGCCATGCTATGCAACCTGACCTTTTAAGAGAAATATTGTGTGGGAGGAGATGCAATGCAGCAGTAAATTTAATAAAATCAAATCTGCTTACTGCTATATTAGGGTGGAATAAAATAGTAAGGTACAAAGTAAAGGTGAAGTCAGGAATTGAAGAGTTAAAGAAAAACAATTGCAGAAGTAGGTTCATAACAAGAGTGGCTGGGTTTAGCAGTAATCCAGGCTCAGCTGCAGAGAGGAAGCGGAGGAAAGCTTGTAAACCTGTTCTTATGAGGTTCCTAGCTTAGTTACTTAAATTTAAAAAGCCTAAGACAAAAGGGAAAAAATGGCCCTCCATATCTAAAGAATAACATTCACAAGTGTTTCCAACTAGCATACTCTATAAA
Organism: Python bivittatus; assembly: GCF_059951505.1. Classification (NCBI taxonomy): domain Eukaryota; kingdom Metazoa; phylum Chordata; class Lepidosauria; order Squamata; family Pythonidae; genus Python; species Python bivittatus. The sequence continues at coordinate 46,679,743 of NW_028277098.1, read as the reverse complement.
CCATTAAAATATTCCAGGAAAACAGTGGTAGCCTATCAGCACTCATAACTTTCACTATATAATGTTACATATCAAAGATTCAATTTTATCTATCATTTTATTTCCATAAAATCTATGGAGAGGATTTAGCTCTATAAAAGAGATACAGAGATGGAGATAGAGATAGAGATAGGGATAGATAGATATAGATAGATATAGATATAGATAGGTGTGTGTGTGTGTGTGTGTAATAGAATTGCCATGAAGGCAAATCTGAAATATTTAGAAAATCAAATATTATAACTCAATAGGACTTTGAACAAACAACATTGTTGGGATTATTAAGCATTATAATACTGAAAGTCTATCTTAATTGCAAATAAATATTTTATTTTTCTGGACTTCAACACATTATGAAATAGCTGGAAAATGGTAGAGCTTAAAAATACGTGCCCAAAATACTGTGCAAAGATTGTGGTCAGATAATTTCTATGAATCTTGGCTTTCTTTCATAGAGGTTGTCTGTAGTTAGTTCTTTATAGATAGAATCCATAATTTGATAATTTATTTCTTTTAATTTAGGAAAAGTACTGTTGGAACAAACTTTGAATAATATTGCTTAATTAGTTCAATTTCTATTAAATTAGTTAAAATTGTTTAAAGCCAATTTAAAACATTTTTAAAATATTTTCTGGAGTCACGGTTCTCCATTTCTGATCTGTGATCAAATGTTCAATGTTCTGGTTTGTATTAACATATCAAGGGGAAAAAGGCACAAATTGTTTCAGAGACTCTTACATGTTCTGGCACGTCTAAAATCTAAGTTTCACACTTATTTTCAGATCATTTCAAAAATAAATATAATGAGAACTACTCCCACCAAATCTGGGAATAAGTGAAGCTGGGATTGTTTTCCTCAGAATGGATGATCCAGATCTTTATGAATAATTACAATTGTTACCTCTTTTCTCAGTTTTCTTATCTCTTCTCTTTGTTCAAATTAAAAAAAATGCCTGGATGACCTCTGTTTTATTTAAAATTCTTCTTTTAAAAAGTTCAATCACCTTGGATTTGGGGCCAGAGGATATCCCCAGGTGTGATAGGGTAGGGGCCTCAATTGTGATCATAACATATAGGAGTGGTATAATGGGGACTGAGTAGGCCATTGCAAGTGGAGGACACGCATATTGATATAGGCCTCTTCTTCTAAGTCAGATACCCATGTTCTGGGTCCAGGAGACTGGACTGATGGGCACATTGGTCTCCAGCTGCTGCTGATAAATGCCTGATTGGTGTGCGATAAGACTGGATGGGTACATGATGTGGTGACGGACAAGTGTATTACTGGCATGTATTACTGAGTGTATTACTGGCATATATTACTGAGACCTGCCTAGGCCGCCATGGGTATGTATCCACAACAGAAATTTGCCCACCTAGATTTCAGGTCCTGAAGCAACATCAAAGTCAGGGAAGAGGTGTAGCATGATAGTTCTGGAGACCCTTCTATGATGAGGAGCACTGTCTCACACATGATGGGACACAATGCCTAGTCATGGAATTTGGGGCACTGACAATGTACTGTTGATGACTGGCACTAGTCCTCCACAAGTTTCAGGATCTTATTTCATGGTGGATGATATTAACCTCCATGCCTTGGAGTAGGAGCTTTGGCCTCCACAGTGACTACAAATACTGGGTCAATCTGAAAAACAGATATGATATGATTGTTCCAGGGCAGCCTCTGCACAACTGCTGATCTTAAGAGGTTCCTTATTTTTTGAAGAGGTTAGGGAAATGAAGTGACTGAACAGACACCTAGTGTGATGGTGGTAGAAATGCAGAAATGAATATAGCCATCTGGCTTGACCAGTAATTGAACAGTGATGAGTGAGGTGATATGTTGTGTGGTAATCTGGGATTCTTTTGAGTTTGTAAATCCTGAGGAAGTGGATAGGGACCTCAGAAGTTTGAACACTGCTGCTTGAACGCTTGATCTATATCCTTTCTTGCTCTTTTGGGCTGCCAGGCACAGCCTGAGTAACTAGATCCAGGAAACTGCCAACATTCCTCCAGGGGAAGTTATGATACCACCTTCCTTGAAGGAGGTAATGGTATGTCATCTCTTGAAGAAGTATTCCATGGATCTGACCAAGTTTGATAATTTCACCAACTTTCTCCTATTTTCAGGGAACATTGTTAAGAAAGTGGTGATGAATTGGCTACAGAGAAGATTGGAGGAAGTTGTTATATGGATCTTTTCAGTCAGGATTCTGGCCTAGTCATGGGACAGAATTAGCACTGGTTGTTCTGACAGATGATCTTTATGTGAGGAATAATCCTCTCTTGGTCTTATTAGATTTCTCAGCAATATTCAATAATATTAACCATAATAGCCTTCTGGACTTCCTGCAACAGCTGGGTTGTGGAAGCACTGTTCCACAGTGGCTTCTCTCCTACCTAAGTGGGCAGTTTGCTTGGGGGGGCAGTGACTGGGCACTTTGGGGAGTAGTGTGGCATTCCCTGATCATTCATCAGTATCAATATATGGATGCACTCATTTATACACTGCTACCCAGACCAAGCTTTGATGCCACTTAAGTTCCAAAATGGAGTTGCTAGCTGTCAATAAATATCTGTGCAGCCCTATAATATTGGCTCCAGTAGTTCCTCTGGGCAGGTCCTAAACCCCACAAAAGAGTTTGTTTGTGACTTGAGAATCCTCCTGGACCCATGGCTCCTGCTGAGACATCCAGTAGATTCTGTGCACTGGGGCACTTTTGCTCAGTTTTGGCTGACACACCAGTTAGGGTGCCCTGATGATACACTTTATTATAACTTAATGCTATTTGCTTAGACTATAGTAATATACTCTATGCAGATCATGTATTTAGGAGTAGTACCTAATGGCTAAAAACATATCTGAGGTGGGAGTCCTAATTATATTTGTAGAAGGAGACCTTGAAAATAAAGAAAGGATTCACTGATCAGTTCATTTACTTTTTACCACTCACATTTGTCCCATTAGTGAGAGCTCCAAGGTGTCTAACAGTTCTTCATGTAAAACACCATAAAACACAATGGAATACTATAGCTAATAGAAAAAGAAGTTGATGGCAATTAACAGGGTGAACAAGAGGGATAGAAAACTAGTGCCATAGTTTATTTTATTGCAGTCATGACAGTAAAGTTCTGTAGTTAGTTGGGCAGTGTTCCAAAACTATGTATCACAACAAAGATCTGCTGACTCACAGATTCATAAAGCAGAGCTTCCTCCAAAGATATCATGAACATATTGGAAGAGGCACTCTTTCAAGCTTTATTCCCAAGGGAGGTAAAGGTAAGTATTAGCTCTTCGATTTGGGCTTAGAAGCAAACCAGAAGCCAGTGAAGCATCTACAGCAAAGGCAAACTAGCAAAACAAGAAAGCAGCCTTTCAGATTAAAGCATCTAATATCTATTGTGCCCTTTCTTTGGTTTATAACGCTCAGATTTCTTTGTTGGAACTGGAAATATTTTACTTTACCCCTTGTCATAAGAAAAGAGTAACCAAGCTAGTGCCCTTTAGATGCAAGTACCATAATCTATTTCCACTGATAATGTTGACAGGAAGATAGGGCAGTTGGAGTCCATACACAAGGACTGTTTTCTCTAAGCAGTATCTCAGTACAGCTGTATCATTCCTTGTATTCTGTATTACTGAAAAGCCTGAGAAGTTAGGTCATGAGTTTTCCTACTGCATGCTCCAATATGTCTGGAAAGGGCCCGATTATGGAGGGTTGTCATGAGCCACGATTCAGAGTCTTACTCTGAATCGGATTCTGACAATGTTGGTCCAGCTGAACCTGTGGAATGTCAGCCTCAGGAATCATTAAGCCATGATGCTTTGGAGGCTGACCAGCCACAGGTATCTCCTGATCAGCTGCAGCAGTCAGGTGACAAGGCACGACCCCCAAGCCCCAGATCCAAACACACACAGAAGTGAGCAGAGCAGTGTCAATCAAGGAGACTGCTCACAAGGCAAAGGGTGAGGCCTGAATAATTGCAGCCAGCCAGCGGAAAGATTTATGTAGCTTGCTTTGCCTTCACTCTCCGTTGGAAAACAACCATTTGAACACCTAGCTTATGTCTTGTATGTATCCTGAATTCCTGACTTCTGGACTGTCTGACTACCCAATTTGGCTTCCTGACCTTTGGCATTGTAACTAGACTACTCTTTTGCTTTTCAGACTACAAATGGTAGTTGACTTTGCTAAGTCTTTGTTTTGCAGCTTGTCTGCTGTCATCTGCTTCTGCTCCTTGGCAACTGTGTCTGCTGTCTTGAAACAGAACAAGGGCTGACCCAAGCAATATTAGTTAAGGCAGGATGCAGAATTGGAGTAGATGACAACCACAATACTTTTAGTTCTACAGTTATTGGAAGTTCCCTGGGAGGGAGGGGCAGGTTAGTGAAACAGAGAGAGATATCTTCTCTTCATTGAATGTCATTCCAGGTTGAAGAGCTTCATTAGGAAACACAACTGATAGCCTGCTATTGTCAAGTTAGTGGAGAAGGGAACAAAAAGTGATTATGTGATTACTTCCTAGCCCAAATGTGTACATAAATAAAGTCACCCTCAGTGCTCTTTGTGGAGTCTTAATTGATTTTTTAAATACAAAGTGCAGAATTACTTTTTTCTGACACACAACCAAGTTCTCCTCAATTTAATTTCCCAAACTTTTTCTGCCATGGCTGTTACTACAACTGCTGCTGAATCCATTTGAATGGTAGCCAGATTTACAAGAGGGCTTTTGAGGTTGATTAAAATAACCTTAATGCTGAAAGGATTATATCTTACTATGCTCACTGTGTTGCTCCAGATTTATATATAATAAATACTGTTTTATTCTCAACATCCTTATCTGTCTTTTGCATATAATTCTAATCTTCCTCTAAAAACTGAGATACAAGAATTTTGGTAATTGCTCTGGATGCCCCAAATACTATTTGGCACTATGGAGTCTCTGGAGTTAGGTAGGTAGCTTCTTTTGAAATTTCTAGAAAGATATTGGCCAATCTCAATTTGATTATTTTCCTACTCTTAAAGGTACCTCCATTAGAGATATGAACACTGTCTGGTATATTATTAAGCTTTAGATGAAAATGAAACAGAGTAACATGCTTTCCCACAACTCCTTATAGCAGCTTTTTTCTAGACATGAAAGATTGATTGTATATTAAGTCAGAGAAGAGGAAAAATCCTTTTTTGTGATATCTATATAAAAAATACATAACTAATTAAGGCTTTCTCTTATATAATTGATTTGTAAAATCTTTGATTATTTAAAAGATTCATGTATTTTTTTTTCCTGGCAGCACAGAGGTCAAAGTAATAGAATCATCTAATGTAAAAGAGGAAAATATGTCTTTTATATACACTTTTACCATACAGTAAATATCACACAATTATTCAAGTATCAGAAAGAAATGGCTATGACTCAGAGAGCAGATTATTACTTACTATTTAAAAAAAAAATCTAAAATCCAAATTTCAACATATTAGCTTGTCTTTTTAAAAATTTTTTATCCTTATCCAATTGATCTTCTATTCCATCTGCATGGATGTTTAGCAAGAAGTAAGGAGTGGTTTGTTTGTTTTTTGTAAAAAACCCCCTCTTTTTACCCCAAATTAATGTTTTTAAAATTGCCCTTATCTAAATGGCATCTTTTTTCCCAACCCATTTAAGAAAACAGATATAAGTGAAAGAAAAGCCTTTTTGACTTTTCTTCTTCAGAAAAGATAGCCTCCCTAATGGCACATTTGCAGTACAGATTTAGTTTTTCATCTGCCTTTTGCTAGAGTTATGGAATGAGCTGTTTGTTTCCTAGTATTATCTTATCCATTCTGAATGTCACTTCACAATATTCTCTGAAGTGTCACTGAAAAAAATTTTTTTTCCTCTTTTCCAAGTTTCAGATTAACCAAGTCTCCTAGATATTTCACTGAATTAACTAATGGAATGGACAAGTAGCAGAATGCAGTAAGATGCAATCAATTTTCCTTGATAATGCTCTTTTTGATCTTGAAATCAATTAATATTTAAAGTTAATATTCATTACACAAAAGAGACCTAAGTAGTCCATGTCCACAGATACAGTTTTCTCAGACTCTAGTTTTTGTTAGTACTGCAATCCAGATTTACCTGATCACACAGAATTGACCAAATGGTTAACCAGAAACAATGAAACAATGAGATACAGGAATAACACAAGAAACTGAAGTTGGCAAATGTATTTAGCTCCACACAAATATATATATATATTTATGTATATGTACATATATGTATTATTCCAATCATTAGTAAGGGCAGGTGAGATAGTGCTCAAGAAGGTACAACAAAAAGTATACGGGAAAAAGGGTCAAAACTTCTAGGACCAGAAAAGTTCATTGAAAATCATCATCATCATCATCTTGTGCATCATTATAATAAAGTCTTATGCTAAGCTATTTTTTTCTTTTTTGGGGGTGCTATTATAGTAGTTAAGGAGAATTTGCAGACATGGGCAAGAAAGGGCTTTGCCTAGATTCTCTTCAGCTATAGGCACCTTCTGAGTAATCGATTTGAATGTTTTCAAATAGCATTTACAGCACTGTAGGTCCAAATGCATTCACTTCCTTCATCAGTAAGGCTGACTGCCTTCAATATATGTAGTGCAACGAAAGAGTTTGAGAAAGTCACATCAAAGCTCTTTTCCATGACTTTGAGAAATCATGGAGGATGGGTGTAGTGCTAGAGGACCGGAGAAGGGCAAATGTTGCTCTAATCTTCAAAGAAGAAAAAAATAAGTCCTTGACCTAAAGACCAATCAGTTTGATGTTAATACCAACAAAGGTTTAGAACAGATTATTAACGGGTTGATATGTGAGCATTAAGCGGTTGATATGTGAGCAAAATAATCCCAGTATGGGTATATAAAGAATAATGCCACACCAACTTGATCTGCTTTTGATAAAATTACTTTAGTTGAACATGGGAATGCCATGGTCACTATGCATCTTAATTCTGTACAGCATTTGAAAGAGTTTCCATAAGATTCTAGCACAGCAGATGGCAAAAGGTGGGCTGGATATAGAATGGTTGAACAATCATATTTAGCAAATATATATCAATGCTTCTGCATCAAGCTGGAAGATACCACAGGGGTCTGTTTTAGGCTCTATGCTGTTCAACATATTTATAAGTGAGGAGTTAGAAATAGGATTATCAGTTTTGAGGATGACATATAGAGAAAATAGTAAACACCTTAAAGAAAAATATCAAGATTCAAGAGGATCTTGTCAAACTGGAACAATGGGGAGACATAAGCAAGATGAACTTCAGTGAGGAAAAATGCTCACTGTAAAAGCTCCCCACCATTGCCAGACCCTAAGCATGGTGGCTGAGGCATGTCCTCAGGGCCCTCCTAAAGGCTGGCAGGGTTGGGGCCAATCTAAGTTCCCAGGGAATGATGTTCCAAAGGACAGGTGCCATGGCAGAAAAGGCTCTCTTCCTGGGTCCTGCCAGAAGACACTCATAGATGGGACCCATAACATGCCTCTCCTGCTGATCCTGATGGGATGGGTAGGGGAAAGGCAGTCCCTGAAATAACCTGAACATGAACTGACAGAATGATGCAGCTTCAGAAAAGGCAAATGTCATACTAAACTGTACTGAAAGTATAGTGTCAAGAGAAGTCATCGTTCATCTCAGTTTTGCATCCAGTTCTGAGCACTATATTTTAGGAAGGATATTGAAAAACTGAAATGGTCCCAGGGGAGAACCAGCAAAATAAAGGGCCTGAAAGAAAAACAGAATTATAAGGCATTAGGTATTTATCACTTGGAGAAAATAGACTGTGGCATGATAGCTGTTTTCAAGTATCTGAAGGGCTGTCATGTTTAGATTTGTTCCAGAAGACAGGAGAAGGAATAATGGGTTTAAATACAATGAAAAAGATTTTGCTTGGACATCAAGAAAAACATCTTAGCAAGAAGAGCTGTTCAAGAATGGATGACACTGCCTCAGGACGTGGTAGACACTGGAGGCCTTTAAACAGAGGCTTGGATGATGATCTGTCTGGAATGCTGCAGCAGAAGATTCCTACATGGGGCATGGGATTAGTCTTCAAGAAACTTTTCAACCCTTCCATTCTGTGATTCTATGACTTTATAAAATATAGGCTTGTGAACATGTGTTGCTAAGTAACATCCATTACATCAACCAGGGATGTCTGCAGGGTGTCATTAAAAAAGTCAAGATGACAACCATGACAGAATGGCATACATAAAAACCAGGTGGAGCTTCAACTGCACCATCACAACCACCATTTTTTTTTAACTATACTCTGAGGACACCCCTGACATCAATGGTGTCACCCTGTGCTTCTAGGGTAGATGGCCTGAAATATATACAGTGTGTGTGTGTGTGTGTGTGTGTGTGTGTGTGTATATTTTTCCCCCTGCCATCTCAGGATGGAAAATGTCTACCACATGCAAAGAGAAGTTATTGCCTTTCCAATACAGTATTTGATAAATAGTGAATCCCTTCTCAACTGCAACCAGAGCTTTTATCAAAGGGATTTAAAAAAAAAATCCAAAGAATTTTGGCTTTCGGATTTAAACTATAGCAATGGCAGAGAAGTTATTTGTTAGATGGTGGAGCAATTAGCTGGGACTGGCTTACAAAAGACACTGCTCCTCCAGATTTCAAGGCACAGAGATTAAATTCTTCTCTAATGGCTCAGTTAGATATTGTATGCTTCGTAGCATCTGATGAGCTAACTCCCAAGATAAGGTAGAAATAATACATACAAAAGAGGATTCAATGGGTTTACTTTTTATTTTGGATAACATTAAAACTCATCAGGTGTAGGATATGTTAATGAACAGATATTAGGGAAATTGGAAAAATTCTCCAATATGTCTTTAAATGGCGCTCAGAGCTGCTGGATCATTCACATATAATAGCAATAACTGCTTTCAGAACAGTGCACTCTACTCCATTTTCTACCTCTGCATCTATAATCTTTAGCAGCTTGTTAGCTGAATTCATAAGATTGCAATCTAATACTTGGGAGTAAGCCATGCTGAATTCAGTGGGACTTCTAGGTAGACAGAAGTAGGATTGCACTGTAAGCCACTTTTCAGGCTGCTGTAATCAACAAAAAAATAATCACCATAATTACATGCTCCATGTAAAATTTAAAGCTAATAGGAAAACCTTTTCCCCCTCTCTTGGCAGTGGATTTCCTGTTCATATTATCTGTATACATGTTTCTAGGGTCCCTCTTGCCTTCTGTGCCAGTGACACCTCCCCTTTGTTGTCATACAAGGTTCCTTTAAATAGGATGTGCTTCCTAAGCAGTTCTGGTTGTGTGTATTTGTTACTGCAATAGAAGAACTGAAGATCCCCTCTCTCATGTTGAGGTCACACATAAATCAGACCTTCACTTGAAAGGAGCTAGAAACAAAACAAAACAAAAATATAATTTCAAGTCACGCAGTCAGTGACACATGTAGCTAGATCTTGATTCATGACGCCTCCCATCTACAAGCTATCTACTGGTTTTTTCATAGTCCAAATGGTTAATGAGGAGCTAGTAGGATAAGCCAGATGGCATAGTTGTCAAAACTAGATACTCTGTGCAAAACATATTATTTTTCTACCATTTTGCATTTTTATTTTCCCTACTCTGTATTTTTGATGAAGGCTTATTGAGTTATTGATTGGTAGAAGGAAAAACATTAGGTTGATTTTTGTCTTTTCTAATTCTATACTTCATATATATATACTGCAATTAAAAGTTGCAAAGCAACTGTTTCCAACCTAATGCCTTCCAGATGACTTGCAACTATAATTACCAGAACCCCAACCAGTATAGCCAATTTGTCCCAACATCTTCTGGAGGGTACTGGTTTGGAAAAGACCAGTCATTAGAAACTATGTTTTAAAAACTTGCTAGATTTTTAATTTCAGAGATTTTATCAAACATACCCAGCTTATTTTCATGTGGAATTTCCTAACATGCAGAAATTGTGCTTCCAGAAAAAGGGGTCAACATCTGTTTAGTGCTTGGGTAATCCAGCAAACAGTGATTGATTCATTTATCAATATTCGAAACGGCTATATGATATTTGCTGCTGTGAAATAATCAGTTTCGAATGGAAAGGGGGAGGAAGTTATATTGAGCAGAAAACAATTGCTTCCAATCATTAAAAATGTTAGATGAGATGATACCACTTGTTGACTCAGAGTACAGAGAGCTCAAGTGTGCAATTTAGACCAATGTTTTCCCCACAAATCTATTGTTATATTTTATTCATCCACTGCACAGTTTCACATGGATGACTATGTTAATAGCATCATTTCAAGAGTGGAAGCAGAGCCTGAAAATGACACAATTTGCTGCCTTGACAAAAAGGAAATTTATGTTAGACCTCAGTAGGATCTCTGCAGTCCTGAGACCAGAGTGTTCTTCTTCCATATGAATAGTATGGTGATAAATAGATATCACAGAAATCGGGCAAAAGTGGGAGATAATTTTGGCAACATTATCATTTGAGGTGGGCTAGGGTTGTTTTGAGTTATGGATTAGTTGCAAACTTCAGGTCACTCAAATGGAAGTTATGGGATTAGTTTTCTCATAGAACCTAATACGTCTCCTTAAAACAAGCTCTTTCCCCTTTTTTAAATCATATAAATGATAGAGCCATTCTTCAAGCTGTCCAAAAATAAATATATAAAGTGTTTTGTTAAGAGTATTTTCTCTATGCTAACAACAGGGTTCAGAGTAAATTCAATGTTTTCATGTGATCTATATTTTTCATGTGATTATAATATCCAGATTTAATCTCAAATACTCCTCAGATCTCTGCTTTCACAATTGGACTTTTTTGTCACAAGGAACTAGTGCCCATTGGCCATGGAATGTGGCTTTGGGTTTTGTGGGCTCCATGGTTTTTCCCATGTGACACAAGGGTATTAAGACAAAGTGACCTCCTTGCAAACATTTTGCCTTCATTTAAACCAGCTCTTTGATAATTCCTCTCTGGACAAGGAGAAGACTTGAGATCACCCACAAGTGCTCCAGACAGCTGCTTCTCACAAGGAGACCACAAGATAGTGGTCCCCAGTGGGTTTAGAGCTCTGGGAGACAAGGGAATAACCATCTTGCTCAAACTGAGGTTGGTGCCTTTGAAAGGACATTGGGTTCACATGCTTCCTTTTCTAATCACTTTTGGAAATTGCTTGTTAACTGCTTTTCAGCTATTTGGAACCTTTGGACTGACAAGTAAGTTTCCTTCAATCCTTAGCGAAACAAGTTTTAACTACAATTTAAGAACTTAAAAACATTTTTTGGGGCAGAGATAAACAGCAAAAGGGTGATTAAAACTTTGATTTTAGAAAGTTACAAACAGACTAAGGGTCCAGATATATTTGAAATAAGACTTTGGAATTAAATGTAAAGGTTACTTCCTGTGGCAAAATGCTTTTGTTTTTAATTTTAAAAAAAAAAACACCATAAGATAAGACTTTAAAAATTGGACACTAGAGGGAACTAGAGGGAACTCAAGATTACAATTAAAGGAGAAGAACACTCAAATTCAACTTATAATTACAGAATGAAGCAAAATATGTTTACATTGGACATATTGAAGGATATTTTTGAACAATGGGCCCAGAAGTTAATTTTAATAGTGTTTGCCTCTATAGATAGACTGTCTAAAAGATGTTATGGAAGAGGAACAAGTTCTACCTGACAAGATCGAGACTGACTTGAAAGTGGATTTGGACATACAAAAGAAACCAGCTAATGTCCGTTAAATTAAAAGAGATACACAAACAGCAAACCAAGAGAGTGACCTTGATAATTTTCCTATATTGGACTTACAAAAGAGACTTGTTAAAGCTTTGAAGAATTATTTGAAGGGTCAAAGAAAAATGAAAAGAAATCAAATTCAACAACATTATGTGAAAGGACTAAATATCAAGATCGTTAGAAGTAAAAGGAAGGAATATGAAGTTGGTTTATTTGATCAAGGTTAGAACAGATAAATGTTGTTATCTCTGGTAACCCTTAATGAACTTTTGGTGACATCAGGACTGAAATGATGCTTGATGGATTTGTTTATAGATAAGAGATGGGATATGGGAAGAAGAGATCATGTGTTGTATTTTAAGAGAAGGTGATAAGTTACTGAAATTGTTTATATTCTCACCTTCATTATAACAACTATAAACAATTTCAGTAACTTATCACCTCTTAAAATATATATATTCTTTACTATATTCTTGTTTTCTTTCTTTTCTATTTTTCTATTTCTTCCTTTTTTTCTTCCTTTTCTGCACCTTCTACTTCTTATTCTTTTATTTTTTTTAGTTTCTATTAGTTTTTATTGTTGTAATTATATCTTTAATAAAATTACTATAAAAAAAGATGCAGTCATCATATGAACAATATGCATTCATCTCTAAATAAATACCATAGGAGTGTCAGGTTACTGAAGTCTTAAGTACATTAATAGTCATTTAATCTCAACCCTAACCCTCAGACAAGCTTGAATTGATTAACCCACCAAAATTTACTATTTGATGCTGTAGCTTATAGCACAGTTTCCATGCAATTCAACATGGAATGGCAATTCAACATGTCCAGTGTATAGTGTAACTACACAGATTCCAATCAGGTTGTATGAAGCTGCATACTATCAATGTGCAAAAAAGGACAAACAAACACTAGAATATATCATGTCCACATAGAGGCAAAAAGTGTCTTCTAATGGGCAATAACTGCTGTAAATTTAGCTTCTTGATATTCAGATGAATATGCATGAATCATTTAACCAGATACTTTATCCCATGACAGAAATGATAAGTAAGTCAGTGAAAAGACAGGTAAGATATAAGTCTAGATGTTAGCAAATATTGGGCGGAGTTAAAGAGTAGACAAGCATAAAGAATAGGAGGCATTCTACTTTGCGCATGTGAAGTCTGCCAATCAACTGTAAGATATAAAACCAACACTGAACACGGTGCAAACCCTGGAAGGTATATTGTCTTAGTAAACTGGTTACTAAGGTATATTTTCTTTAGTAAACTGGTTTACTGAAAAGTTTTATGAATTTTCCAGGAGACATTCATAAGGAGGCATAAGGAGCATGACGTGCTAGCAGCCTGTGTTGTCATCTTTCTCTAGCACCCTCCACTCTCCAGTACTACGCTCTCCTCCCTTTCTGTTTGCATTTCACTTTATCCCTCTTATAATGCTCAATAAATATTGTAAAGCCGTCTTGTGCAGACAGATGTAACCAAACTAAAACACAGAACATGAACAGTTACTCCAAACTAGAAGTTTTGCAAAGTCACAGGAACTCAAAAATAATGAAACAGGAGCTTTTTAAATAGTTTGGCAACAATCTAGTGGATTAAAGTTCTTTTCCTGGTGATTTGTTATCATGACACTGAATCTTGGCATGAAAACAGGGAGACTCAAGCAGAGAGAACCAGGAAATGAGGGGAAAGAGGTGTAGCAGAAAGAATTTCTCAAAATTAAAGGAGACGCCTGAGGAAAACGCAGGATGGAGAATGCAGGGGGAAGCATCAAACACGATCAGCTCCTCTCCCGGTCATGGCAGATCTTTCATATTAGGAAAACCCCTGTGTGGGAAAACCTAGACCCAGAGTGGGCCATACGTTGTTTAGTGGGAAGATCTGCTAAGTAGAGGACAAGCTGCATTTCAAACATAGTAGCTTGGCTAAAATAAATCTATCTGAATAATTTTGTTGAGATTTACTTGTTCCCTAGGGTTTCACCATTAATATTATTCTGAAAAAAAGAAAGATTACACTACATAACATAGGCAAATCACTTAGTGTTTGGAAAGTAATCCAGCAATGTTTACACAGCATGTTTATCCCACTGCAGTCAGGCTTGAGCATATATTCACACAAGTTGTGCTAATTAGAATCTATTCAATGAATTACATTTTCAGTCCCTGGTATAACTAATAGGACATTGAGACAGCAATCCAGCTCTTGGCTCTCTGGGAGCAGGTTCTACTGAATTCAGTGCCCTTTCCTTAGAAGGAAACATATATAAGATTTAACTGTGAATTATTTCATCTTAGACCTGTTTACAGCAACATTGGTCTCCCTTAGGATTTTAATAATAGTTATGGAATATTCTACTCCTGGTCACAGTCTTGATGGAGGTCTACTTAAGAACTCAGAAGAACCTGTTCAGAGAGATACATAACCTGAGCCTTAATCACTACATTCACACACAACAACCTGCCCCCCTCCCACCCCCACAAAGCATTGGAGTAACTCCAGTACCTCTTAAAACATTCCCAAACATAATCACCAGATTTGATATGGCAGAAGGGGGAAATTACTGAACAACCTGGGTGGGGAAGTTTAAGTCACATTTACTATATTTAGTTAATTTAATTATAATTACATCTAAACATAAATAGTGGCCCCATCATTTGGGGGAATGTGATCCTTGGATCACCATGCGAACTGTGCTCCTTGGCCTGACAAAAACCATGCACTTCTGCTGTCCATGCTCTGCTTCATTTCATTTATCAACCTCTTTTCTCTTAGCCAGGGTAATCTGCAGAGACAGTCAAAAAAGTCAAGTTGGTGCTTACAACCACAGACTGAAGTTCTGCCTCTTTTTTATATGTGGCTGCCATCTTGCCTTTTTTAAATTTCCCCAGATGCTTATGCTCTTAGCACGAGCCACATATTCACCCCAGCCCCTGTTCTTCTTTCATCTCTGCTTGTTTTTGTCTCCCCTCTGCCTGACTCTCTTGTTCCCAGCAAAAACAGAACCATTTGCATGACACTTCTGCAATTATTATCTGCCCAGGGATAAATTCAATTCCAGCCGGTTGAGAGAAAGTTGCGCTGCAGCTCTGCTGGCTTAACAATAAACAGCAATCTCTAATTCTGGAACAGCCACAAAATTAACCATATGTGTTTGTTTACTTACATTGTGTGTATGTATAATCAGATGCAGTAATATCTAGCACACACACATACACAGTCACCCATACAGATTAAAAAATGGAATGGCAACATGTGCTTCAATATGCTATCATTCCCTGAAAGGAAAGCTGTCACTGAGAGATGGAGTATCCAGAGTTATACTCAGCAACAGCCATCTATAAAATCCCATTACCCTCCTCAGCAAATGCCTGTTACTTATTTTATATTTTCAGATCCACTTCTCCTTACGCTAAGAGGTTTTTCTTAGGTCATATACTCCATAAGGCTTCTGCACTTTGATGCCATATATTCAATAAGTGTCTGTCTTCCACTCTTCCTCTTTCCTTAATCCATCTTCTTTGATTAGCAACAACTGCATCTAGGGATGCGTGTGTGGGTGAGAGAGTGATATGTGTAGCTGTTTCCATAACATTTGCAAATGCCATTTCCCTTCAGCTTGAAATTTCATATAGCAACACTTGCCTTAACACTACACTAAACAACATTCTTTGATAATGTATTATTATGGCTAGTTCTCTTGCAGTGACCCTCTGCCCACTGCAGCTAGAATATTATTAAATCAACTGTGTTGAACTCAGATTGTGTATTAACTGCTCTCCTTATGTATTTGTTCTCAAGTGGACTGTGTTTGTCTCAGACACTTGCTGAAATATTATGGAAGCAGAGCTGGTTCTTTGACTTGATAATTACTGATGGTGGTCCTCTAAACACTCTGAGAATACTACTCATGGGACATGATGTACAATAAATATTCTTGCAGGAACTTGCATACGACAAGTGAATTATCACAAAGATTTCAACTGAGGTATGTGACATGGAACAGGTCATAGTTCAGGAGTTCACCAACTGTAGCTTTGGAATCACATGCAGCCCTCAAAAATTTGCTGTTGAACGTACTTTTAGTGTGACTGAAGAGGAAAAGCTGAAATACATGGGGAGTTATCACCTATAAATTTAATTAATTTAAATAAATTAAGACAAAGTTCCTTTTTTTATTCTGTCTCACTTAATTTCTTTATCCTGATCTATCCTCTTTGTCGAGTGCAGCCTCAGCAAGTTTTTACCAGGGGAAACGTAGTTCTCATCTTGAAAAGGTTGTACATCCTAGGAGAAGGACAATTGCCCTCCCCCTTGCCTTGTTTTAAACACCTGTGGAAGACTTGCTTGTCCTCCTGGGTATTTGCAGGGTAACAAATGCCCCACTATCAGGCTGCCTTTTGTCTGCCTTTTAACTGAACTCTGTTGTCAATTGTTGCACTCCCTGGTGTTTACTGCAGTTTGCTTTTATCACTAACTTTCAGGAAAGGCTGTTTTTACTTTCTTTAGGATGCTGCTTTGGCCTGGAAAGGGGGCAGAACCTAGCCTACTTTGGTTAATCTTGAACAGCTATGGAGGGTCTGAACTGGTTAGTACCCAGATGGAAGACCACAAGCAAATCCCACAATTGTATGCTAGACTGAAATTTTAAAAAATGGAAAACAGTAACGGCAAATCACTTGCATATTATTGCCAAGAAAATTAAATGGATGGGTCCATGAAATCACAAAAGTCAAGCCTGACTCAAAGGAGTCTGGGTTTCTTTGTGAGAAAAAGTGGGATGAGAATGATAATGGAAATAATTAGGAAAGACAAAACAGCAGTCTTTGCAGAAGCAGGCATCTGTAGAAACATGTTCAATAAAAAATCCAGAATACTTGCCACAAGGTCTTAGAGTTCCCTTGGATCAACATTTGCAAATTGGTGGATGAAAAGCAAGTTATTATTTCCATTGTCTACTCACCGGATTGTTGTACATCTGAATAATAAGTTGCTTGACACCATGCAGTGTAGGATGAGCCCAAGGAGAGGGATCTACCCAGTGCCGATTTAAATCAAAGCCCATCAGGGAACACCTATGAAAACAAATAAAGAGCAGGCAATCAGTTCCCAAGATGTTGTACATGATATTGCGCAACATGAGCTGGGTCACTACTCTTGGTCAATTAAGTCCTAATGACTGGAATCACTAAGCTATACATTATGGTGTACAAATTGCAAAAAGCCATTAATATGGTTTGTTTAATCTTCACTTAGCATGATGTGTGGACCTCTCCAATTTCATCTAATATATAAAATATAAATGGAAAGAGTGGAGCTTTGTTCTTGGAATGCATCTTGTGCAAATCCCACAAACTGATGCAGGAATAAGAGAGAACAAACCAACATATTGTCCAGCTAGAAGGGGAAAATGGTGAGTGCAGAGAACAATATTAAAAGAAGATTCCTTGAAAATACTCCATCCAATATAAAAAACTTTACAAGTGATAATAATTCTCAGGCAGAAAGACAAGAGGAAGTAAGGTTTAACTCAGTATTTTCTATGCTATCAATAGATGCTGGTGATGGAGAAGGTCTGAGCCCTGAGGATTTTACCTCTAATACAATGTTCTCACAAATGAGCCCCACATGTGTTAGACCCACAGCATATGAAGAAGTACAAAATGAGGCACAGAAAGAACTTAAGGGAGGAACATCTATACCAGCTAGAGGGGATTTATCTCTCTTGGACACTGATATCACTCTGACCTCGCAACCTGTTAAAGTACTTCACCATAATTGCCTTGCACCTCAAGCCTTGATGGTGCCTTGCCATCAACATGACAATGGTGAAGATAGACAACATGGAAATCAGTGTATCTTCTTTGATACAGAAGGCATTTTAGACAATATCACTCCTGCTGATTGACTAAAAGACTCATACCCTATAACCCAAAATTCTAAGCCTAAAATTGGGCTTCCTACCAATAATAACTGCAAGGTCTTCCTCCATCTACTGACCTGGAATATCGCTGGTTGGAAGAACCGAGTGTCTGATGGAGACTTGATGGAATTTCTCTCTGGCTTTGATTTTATAGCCCTTCAAGAAACATGGCTGACCAAAGAGGAAGAAAAGATTCATATACCAGGATTTAATTCCTGGTCAGTCCCTGCAGTGAAATACAAGACTAAAGGGAGGGCTTCAGGAGGGTTATCTATTCTTGTCAAGGCTGAGCTGGGATGGAAAAGTGTGGAACTGGCTCTTGGACTTGATTCTCCTTTCTACCTAGCGGTTAAATTTTTATACGAAGCCGCAGTAGTAGTTTTAGTGAACATCTATCTGCCATCTTATACGTCTCCTTGCTTTTCCCCTAATGTATGGGTGAATTTAGAAAATTTAGTGCTGAAGATAAATTCTAATTACCCCAACGCTATTGTAATTTTAGTGGGAGATTTTAATGCCAGAGTTGGGGCTTCTTTACTTGATTTTGCCCAGATGGGAGTTATTCCTGAGGATTACCTCACTAATAACTTACCCTGGTGCTCCAGAGATTCCAAAAGGAATATGGTGGGTTCACGTTTGGTCTCTTTAATCTATAAATGCAACCTTCATATCCTAGGGGGTAAAGATTCTGGCTTCATATACCCTTTTACATATTATTCAGGAAATGCCAGCTGTGTCCTAGATTACATCTGTGTCTCACGAAACAAGTCCGGGCTCTTTTCAGACATCCAAGCCCATGCAAGAGAGGACAGTGATCATCAGCCGATAACAGTTTGTTTTCTAGCCAGATCGGACACTAGACCATCTATGCCACGTGATAAGAGGCTATTAGCAAATATTGAAATTAGGCAGAACAAAACGCTTAGGTGGGCCAAGGTAGATACTAAGGCTTTATCTACCTTTCTAAACTCAGAACAGGCCCAGTCCTGGAGAAACTCTATCTCTACCCCTACCCAATGCCCAGAAAAGATCCTGATACAATATGCCTATATGACTACCTCGTTGAGGAAATTCCTAATTGATAAAGCTCCTATTAGAAATCATTATCAATCCAGTATAAACTGGTTTGATTTCGACTGTTTACATTCTAGAAAACATTTGAGGACAGCAGTGCGACTGGCCCAGAAATATCCTAGCTTAAAAAATCATTCTAGAATGTTACAAACTAGGCGTGAATATAAGAAACTTATTATGTCTAAAAAAGCCCTTTATACTGATAAATTATGGGCAGATTTGGAACTTTCAGCAAAAGGAACTAATTCTATTTTTTTCTGGAATTCTGTTTCGGGTCTATTGAAGGAACGCAAATTCCAACTTGATATTCCTATACCTGCCTTAGCTTGGGAGGATTTTTATACAAGCATGTTTATAGACTCAAATCAAAGCCACCCATAAAAGAGATTAACTGAGCCCACATATTTTGAAAACCTCCCTCTTTGGCCCCCTGTGTCAGTAGCTGAAGTTAAATCAATTAGCCAATTCTTGAAACCTAATAAGGCCCCAGGAGAGGATTTTTTACCTCCAGAACTCTTTAAAACTCATATTGACTGGTGGGCCCCATTACTTGCAGGCCTGTTTTCCTACATAAACAATACAGGATTTATTCCAGTAGGGTGGGAAGTTGCAATTGTCTTCCCCATACACAAAAAGGGAGACAGATCTGACCCTCAAAATTGTAGCGAAAATGTTTGCTAAACACCTCTTGGGCAAAATAGAGGATTGGGTAATTAGGACAAACCTCCTTGTAGAGGAACAAACTGGTTTTAGACCAGACCGCTTTACATTAGATAACTGTTTTATCTTATATCACCTTATTACAAAACAACTGGCTAGAGGCAATAAACTGTTCATGGCTTTTATAGATCTAACCACAGCTTTTGATTCGATAAATAGAAATGTCTTATGAAAGAAATTGATTAACTTAAATACGGAGCCCAGACTTTTATTTCTGGTAAAGGCCCTTTATTCAAATACCCATCTAAAAGTACGAACTGGTGTAAATGGCTCCTTAACAAAGAGCATCCCCACTCATAGAGGTGTTAGGCAGGGTTGTATCTTAGCTCCAATGCTTTTTAATCTTTACATAAATGATATGCCAGGGTTCTTGTGTACCCCAGACACACACATGCTAAAAATTCATGGTACATTTGTAAATATTCTTTTATATGCGGATGACATGGTTTTAATGGCACACTCTCAAATAGGTCTGAGATGACTCTTGAAAAAGCTAAATAATTATTGTGTTTCTAACTCTCTAACTATAAATAAATTCAAATCTAAAGTGATGGTTTTTAGCAAAAAGAGAGTGAAATACAATTGGCAGATAAAGGGGGAGCCAATAGAACAGATGGATTCTTTTACCTATTTGGGAGTGGTTTTTACTGATGCTGGTGCCTGGGAACATCACTTTCGAAGGACAGCAGGGAGGTCTGAGGTCTGTGCCAAAAGTTTACTTAAACTGTATAATTATAAATATCCTGGCACGCTGAGCCCTATACTGAAAGTATTCAGAGCAAAAATTGTCCCAATGATGACCTATGGCGCGGAAGTATGGGGCCTTGTAAAATCTGTCGCACTTGAACATGTCCAGACATGTTTTTTAAGAAATATATTGGGAGTTGATAAGAACACGTCAGCCCCTGCGATCAGAGTGGAAACAGGTACCCATTCTATACAGAGCCAGTCAGTAATTAAGGTTTTTTCTTATTGGCAGAGAGTCCATTTAATGGATCATGATAGGCTTCCCAAATTATGCCTGTTGGAACAAACAAGTATGGACCTCTCCATATCCTGGCTAAAACATCTTACTAAAGTTATTTCACAATACGGGCTTTCTACTCAACAGGTACTCATAAATTCCTCGCAGGCAAAGGATATTTTTAAACAGCGAGCTCTGGATATCAGTGCCCAAACGGACATGGAGGAACTGGCTAAAAATGGGTCATTAAAATGGTTAGTTAAGAATAAAATTACCTTTAATTCTGAAAAATATCTGTCAATGAGTCTAACTCAAAACCTAAGAAGGGCCTACACTAGAGCTAGGTTTGAATTACTGGACTCCATGGTCAAATCGCTTCTATCACGCGCCTTATGATGAGAGGCTATGTGTATGTGGGGACCCAGCCATAGAAAATATTGTCCATGTTTTGTTCGACTGTAAACTTTATGACTCACTTAGGCTTAATTATTTGTCCCCTCTGTTGGAAAGAACAGTCCATTGGGACTCCAAACACAGATTATCCTATTTTCTTTCGGGCACAAATATCTTTATTGTGAGTAGGACTGCCAAGTTTGTGGATAAGGCAGCTCAGTTGAGAGCCCGATATATAGAACAGATTGGAGTATCATGTAGGGGTGACGGTCTTATATGAATCTGGATTATGATATTAGAGTTACATTATTATTTTATAGTAGTATTATACTTTGTACTATCCCATTCTATTATTATAATATTTTATTGTATCATGGATTTTGTGTATTACAGTGGAACCTCAGTTTGCGAACTTAATTCGTTCCGTGACTCTGGTCACACCCTGAATTGGTCGCAACCCGAAGCAAATTTTCCCATAAGGTTCAATGTAATTACCGTTAATCCATTCTGGCATGGAGGACAGGGAGGCGGCTATTGCTTGGAGGAAGAGTCCCCCTCCCTATGACCACGTGTCAGGGGTGGAAAATGGCCATGGACCATGTGTCAGAGGCAGAAAAATGGCCACGGACCACGTGTCAGGGGCGGAAAATGGCCGCGGACCACGTGTTGGGGCAGAAAAATGGCCACAGACCACGTGTCAGGGGCGGAAAAATGGCTGCGGACCGTGTCATGGGAGGGAAAATGTCCGCATATCCTGTTCGTACCCCAAGGCGGAGTTCGCAAACCGAGGTAAATTTTTGCGGCCGGAGCTCATCGTAACCCGAAAAGTTCGTTAACAGAGGCGTTCGTAACCCGAGGTACCACTGTAGTTATTTGTTTCACCTTTGCTGATGTTTCTTATCCTCGTTGATATGGTTATAAGACTAATCAATAAAGTTGAAAAGTTGAAAAGTATTAAAAGAAGAAATTAAAGTGTTTGTAATCCACAGAACAATTGCTGGACTTCCTGAATGGAAGATGGTTTGTGAAACAGCTTATTTCTCATTAAATTGCTTAACCGTAAGCTGCAGCAATAAAGCCACTTACCAGAGAGGAAACCACAATGAACTAATAATTTTATGAATACATGTAGATAATTTTACTGTTCAAATATCAGTGGCCGACCTATCATACTGGTGTAACAATCCATAATTCTGGGTACAAACTGGAAGTCAACATACCCAGCTATATCAACATGGCAGCTTTGTCCCTCCAGCACTGCACTACTTGTTTGTACCCAAGCCAGTAAACTAGACAGAAGGCCACCCCACAGTGCAGAGAGTAAGTGCTACATCATGGTCTAGAGCTACCATATCTGAGCTGCAAAACTCCAGTTGACCATTAGATGGCAATAGATATCGTTTTTGTCTCTTTGCTGCTATCTAGTGGTCATTTGGATCTCTGCAGCCTAAATACAGCAGCTCTACAAAAGTGCCCTATTACATACTCTTGACAAAAAGACTGGCTTCCATTCGTCTAAAACAGATAGGTGACTGGAATTTTAGGAGGGAATCTATTAACAGTCAAGACTAAGATAAGATATGATCAGCCCACCTAAAACTACAGATATGCATCTAACCTAGATGCAGCCTTCAAGCTTCTTAGGTCTATTTCTATTTGGCATAAGCTCAAGTAGATTATACACGTGTGATAGTATGAAAGTCATATTGTTGTTTCAGACAGAAAAATTCCTTTAAGATTGTTATAAATGAACATTGAAGAAGAGTTGAACCTTTGGCTGCAAAAGTTACCTCTGAAACAATCTTGTACAGTGACAAAGTGCATGTATACTCTGCACTTATGAACAAAATGTCCTGTAAGAAGCAATTCTTAGACTCCGCTCTCTAGGTATCATTTTCTCTTGAAAGGGCCCTCAGCTGCTTGCTATTGTTGAGGAAAATCTAATAACATGCCTGAAGATGTGATTTATTTTTAGTTTGCTTATTTTTCTTACTATCCTGCCTCACTTTCAAGAGTATTCAATCTACAGAAAATCACTGGAACCTCTGACTTTTCTTCTTTTGATTCTCCTGCCTTTTTATTTCTTCTACCTACTATATGCCTTAGGAGTCTCTTATAGACCTATTCCCTGAAGGTGAGTGAGATGGAGAAGAATGGACTAAAGGACTTAAAGAAATCCTTTTTCACGGCTATGATTTATTACAAAAAGAACTGTACACACTCTTCATCTGCTTTGTGAGAAAATGCCAGTTCATTGGATCAGTACTTGGTGAATGCGCAGATAATATCCCACACAACCTCCACAAGTACAAATCCGCAATGGCACCAGTGTTAAGGCTTGGGATTTGGAAATAAATAAGGAGAGGGAGGAGGGAAGATACCCCGTACTCTCTGAAGGTGACGAAACTATATCGTTGCTTTATTTCAAGGCACGAGTTTTGCTGGAAGGGTGTTAAATGTGTAATTTATAGTAGGAAAAGACAGTGGATAGAATAAAATAGAATAATACCTACAAGACTATATATCTTCTTCCTTTATTAAAAACATCATCTAACTATTATTTGTAATAAACTTTTCTGAAGATATTAATTGCAGGGACATTTGGCACTTTACAGCAGGGCTTAGCTTGACATTCATTCTCAGAAACAATATATATTTTACATGATCTCTTTGGATTTCTACCAGTCATCAATAAATGAAATGTTATTCAAGGATAGGAAGGTAACAAGATGCCTGCTTACTGGTCCATATCTAAGTAGTACTACCTTCCAGTCGGGTGAACCCAGGGCTCAAATTCAGTCGCATGAATTTGTTATGTTATATAATTCATATAATCATGCTCCTTGTCACTATGTCTAGATTTCCTGCTTGTAAAGAAGTCAGAACCCTACACACTTTTGAATAATCTGTGAATAAGGCTGCCTTGGCTTGAGGCCCACTGGGAAAACTGGGGGATGTTTCTTAATTCACTTGTCCTGTTCTCAGTCCTCTATAATCTCTGCACTGATATGCAGAAACTTAGTGTGTGAGATGGAAAAGAAGGCACTGCCCATCCAAAAGAGTGATTTTAAAATCTGAACCATTTCTTCATCACACTGTTTTCCATTGCACTTACTTAGAAGTTGTAAGAAGTTTTATGGAAGTCTTATCATCCCAAATGGCTGGCTTAAGAACAACGTTTTCTTTTACATAAAGAAAGTATGTAAAGAAATTAGGAAATCCATTAGTGAATTCATCTCCCCAGTCTCTACCCACAATAGTTAATTCCAATTTATTCACTGGTCATTTTTGCCAGTTAAAAAAAAAAAATGGGAAAAAATGCAGTTCCACTGCAGATTTAATTCTGTTCTGTTGAAGCAAAAATGTTATGTGGACTTTAAAAAAACAAAATGTAAAAGTATAAAGTATATAGCTCAAATGACCTGCACTGACTTTTATAACATTTGGTATGATTTCTCTACTTAAAATGTTCTAAATTATCTGCAGATCTTATTGTCCTCTGTTTTAAACCAGCAGCAAACCCAGATGGCCATTTTTCTCATGTTAGATAACAGGAATGTAGGGCTCCAAGCTTCCTAAATAACATGCTAGAATTCAGATGAGTTGGGATGAGCTACCAAGGTGAATTTTCAAAGCGGAGAATCTGGCTTGTGGTGGGTTGAGCAGGCCTTGCACAGCTTTACCTGTTCAGGTTAAATTCAGGCCAAATGTCCCGTAATTGTGCTGCCTCTTCATTTACTATTATAGCCAAGATGTAGTGGGATATGCATCATTTGCAAGCAACTTCATTATGGAATAGATCCCAGTGCTAGGGAAAATGATTATCATGTGCCTTGACAGCACTGCTGAGATCTGATTTCAGCTGCTTGTAAAGAGGCAGTCGGTAATACTGCTACACCAGTGTTTGAGCATTTTATATAAAAACTTCAATTGCAACTAGCAGAAGTGGGCCCCCACTATAAGGCATTTTAAGAACCATCCCAAGTCCAAGGAGGCACCATCTTGAGTCTATTCTGCTACCTCTTTCCTGCACTGCTAAGAGATTTTCAGAGGCAAGTGATACAAGTTAGTAAGCTTTGCTGTGCTTTCCAAAAGTGAGATTCTGCTTCAGTTGCTGCAGAGTAAACAAGGACTTTTACCACAGCAGTTAAGTGGCATTGCAGGGGCAAAGTGTCTTGATTAGATTTCTCATTTTGCCTTTTATGCCTTGCAAACCCCCCAGAGCAATTTGGTAATGAGGCATGGCATTTGGTTCTTTTTCAGCCAATCATTTTCTTGACGTAAAATTATATCTCTAGGAGAGTTTGCAAAAGTGAATTTAATAAAGGGCTTCTCAGCAAAGGCAGACTGGACAGAACAGCATTAGCTGCTGAAGGCCACATGGTGGAGTAGATGTTTGTAGAATGAGTGGCACAGTTTTAAATAGTACATGATGGTTAACAAAACACTCCTCCATTTTCTCCTGTTAAATATAAATAGAGCTGCAGCAATGTCTATCTTCCTTTCATGCACTCACTTATTCTTCTCCTGACTTATGGGAGTACTTATGTTTACACAAAGGTGGAATTGTTGCACTCTGCAGCATGCACTACATTAGTCTAGGATCAGCAAGAAACACCTTGATTCCGTATTTATTCTTCTCGCTTTCATCCAATTTTCAGTGATGCCAAAGGGAAAAAGCATCAATAAGTTCATATGTGTAAGTGTTGGTTCATTATTTAAATATATTCAGTGTTCAAATGGCACTTTGGTAGCACTAAACTACCCTCTGAACAGTGGAACTGACAAGAAACAAAGGCATACTTTCTTTTTGATACAGTCAGTCCCATGGTATCCAGAAAAGAGGCCTTTAGCACAATCGTAGAACAAGTACCACCAATTAACATTTCTCTATTCTTTATATCAATATCTAGCTTAGGAAAACAAATAGTAATTTTCAGTGTCATTACTAGGTGTTATGGTAAATGTGGCAAGAGAAAAAGTAAATGCATCAGTGGAAAGCTGAGGAGCATTCTGGAATGGGTTCCACATATAGCTTAAAAGTATGGAGTGGAAACAGGAACATACATTGAAGCTCAGCATCTATATGCGGGTGTCTGAAAATGAGCTTTCATGCACAAACCACTGTAGGCATGCAGAGATGCAATGAAACTGAAAACACTGCTGAATGCAGATACAGGTAGTTCCCAGTTTAAGAACGAGTTCCATTCCCAAGGTCTGTCCTTAAGCCAAATTTGTATGTAAGTCAGAACAGTATTATTGTATCACTTCCCTCTGTGAATGCCCCTCCATATGATGCCAGATCCACAAGTCTCAAGTGAGTAACATCACATCTGGAGTGGACTAAGCAAGATGGCCTACTCCATTTCCACAATATTAGCCTGTACCTAATGAGAACACCTGGACCAAATTAAACAAAAAAGCAGGCATTATTATATGCAAGCACTGAAATTTGTAAAAATCTATAAAAACTTAGACATAAAACCCTGTATGACAGGGTTAGCAAACTTCACTGACTACCTATTCATTTCCAGACTCTTCAAAGGACTGCTTTAACTTTGGACATCTACATCAAGTGTGTGCAACTCCCTATCAACAGGCCAGTGTAGCCCTCTAGGAACTCTTGCATGGCCTGTGAGAACCTCTCAGCTTCTACTGCTGAATTTTGGCTGCCCTGAAGACCTCCATTAACCATGCTGTTGCCTGTCTCAGTTCCTTTCCTGCCTTTCTAGCTATGCAAAATACTCCTCATTCCTTCCTATGCCCT
Organism: Python bivittatus; assembly: GCF_059951505.1. Taxonomy (NCBI): domain Eukaryota; kingdom Metazoa; phylum Chordata; class Lepidosauria; order Squamata; family Pythonidae; genus Python; species Python bivittatus. The sequence continues at coordinate 46,653,073 of NW_028277098.1, read as the reverse complement.
CCCTCACTGCCTTTAATGCTTCTAATGCACCTTGTAGCAGTGTGGAAAATCTCCCCCCCCCCCTTCTACTTCCTGACTGCTGATCGTCTTGCCATAACTGCCTTGTTTCCTGTTCCAGACTAATTTCTTGTTCAGGACCTCAGGATAAGTATGTCTTCTAGGACATACACTGGTTTCCAGAGCCATCGTGGATCAATGGGTAGAAATTAATAACTTGTTGGGGGAGGGGATAGAGATTAAACCTCTTTTCATCCCTTAGACTTCAGCTGCCTCCATCACCTCACTTAATTTCTGTATCTTTTGATGATCACTTACTTTTCTTGAAGAGGGAAGGAGGTTTTGCATACATTGGTGTGTATTCATACCAGTTTCCTTCCTTGCTTTTTTGTGATCAGCTGGCCAGATAATGAACAGATATGTATGTTTGAGGGTGGGAAGTTGAGGATGTTAATTTGATAGATAGAGAGCAATTAATTTTACAGAGTGGGGGCATGATCAAAGTGTAATATTTTAATTAGTTAATTCTAATTTTTATTATACTAATGGTATTGCCTGTGATGCTGTAATAATTGGCCCTTTAAAGAAAGAAAGGGGGAAGTTTTATATGGCATGGGGAGGCAAAGGGGTTAATATATTAGTTTAAATTTTGAGTTTCATGTCTGAAAAGGGGAAAGTTTAATGCAGTAGTTACAAATGTGGGGGAATTAATTCTACCCCTTATTATAGTGGGCATGTAAACATTTAAAATTTGGAGTTTGATTTTTTTTTCCAGTTTTTTAAATGGCTCTGCCTACTTTGGAATCTCGCACACGAAGTCATAGGCGATCTTCACCCCACTGAAATTATAATTTCTGCTTTAGTTAACTTGGGGCCAAGGTATTTAAAGGATCAAATGAATCCAGATGAGACTATCTAGATTTGAAGTTTGACTGCAGAGCTCTAGTTCTCTGCCTTGGCAAAATGATCCAACAGAGTAGAAGATACCTTAAATCCAGACTTTTGGGTGGTAATGCCATATCTTTGGAATTCTTAGCCTAAAAAAAAATGTCTGGGCCTGTATGAACTGGTTTTCAAACAAACTCTGCTCTGAAGATATTTTTGTTTCCGTCTACCTTCAGATGAAGTCCTGCATACTGTATTTTTAAACTGCTGCTTTGAGATGGGGCAGTTCATTGTGTTAATTGTTATGTACTATTTCCTGCAAACTGCCTTAGGGGAAGCTTATCTTGGTAATATTAATTAAAATACAAGTAAAATAAAGAAACTAAGCTCCTGAAGTCCTTATCTAGGTTTTGCTTGCAAATTTGACTCCCAAAAATATGTTAGGTTGTTGTTAAGGTCCCAAATCTGAAAAGGGTGCTATCCTTTTCCCATTTTAGTAGGTGCCTATCTGGGGACAAGTTTCAAATATGATGAATTAGATGCATATTTTCTGAATAGAGATGAATTAGGGTTGGCTCATTTCATGCACCGTACAGTTAACAAATGATGATTGGAGGAAACATTTATTGAATTACAAATACATTCCAATTCCTAGTATCATCTTGCAAGTTACTAGCTCAAGCATGGCATCCCATGATTTTTAATCCATTATATTGGAAGATCATGTAGTTAAGGAGGACACTATGATGACCTATCAGACCTTTGAGCCTCCTTAGAATGGAACCATCATAATATAGAAAAGAGTTGCTGAAGGTATTATTCCAATTCCCAGTGGCTGGGTTGAATTATTATCAAGTAAATGAACCTTCTCAATCAGGCCCATGTAGGCTAACAAGTTTCATACGGTGAAATCTGAACTGGAACTGAGGCAGAAGATGTCTGCTGGAGCACTAATGAAAATTGTGTATGACAGAAAGTGTCTAGACCAAATTAATGGATGGATCAATTAAGCCACTATGTAGGGCAGAGATGCAAACACTGTTGCCGCTCACAGAGTCCTTGGGCACAGTCTCTAGAGATGCCTCAAAGTCACTAGTATATTGTAATTTTTAATGAGACAAAAGAGGAAAAGTATGAACCACATATGAAGAGTAATATTCATCCTAATAGTGATGGTAGAGAGACCCCATCTTCACCTGACCCAATTTAGAGCCTAGAATATTTAGTCAAACAGCAATGTAATTTGGACCCAAATATTATCACTAGTGAGGATTAAAGTGAAGAAAGCCTTCCAGCCACTCAGCTTGATTTCTTTTATTTGTTTAACTTCTCTATGAACTGTCAAGTTGATCCTAATAAGGTACTTTGATTCACTATAATTGGCTAGAAATGTCTGTCAGGAGGAGGGATTTTGCTGAATGTCAAATTTGGGGTGTCCTGTAGTCTAGGCAGCATTTCTATTTTAATTTTTGTATCATTGAAGAAATTATTCCATGCCTGATGCTGGAATGGCTGACATAGGATGCTTAAAGAATATTTACTTGAATAGCTACAGTCTTCTTTTTAAAAAAGCATATATAAATAATAGAGGAAAAGGAACCCCCCAGTTCATTCCAAACAGTAATTATAAAACAGCCATGGACAAAGGGATCCTGTACTTGTTAAGAATAATATGAGAGGTGACCTGCTTTCAGAGTTTTCAATAACTGTGGAACAACCACAAAATGGATTTTTTTCCCCATTTTATTAGACTCCACAAGGCAGCCATAGACCATGATGTGATAACAACATGTCATCTGCCAGTTCATTATTGTAGTTAAGGGCAGTCAAGTTTGTCTGAGCCACACACAATAACAAAACATGAGGTCTATCTCCAAACCACAAGAAACTTTCCTGCTAGCTACCCACCAACTCATCCTTTCAAATCATCCTTTCAAACATTCCCACCAGATATTGCCCTGAAACACACACTCACATCCAAACACATACACACACACACTTCCCCATATCAATCCAAGTTGGACAGATACAAAGATGTGATAGGACAAGCAGGAGCTATATAGAATAGGGACGGCTCCTTTCACCTTTCCACTTTCTCTTGGATTCAGACACACAGATTAGAGGCATTTAAAAGGGACAGCTATGTTTTACTGAATTCACAGTTTGGTTTACAGTTTGTGGGTTGGAAGATTAAAGAATTGAATTGTATGAGCAACATCCCAGAAAACAGTCCAGAGGCTCATGAAGGATGTAGTTCTACCAGATGCTGCCAGAAAAGCCTAGGAAAAGCCTGTACCCTATTTCAAAAGGTTAGAGAATCACAGCACGATTCTGAGGTGGCAGTCTGGCAGGGAGGCACAATTTCATCTCTTCAGATTAGCTGGTAGGGAGAGTATCAAGGGAAAAAAAAGTAATTAATGAATCAGCAAAGGTGAATTCGAAGTTCAGCCCATCAGCAGTAGCAGCTTATTCAAGGACAGAACCCAGATGCTATTTTGATAGTCCACTTCAGACTGTGTACATGTCAAAGGAGAATGGGGATTTAAATGATTCATATAGAGACACTCCTGCATCAAGATTAGACTAATAATTATGTTACAAAGTAAAACCTATCTGCATTAATAAATGCCTTTTATCTACATACTGTAGCTGATTCTGAGTACATAATGGTGCTTTTTCACCATAGGATCCTTCTAGTGTTGGCATACGTGTATGAGGAATGTAAATGTTTTAACACAGAATTTATAGATAGAGCAGCGTCCATTTCTGGGATCCTATCCTACATAATTGGTTGAAATTAGCAATTTTCTAAAATCCTAATATCTTTCCTGTGAATACAGATCCCAGGAATGTTCCTCTAAAGACGAAAAAGAAAAAAGCCTGAACTAAAGTAAGCACAAGAGAGATGTGAACCAGCAAATATCTAATTCTAATTTGCAGCTTCATCTAAAGTGTCAATTCCATTCAAATCTGAGGTTTAATTTGAAGAGTTCAGTCCAATTGGAAGTGGCAATTTGAAACAAAAATCCAATTTGATAAAAGGCTGTGTGCACATGTTCAAACTCCATTAAATCTTAAAATTCACATCTCACACCAATTCTTTGATTCCATTAGAAAATTTGACTGGGTGATTTCATTATGTTGCCTTTGAATCAAGTCTTCACACAATCCTAGTTACCAAAACTCTGCACATTTTGAAGTAATGTTTTGTTTCAATGAAGGTCTGAGTGATACAGTCCCTTGAAGATACTTTGCAAAGCAATGAAGCCTTCTTGTTCCTAAAACCAAACTGAAATAAAGTGAAATATAGCTTCAGTTTACTTTATTGCACCTTCTCAATACATAGCCTGCACAGGAGCTTCTTCTATTGTTGGCAAGTACTGCTGGAGAATACCAAAAGGAGCTATTTTGAGCTTCTTGGCATAATTCAAGTAGGTGGCTTGGAGATGCTGGTTGGTCAGAATACACCAGTGACGAGAGAGCCCTCTGCTTCCCTAGATGCAGGACTTTCTCTGCCAGCACAGAGGCCTCCACAACCAGTGTGCCCACCACCCAGCCACACCACAAAGTCCTTGCAGTTCATCAAAGTGGGGACTCATTAGTAAGCAGCTAACCTCACTTGGACCTGGCCAAGCTGCACAAAACAGCTATACTTGTGCATGCCGAATCAGCCATCTTGGCCTATCCTCTTGACTGTCAGAGACGCACTACACCCTGCCATGGACATGCTAATCTCTGAACCGTAGGCCATCCATGAGCAGCTACAGGAGGCCAAGGAATTACAAACAAGACCACCCCTAAAAGTCAGCAACTGGGTCTCGCTAGCAACAAAAGACCTTCCTCTGAGAAGGCATACACAAACATTTGCAGCATGGTACATTGGGCTCTTTCCCATTCTGAGTCACATCACATCAACACACTATAAACTCCAACTTCCACCCACCCATCAGCTCTACACCGTCTTTCACCAATCCATCCTGGTCCTTGATTGGTCTCTTCCCCTCCAGCTCATGACTCTCCTGCACCATCTCCTCCTCAGTGAACAATATGTCACTGATTGGAAAGGGTGCATCCCAGAGGAACAATCTTGGGAGAGCTCCACCAAAGTTCATGCCCCGTGTCTAGTTGTCCAGTTCCACCACTAGTAGTCACAGAAGCTGGCCCCAGAGCTGCAGGAGAAGATTAGTTAAATTGGGGAAATGATATCGCTACCTAAAGAGGAGGCTCAGAGATACCAGCAGACTGAGACCCATCGACCACTGAGAAGCCCTGCACTTCCCCAGATGCCGTACTGCCAGGCCCCTCCATTGCCAGCACAGAAGCCAACACAACCAGTGTGGGTCTCAGGCAGTGCAGTAGACCACCCAGACCTGATACAAAATCCTTGTACTTCCCAAAAGTGAGTTACTTATGAATAAGTAACAGTCTTATCTGGACCTGGCAGGGTGGCCGCCTCATCAACAGTGGCAGATGTATAAAAAGAGCTACAGTTGTGCATACCAGCCAAGATGGGATTTTAAACAATGCTACTGCCACCTCTTAGTTGCTGGAAAGAATTTTGTCACCTGGTCCTGTGCTTTGTATTCAGTGCTCCATGACTCTGATTCTTGTGATGTTCCTGACCTCAGCTTGTTCTGGATGTTAGCTTTGGATATCTCCTCAACATTCCAAGATTCCACAATGTTCTCTGACCACAGACTGCTCAACCTTGCTTTACTTCTGTCCTGAGGTTCTTGGTAAATTCAGCATGCAAATACACCTCCCATACTCTCCTTCCCGGTAACCCCATTTCTTGCTCTGCACTCCTCACCCTGCCTGCACACACACCCTCCTTGTACTCTGTAACCTCTGGCCCGACCATACTCCCAGTGTACGATTGACTCCAGCTCTTCAGAAAGCCTCATACACAAATTTATTTTTTATTTATTTAATCAAATTCTGAGGCTGCCTGATGCTTTGATAACTCTGGGTAGCTTATAAATAAAAAGCAGGAAAAACACAACCAACCAGAAGAGCAAAACACCAACTATAATCCACCCATAATAGAAGAGGGATCCATAATCACCCTGTCCCTGTGACCTGGGAAAAGAGTTGAAGAGCTGATTGTTTTCAACAGGAGTTGATTGTCTTCAACAATCTCTGAAACAAAATAAGGGTGAGAGCCACACAAATTTTGGGGGGCGAGGGGACACCATTCCAAAAGGCAAGTGCTACAATAGAAAAGGTACTCTTCCTGGGTCATGCAAGATGACATTGCTTAATTGACAGGATCTGGAATGCACGTACCCTGCTTGACTGTACTGGTGGGGAAAGACAACCAGAGATACACAGTTCCTCAGATAGCCAGGCCCTAAGCCATGAAGGCCGTTAAAGGTGATAACCAGCACCTTGAATTACACCCAACTGCCAACCAGTGCAGCTCATGAAGCAGAGGGGTCAGGTGCACATAACACAGTGTCCCTGTCACCCTACAGCTGTACCCAGCCTGCTAAGTGCTCCAGCATTCATCTTTGCTTCTAAAACCAGAACATGAAAGAGGAACGTGTAAGAGGCTTCTGTGAACAGATATTTTGGTTTTTGCAAATGACAGAGGTAGGAGGCAAATATGATCTTTAAAGAAATACAAAGTACTTTATTAAGGAAAATGTTTGCTTCAACAAAGAAAATTACCTATTGAACTGAGCTCTTTATCAAGATGAATCTAAGTCACCTCACTCAGGGCTAAGTAGCACACCCCTGAGACACCTTTTGAGATTGCCTGGTGTGAGTGGATTAATGACCTGACAATATTCACTATTTCAACAAGTGATATCTGATCAATAAAAGTTATTACCTATTTTGTATCTCATGGGGGGGGGGAGGGTCCAAAATAGCATCAAACCTCTGATTTCCTAATTTCATAATAATTTGCAGAGCCACACCACAACTGGTTTCTCATAAACTATGGGATTATATCAAGCTTTCACCATATATCTGATAGAAAAGTGGAAACATATTTCTGGGTAATATCAATTTCAAATTTCAATTTCAGGGTTCCAAGAGCTGAACATAAACAATCATTTAACAAATTGAGAAATACAGGAGTAAGAAGAGAAAACTGACAGAGTCATTTAAAAACAAAGGAAGGAAGGAGGGAAGGAAGGACAGCATCTATGATGTTGCAAGACTGACTCATTCATGTAAGAGACAAAAAATCCTTTTCATCTCAGATTGTTCATTTAAATAAGCAAATACTAAACCCTACTTTATGACACTAAACATAGTATTTGTAATGACTAGAAAATAGAGGTGGATGAATTGTTTAGGAAAGAGGAAATGCTGTCTTTTCTATAGTAAGGTTTATGGCTTTACAATATCACAATTTCTTTTGCTTTATTTTATTTCATGAGGAGGAACTTTTGATAAAAATGCTACCATTGTTTTTCATATTTCCAGTCAAGCATAGAATGGAATCACAAAGAAGGCAGTACATGTTTAAACAATGAGGCACGTAGAGCGTACTGTAAGTAAAAGCATGTTGGAGAAGGGAGCTGGCCTGAAAAATATAGAGGACAATTCTAAAATGTTCTGTCAAACAGATAAAAGTATTAAAACACACTTACTGTTATAAGATTCAGTTTAAAGCTATTAATATAATCATTAAATCAATTATTTAGGCATATTATATTATACCAGCATATGACGTACTTTAAATCATGGAAAGACTGCTTGATGATTAAAATGCCTTTTTCTCTAAGGGGAAAAGCAATAGATCCAACCCAGCAGTCATATTCTGGATAGAGGAACAATTATGTATGTGTGGAAGTATTAGTGGTGTGGAAACAGGATCAGTCAATCTCATATCCTCTGTTGTTCTAGATTCCGCTCCTATCAGCTTCTGCCCACATGGTCAGTTGTAAGATACTATGGGAACTGCATTTTGAAACATTTGGTGGGCACCACCTTGGCTATTCCTGTTATCCATGAACATGATGTGAGATCCCTTTTATGCAAGAAATAAAGCAAGAGTTTATAATGCCTTCCATGTAACAATCTTTCAATGCACAAAACTAACATAAGGATCCCAGAAAAATCCACCAAGTTGCACAGCGAGTCTATTTCTTCATGGTGTTAACAATGACATTGGTGAAATCTTAACTCAAGGTACATGAATATTTTGTGGATAAACATATACAGCTTCCCTTCAATCAAGCTCGATTCTGGGAACTCAGTGAACACATCCATACAACTTTTTTGGCAGAAATGGAGCAGATTGTTTTTTAAAAAATCTCTAATCTAGTCTTGAGCCTTGGAATTTCTCACCCAAATACTAAGCACGTTCAACACTGCTTAATTTTTGCAAGATCAGCCAAGCTGAGCTAGGTGCTGTACTTTGTTTATGTTGTAAATAGATTCCCCAAAATAAAGACTGATCAATTTTAGGTAAACTCTACTCTAAAAATCAGGGCAACATTAAAGTTAAGTTAGGCAAAAGGGGAAATGTTAATATTGATAGGGCTGTGAAAACTCTGGAGTGCTTCACTTCAGTGAACCTTGAGTGACCCCCACTTCTCAGAAGTTTCTTCATGAAGTAATATACTTCTCTACTTCTTCTAACAGCAAATAGAAGCGATTGCATTGTTTCATATCACTTTGCTTTTAAGGCCTTCTCCAGTAATTCTCATATCTTCCAATCCACTATCTCTAAGAGGCTTCTCTGGGGCTTTGAGGCAATGTAAAATGCTACATCAAAGAAAATTCTCTCACATCTTTGTCTCGGTGAGAAGAACTGTATCAAGTCCATGACCCGATACCCATTTCAAGCAAATCCAAAATGCCGTATTGACTTTATTGGATTATAATAAACTGAAAGACATCTATAATTCGCACTGTCACTTTTGGAGAGAGTACCCCGTTTTATGGGGAGGGAGAATTCAAGCTCCCCATAAAATGGGGGAAAGTATTCTGCTCTTCTGAGTTAAGATGCACATTTTCAAAATAATTTGAAAGGGTGGCTTACAAAAATGGCTGGTAAGCAGTCATATTCCAAGGGACTGAATGGTCCAACTGAATGTCAGGTGATGAAACATTATTGAAGAGGAAGACAGTCTCTGGGAAAGCTGCATGTGTAATCACAGTTTGCTTAAGGGTGAACCTCATTAACGGCATCTCTGATTAGGCTGCCAGGACTGTCCCAGCAGGAATCTTTCAAAAGTGCGGCTGCAGGGACAGATTTTAATTCTTCCATTTTGGAATTAACAGATACAAAGGAGAGATAAAATTAGAATGGAGCTTGTTTGCTCCAAATAAGATATAACTTGTATGATGCAGGCTAAAACCAAAATAAACCACAGGACACATGAAACACATCCAAATATACCTCCATTTGAGAAGGCATGCTGCCCTGGTGTGACACCATCCATATTCTTTCTATGTGAGCACTTCCATCTCCAGAGTGGAAACTAATTTGGTGATTTTATAACAGAAGCTGTCCCGGTAAATTGCCAGTTTATTGAATTGTTGCAAGGCTATTTCCCCAACCATCACTCCAGGCTGTTTTGCAATATGAATATCCCATAACGATTATGATGGGGTAAGTATTTAATTAGCACTGAAACATGAGAGAAGGGAAAAAAGTGGACAGCTCATATGAAAGAGAAAGAGAGGGCCAAGACGAATAATCTTCCTTGTTTTCAAATCAGTGATCAATATATCTCTCCAACAGAATTTGAAATAAGGGAAAACTTTAATGCATTATAAAACAGACAAAAAAGTGGGAATCCTATATGAAAGTACGGTTTAAAGTAACATGAAATAGGTAATGTATCTGTATCATGAAAGCCTGAAGCAAAGTGAGGATATAATTAAGGGGGCTGGATAATCAATGGGATAACAGTCATTATTATCATTGTTCAGTGATAATTTATCATTGCTCCTCAAAGTTATAGGTGGAACTAAATTCTGAAATATCGCTATAAAGAGAGACCTTTCACAGACTCACTATTGTGGTAATCCACATGTGGTTGGGGAACTGGAACTGTTCATAAATTCCTACATAACCTCTGAGTGTCTCCACTTTTAACAGCAGTTTGGCAACACATTTGTTTTGTTCTGGTACTTCCTTTGCTGCCTGTTCATGATAACTTAAAATTATGGAGATTTCCATAATAAATTGAATTAAAATGCTGTTTATGCAAGTAAAGACTTGGACTGTGAAGGAGATTTTCCAAATGGTGCTGCTAGTTATCAAAGAAACCTCCCAGAGAGCTTACTATGAGCTGTTTCCTTTATATAACATGTGACAGGTAACATGTCCATATAATCACCAGATGCCAAGCTTGACTTGACGGAGATATTGCCTTTTTAACCCAAATTTTAATATCAAGTTTCTCACCTAGAAAAAAATGTTATTCTATCTATTTACTGATTTAGTCTTATCTTTATTTTGGGGCATTAGAAGCATTTCATATTATTTTCCAAGTACAAATAGTCCTTGCTTAAGGACCACAATTTGGACTGGAATTTAGGTTGCTAAGCGATGCGGTCATTAAGCGAAGCATCACATGACTGGACCCAATTTTACGACCTATTATGCAGTGGCCGTTAAACAAACCACTGTAGTCATTAAGTGAATCATGAAGTTCCCCATTGATTTTGCTTGGCAGAAGCCAGCTTGAAGGTGGCAAATGGTGATCATGTGACCCTGGGACACTGCAACCATCGTGCTAGCTGGTTGCCAAGCACCTGGATCACGATCATGTGACCATGGGGATGCTGTGACAGTTGTAAGTGCGAGGACTGGTTGTAAGTCACTTTTTTAGTGCCATTGTAACTTTGAACAGTCACTAAACAAATGATCATTAAGTGAGGACTACCTGTAATTATAAAGGTTGGAGCTGGTGAGGTAGCAACCAGTGATGTGTACACCAGACAAAACCTCTATGTAAACATGAATAACTCTGATTTTCAAAGGCTGGAAAAGGACAGCCAAAAGGTCCATTGACTCAAAAGGATGAGAAGAAGAGGACAAGTATTTAAATCCTGAGGCTGATATACATGCCATGGTTGATTTTGGAGTTCTGCTGTAGATAGATGTTCTACCTATGTGACTGCTTTCTTGTCTAACCTGGTTGAATATGTGAAACTTCTTCTGTCATGCTTCATGTGAAATCAGAAAGTAATAGAGAACTAGTGATTGATAAAAAAGGATTATTTGCTTTTGACTGTAGTGATGAGGTGGTTATGAAACAAAGGTTTAGATACAGGCATAATGTTAAAATGGGCCAATTATAAAGAGTTTGACTTAACTAGTTAATCAGGGTGGCTTTCAAAGCATTCAGCAATCTTTGCTATGGTGGGGAAAAGGTTGTCTCCTTTCCCCCTTACCACAGAGAGGACTGTCTGACTATCCATAGCATGATTCTTATGAGGTTTCCCAGGAAATGCAACTTGGACTTGAAGTGCTATGAACAGTTGCATGGTTTTGTTTCTATGAAGTTAAAGAAGCAGGAGATGGGGAACCCTCAGCCTCTTTGTACAGTTAAGCAAGGTAAACATCCTCTTCACAAAAATCAGGAAATCAATCTCATTTTCTCAAAATCAGTAGAAAATTACCTCCACTTTCAGGAGGGGTGAGGAAGACAGACATAGAAACACAGGTGCATATTTTGTTCCACATTTTATATGACCAATTTTACTATGTTCTTGGAAATGGTTCATCTTTTCTGAATAACTTTTCCTGAGTTTGTAGAACAGTTAGCTAATAGCAGGGAAGAATTTTGTGAACCTGGAGCCATTCTTTCTTTTTGTTTATGGCAAATAAACATAAAGATATGCCAATATGCATAGACCTGATAAGTAGATTAATCTATTTATGGGAAGTTTTTCAGGGGTAGATAGAGGGAATAAACTGAAAAGCATGAATTAACTGCACCTCCAGTTCCTTGTTCTAATCAATGAACCCCAAGAGCTTAAGGGCTCTTGAAACTCCCTGACTCTTTTCTGATGTAGTTAAATGAGCCCTGTTTCCCAGTGTGACTTCTCTAATACTATCAGTGGCTTCCCAGTGAGTCCAGGAAAAGTCTCTGTGTCCTGGCTGCATTACAAAGTCATTCAAAAATTAATTGGATAGTATGAAAGTTAGAGAAGAAGGAGTGGGAAGGAGATTTTGTTATGAAAAGACTTCTGACAAAAGGCTTTAATGATATCTCTAATCCAAAAAAACTGCAATATAGATGTCCTGAAGCATATTTGATAAATTATCTGAACTAGTTATGATAGTATTTGTTCTTCAAACCATGTCAGTCCTTCTATTTATTTTTGCCTCCTGTTTCAGTTAAGTCATTTTTCACCTTCTACTTTATAAGCTATTCTAGAAATCACAAGAGAACATTTAATAAGTTTTATTTTTAAAAAAATGATTTATAAATGCTTCTGCTATTTCATTACTTCAAGTAAGCATCCGTAAATTTTGTTTCCTTATAAAAAAGCTTAGGCAATAAGTATGAGCCAACAGGTTTTCAGTGTTTGATATGCATTTAATTTGTTCTTGATTTAAGCTTATTTTAGAGATGTGCGAGGCAGTCGTCATGACATGGAATTCATAACCACCAAACCGCTCTATTCAAATCTGTTTATTTATGATTGCATTGGCCTATCTTTTTTACTGAAAAGAAAAGGAAGAACCACAAGCTCCAAGAAACTGGAAGAAAAACACTTCCAGTGAAATGTTCATATCAGCCATGCATCCTGCAATGTTAATTGAAGGCAGGTTAATTGAGCCCTGAATTACAGAAGCAAGATTCAGGTCAAGTGAATTCCAGTTTCATATCATCTGAGAAGGCAACTGGAAGATGATACTGGCAAAGGTTCAAGAAGATCCATTCACAAAGCCTATTTTTCCTTAATTTATTTCATCTGCATTATTTTTCTTTGAGACTTTTGACATAATCAAGCATTCATGTTTTGTATAAAGTAACTACAAAAATCCTCTTTCTATACTCTAAGAGGGCCTTTGCACAGGTACTTCTAGTGCACCAGCTGCTCCCTTTCCTGGACCAGGAGGCCCTTTAGACCCTCACTCACACCCTACTCACCTTACAGCTGGATTACAGTTAGTCCCCAGGTTAAGAACACCCAGTTTAAGGATGACCCACAGTTAAGAATAGAACCTATTGTAGCAAAATTCAAGTTAAATACACAATGATTTGAGTTAAATACACAATAGTTTGAGTTAACTACGTATACAGCTTGTATAGTTTGAGTTAACTACTTATACATAATTATACTGTGCCAGCTTACATACAAATCCAACTTAAGAAAAGAACTTGGGAATGGAACTCGTTCTTAAACTGGGTACCTGTACTTCATTCATCTTGGTCGGAGTTTATATACCTCCTGCTTCTCCAAATAGTGCAATACAGACTTTAATCAGATAGTCGGTATAGAACAGAAATATCCAGACTCTTATTGTTTTAGGAGACTTTAATGGTGCTGATCTTACTACCGAGTTGCCTAGATACATACAGCATGTTAGTTGTCCTACTAGGGGCAAGAATATATTGGATTATTGCTACACCACACTAAAAGGAGCCTACCGTTCTATATCGCAAGCAGCAATTGGCTCATCTGATCATTGTATGATTCATCTTATTCCCACCTATAGACAGAGACTTAAAACTGCAAAGCCTGTGATCAGAGCAGTGAAGTTATGGTCTGATGATGCTAAGTTAAACCTACAGGCCTGCTTGGAGTGTACAGATTGGAATGTTTTTGAAGCTGCCTCTGCAGATCTGGATGAGTATACTGATGCTGTGACTTCATACATTAGCTTTTGTGAGGGCATGTGTGTGCCCACTAAAAACATACTTATTTATAACAACAACAAACCGTGGTTCACAGCAAAGCTCAAACAGCTGCGTCGGGACAAGGAGGAGGCCCATAGGAGTGGGGACAGGATTAGGTATAATCGGACTAGAAATGTACTCATGAGGGAGATTAAGGCGGCAAAGAGGAACTATTCAGCAAAGCTGAAAAGTCAGTTCTCAGCAAATGATCCTGCGACTGTGTGGAAGAGCCTGAAGAACATCATCGGCTACAACCACCCACCTCTCCTGATTGAAGAGAGTCATCAACTGGCAGACGATCTCAACAGGTTTTATTGCAGGTTTGAGAATGATCAATTGATATCTGCGGCTGCCAATTGTATCTCGGATACATCATCAGTACTCGATTTTTCTTTACCTCTCCCCAATCCCCTGGGTCCCTTACCTCTGGTGATCCTGGAAAAAGAAGTACGAGGTTTGCTTCAAAAGCAAAAGATTGGAAAAGCTCCAGGTCCAGACGGTGTGACTACCTCGTGTCTGAAAGTCTGTGCAGAACAACTGGCCCCCATTTTCACGCATATTTTTAACAAATCACTGAAGACGGGCTATGTTCTTTCTTGTTTTAAGAGTTCTACAATCATCCCAGTTCCTAAGAAATCCCCCATTAGTGAGCTGAATGACTACAGACCGGTTGCATTGACATCTGTGGTCATGAAGACCTTTGAGAGGCTCATGTTGGCTCACTTGAAAGCCATCACGGATCCCCTGTTAGATCCACTGCAGTTTGCCTATCGGGGGAACAGGTCAGTGGATGATGCTGTTAATATGGCCCTTCACTATATTCTGCAACATCTTGAATTTTTGGGGTCTTATGCACGAGTTCTTTTTGTGGACTTCAGTTCAGCATTTAACACTATTGTACCAGAAATTCTGTACAACAAACTGATCCAGCTTACTGTGCCTGTGCATACTTGTAGGTGGATTATTAGTTTTCTAACAGGCAGAAAACAACATGTGAGGTTAGGCAAAATTATTTTCAGTACTCGGTTAATCAGTACTGGTGCCCCTCAGGGATGTGTGCTTTCTCCACTGCTTTTTTCCCTTTATACCAATGACTGCATTTCAAAGGACTCTTCTGTTAAAATTTTGAAATATGCAGATGATACAACTGTCATTGGTTTAATTCAAAATGGAAATGAGTCAGCATATAGACGGGAGGTTCAACAGCTGGTCTTGTGGTGTGGTAGTAATAACCTAAAACTGAATACACTTAAGACCGTGGAGATGATTGTGGACTTTAGGAAGAATCCTTCTCCTACTCCTCCCCTTACTATACTTAACAGTCTAGTATCAGTGGTAGAGTCCTTCAGGTTCCTGGGCTCTATACTTTCCCAAGACCTGAAATGGACGTATAACATTACAGCCATTATTAAAAAGGCACAGCAAAGGATGTTTTTCCTGCGGCAACTTAGGAAGTTTAAATTATCCCAGGAGCTCTTGGTGCAGTTTTATAGGGGAATCATTGAGTCTGTTATCTGCTCCTCTATAACTGTCTGGTTTGGTTCTGCAACCAAACAGGACAGACTCAGACTCCAACGAATAGTTAAGTCTGCAGAAAGGATCATTGCAATCCATCTGCCTTCTGTAGAAGAACTATATACTGTGAGGGTCAAAAGGAGGGCAGAGAGGATATCTGCAGACTCTTCTCATCCTGGGTACAATCTGTTCCAACTTCTTCCTTCAGGACGGCGCCATAGAGCTCTTTATGTTAAAACATCCAGACATCAGAATAGTTTTTTCCCTCGTGCCATTGCTTTGCTGAATACCATGTGATCTTTTTTTTTGCTCTTATCCAAACGCACCGTTGATTTTGCTGTTATCACCGAAGATAAATTCCTTGTGTATGTTTTATACTTGGCCATTAAAGTATTGGTATTGGTATTGGTATTGGTATTGGTAATGTACTCTACATTGTCCTCGAAGACCATTCGGAAGCTGCAGCTGGTACAGAATGCAGTGGCATGGGCAGTGTTGGCATGTCTCATTATGCCTGTGTGACCTCACTGCTCTGCGATTGGTTACCAGTTGGCTTCCAGGTACAATTCAAGATGCTGGTTATCACTTATAAAGCCCTTCAAGGCATAAGGCCTGGTAATTTGAGAGACCATCTATCTCTGACTATTTCTGCTCATTCAGTATGACTGGGCAGAGCGGGCATGCTCTGGGTCTCATCAATTAAGCAGTGTCAGGTGGCATATAAATTTAATAAATTATTATTATTAGTGTATGCTTGTAGGACCCAGGAAGCATGTCTTCTCTGTCACAATGCGTTGGCTCTGGAATAATATCCACCCAGAGATCCAGATGGCTCCCACCCTGATAATGTTCAGGAAGCTATTAAAGAGTCAGCTATTCTCCAGCCTCTGGGGTAGAGTGAAGTTTGAGATCTTGCTGGATGGGTTTTCTTTGATTATATGTTGTTTTGGGGGCCATTCATGATTCCTTTTTATGGTTTGTATTTTATACTTTTAATTGTAAGCTCCCAGAGTCATTGGGGGTCAGGTGGGCTATAAATTGTATAAATAGGTAAATGGGAGGTTACCATGGTAGATAGTACTGCAAGCCACTGAGAGATCCACAGTATCTGCCCATTCAGGTCCCAACAGATGCTGGGACATCGACCAATGCTGTTCCTGTCCCTGCATCTGCTGGGATCATTTTGGATATTATAATTTGTTCCACTGTGGAGCTAGGTTAGAATCGAGTAGGTGCAAAGTTAATTTGTTTACATTTTTATTAACCCAGTTCTGTTCTGGTTTGTTATGAGGACGAGGAAGATACAAAATGCTTCCTTCATCTGGATCCACATTTGTCCTCATGTGTTGTGGACATATAAATAGTATATTGGAAGAGCATTCTAATATGGCATTCATCTCAATGGATTAATGGCCACTTTCAAAAGTATCTCTTTTACCTAGATTAAGTCTTTCCCTTTTTATGGTAAGGTTGGAGTTAAATCATCCTGAAGCTCATTTTTTTTCACTTGCATATAAACATGGTCATAATCTAAATTATGGCTTGCCATAAAACAATTTTGTAAAAGTAAGAAAGGTCTTGGAACAATACTAAGCAAAACAATGCCTGCTAAAAGTGATCATCCACACAAAAGGTCATATCCAAGGTCTAAAAAATGAGTAAAAGTCAAACTTTTTTTTTTTTTTTTGCTTTTTTGCAAGAGTTCACCTGCAAGATTAAAGAAATTGACATGAAGATCACCGACCTTCTGGCAGTGTTGCTGGCAATGTAGTCATTTTATTTATTTATTGTTTTGATTATCTGTTTTCTGTTCACTGACCACTTACAATTAAGTGGTTTTTTTCCCTATAATCATATACTACCTGCATAAACCTTGGATCCAGTACTGCAGATAGACAATATTGTTTCAAATTTTATAAGGTAGTTCTTGGTTCAAAACATGAAACCAATAAATGTGAAAATGTCCATTTTACCATAAACCTGTATTCAAAAAGTCATGTTCTGAAGTCAATTTATAAATGTATATTTATATATATTCAAATAAATATTTCAATAGGTATTTAAATAGACTTCTTTGGGCAGAATCTTTTAAATAAATATTAATGCAGAAATGGTATAGAATAGACTAATTGATAAAAAGTTATAAAATAACCATGGAGTTGAAGCTGACTGATTCCTTACCATAGTGGTATTGTTTTCCAATTTAGCCTAAGATCTAAAAATAGCTATGTCCTTTAATATAAAAGCAACTGTTTGATAAGGGGAAAAAAGAGAGAAAATTTTAGTAGCAGAGAGAAAAGTAAAGTAAGTAAGGATTATCTGAATCAACTATAGCTTTTCCTTTTATACATAAAATATTCTGTGCTTTAACTATCATGTCCATGCTAATGCTGTAACCCTACAGTCCCGAGGATGCTTGGCCTCAGGACGCTGTCCCAGGAACCATGGGACTGGTCAGTTTTGTTGAGTTGACCCTGGATGAAATCTTTGAGTTCATTTAATGGGGGCTTTAGTATAGAATATGTGTGAATAGAATCAAGCCCATTAAAAATATCTAGAGACACACGTGAGAAGCAACAAAGACTTTGTCTTGAGGAAGTAGCAATGTGATCAGGAGTTGGAGGATATTACTATCAGTTCCTTGTCATGTCTGGAGGACTCCCTCTTAGCTTCTCTGTTAGCCTCTGTGGCTAGCCCTGATGCATGGAGGATTTCAGAGGGAACTTGGAGTTGTCCTGAGGCTCTGTTGCATGGTTCCACTGAGGCTGTTCTCACTGCTTGGAATGAGAGGGCGACAGTGGCTTTGGCTTGGATTGTGCCTATGCAGACTCTCTGTGTGTGCAGATCCTGAAAGATCACCTGATTTTCAGAAGACTTCTGAAAGATGTAAAAGCATAAAAGTCACCTAGAGTGTCACTTGGAGGAAAGCAAAGAACAGGTGGCAGTTGTGGCTAGGAAGGCCTTTGCACAGCTTCATGTTGTGTGCCAATTGCACCCACTCCTGGATCATGAGGCTTTGTTCACATTTACTCATACCCTGGTCACCTCCTGAATGGACTATTGTAACACGGTCAACATGGACTGCCCTTGAAGAGCATCCAGAAACTTCAACTGGTACAAAATGTGGCAGTGCAGGCAGTTATGTGTGCCCCTAGAATGGCACACATTACACCTTTGCTCTGTGAGCTGTATTGGTTGCCAGTTTGCTTCTGGGTTCAGTTCAAAGTGCTGGTTTTGATCCTCAAAGCCTACACGGCATGGGACCAGGTTTTTTGAGGGACCTCCTCTTCCCAATTACATCTAGCTATCCCATCAGGTCCAGCAAGAGGGGCATGTTATGGGTTCCATCTGTTAAAGAGTTCCATCTGATGGGACCCAAGAGGTGGGCCTTTTCTGCCATGGTACCTGCCGTCTGGAACATCACTCCCCCTGAGGTGACATTAGCCCTGACCCTATTGGCATTTAGGAAATCCCTCAAAACCTGGTTCTTTCAACAGGCTTGGGGGTCCCAAGAAAATAGGGAGCCTGCAAAGTGGCTACACTGTGTGTAGGATGCTATTATATTCTCCATGAATGCTTCTCTGAGAGAGTATGGCTCCATCATTTTAGGGAAGGTTGTTGGGAAGGTAGATCTTGGAGGAAGTGGATTATCTGGACACTTTTTAGTCAGGTTTTAGATGGGGTAATAGTGCTGAGACAGCACTGATTACTCTTGTCAACCTTTGAGGTCTTCTCAACCTCCTAACCTCTTAGGATAGGAGTGGTGCATGGCACAGGACCAGGTTATTTGTGGGACTCCCTGTCTCCCTTTGTTTCTGCTCATTCCTCCAGATCTGGCATGGTAGGCACACAGCTCCCCTTTTGGGAGGTTGGGTTGTTAACTTTGGTACTGGAGCACTGAGCATGGGTTGTTTTTTTGATAGACTCGCATTTCTAATTTGCCACTGTTTCCTCTGCTGATGAGGATATCCAGGAAGGATAGTGTGTTATTGTTTTCTTTTTCCCTTGTGAAATTTGTTCCTTTGAAGATGTTGTTGATTGATTTGTGTGTTTTCTCTAGTTTTCCTTTTTTATTATGACAAAGATGTCTACATACCTGATCCATATTTTTGGTTTTGTGGAAGTGCTATAGTTTCTAGATGCTGCATTACAGTCTCTGCTATGAGTCCTGAGAGTAGTGATCCCATGGGTGTTCCTCTGATTTATTGGTATATTTGTACTGAAAGTAGATAGTGAGGCAGAGGTTGATGAGGACCATGATGCAACAATCCAGAACACCAGAAAAAGGAAACAGACCACTTATGCTACAAAATTGATACCCACGAAACTTTATCAATAAGTGCCTGACCACTCAACCCACTACAGCACAACCAATACAAGCTATGAAAAGGATAACACTACCATACATCAAAAACATCTCAGACACAACCAACAGACTATTACAATCACACAATATCATCGTAGCATACAAACCAACTAAAGCCCTCCAAAACATCTTAAGTAAACCAAATACCCAGTAGCCCAAAAAGAAAAATCAGGAGTCATCTACAACATACAGTGTAAGGACTGTAACAGTCACTATGTAGGACAGACAGGCAGAAGACTATCAGAGTGCATCCATGAACACCAACTAGCAGTAAGAAGATACAGTGAAAACTCCTTAATCTCACAACACACTGACAGACTCAATCATAGTTTCAGCTGGGAAACTGTGAGCATCCTAGACAAAGCTAAATCCAAAAATACTAGGGAATTTCTGGAAGCTTGGCATTCAGGCAAATCAGGCAGAGTGCAGAGATAAACCCCATTTACACACCATTCAAAAGAGAAAATAAAAAAGCTAGGAAGGAAACAAAAAGACCAGATCACATCCTCTCCAGCAGCCCACACCTAGACAAGCAGGGATCAACACGAGACAAACAATCAAGCAGAAAACAATATCCTAATCAAGGAACTACCAAGAAGAAAACCACACCTCCACCAGCAGGGCAAGCTACTGTATATAAACAAGGAGCAAACCCCACACTCACTAGCACTGATGATGCTACCTAGTTGGGTAATGAAACCTCTGCAAGCAAACAACGAAGCTCAGAGAGGACCAAGGACTCCACAGTTCAACCCTGAACTACATATATTCTCCTCTATTGGAACTGTTATCTGTCTCTAAGGTTGGGTGTTCCTCACCTTATGGTAGCAAAGACTGTTCAGAAGGTGGTCCAGGTAGTGTTGAAAATCAACGTGCATAGAAATGAGGGCCATAATTTTTCAAATTCATCAATCTAATGTGCAGCCTCCATAACTAGGGAAATCTCTATGCTGTAAAAAGTTACCCTCTAGCCATGCAAAACAATACAAGGGTAACAAGGCTAGCATATTCATTCCTGCTTCTCCTGAATGTGCATAAACTATTGCTACTTTCTATATGGCATAGAGAAGGCTTTAGTTAATTAAGTTTCTTTTTCCACTTCCAGTCAGCTAGAGAGTGTTCATGGTTTTGCGTGTAAGTAGGTTATGTCATCTCTGTTTGAGTAAGAGTACAACTATTATGAGGGAACTGAACTGCAGTGGAATTGAAAATGTGAAAATACAGTCAACCTGAAATCAAAAGCAATGAGAATTTGGATAAATATCCCCCAAAATGTGGATAAAACTATTTGAAATTTCAGTTTTTCCTGTGATAGCCTTTAATGTTTCAAGTAAAATATTGCTGCTGCTGCATTGGGCAGCAAATCTAGCAGAATGTTGTGAAAAGGCAAACTCCCTGTCTAAGGAGACTACATTATGGAAAGAAATTATTAAATCACACCAACACCTTAATTAGAATGCAAAATCATTCTGAAAGACATTGGAAAAGTTGAAAGCAACCCTTGGAAAGGTCAATGAAAGCCAAGAAGGGAATCTAAAAACATATGCAGTGTTCAAATAAAATAAATGTTTCATAAAAAGCAATCATAGCTGTGTTGATCTAAGAAAATAAAATCCACAGTTGGGCAAAACATTAATAGGACCAAAGAAAATAATCCAAAAAATGTGCAAACTTCTGGGTTCTCATTCCATCAGACAAAAAAAAAAGCCACAGATGGGAATAAGCAAGATAGGCCCCAAATTAATCAGATGTTATAGATGTGACATTTGCAGTTTTTCATCATTTTGAGAATGGTGGTAATGGAAACCTGGAGAGGTGGTGTGGAAGCCTCCCTTTTGTAGTCCAAGAGCTCACCCAGAGTGGTGGTGGGAGGACAACAATTTCAGCCTTTTTGCATGCAGGGGAATTTAAGGGGTTTTAAAGGGGAAAATGAGTTTTTAAGCCTTGCAAATGTTTAAGGCATTCATTTCACATTTCATCCTTTTGAAACTCCTAACCCTGCTCCCAGAACTGGTCCTAATCCTGCCTACTTTATGGGTATGGCCACCCCAATAAGTGCAGCACTCAAGTTGATGGATATTTTGTACCCCTTTAGAAGACTGAATGCATTTGTTAGAAGGTATAATTGGTACCAGGTTTGAACTAGTATTCAGGAACAAAGAAAATGCAGCTTCCTTGCCCTCCCTCTGGGCTTTGAAAATGCAAAGGCTATTATCCGTCAAACCATTTCTTGATTAGAATTTGACCAAAGGTCTTCCCAAGCAGTAATCAGGAACAAAACTACTTAAATGGAAAATAGATAGGTTTATCTTTTTAAGTGTACCATGTTTCATTCCTAGGGAAATAATGGCAGATATTAACCAAGAAGTATGAATTCAATTATTTCACATTATGATTCCTTTCACAGTCTGCTCTGGAGAGGAATAACAGGCTACTTTGTGTTTTCAGATCAATGTTATTACATGGTGAAGGACGAAGCAATCACACTAAAACTAGCTACCACATGACTCCTATGCAGCTTACCACTACCCAAAGATTGCCCAGCCTTTATTACAAGCTAGATTAAATTAGATATTTTTGCACTAAAAGCAAAGTAAAAATTGCTTTATTTAATACTGCTAAAGAGGTTCAGATTCAATTGACATCCCAAAACATAAGGTTTTGTGGCTAAAGTGCACACACACACACACACTATTGATTGGTAGAGTGCTCTGTGTAAGAGAATTTGTCACATCAATAGCAACTGAAAAATACTCAGGAGCTGTAATGTGGTTTAAATGAGCAGTTACCACATCAATATAACAAGCATTTTCCGTGTTAGGCAGTAGGAACCTTTTTGCAAGCTGGTATTTGTTCTATGATAAAGAATGACAACTATTTTACAATGAATTTTGCTTTTTTAAGCAATCTCAAAATGGCTTAAAACTATCTTAAACATAGTAAAATCCCTGGTGAAAGCAGACATAATATATGTCAAAAACATGCCTGCACGCATAGACCATTTTCATCCAAGATCTACTTAACCTTGGAGTAGAGTTAGATAAAAGGCCCTGGTTAATATTTCTCACTTCATTCACAATTTTTTTGATGGGAGCAATTAAAAGAAAGGATGCTGATTCTAGCTATGATTTTCAAAATGATGACATACACCAAAGTTGAGTAAACATTGGTGCATTGGTCTTTCCGTTTCCAAGGGGTCAGGCTGGTGATCATTTCTTAGAGTTATAGAAAAACTACCTAGGTCCCTTGTTAACTGTATCATCTCATGGAAAAGGCCTCAACCACATACTCTGCTATATCTTCCAAAAAGCATTGGGTTGCCCTGGTTCTCACTGTAAATAGTAACGATTTGTAAGATAGCTTCAGGACAGCATGGCAGTGTCAAACTCTCTCTCTCTCTCTCTCTCTCTCTCTCTCTCTCTCCCTCCCTCCCTCTCTCTCTCGTGTGTGTGTGTATGTATGTGCATGTGAGGAAGGAAGGAAGGAAGGAAGGAAGGAAGGAAGGAAGGAAGGAAGGAAGGAAGGAAGGAAGGAAGGAAGGAAGGAAGGAAGGAAGGAAGGAAGGGCTGTTACAAAATTTATATAACAAATAGCAATATATTAAGGAGCCAGTATAGTCAAGGCAGCTGCAAACATCACAAACTACCTGTCTAGAAATAATTATATCGTTTGTAGCCTATCAAGGAGCTTCTTCATTGTTGATCCCAGGCTTTGGAAATCCCTATTCAAAAGATTAGGCTACATCTCTTTCCCTTATTCTTTCACCAAATAAAAGCAAAATATCTATTTAGATAGATGATGTACTTTTTTTTGGTTTTATAGTATGTTTTAATGTGTTTCGTAATTTTAGTTGTGTTTTAATTTTATCACTTAACCTTTTCCTTGTTAGCCACCTTGAGCTCCATCTGTTGGTGGAAGGATAATCTGCACATTTCCCTTTTTTCAAAAAAAAATTACGTTGGAACAATAACTGAAATTTTCCTTGGCTGTTGACTTTTAAAAGTTTTCTAAAAGTTTCCATTACTTTTAGAAGTAATGGAAATAAATATATGAAAGGCAATAGCTAGAGGCAGCTTCTGCTGACATCTTCTACATGTAAACTTCTAAGAAGGATCTTGTTGACTGCTATAGGAAACAGAATGTGAAAGCAAATCAGCCTTTTCTCTAAATCCATGGGAATTTTAAAACATATTTTTCTTAATTATCAGTATTAATTTCAATAGACAATTCAGTTCTTAAAGTAGACCAGATTTCCCAAGCCTCATGCCCTCTATATCTAATGGTCTGCAACTCTTACAGTTCTATAACTAGCATAGTCAAAGATCATTCTGGAATAGCTGGAAGGCACCAGCCTGAGAAGGCTTGTTTAGAAACACAATCACAAATTTGTGATGTTTACAGTTTGTTGGTTACAGTGTCCCTGGATTGGCCTACCAATCCCAATGTTATCCCCATCCTTGGGGATCCAAGTTGACCTCATTCCCAGACCATAATTTATGCAGTCTTAATGTGAGAATATCTCATCCTGATAAGTCTAGCACTGGTTATTAAAACAATCCACAGATGCAGACTGCCCCATCTTCCAAAAAGAAATCCTTTGCATGAAAAAGCAGATGCGAGTTTGCTGTGTTAGAGTACTTCTATATAGATTTCTTATCTGAAAGCAGAAAACCACTAGAATTGTTCTATTGCCCCTTAACCTTTCTTCTAATAAATATTATTAATCGAAGCCTATAGAGACTTGTTCTTTATGTTTTCAGTCCAGATTATTAGGAGGGGAATCTGACTTTTAGTTTGCTTTTTTCCATACCACAAAATACTCAACAGCTGCAAAACATGATGAGGGAATGAAGTGATTCAGGATAATCCATATTTAACCCTGGCAGATATTTCTACTGCTATAGGAAGGACTAGATTCTATTAAAGAAAGGCTTGTCAATATTATGGCTGAGAGACAGGCAGCTTAATAGGACTTCCCAAAGCTGAACTGGGTGCTTATCTGGTGTTTCCTGTGTCTAAATATAATGCTCTACCCATAGTATGATTCCCTCTTCCCATGTTGCCTTTTCTTCAAATAACTGATTTTCATTCACATTCTGGAAAAGCCACGTGTGTGCGCTGGTAAATTCTGAAAAAACTGAAGTGAAATTTCAGAGTATCAAGATACCTTTAGGATAACTGATTATTTTCTGATGACTAATAGGCAATTACTATGGTAATTCAGTAATACAAGAGCAAGATATCAGAATGAGAAATTATAGGCAGCTATTCCAAACTCATTTCTATGGTAACAAAAAGAAATGGACATTAAATAGCAGTTATACTGTGCTTGTACTTGGTAATTATAGATTTTTTATGCTCAGAAAATATAAATGCATTTATTCATAGTCTTGTGATTATTTAGTTTTGTACACTCTAAGGTGCTACATAAATAATAATGATAACATATATACTAATAAATACCTAATAGGAAAAAAGGCCCATCAAGAACTTTGTTTTGTCATCCTTACTTGATATTCTCCTTTCTAACTTAATATAAATTATTGCTTGTACATGAAATGAAATGAAATGAAATGAAATGAAATGAAATGAAATGAAATGAAATGAAACTAAAACTTGGATTAAGCAGAGAAAAAGGCTTGCTACAGAGGTGAGCGTCCATCCTCAGCAATGGAAGCTCCTTGGATGATTTTGGCCCAGTCACTCTCTTACAGTCTAATCAAACTTGTAGGGTGGTTCATGTGAGAATAAAATGAAAGATCCCCACGTGAGCCGCCTTGAGATTCTGAAGACAAGGCGGAAACTAAATCCAATCCAATAAAATAGAATACTAAGTTTGCCAATACTTTGCTACAATATACATGGCACATTGTGATGGGATCTGAATGCATCTGTAATTGGATTACAGGTAGTCCTCACTTAACATCCATTTGTTCACCAACTGTTAGAAGTTACGATGATGCTGAAAAAATAAACTTGCAACCAGTCCTTGAACTTACAACCATCACAGCACCCCTATGGTCATGTGATAAAAAATTGAGCCAGCCTGAATTTATGACACCCCCCCCCCCCCTACAGCTGACCTTCGATGTCTTCGCCTGCCTTCCCTCCCCGGGCTCACCATCCTGGCCATGCGCAGGGAGGCACTGCAGTTCTGGGTCTTCTTGCTGCACTGCAGGTCTGGGGCTGCTTCACTCTTGCACACCCTCCCCCACCTGGCAGCAGCCATCCCCATTCCCACCACGCCACACCAGCCAGCTGGACACCCTTGCGTACCTTCCCCCATCCTCCTGCGCTTGCCCTGCACCTTGCCTCATCAGCCACCTGTGCATCCTTGCATACCCTCCTCCAGCCCTGCTGCATTTGCGCCACGCCGCACTGGCCACCTGTACACACACATGCACCCTCCCCAAGCCCTGCTGCACTTGCCCTGCACCTCACCGGCCACCCACACACTTTCACACACCCTCCCCCACCTGACAGTAGCCACTTACCTACCTGCTGGCCTGCTTGTGAGCTGTCTGGAAGTTGCAACTTCCTGCTAGCTTCTCCACTGATTTTGGTTGTTGGAAGCTGGCAGGAAGTTGCAATGAGGTTCTTGCTTAACAACCCATGATCTTTGCTTAACAATAGCAACAGGGATTGCTGTCACTAAGCAATGCACTCATGTGACTTCTAGCTTTATGACCACATCGCTTAGCGATGGAAATTCCAATCCCAATTACCGTCATTAACTGAGGATTACCTGAAATCAAAACAAAACAGAATTTTCTGAAGCTACTTAGGTGACAATTCTATATCCTCATACTTGGGACTCGGCTCTGGGGACATAATACAACTGATTTCTGAATACATTTACACAGGACTGCACTTTAAATAGCTAAAGCTTTCTAAACCAATGTTCAGGACATGGTTATTGCTTCTTTAAAGTAAAGAAAAATGAAAAGACAAAGATGAAGTTTGCATGCTGATGATGGGTAACTCCAGATACCAAGTTTTTCCTTCTCCCAACTCTTCTGATTCCATTTGAAAATTCAGTATGGACTGGTTTGTTTTGATTGTTTGCAGATACAGAGATGCTATAAGGACTGGGATGTTTATAAGTCTGTGGAGCTCCCTGAAGATGGTATTCAGCACATGCTCTCCCTGACATTTTGAGCATAGAATATGGTCAGAAAATTCATGATTCCTTGCTGATTAGATAGTGAATGCCTCGCCCCTCACCTTTTCACCTTAAGATACACCCAAGTGTCAGCCATTATATTAAAGTATTGACTAAAAGAGAAATGGTGGAGTTGATGTGCAGAGAAGGAGAAAGAGAAAGGGAAGAATAGGGGCCTGGTTTGTAGTTAGCAATGATTAGTTTTAAGGTCAGTGCAGCAACTGTAATGTGAATTATAAAGTAAAGGGGCTAGTAGTAGGAAAGAGAAGTTGGAATATCTAAGCCTATAATGTGCTTCCAATCTTCTAGCTACAACCTTCTTAGATTTGCTATTAGCAGCTATCAAACTTCCTATGTAATTCCTATGTAACTTAGAAATAAAACCAAAATCCCAGCCCCTAGATTTCAATAAAAGCAAAAATTAAAAGTGGATCCAATTCCATACAACAGAAGAAAAAACCGAGGCACTTCTCTTCTACAGTATGAAGTTGAATTTGTTAACATTGGTTCTCCATCATTTCTCCCCAACTAATTGGGCACATTGAGTACTTCCTAAGAATAAGTCTAGCAAATGACTGCCTGGAGCAACCTCCTAGCAGGGCATTTGCTCATCAGTATTCACTGTCTCTACCAGAACGTAAAGAAGGAGAAAGCACATTCTCCCAAGAGCATGTAAAGAACAGATAAAAGGGGAATAGTGACTCAGAAAGAAAGGAAAGGCTCACAACTCCACAAAAGGTTTTACCTCTTGCAGATTCCTCACCTAAGGATTGTATTATTTCCACATACAAACAAAAGGATTCTGAATTATTATTATCATTATTATTTTAGTTATCGCTGTCTAGAAGGCTTACTACCCAATAGTAAATTCACTGCTAGCTAGGAAAAGTTTGGACTCTTTCTATTTTCTTTTTCTTCTTCCTTTTTGCTGAAGGTTTCAGGTTGGACATGGAGGGCATTATTATTCTCCCTTTGTGAAACCGCCTTTAGAGGAACAAAATCTCTGAGCAACATACCAGACTGACTTGTGCACCAGGGTTTTACATATTTATTTGCCGGCTTATTTCCCACACTTGGCTGA
Source organism: Python bivittatus (assembly GCF_059951505.1). NCBI lineage: Eukaryota > Metazoa > Chordata > Lepidosauria > Squamata > Pythonidae > Python > Python bivittatus. Next base: position 46,625,243 of record NW_028277098.1, on the reverse strand, counting down.
CATTGTTTCCATGTTTACTGCCCTGGGAAAATACAGTTTTTTCTGCCTAGGAAAAGAAATAAAATAGACCAACTCAAAACAAAAGTGAGCTGGATCTTAAATTGGATGACTGGAAGGTTCTACTCCAAATTAGGTGGGATGGCTAACACTGCAAACCACAACAATAAAATTCAAAATGATCTTGATAGATCAGATAAGTGAGTTAAAAATTCCTTCTTTTCCCTGGCTTGCAACCACACCTGCATGTACAGTAGCATATGAATAAAATCAACCAGATTTAGTTAGGAACAGAGAAGTTGAAACTTGTTTTCATTTTTCTAATAGAGAAAGCTCCCAAGCAACTGAAATACCCCCTTTATTTTAACAAGAGAAACCAGGTGTGCGAAGGGCTAGGCCACTTTTTTTCCCCAGGTGGTTTGGATTCCCCCTTCCCCCCAGACTTGTCAGTCTTCTTGGAAAGGAGGTTCCCCATCCACACATACAGTGGGGGTGTATAAACATTGATAAGTCTCTCCCCATGACATTGTTTCAGAACCAAGGGAGTTCATCTCACACCAGTTCCAGGACAAAAGGTTTGTCTAGTAAGTCCTGAGAAAGGATATCATAGCATTCTTCAGACACTAAAGGTTTGCTCAACAGAAGAAAGCCATGATCTGTGCATTACCTCTCCCTGAATGCTGGATATGGAATAACAGTTATTAAATAATAGGAAAGCAAATTCTGGTTGAGGTTAGAAAAACTTTTTAACAGAGCACTTTGACTAAGGCACACATTACCTGGAGAGATGGCAGGGTTCACTTTTTTACCTTTAAGAAAAACATTTGTTGGGGATGCTTTAACTTGGACTCCTGTGCTGAGCAGCTGGTGTAACTTGATTGCCTAATGACCCCGTCCAACTCTGTGATTCCTGGGAAATCCATACCAAATCAAATGCCTTTTGCGCCATTTCCTTGCATTCACTCTCTCCACTATTCTTCTGCATCTAATTGCCTCCTGTCTCAGAGGCTTTCTTCCCATTTATTCTGTTCTAATATGGTTATTGGGCAACTATTGTCTATGATTAAGTGGATGAAAAGGACTCTTAGAAAAGTTAGGCTCCTCTATTGCTGTTGTTTGAAATCACCTGCTGAGCATTGGGTGGGGGTGGGGGGTTCCAGCCCCACTATCTCTGAGTGTCATAGTAGCATATAGAGATATACAGAAACAGAACTTCCCCTAGTTTCAGGCTTGAGATGCGACAAGCCCTTGTGCTGTAATTAACATATATATTTTACTTCCCCAGTATGTATCACTGTCACAACAAATAAGTGAAAGCAATAATGAAAGAGTGTGGAACAGAGCAGAAGCTGTTCACTGTTGATTCTGACTATACAAGCTCTCAGAAGGAATAGAGTGTGTGTGTTTTGCTACTGTCTTGTCACAGAATTTCAAGGGTGCTTCAGCAGAGATCTGCCACTATTAAGAAGCATATTACCTTCCATGCCATCTGGGGGGTCTCTCATCTCTGCAAGGTGAGAATGACAAATTGGAACTAATCTAAGTTGAAGATGGCATCATTACAGCCATCTTGCCTGCAGGAACAGTTGTCACTCTTTCAGCTACATGGTGACAAGTTTAGAGCAAGCTTGGGATAAAGGAGAGTTCAACCCTGGCTCCAAGATGTGCAGTTTTTAAATCAAGAGTATTTTGTTGTGTTTCTTTGGCTGATCTATTGTTGCTGTAGTTATCACAAAACATCTACAAGATAATAATGCTAAACTGCTAGGAAATGTTGAAAGAGAAAGTCTGAAGAAAACAACTTCTTCCTTGAAGTGTAGCAGTCATGAAAGATTATGGAAAGAGGTTTATTTGAGCATTTCGCTGGTAGAAACCCCTTTCATCAGCCTGATCACTTTAAGTCTATTTTCATAATTATATGTGGTCCATTGCAAATCATAGATTGCACTTTCCCTTCAGCAGTTCAGGCCTGAGCCATGCACATGACTTCCAATGGTCTCAAATTAAGTTCCTTTTTTTGCTTTTTGAGCCCAGATCATAAAATATTATAGCAATTTATAATATATAAATTATACATGTATTACATTGTAATCTGTTGTTTCTTAAACGGTCAGCTCTCATTCTTTGGGTGTCCAACAATCAACCTTCTATCATCAGTACAGGCATGTCATTTGTCATTATCCAGTTTCAGTGAATACCACAGAAGAACAGGGATATTCACAAACGGTGAATTTTTTATTTAGAAAAAACAAAACAAAACTTCTATTTCATTGCTCTAAACAATCATCCCAACAGTTGGTTCACAGCTCTCAGCATAAAGACGTTACACTTGTATTATTAAACTCAAGTCCTGCAGATTATCTCGCAAGACTTCTATCACTGGGAAATCCTTATAAAATGATATACTTTTTGCTCCATTTCTTTGAGGATCAATTTTTTGGCATGAACCAATTCTCGGTAATACTCCAAGTATTAGTGCTCATTATTGTTATTATATTCAACTGTTCATTGTGCATTAGAACTGAACCAGGTTATTTTTAATTCTGTATTACAAAAACTGCCCCTATGCAATAGGCTCAAAAACAGTCAGAGAAACGGGCATAGAATTTATAGAATTCTGCTTCTATGCAAGAATTGGCACTCCCAAGAATCTCCCCAAAGTAATAATTTCATAGTACAGTGATGCACATTAAACGTAAGGACAGTATTCAAATTTGCCATGAATGACATTTTAAATGATGTTCCTAACAACTTCATAACTGCTAGAAATGGTGTAACTGACTTACTTTGTCACAAATAGTGTTGCTATATAATTTAGTTTAGTGAGGATACTTCTCACACACAAAAATGACAGATCTAGAAACAATGGAATTAGGAATTGTAAATCACCCTGAAGCCCCATTTTATCTGAGTTTTAGAATTCACATTTCAAACTTTGACTCTCAAACAGAGTAAAAGTCAAGTCTCCTTCAAGTCACACTTGTGGCTTTAGAGACTTAATTGCAGTTCTCTTAGCAAGTGTATGGAGGTGCTTTACCATTTCCTTCTGGGATGTTTTCAATTTCCCAACCTGGTCTGCAGCCCTGGAATTCTCAGGTCATCTCCCATCCAGTATAAATCAGGTTCAGTATTGCATGGCTTCTAAGCCAAGACAAGGTCAGCAGTTGTTGCCACCTGCTGAGAACTTTAAAATCATCATTATCATCATAAAATTCAACAAAGGAGCCCTTGCTGTGAATTATTTAGTAGCCATGGAATACTCACATTATCAAGATTGTAATATCCTTCTTCCAGTAATAGGCAGCATGGCGTACTATATTCATTTTAAGTTATTAATTACATTAGGCATTTTTGTAAATGATATGGTAGAAATCAAGCAGATCTAATACTTTCCCATCCATTTCGTTAGCAGTCCTTTTAGTTCAGAATGGCAGAACTTCCAGCATCTGATAAACAGGCTAAAATTATGAAGTGCTATTGGTTCAATAATTAAGAAAGTGATATAATTTTCTTTCTGTAATACCTAGTCTCCCAGAGTCATTGACAATGATGGGCCAGATATGTTTGATAAATTCTGGGCTTCTCACTTGCAGTTCACTATTAATTATTATAATCCTGAATACAGAGCAAGAGAGAGAGATAGCAAAAGCTCTGAAGAATACAGAATGGCATATAGGAAAGAAAGTTGCTTGTCTATTTTTACAAATATTGACACATTATTTTCCATATTTCCTATTCTATTCTATTCTATTCTATTCTATTCTATTCTGTTCTGTTCTGTTCTGTTCTGTTCTGTTCTGTTCTGTTCTGTTCTGTTCTGTTGGAATAATAGGCCCATCTCAGAGGCATTTGAGAATATAGAGATCAGAAATAAGAAACTGACCAATTAGCTGAAAGAATGTCACTTCTTCTTCAAAACTTTATATAGGCCTCAGGCTATTTCAAAATGAGAGTCTGTGTCTGAAATAATCAATGCGTCTTTCACAGTTAAAGGTAATCTGTGCAAAAGGTTCTAGCCAAGCCTTTTCCTCAAGGTGTTAGATTTGATATATAGGTGTGATCTGGATGGCATGACAATTAGGTGGATTCATAACTGGATCAAGAAATATACTCAAACAAAGTTCCTCAGTGATGTGTCACCAAACTGGAGTAAAGTATTAAAATCCAGTCATGGGCTGGTTTATTTATTTATTTATGGCTAGGATGAAGAAGTAGAGGGAACACTTATCCAATCTGCAGATAACACCAAAGTGAGTGGGATAGTTAATATGCTACAAGACAGAAATAAATGGGTTTGGTCCACATCAGAATGACTGGGGGGGGGGAAAACCCTTATGCTTTCTGAGAGATACTGTACCTTTTTTCTTGAATGTCTGAAGCTATCCCTTGTACTCATACAATAATCAGAAATGTATGCTGAGTTTTTGAGCTTTGTTCAAGTAGAAGTTGTTATAACATTTATATTTTAAATCAGATTTTCTTTTGCCTTCTGTGTACACTTTACTGGCTTACAAGAGCTCAGGAGCTTACAAGGGGTTTCCAGATCTTTATCTTTTGGTGAGTTTATCCATTCACTTTAACTTAACTATTCAGTGTTAATTGAGAACTTAGTTTTAAAATAAAGATCTGCAGGTCAAATAACACAGAGAGTGGCTGGTGTGGGTCTTCCGGGCTGTGTGGCCGTGTTCTTGAAGTTCTGTGTCCTAACGTTTCGCCAGCACTTGTGACCGGCATCTTCAGAGTGCAGGAGCACAGACAGGAGCAGTTCTCTCTGTGCCCAGGGTGATGTGACCCTTTTGTGGGTATTTATAGAGATCTGGGGAGGGGGGGGAAGCATTATTAAAACCCTCATGGATCATGCCAATCGGATCTGCGAAACCCAATTCCTGAACTCTGAACTTAACCACCTTAATTGGGTCCTACAAGCGAATGGCTACTCCAAGAATGAAATAAAAAGAGCCATCAAACCAAGAAAGCAACATGCGACTGAAGAAGAAAAACAGTCACCCACCAACAAAGTATTTCTGCCCTATATCAAAGGGGTCACAGACCGCATGGGAAAACTGATGGAAAAACACAATTTCCAAACAATCTTCAGAGCCACCAGAAAAGTACAAGAAGTGCTAAAATCAGCAAAAGACAAAAGGGATCCCCTCACCGCCGTAGGAGTATACCGCATACCATGCAGTTGCGGGCAAGTATACATCGGGACCACAAAACGCAGCATCCATACCAGGATAAAAGAACACGAAAGACACTGCAGACTACAGCAACCAGAAAAATCTGCAGTAGCTGAAAAACTGCGCGTGCCCGAAAAGGGTGCGAAGCAACGGAAACCCCGCCTCCTGCGTTCGCCAGCTGGGCTCTGCCCTAGGAAGGAGGCTCTGGCAAACCACTTCCGAAAAACAATTGCCTTGAAAACTGCAAGGACTCATCCAAGCAGTCACTGCAGAGTCGGTAACGACTGAGCGCAGATAAAAAAAAAAAAAAAAATCCCCAGGAAGATACACACAGATTCTGACACCAAAACAAGCAGCCACTCAGTAACCCAACCCCACCCACACACCCCCAATCCCCCCTTCCCCCCCCCGATCTCTATAAATACCCACAAAAGGGTCACATCACCCTGGGCACAGAGAGAACTGCTCCTGTCTGTGCTCCTGCACTCTGAAGATGCCGTTCACAGGTGCTGGCGAAACGTTAGGAAACAGAACTTCAAGAACACGGCCACACAGCCCGGAAGACCCACACCAGCCATCATATGCCGGCCGTGAAAGCCTTCGACAACACAGAGAGTATTTATATCTGTGATTGCTATCTTAGATGAAATGCTTATGATAATTTTCAGCCAAATTATCAAGTTATCATTAATTTGAGTCATATGATGTTAACGTGTTAATTGTGTCTAAGTTTCTTAAAATCTTGCAGTGTAAAAATTATTGAACTTTTTAGTAGCTGTTATTTCACTCTTATAGAAAGGTAATTAGGGAAAGATATAGAATGCCATTTTGAGTAATTATAAAAATAAAAACTGAACAAAAGATGACTAGTTAGGATAAGGAAATTTATAAAATGCAACACAGGATAGAAAAAAATGAGAAAAAAAATTCTGATATTGATTTTTTTCCTATCTTTTGACATCATTCCCCTCATTGATCACATTATATTATGTATGAACAGTGTTGATGTGAGGCAAATTTTCAAAACTGCTGACCTCTCACCACCTTTGGAAAATTGGTTTGGATTTTTTCTGCCTGATTTCAGAGGCAGATGAAATTTACATTCTAACAATTTCATTCTGTGTTTGTAAGCATTTGTTTTCCCATTAATGGAACCATTTGCCATGGTTCCTGTCTCCCTGTATGCTCAGTGATTGCCCAGTTTGAAACAGAAAGAGTAACTACTGTTTAGCTGAAATTCTCTGCACTCAGCTAGTACCTAGCTTGGATTAAACACTGATTGGCTGAAGATGCTCTCTGCAGTATCTAGACTCACATAGTCAACACTAAGCTGAGGGTGTTTAAAATCTGCAGATGAGGAGGACAATATGAGAAATCATGCTATGTTTTAAAGTATTGTAAATGGAATGATGATGAGACAGACTACAAATTCTTATATTCAAAAAATCTAAACAGAAACTTAATCCTTTAGATTTATAGACTTGATCTATGACTTGACCTGGCATTTTCTTATCTCTCTTACATCAGCCTTTTAAAATCCTCTTTCCTATTTTCTGGCACTGCAAATAACTGCTATAGAAGTTAACTAATTCAAGTATATCAGTAATCCTATACTGGATACCCATACCTGTAATTGCCAAGATAAACTCCATCTGGATTAAGCATAGGAGCGATCTTGAAGACCAAATGATCACGCAGTACTTTGGCAATTGGATGTGCGCTCACAAGAAAATCAATGATACCTAGGGGGAGAAGTATATTAATTTTTCTTTATAAGCACAAAAATAATGTATGTTTTTCAAATTATATTGAATTCTATCTTAATAGTTTACTAGATTTCATAAAACTGAAAGGGCAATTTCCAGTTATCTTTATTAAACAAGTGCAAATTGGGTCTAATTCAATTCAAACATTTGAATGGATTCAGAAAATCAATTGGAAAATCAGTCTCTTTTAATTCAGATGTCTGAATCAATTTAGACTAAATCTCTGAATTGAACCTGATTGGATTTAGATTGATCCAGACAATTAAAGCACAGGTCCACATACATGATATCTGAATCCACTTGATACATTCAGTACAGTGAACTAATCTGTCAAAGTGATTAATTACTACAAATCAGTCAAAAAGGTTATGTCCGAGCACAGGCCTAATGTTTATACCAAATAAATAAAAACATATTTTCCATATACTTTAACAATTCATTTCTTACCACTGATACAAAGTAAATAATAATTGTTAAACTGACCATGTTAAGTACTTCTGCATGTCAGACAGGTAGTTGGAGTTATTATGGATGGATTTGACTCTCAACCTATCAAGTTATATTGTAGCACCCAGCAAGGATGCCCTTTGTCTCTTTTAATCTTCAGATTGGTTATTGAACCACTGGTGCATTCTATTAGACAATCTCAAGATATTAAGGGTGTGGTGGCATTTAACACTAAATATAAGTTTTTCTTATATGCTGGTAATGTGATGGAATGGACTTATGAAGGCCAGGCTCGGGGAGATAAGCGTGTTCTTAGCCCCCAACACGAGCATGGGAAGTTCAAGAAGATGAGGCTGGCACCTCCCTAAGGAATTCACAGTGTTGTGGCTGGCTGGCTTGGCAACTAGGGTCCAGTCTGGGGAGATTTTCTGTCTGGAGGTTGAAGCTAATAAATGTAACAGAACTGTATTTGCATTGTCTCTTGGAGTTCTTTGGGCTGAACCTGACAGGTAATATTATGACTCTCCTTGATAATTATGCAATGTCATTACCAATGCTTATTTAAGTTGTACAGCAATATGGTTTTACCATTAACTGGAAAAAGTCTAAGTTGCTGTCTTTAGGATCTACTGTATCTGTAGATTACTGTACAAAATTGATACTTGCAATTTGTACAGACTTTATAAAACACTTGGGTTTATATATTTCTTGAAATATTTCACAAAATCTGAATCTAAATGTATAGAGAAAAATTTAGTAAATATAATTCCCATTAAGTCTTTGGGGCAAGATTAATGTTATCAAAATGAATATTACAAAAAGATTAATGTATATTTTATGTTAAAGCCTATTAAATACTTTACACAGATGTATTAGTTAATGAGATTTTTTTTATGACAGACCTGAGCCCCTTAAATAACCTTGGCCAAACTGAGGTTACCTAACAGTGAAATTTACTAGATTTTCAACCATATCATGTGGCTTTTATTTTGACATCTACATGCTTTCGGAAGGAGACTTCCTATGAATATTCTCTTCCTGTGGCCCATTTGGACATCAAGCGTGTAACTCCTCTGAAATCTTGGCAAGTTTTAGGGTTCACTAAACAGGGCATTTCCTGCCTTGAAAGTTGCCAGGTATATTTGGTTATTGATAGATAAGCAGTCATGTTTTGTTCCCAAATCACATGAGAAATTGATTTTGTAGAATAATGCAAATTTGAAAATAGCAGGAACATCATTTTATTGGAATACTTGAACTAAACAAGGGATCAAGCACTTTTTTAATCAGTTGTTTTTAACGGTTGTTTTAAAGACTTGGAGAAGTTGTATGTGACTAACCCACAATATTCCCTTGACAGTATATACAAATAAAGCATATACCAATTAAACAGTATGGCTGGACACTCTAGCAGCTTCCAAGGTAACTGTAATTTTAAGATCTGTAAGAGGTGTGGATTCACTTGAACAGAACCCACAATTCAATGCTATGGGGATTATTTATGTATTTATTTATCCAATTTATAGGGCCACCTGCAGAGGATAAGAAAGCCTTCTCTGCTGTTGTCCCCACCCTCTGGAATATTCTAAATCCAGAGGTGAGGTGGACCCCTACCCTCCTGGCTTTCTGGGAAGGACTAAAGACCTGGCTCTGCCAGCTTGCGTGGGGCAATAAGAGTTTTAATCAATCCTGGGGGTGGCTGGTGCCCTGATAATGCTCCCTGAGCTACTCGCCAATTACCATCAATTCTTGGAATTTATTTATTATTTAAGACTACTTTTATATTGTATTTTTAATTAATTTTATCTTCTCTGTAAACTGCCCAGAGTCGCTTTTTAATGAGATGGGCGGTGACAAATTTGATGTATATATAAATAAATAAGGAAGATGATTTTGACAGACATAAGCCAGATCCTAGGGCCTTCTGAAAGCCCAAGAGGGTTGGGGTCATAAATCTCAGGAGGGAGAGGCTGTTCCATTAGGCAGGTACACTGATAATATCCCACCAAATAACACTGTCCCACTGAGAGGACCCATAACATGCCTACCCTGCCAGATCTGGAAAGACAAGCTGAAATCACACTGACAGGCTGTCCACCAAGTAACTTGGCCCCCATGCCATGTAGAGCTTTAAAGACAACAACTAGCACCTTGAATTGCACCTGGAAGTCTACTCGGAGCTGGTGCAGCTATGTAGCAGTGGTTAAAAAGTAAAATGAAAACCACCCATAGTCACCCCACTGTGAAATGGGTGGTGACAAATTTGAAAAATAAATAAATAAATAAATAAATAAATAAATAAATAAATAGCTATGTTTCTGCATTTTGGAATGACAAATTGGAATATCCAATTTTGGAGAATCAGTGGGTCTAGGTGGTAAGAAACATAAAATATAATTCTTATAATTTAAAAATGAAAATAATTCATCAAAAATAGTTTGTGCTTATTGGGCCCCTCAATGAATTTTGAAAAAGGGTATTGGATTTTTTAATGTTGGCATTGTAAGAAATTTGAAAGTTCTTGAAGACATATGATCTGGTCTCGTTCACCTATAGCCTTATTACAATGTCAATACAATTTCTGGAAGAAATATTATAGTTAAAGATCTTAATGTGATGTTGAACTATACTCCAAAAACAAGAATTTTTTATTTCATGAAGAGTTTTGGTTCTATTGAGCCTGGGTGGGACAAAGAGGAAAGAAATGTACCATCATAATTTTAAGGAATGGATCCAACATATGAGTCTGTTATATATTTTTGAAAAATGAGAAGATGAAGTAATAGGTTTCTTTATGGTCTACATTTTATAATAAATATAAGAATTTTAATTTTGTTTCACTATCTATAATTAATGTATGATTTGTTTTCTCTTTTTTCTATTAGTTTTCATTTTTTGTGACATTGAGTTTATTTTAATCACTATATCTAGGGTTTTTTTTACTGTATAATCATTACCTTTTTTCCCCCCTTTAGTAGGTTTTTATATTTTACTATTTTTTTTAAAAGGTATAGTACATCTCTTTCATGCTTGCCTCCCTATTATTAGGCAAACTTTAGATGTGTTAGATCTACTTGGTTTTATAACTGTTAGCGCCAGTGGATAATAGCTCCAGGAAAGTGATTTTTATCTGAATTATTTTGTAAGTGGAAAGAGGTAATTGCCCTCCTTGTCTGCCATGCTCATATATTCACACAATTAGCCTTCATTGATCCTGAATGAAATTGTGGAGACTTCTAGCCTTCATTCAATCCACAATGAGAGTATGGAGAGAAACAGAATCTAATGTGGACGGCGGAAAAACAGAAACATTTTCCAATCAAGAACAAAGATAGCATGATGACTGTAGTTCTGGACTTGGGTCAAGGAGACTAACTCTTCTCTCTGCCATGTAGCTTACAAATATGCACTGTGTCTACAGCTTTCTCTCTGCCAAATTTATATCAGAAGTTTCATGAGTCAATACAATGACATGATCTCATAGATGCAACCTGGGCTATTTTGAAGAATAGTAGAATGCAAATGTAGAAGGTAATAATTATGCAGAAGCTGAACTTGTCCATCAAATTTTCATCCATCAATAAATGTATTGCTAAATTTTCAAAATAGATTGAATTAAAGAAGTGTGAATATGATTAATTTAATTTCCTTAGTGATGTTACTATGCAGAATATTCCCTCCTGGAAAGAAATAAAGGAAGTTCCATTATATTAATAGTTTAAAATTAGAATGAAAAAGACCCAGTATACAAAAATGGGTATGACTAAATGGATTTCTTGGAAAGCTTTCCAACTTTTGTTTTTTGTTTTTTTTTAATAACAGACAACATTTGGTGCTAAATTCATCTGGATTGTATGACAGCATATTCAAAGACCCTTTGGCAGAACTATAGCATATGGTGGTGGAAAAGATTCAAAGCATCACTCTTGCAAAACTGACAAATTTGGGCATAATGAGCCCAAAATACGCTACTGCTATGGCAGAAATAGAGGAAACATATCTTTGTGGGCTTGCTCCCTAAGCCATAAGCCATAATATAGTTTGTTTGTTTGTAATATGGTTAGCTTAGCATCATGTAAAGTCAGGCATTGTGGTTTGTAAATCATAATTTATATCTTACTATGCTTATTCAACAAACCATAACTAAATTTGACCCATTACTTAACACAACCCATGTGACTCACAACAGGTTTTTTTGACAACACACATGGACAGAAAAAGCTTACATGGATTTCCTTCCAATCTGTGATAAGAACTATAACCACATATACCTTCATATTAATTTTACTGCATTTTACTGATTTTTCTTTCTAACTTTCCTGTTTTGTTAATAACAATGCTTATGACTGTTTCTCAGAATAAAAAATAGAATTCTCAAAAAGTATTTCTTTTAGAACAACAGCCTCTTTATCAGTATAGGCAGACTTCAAGCTCATTAGATCTACTGTTTTGTTTTTACTAGAACCCTAACATTCAAAAAGAGAATAAGAAAAACCACTCTGATGCATCAAAACAGGCAGTAAAATGTAAATAATGGATTTTGAATGACCTGCACATGTCTACAGTTCACTTATCCATCCAGTCTGTTTTTCCCTTGTTTGTTTCACAATCTAATTTGGGAAGGGGGAGAACCCTTTTTTTTTTCTTACTATTGCTGAATAATAAAAAATGGGCTAGCTTGAGAATCTATTGCATATCATCCAAAATGTTATCCAAAATGATATTAATCCAACCTAATTTTAAGCCATGCTGAAATACATTATTTCAAAAAGTTTATAAAATATTGAGTCTGGGCTGGAACCATCTTGATTATACTAATATATCCACTGAAATCAGTGGGGTTAAGTTAATAAAGCATCTAATGCATTGAAACTGTCCAACCAATGGCCAAAAGCTACTGGACCAAATACTCAGAAATAAAAAGAAAATGAATTGTAAGAATTAGGAGAAATAGGTGGTGGCAATGATGACGACGATGATTTTAAAAAAAACAAACATGCACCAGCTTTTACTGAAGATGTCATCTGAAAATGCTTACAACAAAAATCAAGAGTCAAATCTCAATTCTAAACAAAGATAGAAGAGTATCTACTAATCATCATAATAATGCAGATTAAATCTATATTTTCTCTATGTGCATACTTCACATAAAATCAGCCAATCAGTAAAATTATTTTAATGTTTTTCTGTCAAGCAAAGATAATTACCTACCGACCAATAAGATGTATGGATGTTTTTGCATGTGTAAAAGCTAGAGGAATTTGTTATTTATGTTCATAAATCAATGTAAACTAAAATTTACATCTTCTACAATCAGCAGGAGGCATATCTTATATTTCATTAGACCTACATTAAATATCTGGTGAAAGCCAAGTCCAATTAATATAATTTGCTTGAAGGCAGATAGCATGATAAAATGGGTGCCTTAATTTTTAGTTGGTCCTTGTATTAAAATAACAGCTTGCTGGTAAACAGAAAGACTAATGATGCCAGTTGCTGTTGTTAGTGGTTAATAATTGCTTAATTTGTTCACTAATTGACCTATGCTACTATAGAGGCACTGGACCACGCTGTGGGGCTGGAAGAAAACAAGACCAGTGTAATGTTACCTCTGAGAATGACTGCTGGAAATGGAACTACTTGTTGCAATATATTTTCCTTTCACAGATGAGCAGATTAATTGGTATGCCAATTAGTATGCTATTAAAGAAAATAACTATGTTCCTATGGATATGTTGTATTTTGGAATTATTCCTTTGCCCTGGGTCAAACAGAACTCAATGACTCAACGTGAAATATAAATAACTTATTTGGGTGGAGGAAGGAAGGAAGGAAGGAAGGAAGGAAGGAAGGAAGGAAGGAAGGAAGGAAGGAAGGAAGGAAGGAAGGGAGGGAGGGAGGGAGGGAGGGAGGGAGGGAGGGAAGGAAGGAAGGAAGGAAGGAAGGAAGGAAGGAAGGAAGGAAGGAAGGAAGGAAGGAAGGAAGGAAGGAAGGAAGGAAGGAAGGAAGGAAGGAAGACATGTTCATGATTGCAGACCAGTGTCTCAGAACAGCATATAATTCTGGGTGTAGACGTGCTAGTATGGGGTCATCCTTGTCATACAGCAAGAGCAAGAGAGCTGCTTCAGTCATAACCATTAGCATCCAAATGGATCAAAGGACAAACCCTAACATTTGAGCTCTGCTTCAAGCAAGCAAAGATCTTTGGCCAGTGTTGCATTGACATATAAAAACTCTCTATACACAACCATTTCCCCACTCTCTTGAGCAGAAAAAAATGTAACTATATGCAAATTCCTTATTCTACATAGAAGGTTCCTCCTTTGGACTGAATGAAAAAAGGTACACACCAAAGGTATCAGTGTACACATACAAAATCTAAACTTAGATCAAAATTAGAATAAGCTAATGGGAGTTGAGAAAAGAAAATAGTTCTTGCTTGCATTGTTAAGAATCAAGTATTCAGATGTATCAGTCTAAGTTCAGGATGGTTCTGTTATAGAAAAGTATTAATATAACTTATTTTTCTGTGACTGTTACTAATTCCTTCTCTGGATGACAAATATTGAAGATGGTTCTTATCTTTCCAGTAGAAAACAACAATACCAATCAGGAATGATGGAGAAGACAAATAGCTGATCATTTCAACAAGTTTATGTCTAATAAGCTGTTGTGTTAACTACCTGAGGTAATGAAGATTTTAAATTCGGCCATTATATTGGTACCTGCATATCATAAAGTATGCTTGGAGGACACTTGGAGGAGCATATATTAAGCACATAATATTCCTCTATATCAGTGTTTTTCAACTGGCTAGGGAATTCTGGGAGTTGAAGTCCACACATCTTAAAATTGCCAAGTTTGAAAAATGCTGTTCTATATTGTGCAAACATTTCCTAAGATATATAAACATATATTCATAAGACACATGATCAACTCCACATTGTCTCTTTCTCTATGATATCAACCTTATTTACTCACACCAAAATAATTTACAAATAACCTAAGGCCTGTATTATTGGTTATGTATTATTTCACATCACAGCATTTCTACCTAAATGGTACAGTTACTTTGCCAGCTGACACACTTTGCAATAATGCTGACAAAGATTTGAAAGACAGCCTTAAAAATATACATAAATATAATTCATTAGCACTAACACAGAAGAAAAAATTCAGAGAAATTCACAGTGAGAAGACGGGCAAATTTCCTAAGCCAAGAGTCTGATATGCTACAGAATAAATGGATATAGTTAGATGATCCCAGAATGAATATTCTTTGCATTCCGCTCTCTTTGTTCCAATTTAATTTGTATCACGGATATTGCCATTGTTACTATTGTTTATTCAAACAATAGTTCAGTATGAATTGTTGCTATTTTCTTTCCCCACATGAATTTCAAGTTTGTCCTTGCTGTTTATTTATACCCCTGAAACAATGGAGTGGTGTGATATTCCAGATTGGCTAAGTGGCTTTCCTCTGTAGCAGTCCTTTGTTTGTTCTTCCTTGATCCTTGCACCAACCTCCCTCAACCTGCCTGTGTCAAACTTCTCTGATTTTTCTATTCTCTTCACAGTGTGGATGTCTTCTTATAATGCCTCCACACCCTCTCTCTCTCAAATGCCTCCCCAAGCCTTCCACGCAACTTTCCATAAAGGTTTCTCCATTGCACTTAAACTGTGCGTTGTGTGGGATTGCTTTTGTTCTCCTGTTTACGCTTTAACCATTATCTCTTTATTCTTTTGTCTTTCCCTCTTGTACATTTCCCAGAGCAGAGTCCATGGGCTTAGTCCCTATCAAGCACCATAGAAACTGGCAGGCTTGTTACTAATTAAATATTCAATGTGTGCAGATTTATTCCTGAGTGCTGTATGAATTTACAACTATGAAATGGTTTACCTTCACCTTAACTATTTGGAAAGCACACTTTTGTACTGAAGACAAATATATATGCATAATGCCAGGATTAAACACAGTTCTCCCAAACAGATTTTTTTTTCAAATGCAAATAAGCAAAGGGCTGTCCACTTAAATTACTCAATAAAGCTCTTTGCTGAAGTATTGCTGGTACTCATTCAAAATGAATGTTGATAAATGAGCCGTGTTGCCTTGTATAATGGATATTGACAAGTTCAAGCGTTATGCTATCATGGGAATTTTCTCTTGAAAGGATGATTACCTAAAAGAATCCATAATGAACAGTCAATATGAATGCTGACACTGCTTATTTCTGGACCGAGAGGGGGATCGTGTTTGAAATTATAGTTGAAACAATGGAGGCATAAATAAAAAATCAGGAAGAAAATTTATAGAAGGAGGTGGGACAGAAGCTGAAATTCAATGTCAGTGTTTAACAGTATAATTCTATAATGTCTACTCAGAAATATGTCTTACTGAGTTCACTCGCACCTTAAGTATATTCAGCATGGCAATCAAAAAATCTTTTAGAGGGTTTCTTTACTTATCAAGGAAAGCACTATTCTGTAACACTGTAAGGCAGTGTTGTCCAAACTTGGGCACTTTAAGATGAGTGGACTTCAACCCCCAGGATTCCCCAGCCAGCATGGCTGGCTGGGGAATTGTGGAAGTTGAAGTCCACTCATCTTAAAGTGCCCAAGTTTGGACAACACTGCTGTAAGGGATGGACTCTCTCACACACGGATCAGCTAGCTGGTTGCAACTGGTATGCAGAAACAGGTATTTATTTTCAGACTGCCATTTTCTTAGAGAAGGGGCTATTTCCTCAGTCTTTTTAACTGCCATGTATGTAGGTGGAATTCCATGGGTGAAATGAATGGATATTCTTTAGCCTTATCCCCCATCGGATGCCCTCTGGATCTGTTGACAACGTTCAACCAATTTGGTGTCCTTTCAGAATTCCCCACCAGCATGGGGACTGATGTGCAAGATATCTGGTCAGGGAAGGATTATGCTAATTAAGGGGGAAAGCTTTTCAGTGTGGATAGAAATACATGGGGCGAAATGATGGTCTACCAGGAAAGGGAAAAAAATTGTGAATTCAGGCACTGCAGAAACTCCAAGAGAAAAAAAGAAGAGTTTCTTAAGTGTGTTCTGGTTTTGTGATGCCATGGCACTTGTTTGTGTGTGAAAGCAGGGAAACAAACAGCTATGTAGTTGGCAATAAATGTAACGCAAATACCTTGAAATCATAGGAAAGGCCAAGTAAACTAAGCTCATGTAAGTTTACAACATGTAATTAAATAACAAATAAATTGTCATCAATTATGTTTAGTATAAGTATTTCAAGTACATAACTCAGATTCTATTTAAAAAATATTTTCCCTTCTCTATTAAGGAGAAGTGAATTTTGCTTTTAACAATGATGTGTTTGTACATGGACAAAAAAGTATAATGTATGAAAATTAATTATTTTGGTTTAAGGGAAATTTGGGATTATTTCAATTTATTTATTTACTAAAGCTTCTGTGACACTAAATTCCCATGGGCTCTAAGCAGCTTCCAAAATTCCAAAGGGTAGGGTTAAAAATATCTGTCATATAAAAACCAAAGTACAATGACAGTGCTGCCTATTTGGGGAGGGGGGGTGTAGCTAAACCTTATTTCCTTAAATCCAAGATTTTACAGCTTTTCAGAAGCCAAATAAGGTAGCACAGGATCATATATATGTATATAGTTGAACAGTTCCATAGAAGGGGTCCATAACAGAAAAGGCTTACCCCAGGGATCCTGTACATGACATTCCCCCAAAGATGGGACCCTCAGCAAATCCCCTCTTCTTGATTGCACTGAACAAACTTGACTAATGACTAATTACTCAATTAAAATTCATGCAATTAACTGACTACAATATACACACACACAAACACACACAAACCTATCACACATTCCCTTTCAAGTTAAACAACATTATGCAGAGGGCAGAAAAGAAGTAAGAAAATGAATGAAATTACAGGCATGAGATAAGAAAAACAAAAGGAGCCATATTTAAAACTAGATACACCAATAACATTCACTATACTTCTCCATATCTTGCTATCATTAAATATCACCCTTATTTCCATATTCCATATTTTGCCCTTTGAGAAGTTCTCATTTCTCTTTTCCAGCATCTCATCAACTCTGTCCAACCACAACTTTTTTGCTCTTCCCTCTCCTATCAATTCATTCACCCTTCCTTCAAGTCTTTGTTTTTCCACCTGATCTTCATTCATTCTCTCAGACCACTTCAATGTACTTCCAGGCATTCACTTTTGTATTCAGTCCACCATTTGGTACCTGTTGGTGATGACCACTGGCTAGCAGCCACATTTGTAACTTTGTATTTTCTACAGCAGGTAACTTTGACACCATCAGGGGCAAATGGAAGTCAGTTTACCAGAGACCAACATAGGGGAGAAAACCTCTTTTAAGCTGACAGGTAAGAATAAGAAAAGAGTTATCTTCTTGCAAGAGAAAAGGAGACAGACAAGATAATTACAAATGACAGGATGGATGATAGTCAGTGAAGGGCATATCAAGAAGAAAAGACAGATCATATGCTTCATGATCTATATTTTACCCATGACTTTACTTGAACCTAATAAACTTTTTAAAAATATAAATACATAATCCAAGTGACTAAAGTCTTATTATAAAAATATGATGCAAACTAAAAGTTTCCATGAGTAAGTCAGTATTTTTATGTTATTGTTTAAAACAATGTTAAAATGCTTCCCCCCTTGTCTTCCCTAGAAACATTGGAATGCTATTGTGTTATCATGTTTGGAACAGATATCCAGGTATGGAATGTAAAAACGCAGCTTGTCAGTTTTGAGAAGGACCCACATCTAGAGATTAATACTTGTAGGGCCCTAATATTCTTCCAGACAATGAGCAAGAAAGGATTGGAATCACCAGTTACATATGCCTCAGTCAATATTAAAGGGCTGGATCAACAGCAGCAATTATTTTTACACACCTATCTAGTCTTAATTTCTTTCTTCAAGTTATTTACACTAAACTGTCCTATGAAGCTTCCATTGAGGAAAGACTCAATATTTTTGCCTCATTCTTCCTTCCCATGAAGGGATCTGAGAGGATGCAGAATATTCATGAAAATGGATAACTCAATCCACTCATTTTCTATCTCCCAATAGTGCGAGTCCTCGGAAACCCTGTTTAAACATGTAATATTTGTGAGATTATAACCTGCTGCCAAAGTTTGGCATCATATTGCACAACCAACAGTGGCAACTTGAGGATGGGTTGCAAGGTCCATCCCACATACTGCAGTGGGCTATATATGTGGGCCATAGATTGTCATTTCTTGACCTAAGTTTTTATAATGAGTTCTATTTGTCTTCCACAAAATATACTGGAGTAGTATAAGTGTCCATCTTTTCAATGGGCAACAAGCTAGAGTATCAACTGAAAACAGATCTGGTTATTCCTAGATACAGATACTCATAAGATGACAGTGATTTTCCCACTGACTTTAGGGCTTTTCCAAATGTTCACAGAGTGAGTTGATATGTCTCTGTGTATTCATATGGAACATAGTTGTGTTATCCATACTCAGGAGCACACAGTGGCAACAAGAGAAGCAAAGTGTGAGTGGTGAAGATATTTCTGCCAACTGCTATGACATATTTTTTAGAATCTTTATGGATAAAATTCCTCATATTTGCTTTGATCTTTATACCGCTTGGCCAGAATCTAATATGATGACTGGGGAAATGAAAAATTGCAATTTTGTCTTGCAGAGTCTGAGGAAGTGGATAGCATTGTCAGTAGTATAAGCTCTGCCACCTATGGGCTGGATCCATGCCCATTTGGCTCCTTTGGTGGTCATAAAGAATGTGAATGGCTATATCTGGTGATTAATACCTCTTAAAGAAGAGCGTACTTCACGCCTTTCTGAAGAGGCCATCTCTCGATTCAGACATTTTGGAAAACTTCCAAACAGAGCACCAAAATCTTCAGTTTCTGGGGAAAATTCTGGAAAAGCTGGTAGGGCTGCAGCTACAGAGGGTCCTAGATGAAGCAGTTGAACTAGATCCCTTCCAGTCAGGATTCAGACCTGGGTATTACTGGATTTGGTTATTGTGGTGGATTACCTTTAACAGGGCCTCAAGGGACAGACAGTGTCCCTTCTGGGCTAACTGAGCTCTCAGCAACATTCATGGTATCTTTTTGACCTGTTGCAAGAGTTGTGCATTGGAGGCATAATTTTATAGTCATTATCAATGAATGGGTGAATAATAGCTGATGGTCATGGGGAAGAATGGTTGAACCTGTGATTGTTGCAGTACGGAATGCAGCAAGACTCAGCCCTTTTCCCCAAGTTATTTAACATTTATGTGAAACCACTGGGGGAGGTAACATGTTGGTTTGGAATGAGGTATACTCACTGTCACTTATGCCTATCTCTCTATTGGCCTATTGCAATGCACTCTGCATGAGGATGAAGAGCAATTGGAAGCTACAGTTGGTCCAGAATGCAGTAGCCCAGAAAAGCTGGGTGTATGTCGATGCACCCTCCTAATACTTTCACCCCGAGTGCTATATGGATTGCCAGTTGCTTTCAGGGACAGTTTAAGGTGCTGTTTGTCACCTTTAAAGACCTACATGGATTGGGGCCTGGCTACTTGTGGCCTTCCTTTACACTGTAGCATTTGCATGCCCAATAACATCTAATTTTGTGGGCTCACTACATGTCCCCTCAGTTAGAGGCTGTCATCTTTTGGGGCCATGTAAGTGCACCTCTTCAGTTGCTGCCTCCTTCCTCTGTGATTGGCCTCTTCCCTTCTGGCTTTTAGAAAGCTGGTGAAAACTTGGTTGCTCCATCAAGTCAGGGAGATTGGTTTGTTGTAATCACTTCTTGGTCAGGAGAGTGGGTCTCTTGATTATTGCTCATGCTTTTAATCACGGCTCCCAATTCCATAGGAATATTTCTAATGGATGCCATAATGGTATGATTTTAATCCCAATGAAGCAGTGGGGAGTTGTATGCCACCCAGAGTCAGCAGATTGGATTGACCCGTGAGCCCCCAAAATAAATAAATAATCAGAATGAATCGGTTCAACAATATATCACAGCAGTTCAGTTCCTGCACTGGTTACCAATTGATTTTTAAATTCAAGTCAAAGAGCTAATTTTAACTTGCAGGACTTTCTCTATCAAATGGATGCAGCCTATCCTGTATGTTCTGCCTGAGAGATGCCCCCCCTCCATATTAAATGAATGGGATGAGGGGTCTCAAGGCAAGCCTTCTTGGTAATTGTCCCTATTCTGTGGAGCGGCATGTCACCAATGAGCCACAAATGTTTAGCCTTCTGGAAGGCAGTGAAGACAATCTTGTTCTGTAATTGGTGACATTGGGCTGCCTTTTCACTGGCTCTGATTTGATGTGATTTGGTGTATCTGGTTGGTGGGACTGTGACTATTTCCATGAAGTTCTTTTATACATCTGCTTCTATATTCATTGTAAAACATCTGAAGTCTCAGAAGTAGGTAGCATATAAATGACTTGCTAAATAAATAAATAAGCCAATTGGCATCTCTATTTGAGGACTGAAATGCACAAAAGTCATGACAAATAGAGAAGAAAAATCATTGCAGTATCATACTGGATTTGTGATTTTATAATTTATAATATGGCAAAAAATATACAGTGTTCTGGGTTTGTTTCCCATTTATTCTGATCTCCATGTGAGCAAATTTAAAACGGTCATTTTAAGAGAATTAGATAGTGTTAAAGATAGTGTTATCTTCTTAGAAACATGAAGTTTGAACTTTTATCCTTCATATTGTTTCAAATAATCAAATTATAGCCTCAGGCCTTATTCTGACCAATGTTTATGGGCTCGTAGAAGGAAAGAACTCAGGAGCTATAAGGAAAAGTCCTAGTCTGAGAAATAATAAGACAATTAGCAAGAAACCCAGTTACTGCAGAAACTATACAAAAGGAGTGTACAGTAGAGACAGGTACAAATTATTCTTGTATTATAAGCAGCTTCTGCCTAACCCCCAACAATTCCAGTTCTTTCTTGTCATTCTTTCCTTCAACAGTTTGAGATTATGGATTATATGAATGTCTGTAAAGGGGTAGACTGACTGTAACCTTTAAATAAGAGGCATTTCATTTTTGAGAGGTTGACTAACTCACTGGGTCTTTGAGTGGTATGCTGAGGGCACTCTCCAAAAAGTAGGGTGAGCAAGAAAAAGATACAATTGATTTCATTTAATGTATATTTAAACGTTGTTCCCATTAAGTTAAATAAATGCAGTTAGTTCAATTTCTTCTCTTATATTTCATAATATTCATCTTCTGTCCCATTAAAAATTCAGTGACAACTTTTGAAAGGGCCCTGCAGGTTCTACTAAGGCTTTTGGAGAACACAGACAGTTCTCAGTGATCAGATAGTACACCCCTAATTTAAATGGTGAATGATCACAGAATTATAGAATGTATCAATTTGAATGGATATTTGGGGTCATCTAGTCCAACACTTGTTCAGTGTAGGAATCTACTCATCCATCCCTGACTGGTGATCATCCACCTATATTTGAAAATTTTTCATTGAGAGGGAGTCCACCATTATTTCAAGGTAAAAATGCCCAAAGCAGCATTGTGCTAATGTGATGCAAGCTCTATCCATTCTGTACATGGACTGCAACATCATACACATATACAAAAGGAGTTGGAGCTTACACTGTGAAGGAACAACACTACTTTCATCATTTTGATGAAAGGGCTGGAGTCTGCAGGTGCCTCTCATAGATAGCATATCTTTCTTTAGGGTTCTTTTGCAACCTAAATGTGCAAAACTCCTTTAATCTTTCTTGTCCTACATTCTAGTGTGGGACAAGTTATCTCCTCTCGTGGAATGGTGGGTTTCTGAAACTACTGTATATTATTTTTGTACCAATATGAGGAAAGGATTAGCACAACTTAAAGTACAGTTTCTGAACTGAAAACCCAAGAGGATTTCAGCCCAACATAAGGAATGTTCCTGTCTTATATTCCAGTATGATCCCTGAATAACACCTTAGATCCTCCTTTGAACACCATAATACATTCTATACATCTGATACAGAAACGATTTGCAGATATCTATCTATCTATCTATCTATCTATCTATCTATCTATCTATCTATCTATCTATCTATCTATCTACATTTAAGATAATTCTGCTATCCTATATATCCCATGGGACACCTTCTCAGGAAAGACCAATTGAACGATTGGCTTAAAAAAAAATCTGAGCTTGGGCTAAATTAGCCGAAAGGTGGGTTTATTGTTTTCTAGTCAGAATTACATATATACACATTCACACATGGATTTGGACAGGGATTCATACACAGAAATTAACATCAGAAATCCCACAATATTTGAGAATGGACCTTGCCACTAATTTAATTTGCTTAGCAACTACACATACACATGCACCAGAGTTGAATTTATATTCAGGAAGAGACTAATTATAGCTTGAAAAACATGACAGTCTCATCAGTGATACAAACTATTTGAGGAGTAGTACAATCTTGTTGCTCCAAAACATCAGTTCTTTTGCCTGCCCTGGTTTAAGTGGTCATTTGGTTGCTTGAATTTCTGTTTTCTTTAATTTTCCTAACGCATAGTAATGTGCTTAGGTAATTTCCCCCATCCAAGTGAAATTTGTTGCTGTCTTTTTTTTTTTTTTTGCAGCAACTTAATTTTTTCCATGCTGGAGCAAACAAAAAAGGAGTCCTTAGAGGATGGCATGGGCTATAGGATATACGTTTTAATGAATTAGGCAGGATTTATCTGAATCACTCTAAGGATGCTGTGCACAGAATGGCAAGTTTGTTCATTATTATTCAAAGTTAGTCCCTCTAGTGACTTTGTGTGCTTCAGACAGCAGCAAATTTTTGCTGGATTATGATGCTCATTTTAACAGAATTAGCTAGTGTTAAAGACAGCCAAAATATTAACTTGGTAGAAATGAATAAGAATATGGATTAGATTCTACTTTTCTGTGCTATATAATATGGAAGGGTCACAACCTTGAGATAATTAGTGGCTACATTATGGGAGGTAGTATGTACATGTTGAATGAAATCATCATGGCATTGACACAACTATGGAAAGAATTAATGTAAATATTGCATCTCACCTCACCATGAGAATCAACAATATTCATACAATGCAAAGACCAATATCAGCAAGCAATAGTCTTTAAATGTGTTATGAATGTTTCCCATATATCATGGCTCACATTCGTTTGGATAAATTTTCCTATTCCTGGTGATCTTTTCCTGTTAAGTTATTTGCCATGTAGAATCACTAAATATAGGGATATAACCTATGAATTATTATTTGGGATGTTTGTTAAATAGATGTTGGTGTTCAGTGAAATATATTTATTTCATTTTTTTTATGTATCCCTTTCTTTCACTTTTGTTTCTTTAATTTCTTCACAAGGCATTTTGAGAATAAGCCTCTTGAACTTGGCAACCACTCTATGTCAACCTATGTCACTTTGATCCTCTAGTTTCTTTTTTTCAATGTTCCTTGGATTACTTATTTATTTCCAGTTGGTACCCTGTTTCCTACCTACTTCAAATGCGTGCAGGTACACAAGGGATGGCCCATAACCCACCCTTTTTAGATAGAACAAAAGCTTTGGCATTTTTGAAATCTTGGCTCCCAGAAGGGAGGGAAAAAAGAGTTTTGCCCAACCAAAATCAGGAGGACATTTTCCAGCTTCTCTTCTGTTTTTTTTTAATTTGTCTAGAGACATATGGGAAGGAGATAGCAGAGAAATGTGAAAGGAAGCAGGCCCCCTAGCAGGGGATCAAGAAGAATGAATATCTGGAAAAGAGAGTGTTGAAAGTTGCATGGAGACAAGAAATGATCACACAGATTTTGTGAGGTAGTTTCCAGGAGAAGCAATGCTTGGCTGACAGGAACTGTGGAAGGAGTGAAGATGAATTTCTCTGAGGCTAGAGGTGAGGAGAGTTTGACTTGGAACCAAAAAAATCTTCAGAGAGCAGAAAGGCCAGCTTGGGCAAAGAGGAGCCAGGAACTCTAGGTAGATAGAATGGCCTGTCTGGGACCTGAAGTAAGCTAAGTGTTCCAGTCTAGAGGTTAAGAGATGTGACCCAGAAATCCCTAGGGAGTTGAGAGAAGCTAAGAGGAAGTACTCCTATAATTTGGATTGCAGTTGGCAATCTATGTGAGCCAAGGATTACATAAAACAAGCCAACTAGAGAAGTGAGCTGAGGAAATCCTATGCTACTCTCCGTGGCATCTGATATTTTAAAAGTGTTTGCTAATTGTTTGAAGAAATTTGCCTCCGGTTTTGTATCAGAAGTGTATGGTCTTTGTGCAAACTCCATTCTTACATGTTGCACTGTAGTAACCTATTTGAACTTCATATCCTGCCCATCTCAATTTGTGTCCAAGCTCCCCATATCTTTCTATGTTTAAAGTGCTATTTGTGATCTTATCAGCATTAAATGCCTGACTTCACCCAATTCTAATTGGTTGTCCATTTGACTACTTTAGGCTAAAAGAAAGTTTTTCTTTTTCCTTATTTTTGTAAAACTCATTTTTAAATCATAAAATTAATGCATTCATGTTCATCTCTTTAGGAGACAGGGTTGCTATTCTCAAAGCTACAAGGGACAGGAGATGACACTACTTGTTTTACCAATAGAAGAGAATATATGTAGCTCAGGGTTGAACGGTGGAGTCCTTGGGGTTCTCTGAGCTTGGTTGTTTTCTTGCAGACGTTTCATTACCCGGCTAGGTAACATCTTCAGTGCTAGAAGGGAGTGGGGTTTGCTCTCTGTTTATATACAGTAGCTTGCCCTGTCAGTGTTGGTGGGGGTGTTGTTTCCTCCTTGGTTAGGCTGTTGTTTGCTGCTTGATTATTTGTCTGCCGTTAATCCTGGTGTTAATCCCTGTTTATCGGAGTGCTGATTGCTAGCGAGGAGGTGTTCTGCTCTTTTTGTTTCCTTTTTATTGTCTCTTTTGAATAGTGTGTATATGTTGTTTATTTCTATGTGCCTGTTGTTTATCTCTATGTGCCTATCTCTATGTTGTTTATTTCTATGTTTATCTCTATGTGCAATCAACACCCAGATAAGCAGGATTAACACCAGACAAACAATCAAGCAGCAAATAACAGCCTAACCAAGGAGGAAACAACACCCCCACCAACACTGACAGGGCAAGCTACCGTATATAAACAGAGAGCAAACCCCACTCCCTTCTAGCACTGAAGATGTTACCTAGCTAGGTAATGAAACATCTGCAAGAAAACAACCAAGCTCAGAGAACCTCAGAGACCCCACACTACTTGTTTTAATCTTCCTTGGTCACCATTATTATTATCACCATTACCATTACCATCATTATTACCTTCATTATTATCATCATCAGCATTATTATGCTTAGTTCATAAATAAGTTGGTGTGAAACAGGACCACC
Source organism: Python bivittatus (assembly GCF_059951505.1). Classification (NCBI taxonomy): domain Eukaryota; kingdom Metazoa; phylum Chordata; class Lepidosauria; order Squamata; family Pythonidae; genus Python; species Python bivittatus. The sequence goes on along the minus strand of NW_028277098.1, from coordinate 46,599,412 downwards.
TTGGTCAAGGCATCAGGAGAGGAATGGTGGCAGCAGGAAACTACATAAATCCTAATCAGAAGTTATGCCATGAATCTAACAGGAGGGTGGTGGGGCTGAAGGGCCATGGCTAGAAGGGTGGAGAACTCTCCCTCTACCGTGACCACCTTACTGGCCATCCTCTACTGATTCAAACTAAGGGTGGCTGATGTAGTAAGGCTTCCTGGTTATTTAAAGTGATTGCTGGAGTGGGCATTTCCTTGCAAGAGAGAATTGTTTCTGGCACCCTGCATCTGAGATATCTTTTAAAAAGCTAGTTTAAAAATATAGCAGCAAGGTGTTTAGATTCTAAGGTATTGAGATTCTAATCACTAGCTAGTCTCCAATATGCCATTTGGATGAAAGATACTTGGATATTATAGTGGTAACTGACTTCCTAACAATACTGAGGAACAATGACATTATATGCATATCATTTTGACTTTTTTGCCCAGTTTTAGATTCTATCGGATTAGCTGTTGTGATAGATGACGCATGTTTGGATATAGTAGAAGTAGAAACTAAAAAAGCAGAGAAACCTGCTGAATCTTTACATAGCACACATTGTTGGGTTATGTAAAACATTTGGAATCAAACCATTTCAAATTCAAGACACTATATTTTGAATGCAAAAGGGCTGTTTTGAATGTGGAATAGGCTGTCTTGAGCATTTTGAAAGTGTTTTAAATGTGAAACTTGCAAAATGGCCTTGACTTTGAAATTGAGTTCCAAACACTTCCATAATATTCAAAATGACCCCTTTTACACATAGAGCTGGGTGTTTCACACTCACAAAGAATGTTCTGGATTTAGAAATGTTCTGTAAACTATTAATGTTTTGCTATATTCTCATCTTTAGGGGAAGCAGAAAAAAAATGAGAGTGAAAAAATGCCCTAATGCAATCATTCTTATTTGGACAAGCTTTTTTCCTCTCTCTCTCTTTCTCTCTGTAAATTGAATGCCATACTTCTGGTGCATATTCCCATTTTGCTGGAAGCCTGTTACATCTAAGGAAGAGGTATTGCTGACCTTTGCAGAATATATTTTAAAAACCACTAAGCACCTATAGGACACACAAGAACATGCATACATTAGGCTGTTCTTGACAACAGCGCTCTAACTGTATATCCAAGTGTCTGACTATAATAGTGGTAAACTACTATAATTTTCTACATGCATTCTAAACAGCCATACATTACTGAATATCAGATACTTGCCTACTACGCCTGGCTAGCTTCCAAGGAATAAAGACTTTCTAATGCTATTTTTCCTGGCCCTGGCAGCAAATAAATACATTGCTGAAATAAGGTTGTAACTTTCTTATGCACAGAGATCTTGGGAGATTTTAATTTTATTCTGGGAGGCTGGGGTGGGGTGGGGTTGGGTTGGATGCTGTTGGTTCCTGGTACTCATTAGGTACAGGTGAAGTAGCTTCAGTAACAGCAAGTTTGCATTTTGTTAGATCTTTAAAAGCATAATTTGTTGCTGAATATTTTTATTTGTGTTAATAGTTCTTAACATTGCACTATGCTTTTTTTTTTAATAAACCACTTTGAGAAAATTAGTTGAAAGGTGGAACAATTGTAGGCTGTTATAGGTGGTTAAAGAATCGGGAGAATTTGCAAGTAGGAGAATATAGCTTCTATAATTACTGCCAATTCTTAGGGGGAAATTGAACCTCTTAATATGGATTTCCAGGGTGAATTTATTGTGTTCGTCTTCCACAAAGAGATAGAATGCAAAGTGAGCAGAAAATACTCACATTGTCCACTGAGTTCTGATATTAAGCATCTGTCAGCCAATGAAACTGGGAAGATCTATGGTTCTTCAAGATGGGTCAAGGAATACTCCAGACAAAGGAGAAAGAGAAGTGATTTATTTAACAAAAGGCTAACCTCAGAAGGCTTCTGTGTCCACAGAATGCTGCCTGCATTAGAGATCTCTTCACCTGAAATTCAGATGAAAGTCACAGTCACACATGGAGGTTGCTCTAGCTGAGAGACTTTGCTGGTTGCCATATCAACTGGACTTCTTCATAGAAAAGATTTGCTTCTCACTGCGTAAGATGCATATTAGAATAAAGTATTGCTGCCGATCAGCTATGCCCTTGTCAGCAGGGTTGAGTTTGTTCTTTTATTTACATGCTACAGTTCTGAGTTTAATAGAAAGAAGGACTTGGTTGCCTTCTTTTTTCTTTTCTTTTCTTTTCTTTTCTTTTCTTTTCTTTTCTTTTCTTTTCTTTTCTTTTCTTTTCTTTCTTTCTTGGTACATTTTTATTGTTAATGAAATAGAAAACAAAGTAAGAAAAAGAATAAGATAGAACAAAAGAATAACTACTAAAAATAGATTTTTAAAAAGCATAGTAAGAAAATTTTCTAGTAACACATTCTCTCTGTCCCTTCCATTGGTGTTCTCCACTGCTAACCACAGTTTAACTATTTATGCTTTACAATGAACATTAATGATTATTGCTGGTGTCTGTTTAAGTCCTAGAAATCATCTTCCAAATGTCTTAAATTGCCTTGCTGTGTAATGTGTTGTATATAAGGAAGCTATTCCTTCTTGAATTTCATTGAACTTCGGTTATGGATATATACTGTTGATTTTGCCATTGCAGCATAGTTTCCGGTTATGATCTCCTAGTCTGATATTGTCAGCAAAGTTTCTCTTTTCCACATTTATGCTAGATTTGTCCTTGCTGTTATCAATATATATGTTAATAAATTATGGTATTTTCATTTATGTTTTCTGGAATTATACCTAATAAAATATATATGGTTTCAGTTCAAATATTATTTTTAGGATTTTTTTGGGGGGGGGGGGTTTGATGTATTTATTTCCAATATATTTTAGGGTTTTTGCCAGGAAGCCAATGTATTATGCTGCAAGCTATAAAGAGCGTAAGATATATTTGCTATAAAAATAGTGTTCCATTGCAAGCCAAAGAACTCATTATCCCATAATTTCCAAAGGTTATATGGGCTGGAATTTTTGGAAGTTATGGTTTTATATATCTGGTAAGTACAAAGTTGGGGAAATGCTGTTGTAACAAAGGACACCAAATAGGTTTTAGACCATAAAGTAACTTCCCTTAACTTCTGTATATAAGAAGTAATCTACTATGGTATTCTTTCATTTACATCAGTGTTTTCCAAACTTGGCCACTTTAACATGAGTGGACTTCAACTCCCAGAATTCCCCAGCCAGCCATGCTGGCTGGAGAATTCTGGGAGTTGAAGTCCACTCGTCTTAAAGTGGCCAAGTTTGGAAAACACTGATTTACGTCATAAAAGGGCAATGTAAGATCTAGAGGTTCTAAGTGATATATGCAGTGACCCAAAAAATCCTCTTAGTCTGGCTGTGATGCAATAGCCTCAGGAAGACTTGGCTGATGCAGTGGCACTGTCTTTTCAATACACTCAGTGAATTAAACATTATTATAAGATTAATAATTTTATTTCTGCTGCATTTAATTTTACTGCTAATTTTAGCTCCTGCTTACAGTATAAACCAGGGTTTCTCAAACTTGGCAATGTTAAGATGTGTGGACTTCAGTTCCCAGAATTCCCCAGCCAGCTATGCTTCTATTCTAGCATGGCTAGAAGAAGTCCACACATCTTAAAGTTGCCAAGTTTGAGGAACCCTGGTATAAACTGTTGAATTTTAAGGGGGCTTTAATTTTTTTTTTTAATTGCTTGTTTTTTCCCATTGTACTATTTTCTTCTTACTACCTGGGTATTACAATTTTCAAGGAGAAAAGAAAAAAAATACTAATACAAGTACAAGTTTAAAAGAATATAGAAAATATATACCAGAGATAATTATAATATTTTAAAAAAATAAGCAATAAAATGAGGCAGATAGCCAACAAATCTCAGATAACCAAACATTTCTTGTTAGGTAGAAACACATTGCTTGTGAATCCGCTACTGAAATATATGGTACTACAACTCTAAGACTTTCCAACCAATATGTTAACATCTGCAAATTTTAATTCAAAAGATTTAGAGGGTAGACAATATGCCCAGATTTCTGGAACAGCAAAGTGGAAGTATTCCTGGAAGGTTTTGAAACCATCCAACAGAAAAAAATCTATCTCCAAGGCACTCTTGTTCCTATTATTGAGTCTTCTTTGCTGGTCTATAAATAGAGATGTTATACACACATGGCCTCCCAAAGAGACAACCGTTTCCAGTGGTTGGGTCATAGTCACACATGAATGCCAGCTTCTCAATACACTGAATAGAGATATAGTGAGAGCAGGGTGCACGTGTAGGGCAATTTAGAAAGAAAAGAATGAAGCAAACTAAAAATCAATTCAGCCGAACTCTGCCAGGGCAGGCAAGAAACAGAGGGTCAAAAGATAAAGTAAGAAAAATAGTGTGATTGACATCAGTTGCAGGAAGGCTCTAGAAAACGATTGAAGGTGAATGAGAATAAAAATTGTCAGAGGAGAGCAACTGTCTAAACTACCAATATCATCAAGCTGGCTCATTCCACTTTACCATACCATATGGGGCTTATCAAATCTAGGAGTGATTATATTAATGAAGACTATTATATGACAACATTGAAAGTTATGCATCAGTTGAAATGATTTGAAGAAGTCCTGCAGAGAGTACCCAATGAGCACCAAATTGAGCATGAAGGTTAAAATTGTTTTCCTTTGTGAGGCCAGAAAAGTAGCTTGGACATTCTTACAGTGTACAGTCCAAATGAAGGCAGTTTTTCTAATCTCTCACTGAGGCCTCAGTAAAACCAAGTGCTGCATATCTTACTGTTCAGACACTCAACATGCATAAATGTGGAGACTGAAGCATACGAGTTCTGGGAATACAACTGTTCCTTCCTGGAAGTGATTCCTACAATCATGGCAGCTGAAAGATATGCTGTCCTGAACATGAATTCTCTAGCAAGAACCACCCAGTCAAACTGATGTCATCATCAGTGCAAATGTGTCTCAGTAGAACTAGTCCTCCTACAGAATGTGTGGAAGTGATAACTTTAGGAGGCAACACAGAAAGGGAGGGAGGAAGGTAAGGATGATGGCTGAATAGTACAACAAAAATTTCTATGGAGATGGCACTATTTAACTCTATAAGATAGTAAGTCACAATATCTGGTAACAATTCTGAATACTAATATCTGCTCTCCTTATATTAGACATACAAATGTATTCACAATGCAGATTTGATAGAGTAAAATCACTCTGTAATTTTACAAGAATAATGCCTTTTATACCAGCCCTTCTTAATTGGCCTGATTGTGTGAGAATTTTAAACCAAGGACACTAGTGGAGTTGCTCTGCCCCCTAACATATTCTGGATGCTCCACCACACCCCCATACCAGTGACCTTGTGATTTATCAGGGATATGAATGTGATTCTTAGTCTCTGGGCCAAAAAGCAGCATTATCAAAGAACAAATTAATAAAAATAAGTTTATTGAATGGCAAAGTCCAAAAAAAGTTTCTGCTCAGATAAACATAAGCAAATATTCATTCTAGGTTTTGCTACTCAGCAAGACAGGGTCCTGGAACTAAGCTATAGGATAGATACAGTCATAGGGCATTATGTGTACAGACCGAATATGGGTATTTGGAGCCCCTTGGAGCTTCAACCAAATGCCTGAGAACACCGTATATTATGAATCCCAGTCTTCTGCTGCTGGAGGTTTGAACACAGGATTAAAAAGGACTAGTTACATGTCACTTTAGCAACAACTTTCTCCCAAGCAAGACTAGAACTATCCAATCTGGGATATGATAATCTACATGCTTGCTATTAGAGAGGTATGAACTGGAAGCTCTTAGACAACTCCTTTTAAAAGATGATGAAACAATATAGGAAAGTTATACTAAGAAGCTGGCTGTCATTTGTAGAATAAATGGATCCATTCTGCCAGCTATCTTGTGCGTTTTCTTCTTTGGATAGTTTTGTTGTGCAAAAGAAAAACAAAACAAACCCAAGCTAACAGCAGAAGTTTATAGACTGATTTGGTTCTGAATATCTTTAACACTGCTTTAAGCAAGATCTCTTGGTGGTGGTATCACTGGATAAAAGCAAAAACACACTTTCTGCATCTTTGTGGGTGTTTGGGGTCAAAGAGCTACACAGAGGGAACTGAGCCCAATTTACTTTCATATCCCAATCTGGAGATACTATCATTTGAAGATTACAGCAGAGCCCACAGGTGGAAGAATAATTAATTCAGTTCTTTTTCCCCACAGGGGACTTTCTAATCCCCTAGAGAAATGGAAATACTTCTCAAAAATTAAATCTAAATCTGCACTGATCCTATCTCTCCCGTCAAAGCCCTATCCCCTCTTGCCATCTTTTGTGTGACCTATTTGCTAGGGTTTGCTGATAGATAGGTAGCTATTGGAATAGTAAGCTCTGTGTTAGAACTTACTATTCAATCCCAATGCTATTCCTGCTGCTGAACACAGATAAGAGGCATTTCTTAAAAGTAGCAAAGGTGGGAAATTGAATGACAGTTCTTGATCAGTCTGATCACATTGCTGCAGGGGTTTGGAGGGATTTTTGTTAGCTTTAGCAAATGACAGGAAAGTTTTCCTTGAATTTCTCTTTAATTGGTTATTAATTCAAAGGCTGTGATGTCTTAATTTAGAGCAGAGACCTGTACTGGAGGCCCACCAAGCCAGGGACTTTAGGATTTGTCAATTTCCCTGTATACCAGCAATACCTTGAAATGCAGTGCCACTGTGATAGGGGTAGATTGAACTGACATATTGCACTATACGTGGTTTGCTAACTATGGCTTATGCAATAAGCCAGAATTGGATGGATTCATACAACATCCAATGCTAAGCTAAATAAACCTCAACATGATTAAGTGCAACATGTGCCATTTAGTCAGAGCTCCATAAAAAGAGATATTTCATTGGTGAAACTTCATGACAGAACAGCTAAAATGGAGAGGGAGGTTTGGTGGGAAAATCAATGGCACATGCCTTAGCAACTACACAACAGTATGCCAGACCCAAACCCAGAGGAAGACATTCCTAGGACCAACTTAAATGGGGAGGAAAAAATCAAAAGTTCTGGCCCATGAAGACTACTACCAGAGTGAGCAAGACAGGTGGAGAGGAGGGAAAAAGGGGAAAAGAACAGAGACCAGGCAAAAGAGAAACAGTAGACCTGCTAGAATTGTGATATCATCCAAGGCCATCGGGCAACAGAGAAGGGTGAATTAGTCAGTTAGGGGGCTAAAAGAAAATTAAAACAGCTAGTTAGCCCCTTCTCCCCTTCATGGATCACTGCCTTGTCGTGGCGAAGGGGCTTGCGTAACTCAGTGAAGCCATGAGCTATACCGTGCAGGGCCACCCAAGACGGACAGGTCATGACAGAGAGTTCTGACAAAATGTGGTCCACTGGAGAAGGAAATGGCAACCCACTCCAGTATCCTTGCCAAGAAAACCCCATGGACAATGTTAAAAGGCTAAAAGATATGATGCCGGAAGATGAGCCCCTCAGGTCGGAAGGTGTCCAATATGCTACTGGGGAAGAGCGGAGGGCAATTCCAAGTAGCTCCAGAAAGAGTGAAGCGGCTGGGCCAAAGCCGAAAGGACGCTCAGCTGTGGATGTATCTGGAAGCGAAAAGAAGGTCCGATGCTGTAAAGAACAATATTGTATAGGTACCTGGAACGTAAGATCTATGAACCAAGGCAAGCTGGATGTGGTCAAACATGAGATGACAAGATTGAACGTCGACATCTTGGGAATCAGCGAACTGAAATGGACAGGAATGGGTGAATTTAATTCGGGTGACCATTATATCTACTACTGTGGGCAAGAAGCCCTTAGAAGAAATGGAGTTGCACTCATAGTGAATAAGAGAGTGGGAAATGCAGTAATGGGGTACAACCTCAAAAACGACAGAATGATCTCAGTGCGTATCCAAGGCAAACCATTCAATATCACAGTCATCCAAGTCTATGCCCCAACCACTGATGCTGAAGAAGCTGAAGTTGACCGCTTCTATGAAGACCTACAACACCTTCTAGAACTAGCACCAAAAAAAGATGTCCTTTTCATCATAGGGGATTGGAATGCTAAAGTAGGAAGTCAAGGAGTAATCGGAATAACAGGCAAATTTGGCCTTGGAGTACAAAATGAAGCAGGGCAAAGGCTAATAGAGTTCTGTCAAGAGAACAAGCTAGTCATAGCAAACACTCTTTTCCAACAACACAAGAGACGACTCTACACATGGACATCACCAGATGGTCAATACCGAAACCAGATTGATTATATACTTTGCAGCCAAAGATGGAGAAGCTCTATACAGACAGCAAAAACAAGACCAGGAGCTGACTGTGGCTCAGATCATGAGCTTCTTACTGCAAAATTTAGGCTTAAATTGAAGAATGTAGGGAAAACCACTAGACCACTCAGGTATGACTTAGATCATATTCCTTGTGAGTACACAGTGAAGGTGATGAATAGATTTAGAGGATTAGATTTGGTAGACAGAGTGCCTGAAGAACTATGGACGGAGGTCCGTAACATTGTACAGGAGGCAGCAACTAAAACCATCCCAAAGAAAAAGAAATGCAAGAAAGCAAAATGGCTGTCTGATGAGGCTTTACAAATAGCTGTGGAAAGAAGGAATGCGAAAAGCAAGGGTGAAAGGGAAAGATATAAGCAGCTGAATGCAGATTTCCAGAGAATAGCCAGGAGAGATAAGAAGGCCTTCTTAAATGAACAATGCAAAGAAATTGAGGAAAACAATAGAATGGGGAAGACTAGAGATCTCTTCAAGAAAATTGGAGATATGAAAGGAACGTTTAGTGCAAAGATGGGCATGATAAAGGACAAAAAAGGCAGGGACCTAACAGAAGCAGAAGAGATTAAGAAGAGGTGGCAAGAATACACAGAAGAACTATACAAGAAAGATCTTAATGTCCCTGATGTCCACGCTGGTGTGATCACTGACCTTGAGCCAGACATCCTAGAGAGTGAAGTCAAGTGGGCCTTAGGAAGCATTGCTAACAACAAAGCTAGTGGAGATGACAGGATTCCAGCTGAGTTATTTAAAATACTAAAAGATGATGGTGTTAAAGTGCTGCACTCAATATGCCAGCAAGTTTGGAAAACGCAACAGTGGCCACGGGATTGGAAAAGGTCAGTTTACGTTCCAATTCCAAAGAAGGGCAACGCCAAAGAATGCTCAAACTATCGCACAATTGCACTCATTTCACATGCTAGCAAGGTTATGCTCAAAATCCTACAAGCTAGGCTTCAGCAATATATGAACCGAGAACTACCGGATGTACAAGCTGGGTTTCGAAGAGGCAGAGGAACTAGAGATCAAATCGCCAGCATTCGCTGGATCATGGAGAAAGCACGAGAGTTCCAGAAAAATATCTACTTCTGCTTCATTGACTATGCAAAAGCCTTTGATTGTGTGGATCACAACAAACTGTGGCAAATTCTTAAAGAGATGGGAATACCAGACCACCTTACCTGTCTCCTGAGAAATCTGTATGCGGGCCAAGAAGCAACAGTTAGAACCGGTCACGGAACAACCGATTGGTTCAAAATAGGGAAAGGTGTACGACAAGGCTGTATACTGTCACCCTGCTTATTTAACCTATATGCAGAGTACATCATGAGAAATGCCAGGCTGGAAGAATCACAAGCCGGAATTAAGATTGCAGGGAGAATCATCAACAACCTCAGATATGCGGACGATACCACCCTAATGGCAGAAAGTGAAGAAGAACTAAAGAGCCTCTTGATGAGGGTGAAAGAGGAGAGTGCAAAAGCTGGCTTGAAACTCAACATTAAAAAAACTAAGATCATGGCATCTGGACCCATCAATTCCTGGCAAATAGAAGGGGTAGAAATGGAAGCAGTAACAGACTTCATTTATTTGGGCTCCAAGATCACCACAGACGGAGACTGCAGCCATGAAATTAAAAGACGCTTGCTCCTTGGGAGGAAAGCTATGGCAAGCCTAGATAGCATATTAAAAAGCAGAGACGTCACCTTGCCGACAAAGATCCGCATAGTCAAAGCTATGGTTTTTCCAGTAGTAATGTATGGCTGTGAGAGCTGGACCATAAAAAAGGCCGAGCGCCGAAGAATTGATGCCTTTGAACTGTGGTGCTGGAGAAGACTCTTAAGAGTTCCCTGGACTGCTAGGAGGTCAAACCAGTCAATCTTAAAGGAAATCAACCCTGATTGCTCATTGGAAGGATCGATAATGAAGCTCAAGCTCAGATATTTTGGCCACCTAATGCGAAGAGAGATCTCTTTGGAGAAGACCCTGATGCTGGGAAAGATTGAAGGCAAAAGGAGAAGAGGACGGCAGAGGATGAGATGGTTAGATAGCATCACTGAAGCAATGAGCATGAAACTGAGCAAACTCAGGGAGGCAGTGAAGGACAGGAAGGCCTGGCGCAATATGGTTCATGGGGTCACGAAGAGTCGGACACGACTTAACGACTAAACAACAACAAGCCCCTTCTATTGGCCCATGTACTGCTCCTCTTGCTTGAGGGTGTGTTTTTTTCTCTTTTGCCTATTATGGGACTTCCAATATGCAAAACATAAAGTATCCCACTAGTTCAGGGCTTTTTTGCTTTTTCATGGGGAGTTGGGAAGGGAAATTGGGAATTGTGATATTTTTTATCCAGTTTGCTGCTGAAAATGAAAAGGCTCTGTGGAACTTGCAATGTAGGCTTGTCTCCTGGGATCAGTCTCTGAAGCTGTCCTGGAAAACTTTAGGGGAGAGCAGAGAATGATAATAAATGCTTATTTATACTTTTGAGAATATGTTTTTCTTGTCTACCTCTGAAAAAGGGTTCTGAAAAGTTATCTGGGAAACTATCATCTTCATAAGAAGCTATACTAGGAAGTAGAAATCAAGACACTCAAAAAACAAAGCATTTTATTCACTTATACTTCAGTGAAAGCTTTCATATGAGATAGAATCTGAAGTTACATAATGTGAGATCCATTAAATATCACTTCTTTAACCTGATGTTCTTCAGTTATCTTGGACATCAACTCCCATAACTCTCAGCCAGTATACAATATGGCATCTTGAAAACATTGGGTTGAGAAAGAGTGATCTATTAGATGATACTGTCCATCCTCCAGGTGGATCCAAACTTAGTTTCAGTTTTTTTCCCTACCAGATGGAATGAGGATATGCGCTAAAAATACACTAAACCCACATGCTGTTTAGCAAAGAATAAATTTTCATTTCACGCCACTTGATTTAACTTGATTTTGTGCAAAAGTGTAATGAAAAGCTATCTAAAAGCCACTTTGGGATTCTATTTTTTTATGATATGAAAGTCCAAGGTGTCTGTTTTGCTGTTCTCTTGCTCATCTGAATTGATGCTTGCTTTTAAGTTAGATTATGATTAGCTGCAAGTGAGCTATAATCATCCAACTATAGTATATTTTATTTCACCACCACCATCAACATATTCATCTAGATGTCAAAATATTCCTAAAGTTATAAAAAGGTGAACATTATAGCCTCACAAAATATATTATAGTAGAAAATTAGTGTGTAAAGATGATATTTCTCTCAGAAGAAAAGAAATAGCTAAAATAATGCCATTACGTAGTTGATTCAGCAATTCAGTGAAATTCCTAAGGAAGCTGCAATTAAAAAGAGTTGAAATCTCATGTTCATGTCACTAAAATGCAAGCAGATAAAATCCCTTAAGCATAGCCAAGCATAGCCAAGCATTGCCATACAATCAGCTCTTTAATTTGCTCTTGCTTGGTTATTTTTTTCTCCTTTGTAACGTAAGTAAAAAATAAATCCAAGACTGGATTTAAAAGTAAGAAGACATTGCTTTCAAGCTTTGTTGTAAGTACTACTTCAGCTAATGTCATTAATAGGGTAAATAATAACAGCAGACTGCAACAAATAGTACAGTACTTGTAACTGGGTATCATCTACCAGAATACAGGTACAACCGAGCTGCTTACCAGCATCGAACATCTGTTCTTGCTGCTACTGCACTAGCTTTAGGTTCTTCTCCCAGTATAAGGCTATGTGTGTGAACCTCTAACTCAGTCTAAGACTAGACTATGGGAAGTATATATCATCAAGTTTTGCTTAATTAAAAAGCACAAACATTTGACCATTGCGTAGATGTTTGTAACAAATAGCCACTGTCATGGCTCAAATAGAAGTGGTCCTGTCAGAAGAAGAAGAAGAAGAAGAAGAAGAAGAAGAAGAAGAAGAAGAAGAAGAAGAAGAAGAAGAAGAAGAAGAAGAAGAAGAAGAAGAAGAAGAAGAAGAAGAAGAAGAAGAAGAAGAAGAAGAAGAAGAAGAAGAAGAAGAAGAAGAAGAAGAAGAAGAAGAAGAATTATTATTATTATTATTATTATTATTATTATTATTATTATTATTATTCATTTTCTAGGCATGTTTTAGGTGCAGTCATTCAACTCTTTATTTTTCTTCCCAAAGACCTGCAATATGAACATTTGGTAACTCATTCACAAAAACTGAGCTTTTTAGGACTGACCATTAACTATGCAGTCCTTATGCATGCTTACTCAGAGGTCTCAATGTATTCACAAAATGTTTATCCCTCTCTCATAATAATAGAATCTGGAATCATCCAATGAAGCTGTGAATGGTCAAGATATTTAGAGCATATTCTAAACTGAGTTTATATATCATGTTAAAGTGTGTTTTAATTACAGTTTGTTGGATAACTACAAAATCTGTGTGTAGCATTACATTAATGGCTACATAGACAGAACACTAAACTAGAACTACTCAAACCTTATCATGGGATTAGTATGGACATGTATATTCAACTATACCGATGGCTTCTAACATGGACAGTTTTAAAAGGGGTAAAATTACCAGCACTTATTAATTATGATAATTATATATTGTCATCAATATCAGAAATCTCTTAATTCCTATGGGAAATGTTATTGAATTCAAGTTCTACTTGGGAGCATACCATACGGATTAGATTTATCAGTGTGAGAACAGAAAACTAGAGTATACAGACTGATCTGGTCCAGCACAGTTCTTCTTAACAGAGGTTACTCCAAGACAAGTGTTTTAGGATTTCAATCTTAAAACACTTTTTTCATGCTGCCATATATGAAAGCCTAAGTGTGTGCTGTTCAGCTAAAACAAGTAATCTATAGCTCGGAAACAAGGTTTTAAGAACAATGCTTCCAACAGCACTTAAATCTATGTGCTTCTCTAAGCTATTTTCTAAGACTCAGAATAGATACAGCAAAATATATATCATTATATACCCTGAACCTAGACCTTCGCTGCAAAATTAAGTAGAAAGTCATATGTAATTGGGTTTCAGTTTGGATATATGCTACCAGAATCCTATAAAAATATATCTGTTCATTTTGTGTCTCTGTTAACTTTCATGAGGAAGGTGTGGATTTCCTCTGATTCTTCACCAGTCTTTAGAATACCAATGACACACAAGAAGCAACTCCTCAAGAGACATTAAGCCCAATGGTTCATTGCAGATAGAAATCCACCATTTTCCAGTCCTTGCATTCATAAACAAGTCAAGCATGCAGTATTGTTGCTGACAAGCAAGTTTCTAATAAGACTTCTCCATGCCCATTTTTATTTCTCTTGTAAAAATTTGATGCTTTAGTTAAAAAAAAAAAAAAAACCTTGCAAAACAACCATGACTACTCTCAGCCATTTTCTACAATGCTTTATTATTTTCCTCCACATTCAGCATAACTTTGAATATGAACAGCTTTGTCCTGTCATTCCACAATAATTCGCAACATCAGCATAAAAAATAATTATCCACATCTCCCTTCTCCGATACTTAGAGACGAACTGACTTGTAAATGGAAGATCCATTCAATTATCACAACCAACACCCCTTGATTGGCTAGTGCGAAATAACAAGGCCATACACTACCATTCTTAGAATGGCTGTGTAAGGTATGAGCCATTTCATATCATCTTATATAAAAGTGCATTCCAACTCCAGCACCAGTCATATCAGCTGCAGGGTTTGTTTTGCCAGCAACAACAAAAATCCTCATTCAGTAATATGTGATTGAATACAGTTTAAGCCCTATTTCCTTCCACATGATCATATTGGTCTACCCAATAAGTTCTACTTTGTGGCAATGTTTCGACTACTTAACTAGGAGCATAAAAAATTCTCTTATATGGTGTCAGCCATTGATTTATCTAGATTACAGTTATGCACAGTGACTGGTAGCAGAATGTCCAGAATTTCAGACTGGAGTCTCTTCTAGGGCTGATCCTGATGGCCACAAGATGGCAAAAAGGTGTTTGTTAGTTCCATGTCTCTTTGCTGCCATTTACTGGTTACCAGTAGAGGTGAATATGTGTAGCTCAAGGTTGAACTGTGGAGTCCTTGGGGTTCTCTGAGCTTGGTTCTTTTCTTGCAAATGTTTCATTACCCAGCTAGGTAACATCTTCAGTGCTAAAATGGGATGGGGTTTGCTCTCTATTTATATACTGTGGCATGCTTTGCCAGTGCTGGTGGGGGTGGGGGTTTTGTTTTGCTCCTCTGGTAGTTCCTTGATTAGCATATGTTTACTGTTTGATTGTGTGCCTGGTGGTAACCTTTGTTTATCTGGGTGAAGATTGCTGGTGAGGCGATCTTCTGATCTTTTGTCTCTTTTGAATAGTATGTAGATGCTGTTTATCTCTGTGTGTCTGTTAATTGCTTCCTCGTCTGAATACCAAGCTTCCAGGAATTCTCTTGCATTTTTTGATTTAGCTTGGTCTAAAATGCTAATCAAGGAACTACCAGAGGAGCAAAACAAAACCCCCACCCCCACCAGCACTGGCAAAGCATGCCACAGTATATAAATAGAGAGCAAACCCCATCCCATTTTAGCACTGAAGATGTTACCTAGCTGGGTAATGAAATGTTTGCAAGAAAAGAACCAAGCTCAGAGAACCCCAAGGATTCCACAATTTACTGGTTATCTAGATTTCTGCAGCCCAAATCTGGGAGCCCTAGTATTTTCCAGTCCTTGCTGGAGTCTGAAACTGGGACTTTCTGGATGCTAAACAGATGCCCTATTACTAAGCTACAACCCTTTCCAGTTTTAAGGTGCTGTTTCTTTTGACTTTTGCATTTATGTTTATGTAATAGTATGGATAGTTTATGGACTTTGAAGAAGCAAGATAGGAAGAACATTCATGCTTTGGAACTTTGATGTTGGCAAAGACTCCTGAGAATACCGTAAACAGCCAAGAAAACAAACGGATGGATCAAATCAAGTCAGAGTTCTCACTCGAGGCGCAAATGACCAGGCTCAAATTATCCTCCTTTGGACACATTATGTGAAGACCTAGCTTTCTGGAAAAGGCTCTAATGCTGGGAAAGATGGAAGGAAAGAGAAGAAGATGATAACCAGCAGTAAGGTAGATGGACTCAGTTACAATGGCTATGGGTACACCATTGGAAGAGCTGAAGGACCAGGTTAAGGACAGATCATCATGGAGAAAATCTATGTAGGTGGTTGCTAAGAACTGACATCGACTTGATGGCACATAATCAGTAGCTTATAATGATTAAACAGGCTACCATGAAAATTATGTTCACACACTAAAATATAATTTATGATAAAAAGCAAAAGAAACAGAAATTTCCTTTCAACTTCACTGAAGTTAACTATGTTGAATGTCCATATATAACAGGAACATCTCAAAACTCTTAATGTGACAATTCCTTAAGGTCATTTTAGTGCAACTGCCAGAGGTAATATGAGTTCTCATTCTGAATGCAGACACACAGACTGTGCAATTAAGACTATAGCAATATAAAACAAACTGGAAAAGAGGTTTTTAATGTTGGATATTTGTCCTTATTCCATTTAAACATGCTTCTCATTCTAGGTCTTCCTAAGTCTTATTTAACATATGGACTATGGGTTTTATGGAAAGCTGGTATACACTGCTAAGCATTCTACTTACAAAGATAAGTAGATAAATAAATGTGAGGGTCATCATTTGTCAGCAATGATGATGGGATTTTTCAAGAGCTCCAAATCTCCACTGTTTAAAATTTAAAATAAAACAACCAAGCATACCATTTTAAGTAGTGGAGGCTAATAAATTTAATGGTCAGAGACAAATCCCACACAGATACGAAGCTTCTGTTTCTGAATTTCATTCAAATTCTGACAGATGAAGCTATTCACCTTGGCACACAAAAGATGATGGTGTTTCTCCTGGATGGACACGCGCCGTAATAAACACCACTTTCTGATATGCTCCAGGACGAAGATTCACTGTTGAGGAAAACAAAGAGCTATTTTAAAAAGCATGAAATCAACACTTTTATCCAGGACATTCCTTTTCCCATATTTATTTGACCTTAAAATAAGGGAGCTGAGTGTTCTGGGGGGGGGGGGGAACAGTTACTGAGTGACTTTGATTTGCATATTTTTTGCTGCCTTGTTTCTTTCTTTTCCCTATGAGAAAGATGAAGGAGAAACGAGATTTCAGACTTCTTTGAGCCAGAAGCTCTTGACTAAGACAGTTTTGTTCATCCTAAACTTTTCTTCCTAAAGAAATTCAAGGAGTTCAGAAAACTGTTGGCCCATAGAACCAAGATACAGAACTTCAGGGAGAAAATGTCTTTGGCAAGCCAGATGAGAAAGTTTGTGAGCCACAAATGGTCCATAACTAGAAATTCCCCACTATTGGTTTAGACTGTCCAACTGCTGCTAAGCAATTTCCTGTACAGTGGTACCTCTACTTACGAACTTAATCCGTTCCGTGACTCTGATCGCAAGTCGAGTTGGTCGCAAGTCGAAGTAAATTTTCCCATAAGGTTCAATGTAATTACCGTTAATTCGTTCCGGCGTCCGCGGACCACGCGTCAGGGGCGGAAAAATGGCCGCTGACCACGCAGCAGGGCGGAAAAAATGGCTGCCAACCACGTGTCAGGGACGGAAAAAATGGCCGCCGGCCACATGGAACGGGCGGAAAAATGCCCTCGGACCACATGTAATGGGCGGAAAATGGTCGTGGACCACGTGGAACGGGCGGAAAATGGCCACGGACCACGTGGCATGGGTGGAAAAATGGCCGCGGACCATGTGGCACGGGCATAAAAATGGCCGTGGACCACGTGGAACGGGCTGAAAATGGCCGCGGACCACATGGCACGGGTGGAAAAATGGCCGCGAACCACGTGGCACGGGCGGAAAAATGGCCGCGAACCATGTGGCACAGGCGGAAAATGGCTCGTAAGTCGAGGCGAATTCGTAAGTACAGGTAAATTTTTGGGGCCGGAGCTGATCGTATCTCGAAAATTTTGTAAGTAGGGGCATTTGTAAGTAGAGGTACCACTGTATATGCATGTCAGATTTCCAGGGCACCTTAGCAGAGTAACAGAGCCTAATCCTGTCTGAGGTTTGATGCACTAATCATATCTCTCATGTGCAAATGTGAGGCAGAAAAATAAATACCCCTGAACCTTACGGAGCAAAAGTGAGACAGTGTTTAATAACAATAAATAATTTGCATTACAACTTTCTTTTCACTTATTTTTTTAAATAAGTTTTCTTTCATGCTTCAGCGGGGATCATTTATGAAGGGAGACCTTTGCTAGGGAAAAAAGTTATGTGTTACTTTATATTTAGATCTAGGTTAGGGATCTCTTTTTTTAAATAGTAATTTTATTAAATATTATAATTACAACAGTAAAAACTAATACAAACTGAAAAAAAATAAAAAGAAAGAGTAGAAGGTGCAGAAAAAATGAAAAAGAGAAAGAGAAAAGAAATAAAAAATAAGAATATAGTAAAGGAAAAGAAATATATAAAGAAGTAACTTCCCATCTTCATCACAAGTATAAGCAATTTTAGTAACTTATCCCTTATCTTAAAATACAACAAATGATCTCTTCTTCCCATATCCCATCTGTTATCTATAACTAAATCCTTAAAGCATTGTCATTTCAGACCTGATATCAGCAAAAGTCCATTAAGGGTTACCAGAAATAACATGTCTATTTTAATCTTGATCAAACAAACCAACTTTACATTCCTAGCTTTTACTTCTAACAATTTTAATCTTTACTCCGTTCAGATAATGTTGTTGAACTTGATTTCTATTCATTTTTTCTTTGTTCCTTCTCACAAAATTCTTCCAAACTTTAACAAGCCCCTTTTGTAAATCCAATATAGGAAAACTGTCCCAGTCATTCTCTTGGTTTGTTATTTGTATATCCTTTTAATTATTAAAACATCAGCCAGTTTCTTTTGTATGTCCAATACAAAAACATCTTTTTCCATGT
The DNA here is from genome assembly GCF_059951505.1 of Python bivittatus. Taxonomy (NCBI): domain Eukaryota; kingdom Metazoa; phylum Chordata; class Lepidosauria; order Squamata; family Pythonidae; genus Python; species Python bivittatus. Next base: position 46,581,098 of record NW_028277098.1, on the reverse strand, counting down.
CATTCTTGTAGAAATTCACTTTCAACTTAGTCTCACTCTTGTCAGGTAGAACTTGCTCCTCTTCTATAACATCTTTTAGATACAGTCTATCTATAGAGGCAGACACTTTTAAAATTAACTTTGGGGTCCATTGTTCAAACATATCCTTCAATATGTCCAATGTTAAAATATTTTGCTTCATTCTGTAATTGTAAATTGAGTTTAAGTGTTCTTCTCTAATTGTAATCTTTAGTTCTCTCTAGTTCCCTCTAGTGTCCAATTTTTAAAATCTGCCATCAGAAAGGCTGGGAATCTTTCTGATGGCATTCAAGGATATCTGAACCAGATGACATCTGTTCATCCCATTTCCCATTCAGGCTTTTTGTAACTTTTTAAAGGAAGAATATGTCATTGGTTCCATGGAAACCAAAATTCAGTCCTTGCTTCCAACAAACCTCTATCACTAGTGAGCACACAACAGGGTATTTTTGAAAAATAGTCATGTAATTAATAACATGTTTTATCATAAGTGTAAATGTACCCAAAAATATACCAACATTCCCAAGGGCTTTAGTTGCTTTAAAAAGTTATTTTGGATTTTTAATTAGCTTATTATATAACTTCTGCACCCCTTTCCCAGTTTTCAAACTTTAAACATTTGAATAAATTTTACCCATAAAAATAGTTTTTTATAACAATCACCCCTTTTCATATAAAGGAAGCAAATACATTTTCATTGGCTTTTTCAATCTTTTATGCTACCTTTAAATGAAAAGAAGAAAAGGGTAAAGAACAACGAAAGAAATAGCATATCAAGAAATAGCATTCAGGGGAATATAAATGATATCATACATTGTCTTGTGTTTACTGTTACCGGCATATTGGGCAGGGAGGACTTTATTTTCTTTATTTACTTGAGAGGATTAGATAACAAATCCTTTCTGTTTGGGACAGTAGCTAGAAAGAAAGATAATAAATGTGATAGGTAGATGCTGGAATGTACAAGATATTTTTAAAACATGGAAGGATTGGGGGAGAAGGAAGGAGGAAAGCAAAAGATTTGTTTTGTGTCATTTCTGAGAGAAATGAAAGCTTTTGTAGAATTCATATACCTCCCCTCCACCATCACCATTCACTCTGCTAAATAAGAAATCAGTAGCAAATTGGTACTCAAACTACTCTGTCCACTGGTCTTCTGAGAAGATCAGGTTGTCCACCTGCCAAAGAGAAACTGACCCATGATTGCAGGAATGACCTTTCATTAAAAGATGGAAACAGGAAGAATCATTGCATGCTATTTTCATTTAATTTATTTTTTCTGCTAGGACATCATACAGTATGGTAGCTGAAAGATAACCCTGGAGTTTTCTATCCAGTCATATAAACAACAATAATATCATTCACATGCACAACCAACATTATACTAATTTTGCATTCATTATGTGCTATTTCATTTGCTATCTTAGAACAGGCATTCACACTGAATCTCTGCAGTGGCTTCTGTTCGCCACTGAAATGCTGGAAATTTAGCCTACTTTCTACCATTTCATATTCATTTGGCCGCCTGAAAATTAGAGGAGTCATTACAATGATCTAATTTAAGCTCTTGATGTGTATGAAGCTGACCTAATAGACAATTGATTTTCTTTCCTTTTGGTTCTGCTGACCGTGGGGAAAAATGCAAATTGGGCTTTGTATTTGCATGCTAATTTTATTGCACCCTTGTGTCTTCATAAGAAGATAAAGTTTGGGCTAATAAAAATAAAACATTTCTGGTTCTAATACAAGCAAATGTTTATGCAGGCAGGTAACAAATTGGTTTGTCATTTAGAAAAACATAGAGAATGCAATAATCATCTTTAGGCAAAACAGACTGGAGCTTTTAGCTGTCATTTGCAAAAATCACTTTAATGTAGAGCAGCATTTTCAAAACAGGGTAATAAGAAATTAGCACAACTGTTGCCTCATTCCTAACCACATACATAGTTATTAAATTCTTGTGGTTGGCCAGAAGAAAAGATTATAGGGAAACGTAATCAATTTATAGAAATATATAGACATTTGCAATTTATGGATTAGGAAGTATCTTAGAAGTGCACCATACCCACAGGAATCACCCTCATTTCAACGTTATGAAGTTACACAGAATGTATCTCACAAATCTTTGTGACAATGCCGAGTACGTAACATGTATGTGACTTCTTTGTTTCACTGTGTTTCCTTCCTTTTGTGTATTTGCATTGCCTAACATTTTCCAAGGGTATATAATGTGGTGAACTACGGTTGTGCTTTAAGTAGCTTGGGACCAGCAGCCTGAGATTTCCAGTCAAAATCAGTTGACCTGTTTTGATCCAGGAACAACAAAACAGGCACCTGTACAGCTAGGCATTGTTTTACTCCCATCCTCCCTTTAACATGGTCTATAACTCCTCTACTCCCTCTCCTGCTAAACGTCCTTGGTGCAGAGGAGGGAAATCGTGCAATTTCAGCATTAATACTTGACTGCGTTTTCAACTTAATAACCTGGAGAAGGGATGTTCTTGTCAAGCAAAAGGCCAACAATATCTTCTGCTTTCGGGGGTGTGTGTGTGTGTGTGCATGTGTGCGTGTGTGAGAGAGAGTTGTGATCAAATATAGAAATTCAAAAATGGCAAAGCAATTTTGAGTGAGAGGATTTTCTCCTCCTCCACTCTCGACTTGTTTGTTTTTAATCAGCATGAAGTCTTAGAAGCAAACATTTCTGCCTCTGTGCTTTCTGACACTGTCAAGTCCAATGGCCCTGCAAGGAGAGGGAATTAACTAGCACAAAAAGCTTCTATGTTTATGCCTTCCCGTCACAAACAGGCTTTTGCATTTAGATTATCTGGAGGGATCTGCATTTTTTTTCTTCATAAAGGTTCCCACGAAATGGAATAGGAAACCGGAATATGAGTGGCATGTTATTTGATTCCAAAAGGCAAGATTATAGTCATGCACAATTAAAAGAGCAGAAAGTAGTATTTAATGTCACCTGCCTGCATTCTCGCTGTAGCGTGAAGTTTAGCAGACAGGTCCTTCGGCTGCTCTTTTGCCTCCTTCCCTGCATTGCTATTTATAAGACAAGTATAGATAAACCTCTGTGCCCCACAGAGTGCCAATGCTAAGAATAAATGGAACATCAAATATGTCTCCTGAAAGGCACATATCGTCTTGTTAAATCTGATGAATAATCCCAGAACGCTAGAAACAATTCCCAGTATCCCACAAAGGCACCTGTACTTCAAATAATGTGTGGAATAAACATGAGAGAGGAAAAAATGCCTGGAAAGGAAGTTCAGGGTATACAGTTCAAGCATTCTCCCCCCAAAACACAATAGTTGTAAGTACTATTTTTACTGCAGTTACTCTTGCTGTTAGACAGTCAGTTGCAAAGCAGTTCTGGAAACATCAATATTTAGCAAATGTCTTGATATTTACAGTCAGTTTCACTGTTTTCTGTATGATTGTTTTCATCTTCAGCTGCTAATGTAAATGGTGTGTGTGTGTGACAGAGAGAGAGAGAGACTTGAGTTTGTTGCCTGATGAATGGCTATACATGAGTGTGAAGCGACGGATATTTGCCTCAGCAAAGAGCTGTGTGCCACACAAGCTATGCATTTCTCTCCATTGAGAAGAAGAAGAGCTGCCACCAATTGTTGATGAGACACTTCACATCTCAGCCTGCTTTGACCAAAAAATGGCAGAGGCGCTGGGCACACAGAGGAGCCTCTTCCACCTATTGCGAGTGCCAGTCAAAGCAGAAAAAGCCATTTTAAAAATGGCTACATTGCTCTTAGCAGCAAGAGGAAAATGCTGCTTTATGAAGTACATTCACAAGGATTATTCATTTGTAGAACAGAATCCTCTGCCTCCTTTTATATCTGCATTAGAGGGTGCATGATTTGGAAGAAGTTTTTTGGACCTCGTGCAAGCCCTGCACTTCTCTGCTACTCATTAAAGTCACCTGATTTTTTAGGTTTCTGTAACAGCCAGGAAAAAAAAAAGTGCCACTGCTGTAAGGAATCTACTGGTTAAAGCTAATATAACTCTTAAAGCAACAGCACCTTTTATTAGCCTCCTGCAAAAACCTGGAAAAAAAAGAAAGCAAGCAGCATTGCTCAAGGGAAGTCCAAAGCCGTCCATTCAGATCATTTTCAAAATGTGCGCAGCTAGCTAATCTGCATAACATTCATATGCAGAGGCAGTATATTACTGAATGCCAATTTCTGAGCAGCAATAGCAGGAGAGAGCAATTGCCATTAAGTCATTGTGTCATAATGGGAAACAAAACCCTGGACATGATAGATATTTGGGTTAATCCAGCTGGGCTCTTCTTCCCAGCATCTTGTGTTCCCAATAGAATGATGATGATGATGATGATGATGATGATGATGATGATGATGATTTAAACTTTATTGTGACCATGTGGGTTTTAGCAATGCAAAATCACACTTATCAACTATAAAAACATAATCAGAGGACTTGTTCAACCAGCAAAAGACAGACAGGAGCCCAGCTATATATATAATGTACTTAAAATGTAACAATCACCAGCAGATAAAGGGTAAGCCTGATGGTAAAATACAAGCCAATACAACCAGTACAGTGTTGGAACAATTCATCTCCTTGCTGGAACTGCACATCACACCACTTTGTTTATTCCCATAGGTAAATCTGAAAAGTGGGAGCCCACAGCTTTGTTGATATAATGATGATTATCTGTGTTAAGATAGAAACTCCCAGAATTCCCAGCTAGCATAGACTTTATACATATGGAATGTTCAGTCATGCTGGCTGAGAATCTGGGAAATGCAACCCAGCATATCTGAAAGGGGACAGATTGGCAAAGGTTGGGTTAACTAAATAGATGTAATAAAAATATGAAGAAAAAATGACATTTATTTTACTCAGAAATGTTTTTTTCTGCTTTAGAGTTTAGTTACCAAGTCAACTCTGGAACATATCATGGAGTCTTAATTAGAAGGTCCATATGAAAAGGACTTTAAAAATACAGATTCTGATGAACCTATTATCATGCCCAAAGATATAAGCACACAGAAGCCGAGAATGAAAATATTAAATTATATGTCTTGAAAGAAAAGAAAGCAGATTTCTACAAAGCAAATTGTATTTGTTTTTTTTTTAATGCCAGCCTAGGGAGAGTTGTTAATTAAAGTCAAAGGAAAATTTAATTGTCTATGGGAAAAATAATCTAACACAGCAAGAACTAAATTTATAAAATAAATGCATGCTGAAACCCAAAGGCCTTATTCTCAACCATCATTTATTTAAGGGATAGCATATGTTAGTAGAGAAACACTGTCAATGAGATGTTGAATACCAACCTCTGTGAAGGCAGTATTTATCTGGGCACATAGATTAGCACTGTTTGCTATTGGGGCATATAGATTAGCACTATTTGCCAGCTCTCGGCACAAAGAGATTTTTTTTTCTTCTTTAGCCACAAAGAAAAATAAGAATTTTGATACCAACTAGATTCACTGCCTGTAATTGCTGCTCCTATCTGTATTAATTCCCACTACAAAAGCATCCTCTGTATCTAGTTTGCTTGTTTATGTCCATGAACACCACTGAGGTAAAATGGTTAAAGTGCTGAGCAAGGACCTTGGAGAACAGGATACAAATGATTCTTATAGTCACAAACTCTTGGCCTAACCTATCTCCCTAGACTGTTGTGACAGTAAAATGGGAAAAGAAGTCATGTACACTATCTTGAGCCTCTGAGAGGAAGTGTAGATTCACCTGCATTTAAAAAAATAATTAATCAATGTTATTTTCTTGTGGAGGCCACACATCCTGTGACAGTTGGCTTTATGTTATTATACCATCTTCCTTGTTATGCCCATCAACTTTGATGAATAAATTGAACAGATTTGATAAGTGGGCTAAAATGCCAGTGCCTTCTACTGCCACACTATTTCCAAAAGAGAGAAAATGACAGTGAACCAATAATGGAAATAGCTCCAGTTTCAACAAAGTAGACTTCCCCTTTTCTCAACACATGCCCAGCTTCTCTTTCCAGTATGCTACATGGAAATTGGCTGTGTACCAATTCAGCTGAGTTGCATTTTATATCCAAGATGTCTGATGAGTTGTATCCTTCTCTCTCCCCCAAATATCTTCTGAATTACTGTGAGGCTCTGAGAGGATTTGAAATGTTTATAGGACTTCTGGGCAGGGAAGCCAGATTCATGAAAAGAAGTGCTGTTTTATGAATGAAAATTCACTTCCCAATCATTCATTGGGTGTAGCATATTATTTGGTCAAAAACCAAAGATCAGTTTTAGGTTCAAATTTGCATAGAGGGACATAAAATCTTGCTTCCAACCATGATATAGTTACAGGCACATTGATTTATTGCAGCTTTCTCTTTGACTTACATAATCCTTTTTTAAAATGTGTGGATCCCCATTTATGTGCCTTCTAATAAAACTATCATCCTACAGCTGTGTGGAGAGAAATGTTTCTCTTTTTCTTAATTTTGATCTCTCTTTGTAAAGCCATTCTTGTGAGCCAAAGAAATCTGCATGCTATACAATACAGCAGAAGAATATTAATGATGTCCTTGCACATGAAAAGCTTTCTTTTTTCACAGACATAACAGCCTACCTCAGATTCACTGTAGCTTTTAGCATTTATCCAGTATAATTTTTGGTATATTTTAAGAATACATTTCTTCAGATGATAATCACAAAGCAATTTACTCTTATTGGCACTGGAGCATGCACAGATCTTTGAATAGTAGTATAAAGTAGAGGTGGCAGAGAACAGGAAGAAGAGGAACAACGGTACAATTTAAAAGAGGAAAAGCAAGGCTATTATCCTAGCCTAGAGATCAGGGACATGCAGAGGGCATGCACATGCTCTGAGGACCATATCTCCAAAAATAGGCTGTCCTGCCAAGATCAGTCTGGAGGTAGTACATTCTGACTTGTTCTCCATTCCAGGGAGTGAACTGACCCCCAGCCTCTCTAGGGCAATTATCTTTGCAGTATTAACAAACAAACAAACCAAAAAACACCTATTAGGGGTATTTTCATTTTTCTGTTCTTTGTGGTCAGCATCCATCTGCTACTTTCCCTCCCTTCTGGACTGCCAACTGTTCAAAATTTCTATACAGGGATTTTGTACAGAGATTCAAAACCAAGAGTACATAAATCACCTTTACCACTCAGATCTTGTCCCAAGGTTTCAGAGAGAGGTGGAGCAGAGTGAACATTGACACAAAGAGAGAGAAGAACATTCTTTCCCCAAAGCCCAAGTCGATACTTTCCTGACCATCTATTCTGATGAGAATGATCCCAAAAGTTCAAGAAGCCAAAGCATAAATGTCTGATTTTTGCATCTTGTACTTTTTTTTTATTTTTCATGTCCAGACCTCTGGGTTGAAAGGAAAGGGAAGATTGAGAAAGTCATGGTTGGATGCAGTTGATTAGATCCTTAAAAAGAGAGAGGTGAAAAGTTTAAAGAGTAATCACCAAATGGTCATGGAAGAAGTGTGGATGATTTTTTAAGGACAGAAGGCTATGCATTTGTGTAATTAATAGTGTTTATATAAACTGCATTTAGTTAGATCTCCCTTTCTTTTATCTCATGACCTTGATATCCTTGGATTACTGATGTTGAACGGGAACAGTATGATGGGGATATATGTATGTATGCACAACACACACTACTTTGAGTGAGGAAAAATCTGTCCTGACCCAGTCCACCTATGATTTAAGCTATGGAAATCTGTCAGAGCACAGTCACACTTGAGATAATACAATGCCAAATACTTTCACCAAGAAAGATCTGAATATTGCTACTGTAATTATCAGTGTCAAGAGGACATGAAGCTATCATGCATGACTTCTTCTTAGAAGAATGCTTGAACCTTTTATTCATCTGACTAGAATGAATAAACTAAGAATCCATTAATATTCCTTGATCCTAAGGTGTATTTTTCTTGCTTACATTTTGCTATGAAAACCAGCCATCAGGATTTGTTCTCTGGATAGATGAAAGAACAAACATTTCTAACAGCTTTGATAAGGAGACAGGTTCTGTTGTTTTCCATTTAAACAATGCTGGGTCATCTTTCAAGGTCATGGAAGAAAAAAATGACCTTTGTTGGTTTGGTGCCACATGTCATAAAATGAAGCGTGTAACAAGCACCCAGAAAATATTCCACTTTCCTATTTTTGAGTTAAAAATTTAGCAGTTCAGCAGAATGTACATAGATCAATGGCTCAGGTTTACGGTGAAAATGCAAGCAAAAACTATCTAGGCATCTCTATAATAAAATATAATTAATAAAATGTTATTAAATGGGGAACTAATGTATACCAGCCTTATATTAGATACATGTAAACAGACATTATCATAACAAGGCTGAAGACTGTTTTTAAAGGATCTAAGTAAAAAAAATTATATCTGAAGAGTGTTCTTTCCTATTGAGATCTTCATTGACTTGTATAAAAATACAGCTTTTAATCTCCAATCCCCACTGGCATTTTCATATAAGCACTGGAAATGCTATTGGGCTTTAGAGATTTAATTTAATGAAGGAAAAAAAGTATTTCTATTAAAGTGTATAATTTTTTTTCCAGCACAAGATCTTTAGAGGAGTCAGAGAAACTGGATTATTTCAAGTTCTAGGGGGGGGAAAGTCTGGCTATCCTACGCTCTTTCAGAGCTGCAACTTTACGAAGGAAGCTTAACAGTGGTGGTGCCTGCAAGGTGCAGGATAAGGAACCCTTAAATCCAGACTAATTGCAAAAAATGCCAGACTTCTGAAGAAATCCAAATCCTATTCTGAAGGCTGTATTAGAGCTTTGGAATGGTTCAGTTCCTGGTATGTATCTGCATATGTGCGCATGAAAGGGTTGGAAATAGGTAAAATGAAATTGGCAAGGCAGGAACATGGCTGGCTACATATCCTGGGTAGTATAGAGAGCACCACCCCTACTGAGTATGCACCAAAGATCCCACAAAAAGAGAGAAGCTGTTGATCTTGTGTTATTTCTGATAAATATACAACTCAGCTGGGTCTACATATAGAGGAGAAAGAAGAAAGCTCCGAAGAAAATATGTGATAGCCATTACAAAAACATCAGCTTAGCCCTAAAAGGGAGAAATGAGTAAGGGAGAAACTCAAGGTTGGCCTGCCTTGACTCACTTAGGTATAAGAGAGAGGGAAAAGGAAACTCTGTCAGGCGTTTAAGATTCTCTTTCACGATAAATAAGAATTTATGTTTATGTGGTGTCTGTTTCCTGACCTTACCTTGAAGGGCTAACTGTATGACTCAACCCACAAAGAGCTCAAAAGAGATGGAAGCAAAGTCCTGATCTCTAACATTTGCATTGGAATGACATATTTGTGCCTTTGTTGTATACACAAACACAAAGAGATAAAAAAAAAAAAAAAGCCTGCTTGTTTGGGCTTTCCTTTGTTTCCTGAGCTCTAGGAAGAGCCTTGCCCTTTTCCTTTTGGAACAGCTTGGAGAACTGAAGTTGTGTAGCCATAGACACTGTTGTGAAGATATTTAGCCCTAGAAGAAGAGCAGAGTATAGGAGTGGTCTGCAAACAGAGCAGGTTAGCTCACCTTTGTATCTACTATGCCCAGGAACCATCCTCTTCTATGTCACAGGCAAAAATGCCACCTTCTACTTCTTGAATAAACCATTCCCTACTTAAAAGAGAGGTTTTAACACAACCACACAGTCAGATTTTATTTATAATTTACCTCCCACCTGATTTCACTGAAACCAGGTAGCTCATAAAAATGCTCAGGTAAAGCAACACACATTACAGCAGCATATCACAGCTTCTCAAGGTCTGACCCTACTAAACTTTAAAAGTGTGGGGCCCAACTGAACCTCAAGGGCCCAACCACACAGGATAAACAGACCCTGTTTGGAGAAGATAGTCCCATAGTTATAGCTATATAGGTTTTTAGGTCAAGACCAGCACTATATTGGAAACATACCACCCAGTGCAGCATCTGAAATATAGGTGTAGCCTTTGAAACAGCTCTCACTCATTGTATTCTGCATGAGCTGAAGTTTCTGGGTAGTCTTCAAAGTCAGACCCAAGATGAGGGCATAGCAGTAATCCTGCCTTGAGGTAATGCGGGCAGGAGTCACTCCAAAAGGGCTGCAATTACCATACTAGCTGAAGCTGACCTAAGCTTCCCTTGACCATGGCCTCCATATGCTTGAAACTTTGAATCCAGAAGAACTCTCAATTCATGGCTTGTTGCTTCATGGACAGTATCCAGAGCTAGGCTAGGGGTTACTGCCAATCTTGATGGTTTATGGACAAACAGCATCTCCAGCTTGCTAGGATGCAATTTCAACTGTTTTTGTCCCATTCAGTTCTTTACTGCCTCCAGATGTCAGGTAAGAATATTCATTGTATAACATACATGGCCTGAGGTGGAGATACATAATTGAATGTCATCAGCCTGAACTGATAAATGAACTGAGCAAACAGTTTCATATCCAATCCAAATAATATCTGTGAGCATTGGAGTTAAAGAACAACCTTATGCTGGATCTTTTCACTGTAAGCATGTGTGAATATATCAATTTCAATTTCACTCACTTTTCTCTTTTCAGTTCATTTTGGCCTGCTTCAATACCTGTTGGAAGATTTCTGTTTCCAGAGGCACACATTAGAGCTACATACATTCTTATAGCTGCATGTAAGCTCATTTTTTTCTTTCTCTGCATGTAATATTTCAGTTATCTCTCCTTTTTGCGATAAACTTTGTTGCAGTGAACTAGACTACTGCAATAGCAAATATTACAATACATGTCTCTTTTGTTCTTGAAGTTTAAAATGTTCTTCAGTAGAGCAAATGCAAATAATGTAAAGCAAAGGTCTTAAGATCTGCTTCCTCAAAGGTACCAGTACAAATTGATCATGAATAACTTTCTAATAGATAACAACAATAACAATAACAACAAGGAAGATCAAGGAAGTGCTGGAAATAATTAAGCATCAAATAACAGCTATAGCCAAGAAAATCAGCAGATACAAAGCTTGAATTGCACATTACAGGCAGAATCTCCAATTTCAGTCGAATCAGAAATGTTTCTACCAATCCATCAATGAAGAGACTGCAATGAACTTGTTAACACCTGACAAAGAAGAAACAGTGCAGTTCTGGGGGCAGCTATGGGACTGTAATGGAAGGCATGTGTGAGGAGGATACTGGAATGGAGGATCAAGGTTATCAGGAGGGAGGGGGAGCGTTCCTGGAGAGATTACAGAGCAAGCGCTTTCTCAGCCCGCAGCAGGACCGTGAGAATAGGAAGAAACTGAGACTGGCCCCTCCCTAGAGTTTCACAGGTATACCCACTAGTTGCTTTAGCATAGGTTTAGTCTGGCGAGATTTTGTCTATTAGGTGCAAGCTAATAAAGGAACTATACTGGACTGGACTGCTTCGTGGTTGTTCCTGGGCTGGGCCTGACAGGGACAACCCAAAGAAATACAACAAGAATGCACCTTGGATAAAGGAGGTGGAAAAGGGCGGGGGGGGGGAAGCTGAAATGAAAGAATTTGTAATAACAGCAGAAGTGGTAGAGAAAAGGGCAAGGAAGATCAAGAACTGGTCAGCACCAGGTGAAGATGAACTGCATGTTTTTTGGTTTAAACATCTGACTGGTCTGCACCCACTCATTGCCAAGCAGCTTAACAACATACTGCAAGGAGGTGAAATTGAAGATTGGTTGATATCTGGCAAAACCTACCTGATAATGAAAGATCCAACAAAATGGGCAGCACCAGGCAACTACAGGCCAATTACCAGCTTACCAACAATTTTCAGACTGCTAACTGGTGTGGTAGCTGATGCAATCAAACAGCACCTAGTTGAAAACAAGCTCTTTCCATCTGAGCAGGAAGGAAACCGCCCAAACAGCAGAGGGACCAAAACAAAAAAAAAATCAGCTCCTAATTGACAAGATGATTTTGGAACACTGTAAGAGAAGGAAGACCAACTTGAATGTAGCTTGGATTACTTACAAGAAGGCATTTGATTCCCTGCCACATGACTGGATAATCAAGTGCCTAGACATAACAGGAGTCAGTAGACACATTGGAAACTTTGCGCAAAGATCAATGGCACAATGGAAGACACAGTTGCTGGCCAAGAGTGATAGACTGGGAAAGGTTAATATCAAGAGAAGAATCTTTCAAGGAGACTCATTATCACCACTACTGTTTGTCATTGCATTGATTACTCTGGTAACAATACCGAACAAGTCAGGACATGGCTACCAAACATCAAAAACATCTGCCAGGTTATCCCACCTCCTTTACATAGACAATCTGAAGCTGTATGGAAAAACACCATCTGAAATGGAATTGCTATTCAACAGTGTCCAAATATACAGCCAAGGTATTGCAATGGAGTTTGGACTGGACAAATGTGCCACCCTTGCCATCAACAGGGGAAAAATAGTGAAAACTGAAGGAATCAAGATGCCCTATGGAAATAACATCAAGAGTCTAGATGAAGATCTCTAGAAATACTTGGGCATCCAAGAGACATGGCAAGGCAAAGGATTACATGGCCAGTACATAAAAAAAACCTAGCAGGCAAAGCAGATACCAACAAGACCTGGCAATGGCTAAGAGCAAAAAAGTTGAAGAAAGAAACAGAGGGGCTAATTCTGGCTGCACAAGACCAAGCCTTAAGAACAAATGCATATAAAGCCAGAATTGAGAAGACAGCAATAGATAGCAAATGCCGCCTCTGCAAAGAAACTGAAGAAACAGTGGACCACCTAGTTAGTTGCTGTAAAAAGATCACAGAGACAAATTACAAACAATGGCATTACAAAGTAGCAACAATGGTGAATAGGAATATCTGCAAGAAATACCACTTGCCTGCATGCAAGAACTGGTGGGACCACAAAACAGACAAGGTAATAGAAAATGAAGAAGCTAAAGTGCTCTGGGACTTTAGAATTCAAACAGACAAGCATCTGTCACACAACACCCCAGACTTAACAATTGTTGATAAGAAAGACAAAGTCTGGATAGTGGACATTGCAATACCTGGAGACAGCAGAACAGAAGTGAAGGAACTGGAGAAAATCATGAATTATAAAGACCTGCAAATAAAAGTAGAATGATTGTGGCAAAAGAAAATAAAGATAGTACCAATAGTAATAGGCGCAATTCCAAAACATCTGTATCACTACTTGAACACCATCGGCATTGACAAAATCACCATCAGTCAATTGCAAAAAGCAGCTTTACTTGGAACAGCTTACATTCTGCAACAATACCTTTAATATTACTAAACAACATCTGCCTATCCCAGGTCCTTGGGAAGGACTTGATAGGTGGACAAAAATGCCAGATCCAGTCTAAACATTTGGCTGACTGTGCGACCAGCCATAATAATAATAATAATAAGTTTCATTTCTGCTTGTGATATGTTGTATGTTAGTTTTTCAGGGTTTACATATCAAACCATCTTAATTCTCAAAGTAGTATTCTCTCTAATTTGTCTCATATATGAAATCTGATACCTTATGAACATATGCGCAAAGCTAAAACAGTTTGAGAACAAAGGCCCCAATGCAACATAATCAAGAATGAAGGATAGATGAAAGGTCCTGGAATTTTTTCCTAAAAAGCTGGATTACACTGAAGAAAGAGCTACACTATAAAACCTTGTATGTTCAAATCTCCTGCTAAAGGTTTGGAACAAAATGGTTAATTGCATTTCTTCCTGAAGGATTCACGTGCTTTTCTATTAACTAGATGCTTCTTAGATTTGACAGACATGTATAATAGTTAAAGGTTCCATTAACTGGATGGTTAGAGGAATTTTTCTTGGTTGTCATCCTCTACTGTTCAGTTTGCAAATCTATCAAACTGTGGAGTGTTTTTTTTTCCCTTTTTTTTCTGTTTGTTTGGTAGCTTGGAGTAAGTTGTAATGTATGAATGCATGATCAGACCTAAATATCTGAATATACTCTGTGTACCTTCTCCCTCTGATTTGAGAAATCTGAAAACCTCAGCTTTGTTTCTTGTCTTCATCTAAAATTGTGTGTCTTTTTTTACCTTTTTCTGATGCCAGTTACCTCTGTATTTTGGTGGATAAGCTGTCCTTCTTACATGCCTGTATTTGTGTATGTCTGTATTTACTGATGGTGCAGTATCAATATATTTCTGTCATAAATCAATCAATATGCAATAAACATTGCATATGTTTAATTGTCCTCTAACCCACTGTGGCCTTTCAAACAAATCAAACCAAGTAAGAAATACGTAAATAAAATAATATGTCTAAGGAATGCAAATCCAAGAGCTGTCTATATCTAAGATGTGACAGCAAAATGTGTAACTGATATGACAGATGAAAAACAGGGAATAGTCTCTTCCAAGTAATGTACATTGAAAATATTCTGCTTTTCATGGCATTCTTATATAAAGTTCAAATGTCAAAGTTACCTTTTCCCCCAAGGGACTTCATGTAGATATTTTGGGTGAAGTAATCTATTCTGCCTGTCTGTCTCCTATTAGAGAGCATCAAACATAGTCATAAAATTCCATCAGTTTCAAGCAAATCTAATTTGCTATTCCTATAATAATGATTATTTCATTTTCTCTCTGATAAATGTGGCATTATTAGATGATGATTGCTGAGGGAGATGTGCTGCTACATTAGCTAAATCAGAATAAAAACAAAAAATACAAAATATTGAGCAATGGCAATAAGAAAACAAGTGTCTTGTTTTTCAATGTTAGTAACACAAAACAGTCATGGAGAAAATCTATGTGGTCGCTAAGAGTCGACAATGACTTGATGGCGTATAATCAATCAATCAATCAATCAATCAACACAAAGCATACTGTCCTTTTTTTATACTAGGTATGGCTTTATCATTCTTCCTTTACAACTTCACTTCCAACTTCAGGAATAACTATTTTCTGATTACTTTTTATAGGAAGTGGAGAGAGGGACACATCCAGTCTTTAAATTTATGATGGAAGGAGGATTGATCCACCTTTTAAAAGCCTTGCTTAGAGAAACACTGGTGCAGAATCCAAAATGAAACACACAAAATTGCACAGTAAACACTGTAATGTAATCTAGAAAAGAAATGACTCACATAACTCAGATTATTTTGTCATTTAACCAGAACATTTCTATTGGTTGCAATGGTTTTATACAGAGAAATGGAGATCCCATCTGCTTCATTTTCTCAAAAGTGGAGAAAAAGGGCAAAGCTGTCTGTCTCCAGTCATCACCTTAAAAAGACTTCACCATCAATATGTGACATGTGAAGAACAGCATTACTGAAATACAAGGGGACAGAGAACAACTGTATAAACCACGTTACTCAAGGTAAACACTTGATATGGATAATAGTACAAAAGAATATTGCAGAACTAGACAAATGTTTGCAAGCAGTATGCACTTTTGGACATTTGATTATGTTATGAACAGCTCCCATAATAAGGCTTCCATGGTGGATATGATTACCCATAAAACACTCATTTACCAGAGAGGTACATGATAAATTTGTCCACTGATACCTTCCTAAATCCAACAGGTCTCTCTTGCCTTTTTTCTGGGCAAACGGGCACAATTCCCAACAATGCCTTTTGTATTTCTCACTGCTTCAGGATGATAGCACACCTTAACTTCAAAATAAAAACACGAGCTATGGCCACTCACAATGTCTCTATGGTCCCTATGGACTACAAGTACATTCTTGCCAATGGAATTGATGCTGGATGCCAGGATTTCACTTTTGCAGCATGCCACCTTCCCATGCTTTTATTTGGTGAATTGAAAATAATGTTTTGACAATTGAAGTAAAGCAGGACACAGATCCTGGCAGATGCCAACAGAGGGGACCATAAGACTTGAGCCTGGAACATCATCTATCCATCATTATTAATGCATTTATCTGTCTATCTATCTATCTATCTATCTATCTATCTATCTATCTATCTATCTATCTATCTATCTCTGCATGCTTTTTCCTGTTTTGTCTAGAAACAAGTCTAGAAAGTGTCCAGACTTTCCTTTCCTCTCCTCTCCTCTCGTCTCCTCTCCCTTTTTGCAAACCTGAAATAAATGGTAATGGTTTCCCTCAGCTGCTGTTTGTAACTGTCACATAAGACATCAGAATCATATATGTTCCATAAGTTGTTCACGATGTGCAAGTATTGAAGAAAAATCAAACATTTATCAAGAGTACATTGCAGCCCTCCCCTTTATAATCAAGCAGAAAAGTGATATTTTGAATGTACTCGCATGTCTAAGTGATAAGAGATAAATCTTGATAGAGTTTTGGGCAGAAGATTCCATTCAATATTGGTGCACAATCTGGGAGTTGTCTTGGACTCACAGCTTCTGCAAAAAGGGCTGGTGGCAGCTGTGGCCAAGAGGACCTTTGAACAGCTCCATCTTGTGCACCAGCTATATCTGTTCTAGATTGGGAGGCCCTTCAGACAGTCACTCATGCTCTAGTCACCTCATGATTGGATTACTGAATGTATTCTACATACAGTATGTAGAGACCCATGGAAATAACCTTGAGGGAAATATTCAGAAGCTTTTACAAAAACAAAAAGGGCAGAAGAATTCCTTGAGCCCTGGCAAGGGAAATAGTATTAGGAAGAGACTCAGGCTGCCTCCTCCCTAACTCACTGGGCTCCCACAATTCATGTGGCTCCCATCCTGATGATGTTCAGGAGGTCTTTAAAACATGGTGGTTCTCCCAGGCCTTCAGGTAGGATTATGGTGGAGCCCTATTGGAGCTTTGTTTTGTGGGATGTTATCTGGATGCTTTAGTTTCTTTTTGTGTTTTTCTGTTTTGAACTGTAAGTCACCCAGAGTCATTCTGAAGTCAGGCAGCTTTCAGATCCAATCAATCAATCAATCAATCAATCAATCAATCAATTCCAAGCTAATGGAGACTGATTTTGGTTCTGGAGCTGTGCTAGATCCAGGATCAAGTGATGTTAAAGATTTAGTGGATTCTTATGACCATCTTCTTTCTTGTTGAGTTATTCTCAAATAAGGCCAGAACATTAAGCTTCTGTCTGTCCCCTCACATCAAAATCACTCAGGGCACACAGAGACATGGAGGAGCCTAGGAGGTCTGTACCATATTCCTTTTTTAGTCATCTGACACCAGAATCCTATAAACATCTATTCAGAATATATTTTCACAAACTCAGAAAGCCAGTGGTTGAATGTCTCACTGAAAAAGCTCAGCTTTCTGTTTGGAGACTATCAGCTAGCAAAACAACAGTGACATATTAATGGCATGCTTAGAGTAAACATTTGTCCTTCACTTGCTGCTAATGTTAGCTGAAGTATTTTTTTTTTTCTGTACATTTTTTGTAGTCTGTTCTTAAAAATGCTAATGAACCGTGAAGAAGAGGATGTGGAGACCACTGAGCCATTGCACCCTCATGTTACCCATATTGCTTCATGATCTGAATATCTAAATGGCCAAGTGCTCTAATATTCAATTAATGACTTGAAGGAATGCAGGGAGAGAAAAAGCAAAGGACGGGGGGAAGGATTGCACAAGATGTTGTTTCCATGAACTGTGTTAGCCTGGATGACTCACTCTGATGAAGGTTAATGAGGATAGTTCAAATGCTAGGATGTAATTAAATAGAAATAATTAAAGTAACTGACACTGTGGTAAGCAGCAAAAATCAAACAGAAAGCAAGCCTGAATTTTGTTAATCATTTCTTATTAAGACACAGAATGTAAGGATTAGAAAATGTTTCCAGTTTTCAAAACTGTATGCAAGACTACCTAATTACTGTCTAAAAATAGATTTCATCGCACCTCCACCTCTTTGGATCTGTGTTCAAAAACTACAAAAAGTGATGGAAAATTAAAGAAAAACTTCCATGGTTCAATTATTTTAATATATTTTCCAGGAGCTATAAGATATTCAGGCCAAATAGCAGGCAGAACATTCTCAATGCTGCTACCTAGGATGATCACCTGGTCAGCCCAGAATATTTCAACTATGACTGGACTATGATTTATCAGTTTGTCTACCATGATCTTCCATTTTGAAATCATATCCAGGCTAGAAAGTGGCCATCTACCCATAGTTCTATTGGCTGGTCCACTGAAAAGCACTCTAGACCATCTGTTTGATGCCAATCTTATGAGAATAAGGTAGAATGACTAAGTAAATGAGGCAGATGCTAATTGGTGCAGCTCTTCAGAAAGTAGTTTCTTATGTTTGGTCTTCCTGGAGAACAGTATTGTTAGGTCAAAGGCCAAACATGGTTTGGGTTTAACTATCCAGAAACTTCAGGAGATTGTAGTTAAGATACATACCAAGCTCGAACCTTACAGTCTGCCTCTAAGAGGTAATTTGAGTACCATTGCGTGGCTGCCAAAAAAGAACGGCTCAGTTCAGTTATGTGCTATAAAGTGAACAAGTAACAGCTGAACTATGATAAAATAAGAAATGTTATAAAACTATCGAAAAAGAAAGAAAAGGGCTGCTTTAGCATCAACCTGGTAACAGCTGATAACAGCTATGAGATCCAAAGTTACTTCATCATTTGTTGGATCACCATTGATTATTCTAAATCTGGTCCATCCTGGGTGGCTTGTTGTATACCTATACCAACATGGGAGACATACTTTCATGTTCTCTGTAGGGAAACTCTCACTTTACCTATCGCCGAGTTATCTTCAATACTGGCCTCCAGAGATCAAACACTTAATAAACCAATTAAAATGAGGCAAAGCTCCTGGCCTTAGTTTTATTCTGGCAAAGCTAATGAAGGCGAACAGATTGATGGGCTGGCATCATTATTCTCTTATACAGACAATCCAACTCACATCCCAGATGATTGGAGTATGACTACTGTTATCTCCAGTTTCTTTTTTAAAAAGGTAGCAGAAACAATACTGTCAACTACAGATCTATAGGTCTATAGAATATAATTAACAAAATATATGCCAGATACCTGAGCTGGAAGCTTCTGCTCCCAATTTGAGCAAAAGAATATAATTAAGGATGAACAGTCAGGCTTCAGAGCAAGAAGATCTACTATAGATAGCTGAACAACATGTGGAACAAAAACTCCCAATTGTTTATTGCTCCAATGAACTTCAGGGCAGCCTTGACTCAAGAGTTCTACAATCAGCAAAGAGTTCCTTCTGCTGTTATATAACTGCATGACAACATATGCCTCAGAATACAACATAGTCAGCCTGGGCAAATCTCCAATCTGGTTTCAATAGCCAAGGGAGTCAAGTAAAGCTTCATTTTGGCGCCTTTCTTGGTTAATATTTATATAAATTCTCTGATAAAATGCCTTCAGGGGATACATTTACATGTCCTCAAATTGACAAATAAACATCTTCCTATCTTGCTTTATGTTATCATCTTGTCATTAAGCCAGATCAACCTCAGGAGGACCCTTAAAGCCCTTGTTCAACACTCCCAAGAAGAGCAGATAATTATTAAGTATCACAAGACATTTCTTCCCTGGTACACCAAGATCTAGAGATGGTATACAAGATGATCATGATATAGAACAAGTTAAATGTCTTAAAATCTCAATCTTCCAGAAGAAAAGTTGTTTATGCTAATGAAGCTTCCTCAAGAAAAGTGTTGTGGCAATAGTAAGATTCCATACAAAGCAGGCAGAAAATTTTAAGCTACTATTAGAACTTTTTGTTGTGCAATCAGTCATTCAGTAATTATATGGGATGCAATTAGGACTTTATTCCAAGTGTAAACTCCTTGAAAATGTTCAATCAAGAGTTGTTTTTTCCCCCAGATCTTCCCCCTTTCAGTTCCCAAGGTACATTTCAAATGTGGCAATCAGATTAGAGACCAGGCTGCCCCAAAATAAAACTAAAATGTTGCTAGATATCCAGATAGATAGGTTTATCTTGGCACTAACTGGGATGTTGCTGCTAAACCATTAGACAACTTTAGATCTACCCTTTGGAAGAGCATCTCAATTATATTCCTATAGTCTTTCACCTGAGTATCTATTATCTCTAGGACTAGGTAAGGCTAAAATGATCTTTTAAAAGGCTTAAAATTTAAAAAGGTTTAAAAAATATATTGACTCCCCCCCTTCAAGATTTTCAAAAAATCATTCCAAAAGCTTATCTGTATTCACTTATCCATCCTAAATATCAGTGGCGTTCACCAGAGCCTGATCAAATGTTCTACTATCAGTTCATTCAGAAGACAGGTTTCATAAAATTTCAGTCCAGAGTTTCTGCCCATGTAAATCAGTGGAGATTAAGTCAATTGAACACATTCTACTATGCTATCAATGTTACTGATTTTCAGCTTAGTTTAATTTAGTTTCTATTAACACTTTTCCAGGTTATTCAGGTGATTTTTTAATTAAGTTTCTTTTAACTGACAGCAACTCTAAGGTCACATTTTTCAGTGCCAAATTTTGTTTTTTGACAAGGACTCACCACAGGATTATAATTCCTTAGCACAATCAAGCTCTGTATGGGAACAAGAACTGTTTGGATTTCTAGAACTATCTTTATTGTTAGTAGGAAAGGTGTCAAAGCAATTCTCCCACTCAATTTATACCTAGCATAATTAAGATGGAGTTGCTCTGAGTCTCCTTCTGTTAAGCCTGTGAGGCAGTCCAGACAAGAAGCACAGTCAGGAGTACTAGCTCTATATTATAAGGTTACATTAACAGACTCTTGCAAGACTAAAATATTTCTCCCCTTCTTTCCTTTTACTCTCCAGAAATCTAGGGAATGTCCCTTCTGAAACATTTCCCACACCCACCCTCCTTCTTTGGGCTGAGATATCTTTTACACGCCGGTTGTCCAGTCTGTGGCTCTCCCTCCTGTCTCTCAAGGTCATTCCCACACACCATTACACCTTCTCACACTTCCCCTTCCCTGGACTGAGGTATCTCTTTTGCAAGTTTCCTCTTCTGCTTTCCCATGGACTGTTATGCATTCCATCACAAGCTTTGACTTAAACAAGATTTTTGAAGTGCGAGTTGAGATAGGTAAATGTAGAATGGTATTACAACCATTGTTTATTTTTATTTTATCAAATAATGCTTTGACTGTTTTCTCGTCTAAAGCCATAATAGTATTTGACTTGATGTGCATCTCTCTCTCCCTCTCTCTCTCTCTCTCTCACACACACACACACAAAGCTGTCACCATCACCAACTTCATAATGCCTACTTCCATTGAAAAAAACCTAGTCACTGTTTCTTCTTTTTCCTAAGGCCCTAAGTCTTCTGCTCTATCTTTCCTCCTCTCCAGTCTGGAAGGTGGGAATTCAGAAGCAATAATAGTGCTATAGCAGACAACCTTTACTTTATTCTGACTGGGAATTTTAAGACTGCACATGCCAGCTACTGATATTTTTTCCAACTTGCAAGACAATTAATGAAACTCTACTATGTATGTGATGACTTTTCCTAGACATTTTCCTATAGCTGGTATTTCTGTTAATATATCTCCATGCTGCAGCATTAGGTGTCAGAACCCTTTTTAAAAACTGTCTTAAAAAGTACATTACAGATTGTGAGTTAATGTTACAGTTAAATAACATATACAACTCTAAAAGGATACCATAGTACTAAAGGTCATTCCAACCTGCTGTTTGAACAGATTCTGCCTGTCCTTCTTCACATGCCAAGGAAGCTAGAGGAGGTTTTTATATATTATTGATATCTGTATTAAAACATTTTAAAAAGGTAAAGATTCCCTTGAATCAAGCTCAACCCCTGATTACTTCATAGACATGTCTATGGAATTTTCCTGGCAACAATACATTTCTTACTGGCTTTTTTCTGAGATTTTTTTGTCAATTTTCTAGTCATTTGTTTGTTTTGCTGGGCTTGTAAAGCACTTCATAAGTCTGAGCGTAATTTGGGTTAAAACATAAAAGCACATGTAAAATCAAAACATATCAACCACAGCTAATACCACACCATGAACACTGATCAATTAAGCAAAAGAAATTCCACTGTCATAGGGAACAACATCACAAGCATGAGGCCTGCTGGAATAACCATGTTTGAACGGCCTTCTTGGAAACAAGTAGGGTGGGAGATATCTGGAAGAATGCTTTTCCCCAAATGGAGAAATTAACCTGGTACTAACAAAGGTTAGTTTTTCAAATTAGCAAAATTGCCTAGGTGCTGCTAACTAGTAAGGCTATACTAAAAAAAAAAAAGGATAAACAAAGAAGATTTTTCTTCTTACAAAAAATAATGTATAAGCCTACATAATATAAAAGGGAACCAACAATAAACCAGACCCACAAAAACCAGCACCTTCTACATATATCCTTTGTTATGAGCACAAAATCATCTAGAGAATTAATCTTCAGTACCAGTGATCAGTAATTCAGGCTCTACAAAGGTGTTGGTACTACACAAACAATATATAGTTTTCTGGAAGAGCATTAAGCAAATGTTGCCAGCAGAGTTTTCTTCTCCTGCAAATGAGAGAAATCCCCCTTTTGTCTTAGTATGGCCCAACAGAGTATTTGATAAATTGACCCCATTGACAAGAGGCCAGAATATGCATAATTTATATTGTCTAGTGTCAACAGCTTCTCCATTATAATACTTTGTTTAAAATGGTTCGACTGGTGAAAACTAATCAGTACCTTTTACCTTCCACCATGGGGTCATCAGGAAGGTGGTTACAGTCTACAGATAATTTTCAGATTTGCTGACTAGACTCATGACAAAAATGGGACATTTTGCTTGATCAGACAAAGCAATAGTCATTATCCGTAGAGAGTCTGTCTCTACTTATCTTCCAGATTTTATACAACTGTGAGCATAATATTCAGAAAAGCAAATCTGTCTAAAACATCCAGGCAAGAGGCTTTGAAAATCTTTGTCCAACATCTCCTCTGCAATGAACTCTGAACAGGTTCTAAAACCAAGATTTTATTCAAGCAGGTAATATACAAATTGTTTAGTTAGGCTGATTGTATCGCATTTATTTTAATTCCATGTATCTGATTATTGTCTTCCCTTGTTTTTCCTATTTTCTTCTTTCCCAATAACCTTCCTTTTACAAAGATGGCTTTGTTGGTTTAAAAGGGGAAATTCTTTGTAAAACCTTCCTTGCATGCAAGACTGCATGACTGCCCAGCTACGCTTGAATTTTCATGAGGTTTTGTTATGTTCTAGATTTCTGGCTTTGAGGGGAAAGCCTCAAAATGACAGACACTCTAAGGCAATATTTCTCAACCTTGGCAACTTTAAGATGGATGGACTTCAACTACCAGAATTCCCCAGCCAGCATACTGGCTGGGGAATTCTGGGAGTTGAAGTCCACCCATCTTAAAATGGCCAAGATTAGAACACTGGTCTATGAATTATTTCAGCCTGATTGGTAGCCTATCCTCTTTTACTGGGGAGCTGCTTGGAAGAAGGAATCTGTCACTGTAGAGTTAAATAGCCCATTAGAACTCTTAGCTCATAAAAACAAAGGAAAAGTGGGAACTAGGGATGTACAACACAGGAATGGCTTAGGAACAACTCTGTGAATGTCCTAGAGTGGCCCCAGCCAGAGCCCTGACTTGAACCCTAGCGAACATCTCTGGAGAAACCTGAAAATGGCTGTCCACCGACGGTCCCCATACAACCTGATTGAGCTTGAGAGGATTTGCAAAGAAGAATGGCAGAAAATCCCCCAATCCAGGTGTGCAAAGCTTGTCGCATCATACCAAAAAAGACTCGAGACTGTAATTGCTGCCAAAGGTGCTTCAACAAAGTACTGAGTAAAGGGTCTGAATACTTGTGCCAATGTGATATTTCAGTTTTTTTTCTTTTTAATAAATTTACAGACATTTCTAAAATTCTGTTTTCACTTTGTCATTATGGAGTACCAAGTGTAGATTAATGAGAAAAAAAATGAATTTGCACAATTGTAGTATCAGGCTGCAACATAACAAAATTGAAAAAAGTGAAGGGGGTCGGAATACTTTCCGAATGCACTGTATGTTTTGTATGTTCCTGTCAGCCAGATAAATATTAGGATGAATACTATATAAACAAAGGAAATGGAGAGTGATATGTCTAAACCAAGTCACTTATCAAATACATTCTATCTGGGCTATCTCTACTTGGAAGGGACAACCATAGATTTTTTAAAAAATAATTTTAATATAAGTAACTTTATAACATACAAACACACACATAAAATTTAGTGCTAAGTTAAATACCAATCTAGGCACTCTTAGTTTGATAAAGATAAAGATGTCCTTAAATGAGCTTGAATCCTGGTGACTGTATTCATGGAGTTTTCCCAACAATATTGAAGAAGAGGTATGTCATTGTGGGGAGGATAAATAATGGCCTTGAAGTGGAAAAATCTGTTACCAAGGTAAGGATCTCAGACAAGAATGGCTTAAGTCCATTCCAAGAAACCAACCTGAGAAAATGCCTTGGACAGGCCCTCACTTAATTCACAGGAAGATAAAGTGATGGAAGGGGAAGCACATTCAGACTTGCAAGTTTCTGTTACTATAGCTGTTCTAATAAAAATAGTTTTAGACCTATATGGCATTGGTTTCTTAGTCCGGTCTATCCTATAGGGCTGACAGTCACTGCCTTCTTCTAGGTTAGTTAGTTAGTTTTTCAGTCAAGCCTGCCACTGATAGGGCTAACCTTAGTTAGCTTCCAGGATCAGCCTAGATCAACCATATGTTGCTACCTGCTGAGGGCTTTCAGACTGATATTGGGGTTGAAATTCAATTCTATCATAAAAACTGAAGGCAATTTTGTTGCTGGGGGTTTGGTGGGTTGGGGAAGCAAAAGTACTTTAAATGTAAGTCACAAAAGGCCCTAGAACTTTGAAATTTGCTCTCTGTGAATGGAAAGGTAAAGCTGAGAAAGGGACTCTTGACACTCCTCTAAAATAAAGTCAAAATAGTTAAAAGCTGGGTTTTAATTTCATGAGCCACACTAGCTATAAAGGGAATAATCTCAGGTTAGAAGACTCTCAAGCTGTGAAAAGACTGAAAGAAAGGGAAAATAATGTCAGGATTTTTGCCCACATCCACACAATTCTCTTTGTAAGATGACCTTTTTCTTCATAGGAAGTCTTGTGCACAGTTAAAGAGAAAAACAGCTCTTAGAGGCTCCATGTCAAAATCCATAAATCTGTGTCTTGTCTTGTGTATATCAAAGTGCCAGAGTATTGTACTCTATGTATGGATTATTTCAGATGAGGTATGATTCTACCCCCTCCCCCCAGGTTTTTTGTTCATTTGTTTTCTTTTGTTTGTAAACTATTGTTATAGTTCTCCAGACTGTGTCATATACTGTATACAACAACCTTCCTCAAACTGAACAATTAACTTCTAGAATGCCGTAAGAGTCTGACCTATAACACTTTTCTGATAAAATTCATATTAATTGTATGCTGCCAATTATCAAAATCTCCAGTTACATGGATTGTTCAGTTACACATATACAGTTACAGGTCCCAGGCTGGTTGGGAAAACTGTCATTTCCTCTTCCATTGGGAGCCACTGGGTGGAAGGAGGTAGGGAAGTGCCCAATAGCACTGACTGGTGCTACATGTTGGGCAAGGGCTTAAAGCCCAATCTATAGAACAAGATACTGATTTACCCTGGATTTCATTTGCCCTTTTGCTATCCATTCACCCACTTTGGAGGGTGAAAATTTTCTTGGTTATTTAGCATCTCATTCATTCATTCATTCATTCATTCATTCATTCATTCATTCATTCATTCATTCTTGCATAGAAAATGAGAGTAAATGGGGCTAAATAGCAAAAGAAAGGCCAACTTATTTCAGTGCATCACCTCTGAAGAAGAGTATAATAAAGACTGCCAATGCATTATAGTTATTATGTGATACACGATAGAAATACCAATAGTGCTCCCTCATGTGATATTACAATCAGAGAATATTTGAACTCCATCTAAATGAATATACCATTCAAAGAGCCTTTCCCCACTAGTGACCTGAAGTGCTCTATACTCATGCTTTAATTTGCAGAAAATGATAAAAGCATGAAATTGACTATCTTTATTGCCAATCCCTATCTTACTTCTATTTCCTCTGTTTCCAGTCCCTGCCAATCACCTGACTCACTCCGGGGTGGCAAAAACATATTTTACATACCTTGAGGTTGCCCTTGAGTAATGCTGGAATAAGGACGAAAACATTACAGCTCAGGACAACTTACATCTGTCTCAGTCATGGCAGAAAAATTACATTGCCAGAGTAGATGTGTGCTATGGTTAGGTGCAAGTGGGAAAAGGCCCATAGTCCCATTTCTTTATTAGCTTAAGGTTGGTTTGACAAATCAGAGTTCTTGCAAATAAAGTGTATATTTTCATATGTATGCATATACAGTACATAATTGCATGTACATATAGGAATATTCTTCCTACTTTATATCAATCAAGAGACATGTTAATTTCTATTTGTGTCAAGTAGGAAGAGTCTCACTTTCCCTTGTGCTTTCCTCAAATAACTGATGTTCTCTGAAGTCCCAAACCCCTGGTTACTTTTCAAAGCATGCTTGTTATTTCACTTGAGGGGAGTTCTAGGGACTCAGCTTGTCTCAGTTTTCTGCTCAGCTTGTCTCTTGTCAAAGCTACTTTTCCTGAGAAAAAGTAGGTGTCAAAGTTAGCAACATTTGTTCCTGTGGAACGTATAATTCCATCCTTCATCTGATGTGATTTAATTGGGAAAGAAACACTTGGAGAAACAGGCATTGTTTTCCTTATCAATTTTAAATCCACCTGCCAAAAGATCTGCATAACTCACTAAGAATAGAAACAGGTTTGACTTTAATTTAAAAAAAAAAAATTGTGGGCCCACAATTATTTGCTTATCTGGAGAAGACTGCTGCTCAGCAATCAAACACTCCAGACTGACTTAAAGGCAAGCAGTTGGACAAATATAGAAGTGTCATGAGATTTACTATTTTTCTTTATAACAATGTGTGAGAAAGAAACATAAAAGTAAACAGATTTATCATTCAAATTGTTTTAGAAAGTTCTACACAACTTTAATGATGTTTTTGTCTTTCATATGCGTCAAAAGAGCTTATTTTCATGGTGAAGTATAACATTTATGTCTTTGTAGCTGAAATATCCTGTTTCAGATCAAAATTCTTGACAATACTAGAAAACTGAGAATCAGCTACAGTCTCTTAGAATGTTCTACTCAGCCTGGGGGTGTGACTGATTTTCCAGGCTCAGAAATGGATCATGCCAGAATATATAGAAAGCAATTGTCTAAAGTCAAGCAATTTCCTTCACTGTGTCTCTTTCTTAAGAGCAGAGGAATATATACTGGGCTACCTTTGCAAAGGCATCAAAAGAGTTGACAGCAAAAATACGATCCATAATAAAAAGCTCCTAAATCAGCCATTCGATTTAATCACAGATAAACAAGAGAATTTATTTATAGGGTACTGTCAGGGAGACAGTAAAAGGATAAAGAGGATTAGAGGTGAGGCCACTGGGTTTTCTAGGTGATAAAAGAGAATGGAAAGACATAGTTTACTGTGTCTATAGTTTATTAGGGCAAAAGCCCTATTTTTTTATTCATATGGGAGGTGGAAACCAATGTACTCAAATCAGGTAACTGGCAGATCAGCCCATCAACTCATTCATTTCCAGTCCTAATCCAGGCCATAAGTATCTCAAGAAACAGAAAGTCCCATGGTGTCCTATGCCTGTGGCTGGGATCAGCAACCTGTAGCTCTAAAGTTGTATGCAACCATCTTCCTAATTTCATGTAATCTTCATCTTAATTTCAAAAGCCTGCTGCAAGACATCTTCTTAGTAGGCCTGTATAGATGTGCCTAATCTGTGAGAGTCTTGGAGCAAAGTTTTTATTTTCAAATCTAACATCCAGATAACTTGGTATCAGCTTTTCTTCAATATTTTTATTAACTCTAGAAAAGGGGATAATAGAAAATGGAATTGTTTAGAGCATCCTTCTGCAAAAGTGGCCCCCTGACTTATATTATATATTGTAATTATTGGAGTAGAGGGACAGAGAAAGGACCAGTTTACAAGCTGCTTACTGTCACAGCAAAGTTATGGTTGGAAAGATTATCAATATAATCAGCGTGTCTCTATTTATGGACAGCATTTAAGGATTACCTGTGACAGCTTCTTCATTCTGATGTGGCACATACCAGTTATTAACATACTGAGTAATTAAGAAATCCTAATATTTCTTGAGTAAGAGATAACTATTTCTGTACTAGCTCAGGAAAAAAAATCTGGCTATTTTTATGATAAAGATAGCTGGATATTTCTTATAAAAATATATGTATATATACATTCATACAAAAGGGAATCCTCCTTATAACAAATAACCTTTTGAGACAGCATGACATTCCCACCAATCAATGACAGTGATTTTCCTCCTTTTTCATTGTGGTACAGTCTGTATGATACCAAGAAGATTAAAGTGTTCATTGTTATTTTATAAAATTTGAGGTGCTCTAAAGATTCCCATCATGATAATATTTTCTTTTTCATTTGTTTTTGGGCAGGCTGAGCTAAGTCTCTTAAGCCTAGAACACTTTTTTATGGTTCAGAGGACTCTTCTCACAAAAGCACAAGTCACAATCTGCCTAAATGCACTTCAAGCTCTGAAGCTTTTAGAACTTCATTTCATGGCTATTCTGTAGGGAGCTCTTGTGGCTGGTTTACAGGTTTAAGTTCCCTAGTGCATCAGACTTGGCCAAATTAGTCACACTGCATTATGCTGCTTGACTGATAAGAGTCTTATTTGATGAGTTTCCAGTATCACAGAGACATCTGGAATGAATTTTAAAGTTTAGTAAATATGGATTCATTGGAAAAATTGCCTTGATGAGAATTAAATTCCTTCATTCGGTGATTCCTTCATTCCGGCACCATAGCTTCAAATCTCACTATTAAATATACTGCATATTTAATGAATCCGTATGCTCTTATTTTCTTTTTATTCTTTCCAACCCGATGGAATGTTGGAAAGACATTACGTAAAGGGACTTTGAACTCTGCCCAGCAAAAGCAGAACTGAGTTGGACCAAATTTGGTGAGGGGAGAGACACCAACAAAATAGAGTCCAGGTTCAAAACAAAGCTGGACCAGGACCAAGACTGCTGAGAAAAACAATCTCTAATGTATCCCTATGAAAGAGGCAGCCCAGAATGTTGTCAGCTAAGTCTCCCTATCCCTTCCAGTCATACCATTTTTCAAGGGTTGAAAGAATTCTATTTTTTAATTACTTTTTATTAAGGACATTTTTTACAAAGTAAAAAGAATACAAATTTAAAGAAAACAGAAAGTAAAGAGAGATAAAAGAAATGTGATAAGTAAATAGGAAGGAAATGAAAGAAAAAAGACCAAAAAAGAAAGAAAAAGGAAAAAAAAGATATGGTTTCCAATCTTCTTTATATCAGTTATAAATGCATTTATATTCCATCCTCTCTCTCTAAGGTTACATCATAGCTCCCTTCTTTCCATATTCTACCCTTTCTAATCATCAAACACATAAATCACAAGTTTATTTTTTTCCATTTTCACCAAAAATCCATAAAGGGTTTCCAGTCACTGACAAATGTAGCTGTTGCCTTTTCCCTAATCAAGCAAGTCAATTTTGCCATCTGTGCAAATTCTGTCATCTTCACCAACCTTTCCTCCATTATGGGTCCATTTCAGTCTTACCATCTTTGTGCATACTACCAGGTACAAAAACAATAAGAGTTGGAAGAATTCTAGAAGCTACGCTCTGCATGCTTGTCCTAACTTGTTATTCTTTCCAACCCATCAGAACATTGGAAAAAAATTACATAAATGGACTTGGGACTCTGTCCTTCAGCAGGATAAAACTCCAAAAACGGAACAGAACAGGATCAAATTTAGTGTTGGAGGAGAAGACAGCAAAATGCTGAATTCACAAATGGACTAGAACTGCCCAAGGGTTACAGAAAAAAAATCTAGAATAAAATTGAAAAATGCATCCCTATGAGTGCCATGAACTTTTTTTATTCTAGTCTGAAGAAAAGGATCTAGTGGATTCTCAGCCTGCAGTTCAGGAGGCAACAGGCTGTCAGAGTCTGCCTGGGTGGCTGCTGATTTGGATAGCAAGGAGAAAACCTAATTTGGGAAAGCACTAAGCTGTAAATCACAGTGCAAGCTAAAGAATGCTGAGTAGTGGAGACTGGCATGCCTGCTCAGGAGGAATGGCCATTAATTCCTCTAATTAGGAAAAGTCTGGCTAAATGAAATCATGCTCCATATTCCTTCCCTTTGTTGAAACAACTCTCCATTTATAAACCTGCATTTCTTTGTCTTCTCTTTCCTGGTTTCTTCTACAAATGGATCTTTGGGATACAAGCCCTGAACTGCATATCATAGACTTCACTGGATTGCAACAGAACTGCTTTGCTGTTGCATTCAAGCAACAGCTCTGAGCTACAGACAAGAGACTGCAGATACAGCCCCTCAAGTCCTAGCATTATTTGCTGAGTTAATTTATTTACAGGTAGCTGATAAAACTGTTGGAAATGTGCTAATGGTCTTTTGTTCCTTTGCCATTCAGCCTAGTGTAGGACAATGGGAGACCCAGTCGAGTAGGGCTCAGAACACTGCGGATTCCTCCATTCTTAACGCCCCCCTCCCCATACACATATCATTCCTTCCTGGTCATGTGATCCAGGGCAGAACTATTATTAAGAGGTTTGAAACAATTTCAGAAGCTTTGTGCTGTGCATTTTCCCTCCCTTGCTTTAGATGGGGAACTTATATAATTCCAGGAAAATAGGATGCATTTGCTGCCAGAAAAAGAATTGCAATAGCATTAAGGAAAAACAGTATGGGACCCACCATGCATTATACACGTTGCTTGTGTAATGAAACAAAAAGTGAAGGAGGGTTGTCTTACATTGGCATGAATCTGAAATCTTCTCTTTTTGATGTTTAGAAGCATTGCCAATGTTTGGCAACCACATATTTAAATCCAAAAGAGGGTTATTATGACAGACAGACACTGAATAACAGCATTATATATTAGCAAATATAATTAGAAATATATAAAAAGGTTTGAATAGCCCTCATATACTGTATAATGCTGTTTGATTAACCAAATAGATTTGAAAAAGCTGCTTTAGAGATATGCAATAAATAGATTGCCATAACCCTTGAAAAGGAACTGTTTTTAAAGCTGTTTAGTGAAGTAAACAATGCCATGTTTTTAAATTGGTGTCCCTCTGTCATAAAATTTTAAACACTGTTCATTGTTCTTTTTATAGCTAAGTATTGGAGTAACATCACTTTATATTAGTAATGTAGTGGTTAAGTCATCAGGCCAGAAACCAGGAGACCATGGGTTCTAGGGCCACCTTAGGCACAAAGCCAGCTGGGAGACCTTGGGTCAGTCATGTTTGTTCAGCCCTAGGAAGGAGATAATGGTAAGTCACTTCCAAAATCTTGCCAAGAAAACTGCAGGGACTAGTCCAGGCACTCACCAGGAGTCAATTTTGACTCAAAGGCATGCAGGCACACACGCGCATCCACCCACACCCACAGGCACACAGGCTGAGAAAGAATGACTGGCCCAAAGTCACCAGCCAACCTCCTTGCCTAAGGAAAGACTAAAACCTGGATCTCCTTACTCCTAGTCCTTAACTACTACACCACACTCCCTCCTAATCTCTGTTATGTGCTGTCTGGCTACAATTAATTCATCCTGCAAACTTTTCATCTTCCTCAGAGCTACCTCATTCTGTGCTGTGAGAAACGCCCACTTTATGTCCCACAATTTTTTGTCTACAGAAAGCTCTCTCCTGTCTTGAGCAGCTTGGAAACTTGTTTCTCCTTCACAGCAGGTTCATATACCTCCCAGTGTTTCTTAAACAATTGTTCTACATTGTTTAAGTTGGTAAATCCATCCATTTTAATGGCGCTACTTTCCCAGTTAGAAATTGGCAAGTCATGTGCCACATCTTTTCCCATTCTGCAATCCTCCCAGCAGCATCATATACTGGTTCAAAGTTTCAGAGTCTCTGTAGGATGCCAGGTAGGATGACAGAACTGCCTATAATGTCGATTGCTCTGCAGTCAAGATATTGCTACCTGCTTAGTGGCACATACAGGTTAAAAAGTTGGATGCAAATACTCTAATAGTAGATACTGGCATAGTTACTGGACATCTGTAGAATTACTGCTGATCTTTGTCTAATAGTCATACCAGAACTGAGAGTTTGCTGGCATGTTGGTGCTAATATAAGATACATTACTAATTAGCTTTACATCAGTAAAGGCAATGGCTGATTCAAGACATTTTGCCACTTCAAGGCAGAGCAACAATGTCATCCTTCCTTTCAAACTCATGGTACATAATACCAAAGGCAACCAAATTATTTTAACATCTGCAGAATAAAATTGCACACACCCTTCTCCTTGGCAGTAAAAAGATAATGGCATAACAAACACAATGCTATATTGTGATGGTATCAAAACTTTGCTGCCTGTAGCAGCTGCCTCATTCTGGCTAAAGACTGGCCCATCCCTGATGAAGGTGCCCAAGCTGTAGTAGTAGTAGTAGTAGTAGCAGCAGCAGCAGCAGCAGCAGCAGCAGCAGCAGTAGCAGCCATTATGCCTGCTGAGGCTTCCTAATCCTCTGTCTCAGTTCTTCACTCCAAAGCAGACACAGAAAAATTAGACGAGTAGTTTAATTGCAGAAAATTAGTTCTGCATTTAGTAGCATACAGGAAACATGCCCTATATACATGTCAAAGGTTCAAAACATGGACTTCTTCCTTCGGTCTTTTCAAACCATTGGATTTCAAAGTGTGCTTTTGTTTTATAACCTCTGTTTTATTCTCTGCTAAAATAATTAATTGGCCAATAAACTAACATATACTATAGCTTATCAACTAAGCTATTTGGCTGAATGACAGTCATAAATATAAAGTTTATATAAAATATAAAGTTTTTAAAAAATCAGTGAACAGGAATGTAATTTATGACTGTTTTTCATAGGATTCAAGGGGATTTTACATGCCCACCTAACATTTTCACATACTTCCTCCAGAAATATCCGCTATTTCTATCTCTGTTTTTGTGGTAACAAAGAATATGAACAGAAGGAGAGGTAGATGGACAGATTTTGATAACAATATGGTAACAGGAATGACTACATTATGATCACTGTTTTAAAACTAGGTATATACAAGATATAAACTTGTGTAGATCATGATGCAGCCTTAAGGAGGCAGAACAATCTAATAACTATTTAATTCATTAATTCAATATTAATTATTTAATTTAATATTGCTTTGCTTCACAGTTGTTTTGAAAGGGTACCTTGCTGAAGCCTTTGAGGAAGTAATCTGTCCTTTCAAAGATCTGTACAGCCTTAGTACAATAAAAGAAAAAACTTTCAGAGACAAAGGGAATCCAACGATTAGCTTTGTTTCATCTTTTAATAACATGAAGGAAGTATTAATTCATTCTTTACAAAGGATACTTCTGAAACTGGGTTATTCTACCCAGGGTGCTTGGGGATAAGTTTTGTTAATGGTATCACATCTTTAGGTTATCATATTTTAGCTGGGCAAAAAATATTGGACATAATATACATTTGCAGCAATGGGAAAAATATGTGGTCTAAAGGATTCAAATTTACTTTATGTTATAATTTGAAAGAAAATTTTTATAAAATGTTGTATCAATAGTATATGACACCCCAAAGACTATCAAAGATGTATGGGACAACTTCC
The DNA here is from genome assembly GCF_059951505.1 of Python bivittatus. NCBI lineage: Eukaryota > Metazoa > Chordata > Lepidosauria > Squamata > Pythonidae > Python > Python bivittatus. Next base: position 46,547,320 of record NW_028277098.1, on the reverse strand, counting down.
AACGTTTGTTGGAAATGTAACCAACAAGAGGGGTCATTTTACCATATGTGGTGGACATGTAAAATTGCAAAGAAATTTTGGATTCAAATACAAACCTTGATGCAGAGCATACTACAAATACAGATTCCATTTAAACCAGAACTATTCCTGTTGGGGATAATGGACTTTCAAATAGGAAATCTTATTAGAATTACTCAATACATGATTATCGCAGCAAGACTTCTTTATGCACAATTTTGGAAAACCCAGAGACTACCAACAATACAAGAATGGTTGTTAAAACTGATGAAAATGGCAGAAAATGATAAACTGACTTGCTTATTAAAAGAAAACTCAAATAACTATTACCTTAAAGAATGGAAACCATTGATGGACTATTTGCAAAATGCAGGTGGGGTGAAGCTTACATGGGGATTTGAAGATTAGATTGTAAATGTAATGGGATATGTTTTGACAAAGAATTATTCCTGCTTAATGTATTAAAAACTAGCACTTATGATAGTCTTTTTATTCCTAAGACCAGAGATAGATTCGAAGTTATCTATTTTTCATATCTTTTTTCTTTTTCTTTTACTTTATCTCACTTTTTCTTTTCCTTTTCTTTATAATTTGTATTTTCAATTTTCTTTTTCATTTCTAACTTTTACCTTTGTAACTTTAAAATTTCAATAAAATATTATTAAAACATATTTTAGCCAAATATATGCTAAGTAGACCAAATCAAAGTAGACTAAAGCAGAAAAAAGTTATTGCATTCAAGAACTTTCACATGCACTTCAGAAAGATGGACTAATCTGTCCTTTTCTCACATATTTCACTTTTCCAGTCTTAACATCATTTCAGCCTGCTACCACATCAGATTGCATATTTTAATGCATGCATTTTCATATGTATTTCTTCTAATATATATTGTTTGGGTATCAATTTGCCTAATACACATATTTTTGCAAGTACTTCCCATAATATAATGCCTTTTTGTAATTATTTTAAGAAATATATAATTTTTATTAATCTTTTCAAGTAATCTGTGCACTGCAAAATTCATAGAAATAATATTGAATACTAAAAGATATTTCAGTTCATGTCTAGGTACTAGAAATACAAATGAAATTGACATTACATGTAAAATAGATTTATCACAGTCTGCTTATAACATGCACAGGTTGGTTTCTGACAATACTCTATGTCACTTTTTCAATACTGGAGTACGGAATGAGTCAATAATTCGTAAAATGTACACAATCTCCTACTGAAGGATTGTAACTTTAGAAATCAGTGGACGTGGGATTTCCCTGTGGTTATGTCAAGCTAAACCTGGGATCCTAAACAGAGAAGAAGGAGAAAACAGACAAAACTAATAGCAGATTGAACTATTCCACCTCACTCTTCTCATAATTATCATGCAATGAGGGGAAACCCTTTTATTTATGAATATTGGGGATAAGATCATCTACCCTGTTAGATAACAATGGCTCAATACTTACCGAATCTTCGTGTTCTAGCAAAAGAGGCAGAGCATTTTTGTGACCTTTGTTGAATTTTAGAATAGATCACAGCCCTTTGTAGCTGTAAAATCATAGAAAAGAAGGTTTGGAAGAGATTTGGGAAATCACCTAGTCCAACCTGCTGCCCAGTGCAGCATTCCGAGTAACTTCATCTAGTCTCTAGTTAAATACCTGCAGTGGATGAGAATCCCCCATCTCTTGAGGCAGCCTGTTCCATTACTGAACAGCTTGCATTAGTAAGAAATCTTTCCTGAAGTCCAACTAATACTACCTTGTAATTTAAATCTATTGTTTCATGTTGTGTCTTCTGAGCAAATCTGCCTTTACTAACATTCTGATGATGTCGCTATGACAGCACACAGGGCAGAATAAACAATTTATCTGTAACTTATTCAGAGCATATACTTTATATTAAGGAAGCAAGCTTCGAACCATCATAACCACAATTTTCATCCAGTCTCCCACCTCCCCTTTTTGGGGAAGGTGGTTGAGAAAGTGGTGGCTTCACAGCTCCAAAGGGTCCTGGAGGAAACGGATTATCTGGACCCTTTCCAGTCAGGTTTCAGGCCTGGTTATGGAATGGAAACGGCATTGGTCGCACTTATGGATGATCTCTGGTGGGAGCAGGATGGTGGAAGTGCGACCATCCTTGCTCTCCTTGATCTCTCAGTGGCATTCAATACTGTCGACCAAAGTATTCTGTTGGGATGGGTCAGGGAATTGGGGGTGGGCGGCACAGTCTTGTGCTGGTTCACCTCCTTTCTTCAGGGCCGATCCCAATTGGTGTTGATAGGGAGTGAGAGGTCCCACCCTCAGCCCCTCCTGTGTGGGGTGCCGCAGGGTTCGGTTCTCTCCCCACTCCTTTTCAACATCTACATGAAGCTGCTGGGTGAGATCATCCGTCACCATGGGATGAGGTATCATCAGTACGCTGATGATATGCAATTATACATCTCCATCCCTGGTGAAGTAAGTGATGCCCTTTCTCAGTGCCTGGAGGCTGTAAGGGTCTGGATGGGGAGCAACAGGCTTCAGCTGAACCCTGGTAAGACGGAGTGGCTGTGGGTTAATGGCTCCCCTTATCCGGGACTTTGTCATCTTTGGTGCTCGATGGAGTGGCACTACCCCAGACAGACCCAGTGCATAATCTGGGCGACCTCCTAGACTCACAGCTCCTGCTTGAAGAGCAGGTGGTAGCCGTGGCAAGGAGGGCCTTTGCACAACTTCGGGTTGTGCATCAGTTACGCCCTTTCCTGGATCAGGAAGCCCTTCGAAGAGTCACTCACACCCTTGTTATCTCCCAGATAGACTATTGCAATGCGCTCTACATGGGGCTATCCTTGAAGAGTATCTGGAAGCTACAGCTGGTCCAGAATGTGTCCGCACGGGCTATTTTTGGAGCCCCGAGAAGGGCCCATGTAACACCATTGCTCTGTGAGCTGCATTGGGTACCAGTTTGCTTCCGGGTCCAATTCAAAGTGTTGGTTATTACCTTTAAAGCCCTACATGGCATGGAACCAGGTTACCTAAGGGACCGCCTCTCCCCTATGACTTCAACCTGTCCCACCCGGTCACACAGAGAGGGCATGCTTCGGACCCCTTTAGTAAAAGAACTCCGTCTAGCAGGGTTCAGAAGGCAGGCCTTCTCTGCAGTAGCCCCCGCTCTTTGGAACATTCTGCCCCCAGAGGTGTAATTGGCCCCCTCACTCCTGGCCTTCCGAAGGACCTTGAAGACCTTGTTCTGCCACTTGGCCTGGGGTAGGGAGGGAACATTGCAAGCAGGGAGATGGCTAGCCCCATAGTGGCTGGCTGTCCCCACCCTGATTTTCCATCTTCTGGGATTTTGTTTCTAGTATTGTTTTAATTGTAAATGGTACATATTTTATATATATTTATAGTTTTAATCTCTTTGTAACCCACCCAGAGTCCCCTATTGTAGGGGAGATGGGCAGGAGAGAAATCCAATAAATAAAATAAATAAAATAAAATAAATATGGGAATTGGGGAAAATGGAAACATCTATGTTGGCTGAGAACACAAGCAAGCAGTTTGGTCTATGGTGAAGGCACCAGGCTAGAAAGCAGGAGACAGTGAGTTCTACTCCTGCCCTAGGCACGAAAGTCAGCTGGGTGACTTTGGGCCAGTCACTCTCTTTCAGCCCAACTTGCCCCACAGGGTTGTTGTTCTGGGGAAAAGAGGAGGATGAAGGAGTATTAGGCATGTTTGCCACCTTGAATTATTTATAAAAATAATAAAGGTGGGATGAAAAAAATGTGAAAAGGAAAAAAATGTGAAAAGAAAGCAAGAGGAAAAAGTTGAAGATAAGTTCAAAAATGATCCGTCTTCAATAGTTCAGCACATTTCTGTGGCTACCTAAGAAGACTCCAATCATGGGAAAAAAATGCATTTGGTCAGTTCATCCAACTTGGAAATAATGGCAGTGATGTAGGTATTTAAGATGTTTCCACCAAACATTTCCCTGTATTCATTTCTTCTTACATTAGTTTCTCATACCCTTTTTCTGTTTCCATCATCATGTTGTATTTTCACAGGTGATCAAATTGAGATTAATTTCAAAGTACCTAACTGGGTTGGTGCATGATCTAGTTATAGTAGGCAATAAAAAGAAATCTTCAGGGGAAAAATAAGGGATACAATTATTCCTGGTGGTATCTCAAAACAGTGTTTGTTTAAACAAAAGCAGTGGTGAATTTTTAATTGGAAGAACTCCACTGGCTCCTCTTGTCATTGCAATTCAGCAAAAAAAGCAATTTCTCTTGAAACATCCCAAAAAATTTAAATCACTTTAAGAAATCCAAGAAGAACAGAACTGCAATAATTAAATTTGTTATTCATTGTTTACTTTACATTCTGCCTCTGCTTAATATATATTTGGCACTGCTTACCTAATGAGAAAGAGTTCAGCTTTCTCAGCATAATTCAAGGCCTGTTTAAAAACTAGTCAACTGAGTGCTTATTAAAAGACTAATTCTCAACATCTCATGCACGAAAAGGCGAGTGTTTGCCATTGTCAGGGAGTAGGGATATTATTCATGTTTACAGCCTCTGTGTGGTTGATTTTTAAAAAACAAATAGCCGATGCAAGAGGAAGAGCCTGTCTGGGACTATAGTGTTGAAGAGAAGGTTTTAACTCTTTGAGCTTTTCATGTCGAGATTTGAATCAAGCTTATATCCCAACAACTTCCGTTCACATCAGCAGCTTTCTTCCCTTATGCAGCACAGGAGAGGTCATTTCTGATTGGAAACCTGGAAAAAGCTTTCTATACTCTTTCTTCTGGTCCACAGTCCCAGTTCAACTTCTTCCTCGGTGCTATTTGTGGAAAACTCAGACATGTATTAACACCAGATGCAAAATACATGAGCAAAGGACAGGGCTGTGTATCGAGGGGGAAAAAACAGAGTTTTACTTTAATTGCTCTGTTTTTGAATGTATTAACATCCTTGCTAAACAAGGAATTCAGATTAGTATGACAGTGCCTTTTTAACTTTTAAATTAACACATGTTTGCTGGCTTAGCATGGGGCTAGCTATAGCTTCCTTCTTTCCTTCTTTCCTTCTTTCCTTCTTTCCTTTCCTTTCCTTTCCTTTCCTTTCCTTTCCTTTCCTTTCCTTTCCTTTCCTTTCCTTTCCTTTCCTTTCCTTTCCTTTCCTTTCCTTTCCTTTCCTTTCCTTTCCTTTCCTTTCCTTTCCTTCTTTTTTTTTTAGAGTGCAAAATATGGTGATCATGTTTGTAGTGACAATTGTGGAAACAGAGCTCTCTCCTTTCTAGAGGTTCTGTGCAGGGCTACTGATGAAAAGCAATCACAAATCAGAAATTTTAAATAGCTTCCCTGAGTATATGAGGGGGAAGCCTCTCTCTCAGTGATCTGGTGCAAAATCATCTGTTTTCTCTTGCTACTACTAGCTACTAGAAATCAGGGTTCCTGAGCAAAATTTCCTAGGAGGAAATTAGAAATCATGAAACCAAATCAATTTCTGTGCCAATTGATATGATCTGCTAACTAGGGGTGGGGGAGTAGCAGATATGTTTTTCACCAGCTGGCTGATTAGTTGGATGATCGGAAAAAGGGAAAGGCGCTTGGTAAGCTGTGTTACGTCATGCCAAAGGCCACCTATAATTTGTACTGTAGACCATTAGTTGCCCTCGCCATCCTCCCATGTCCTAGTTACCTGAAAAATAAGTCAGTGGAAAGCAAGAATACCTACTTCTAGAGGTAATGTGTGTGTGTGTTTGCTCCAATGCACAATCTGACAAACGATTTTAAAAGAAGGAGCTTGGATGTATAACACTGTGCAGCTAGGAAGAAATGAATGTAGATTACAGCAGTGATAAAAACACATTCTGCCAGTTCAATTGATTTTTTTTAAAAAAAATCTTTTTCAAAAGTGTAGTATTGATATATTTCTCCTTATGGGAGACACAGACTGTTATTAATGATGTCAAGATTAAAAGCAGTCTTTTGAAGGGCAAATAAGGGTTATGATGTCTAGGTATACTTTTCTATATTTGCAAGGCACAGTAAGTATATCATTGGGAGAAAATAACCCTTCTTAAAGACTATTTTCCCTTCATTTAAGCCAATAGAAAACAAAGAAAAATGTAAAAATCAATTAAAAAATTATCCTTATAAAGGCTTGTTGAGCACATATAAACTCAGGATTATAAAACAAGGAATGTATGGAAAATTCTGGAAATAGTTTTCAGGAATATATATTTTTATTCCAGAAAATAAAGTAATTTTGGCTGGGGATTCTGGAGCTGAAACCTATCACATCTGGAGAACATTAGATTGGGGAAAATTGTTCCGTCTAATTATATATTCTCAAACTGCTTAGCGAGTGCATGTGAAGTACCCTAATGAATTATCTGCTCCAGACACAAGAACATATCAATCAGATTTCTTCAAAGTATAACAGCTTTCATGTTGATTTAAACATATAGAGGGTTTCATGGACATATTTGAATGCATATATTAGTCTTGTCAGACAAAGGGATGTCCGCATACCCAGAATTGGTTTGGAATTGGGGAAGCTGTATAAGTAAAAATGAATAATAAAGGGGTATTCTATGTCAAAACAGTGGGGGATATTTTGTGCATCTATAAGCAGTATATTAACCTTCAGAGTGAGAATGTCACATGAACATGTTTCTTAATTTCATCTGCATAGCAAGATTTAATGTTTTATTTTCAAGATACATCCAAGTGAAAAAGTACGAACATTTTAAAAAATTGAAATGGGTTTTTAAGTTCAAGTGTAGCCTTGCTGGCCTTATGTTGCACAATCAGCACTCCCCTTCTTTCCTTACTTCTTATTTTCCCATACTTATAATACGTTGCAATGACCTTGCCATCATCTAAGGGGACATATTTTCACACACTTTAGCTACAGTGCTCTTGAACAAATTCCCCAAAGTTTATACTCAAGTGGATTTTTCTCCATCATCTGACATGTAGTTCTCTTTCTTTCATTCCCTATATTTTATTTATCAATCATTTACTGCAGCCAACCACTACAAGTAAAATATCATTCTTCATGTTTGACTTGTTTCATGTAGCTTGTAGGGTACTGATGCAAGTGCATTACTTTACTATGTGCGTTAAAGAGAAAGAAATAACTAGAGGGAGAAGAGATGTCTTCAAAATCTTCATCAAGACCATACACGCAGAACTGCTAAAGTGAATTTGGTTTCAGTGAATTTTGTTTTTGTAAATGAATTTGGTAAATGAGCAATAACAGAATGAAAAACTTATAAGAGTCTTCATTTGAAAAGGTAAGGTGTTTAACTTAGAAGTAAAGCCTACTGAGTTCACACAGGTTGCTCCAAAGAAAGTTGGTTTGGAATTTACAACTGCAATTTAATCTCTTTGAGACCCTAATGCAATTTCACCTACAAAGACTGTAATCAACTCCCTGAATCCTGAGTGGGCTTATTTGATATGATTTTTTTTAAATCTAAGAAGGCATTATTATAGGCAAGCAGTTAATATTGCCAATAACATGTGCTGAACATATGTACTTATTTCAGCTTATTTATCGAATAGGCTTTTTCTCTAAAAGAAATGTGGGCCGATGTATATACAGTTATTTTATTTTATAGGAGCAAATTAAGATGAATTATTAGGGCATGGTTGAGGTGTCAGATGATTTCATCTTATCCTCCGTTGGCATTGCTTCCAAAACAACAATGTGTAACAATGTATTTGACAATAACATTTGTCAACAGCTATAATCAGAATTTAAAGTACTGCTGCAATTAAAAATATAGGACCTATGTGTTTTCTTCTTACAGTGTACTTTCTTGAAAGTATCATTTCCTATACTTTACCATCATGAATGGGATAGAGGAAGTGGGAAACTTTTGAACTGCATATATTACTGATGTACTGAGGAAATACATGCAGGTTATGGTATGTTCTTAAGTGGGAAATGTTAAACTAATAAAATTATTTTATAATAATGAAGAATTTTGAATAATATGTTTTCACTGCATTACCTTCAAATTGAAAAAGACAGTCACCATTTCCATAACTCTTCTCCATGCCACGAATGCAAAAACCAAAACATCATTCTCCCCGTTCAGGCATTATGCTTGAATACAGCCTAGAAAATGCGTAGGAGGAATCAGGCCCCACGTACTGAGCCAGCACTCATTATCCCTTCTCTGGTTGAGTAGGGAAGTTTGCAGGGAGTTTCTATTCACATTCACATTCACTTGAACCATCTGCATATAAATGCATTATGAGTTATGCAACCTATTGACTCATATTTAGCCTTATCTGTATTGATGGTCATAATGGCCGTCAAAGCATAGAAGGCATTTCTTGTCACTGTCCCATAAGTAGGATTTTTATTGGTGTCATTTTACTCTTGCACGCACATATATCTCACACAAGACATACACATCTGTCTCATTCAGGATCCTCCTGCACTATAAGGCTTTTCCAATATAGTTGCAGTTTCCTAAGCTGATGTATCTATGAATAATTTCAATCTTTTTTTTCAGCTGTGTTTGGAATGGACCTTTTAGATCATCAAGTTCAACCCGCTGTTCAGTACAGAAATCCAAATTAAAGCTTCACAGGAGATAAGGTTAGTCTGGCAAGAGTTGTTCTCAACAAATTCACACTGACTTCTTCTAACTACTGGATTGTTTTCATGATCTCATTTTGACATGCTATAGAATTTCTTGGGAACTGATGTCATAATATTGGTCTACAGTTCCCATCCTCCTCCTTTTCACCTTTCCAAAGATAGGGATAATATTGGCTATCCTCCAGTCATCTGATATTTATTTATTTATTAAATAAATGTATATGGCTACCCCTCTACCAAAAGGAACACTGGGCAGTGTACAAGAATAAAAATACAAAATTGCACACCAACTCTGACTGGGGGAGTGTAATCCCAGCCAGAGTTAAAATGGCAAATACTAAATGCAGGGGTCCTAAAATCCACAGCCACTTGGTCTTGTCAGGGTTGAACCAAAGCCAGTTCTTCCCCATCCAGGGCCATCCAGTGCCTAGGCACTGGAAAAGCACCTCCGCAGTATCACTTGAATGGCATGGAATGGAGATGTACATACTGACGATACTTAACCCCATGCCAACAGATGACCTCACCCAGCATTTTTTCATGTAGATATTAAATTGGATTGGGGAGAGAATAGAACGTGGTGGCAGAGGCCTAGAGCTAAATCTCTCTTCCCTCCCCAACATCAACTGGCTTTGTAGGAAGGAAGAGAACTACTGAACAATTATACCCCCCACTCCCAATCCTCACACAGTCCAGAAGAATACCATGATCAATGGTATCAAAAGCCAGATCAAGTAGGGCCAGAGTGGATATCCTACCCCCATCCTAAGCCTGCTAAAGGTCATACACAAGTGATAAATGCCATCTTGGTACTATATCCTGGCCTGAAACCTGACTGTTATCTGGGTCCAGATAATCTGCTTCCTCCAGAGCCCTTTGAAGCTGTAAGTCTTCAAAGCTGTAGGCCTTTTCAACAACCTTCCACAAAAAGGGAAGGTTGGAGATTGGATAAAAATTGTCTAGCATTGCTGGGCCCATTGGTGATCTCTTGATGAGGGAGCACACAACTACCTTCTTCAAGGCATGCAGAATCAGCAAAGAAGCATTTACCACCAACTGGACCCAGCAACCTTCACCTCCCAAGAGGCCTTGATCAGCCAGGAGGGTCATGGAACTAACACACAGGTGGCAAAACTCAACAACCCAAGGACCCTGTTCACTTCCACTTTCACTAGATCTCAAAGATAGTGCATAAAGGTTCAGCCAAATTAACAGTAACCTCCTTCACACCTTAGAGGATGTACTCCAACTGGCCCTGAAAATGTAAACTCATTCAAAGGAAATAAGTATTTTCTGACCATACTGCTATTCTCAACCTTCAGTCCTGCCCCTTTCTCCTGCTTTTGACTGTTGGCTGATGGAATACATATCCTTTTGTTGGAGAAGACTGAAGCAAAATAGGAGCTGTGTAGCTCTGACTTTTGTTGTTTAGACTTTGTCATCTTCACTGAACAGGAGGTATATTGATTCATTTATCTTCCTTTTGTTTTAACATATCTGAAGAAGCCCTCTTTGTAAGGCTTATTCAGATCTTCACTAAGCTTTTTTTCTGGACCAGTCTTATGATAAGACAGCTAAATCTGAGTGACATGAAAGAACAGTAAATTGTTTTCTTCAATCCCTCCAATATTGTTTGAAGCTAAGCTCTGATCGTCTTCTGCTAAACTTAAAACACTAAGAACATGAAGACATCATCATACACCCATCAGTGCTCCCTGCAGCCAACTAATAAGGCAGCACAAAAATAGCAGCATTCAGTTAGCATTCCATACCCTGAATTACTGCCTCTTTCTCCACTCCATACAAAATGGAATTAATGCAAATTTCTAACATTTTTAAATCCATACTTTCAATACAGGGTTTGTTCACTTGTCTATTTTCCAGAACATCCAAGCAATTACTAAAGGGAGAGCTACACAACTGTGAAGCAATCTTTCCTCCATCGCATTCTGCAGCCCCTGCAATTAATGATGTTGAAAGATATCATATTTGCATATTCTGCTCCTTAGACTTTGAAAATGTCAGATGTGCTCTCAAGCACAGATCTGGGACATAGACCTTCAATCTAATCTAAGCTTAGTTTCTAGTCCTATAATTCAGGAATGTGGCAGATTGAAGTGCTTGGCCGAAAGTTGGGTCTGGCATGGTCATGACTTTTTTTAGGAAAGGCAGATGACTCACCACAAGCATGTAGGCAAAAAGGGGGAAATGCTGGAAAGCACCTGTACAATGGCATGTATATGTCCTGAATATAGAATATAAAAAGAGGCAGGAAAAGCAGAGAAAGGGGAGAGGGTTGTATTGCAGGTGCCACAGGACATGCTGCTGGAGAGGACCTCACTTGGGAAACATGGAGTAAAGTGGAGCCTGCAAGTCCAGAGATTCTGACTCTGAAACAAGGAGAGACACCATGAAGAAAATCCTGGAGCCTCTTGTGAACACATGGAGAACCCAGGAGAACAGACTGTGTCATGTTTAAGGCATTTCAGATACTGGACAGTGGAATTGTGTGATTAAAGGCTTTGTTTGGCATCAAGACAGCCAGGAGAGCTCACAGGCATTCCATTATCAGCCATTGAGATAAGGAGGGAAAAAAGAAGCTGAAATACAGTGAGGGAAAGAGAACTGAGAGGTTGAAAATTAAGGAATACAAGTAGTCCTTGCATACCAACTGCCTTGTTCAGTAATCGTTCAAAGTTATGATGGTGCTTAAAAAAGTAACTTTATGACTAATGCCCACATTTATGACCTTCACAGTGTCCCTCAGTCACGTGATCACCATTACAGTCAGTATGCATTGTCCTGTGCCTAACCTGTTGTTTTTCTCCTCCCCTGCAAAGCGGAGAGATTGGATAGGAAGGGATTATAAGAGAGTAAGCAGGCACACAATGGGGAATACATTGGTCTGTTTACATAACATACTTGTGGCTCCCACCCCCGAGCATGCTCAAGGCTGCTGGCAGCACCGCATTCCTTTTGATGTGTATTCCTCATTGTGTGCCTGCTTACTCTCTTGTAATCTCTTCCTCTCCAGTGAATATAAATACAAACATTAATTCCCTTCTTGCTAATTATCTCAGCACCAGGGTGAGCATTCCAAAGAGCCGGAGAGTGGGGAAAAGGAAAGCAGAGTTGCAGTCACATGATTTCCCACTTAGCGACTGCTTTCTGGTCCTAAATGTGGTCACTAAATGAGAAACACACACACACATACACACACATACTAAGTTTTTTAAATTATATTTTCTCTTCTATCTATTGGCTCATGCTATTGTATTAGTATGGATACTTTAGTGGTTAGAATAAACTCCTTCATTTGTTTAAATGCTGTCCATGTGCATATCTGTACCAGCTCCTATCCTGACCCACCCGCTAACAGGGAGTTCTTCCAAAAGGGTTTGTGCCAGCCTCCTATTTATCATCTATTACAATATCAACATTTTGTAGGGCTTTTACCTTAGCCAGGCTAGATGCACCAGTCCTCTGTGGACACTATAAGAATACTCCAGTGCACCAGTGCCTATGCCCATGTGGGGATGGCTCGTAACAGTCTTTGTGCCACATGCTCCTCTGTTGTTCCCTTTACAGGTGACTCTCACTCAGTCCATCCTGAAGACCTTTCTGGGTAGAGAGCACAACTTTTGTTTGTCGTTCCTCTTATCTGATAAGAACCCAAGTATATTCTCTCAGGTTGCCAGTTTTGTGCCTTTGTATTTGCTATTTGTTTTACTTGTAATTGAAGATTCTGATTTACTTACTGGTATTTTATGTTATTTTATGCTATTATTGTTGCACTTTTATCCCTGTACTTTTATATTCTATATTTCATTCTTATTTCTTGGTATATATCTTATATCTATACAAACTTGTCAATTGATGCATATGTATATTTATATTCATTTATTTTTAGGTTTTATGTTGTTTTCTGGCCTTATTGCTATAATAAAGTGATTTGATTTGATAGAATATTTGCAGCCAGGTTCTTTTCTCTGTAGCTGTAATTATGGTTACATATTGCTGTGGTGGCTGGAATGGAGGACTGGAGGATTAGATTCAGAACAAGAAGGATGTTGAAGTGGGGGTGGGGGGCAGTAATGATTACCTTGAGTCCAGGAGCCAGGAGGTAGTTGAGGCAAGAATTCCTGCCAATGAAAATAGATCTGCCCAGAAGGTCCAAAAAACCCAAACTTTGCTTAGCTTTAAAATAAAAATAGTTCTCAAAGCCAGCCAGTGTTGTGCAAGAATATAATTCAGAACTGATTCAAAGTGACACAAAGCCCAAAGAAAATATTTTGGCTGGTCTTGGGTCTTCTGCAATTTGATTTGAGGAGGTTATCATTAGTTTCTCTGCCTCAAGCAGCAAAGTATCTTGGGCATTTTACAGCATGGCTGACAGCACTGGCACATTAGTTCCATTAACTTAAAAATGGTATTAAGAGAGATTTAAACATGGCTAAATCAGCTTAAATCTAGGTACTTTAACTCTACTGGATTATATACCACTGATAGAAGCTTAATGAGATCGTAAGTCAAATTCCCTCTAGACCACTATTGGTCACTGGCATGAACAATCCAGATCTTTGTAAGCTCTCCATAAATGAATATCTAATTAAGTTATGTGCTTTAACAAGTATGATAACTGCTAAGAATCCATTTCCCATTTTCATTTGATTTAGTTCAAGAGCTTAATGTGTACAAAATAAGTCATGAACTGCTGCCAAAACTGGATGCTAACTGAATGTACAATAAATTCAGTGATGACAATTGCTGTCCAAACTGGTAAACAAGGCTGTAACAAAGTAGTCCATTTTTAAAAGTACCCACATTAAAATGTCCATTATAGATATCCCATTACAAGAGGCCAAATGCTTGATACAAGAAGAACAGGAGTATTTCAGATTGTTTTGAATCTGGGTTTTGCATTCAGGTTATAAACATTTTATATAAAATATAACAAGCTAAACAAATATATAGTAACTTTAATGACTTGCACTATAGCATGCATTAGACCCAGAAAAGCAATATACAAAGCTATAACAATAAAACAAAAATTGCCTAGAAGAGTAGAATAAAGTGAATACATAGATAAGAGTCAGGGTCTTGTGGCATATTAGAAACAAATACTTCAGTTACTCTGTTAATCAGTTGGCTTCCCTAACTAAGAGCATGAAAGTAAGATGGTAGTCATGAAAGGTTATGCTCTAATGAATTTGCTAGATTATCAAGTACTTGCAGTTTTTGTTAATTTATCCTGTGTTAATTCTACATTATTTCTTCCATTTTATTCAATAACCAAGTGGCAAGCAATATTAAAGTCACATCTGCTCCAAACTTCTCATTTGCTAAATAGAAAATGTGTTAGAAATACAGAGAGATTTGCAGTGTGAAGAATTGCATATGTTTTTGCAATAATCTCAAGATCTCATCTCTCTGGATGCTTCTCAGCTGCATTAAGTATAGCAAGATGTGTTTCTAATTCCTAAAAGGCAGAGTTAGGTGAACTAAAAGGCTTCTCTGGTGTTAAGACAAGAAAACAATGTGTTCCAGTGGGATTGGAAAGCATATTCCAGCATACACTGTGCATTTTCAGTGCTGCTTTACACTGCATTTATTGTTTATTCATAAACTATATTATATACTCTATGTACTCAATTGCAAGCAATTCACAATGTGTTTTGAATTCATATGACATCCACAAATAACATATTCCAACATGCTTTGGAAGTGCATTGTTATCGTCTCTGGAGGGTCTTAGGATTTTTCATATTTCTCCCTCCAGTGACAGAGAGAAAGTTCTAAGACTGAAGGAGGAAATCCAGTGTTGGGAACCTCTAAAATCAACATGAGAAGATGGATTAGGGGAGTGTCAAGAATGGCATGAATTGGCTCAAATCTGGCACTGATCCCTCTCTAAAAATTGGGGAAGTAAAGAAAAGGGAAAAACAAAATGTCTTCAAGTTAAACTTTTTTTTTTGTGATTGTATCCATGAAGTTTTCTTGCATGGTGGTTTGCCAGCCATTGTTGCCTTCTGGGATTTTTTTTCTCAGACTAACCAATAGCACTAGAATTCCCAGATGTCCCTAGCTGCCCATCTAGCAGTAATTAGGACCAACTCTGCTTCCCTCCTGAAATGAGAGAACAGCCAAGATCATCTGCCATTCACTGAGGATAGATAGATAGATAGATAGATAGATAGATAGATAGATAGATAGATAGATAGATAGATAGATATAGAAGATAGACAGATATCCCCAACAAACCCAACTATGTTGCAACAAACCCAACTATGTTGCTTCATCATGGTGCAGCAATGTTCCTGGGAGGGATGAGTAAAGAATGACAGGAATATAAACTCTTGGCAGGGTCACCCAAGGCTCCTCCCAGATGCCCAGTTAAAGTAAGCAGCAGTGATATGGGAAGATGCTGGAGGTGGATGATCATTTTAGTGACAACAGTAAAGGCATAATTTCCTACTGTGCAAGAGAAGGTAATGGTAAACCATTCTGTATTTTACCTAGAAAACCACATAGATAGACAATATAAAGAAAATGATGACATATTGCTGTATGATGGGTCCCTCGGGTCAGGACAAGTCCAACCTGCTACTCAGAAAGAGATGAAGAACTTCGGAGTACTAATGGAGTTTATGATGTCACTCAGTTAAACCCTTGTATGGTCTCTAAAGCCTTCTATCTAGTTGCTAATATTGCGATGTAGGAGAACAAAATCCAAAGTTACAAAGACAGGATCACACTGGGAAACATGGAACATAAGAAGCATGAACATGAAAAAACTCAACACAATAAAAGATGAAATGAATCAATTCCACATTGACATCTTAGGCATCAACGACTTGAAATGGACTGGAATTGGACACTTAGAAAAGTCTATTGTTTACTACTCAGGATATGAAAAATAAAAAAAGGAATGGTATTGCTTTCATAGTCACAAAGGATGTAGTACACATATACAATACAAAAGAGCCAATGTGGTGTAATGGTTAAGAAGGTGGACTAGGAATGGGGAGACCCAGATTCTAGTCTTTCCTTAGGCACAGAAGTCAGTTGGGTAACTCTGGGCCAGTGACTCTTTCTCATCCCAGACTGGGAAGCCATAAAACATCTGTTTACTAATTCCCATTGCACCAGCATGGTAGATTGTGGTCCATAACTAAGAAGAGATTTCGTTGGGAATAATAAGAATAAGAATAATACACATACTAACATATATACATTCTTGAGGATAGACATAATAAGATGTTTGCACAAGAACTCAGGAATTCCTCATATGATCATTGTGGGGGCCAGAGAAAAGCCTTCTCAAATTGACTTATAATATTTATTATAATATGGGGAGCTAATGTACATGCCTTTGATGAATACTGATTTGTACTAACTTTGTGTATGTTGTTGTTTTTCAAATCTAGCTCCTGCTAAATCAAGAGAGATGGATAAGTATGTGTTTCGCTTTCTGTCACTTGTGCATTTTCCCACCAAAGATTCATTCTGTTTCCACATCAGTTTGCCAGTTATAATTTTTTATTTATTTTATTCGATTTGGAAGGCCACCCAACAAAATTAAAAAGAGAAAAGGACATGTATGCTTGGATCAAATCATCCAATATATTACAAAATTCAGGGAAGTACAAACAGCAAAATATAACTGTTTTCAGGAATTGTCTTGGAAAACAAAACTAAAGAATTGTTGGGATAAGCCAAGGGAAAATAAATCTGAGGCATTGCTACAGGAAGTAGCAGGAAACAGGATGAGCTTGTGCTAACAAAAGATAGTCTGAACTCAGAGCTTTTTACAAATCATGCTTTATGTCACTGTTATAATATTTCTAATTGTGCTTCAGATTTCCGACACCATTTTCTGAGACTTTTGGATAATATGCCGTACCAAACTTAGTTTTTTGTTTTTTTGTTTCCTCTTTGCTTCTCTTGGTTCTGGCTACAGCCAATGTGACATCCATAATTTCTGCCCTTCTTCAGTGATAACCCCAATATATATGTTTGCTATGTTTTAATAAGCTACTGGGACTTGAATCCAAAAATGCAATCATCATGTGCAAAACTAGTACTTTACATAAGGAATTAAGTCCCTAAACACAGGCTACTTCAAACTGAGTGTTCCTAGGAAAAACATTACATGGGTTGGCCAAGCTGGCTGCTTTTCCATATGAGAACAGAACCGTCAGCAATAATTAGATGATGCCTTTTCTGTATAGTACAGCAGAGTCAGCAGGCTGATTTTGCCCACGCTTGCTTGATTGGCTTGCTGTTACTCACAAGTTGCCAATGAACCCCAACCAAGTACCAAATAAAATCATACAATTAAACCATTGATTATGCCATGCAGATAGCTTGCATCCCCAATTGCACATTTTCAGTTTATTTGCCATGTGCTCATGTATAGATGTTAAATGTTAACTTCCTGCTTGTGCAATTCAGATAAAATTCAAGAATTAGATGATGAGAGAGACTTGGAGGACTCTCCAAGCTGTAGAAGCTAACCAGTCCCCAGTATGAAAGACTGCTTTGGCGAAAGGGACTGAATGAATACATCTTGCTGTTGCAAACACTGGAAAATATGACACTGAAGTAATTAATTTTTGCAGCTCAAGAACAATCATTACAAATGTAATGATATCAAGGATTCAACATATATCAAACAGCAGCAAATACACACTTGATAAAGAAAAATATGAAACTATGGATCACCTAATTAGTGGATGCAACAAGATTGTTCAGACCGACTATAAGCAATATCATGGTGGTATAACCACTACGATCCATTAGAATCTGTACAAAAATACAGCTTCCAAGTTTGCTGAATTATGTTCACAAAACTGAGAAAGTTGTTGAAAATGAAATTTTTTATGGATTTTTTTGCATACAAACTGTCATCTAGAACACAGCACATCATATATAACAATAATTGAAAAGAAATTAGTAATTTTTGTAGAAGTGGGCCATACTAGGAACCAGCAGAATCAAGGAAAAAGAATTTAAAAATATAAAATATAATGTTCAAAATAGCTAGACCCTAGAAAATATATTCTAAACTCATCTCTATAGTTATTGGTGCATTAGCCAGAACAGAGAAAACAAAATTTCACAGGAAATTTTGGCTACATCTACTATAATTTGTGTGGGTGGGTGGGGACTACTATCCTTTGCTGGGCACATGTTATATTTTATGGCATTACTTAGATAATTCCTAGGTTCCTAGGAAATTTGGCTGGAGCTCAAATTTCCAAACAACACCAAAAACCTGATTCTTGTCATTTGTTTTTTATACTGTGTTATTCCTTGATGAATAAAAACAAAACAATGCTTCATACTTCCAAGGCTATTCTGTGCAAGAAACCAAGACATGCATAAAGCATGTATACATTACTTCCTGTGATAACTAGAGTTGTGGGAGAGAAAGAGACAGAGACAGAGAAAAAGAAAAAAAACAAGGTGTAGGTAACAGGATTTAAACAGAGAATCAATAAAAAACAAAGCTGATTTTTTAAAGAAAGGAAAAATGGCATCAACTTTGCTACAAAGGGCTTCACCTTGTCAGGAATTTGGCATGTACACATTTCAGGAAACAAAGAAATCACCTGTTGCCATTCACTTTGAGAAATTTCACAACATTTCTGAAAATGTACAGAGACAAAACATGTAATGTCACTACTGATAGACAGCACATAGAGAGGGGGCAATTTCTCTCTTTTTCTCTCTTTTTGATTTTTTGTCATGAAATAAAAATCAGTAATATTTGTGATAGTTACTTTTTCTAAATCAAAATAGCAAAGGACTCATACTTAGTTATCTCTGTCAGAGAAGAGCAATGAAAAAGGGAAATATTTTAATTTGTATATTAAAATATTTATTAATATATTAATATACAGTAATGTACTAATGTGTATATATATATATATATATTAATATACATTTCACCCTACTTTCTGTTAAATTTCCATATTCTATAGGGGACAATATGCTATGCCTCCAGTTTTGAACAATAAGAGTAGTAACTAGATGGCAAAATTGTGTATTTAAAAACACAAAGACAATTTAGATGAAACTATTTTGCACTATTTGAATTTAATCAGATGCTGGCCTAAATATGTATCTCTGTTATTCTGATTATTTTTTTTATCTACCTCTGAGTGGAATTGCTTGACATCATTTACATGATTGTATACAGAAGAAGCAGCAAAATTATGTATCAGCTCATGCTTCCCCAACAAACCTGTCTACTCAATTTAAAACTTGGAATCTTAACTGTTGTTGAAGATGTTGATGTATGAAGCAGAAAGAACTTTAGATGCCAGATTGAGGTTGTAGTCTGGCTGTCACATATAAATTTTTTTCTTGGACTTTAAAACTGAGCAAATCTTTAAAACTAAGCCACTTATGGAGAATAAAAACACAAGGAATGTGTTTCAGTTTGGATCTCTAAACACTGTGAGATGATGTGTGACAGAAGGTGGAAATGCAAAAGGTTTGGTTAGATTGGTGTAAGCAGAAATTGTGGTTAACAGGCAATTGTTTGCTTACATGCAACAGAAATTCAAATCTGTAAAGGTGCCTGAGATAATAGATTAATCAAAAGAAATGTACATATTTTAAAAATTGCATTTAAGAATGTTCAAGTCTGTTATTTAATATTATTATAGCTATATCATGCATTTATAGCCAGTACTAATGTCATGTTGGGGCTGGGTCATGGGCAGCAGTCAGGAAAGAACCAGGAACTGGGAGTCAGAAAATAAGACAATCCAGATCCAAAGAAAAATGAGAAGATGGGATCATAAAACAAGTAAAGAGTCCAGATCAAATAAGAATTAGCAGATAAACCAGAAAACTCACAATGAATGAAAAGTGGAGCCCCCTTGTTATGAAGTTATATTTTGTTTATAGTTCTGAATATTTTTTGAGCACCAGGGTTGTTTTATTTTATTTTATTTTAATTATGTTATTTTGTTTGCTTTCAACCTTAGTGTAATATGGTCTGTAAGTCACGTACAGTCCTTTGGGACTACAGCAATATACGCCCAATAAAATAAAATAATCACTCCTCATGTACTTCTATCATTGAAAATTACTACTCGGTTATAACTACTGGAGGGGCTCAAAGGATCATACTTGATGCTTTTGGTAATAGAGCACCTATAGACCTGGAATTATATTGTGGACCCTGACCCAGAAAGTTATTTTCTAAGAAGACTGCCACAGCAGTACAATAATGTATCACATAAAGAAGCTCCACATAGTTCCAGAGCTACAGACATCCTAACACATTGGCTGTTCCTTCCACAAGCAGCAGAAATTGTATGGCTGCAGCCCAATCATATCATAACTTGCAGAATTAGAATAATAAGATACATGCCAGGGAATTTTAAAGTTAAGCTAAGTGATTTACTGTTACAGATTCAGGAGTTAGAACTATGAGGAAAAACAGGTTCAAACACAAGGAGAATACAAAAAAATGCATCGTCTGATTCTTGAAGCTGCTTCTTCAAAAAGTCACATCAGAACATACTCTGCAAGGAAAAATGGAAGAAGCCACGGGTGTGGCAATTTAAAGATATTTGGCTTCCTTCTTATGTCTTTTCCTGGATAGCATAGTATCCAACCCAAATTTCAGAATCCTTTATTTAACAAGCAATCTTACAAGACAATATCTCCATCTTCTCAAATATGTCAAGTGTAAATTAATTTGGCCTGGCATTTCACAGTATAAAGAGGGTAACACATACTCTGAGAGGTTAATAATACATTTCCTACCTAGGAAACATACAATCATCTATAAAGTGGTGTTTGAAAGCCACTCTTTTGGGGCTAATTAAATTGCACATTGGTATATATGTCCTGTATCTCTGAAGGACGCAACTCCCTAAAGAATCCAGCTAGGTAAGAGGAGGAAACATATTAATTAACATCAAATAATTTTCTTGTCTAGTAGATGGCCGTGCTATATTCAGGTTGAAGTCCAATCTAGCTGCTAGACAAATATTCTCTTTAGTGCTCAGATTAATGTAAACAATTATCAGCAGAACAAAGATCTGTCAAATCTGTGTTCCAATTCTTGTGGTAAAAATCATTTTTAACCTTCAAACCCCTACATTTCTTCTTTACAGAGTGGTAACTAGGTATAAAACAAAACAAAAACATTTTGTGCATTCATGACTCTCATTTTGTATGCTCCAATGAAATTGTATTTTTATGCACTGTTTCTAAGACTTGCATGACAAAAACACCAAGAAAACCTAGAAACTTCAAATTAGAAGCAATAAAACTATCAATTGGAAATATAACCAGAAAACAGACAGACAACTCCAGGAGTGTGCTATATTTTTTAAAGTAATCTCTGAATAATGGTAGCCATCTATTCTACCCTTTATGCTAAACAACTTAGAGCACATCAATGAATGATGTTCTTGGGGTTTGAGAAGGAATTTGCCCATACTCTGGCAGCAAAGAAAGAAAATCATTAGAGGTTAATGCTAAAAGTTTGGTGTGGGTTCAGAAACAATATAGGAAGTGGTAACCATCATACAACAGGGCAATATGATTCTAATACCCAGTTCTGATTAATACGATAGCTGTCAAAGTTGGTATGAACTCAAGGTTATGTCTTTGTCTTCAAATGCAGCCTTATTTACAATACAACTACAAGTTGCTTTTAACAATCATTACTTATCAGACACATGGGAGCTTCAAGCATCCCTTATTTACCTACCAAAAAAAAAAAAAGTACGGTACATATGTTGTGTATCTGAATTTCTGAACCCACTCCCACAATGAACAATCACACAAGGTCCCAAAATAGACCCCAAACAGACCCAATGTGCCATAATAATTTGGTGGAGCTAATGCGTTTATCACAAATACTGCATATCTCTTACAGTATATGTAATATTTAGAACTGAGCCCAAAAGAGAGAATACATTTCCTAAACAATTTTGTGCCCTTCAGAACAAGTGTTCCCTCTTTCAGGAAATTTTTAAGAAGGGGGTCTTGCATAAGCAGTCAGTCTGAGAGCAATCCAGTACAAAGAAAAAAAAAATCATGCCAACATTTAGTCCAATACTCACAACTGAAAACCATGTGAAAATCTTGGCCTTCTAAATCTAATAAAATAGTCCCAAACCTCCTTCCTTGAATGTATCTTTTTATCAAGAATTTCCATAATCTTACAGTGAATACCTTAATTTACAAGCTCTCTCCCTGTATAACTCCCTCTGAAAGATCTCTGAAGGAGATTCCAACCTCAAATCAGTATGTTGAAGGATGCCAATGTACAGATTCAAAGAAGAAAAAGGAAAGAAATATGGAAGGAGTATACAGAAATTCTGTACAGTACAGATCTCAACAACTAAGATACCTTAGAAAATATTCCCTATTTACAAGAATCTCCATACTAGAAGATGAAGTTAGATCAGTACTCTGGTCATTACCAAGGCTACAGGAATTGATGAAATCTTTACAGAAATATGGCAAGCAATAAAAGAAGAATCAGTAAAAGTTCTAACCAAACTATGCCAGCAAATCTGGGAATGACACAGTGGCCAATAGATTGGGAGAGGTCAGTCTATATACCAACATCAAAGAAAGGAGACTTAACAGGTTGTGCAAACTATTGTACAATATCTGTAATTTCACATCTTATTATTAAATAATATTTAGGATTGTCAAACACAGATTAAAGTCTACATGGAAAGGGAGATGCCACATGTTAGAGCTGGCTTTAGCCTTGCTCTCTTGACAATATAATGTTGGGGAAAAAAATGGAAGAAAAGAGAAGAAATGGACAAGCAGCAACAAGGTAGATGAACTCAAATAAAATAGTGAAGTAATCACAGATCATCCTGGAGAGTGTCTATCTATGTGGTCACTAAGAGTCAACACTAACTTGATGGCACATAATCAATTAATCAAAAGTTATGATATAAGTATGAAGGCTTTGGATGACTATCTTATGGAAAGTTTCTTCATAAGCACATTTTCCATCTGTGAGTGCCTCTTATCCCTTAGAAAGCAGGTGAAGGGTTTTGGCAACCTCTTTTACCTTTTTTTAAAATTGATTGCTCTTTTTATTGATGATTTTTTTGATCTAGAAATATACATATATAACTGTAATTATTATCATTGCTCTCTACATTAAAATGATTAAACCAGTCTCATTTTAGGTTCTGTCAACCAAGACTATTGTTTTGTCTTAGAAACTATTCTTCTAACTTTAGGAGAAGTAATGACTAATAATTGTTCAAAGACTGTCTTTCCATGTTCATTTCAATATTTTATTGGTTGTCTTAAAATCGAATATGAAACCTTGATAAAAATGAATTTCAGCTTTTATTGTACAAAATAATGTTACAGTCCTTTATGATATCAGGGCAAACATCTCCTTGGAAATATTAATTACAAACAAGAGAATGCAGTTTTCTAAGTTGCATGTTTTACTTTTTGCTTTTATTAAAGCTAAACCAACTTCAACATTCTCTCAGCCTGGTATATGTAATTTCTCTCTGTGTATGTGGGTGTATGTGTATGTATCCATCCTAAAATAGTGGACAAATAAGTGGGGAAATGTTGCTATGCATAGCAGTAATTAGATGCTCCTGGTATTGAGAGGAAAGGTGGTCCCTTGGTTACTTCTGTCAATCTGCATTTAGCAGACACAGCACCTACTCAATTCAAGCCCATGAGTGCTCAAATTTTGCATTGAATTGACCTTAGCTGTCAGCATGGGCTGTCCTCTTCAGTGTCTGCAAGTTTGGCTTGGAACATAATGTGAACATGTGTGGAGAGGAAAAAATGTAAAAAAGCAAAGACAGAATGAGCAAGCAAATTCTCGGCCTCAAAAAATTAACAGGTGTCCAGAGATTGTCAGCCTAAAAACTGAGCATCTACATTTAATTAAAGGGATAAGTTTAGCAGAAAATGCCACTCTAGCAACTGTCAAAATGCATGATTAATTTTCTATACAATTACTAGGAATGTCTACCAGAAGAAGACAGCTGGGGATCATGTATTTACAGAGAAGCTTGTTACTTCAAGCCACTGCCAATGACCCTGGACTTAGTGTCAGATGTTAAAAAACAAAAACAAAACTTACATCTGGTCAATTTGATTTGTTGGACTGGAAGATTATCAGAATAGCACTGAATCATAGCAGCACAAAGCAAAATTAAACATCACAGTGGAGTTTGCTACTTTGCCACAGTGAACTGCTGCTACACACATTATCACAGCATGCAAAAATATAGTACAGGTACAAAGGATCACACACACAGTATATTCATCTATTTTGTGCTACCACCACATCCCTCTTTTTAAATCAATTAAATTTTAATTCTTAAAATTCCCTGTTATTTACTGTAATTTCATTCAGGGTTTTTTTGAATACTTCTGCCACTAAAATTTATATCAAATTAAGAAAATTATTTACCAGCTGCTATTATTATTGTTAAAAACAAAACAGAGGATTCCTTTAACTAGCTCCCTTAGCTCCAGTGAGATTTTTCTTCTGTTTTCTGCTTTTCAGTTATAGTATTTTAGGCTGCTCAGAAGGAAGTCACCCAAGTTCTCTATAGAGAAAACAAGCTGGGCTTCCTTTTTCACTGGGAAGATAATCTGACTGTAGTGAAAGAAATCTCATTGTATTCTACCTGAATAAACTTTTCCCTGTGGCTCCTGAAAACTTGTACTGTGTTCCTGTTTTCTATTGGCAATACACAGTTTTATAATGGGAGAAGCAGATCAAACAAGGTGGGAAAAATTCTTCCTTGTACCAATCCAAATGTGTCCTTTCTTGGAGCAGCTCTCTACGAATGCACCCTATATTATTTGGCATATTTGTTTTGACACTGGTTTTCCATGCAGTCAAAAAAATAACAAATCAGTTCACAAAGTAAAAACAGTTGTTGCTTATGGCTCTGTAAGCGTAGTATTAAACATAATGATATGCAATAATAATAAAGAAGTTACAATAGAAAATTAGATGGACATTCCATAACTGTTTCAGGTGAAACATTTATTGTCAAATCAAATCTTCCTGTTTGCCAACTAATGACAGATCATCAGTATACTATCTCTAACTCCTTTGCAAATAAACGTTTATTTGCATACAACTAATACTTCCTTTAGAGCTAAACGAGACATGATTACCACTGGTAGATTGTGATTTTGAGCAAATGAAGGCCCTATTTAACTATTCCTTTTTTCCTCCACTTTTTTCTTCCACCATCCCCCCAGCTTTTTTTATTATGGGAAGAAAAGCAACTATTCGTATAATTTTCATAGAATAACAAGAGAAGAAACTAAGCAACTTACACTGTCCTTAATACAATTGCAATCTCTTCATTCTACGTTTTGCTACCTTTTTAAAAAAGTATGAGAATGATGCATTTGACTACATGTTGTGTCAAGCTGGTTACCCAGATTTACTCTCATTTTAAGAAATACCTTTGTTATGGCTTTTCTACTACCATGTGTTCCTATTTTGGATATATTCTTGCTAATGCAAAGTGCAATGATTATGAGCTAGCCACAAATATGTAGATATTCAAATAGAAGCACTTAATGAGTCCCATTAGATCTATCAGAGCGTTAGCTTTTTCCATTTGTACTTCAGTGCCATTACATTAGCATAGAAAGTAATATTCATTTGTCATACCCTCGACTTTACATTAGATAGCTCCATTTCCACAAAGGTGAAAGTTTAATAGTTCCACTCCAATGTTCTTACTTTAAAAATTTGGTGCAATCAGTGTGAATCACTTTTTAAAAAATGTTATTTTCAAGATGGCCTCTGAGCAACCAATCTGCCAGGGTTCCTATTCTCATCAACCCTATATAAGATTAATTGAGGGCAATATGAAGTGCTTCTTTGCAGCTTACCATTCTTGAATAAGCACAGAATTATCTATAGTGGCAAGATTTGCTTTGTGAAAAACTTGCTTGTTCCCCTTTACTATCAAAACCATTTCAAGTTGTTATCTCCTTAGACCTCAGATGCAAAACACTTGATTTCCATCAGTCCCAAATCCAGATCACTAAAGTACTGAATAGTAGAGTAAGTTTCCACACATAGGCCATATAAGAAAAGTATCTTAATATAGTTCTCAAACTGATATTCTCATAAGTTCCTTGTGGACAACGATGACTATATAGGTGAAAGGATAAAATCAGATTTCAAGAAGGAAGGAGGGATATTAAGAAAAAAAGACAGATTTGAAACACTCATACAAAACCAACACCCATCTGTTAGGGCACATATATAAACTTTTACTTAGATATGATACAGAGGCAGAACAAACAAAAAAATGTATGATAAAATGGATAAAATCCTTTGATGCAATCTGCAGCAGTTTCTTTTTTTCTAATGTTATGCTCAATTTTGTATGAAAAAGTCAAATAATTTTATGCTTGTAATATTGATATCCTAAATAGTAATTAATACTGATAAAATATTTCTTTATCTTTTCTTTATTTCTAATACTCTAAGTTACCTAAACAATAGAATGTCAATAGTTTTAATTAAATACAATTATATCAAAACAATAGAATGTATTCAGTTATACAATATAATAAAAAGGAAAAAAAAAAAGAATTTGAAGAAGAATAAACAATAAATCTTGGTTCAGCCCCCCCCCCAAAAACCAACAACAATGACTATTTAGGAATGACTACTATTTTTTAAAAATGATAATCTTAATTACAGTTGGCAGATGTTGTATCTTTCTCTTCAATTTCAAGTGGCATTCTATATATTTATATATATTTATCTTATCTATTTCTCACTTTTCTAATAAAATACATTATTTTAGAGCATAACTAAATAGCTAAACTATCATTTCAAGAAATACAGTTACTTGAAATGAAAATATTATTTAGCTATTTAGAGCATAACTAAATAACATAAATAGAGCATATTTATAGAGCCAAATGCTGGAGATTGTTGGAGAGAAAACTCATGAGGGCCACAACTCCCTCTCCCTTCTCAGTTGTTTCTATGACAAAGTTGATCCTGGCCCATTTGTCTACTCAGTCATGAACCCAATACAGTCTCCAAAATAGTTTATTTGTAAGGGTCCAGTCAATCACACAAAGGACATATTAGCAATGGTCCCAAGGTGAAAGACCCTCCTCCCATGGCTAAATAGAAGTAATATCTACTTTACAGATTCTAATTACAAACAAACAGTTACTAGGCAGATGTCAAGCAACTCCATACTTAGATACAGATGAAGTCATGGTAAGATAAGTATGCATATTAGAAAAATATGCACTAAGCCAGTGTTTCTCAACCTCAGCCACTTTAAGACAAATGGACTTCAGCTTGCAGAATTACCCAGCCAGCATGCTAGCTGGGTAATTCTGGGAGTTGAAGTCCATGCACCTTAAAAGTGGCTGAGGTTGAGAAATACTGTGCTAAGCAATTTCTTATCTCTACTGTGCTATGTGCCAGGCTGTACTAAGTGCCACTGTGCTGTGTCCATAATGGCACTTAACTCTAACTAAGCAAACACAAACTTCTGTATTTTCCCACAAGTTGGAAGGGATCATTTAGGCTCTCCAGTTCAACCTCCTGTTCAATTGGGTGTCCAAATTCAGGGACAGATGGTTGTCAAACTTTGGGTGGAACACATTTGGTAAAGGGATGACAATATCTCACTAGGCAATTTAGTACAATACATGTAGTAAATTGTTCTTAATACACCTTTTTTCACTAGTCTGCTTTTTTTGTAACTTCAGGCCACCATTCCATGCCCTGTACTCTGAGATGAAAGAGAACAGGCCAGTGGCTTTCTTCTGTGTGGCAGGTACTTAACAAATTATATTCACATCTTTCTTCTCAAGAATAAACTTACTAAGTTCCCCAGATCTTTTCCGCAAGGATTTAGTTTTCAGGTCTTGGATCAAAGCAGCTAAATAAGGAGATTCTTGGCTCATTAGTAGTGCCTAATGAGGAGATTCCAAATAGACCTAGAAAAAACACTGCCTTGGAGAACCTCTGCCAATATTGCAGCCAGACTTTCGAAAAGCAAGGAGAGGTATTTTATCAAGGCCATCAATGGCTTTACTGAAGTGGCAGAACTTTCACTACTAGGCTCCCTTTCCAGAATGCAGCTAGTGAGGAAGGATGATGATGGCTGCAGAAGATGCAGCTTCAAAACTTTTGTGAGGGTGAAATGGGAAAGAGATTTTAAAAAATAAGATAATCCCCCAGCTTCTAAAATATTTTTCAGGTGAATCATGGTTCCTAAAATGGTGTTCTTAGATTTTCAGCACATTATGTTATTTTAAAATTCAATATTGCCCAAGTACACAGCTAATTATATCCATTAACAATTATAACAAGAGAAGCTTGTTTAGGAAAAAGGACTTCATATCCTATAGGTATATATCTGCAAAGTTTTTGAAGTTCATTTTTTATGGACATTTGCTTACAAAACTTTGCAGATTTGCAATTCTGCAAATGTGCTTAGAAGAGTTCTGCTTTATGGCATACAGAGCCCATCCATCTACAATATGAACATGTGCAGGGAATGTATTGTATAATACTAAAATATATAGATAATATTTTGTTCATTGGTTGATTGGTCTTTGCTTCTAATAAACAAATTAATAAAACTTAGCTCATCAACAGATTACTGATACAAAGCAAATACAATATCTTAATGAGGTGCACAATTTGAGGGTGTTTTTTTCTGTTGTTATTAACACCAAGATTTAGAATGAATAAATGACTTATCACCTCACCTTCACTATTATCCTCATAATAATCCTACTGTAAGACCATTGCCATATTCACATGTCTGTCACCTCTTCCCTTAATTAACTGACTCACTTTTATGTACTGCCAATGTAGGTTGATTTGGTCAGTTATGCACTGATAATTTTCCTGTTGTCCCAGCTACCACAAGAGACTAAGTGGCCTAATTTCCTTCCTTCCTTCCTTCCTTCCTTCCTTCCTTCCTTCCTTCCTGCCTGCCTGCCTGCCTGCCTGCCTGCCTGCCTTCCTACCTTCCTACCTTCCTACCTTCCTGCCTTCAAATAAAACCTTTGAAAGATCAGTCAGCATCATCATTTTCTTCTTTTCTAAAAATTATATTCTTAAAACAAAATTATTTGGAGATATTGTAGAAAGTAAGGAAGATGACCTCAGTGGAAATATGCAAGATCTGTCACCAGGGAGATGGTGTGTGCATGTGTGCGTGTGAAACATATTTTAAGTCCATGACAAATAATATTCAGAAGCAGTTGAGACAAACACCTCCCTAATTCACTGGAGTATGAGAAGGGGGAAAAAGTACAACACAATCAGACTTCCAAGATTCTGTTATTATAGCAATCTCAATAAAAGTAGTTTTAGCCTTCTTGCAGAGTTGATTTCTTGGTCTGGTCTACCTAGCGTGGATGACAGATATTGATGAGGGACAAGCATTTCTTGTAGAATGGTTTTGTTTATTCTTCCATTCTGTTCCGTTTGGATTATACAGAAGAAATGCTAAAAATAAAATGAACATTAAGAACAGAATTTCCAAAGCATTAAGATCTGCAAAACCTTGTTCAATTTTACACAGTATATACATCTCTTTTTATTTCTTGTTTGTTCTTTTTTCATGGTTGTGCTATTAAATATCCATTAAAAGAACAACAATAATAATAAAAATTAAAATCATTCCATTTCCCAACAGAAATTGGGACAGACCGAACGATCCCTCCACATCAAGGCTTTAACGTGCTGCTGTCAGAATTGTTTTGAAGTTATTATTAGTCGTTCCCAATATTTCAGTAATGTGTGAAACATGCTGTGAGACAAGGAAATGCTGGTGCCATTTTGCCATTTTCCAGAATTAAATTGGCACAAATACCAAAGGACCATACAGACAAACATACCAACACAGAGAAAATGATGGACATCTCTGTCTCTTTCTGCAAACAAGCAAATACCAGAAATGACAACAGCTGAGAAAAGTGGGGGATGAGATAAATTGAAGCACAGCACTTTTAAGAAAATGAGCCTTCTTTTTTTCTTTCTGAAGTAAAAGCAACAGATATTTGGCAGAAATAAATCTTGTTGACGCTCAAAAGTGTCTATTTGGGGGGGTCAAGCACTGCAGACTGGTAGCTAAGATTATTAAAAGCAGACAACAGAGAAAAGTGAAGGAGGAAGAGAGGCAGGCTTATTTGCAGGCACTTCTGTAAAGCTCCACTGTGTAATAATCACATCCCTTGCAGGCATTAATAAAATTAGTCGCATCACAGTGCTCAGAGAAAGAGTAAGGATGATAGTCTAAGAGACAAAGAAAATAGGCCAAGGTTAAAGGGACAAATGTTTAGTTTTCTGGCTGAAGTCTGTGACATCCATTTTGATATTAACCAAATTCATATCTATATTTTCTTTCACCTGGAGCCATAGCATCCAGCTACAGTGACTCTACTCATCAGTTTTTTTAGTGTTTCAGCAGCCAGAATTTCATGGATGTGTGTATGTGTGTATAAACTTTCTAAAACCTTAGCTTTCATCAGGTACCCAATAGGTGGTTGGATTTAAGTGTCCATACTGAGGATGGGTTCCAGGGAGAAGTTGGGAGACTGCTGACACCAACAGCAACGTTGCCTGAGCTCCTGGATCTCATTGCAGGATTGTTGATTGATTAGCTTAAGAATATGGCTCTAAGGGATTTCAGTCTCCGTGCTCTGGATGTTGGATCTGGAGTAATTTAGGAATTTATGAGCAGCATAAGAACCATGGGATTTTTTCCAATTGGTTTCAGGCTACCCATGTAGAGGGACCCACTTGTGATCTGGTTTTCATCTTGGAATTGATCTGAAGATGAAGGAAATTATAACAGTCCTTTATCATTGGTAGATGATTTCCTAGTTAGCCTATAGCTGACCATCATTACTGACCTTAATGGTGACGGACCTATTAAGATTGTCCACCCTAGGTGTCTAATGGATCATCCACAAGTGCTTGTGGATTTTCCCATAAATATCATAGACAGTTCATCCACATTCCTAGTTGATCTCTGGAATTTGGAGGCAACAAAACATTGGATGAAATTGCTTCTAAGTGCCCTTTCTTTGTTTGCAAATTCCTTTATGTACTGTTTGCAAACTCCTTTATTTACTGTGGAACTCTGGAAGATAAAGTTGCAATGGTGGAGAAGGTCGAGGAATGAACATAACTGAACATAGGAATGTCTGTGTATCAATACTGATGCTCTTATTGCATCTGTGGAATGTTATCCAGCAGATCTGTTTAAGATGTGTTGGATTCTTTTGTAGAAAGATAGATAAGAAGATCCCCTTGTGGGTTGCTATGACAAGTTTGCTAAACGTTTTGCTGATAAAATCACTCATTTACATTCAGATCTTAATTCACATCAGCAGAATCAAGAGAAGTAACTACCCTGGGGCAGGGTACTACGTGGTGACCTGGGACTCCTTTAGGCTGCATTAACTAAAGAATGTGGACAGGATTCTCTGCAGCTTGAAGGGATGGGACAAAACAAACTTGAATCCCAGCAATCACATCAGAGCCTTGAATTTGTGTTCATCCAGAAGGGTCTGGATGTGGTCATGCTCCCCATGAAGGAGCAAATCTGTGGGATAAAATGAAGCAAGTAGGGCAGCCTTCTACCACTTCACCAGGCATAAATGTAGGTAGGGCCAGATCATTAGTTGGAGCCTGTAACATTGTTGTTTAATTTGTGGTAGATTGGTTGTTTACCTCAGCTATAGTTTATGCTTGATGTTACATTATTGTATTATGTTTTTATTCATTGGTAGTTGCCCAGAGTTGCTATGGTGAGATGGGCAGCCATATAAATAAATAATGATAGGAACCAGTACAATTTCAGAAGGAAATTGCTTCCTAGAGCCCGGGTAGAGTCACCTTACCTGATGCTGCAGCTACTCAATTGTAAGCAATGTCCAGCATCTTCTCATTTATTTATGCTCGTTGCAGACTTCTTATAATTTTAGTTAATAAAATGCTGCACTTTTTCATCCAGACTTGATTCATGTCATTTGACTTGGGGTGGTTGCGGGGGTGGCTGACAAAGACAGAAAAATCCTTATATACTAAGCTGTAGAGAGCTGACAACAGGGATAAGAAAATGGGATCAGTCTAGAAGGACTACATAAACAAGAGTAGGCTTTGATATATAAAGAAGAACAGGTTGTCTTTGAGAATCTACCTGATATGGAAGGGAATGGAAAGACAGAATATTTAGGAAATAGGAACTGGTAATGTTTAGAGATTTAGGCAGTTTATTCCTATTAGAGATGATAGAAATAAAATATATGAATGGAAAGCTAGAGATACAATTTTGGTAGGTAAAAATATGTGTTTATAAGCTTCTACATAGCATTTTGATCAGTTTGACTAATGAAAAAAGAACCTGGTGATTTAAGTACCTTTCTAGTTTTTATGATATTATGTGAGGAACTGACAAAACCAACAAAAAGATTGCTTTTGTTCTTTCTCACATTCATACATTTTCTTAACTAATGCAAAGCTCTTTTCTTCTCTTTTAATAATCGGCTGTATCTTAATATGATTTGCTGATGGTTTGATAGCTAATACCTTTGGTTATCAGGGCTGAATAGAAAATATTACATGGGTTGGGGTTTTGTTTTGTTTTTTGGAATTTCAATTTTGCATTAGCAGTTTTCACAATAACCATATCATATAATAAAAAGATTCCATATCCACTAAAAGCTAATTGGATTTAGGCTTTTCTGCCCATATTTCATTTTCAGAATATTCACTTAAAAAAAAAATCCCTTGAAATGTCTAACTATTTTTTATTCAAACTGTGTTATAGCAAGGAATGTTCATAATTAAAGCAGAAAATTTAAGGAAAGCGGTTTAATGCCACTGCTATTGTATGATTATGCTCTGGGTGTATTCTGATACTGCGGTTTATTCTTCTTTTCTCATTGGAAATCTTAATTTTAGAAGACTTCCTAGCAGTTTCATTGAACAAACTCTTTCATTTGTTTCCTATCTTTCTGTTCTCTGCCTTGTAAATAGCAAACAATATTTCTTGGATAATATTTCACCTCTTCTCCTGCCCCAAACTGTGCTATGATGTCATGCCATCAGATGAGATAGACAGAGATTGTCATCATCAATGTAAAGACTCCCAAACTGTTGTAGCTCAATATTATACTTGTCTTATCAATAGCATAACATATTGTGCCCTCCTTGTAAATTGCTTCTCCTTCCTTCTACAACTAGGAAATGAGATTATTACAGATCTTTTTTCTTTCTTTCTTTCTTTCTTTTGAGAACTGCCATAACATCTTTCTGGAAGAAGTAATGGAATGAAAACATGGAATCAGAGCTGTATCCATTCATTTGGGGATTATTGGCCTCCACTAAGAAATGGTGGCCTCTCATTTAAAGGAAAAGTCACAATATAAAGTTGTAGTGGCTAGTATATTCTATTTTTAAATTTATGGCCATATACAATTAGTGCTTCCTAAAGCAGTTTTCTGATTTATTGTTGCGTCTTTGTGAAATATTTGTTCATAATATTGTAAAACATTAATTAAACTTATTTTGGGTTTCAGTTTTGGTCACTGCATATAGTTTTCTAAGTTGATTCCAATATTTCTGAAATATTCAATTAGTTTTTTTCCCTCAGGTTTATCAGATCACAGGCTGTCTGGTTGTTGTTTTTAATGTTATGATTGTGCAAGTGGCATTAAAGCATTTTTGATCTTTCAATTAAAAAAGGAGCTGTTGAAGAGATAGGCCCAGCTGCTATTTCTTGATAAGGAAGGAAAAGATTTCCAATTCGACATCAAGCTCTCTTTTTCCTTCTCCCACACATTTTACTGCTGCCCAAAGTAAAGAGAAATGCAGACAGAAAGCCATCCAGCAGTTTTGCCTTTTAAAGTTCTTCTGTCTGATAATATGTCTTTTGAAGATAGACATTTTCAACCTGTAAAACTCACCTCTGTCGGCTAATGTGACTTTAACGCTGTGCTGGGTCTTAACTGCAACCTGTAGTGTGGTCTTATGACCTAAAAATCCCCTCTGTGACGGCATTAACTAAAACTGGTTGGCTGTGCAGAAACTAAAATCCCTAGAAGTACAACTTTCTTTTGCCTCTTAATCCCCAAGAGCTCTGTATTTAGTTATCAGACAGTTTAATCTTCTGCCATGTATATGATGTTAGGGAACCAAGCACTTACATTAGTAGTGGCAGACTAATTTCTACCAATTTTAAAAATTTGATTCCTCAGTTCACCTGAGAGGAAATCACAGCTATAAAGAGGGAAAGGTAAGGTGGGAAGAAACCAGACTTCCCTGGGATTCCGTTGTGGGATTTAAATGCTATCAGTGTTGTGTCTAAACAGCAAAAAATAAAAATAAAAAGGAACATAAGAGTATTTATTTCAGTAATGAACTCTTGGTTTTCCTTCAAGAATGATATTATTTGACTGAACTGAAAGTACTGATGTGCTTTTTACTGACAATAAAGTAAGGACATGCTAGTGTTAATTTATTAAGTAATGTATTTATTTACTAACATATATATATCCATCCTTGTTCCAAAGATTCCAGAAACTTTACATAGATATGATAAAATAATAAAAATATCTATATCAATGTAATATAGCATAAGGAAGAAAATATCAAAAGCCTGCACTGCGATTATATACGTCAAATGCCTTACTAAAATACCACTGACTGGAGTGTGGTTATGCAGTGCTGGTGGTTTTGTTAAGAAGGAATTGGATAATGGTGTGTACCTCTTTCCTTTAGGTGCATGGTATATAGAAATCTATATTCCTATGTAATGGTTGAGTATCTAATACAGAATTAAGCAAGCATTTTTTTAATCACTAAAGAGTTATACCTGGGTTATACTTTGTTTTGCCTTGTCCTTGACATCTGTGTACAGGAGGACCATCTTTCTCAACATCAAACCAAAAATCTTGAGAAACAGATACTCGCTAACTTTGAAGTGGTTTCATCACCATCTGATAGAAACAAATGCTCCTTAATCTTGATGGTCTCAATTTTGGCAGCATTAAACAAAGCACAGCCAGCCAGTTTGGTGTAGTGGTTACAGCATCAGATAGAAACTGGGAGACCATGAGTTCTAATTTTGCCTTAGGCACAAAGCCAATTGGGTGACCTTGGGCCAGTCACTCACTCTCAGCCCTAGGATGAGGCAATGGCAAACCACTTCTGAAATCTTGCCAAGAAAACTGCAGGGACTTGTCCAGGCAGTTATCAGGAGTCAACACTGACTCGGAGAGGAGAGAAAGAAAAAAGACAAAGCATGACAAACATGAGATAAGATGAACTTGCCCTTGGCAAACTCCGGTGAGATGAGACCTTCAAACAGGGATGTGAGTGATGATGGCTGAGAGCCTATATAAACTAGTCAAACCTGCTATAGGGTAGAAATTTGATGTGGACCTAACCGGGAGGGTGCTGCATATTTGCTGGCTTTGAAGGGGTCCACCCACCATAATCTCTGGGATTCCATGAGGGGCATAAAGTCTTTATTTCTTTGTTTTATTGCATTCTTCAGTATTCCTGAATATTCTTGGATTGCTGTCTCATGTTATGTTCTATTCTTATATTACCTTGAAATAAAACCCTAAGTAGTCATATTGTGTGGTCATTGCTTTTCAATCCAAACAAACCTGTGACCCCACCCTGATGGACTAGGGACAGAGCAATACAGGGGTCTCTAAATATTTCAGGGGTCAGCATATCCCAGAGGAACTGGGCCTCCAAAGGAAACTCTTGCTTCTATGCAGATTCCCCTCCATTCTGGGGATATCAAATGGAATAGATAAATTCTCCCTGGTGAAGATCTTTTTTTCTTTTTTTCTCTCACATTAATTTATATAGCCACACATCACACAATTGTAGCTCTGGAAAGCAAACATAGGATTAAAAAACTATCAGCCCTTCCAGGTAGATCAGACTAGGAATCCAATGTCATGTACAGTAGGTCAGTACTACTTTTAATGTAAATCTATAGTAACAGAATCTTACAAGTCATAATGTGCTTCCCCCCTCCCTCCCTTCTTTTATCTTGGTGAGATCTAGGGAGGGTTTTGTCTGAGACATTTACCCAGGTTACATTCCTGAGCAGTACTAAGTCCTCCTTTATTTGACTATTGTCTAGGTAGCGGCTGTCCCTCAAGGCCATCCCCTCTTCCCACTACAAAAACCAAGAGATACAAACAATAGTAAGATGGTTCCTCAGGTAACTTGGACCTAAATTGTTTATAGACTTAGAGGTAATTACCACCACCTTGAATTGTATCTCAGAGCCTTTCATTTGGGCTGGGCTATTTTTGAACCAATCAGCTCATTTTATTTTTACATATCATTAGCAGGCAAGTTGGGCCAATTATGGTATACTCAAAGATTCCTATTCAGCCCCAGTAAAGAGTAACTGGTTAATCTTACTGCCAAAGATAGTGTCAACCCTATGCAGTAGACAAGACTAAGAAACAGACACCGAGTGGGCCTAAAGCTACTTTTATCAGAACAGCTATAGTAACAGAATCTTGCAAATATGAATGTGCTTCCCTTCTTCCCTATTTTATGGGATGGGGGGAACTGTCTGAGACATTTTTGTAAACCACTTTCTTGATCTGGGCTCAAGCTTCATTTATCTTATCAATGCTTTGGTAACAGATCTTCCCTCTGTCCTTCAAGGCCATCCTCTGTATTCACTACAGATAGAGGGAACCTGCACCAAAAAGGGCAGGAAAACTCTGGCCTATCCCCATAATGGGATGAATACCTGGGCTCTGATTGGTTATCTGAATATGTCATGTACCCTTCCTCAGCAGGAGAGGGCAGAATCACCCCAACCATCATGTATCTGCCAACAGCCTTCATAGTTCCAGCTCTGGTGCTTTAAGTGGCCTATTAAGTGGCTTTGTGTGTTATTAAATGTCTCTATTGTGGTGGGAATCCTTTTCCTACAGAAAACAAAATAAAACAAACCACTTCCTTTCTTGCTTTACATCCACTTCAAAGGGCACCTTTTCTGTAAAACTTTAACTCCTTGTTCCTCATTCCAAATTGAAAAGAAGCCTAATCAGACATTTATACAATTCACCTTTTCTTGTTTGGATACAACATTTATCCTTTATTTAAATTTCAGCCTTGTGCTCTCTTTTTCCCCATCTCTCTATCTTATATTGCTTTCTTACCATTCTAGTCTGAATTGCAGCCTCCATGGAACAGAGGTTATCTTTGCTCTATAAAGCACCATGTCTTCTGTTGATATTAAACGAAGACCCCTGGCATAGATCCAGAATTATTTCAGGCTTAATGTATTGACCAAAGTAGAGCAAAGTTTTATTCGAAGCTAGATCAATAAAGTACAGTTGATTATTAATTGTCCACATGGGAGAGAAACTTTTGGCAATGTTGCATACTTATTGAAAGAACAGTGCCCGGGTAAATGTTGTAAACACCTACAGATACAATCTGTGAATTGTTTCTCCTTCCATACTCCTGCATGTTATCCTTTCCTGCAGTTAAACCCTCCCATTTTGTCTATACCCCCAAATTTTGCACAATCCAGTATATTCAAAGATAAGGAGAAAAACACAATAATGTATTTATCTGAAAGTAGCAGGATTTTAGGAAATAAAATTCACAAAGAGCATTACAGTGTGTTTGTCAACAGCTTGGCTTCTTTACAGCAGTCTTATTAAAGGAGAATTTCCTTAAAGCCATATTTGAAAATCTACAGCTCTTCCTTTTCCTTCTCTTAGATAGAGAACAAATTTGTAGCAAAGAAGAATGGAGAAAAGTAGCACATTTCTCTTGTGGATAACACATCCTATTACTGTATCTTCCATCAAAAAAGGGGAGGGGTTCTCACTCTAAGTATTTGCAGCAAGAATATTTATCAGAAAAAAAAAGTAAGGTAGAAATATAGAAAGGTACTACCAAGTTTTTATTTTTTTTTTCTTTATACATATACTAATATATATTTAAGGATGTTACATAGAAATATAATTTTAGTTTAAAGTGTGTATTATGCTGATAAAGAACAGAAAAGAGCTTATGCCAAACCATATCTAGAAGCCTCTTTCCTTTCCAAAGGAACAAGTCATCCTGTTTGGTTTTTTTTGTTCATCCACATATCTAAAAACACATTCCAGGCTTTTGTTCTCTGTTCAGTTGATGTATTCTCCACCAACTCTTGAACCAGCAGAAAGCTATACTGGCATGAAATTTGCTCTCCACAGCCAACCCCTCTCCTGCTTCTATTGCCTGTTACATGACTTCCCTCTAAAGTAACGAGTGATAAAGCCTAATAGACATTATACACCATGAGGCTGCCTTGGATGGGGTCAACAGTATTACAATACCAGCATGGCTAACAATGATTTGGTGATGCAATGAGGGCACAGAGAAAACTGGGAAAGTAAGTGTTGCTATGGCATGATTGTGATTGTGACATGGTTAGGTGGGGACAGAGCCTAAGGCTCGGTGTCGAATAAGCTCAGTTTTTATTTATATTGGACTGGCCCTCCTAGGGCTTAAAGATCTGTATGTGTTCTTTACAATTTGGAAGTGTTGGGTGAGAGGGCAAAGGGGAGACAGATAACTAAAATGGATGTAATAAAAGAAAACAAAAGTCTCCTGAAACCAATCTGCAGACAGAAGAGAAATGGGGACATAGAAATGGGTGAAATAATGAAAGAGGGTGGAAACGCATTGGAAGTCATCAGTTCAGTTCTCTGCAAGAGCTACCTTTTCTTCCTTCAGCAGTCACTGGATGAGAAGGTAGAGAGAAAGGAAGCTGACCTTTCAAGAAAATGCCTGTGTTTACATTCAGTTATGGACTGAGAAAACAATAACCATCATGCAATGTTACAATATCACAAGTTGAATTTGATGAAACAAACTAAAACCACCTAATAGTCCATGGCAGGACAGAAGAAAGTTGCCTTAAATTCAGATGGCCCAATATTGTCTCCTCAGACAGACAGGGGCTCAGCAGCATTTCCTATCAAATACTACCTGATACTTTTAGCTGGAGATTGAATATGGGAACTTCTACTTACAAAGCCAATGTTCTATTCTGTCTAGGACTTCTTATGATGGTTAAGTGGTTAACTGGGAACAAAGCAGCCAAAGAAATGAACAAGTCTTCTTGTCTTCAAGTCTTCTTCAGAATCCTTTGCATACACATTCTCTCTCTCTCTCTCTCTCTCTCTCTCTCTCTCTCTCTCACTCACTCACTCACTGTAAAGTAATATAGACTTGACCTTGAGGATGGGGAAGGAATGAGTGAGCCATTAAAGGAGGGACTTGCAGAAAACATTACACTGTCCTGAGAAAGAGGAGAGTGTAAGACAGAAACTCAAAATAACCCTGCTTTGATTTTATTCAGTATAAGACAGGATAAAAACATTAGACAAGCTTTCAAGATTTTGTTATTCTACCTTACTACAATTCCTGCCATGCCTTTCTTAACCTGCCCTACCTTGAAGGGCTGAAACTCATTTGCTTTCTCTCTCTCTCAGCATTTATATTAAAGCTTCTTTATCTAAAAAGCAATCAAAATAAATATAAAAGAATAGAAGAGCTTTATGCTCATCATGGTCCCTAAAAATGGGAGTTTCATTGAAGAGTTTTTAAACTTTGGATGGATACATCTTATTAAAATAACAAACCTGTTTCAGACATTTAATTTTGAAAGTATAATTCCAAGTGCCAGGTGCTTTTTCATAAACACAAATAATTCAAAATGGCCGTTTCTATTTTCTTGTGATTGTGCTTTCTATCATAGATGCTCTTACTAATTTGCACTTTTTTGTATGATCATATAAATGATTTTGGTAGAAAGAAGGTATAATAAGAAAGCGTCTTGCTTCTTTCGATTAGCATAATTCTAATTAATGTAATAGCTAGACAGACTCTATGTATGAACTGTGGAACTTTGAAACTGAAAATTAAAACAAGAAAACAATAGTGTGGCACTCCTTATGGAGCTTTCCTGCAATATATAAAATCTGTTTTCCTAAAGGCATATGTTTTTGTTTAAATTCTCAGTTACACTCCTAATTTTCTATAGGGCGCAAAGACAATTACAGTATGAAATACTGTGCTTTTTTTTTTTGTAAAGAAGGAGTGGGCTAGCCAGTGCTTGAGAGATAAAATTAACAAAAGGTACAGGAGAGAACAGGTAGAAATCTGTCCCATTCATTCCAGCAGCTACCATTTGCAGAAGTCTTTTAAAGGAAGATTGCAAGAAATCATTCAAAAGTAGCTTTTCCCACTGCTCCAAGTCTTCATGTTTCCAGAAAATCCAAAATTTATACTTGGATTTTGCAGTTTCAAGCTTGTTGTTGTTGTTCAGTTGCTGTCATGTCCGACTCTTCGTGACCCCATGAACCATATCGCACCAGGCCTTCCTGTTCTTCACTGCCTCCCAGAGTTTGCTCAATTTCATGTTCATTGCTTTGGTGATGCTATCTAACCATCTCATCCTCTGCTGTCCCCTTCTCCTTTTGCCTTCAATCTTTCCCAACATCAGAGTCTTTTCCAAAGAGTTCTCTCTTCGCATTAGGTGGCCAAAGTATCTGAGCTTGGGCTTCAGTATCAATCCTTCCAATGAGCAGTCAGGGTTGATTTCATTTGGATTGACTGGTTTGACCTTCTAGCAGCCCAAGGGACTCCCAAGAGTCTTCCCCAGCACCACAATTCAAAGGCATCAATTCTTCGGCACTCAGCCTTCCTTATGGTCCAGCTCTCACAGCCATACATTGCTACTGGAAAAACCATAGCTTTGATTATGCAGATCTTTGTCAGCAAGGTGATGTCTCTGCTTTTTAATGTGCTCTCTAGGTTTGCCATAGCTTTCCTCCCAAGGAGCAAGCATCTTTTGATTTCATGGCTGCAATCTCTGTCTGCGGTGATCTTGGAGCCCAAGTAAATAAAGTCTGTTACTGCTTCCATTTCTACCCCTTCTATGTGCCAGGAACTGATGAGTCCAGATGCCATGATCTTAGTTTTTTTAACGTTGAGTTTCAAGCCAGCTTTTGCACTCTCCTCTTTCACCCTCATCAAGAGGCTCTTTAGTTCTTCTTCACTTTCTGCCATTAGACTTGGATTGCTGTGATGTTGAATGGTTTGCCTTGGATTCGCACTGAGATCATTCTGTTGTTTTTGAGGTTGTACCCCATTACTGCCTTTCCCACTCTCTTATTGACTATGAGGGCTACTCCATTTCTTCTAAGAGTTTCATGCCCACAGTAGTAGATATAATGGTCGCCTGAATTAAATTCACCCATTCCCATCCATTTTAATTCTCTGATTCCCAAGGTATCGACGTTAAATCTTGTCATCTCATGTTTGACCATATCCAGCTTGCCTTGATTCATAGATCTTACATTCCAGGCTCCTATGCAATATTGTTCTTTACAGCATCATATCTTCTTTTCACTTCCAGATACATCCACGACTGAGCATCCTTTCGGCTTTGGCCCAGCCGCTTCACTCTTTCTGGAGCTACTTGGGATTGCCCTCCGCTCTTCCCCAGTAGCATACTGGACACGTTCCAACCTGAGGGGCTCATCTTCCAGCGTCATATCTTTTAGCCTTTTGATATTGTCCATGGGGTTTTCTTGGCAAGGATACTGGAGTGGGTTGCCATTTCCTTCTCCAGTGGACCACGTTTTGTCAGAACTCTCCACCATGACCTGTCTGTTTTGGGTGGCCCTGCACGGCATAGCTTACGGCTTCATTGAATTACACAAGCCCCTTCGCCACGACACGGTAGTGATCCATGAAGGGGAGTTTCAAGCTACTTAGATTTATTTCTTCAAAGAAACTGATGAATTAGAAATTCCTCATCCTTCTAGTTATGCTTATGTTTGCACAGAACATTTATATGCATGTTTTTCTTCCAGATCTTACAATTCATGGAGGTGACCAGGACTCTGGCCAGAAGAAGGCCTTCAGAATAGAATGGCTGTCTTGTTAGTTTGGAAAAAGTGAATTATCTATTTCTGAAACAGACTGAAAGGCCTTTGTTTTCATTACACTTAATGTTTATTGGACAGGTTCCTTCTCTCCTTTTCATAGTCAGATTTTTTTAATTATTATGGAGCAAAGGACATCACTGGTAGCTAAGTGAGAGGAGTATATTGTAACTAGTTTGCATTTAAGACAAAGCTAAATAGATTTTGGTTTTCTTTTCTTCTTGGCCTCCTTTTCTTTTAATTCATATATGAGCAAAGGTCCCTTCTGGGAGGATTATCTTTTGTGCATGCACACAAATCATCAGTAGCCCTTAGAAGGGTCCTGAAGCAATTCCTTTATTCTTGTTCGAGGAATGGATCCAAAATAATTTGCACAGCCCTACTTTGGGTATGCTTTTAAACACACAGAGAGACAGAAAACATGGATCCTTTAAGCTAGATTGGCAATACATTACCCATGGGTACCACGGCATCTGTATAACCCTTATTTCTGCCTATTTTCTATCAAAAGATGCATACAAAAATCATTCACAGGGAAGTTACTCAGGAAAAAACCATGACAGATTGCATGCCCCAACCCCACCCCACCCCAGCTAGGGGGTGGCACTTAAGGTATGACTACAAAAGTAGATTTTTAAAAATTATTTTGCAGCTATTTTTCCCTGAAAACATTAGCAGAGAATTTCTTGACTGCATATTGCCTTACTACAATTCTGCATGGAATGGTTATATTTTATGCCCCAAACCCAGCACAGCTTCAGATTAGCCACACATGAGTACTTGCTGTTGAAAGAAGCACAGTTGATTAATAAATGAAGAAATCTTCTTTTATAGGTTTCATAACCATGGTTCTGTCACCACAACATGCACCTAACCAGGCTGTGAGTTTGTTTTGTCTTTGTGTTGCTTTCTCTGCAAGGAGTTCTGTTGACTTCTAGATCAAGACTGCATTTTAGATGAGCATATGATAGCACTGACTATGGCCATATCCAGCAATCAAAGTTACATGCACAATGGTCTTTCCTGAATAAGGAACAGATGACAGTGAGATAGCTTTGGTTGTCAGCTTCTCTGACAGCAAAAATCAGCTGTTTCAAGATATAGCATTGCTCGGCAGGCACTCAAATTTACATGGCTGGCCTGGTCTTCTGCATCTCTGAATCAAGGCCTCTTGTGTGCAGATTTGATGTACATTTATTGAAATGCAGATCAGCCTCCATGAAATTAGAAAGCATGCATATCTCACACATGTATACATGCATAT
Organism: Python bivittatus; assembly: GCF_059951505.1. Classification (NCBI taxonomy): domain Eukaryota; kingdom Metazoa; phylum Chordata; class Lepidosauria; order Squamata; family Pythonidae; genus Python; species Python bivittatus. Next base: position 46,504,414 of record NW_028277098.1, on the reverse strand, counting down.
TAATTATAATTACTGTCATCTTCCTTTCCAACAATTTATGAAAAGTATCAGCTGTGTTCATACAAACCAAGACGACATTATGGAACCCTGAGCTAATTTTTCTAGTTTCCTTACTTTATTGAAAGTGAATAACAAGAAAACCAAAAATGGCTTGAATTTTTAATTTTTATTACTATAGCAAGTTTGATCATAATTAACCTTGGGATGACTGCGGCTAATATAACTGTTGATGGAGGGTTACACTGAGAGGAGGAAATCATAGTTGCCAGAGCAGTGATCATGTTCATCTTTGAAAAGGATTGTATACATTTTCATGAAAATTTTGCATGTGTAAGCATATGTTCAAGCTGGCTATGACTTCAAGCAGGGGTGTCCACAGGGTGTGGTCAAAAAAATCAAGATGGCAGCCATGATAGTGGAATTGAAGCACATGCAACACACATAAAAACAAGTAGAGTTTTGATCCCTCCATCATGGTCATTATCTTGCCTTTTTTAACCATACCCCATGGACACTCTTGGCCTCAAAAATACCAAATGCCCAACAAACTCCCTTAAAGTACTAAAGGAAACATAACAGCTGTTGAATAATTGGTTGGCAATGTCAGTACCAATTCTGGAAGCTGCAGCAATCTGCTCTGGAGAAGTAAGAAACCTAACTGAGGCATATGACATCAAGCTAAACAGCTTAAACTTGTCCAAACTGACAGTGTCAACAATTTATAGTCCAGGCGGAGAGGAAAGATTGTGAACAAAGAGCCTTATTTTCAGCTCTAAAGGGAGGGCACTCAAGAACAGAATGTGTTCAGGAAGCTTGATTTAGGAAACAATATCCAGTATAAATCATACTATCACTATTTATATGCATTTTTCCAGGGATGTTTCAGAAATTCTCTTCAGAAGTAGATTAATATGACCCGTCCTGTTGAAATACTGCTTAAGTACTGTGCACAGTTGGCTGGGTGAATGCCACATCTCCAGGAACTGGGAAATATGTAATTTTGATATTGATGTATAAGTCCAAATTTAATTGAAGAACCATAAAGAAAGAGAGGAGGGATGTTGAAATGGCCCATTAAAACTTTAGCATATTTAGTTCATAGTCATTCAAAGTAAAGTGAATTATATTTGTTTTTAAACTACAGCAACTGTTTCTAAATTTGTATCTCTCTATGTATGAAGATGCAGTTGTATGAAATAAGTTGAAAGCTACAGCAAAAAAAAAGAAAAAGAAAAGAAACCTACAAAATAATTCCAAATTAATTTTAGAATTCGTTCCTATCTAATTCGGAATACATAGCCAGAAGAATTCCCAGAGAACTCCAGGGCTGTTCTTTAATCAAATGACATTGGTCTTATCTTACTTTCAGCCTAGATTTCAGTAGTCTTATGCTGAGTCTTCAAATTCCAGAAAATAACTTGGTTTCCCTGCTTAAACCACCACAGAGCCATGAGTGCATTTCCCTACCCCTTCTGAGAGAGCTATGTGCATGTGACCAAACCAGCTTTCATCAATCATTAGTCGGTTCCCAGGGAGGTACCTGCATTTTTAGTTGAAAGGATATGACATTGGCTATTGATCACAAAAATATTCTTCCCCTTCTCCAATCAATGCGGACAATACCTTGTGTTAGACAACCAGGATAACTTCCAGAAGCTAATCAGCATATTACTATCTCAGCAAACTGTTATTTTGATACAGCCAGGGCTGAGTTTTACTAAGGATCCCTGTGGGGGACTCACGGTTTCTACACAGAGAGAACAAAAATGAAATCTTAACAAAAAATAATAATAAAGCTTCTCTTTTACAACTAAAGTCATATTAGTTCCTGCCAGCTGCTGATCCTATGACTTTTTTTCTCCAAATGCTGCTACAATGCATGGGACTTATCTAATTACTAAAACAATACTTATTGGTTGCATTAATGCTTTTGCAATTTTAATAGCAAAATGAAAGCTGGGATTTATATTATTTTCTCTTTCTGATTAATTATTTACATAGAGACAAGTCTAGGTTATTAAGTATTTGTGAGCATGAGAGCCCCGCTACACTGCAGACAGGGAAGATCAGAAGAAAGGCACAGATCTTTAGTATCATCATAAGCAAGCTGTGGGCAGCAAGACAGACCAAGCAACTAGATAGCCCCTCCTTACTGAACAGAGAAGAATAGCTAACTTATTCCAGCCATAGATGTAGGGCATTTCAAGATACTTCTGATTTCCTTGAAAACCAAAAAGAATAGACATTTCATATTGCAGAGAACATTTAAGTTAAAACAAGTAAAGGAACCAATAAAGCCAATACTATTATTACTATCACCTATCCAGCCAAAGAGAAGATGTGAATGATACCTTCAAAAAGCAAAGTACAGATCTTTCAAAGTATTATGAAATAGGAGGGGGACTTCAATTACTCCAACATTAGTTGGAAGACAAACTTTACTAGCATGGTCATTTCAGAAAGTTCCTGAGATGTCTGGCTAACAATTTCTCCTTCAGATGGTAGAGGAAGTCACAAGAAGATCAGCTATTCTTAAGCTGATATTAAGCATTAGGAAAGATTTGTGGTTTGTCTGCACTGTAGCCTTAAATCGCTTAACTTCTGTAGGTGAACCAGCTGCAAATGAAGCCAGTTTAAGAAATCCCTTTCAACTCCTTCCCCTTTGGCCATAGTGATGGCCTGGTGTTCTGTCTGGACCATGTTTACCAGAATCCCCCCAGTGGTGAATCCTTCTGCTTCTTTTACCTCTCCCGCCAAGAAAACACGCACCAATCATTTTCCTTTCCAGGTCTTGAAATGACCCCTACCACCACTACCACTGAATCCTCCACATACTTGATACCTTCTCACAATGCATCCACTAGCAGACTGGTAAAAATAGTAATAAAGCATCACACTGTGGTCATTCTTCCTGTCAAATGGGCTAGAAGGGAAAACTGGAAAAACTGTTCTCAATTTCACTTGGTGGAAGGCATAAAGGTGGGAGGAAGGAAGATAGATCCAATGAATTCGTTAAAAAAAGAACACTGATCCAGGTCCCTTCAAAAGGGGGCAGGGACATTAAAGCTTGGTATAGCTGAATACTTATCTTGGATATCAAGAAAACAGAATTGAATAAGTCAGAAGAACTATAGATACAATTCCACGGCAGGAGAAATGAATGCTCAAAAGAGGAATGTCTAAAAAAGGATATATTAAAACCACAGTTGCAAACAATTCTAAGGGTGGTAGGGTTCAGGTGTAGAAAGAAAAACAGAACACCAACCAAATATGTCCAGGGTGCACAGAATTGGAGAATGTTACGAAGGCTACATAATGAGTACCTTGAAAAATGCTGTAATTTTTTATAATCTTGCCAAACTAATCTTACTTTATGTTTTTGACTGAGTAACTTTCTTTGTAGTTTGTAAGAATGCTACAGTTTTAATATATCTTAATTTTATGAATCATTTGACAAACCATAGCATTCTGATTTGCAAGCTAGTTAAGCGTGGTCAGGATGGTGTGGCAATTAACTGGCTACATAGCTGGTTCAAAAATCATAGCTGATACCATAGAAGGGAAGCAAGGAAACAAAAACTTACAAAAGGTAGGAAAGATATAAAAAGCTATGGGTGCAGATACATACATATACATGGGGAGAAAGAAGAGGAATAGTGGAAGCTTAGCCTGGAGGCATAGATAGAAAAAAGGAGAGGAACCTTAGCCTAGAAAGAGGCTACCTAAGGGATTAAAAAGAATAAGAGGCAAAGCTTTTAAGTTAAGGCAGATATATGAATTACTTATGAGTAAGAGGTAAAGAGAAAATAGGAGACTTTTATCCCTGTAGCACTTTGCCCAGCTGGGAGGGGGAAAGTTCTAAAGGCAGCTTGAGGTATAGAAGGAGATCTGAGGCCTGGAGATTGGCTGGCAATTTAGCCAACATGGAAAAAGAAAGGCTGGCAATTTTACCAGTGAGGGAATTGCATTGTGGATCACCTGGGAAAAATTAAGGTTTGAAGGGCCAAGAGGAGGAGAAGCAGACTAGTCTCAGGCGCAACCACACAAACGAATCCTAAGCAGCCACAAAGAACAGACTGAGAAGAACTGGTTGGGTCTGAGAGTTATGCACGAAGCAAAAACCTAAATGGAAAGATTAAAGACACTAGAATGGATGCAGTGAAGTGGCGGATCTCCATCCCAATGAAACCAAGTTGAATTATGGATTTGTGACTCTGTACCTAATTTTTTTTTTTTACAGAAATAATAATAAATAAATAAATGAAATAGTTGTTTAGAGGGCTGAGAAGAAACTGGCTGTAGAGAATACAGAAGTCTCCATGGACAATTAATTCTTTAGCAGACCAACTGTCTTTTATTGCTGAATAAATACAGCAATAGAAAATTTTAATATATGTTAGCATGAGATGAGTTGACCTTGATACCAACAATGATCATACGTATTAAACCCATATGTTTCCACTGCAATATATCTGCTATGCTCAATACTGTTACAACAGACCATGCTATATATATATATTTGGTAAATTATATACATGCCCATCTCACATACATGACTCTCATGCCCCTGCCTCTTTCTCTGTGCTTGTATTGAGGGCCACATGGTAGAATATTGTTCAGTGCTTATTTACTAGAGCACACTATAAAACACTTATGGTTGAGTTTCAAGAGGATGTGGTTTCTGCAGCAGGCATCAGACAGCAAGTCATTTACTTTGAAAAGGGGAAGAGGGCTGGTTTTGAGATATTCAGAAACCACTGAGTGACCTTGTTATGAGACCATCTGCCACCCTTGTGTAGTCTAAAGTTAACGTAGTAAAACGCACACCTCTAAGGTGAAAATTTTAGAAAACATAGAACATGCTAAGCTTATTATGGGATGATAGTGTGTAACATGGAATCAAGTGCATCTGCACAACAAAGTAACCAATCATGTTTTTCCATACCTACTTCCCTATTTTCAAAAAGCATACAAATTGATATAAAACTTTACTCAAGGGTCCTCGCCTTGGAGAGACAGGACTTTTTTTGGCTGTGCTTCAATAAAAAGAATAAAGGATTCCCTGACTCAGTGTGTTGACTGGACCTTGCGTGCTGGGTAGATGAACCTGCCACTCTCTTGTGGCCAACAGTATGTGTAGGGCTGCAAGCTGGTTTGAGACTGGTAAAGGTTTATGCTTTTATTTCACAACATGTTCTTTGTGAAGTGACAGTAATAATACCAATTTGAAATCTATAGGCAATTTTTCAACATTAGAATTTAAACAGCTAAAATTAACAGTTCTATCAGATATTAAGAACAACTGAAGATATAGTAAGACCATGAAAAGTTTTAAAGGTTTGCTTCAAACTGATGAAGCTTTAGACAAATCACCCCATCAAAGAAGATTCATGAATCGAAGCAGAGACCAACTTCAAAGCAGTGAATCAAATCAAGTGGCTTCAAAGCACTTTGTAGCCTTTTGAAGTACTTCACAGATTCACAGTGGCTTTTCTGCTTTATGCAATGTTGCAACTTCACTTCTGTATATGGAGAACCTGGGTGTGGGGGAGAGGTTGTGTGGTGTGATGGGCTCTTCACTTAAATAGCCAGCCAATGAATTTAATACCTCATAAAACTCTGTGCCTGATAGAACCTATTTGAGATAGTCAGGCTAGCCTTGCTTGGATTTCACTGATTTCTCAGTTCTCGACATCTTTAACATGGCTAGCTGCAAGCCTTCACTTTGTTCTCTCATGTGCTAAACATTATGTTTCTGTGCTGATCCTGCAACCCATCCTGAAGTTCAGCTCATTTCTCAGCATTGTGAATATAGGCTCAAAGATGGTGCAGCCAGCATGCATGCTCAAATCAAATGTTACCTTTAAATTCTGCATGATTAAGGCAGGTATAAGTCTCTCAACAATGAATGAAGAGATCACAGATTAACTCATTTCTGGTTTTAAGAACAGGGAGCAGCAAGGTTCTGAATGCCAATTTTCCTGTGCCAGCCTCTTTCTATGTGGCCTGCCTATTTCTCAAGCATCATATCTCACTGTGCCAGCCTGCTTCTGCTGAGTAATATAGACTACTGCCAACAAACCACAATTTTGGCATCATCAAAACCTGCCACTGATGAGAGTCATTATTCCCATGAAGGGCCAAGCTTGCCAGTCCCCTAAGCCAATCTTCCTGGCAGCAGAATATATCACCCACAAAAACAATCAACTATTCATTCTTCAGTGTTATGGCATGCACTGTAAAGCAAAGTAAACAGAAATGGACTTTACTTTTTAAATAGTAACATGAGGGGTCCTTGCCAGGAGGGTAGAATTTGCAACTATCTACACCAACTGTTGTGGCATCACAGTAAACCTAATCATCAGAGGCAGCAAAACACCCCACCCACAAGGGCAATCAGTGGTCATTCACTAGGCTCGTGTTAAACTTGTCATTTCAGAAAAACAATTGGAAAAGTAAAAAAAAATTAAACCATTTCTGAACATTTTAAAAAAGTTGGAATAGAATATTTTCTGCAATGGTTCAATAGAACTTGAGTACTGTACTTTGCTGGATACTATAGATGTTGCTGTGCTTCATTTCCTCGTTCCTGCTACGTCTACCTTACAAAAGCTTAGAAGAGTGAGGAAGGGATACTTCAAAGTTTATTGCAGGGAAATTGCTGAAGACAACTAAGTGAAACCTGGTATAGTTAATGTTCTCCAAGGTTTCTACCATCCCTGCTATTTTCATTTAATTTTGCCATTTTGATGCTAAGTATATGAATACATTTTTTCAAATTGAATAGTAAAGTAGCTCAAATCAAATTAATTTGCCCACATAATGCAATGTGAACTGAATCCTGAACCACCAGTTTGAATTGAATCAAAGCTGATTTGCACATGCCTAAAATTTAGCATTATATCGCTTTATGGTACTGTCCATGAAGACTCCAAATTATGAACTTTAGAAGCTCTAAATATTAGAGTAGAGCCTTCATGATTTAATTAATGATTTAATTACAGTCAGTGACCAGCAAATTCTTGAGAAAATCTTGGCTGCACCTGAGAAGAGATGGTTGCCCTGGGTTGTGGATCTGCCACAGACAGCACATTACATACAGGTAGTCCTTGTATTGTGACTGCCTCATTCAGCGACCATTCAGTTACAACGGTGATGAAAAAGTAACCTTATGACCAATCCTCACATTTGCAACCTTCTCAGATCTATAAAGCAAAGGAAAGCTGAAATAAGATCATAAGCATAGTCACAATTTAAAATAAACATATATTTCTGAGGCATGGCTCTGCAGCTGCAGGCTTGGAAAAATAGCAGTGAAAGGTTAGCCCTAGAGAACATGCTTTTCCACTGAAAGGTCAGCACTTAGAGACTACTCTTTTCCATCTTCCAGGGTGAGATTCATGGTAGAGTAAACTAGAAACAGCATGGAAGCCCTGGTGTGTGTAAAGCAACAGAGGAGAATGAATGAGAAACCCTCCCATCACCCTGTCAGAAGAACAGGCTTCCTGGGGTTTGAAAAGAATCCTGAGTCTTAAACTATTTGCTCCTTAATATGCTTTTCATCTCTAAATCGGCAGGTAAGTTTTGTTTTGGTTGAGCGGGAAGAGACAGCTCCATGCCTCCTGATCTCAAAGCAACATCTCTCATCTATCTGTCTATAGCCAGCCAATAATGGCCCTCAGAAGAACAGGAAGCTTAGGCCCTCATTCTACACAGCACTCCTTACTGCAAATGGCTATTTTTGTTTTTTGTTTTTTTTTCATTCTTGAGCTTCAAAATATAGTCCCACTGAGGAAAAAAAGTAGCACAACAGCCGTCTAAGTAAATATTGATCTAAACCATCCTCCTCTAAAAGTGCATCTGATCAATTTTTTTTTACCATTTAACCATTCTTTAAAAAAAACAAAACAAATCTGGCATACCTCTATCAATGATAGTGTAGGATTCTCTTACATTTAGGTGTATTAATGCTGGTGGTCTAAGAGATTGGTTTAAGGAATAAAGTTCATTTTCAAGGCTCCATGTAAATTCTTTTATTCAAATAAAGTTCATACTTTTTTCTACTCTTTCCTATGTCATTCAGGAATATGGCATTGAACTATATTTCTATCACCTGTCAGAGAACTATCTTAGCCTGCAACAGTTATAGGTAGTTCTTAAAGCCTTCTAATGTTTCTAATTAAGGTCAAAAGCATTAATGTTATCAATGTGATTAATCAATTCAACCATCATACATTTAAAACTGGTTTTAAAATCCAACAACCTAATTTTCAGCTTATTTATATACTCTGATTTATGCAATTTTTAAAAGATAACTTTCTAAAGATAATAAAGCCTTGTTTCTTGACTTCGATATTGTCTTAATCAGAACATCCACAAAAATATATTGATTGAGATAATGGTTGGTTTCTTTTTAAGCAATTGCCCATAAAAAAAGAGTTGAATAAAATACCTTTAATCATTGGACATATTTGGTCTTCAGCTTTTATATACTTTTCTTTTTCTTACTGCTAAAGAAAAGCAGCGCAGAAAAGTCTTAGATTTCATTTTTTTTCCCCACAGCTAGCATAAATAATAGCTAGATATGTGCACAAGTGTAGTCTTTTTCTAAACAAATGCCACAGTGACAAACAGGAGAGGGAGGTTGGGGAGAACTGTACAAGCTGGTGTCTTCAATTTAGAAACTATGCATTATTTACACTGCCATTATTCCACTCAATTTGAGTTCACGCTTTCATCCTAATTTCAGTATAATCAAAGTCAATGAATATTTAATCAGCACTGCTTCCAGAAATTGAGCAATTCCATTAACATAATGTTCCCAGGACTTCAATGCTGATTTTCCTCATATCAAAGGGTCTTTCACTTTGGTTCCCTACTCACTTTTTCTCCTTTAACCAGTTTTCATACAAAAAGTTAAAGGCAAGTCATAACAGATCACTAGGGAGTGGACATAAGACTAGTTCTTCACAATGCTAATAGTGATCTAAGTCCTTTGCATGTCATGCACTCTAATCAAATTGTAGCACACAAGGATTTGTGCACATATGGGAAAGCTCCTCTTCTTTGCAACATTTCTCATGCAGGTACCTTTTTACCCTTGTTTATTTTTCATAAATGCAGCTTGTGTACTGCTTGGACATACTAATCTGTGTCCATGCTGTCTTTTTATTAGACAAACATTACAAAAAAGGAGTCCCCCCCCCAAATAATTACCTGCAAATTGAAGGGTTGGTTTAGCTAATAAGAACAGAAGATGATGTTGAAAATCATCTGCAGATGTTCATGGCTGCTGAAAAGCATGGATGCCTTTGAAGATTGGAATTAAGATTAGCTTTTGCTTATGAAGCCCCCATCTCTATTCAGTTTCACTTTCTTCAGGGTGGTTACTTCTGCTTGAGGGAGGGAAGGGAATGTGTGTGTGCAAGAGAAAGTTTGGGATATGCAGAAATCAATTAATTTTATAAATAAGGGGCTCTGTGCAAGTAATTAATTTTAATCAGAAGTTGTTAATTCAAACATTTTGGGTCCTGGCTTGATCCTGCTTTTGAAAAAAAACTTCTGACAAGTATATCCAAACATACTTATATGCACACAAAGCATGGCCACACCCACATTTATAGGTGTGAAGGAAATCTCAGGATTAATTTCAGCTGGAATGGGCAACTTTAGGTTGATAAAAAGGAGAAGCTGGGTATTTCAAATGATTTCTTCGTCATCAATTCTTCGGATTGTCTTAAATTCAGAGTCAACCTCCCTTCAGGTAAATGCAGTATGCCTTTTTTTTTTCTGTCCATCATAACAAAAGGCACTTGAATATTTGGATAATATCCTAGCATATATTTGTGGGTGCCAACTAACATAGGACTCAAATTGGGAACAGCTCCATATCTCTGAAGGGCTGAACGTTTTTAGCGACCGAACGGGAAAGGGCTGAGTATGACATACTTAATTACTTTTGGTACAGGGAAATATGAAGTCCAATGAATATTTTCAAAAACTCTCATAATAGGAAGAAGTCCACCCAAACAAATGTGGTCCACAGAAAGTATAACAGTAATATGGTATTATATGCCAGTTGAGCTACCCCACATTTGATGCACTTCAGCACCAAAAAGCTTCCCAAAGACAAAGGAGAAACACAAAGAGTCCACGTGTCCTACACAATATCCAGCATCCTGTTGGCATTAGCATGCAGTCCTACCTAAGGAAATAGATTTGACACTCATCACTGGTCACTGCTTTATTGCCACTGTGTTAATTGTTTTCTTACTAGTTAGGTTTCATTGTATGCCTATTGATCGTATTTTTTCACTAATTGGATGCTGACTTAATTATTATACTGAAGGGCTTTGCAAATTGTTCATTATATTGAAGTTATCTCTGAAACAAAATTAAAGCACAGACAGAACTCTCAATACCTGTAATTATAATTATTTTTATACATTCAAACGTGTACATGATCAAATATACATGAATAAGGCCAACTATAACTCTCTGTGCAGAAATGGATGTATACATCTCAAAGAAGGTAGATGTTTTCCTCATTATAGGAATAGATAATTCCCAATTTACAGTGCCCTGTCTCAAGGCATGAAAAGCTCATTAATGCAATTCTATGAGAGTTTTCACACTATGATTGCTTGAGGAATCAGTGCTTAGCAAATTCAATACGAACTGTGTTTATCTGTACCTGATGGATTGATGTGCCAATTTGAAATGCAATTAGATTCAGTTTTCACACTTCACTGCGTTTGCAGTGTAGATTTTGCCTCGAAAATACATAAAACAGTATATAAAAATGTGCTTTAGAATAAAAATACTTATAAAATGCAAATGTTGCAGAAAATTCAAATTTAAATACAAAATGTAATGCAGATTTTTACAAGATCCATGCAGAATAAGACAGGCGGCCATATGAATAATAACTAGAGAATCAGATACGGCCAGAAATAGGATGATCTGTCTATATTTCACACAAAATCAGCAGTAGTTTGGCCAAATGGAAGCGATTTTGTAACAAATATGTAATCTTACAAGAGATTAAAAAAATAGTTGGAAAACCTCACAAACATTTCCTGTGGTATGTTTGATCATCCAAACCTCATGTTATTGGTAAGGATTAATTAATTAAATTTTTCTTTCTTTTCTAACCCAACAAATCCAATATTACTGATTCCTCCTCCTTTCATATTCAATGGTTCTTTAAATTTGACCTAATCAAAGAGTATTGAAGTCAAAGGGAATCTTTCTATGGCTTTTGGATCTGAATCTATACACTCAATTCCTTCCAAATGTTAAAAACCTTTTTTTTACTAATCACTAAAGGATTCTTAAATGGAGAATAATAAAAATATTAACCCAGCCTTAAAGCTTCTTGAGCCCATCAGTCTGAATGTATCTAAATTTAAATTTACAAGTTTTTCAGTATTTAAGCAGATAAAAGTTAGGACAATAAATGCATAAAAATCAATTAAATTGTTATGATCAAATTCTCCTATTGCCGTTGCATAGACATTTCACACTGTTTCACTGTGATTTCTTAAGAAGTAAGGCTAGGTTAAAAATATGATTGTTATGCCTGGGTCTTCCTAGGAGTTTATTCTTTTTTTTAAGTTAACAGCAAAAGAGCCAGTTTGGTCTAGTGGTTAAGGCACCAGGCTAGAAACCAGAAGGCTGTTCTAGTCCTGCCTTAGGCTTGAAAGCCGGCTGGGTGATTTGGGGCCAGTCACTATCACTCAGCCTAACTCGCCCCACAGGGTGGTTGTTGTGGGGAAAATAGGAGGAGGAAGGAGGATTGGGTATGTTCGCCACTTTGAGTTATTTATAAAAATAATAAAGGTGGGATAAAAAATCTAAAAAAAAAATCTAAGAAATTAATAACAGTTCATGTGAAACAATAAACAATTGCAGG